>NC_069660.1:20000-1220000 GCF_027244095.1 Hemicordylus capensis | reverse complement strand
GAGCAAGTGTGCACTTTGGGGGTATCGTTGGACCCGGCTCTGCTTTTGGAAGCTCAGGTGGAGGCGGTGGCCAGAGGTGCATTTGCATGGCTTTGGCTAGTGTGCCAGCTGTGTCCCTTTCTCAAGAAGGCAGATCTGGCCACAGTTACCCATGCCTTAGTCACATCACAGCTGGATTACTGTAACATGCTCTACGTGGGGCTGCCCTTGAAGAATATTTGGAAACTGCAGCTAATGCAAAATGCGGCAGTTAGGATTTTATCTGGAGCTGCCTGCTAGGATCACATCACGCTCATTATGAAAGAGCTGCACTGGCTACCAGTTTGTTTCCGAGTCCAATTCAAGGTGCTGGTTTTGACCTTTAAAGCCCTTAACAGTTTGGGCCCGGGATACCTGAGGGACCGCCTGCTCCCAAGGGTTGCTGCCGGCTTGACGCAGTCATCTGGGGAGGCTCTGCTCCAGGTGCTGACAATGAGGGAGGCTCGGTTGTCCTGCACACGGGACAGGGCCTTCTCTGTGGCTGCCCCCAGACTCTGGAATGCTCTCTTGGTGGCTATTCACTCCTTGGTCTCCATCACAGTTTTTAGAAAGCTTTTGCAATCTTGGCTTTTTACCCAGGCTTTTCTATGATTGTATGTACTGCTGCTTCTTTGTATTATGTTTGGTTATTTTATGCTTGTATTTTAAATCTTTTTAGTCAGATCTATGTTTTTATATTTGTAGCTTATATTTTAATTGTGTAATTTTTATAGACTTCTTTTAATTTTTGTGTGAACCCCCTTGGGATTGTTTTAATAAAATGCGGTATATAAATTTAACAATAACAATAACAATAAAATCAAATTGAGGTCATCCATCAGGCTGACCAGGCCTGCCTCAACCCAGCTCTAAAGCCAGCTCTAAAGCCAGTTTGAAATGAGTCTAGATAATCGGTTTCCTCCAAAACTGCCTGGAGCTGGTCAGCCACCACATGCATTACTCACATGGGCACACCTGAGCATTCCCTTGAGTGTTTGGGGGTGATTCAGGAATGCGTTCATGTGCCAGCCTGTTTGTAAATGACTTGTGGTGGCAGTGAAACTCTTCTGGAGGACTCTTGGGGTGTCAAGGCTTGAAAGGTCAGGCCTTGCACGGCTGGACCACCATCATAACTCATTTCCCCATTCTCAAAACACCCCAAAGCACCTCTTGACTCCGGCCCAGCTTTCCTTCTTCACTTTGTCTGCAGGCTTCTGGAGCGGTCGGCTTCCTCCTGCTGTCTCGACTTTCTCTCCTGCACCTCTGCTTTGAACCCCTTCCCGTTTGGCTTCTGTCTTCTGTCCTCCATCTGGACACCCTCATTAGCCTGCTGAAAGGAAGCATGCATTCCCAGCCTGGGAGTTTTCCACACTGGGCTTTTAGCTCGCATCTCCTCCGGTCCTTTCTTGGGGGGAGGGTCCAGAATGTGGTGCTGGGGGACTATTGCTCGGCTCCGTCCACGTATCAGCCAAATTTACCCCGAAGTCCCTGAGAGCAATCGGGGACTTCACTTCACACACAATTCGGGTTTTCATTGCACATTTGAATGTAGCCTGATTTATATCCAGAGTAAAATAAATCCACTTTGTGCATTGTTTGGGGGGGGGGAGAACTTTGAACTTTCAGCAAAGCCTCGCAATAAACCTGCAGTAAAGCCAGCTGTCTGGGAAAGCTCCTGGTAGGCTCAGGAACAGATCCCTTTGGGAGAAGCTGGAACCCAGCGGTGAAGCCCCCCCCTGCTGTACATGCAGAAGGTCCCAGACCCAATCCTCAGCAAAAGGATCTCAGCTGGCAGCAGGGCAGTGAAATGGACCTTGGAAAGGAGTTGCCACCCGTCAGTGCTTCTGAGCTAGATGGAGACAAGGCAGCTTTCGTGGTGATAGCTGCAGGCCAGCTCATCCTTTCCTAGGGAGATTGCTGCTGATAGCCCAGAAGGGTCAGCTGGTGGGAAGCAGCTGAACCCGTCAGAAGCAGGGGAGCTCACACTCAGGCCTCTGGGTCTATGAAGAGAGAACCGTTTTCCGTTTGAAATGGGGTCAGGCAGGTAGTGAGAGAGGCTGGGCGTGGGAAGCACCTGGGAGTCATTCACACACGGCTTCATGCTGCGGGGTATATGTGGAGCGAAGCCACTTCAAAGTGCACTCGTGGCATGGAGGGGAGCAGCCCCTCCCCTCTGCTTTCAGATTTTGTTTTGAAACAAGTTCACATGGCATGCTTCCATGTTTTCCTTCTAGCCAATCCAGGGGGGAGAGATTTTTAAAGTCTCTACCTGTCTTGCTAAAGAGGGTTTCCTTCTTCTCATGCTAATGATTCTACCTCACTGCCTCTCCCTGTTTGCTGCAGCGTTTTCAGAAAAAGTAGCTTAAAACCAGCATTTTTAAATCCTGGAAATACATCGAGAAAAGCTCGAATTCAGAAGACAAAGCCCGATTTGTGTGTGGAGTGGGTCCAAGGCTCTCGAATGGACTTTGGGGTACGTTTGGCTGGTGTGTGAACGCAGCCCCTCTCTTCGGGAGGAGACTCAGGGTAAGAGCCCTGCCTGTCAAGCCTGCTAGGGCGTGCAGGACCTCTGAGGGTCTGCGGTGGGGCAGGAGCCTTGTAAGGATGCCGGCTCTCTCTCTCTCTGACGGTCTGCTTGTGTCTACTGAGCAAAGCAATACTAGCACATAAAGTGTGAGTGTGTTCATACAGAAAACAAGTCTCCATCAAAAGGAAACTAAGGCAAACCCTGTTGCACCAGAGGAGGAGAAAGAACCCTAAAGCCAGCTGAGGACCCGCACAGAGGGGTCTCCTGAGCCCAGGCCGGGATGGGGAAGCAGCGGGTGGACTCCAGGGCGGCTGGGAGCTGTGCTGACCCACGGCCCCCAGCAGCCCTTCCTTGGGCCTGAAGTTGGACTCCAAACCGGAGGGCTCTTGGGAGCCCAGTCCTGACACTGTCCTGCATCCCTGAGCAGAGGGAGGAGCCAGCCGCGGCAGCCAGGCAGGTCAGCAGGAGCCGGCCCCGCCTGGGGAGCCACTTAAGGCTCTGCCTGGCTCAGCAGCTCTGCCTGTTCCTGCTGGAGTCCCATGAGGAGCAGCAGCAGCAGCAGCAGCAGCATGAAGCCAGCAGTCCTCTGGGTCCTCCTCCTCCTCCTCCTCCTGGGGGATGGGGAGGCCTCAGACTACGGGGAGGAGAAGAAAGGTGAGTGCTCACAAGAAGGAGCCCCAGCAGGTGGCGGCAGCAGCAGCAGCAGCAGCAGCAGCAAGGGTTGCCAAGTTCCCACTGCCCGGGCAAGAAGGGACGTGAGTAGGGAAGCCTGTGGGCTGCCAGTGCTTTTACTACTTGGTATAAGCGACAACTCCGAGGGCTGCTTCTCCTTTGCTAATTGAAAGGGCCATGGCGAGCCAAACAGGGTGTGATGTCACTTTGCTTTCTAGAAAGAGAAGCCAGTAAAAACAGCTCGCCTGGTTTCCATGATCCCAGCACCTGGAGAAGGCTGCGTTAGCCCATCATTGGTGGCTGTGTTCATGTCCCCAGTATGGGGCTGTTGGCAACCCTAGCTGCCCGCAGCCCGCCAGAACCACAGAGGACCCTGGTAGGGAGGGAGAAGGGAAAGGAGTTGGAGCTCATTCATTACTTCATGATGAGCGAAAATGGCTGGTTTGATCTCAGCCAGAGGTTCTTCCCTTTAGCTGGAAATAAGGGACAAATGGCATCCTGTAAGGGACAGGCAGTTTTGGGCTGAAGTCAGAGATGTCCCTGCTGGTTTCGCAGCCACAACCCAGCCCTGCAGGGGTGGAGGACCCATTAAGATGGTCCACCCAAGACAGCTGCTGGACCCAATAGGATTCCAAAAAACCTTGGAGGGTTTTGATGTTGGTCCTGCCAGCGACTCTGTTGATGCCCTGGTGGGAACTGGAACAGGGAACTCACCAGGGCAGTAGACACGATCACTCCTAAGCGTCCCTTCCAATCTGCTTTAAAAGTGGCCCCTTGGTATACAGAGGAGTTACGGGGTCTGAAGCAGCAAGGTAGGCGACTGGAGCGCAAGTGGAGGACAACTCGGCTTGAATGTGACAGGACACAGCACAGAGCCCATTTGAAGGTTTATGAGGAGGCGGTGCGTGCTGCAAAAAAACCAGTTCTGGCCTGCGCGCATTACTTCTGCAGGTTCACGTACCACAGAGCTGTCCCGGGTTGTGAGGAGTTTGATTCAGGCTCCTTCCAATTCAGACCAATCCCCGGGGACTTTGTTTTGCTGCAATGCTTTTAATGGGTTTTTATGCGGACAAAATCTCTTGTATTCGGGCTGACTTGGACTCCACCATTTCTGCAGAGTCTATTAAGGTGGTGTCCAGCAATCCCTCTTGCAGTATTAGATTGGATCAGTTTCAATCTGTGATACTTGATGACGTGGACAAGCTGCTTGGGGCGGTGCGGCCTTCTCCTTGTTCTCTGGATCCTTGCCCGACTTGGCTGCTTCTATCTGGCAGAGAGATTGTCGGAGATGGCCTAGTTAATATCATTAACTCATCGCTGAGGGAGGGTAGGATGCCTCCTTGTTTGAAGGAGGCAATGATTAGACCACTTCTTAAGAAGCCTTCCCTAGATCCCTCAGTGATGGACAGTTATAGGCCAGTCTCCGATCTCCCATGGCTGGGCAAGGTGATTGAGAGAGTGGTGGCTAACCAGCTCCAGGCAGTTTTGGAGGAAACTGATTATCTAGACCCATTTCAAACTGGCTTTGGAGCAGGCTATGGGGTTGAGTCTGCCTTGGTCAGCCTGATGGATGATCTCTACTAGGGAATAGGCAGAGGGAGTGTGACTGTTGGTTCTGTTGGATCTCTTGGTGGCATTCAATACCATCGACCATGGTATCCTTCTGGTTCACCTGGGGGAATTGAGGATAGGAGGCACTGCTTTGCAGTGGTTTTGCTCCTATCTCTCAGGCAGATTCCGGATGGTGGAGCTTGGTGACAATTCCTCTTTAAAATGGGAGCTATTATATGGAGTCCCTCAGGGCTCCATTCTGTCACCAATGTTTTTTAATATTTACATGAAACCGCTGGATGAAGTCATCAGGAGATTTGGTGCAGGGTGTTATCAGTATGCTGATGACACCCAAATCTATTTCTGCTTATCATCATCACAATTACAATTATCACCTCCATTCCTATGTAACTGTGAATGAGAATGTGTGGCTGTACAACGATGAGAAGAGTTCTCTTCATTCTACTCAATTGGTGTTGAACCCTGCTTGTGGACTATCTGGATTACAAGATAAGAACTGTTCACACCTAAGTGTTAAAATGGACTATATATGTTGTGGAAGATCCTTTGCAACATTTGTATGTATTTTGTTTCATTAAGTTGGTGTATTATTTCTGTTCAGATATGTGTACAATATAAAATTGGGGTTGACTGATTGACTTTTTGAGCATTCCAATTCCAGTTCATTCAGTTACGTGGTGCTATTCATCCATCAGTATGCTGATGACACCCAAATCTATTTCTCCTTATCATCATCATCATCATCATCATCATCATCATCATCATGAAATGGCATTCACTCCCTAAATGCCTGCCTACCGGCAGTAATGGGCTGGATGAGGGATAACAAATTGAAGCTGAATCCAAGAAGACAGAGGTGCTCATTGTGGGGGATCAGAATTTAAAGGATGAGTTAGGTCTTCCTATGCTGGATGGGGTTACACTCCCCCAAAAGGCTATACTCACCCTGGTATCTCAGGTGGAGGCTATGGCCAGGAGCGCTTTCTATCAGCTTCGGCTGATTGACAACTGCATCCATTCCTTGAAGAGAACAATCTCAAAACAGTGGTGTATCAGCTGGTAACCTCCAGGCTCCACTAATGCAATGTGCTCTACATGGGGCTACCTTTGTTAGGAGTTTGGAAACTTCAGTTAGTTCAAAATGCGGCAGCCAGATTGGTCTCTGGGGTGACCCAGAGAGACCATATTATGCCTGTCTTAAAACAGCTGCACTGGCTGCCAATACGTTTCCGGGCAAAATACAAAGTGCTGATTATTACTGTTAAAGCTCTGAATGGCTTGGGTCTGGGCTACCTTGGAGAGCGCCTTCTTTGGTATGATCCCCATCGCTTGTTGAGGTCATCTGGAGTGGTCCATCTCCAGTTGCCACCAGTACGTCTGGTGGCAACTCAGAACCGGGCCTTTTCTGTAGCTGCTCCTGGCCTATGGAATGCACTCCCAGCTGATATCCTCAGTTTAGGCTCACTGTCGGCCTTTAAGAGAGCTCTAACAACTTACTTTTTGGGCCTGGCCTTCCAAGGCTTGTAAAGTGTTTTCAAAAGTATTTTAATTGGTTTTTAATGGTTTTAATTGTCTTTGAATTGTTTTAATATTGTTTTTAGCACTGTGTTTTGAATAGTGTGTTTTTATTTCTTTTAAAAGTTGTTGTACAGCGCCCAGAGCCTTTGGATGGTTTATAAGTTAAATAAATAAATAAATAAATAAATAAATAAATAAATAATAAGGGACCGTTGGTAACCCTAGCAGCAGACAGGGTGGGCCACCCTCCAGGAAAATGGGGCTGAACAGCTCCCTTCCCCACAGAGCAGAGCAAGCCCTGGAGGGTAACCAGGAAAGGCTGCCCCACTTCCAGGGCTGGCCGAGGGGCTCCAGGGTGCAGCATCGGTCCCAGGCCACTACTGGAAGCTATCAACGGCTTGCAGTTCTGGAAAATATTGGGCGCGGAGCTGGAGAGATGGGAAACACCAAGGTCTTCAGGGCCGGCTTCAGCCAGAGTGGGCAGCCCTGGGACCCAGTGGCTCTGCCGGGGGTCTGAGTAGGGCAGGGCCCACGCGGGGGGCCAAGGCAAGCGCTCGTTGTCTCTTTGGGAAGGGAGGGGGGCTCTGGGGCTGGCAATGTGAGGGGAGCAGCGGAGGAGCCAGAGAGGCCCGAAAGGCCGGGGCGGCCGCCTCTGCCTCCAGGATCCGCGGCTGCTCCGGAGGCTCAGCCACAAGAGGAAATGGGGGGGTGCAGGCAGAGCTGCGGCATCTGTTTGCGGACTGACTGGCGGGTTTGTTTTTGTTTTCCACATGTGTCGACCGCCCCAAACCTCCACCTCTGGGCAGATGACAACATCACAGAACCGATTCAAAACGAAAAGCGTAGCACAAGTTAGTGGGGCCAGCCCCGAGGGGCTGAGAGAGACCCTTGTGGGCAGAGCAGGCTGGCCTGGGAAGACTCCACCCTGCCCAGCGACCCTGCCTGGCCCTTTGGCTCCCTCTGTGCCGGGCAGGGCCCATCCCATTCCCAGGCGTCCCCATAGGCTGGCCAACCCCAGCCCCCTTCCTCTGCATCCCAGGGGCCAGGGTGGGCCAAAGACCCCTCTGGGTGCGCAGGGCACCCCACATCTGGTCCTTCGGCAAGAGGCACCTTGCGGCTGCTGGATCAGGCCCAGGTGGGCCCATCTTGCCCTGCATCCTGCCTCCCCCCGCAGAAGCCCCCCCGCAACAAGGCCCGTAAGCCTCCCTGGCCCCTGCTCTGCAGACCCCCACTGGCTGCCCCAGAGTAGGGCACCTCCGTGGGGCTTCTGCGCCAGCTCAGTCTGATCTGCCTGCACTGCAGGCCCCCAAGTCACTCGCCGACCCCTGATCCCCTTGGCACGGAAGCCTTGATACTGAGCCCTCCTCCCAGCCCCACACGAGGAGAAGGCAGGAGCATGTCGCTCCACCCCATGGCTGTCTTGGGGGCGCTGCGCCTTCCCTCCCCGGTGCTCAGCCCCCCTCGCCCATCTCTCTCTCTCCTTCTTGCAGGGAAGGCTGGCTACTGCATCGCCACTCCCAACGGGCTGTATAACCCGCCCTGCACGGTGGACTGCGAAGCAGACAGCGAGTGTCCAAGGGAACAGAAGTGCTGCGAATTCGCCTGCAGGTTCTCCTGCCTGCCCCCCAGCAGAGGTCAGAGCGCTGGGTCTGGGGTGGGGGTGGGGAGAGGCTCCATACCCGGGGAGTCTATTGGGGGGCTGGCTCCCTGGGGGTTCCTCCGCGCCCAGAGGGAAGTGACTGGGCCACCTCCTCCCCAGGAAGGGCTGCCTGCTGCTCCTTCTGCCCCACCACTCCTGAGACTCTAGCGGAGGGACCGCAAGCTGAGGCCCTCCAGCTGTTGCTGGACTACAACTCCCATCATCCCCCGCCCTAATGGCCAGTAGCCGGGAGTTGCAGACCATCATCTGCAGGGGGCTGAGCGCCTGGCACAGTGCCTTGGGCTGCAGTGAGGGGGCTCTGCGTTCCACCCCCACCCCAGTAAAGAAGGGGGGCTCCACAGCCAGGCTTGCAACTGAACTAGAGTCGTGGGATTTTCCACAAGATGGGGGGGGCGGGGGCGGGTAAAGCAGCAGACTTTAATTTGCAGCAGGGCTCACTGGGGTGGGCCTCTGCAGCAAAGTGCTCAGCCCCACAGCATGGTGAAATAACAGCACAGATGTATGTGCCTCTGAGCATGTGCAGAGCGCCTTTCCCTTCACCTCTGAGTAGGTGGTAGAAGCCTTAGCCAGGTGCCAGGTTCTGGAAGGGGAGGGCAGGGATTATTCTGGCGCTACCCACGGCCTGGACCCCAGGAACTCTTCCCTGAGGGATGAACCAGTGGAGGGCAGTGCATCCGCTCCCCCCCCCCGCACCCTGAATGGCTCTCTCTGCCTCCCCACAGACAAGCCTGGCCTCTGCCCAGCTCCGCTCGTGAAGAAGCTGCAGGTGCCCGTCCAGTGTGCCACTGAGTGCAAGCAGGACGCAGATTGCAGTGGGGCGCAGAAGTGCTGTGAGACGGGATGCGGCCAGAGCTGCAGGATGCCCCTTGAAGGTACCGGGGCTGTGGGGAGGGGGCCTCGTGGGGTCCCAAGTGCCTTTCTACAGACACCGACAATGACCAGCCCTGTGACTGGACACCCCCGCAAGGGGGAGCTGAGCACACCCTCCGATATGGGGGTGGGGGCTTTCTTTGCCCCAAGGGAAAGGGGGCTGGGGCGTCAGGGCTCTCCAGAAGGCTGCATTCCTGACCTTCCTGATGAGGCAAAGGCACAACCCATTTAGAAAAAGGAGGACTACAGGGAGACCTGATCCAGGTCTATACAGTTATGCATGGTGTGGAAAGAATGGAAAGAGGGAGGTTCTTCTCCCTCCCTCACAGCACTCGAAAGCCCATCCAAAATCGCCTTGGAGCCCAAACTTAGAGTGGCTGTCTCAAACATCCTGCCCAGGTGTGAAGACCGGGCAGGAGCCTCCTCTTCCTCCCAGTTGAAAAGGGATCCATGCTTTGTTTATGTCCACGCAATCAGATCAGTAGCGTTGATCAGGGCGGTTGCATTGGCTTAAGGGGTCACAGTATCAAAAGGGCTGAGAAGCCCGGCCCTACTGCCAGCTGGGCGAAGAGCAGAAGGACTCCCCATTCCCAAAACATCTCCAGGGACATTTTAAGAGTGACCAGCTGGAGTGGTCAGACTGCCCTGCACTCCCGCCACCTCCCCGGGCAGCGAGAAATCCCTGGGGCACCTGCTTCAGGGCGTGGCTTCCTTGGGATCCTGCTGGAGTCCACTGGCATAGTGGCTTTCTTGACCGACCGAGAAGCCGAGCATGACAAGAGGGTGACAGCTGGCCCTCTTTAAAGGCGGCGGCGGCGGCAGCAGGCCTGCTCCCTGCATTGGGTGGGTCCCCCAAGGAAAGGCCCCACTGCTGCACCCCGTCATGGCGCTTCACCCTCACCCAACTCCAGCCCCTTCTCCCTGCCTCCAAAGACAGAAGTGCTCCCCTGCTGCTGTCTCTGGCACCCCCATCCGCCAGCCCAGCCCTGCAGGAGAGCGGCCCATTCAGGCCATCACCCACAGCCATTAGAGGAATGTGCAGCATCTTGGCTTGGACCCCAGAAGCTACTCCAGCAGCGACACCTTTAGGCCAAATCCTTGCGAAAGATCCTGCCCACAATACAAAGGAGTCAGGAGACAATTCCACCCCCTACTGAGGTCTATAAAATCATGCATGGTGTGGAGAAAGTGGAGAGAGAGAAATTCTTCTCCCTCTCCCATCAGACTAGAACCAGGGGTCATCCCATGAAATGGATTGCCGGGAAATCTAGGCCCAACAAACGGAAGTACTTTTTCACACAACACATAATCCACTTGTGGAATTCTCTGCCATGAGATGTGGTGACAGCCCACAACCTGGACAGCTTGAAGAGGGGTTTGGATAACTTCATGGAGGAGAGGTCTATTGACGGCTACTAGTTGGAGGTCTATAGGCCAGCCTCTAAGGCAGGATGCCTCTGGGTACCAGTTGCAGGGGAGTGACAGCAGGAGAGAGGGCCTGCCCTCAACTCCTGCCTGTGGCTTCCAGCGGCATCTGGTGGGCCACTGTGTGAAACAGGATGCTGGACTAGATGGGCCTCCTTGGGCCTGATCCAGCAGGGCTGTTCTTCTGTTCACTGGCCAGAATGCCTTCCTGCACAAGCCTTTTCATTTCTTGAGGGATTCTGGAAGACCCCACCCAAGCGGCGTCTAACCCGTCCACCAGTGCTGGTCTGGACTGGATCTGAAATGGGCCCTCTTGGCCTTCAGGCCCTGCTGCATGCTGGCAGTGACCAGAGGCTGGGGAGGAGGGGAGGAGACTCAGGGGAGAGAGTGCTGCCATCGTCACCTGCAGCTTTTCAACCAGAACGGTCCTCTAGGTGGCTTTCATAGCATAAGAAATAGGGGGTGGGGGATGTTTCCCTCTCCCAAAGGGACTCACCATCCAAAAAGAGCCAATGACAGGGAGCCACCTCCTAATACCTGAAGGACCATCACGGAGGAGGAGGAGGAGGAGGAGGAGGAGGAGGAGGAGCAGGAGACTTGTCCCCTGTGGCTCCCGAGGGCAGGCCTGGGAACAAGGACTGGGCTGGACGGCCAGCTGTCAGGGGTCCCGTAACAGAGCCCTGCACTGAGCAGGGGACTGGAAGAGGAGAGCTCCACTGCCCCGGGACTTGGCTGGGCTCAGGCCAGTGTCCCCGGTGGGCACCAGACCCTCCCCCTCACCGGTGGAACAGGCCAAGTGCTGGCCAGGGGGCGGGATGCCACACAGCACTACTTGCGGCCTCCAGTGCAGCCTTCTATGCCCCTCCAGGTGGCTGTCCAGATTAGACCCTGCTGCAACGACGTATCTGTGAAGTGTGCTTCCGTACTTCCTGTGTTGTGACACCGCTGTCCCTATGCTGAAAGCGGGGTGCCGTTCACATTTCCGATGCCTTGTTTCAGATTGAATCACTGCGATTTATTGCTATGATGTTGTATGGCCGGCATTAAAAGGTTGCTGTATTTTCCGGTTGTTAGTTTCCATGAGAATGCTCCCCCTGCTGGGCACTTTGCTATTTACATTTTGAATGTGATTTGCCCAGACCAAAGCATTTTGCAGCTGTTGAGCAGGTAATCTGGAAAGTGCCCAGACTGTGCTGCTGTCTCTGACCCCAGCAAGCTTGCCACAAGTGTGTGTGGAACCCCACACACACACCGCACACACACCCCACTGGCACAGTGTGCAGAAGCAGTCCCCTCTCTCTTGCTCTTACAGAGAAACCCGGGACGTGCCCCAGGAAGCAGCGGCAGAAGGGGGCAGAACCATGTGCCGACACCTGCGTGCACGACAACGACTGCCTCAGCACAGAGAAGTGCTGCTTCACGGGCTCCGCCATGGAGTGCATCAACATCCAGCATGATCGCTGGGCAGGGCCCTGAGACAGCAGCGGGCTGACCAGTGTCAGGCTGCCGGTGGCAGATGTGGGCCCTTCCAAGCTGCAGGGGGAAACAACCTCCACTCTGGAAGGATCTTGGTCTCCTGGGTCTGCCATGAACAGTGAACTGGGAGAGGTTTGTCATCCTGAAGAGGGTCCTGGGGTACCATCTTGGCACTGGGATCCATTTCCTTCCAACTGAGGACTCTCCAGCCACCTGCTGCTGCTGCTGCCTCCTTGTGGCCACCTGTGGAATTGCTTTCAGCCTTTGCTTTGCTTTCACTTTCTCTCCCCCCCCCCCCCCGCCCGCTCCGCTTTCACTTTTGAGCCACAGCAGAGGGCCATCTTGGGCCCTGTACAAGATCTGGGCCAGACAACAAAATTAGTTCACCCTGACTGCTCATTCTCAGCCTGCCTGCTGACTAGAGCTAGCAGAGAAGCTTCACCTTTAAGTTAGAAAGTACTACTATGACTACTATTATTTCTATACTGCTTTCCAACCAAAAAAAAGTTCGCAAAGTGTTTTATGTAGAAAAAGAATAATAGGAAGAAGATGCCTCCCTGTTCCTCCAAGGGGTTCACACTCTAAAAAGAAGCACAAGATAGATGCCCGCAACAGCCATTGTAGGGATGCTGTGCTAGGGCTGAATGGAACATACAGTAGGAACATAGGAAACTGCCATAGACTGAGTCAGACCCTTGGTCTATCTAGCTCAGTATTGTCTTCACAGACTGGCAGCGGCTTCTCCAAGGTTGCAGGCAGGAATCTCTCTCAGCCTTATCTTGGAGATGCTGCCAGGGAGGGAACTGGGAACCTTCTGCTCTTCCCAGAGCGGCTCCATCCCCGGAGGGGAATATCTTGCAGTGCTCACACATCAAGTCTCCCATTCAGATGCAACCAGGGCAGATCCTGCTTAGCTATGGGGACACATCATGCTTGCTACCACAAGACCAGCTCTCCTCTCTCAATGGAGCCAGTGGCTTCCCTCCCCACCACCCAGCTAAATAGGAGAGAATCTCCACTTTGAAAGGCACCTCTTTGCCTACTGAGCAGATGCAGAAGAGGCATTTGAACCAAACTTCAGTTGGTTCAAAATGCAACAGCTAGATTGGTCTCTGGGGTTTCTCAGAGAGACCGTATTATTCCTGTTTTAGAACAACGGCATTGGCTGCCAATAGGCTTCCAGGCAAAATAAAAAGTGCTGGTAATTACCTTTATCGTCCTAAACAGCTTAAGACCAGGTTACCTGGGAAAGCGCCTTCTTCTGCATGATCCCCACCGCCCATGAAGATCATCGAGAGAGGTCCGTCTTCGGATGCTGCCAAGCCCGTCTGGCGGTGACTCAGGGGACAGACCTTCTCCATAGTCCCTCCTGGGCTGTGGGATGCACTCCCTGTAGACCAGGGCTTCACAACTCAAATGCCCTGGTGGGCCAGAACCACCCACAACTTGGCGTGCAGGGACTGAGGTCAAATGTTAGCACATTATTACATTAAAAATAAAAATATTATTAGTTACTTGTGGATCTATTCCCCCTGTCAATGGACCACTGTCCCCTCTAACAGGGATTCCCAGATGTTGTTGACTACAATGCCCAGCATCCCCAGCTGCAGTGGCCTTTGGGGATTATGGGAGCTGTAGTCAACAACACCTGGGAAATACCTGTTGGAGGGAACACTGCAATGGACCCATAGTTGCAACCAAGGATAGAGACCAGAGAATAGGTCCTGTCCCTGCTCAATCAGTGGGGCCCCTAGAGTGAACGCCAGCCGCAAACAATTGTCGGGTCCTCTCCTCTCCCTAAATTGTTGTTGCTTTCAGGCTGCAATGCTAGGCATGCTTTCATGCAAGTAAGCCTCACTGGGCACACCATGGAGCATATTTCTGAGAAAGCAGGCACAGGAAGGTGCTATCAGGCAGTTTCCGGGTGCTTCAGGATACCTGGGGCCCAGTAAAATAGACCCTGCGGGCCGAACAGGGTCCACGGACATTTGTGGTTGAACATGCTTGCCCGCCTTCAAAAGAGCCCTTCAAACACATTTTTAAAAGCCTGCTGTTTAGTAATCTCTGGATTTTTTAACAGTTGGTTTCATTTTGGTTTCGTTGTGTTTATTTTTGTGAACCACCGAGAGCCTTTGGAGTCAGGTGGTATATAAATTAAATAAATAATATATGAAATACTCTCAACATGCAGAAAGAACGTAATGGATACTATTAACCACTATGTGTAGGCACTGAAATAAATTCTGCTTCCTGCCTCTTTCTGTTTTCCTGTGCAGCCACCCTGTTGGCGTCTGGAAAAGTGTAAACATAGAAAAGTGCGATCAAAATCTCGCAACAGCTCAGTTGTTGTGGCAGAACCGTGGCTGCTTCTCCTGCAGGTAACTTCACAGGGCTCCAGCCAGGCTGCAGGGCCTGTCCAGGCATTCAGGGATCCCTCCAAGGGATCACATCAGACAGGCCATCTCCAGGAGTCCCAGGTCACAAGATCTGAAAAGGACACACAAACACAGTCAAACTGCTTTGTAAATGGATGATCGATCAATATTCTAAAAATTGTTTTAAAAACTGTAAGCCCAACAGAGAACCATCCACCCAGGCAGGCAAGCCTGCACACCAGATTCCAACAGCAGGCTGCATCCTTCCAGTTTGGAAGGAGCTCTTGTGAAGTCAAGAGGCACACCCGGAGGAGGCAGAAAATTTGGTTTCTTTCTAAAGACAACTGCAAGCTCTGCTGCTCAGCTGGCCTCCCCTCATGCACGGAGGCGATTTACTGGCCATGCAAAGCGGCTCCTCCAGCTGAGTGGCCGGGCTGATCCTCGGCCACAGCTGGTGCTGGGCGGTGCGACATTGCTCTGAACAGCTTCCAGGTGAGGCAGGAGGAGAGGGAAGCACCTCTGACTACTGAGGCTTTTTAGTTTGGAAAAGGGGGGCAGGGGACATGATAGAGGTGTATAAATTGATGCATGGCCAGAGAGAAATGTTTCTCCCTCTCTCACAAAACTAGAACAAGGTGCCATCCTATGAAAATGAAGGCTGGGAAATTTAGGACTAACAAAAGGAAGTACGTCTTCCACACAGTGCATAATTAATCTAGGGAATTCTCTGCCACGTGATGTGGTGACAGCCAACAACCTGGATGGCTTTAGATAACTTCATGGAGGAGAGGTCTATCAACGGCTACTAGTCGGAGGGCAACAGGCCACCTCCAGCCTCAGAGGCAGGATGCCTCTGAACACCAGTGGCAGGGGAGCAACAGCAGGAGGGAGGGCAGGCCCTCTCAGCTTTTGCCTGTGGGCTTCTCAGAGGCGTCTGGTGGGCCACTGTGTGAAGCAGGATGCTGGACTAGATGGGCCTCCTTGGGCCTGATCCAGCAGCAGGGCTGTCCTTATGACCTCTCTCCAGCTGGGTTAGGGATTAGGAAGCATCCCTTCTGCCTATCCAATCCCACCTCCCAGATCTCAGTCTGTCAGCGCTTGGGTGCATAGCTGCCAAGGCTCGGGCTGAGCAGTGATGTGCAAAGGAAGCCAGGAGAAACTGAGCCAACCAGGAAGAGACTAAAGGGAACATGAGGTGGGAGGAAGCTGGGCCTTTCTTTTGCTCATCAAATGCTCCAATGTGGCAGTTGCTGCACAAGGTGAAGCACAAGCACCAACACGGGGAACAAGGGAAATCCCCCTCTCTTTTTTGCATGGGGCTCAGGCCCCGCTTCACCACAGCTGTTCTGTGTCCAGCTGTCCTGCCTTGAGTGGGGACTCCTCACCACCAGGCCTTCCTGGAAAGCAAGTGGGAAGGGGGAAGAAACCACTTCACTGGAGTGCTGAAATTAACTGCTGTGGTGAGAACTGAAGGAGAGAAACAGAGAAATCTCGTTCAAAGTTGGAGACATTTTATTGTATTGGAGTCTGCCTTATTGGCAGAGTAAATCAAGACTGGCCTAAGAAGTTCCTTTCAACTCCACAGCAGCGGCTCATCGTACGCCAGGGGGACGCCAAAGGTTACTCTTATCTCCCCTGGTTGATCGCACAGCTCTACCTGATGAATGGTGAACTTGCAGATAGAGCAGCTCTCAGACAAGGAGGAAAGGAGAGGAGCAAACTTTGCCCCCCCCCCCCCCACTCCCTAGGACAAGCTGAAATTGCAGTGCTAGTGATCAAGATCTGAACTCGGGGCCTCATCTCTGCTGCCCGCTCACCCACCGTCTCCTTGGCATGCAGACCTGCATTAGTCCCCGCTTTGCTCTGGGTCACAGGCCAAATCTGGCAAGCACAGAGTGGCCTGCACTGCCCTGCGGGGCGATTTCGGGGCTAGAGCACTTTGACTTCAGAGCGGCTCCGGACAGGTGGCATTCCTTGGGGTTACACAAGTCTCACCGTTCTTTGATGCTCAGAGTAACATGCTCAGAGGGCAACCCTCAGGCTTGGTGAGGGCCTAACTAGTGTGTTTTGACAGCAAGACCTTTCGCCCCAGAGACCAGACCCTCAAGCGTATGTCGGCAGGGGTGCAGATCCCCCCACCCACAAACATCTGAAGAGTCCCCTCTCCTCATTTCACTGAACTGCTCCCTGCCAAACCTAATAACCCCTTTTTCTCTCCCCAAAGTGCCTTTCCTATCCCCCCCCTCCAAAAGTGAGCTGTCTGTCTGTCTGTCACCCTGCCTGGGAATGAACCGCGTGCGACACATCCCGTCTCTGCTGCCAGTTTCAAGAGGCATGAAGGGTTTGGATTCTGAAAGGTCCCGTGGCAGGAGGGCAGAATCATCAAGGGGCCGTCATTCATTCATTCTGGGACCGAAAACTGGGGACGGAGGGAGATTTCGGGGGGCTCTCCTGCATCCTTCCGCGTTGTGAATGGTGCCCAGACCTTCCCATTTGCAGCCGGGCTCTCAGGGGCTAGGCTGGGCTGCCTCCAGGAGGGGCCATGCAGGGAGAGCAGGGAGCCGGACCTCCTCCTGGGATGAGAGCAGCGTCCGTCCGTCTCCCCCCCCCCCGCTTCTCCCACTCCGGCCAGGACTGACCACAGTGTTCCCTGCTGGCCATGATCCTTGCCTGCACTCCTTGGCCTTTGAGGAGCTTTTTCAAGGGGCCAGAGGGCACGTCTAGGTTCCATCTGGGCAGGACTGATTGATGGGTGGCCGCGCAAAACTCGCGGGACCAGGTGCGAGCCAGTCACTCTGGTCTGCTTCCCTGTCCTCCCAAGCCAGCCCCATTCGAGGGGAGCTCTGTGTGGGTGGCTTACAACGTGGCTCCGAACATGCAGATGCCTCTCCCAGAGCAGCATGCGGCCCAGGCTCACCTTCCTCCTCCTCCTCCTCCTCCTCCTCCTCGTGGGGCCCTTTCTCCTCTGGACTGAGTCGTCGCTGGTGCGGAGAGGGGCTGGGAAGGTGGGAGCGTGTGCAGTAGGTGGCAAGGTCTTAGCCAGACCACCAAGGTGGGGTGTGGAGCATCGTCATGGCCCAGCCTCTGACGGCCCTGGGGAGGCAGGACCAGCCGCAGCTCTGGATCCGACAGCAGGCCAGGATCCAGCTCTGAGGAAGAAAGCCCCAGAGCTGGAGACCCCTCAGGAAGCTCTCTGAGGGCCTGAGCTCCCTGGGGCTAGCAGTACCACTGCTAGCCAAGCCCACTACAGAGCTCCCTTCTCCCCCCCCCACTGGCCACTCCCACTATTTGCATGCCAGCACTGGCAACAAGTCCCACAGGGGAGATAGCATGGGGAAAGCGTGCATGGCTCCAGAAGGCTTGCAAGAATTCTCTCTAGCCCAGACGTGGAACTAGAGGAGCTTGGTCAAGGCCCCTTCAATTCCTTAACCTGGAGGTGTCTTTTTTTCCCCCACACTCCCCAGCTGCATCACATTCTCCTCAAACCCTACTGAGGGCCCCGGCAGAGTCATCACACGAGCTCTGCAGAGAACCTTGCCTTTTTGCGCGGGGTGGGTTACTCTTTGGCTGCTCAGCTGGCCACTAACCTGGCAATGGACTTTGTTTCCCACCCCTGTAATGACCTTGTGTGCACCTGTTGCACAAGACTGAAAAGGAAGAGTGAAGATGCAGGGGCTTCCAGTGAAAATGGCCTTCCCATTGCAGAGTCCAGCCCCAAACCCTGAGCAGCTCTCTAGAATATTTTAAAACCAATACTGAAGCCTCTTCTAAATATATGAAAGGCTTTAGCATAAGGGTTGCATACAAATGAGGAAACTGAGCGATGCAGGAAAAGAAGTAAAGAAATGCACACAGGAATCAAGAAAACAGGTATCAACACAAAACAGTAACAAATAATACAGAGTCTTAGCTTAGAGCATCAATTAGGCAGGTCTTTAGCTAAAAGAGCATTAATCCCTAAGCATCTGCTCTTAGACACTGGATAGCAGATGGAGAAATTTTTTTAGCAGATTTCCTCCAATATTTATAGGAAATAAGAAGGGGAAGACTCCCCACTTTTCCAGGGAAGCTCTTCAGTCTGATGAAAAGTTTGAGTGCAGGCAGGACAGGTCTCTGGCTAATCTGAGTTTAGGATTTTTCTTAAACCTTCCTCCTTCTAAATGGGTTTTGACTTAACTAATAGTGAATCTGGACTGGCCTGTTTTGCCTGTTGTGAAAGGGGGATTGCAGGTACTGGATCTACATAAACAGAAGACAACTTTGAATTTAAGATGACTCTCTTTATTTAAAAAAAATAGGAGTTAAATACTGGTTATACCTCTATTTATCCAAAACGAACAGGACTTTGAATTTAAGACAACCCACCAATATCGAACATCAAAGAACTTGTGAAAAAATCTAGCCTTGGATTCAGGTAAATTCATTATACCTGGATGGCTGAATCTACTTAAGAATACTTAATAACAAAAGTTAGGAAATGTACTTATTCAGAGCAATCATAGGGGAGTCCATCCCAGATCCTCTGGGTGGTGCTCTTGAGCCAAGTCTGGGATCGAGGGTTCATCACAATCGCAAAAGCGTGACTTCTTGGTGGTTACATATTAAAACCTGTAATTATCCCAGATTTCCCCCAGAATTAGCAGAAGACAGTTCCAACTCAGATTCAATCTGCTTCAAAAGTATTTGACACCAAACTCCACAGAGTTGAATGAGAATTGCACTGTTTCACCCAAAAATATGTCCTTGAGAGCCGTGCAACTCTCAGGAACATATCTTTGTGTGGCACAGAACAAATCTGTGGGGAAAGGAGGTCAGCAAAAATCTTTTCCCCACTCACCCACCCACCGCATGATCACCAGAACCATGTTTGTAGCACAATCCTAGTAGCTGCAACACCCTGGCTCTTTACATGGAGCACCATCGCTTAGTCAGGACGTTAGCAAGTGTGTGAATTAATAACTGACAGACTGGAAACAAGATGAAGGACCAACAAGGAAAATGCTTGGCGAAAAATAAAAAGGATAAGCAGAAGGAAGAATGGTAGGCTGGAATTAAGAAAATGAGCCGATGGGAGGAGGAAGAAAATGTTGGGAATTCGCTCTGGTAAAGAAACCCTTTTTCATTATAGCAGAGTGCACAGAGGCACAACACAGCGGATTTAGTTAGGCATGTGTGTATGCTGAGAGTAAAGTAACTTGGATCAAGTTCATAGTTTCAAATCAATATATATGGCATTTATTAAAGAACTCCATTCTAGATAGGAAAGTGAGGAGTCAGGATCTCTAATCTAGCTAGCTAGCTGGATGCAGATGGATTCGGCATCTCTGCACAGATGGTTTAGGGAGAGAAGCTTGCTTGCATGTTGCAAGGTCAAAGGAACAGGAAGAGAAGAGAGGAAGTGACCCTAAGATTAGCAATCTACATTCCAATGGGATAGTGTCAGAGCAGTAGAGAAGGGATGATCAATGTCTTGACCCTCTAGCCCTCTGACTCACTAGTCTGTCCTATGTCACTGAGACAAGAGACAGCGCAAAGTCCTTCACTTCCAACAGAAAACACATGTGCCCTCTGTTATCTCCACCTTCAGAATGGCTTCTGGACCAATCCCAGTCACTTATAATTGTCAGAGCCATGAAGGGAGAGACTGGAAGGATGAAAGAAAAAATGTAAGATTTAATCAACAGTGACAGAGAAGAGCCTGTTTTGTGAAGGTCCAGCATTTTCAGAGGCAGAGGAACAAGTATAGCCACCAGAGACAGAAACGCTATCAAGAAACTGCAAATAGTAATCTTTTAAGTTCTGTATTGATATAAATGGAGCCCCTTTTGAGGAAATTAGAAGTTCTCTTTACTGTCTATCTGAATAGACAACCTCTGGTGGAAGGAATTCCAGGAATTCCATGCCTACGGCATTTACTGTAGGGAAAGAATGGCAGCTCAGTCCCCAAATAGCAAAGCAAAACTAGTTTGTTGAGAAAGCAGCAAAGCAAGAGGCCTTGAGGCAGTTCTTTAGGATTGAAGAACAACAAGGATTTATTTAAAGAAAAAGTTACAAACAAATGTGAAAAAACCTGCAGCTTATTTCAGCTGTAGCTCATGGCTGAAGGGAGACACCAAAACAAACAGCCCTCTCTGGAGAAACAAAGTGGAGACTAACACTGGAAGAACTATGAAAGGAGGAGTCCAGCACTTTCATCCATGACTCTACCCTCCCCTCTGTGGTAAGTATGAGCCACAGCAGCTGAGAGCTGATGCTGCCAGAGTCCTAGCTCCAACACTCCTTATCGGCTCGTGCTGCAGTCTATAAGTTCCAACTTATCTCTCAAGATTTTGAAATGATCCCTTGGCAACAGCTTAGTTAGCACATCTACTACCATTTGTTCACTTGGACAATACATCAGTTTTACAAGTCTTTTTTCTTGTACATCCCACACATGTCTCATCATAATCTTTCCCATATATTTGCAAAAATCCTTTTGTGACCAGTCTCGCTTTGTAACGCTGGACGTCTCTTTCTGCATTTTGCTTAATTTTAAAAATCCACTTGCACCCCACAGTCTTTCTTCCCTCAGGTAGCTCTCTGAGTGTCCATGTGTTACTTTTGTACAATGATTCTATTTCTTCTTTTGCAGCTTCCTTCCAGTTTTGTGCTTCAGTTGCGGGTAAGTTATCAATTTCTTTCCACATGCTTGGTTCTTGAAAACTTTCTCCCTTCGCAATGAAGGAAAGTTTCTTAGGTGGAACTCCCTTATTTTGTCGTGTTGAACACCACATCCTTTCTTCGTCACTGTCAATATCTGGCCACCTGGCAGGGAAGTTCACATTATCAAACGGAGCTGCAGAAACAAGATACAGCTGGGACACAGTTCTTCTTTATCAGGCTTCGCTGCAAGCTGCTGACACGAAAGTTGACAAACGTTGCTTTCCAGCAGTGAATAGAAAGCTGGTGATGTAATTTATAGTACAAGCCGAGAGCTCCCAGCTGGCAGGAATTCAAGGCTTATCAGCCCTCTGCAAGAGGCGTTTACTCCTCCTGATAGTTTCAAGCTGATTTCTGCGCCTTGCAATACGCCTCTGTTGTGGAGTCAGTGGGGGTTGCTTGCATAGCTCCTCTTCTGATTGGTCCGTCACGGTTTCTGCTGTCTCAGGTTGTTGTGCCTGTTCTGAATCATCAGCTGGATCTGCCTCAGTTGTTTCTTGGAAACTGACAGCCGGGCTCTGCCCCTCAGACTCCTCGGCATTGGCTGAAAAGTTGACAGCTTCCCCTTCCTCCTCGCTGTCTGAGATCAAGGGTGTGACAGTCACAAGATTTCTTTTCTGCTGAATCACTGCCAGGTATAAAACTTACAGTGGATCCTTCCTTTTGGTCATAGTGCCTTGATTCTTTCTCCAACTGAAAATTGGGCTCTAAGTTTGACAGTTCACTAGTGGCTGGTTTTTCATTTTCGCTGAAGTATGCTACACTGCAGAGAGGTGGCCAAATTTACAGATGATACCAAACTCTTTTGGGTAGTGAAATGCAAAACGGATTGTGAGGAGCTCCAAAAGGATCTCTCCAAATTGGGTGAGTGGGGAACAAAATGGCAAATGCGGTTCAATGTGGGCAAGTGTCAAGTGATGCACATTGGAACGAAAAACCCCAACTTCAAATATACGTTGATGGGATCTGAGCTGTCGGTGACTGACCAGGTGAGGGATCTTGGGGTCATGGTGGACAGCTTGTTGAAAGTGTCGACTCAATGTACAGGCCAGTGAAAAAGGCCAGTTCCATGCTAGGGATCATTAGCAAGGGGATTGAAAATAAAACGGCTAATATTATAATGCCCTTATACAAAACTATGGTGCAGTCACAACTGGAGTACTGTGTACACTTCTGATTACCACATCTAAAAAAAGTCCCACCTCCACAGGGGCGAGGGGCCCATTAGAACGGCTCACCCAAGAAGGTTACTGGATTCAATAGGATTCCAAGAAGACTTGGAAGGATTTAGTGTTGGCTCTGCTGATGACCTTGTTGACACTCTGGTGCAGAACTGGAATAATCAACTCACCAGGGCAGTGGACACGATCACTCCTAAGTGTCCTCTCCGACCCAATTCAAAACTGGCCCCTTGGTTTCCCACATATTCTTTGCATTTTCTTTGTCTCTTAGATGCACTAAGATTGGCTCACTTACTGCCAAGCAAATCAATCCTGATGCCTTTTCATCTGCTCTGTCCCATTCTTTCTGCTCTTTCCCTGCATCTGCAGGATGCTGGGTGTGCAGAACACTGCCAAGTCCGTGACTCTCGAGGAGCATCGCCATCTTGAAAATCGGAACTCGTACTCAGGACGTTGCAACTTTTCAATCACCTGGTATCCTTGTGCTGTCTCCATTTTCAAAGCTTTTCTCTCTGTTTTGCTTTCTATTTAACTCTCTGTGTTTTTCTCTTTTATTTACTGGCTTCTGGGCCTCATAACACTTTGTAGGGGAAGAAAGGCATTTCAGTCCCCAAATAGCAGAGCAAACCCAATTTGGTGAGAAAGCAGCAAAGCAAGAGGTCTTGAGACAGTTAAGAACATAAGACCAGCCCAGCGGGATCAGGCCCATGGAGGCCCATCTAGTCCAGCATCCTGTTTCGCACAGTGGCCCACCAGATGCCACTGGAAGCCTACAGGCAGGAGTTGAGGGAATGCCCTCTCTCCTGCTGTTACTCCCCTGCAACTGGTACCCAGAGGCATCCTGCCTTTGAGGATAGAGGTGGCCTATAGCAACCAGAATAGTAGCTGTTGATAGACCATGACATTATTGAAACCCCTCTTAAAGCCATCCAGGTTGTTGGCTGTCACCACATCTTGTTGCAGAGAATTCCACAAGTGGATTATGTGTTGTGTGAAAAAGTACTTCCGTTTGTTGGTCCTAGATTTCCCCGCAGTCAATTTCATGGAATAACCCTTGGTTCTAGTGTTGTGTGAGAGGGAAAAGAATTTTTCTTTATCCAGTTTCTCCACACCATGCATGATTTTATAGACCTCTATCATATCTCCCCGCAGTCATCTTTTTTCTAAACTAAAAAGCCCCAGGTGTTATAGTCTTGCATCATGAGGAAGGTGCTCTAGGCCCCTGATCATCTTGGTTGCCCTCTTCCGCACCTTTTCCAGTTCTACAATGTCCTTTTTTAGATGTGGTGACCAGAATTTTACCCAGTACTCCAAGTGTGGTCGCACCATAGTTTTGTATAAGGGCACTATATTATTAGGTGTTTTCAGTCCCCTCCCTAATGATCCCTAGCATGGAATTGGCCTTTTTCACAGCTGCCGCACATTGAGTCAACAGTTTCAACGAGCTGTCCACCACGACCCCAAGATCCCTCTCTTCATCAGTCACCGACAGCTCAAATCCCATCAGCGTATCCTTGAGGTTGGAGTTTTTCGTCCCAGTGTGCATCACCTTACACTTGCCAACACTGAACCGCATTTGCCATTTTGTCACCCACTCACCCGGTTTGGAGAGATCCTTTTGGAGCTCCTCACAATCCGTTTTGCATTTCACTACCCGAAAGAGTTGGGAATCATCTGCAAATCTGGCCACCTCACTGCTTACCCCTGCTTCTGGATCTTTTATGAATATATTAAAACACACCAGTCCCCGTTCAGATCTCTAGGGATCAATATTATACTATATTACGAACAATACTATAGTACTGAAGAACTATAAGGATTTATTTAAAGAAAATATGTAAAACAAATGTGAAAAAGCCTGCAGCTTATTTCAGCTGCAGCTCATGGCTGAAGAGGGAGACCAAAACAAAGACCCATCCCTGGAGAGACAAAATGGGGACGAACGCTGGAAGAACAAAGAGAGGAGCTGTCCAACACTTTTATTGATCCATGATCCTAACACCAGCCCCCCCAGTGGTCCCTATGAGGCATGGCAGTTGATGCTTCCAGGGTCCTAGCTCCAACATTTATCACTGACCAAGTTCAATGGATATTAATTATCCAAGTGCTAAGCTTGTGGTGGAGCAATGGCAGTGGCAGCTCAAGCCAGAAGACAGACAGGCTTGGTTGCCCGGTGCAGAGAGGCAGAAGAACCACCACACACATTGCCTAGATCACCATCACCTCCTAATTACAGCCAACTAGCCCAGCCTGCTACGAAGCACTCTGTCTGCACCCTTCTTTTCGTGGCTGGAACTTGGCACCATTTTGTTTAAGCAAGAGTCTCAAATACAGCAAGAGTCCACCTTCAGTAGCTTCTCTCGTCTCCTGCACTTCTTCAGTCATCCTTTTCATGCCCTTTCTCAGCACAAGGAACCTCGTCCACTCTGACTAGCGGCGGCAGGAAACAGCCTTCCTTCTTCATGAGCCTTTATGCCAGCGGAGGAACCCCAACCAGCACCAACCTTCATAGATGGAGGACATCTGACCCACTGGGGCCCCCACATTTACACACAAAGAGGTCTGGCTTCATTGCTAAAGAAACTCAGTCCAGAGAGAGAGGTCACATGACCGCCAGCAGAGAGACTGCTCCTGAAATGAGGCCAACTGGGAGTAATGCCTTTAGATATTTTCTATGTAACCAATTTGGCCACAAGGTGGCGAACTGTCCCAAGAATCAGACAAAGGATTTTAAGCACACAGAAAAGTATTCGAACAAGAGCTTTAATGTTTGCTTGATGCAAAGCGATGAACAGTTCATTTTTGATTCTGGTTCTTCTGTTCATATTTCAAATAATCTGGGTTTCTATACTGAACTGTTTGATATTCCTGAAGAGACTGTTTATTTGGGCAATAATACTACAATTAAAGCCAAGAAGAAAGACAGAGGAATTTTGTATTGCAAGTTACTGGATGGCTCTGTTAAACCATTTTTTCTTAAAGAAGTTTTGTATATCCCTGACTTCTCAAGCTCCTTGATTTCAATATCCAAGCTAGAGAAACAAGACTGTGAACTGAATATTAAAAATGGACACTGTGTTGTTACCCAGAATGGAGAAGTTTGCCTTGTAGGCTCTAAATCCAAAGGTCTTTATCGTGTGGAGGAGCAATCTACAGACAGAGAAAGAGCAGCCCAGTCTAAACCTGAGGCATACCAGCCTAATGAAGTGAACCTTGCTAAGTCATGCCTGCATGAAAACTGCTTGCAACTGTGGCATAGACGCCTAGAACACAGGAGCTATGCGTCAATCCAGAACATGAAGGAAAAAGGATTAGCTAATGGCATTGATTTTGTACCATGTGACATTGTAACTAACTGTGTTTTTTGTCTTGAGTCCAAAGCAGTTAACAAGCCATTTCCTAAGCAGAGTGAAAGGAAGACCGGAAGACCCCTAGAGCTGATCCACAGCGATATATCTGGACCACTACCAGCAACCGTAGGTAATCAAAAATATTTTCTAATAATAACAGATGATTTCTCACGATAGACATGTGTATTTCTACTAAAGGAAAAATCACAGATGCTCGAGAAACTCCAGGAATATGTGGCCATGGCAAGCAACAAATTTGACTGGAAGCCAAAGATCCTACGCACAGACAATGGAGGAGAATATATGTCCAGCGCCACACAGCAGTTCCTGAGAGAACATGGAATCGTGCATCAAACCACGGTAGCTTCCAATGCATCACAGAATGAAGTGTCAAAGAACAGAAGTCTCCTGGAAATGGTAAGATGCATGCTTGCTGATGGACATCTCCCACAGAAATTCTGGGGAGAAGGCATCATGACTGCTGCATACATACGAAACAGAATGCACACAAAGCCTATAGGAACAACACCATATGAACTTTGGCATGGTCATAAGCCATCCATGGCGCATCTGCGTGTCCTTGGAAGCACCGCTTACTCATACATCCCAAAGGGAAAAAGGACTAAGTTAGGGGCTAGGGCCACAAAAGGGATTTTTGTAGGCTACTCAGCACAATCCAAAGGCTACAGAATTCTGGATCCTGACACCAACAGGATAACCATAAGCAGAGTGGTGTATTTTGATGAGAATGAAAGAGCTTCACCTTCAGAGGGGGACTACACTGAAGCAAGCAACCAGACCAAGCACCCTGATGACTGGATTATGCTTCCTGATCTCAGAGGAATTGAGGAGGAGGAGACAGCAGATCCAGATCTAACCACAATTGACACAGAGACCCCCAGCGATCCACCAGACGCACCTGAGATAGTGGGATAGACCACAAAGGGTGAGGTGAGGCGATCAACATGCTCAAACAGAGGTGTTCCAGCTCCAAGACTGTCCTACCTCGCAAGAACGGCGGAACAACCAGAACCTTCATCATGTGAGGAAATATCCCAGCTACCACAACCAGAAGCCCAGAAGTGGAAACAAGCTGCAATTGAAGAGCTTGAGGCTCTACAGAAAAACAAAACCTGGACTCTTACTAAGTTACCTCAAGGAAGGAAAGTTATAAGCGGTAAATGGGTTTTCAAACTCAAACATGACGCTGATGGTGAGATTCAGCGCTACAAAGCCAGATTAGTAGCAAAAGGTAATAGTAGCAATATTCACAGAAATATGGAGAAGATTATGATGAAACCTTTGCACCAGTGGTTAAACATACCACAGTAAGGACTCTGTTAAGTATTGCTGCTAGCAAAGGAATGCATGTTGAACACCTAGACGTGAAAACTGCATTCTTGCATGGCGAACTAGAAGAGGACATTTACATGCAACAACCACCAGGTTTCTTAGAGAAAGGCAAAGAGGACTATGTATGCAAACTGCAAAAGAGCATTTAAAACACTACTTGGGCATTCAACTACAAAGAGAGAAAGATGGAAGTTTCCTCATCAACCAAGAACAGAAAATTAAAGACTTGATAAACTTGCTCAGACTGGAAAATGTGAATCCTACACCAACACCAATGGAAGTGAACTACATAAAGCAAGAAGATCAAACTGAGCCACTATCTGACAATCATAGATATCGTGAAGCACTGGGTAAGCTTTTATACATTAGTACACTCACTAGGCCAGATATTAGTACAACAGTTGGCTTACTTTGCAGAAAGACTGCATCACCAACAGTCAAGGACTCGAATGCAATTAAGAGACTTGTTAGGTACCTAAAGGGTACTACACACTTTAAGCTCAAGCTGCCAGCTAACAGTCAACCAAAACTAGAAGCATATGTAGATGCAGACTGGGGTGGAGATCTAACAGAAAGGAAATCCACCAGCGGTCACATAATTTTCTATGGAGATGGAGCCATAAGCTGGTCAAGCACAAAGCAAGACATAGTAGCATCATCAACCACTGAAGAGGAATATGTATCAGCTGCACAGGGCTGTCACGAGATACAATGGCTGTGTCAACTACTGAAGGACCTAGGTACAGATGTACCACAGCCCATACCAGTGTATGAGGACAACCAAAGCTTCATTCAACTCTCCAAACAAGAAAATGTAAAGAGGCGTACCAGACATATTGATGTGAAGTACCATGTAGTGAGAAGTATGCAGAAAGATGGACTAATCAAGCTGATCTACTGCCCGACAAATGAAATGCTTGCAGACATACTCACTAAGCCACTACCAAGACCCCGCTTTGAAAAGCTGAGAGAGAAAATGAATCTTGTGAACTGAGTCACGAGACATCGAGAGGGGGTGTTTGAAGTTAAGGACTATACGCTGTCTCTTGTCTCAATGACAGTGGAGGACAGACTAGTTAGTCAGAGGGCTAGAGGGTCAAGACATTGGTCATCCCTTCTCCACTGCTCTGATACTATCCCTTTGAAATGTAGATTGTTAATCTCAGGGACTAACTTCCTTTTCTCTCTCCCTTCCCTACCTGCCCTTCTACCTTGCAACATGGCAAGCTCCTCTCCCTGCACCATGTGTGCAGAGAAGATGCAGAATCCATCTGCATCCAGCTAGATAGATAGATTAGAAATCCTAACTCCTCACTTTCCTATCTAGAATGGAGTTCCTTAATAAATGCCTTATATATTGATTTGAAACTATGAATTGGCTCCAAGTTACTTTACTCTCACCATACAAGCACGCCTAACTAAATTCCGCTGTGTTGTGCCTCTGTGCACTCTGCTATAATGAGAAAGGGATTTTCTGCCCGCCCAGCCCCGCCGGCCTCCGGGTGGAGTGTGTGTCCCTCTGCATCCATGACGGGAACTGCCCCAGACCCCAGAAGTGCTGCTCCTATGGCTGTGCCCTGCGCTGCTCTGACGCCATCCAAGGTGAGCAGGTCTGGACAGGCGCCGATCGGACCTCCCTGCTGTGGTGGCGAGAAGGACTCCCCCCGCTGCTGGCCCGCTGTTGCATCTCTCGGGCCCCTGCTGGCCACGGCAGTGGGACAAGCGGCAGCCGAGGGCAGACAGGCTGGTAGGGAGAGCGCGGGAGGACTCCGAGCAACCAAGCCGCCTGCAGCCGGAGGGGGCCCGGGATTGAGCTCTCCTGCCGGGCTCTGCCTTGCAGCTGCTCCTCGACTCTCTCAGATATCTGCAGGCTGCCTGCCGAGACGGGCCCCTGCGATGCCACAATCCCCAGCTGGTTTTACAGCTGGGAGGCCCGAAAGTGCAAGAGGTTCACCTACGGCGGCTGCCTGGGCAACAGGAACAAGTTCGCGATGCGCAGGGCATGCGAGGGGAGGTGCTCCTCCCGGCAGAGAGGTGAGCCAGCAGGTGGGGGCTGGTTGCAGCTTGGAGGGGCTTCCTCAGGGTCCCATCAACAGGCCCCTCTTTGGTTCTCCACTCAGCTCTGCATTTGCCCTCCTCGTTCATGAAAAGGAAGGATTGTGTCGTGCCATCGAGTGGGCGTCGACTCCTGGCGACCACTGAGCCCAGTGGTTGCCTTTGGTAGCACACAGGAGTGGTGGACCATTGCCATCTCCTGGACACTGTGAGATGATGATGCTGCCTTTCAGCACCTTCCTGTATTGCTGCTCCCCCATAAAGGAGTTTCCCAAAGTCTGGGGAACATACCAGAGGGGATTCGAACTAACAGCCTCCTGCTCTCTAGGCAGGTTGCTTCCCCGCTGCAGTATTGGGCCACTAAATTACTTTGCATGTGCCAAGCAGAAAGTGTGAGGCCGGAAGTGTCTCTTGCCTAGAGAGCCAGGCAGATAGCAATGGGGACAGCAGCACATGGCCAAAGGCCGGCTCCTTCTCCTCTCCAGCCCGGAGGGTTTCCCAACAGCCCTTGGCTGCTGCTCTTAAGGAGTTCTTGGCAGGCCGCCTCCTCCTCCTCCTCCAGACTGCCCTGGGTGGGGCTGGGTCCCAACCTCAGGCATTGCAGAGCATCTGCTTTGCGTGCAGAAGGTCCCAGGTTGACACCCTGTTGGGTTGGGAAAGGTCTTTGCCTGGAACCTGGGAGAGCCGCTACTGGTCAGAGTAGATGAGACTAAGCTAGATGGGCCAGTGTCTGACTCAGCATGAAGCCGCTTCCTCTGTCCCAGTGATTGCAGAATTCTGGGTCCTGTCCATGTGCTGGGAGCTCTCACCTGTCGTCCCTGTGCAGAGTCCTTTCAGCTTTACCAATGCAGCGGAACATCAGAAGTGCCTGGCTGCTGGATGCATCCCACTGGGGCTTTCTCCTCCAGAGGAGACACCAAGAGAAGGATCCTCTTCTGCTCCTCCTGATCACCCTTGACTAGCTCTCCCGTGTGGGGGGGCCAAGGGGCCCCATGCTCTCACTCTCAACATTACTTCCCGTTTCACCTCCGCTGATGAGGAAGAAAGAGTGGCCATTCGTCCAAAGTCACCCAGGGGGCTCTTTATGTCTGAGTCAGGATTTGAACCCGCCTCTCCCCAGTCCTCCTCCGACACTCGAGCCACCGCGCCACCCTGACTGGCTTGTGTTCCTGCTGTGGGGGAGGAGGGCTACCCATGTCCTCTCATTTTTCATTTTGCAGTCGTGCATTTATGTGAGTTGGCTTTGAAGTGAATAAGAAAAGGCAACCAGGAACTGACATTCAGGGCAGGGGGGAGAGAGGGCCACTCAAGGGCATAGGAACACCGGAAGCTGCCATGTACTGAGTCAGGCCATTGGTCGGTCTAGCTCAGTATTGTCTGCACAGACTGGCAGCGGCTTCTCCAAGGCTGCAGGCAGGAATCTCTCTCTCAGCCCTATCTTGGAGATGCTGCCAGGGAAGGAACCTGGAACCTCCTAGATGCTCTTCCCAGAGTGGCCCCATTATCCCCTGAGGGGAATCTCTTCCAGTGCTCACACACGTAGTCTCCCATTCAGGTGCAACCAGGGCGGGCCCTGCTTAGCTAAGGGGACAAGCCGTGCTTGCTGCCACCAGACCGGCTCTCCTCTCCAAAGGGCAATTAAGAAGCCATTCCTCACGAATCCTCATCCGCCACGATCCTCACAAACCAAGAGAAGGGCCAGGACTGGTAAGCAGGAAGCTTTTGACCAGCATGGCTGGGAGCTTGTTCTGAATGGTGCTGACTTCTGAGTCAACGTTACAAGAGGATCTGGGCCACGAGGGAGGCCTTGCTAGGAAACAGAGTATTGTGTTACGGGCTATGTGGAACCAGCCTTTCTGTTCAGCTGCCAGCTGGTTGTGGGCCGGCCGTGCCACCGCACCAGGCTTGGGGGCCCGGTGGGGAAGCAGCCTCTGCCACTGATTGCCCCCCAACCCAGGGCTTTCCTGATCCTGCCCCTTCCCACCTTCTGCAGAGTCTTCTTGACTTGCCTCTCGGGCACTGTCTCCAGGCCCTTGGCCAGACCCGCCCAACGTGACGTTGCACAAGAAGAGCCGCGTTGCTTCTGCTGCATCTTCCCAAGAAGCCCCCATTTCTCAGTGTGGAAGGCAGACACACACACCCCTCCCTGGACTGGTGGTGGACTCCTGCAAGAGATGTGCAGAGCAGGGTCCCCGGCCTCTGCCTGGGCCGAGTTCAGAGCCCTGCCCCAAAGCCGGCATCATTCCTCAAGAATACTCCCCATCTGGGATTTTGAAAAGGCACCATGAAAAGGTTCATGCCGATGAGGCCAGCCATCTCGCCACTCGTCCCTTGCAGAAGCTCTCACGCCAGTGCTTTGCTGAGGACAGGCCCAGTTCCTCCCCCCACCCCCCAGTGGTGCAAGTCAGCCCAGGGATTCCTGCCCTCTCTGAGAGTGGAGCGGGGAGGAAGAGCCAAGCCACACCACCACCACCACCACCACCGCGTCTGCCAAAAGGCCTCATAGACTTATAGTCCAAACTGACCTGGTTTGACTGGTTCAAGCTCAACTGGACCAGGCCCTAAAAAGAGTGGGGTGGGGTGCTCTGAATTCGACTCAAACCAGCTCCAGTTGGGATTGAACCCATTCGGCCTGGTTCAGCCAGTTTTGGGTGGCTGTACTTATAAAGGGGAATTGGGGGATCAAAGAGGATTCCGAACTCTAAAGAGGTTGAAAGGGCGGGCAGTGGGGACAGGCAAGAGGGGCCCTTCCTGCCAGCAGTGTGGTGGCAGCAGCTGCTTCCCGGCGGGGACTCCTCAGCAACAGCAGCTCCTCTAGACCCTGCTGGTGCTCCCCGCTAGCAGCGCAGGCTGGCAGGGGCCCACACTGCAGGGGGAGTGCCAGCAGAGCCTAGAGAAGCTGCCACTGCCCCCCCCTCCACTGCTGCCCCACCCCTGGTAAGGTGCCCTCTCACCCAGGAATCCTCATTGAATTTGCCTGTACAAGCACCGCCACCTGGACCAGATTGAACCAGACCTAACTGCTTTGACCCGGTTCGACCACATGAACCTAACTGCTGGCCGGTTCTCACAAACCAGTCCATGGATCAGCTCTTTGGGTCAAATTCTGCTCAAATTCAAACCGAACTGCTGAGAATGGTTCTGTGCACACCCCTGCCTGCTGGGGCCTACAGCAGCCGCCGCACCCCTGCTGCTCAGCGGTCCATGTGCCTGGGAATGGTCACCAGATTCCCCTTTACATGCATGGCTACCCAGACCGAGTCGAACTAGGCTGAACCGGTTCAACCCGGTTTGACCGTACAAACCAAACTGCTGGCCGGCTCTAACGAACCAGCTTGCGAACTGGCTGTTTGGTTCAAATGCAGCCGAGAATGGTTCTGCATACATCCCTATCTAAACATTTTGCAACCCCTCTTCTCTGCAACTAAGGTTTTTGTTTTGTTCTGCTCTGCATTGGCATGTGTTTCTGTAAATTTGATTTTAATGTCTCTGCTATTTAAACTGCATTGGGATTGTGCTGCTGAAAAACATGATCTAAATAAGAAATGACTTGTTACTGTTCTCTCTGTCATGAATTTCTTCTGACTGCTTTGCTGCATGCGAGATTCAGATCCGTGGTTTACTTTTTCTCTGACTATTCTTTACCTGTGCCACCGAATGGCACAGCAGGGAAGTCACTTGCCTAGTAAGCAAGAGGTTGCTGGTTCGAATCCCCGCTGGTATGTTTCCCAGACTGTGGGAAACACCTACATCGGGCAGCAGTGATATCGGAAGGTGCTGAAAGGCATCATCTCCTACTGTGCGGGAGGAGGCAATGGTCAACCCCTCCTGTATTCTACCAAAGACAACCACGGGGCGCTGTGGTCACCAGGAGTCAACACCGGCTTGACGGCACAACTTTTTACTTTATCCTTTACCTTGGCCTCTGTATTTCTGAGATGTGAAATGGGCACATTTGTTCAATAATATTTTAATGCTTAATTCAGAGGCAATATGCCATTCACTGCATGCAAGTTGCAGGGGAGCAAGGTAGCAGGAAAGGAGAGTCCATAACCCTCTCCTGCTTGTGGGCTGCTATCTGGCTGCTCACTGTGAAACACAGAAGACTGGTGCCAGCCTCGGCCTGCCCTGATCACTGCAAACAGCCCTGCTTTTAGACTGGGCTAATAGCTTCTAAACATTTTTAAGCCTCTCTTTCTCTGCAAAGGCAGGAAAACTTGTGTTATAAACTAGAAGTACTACTGTTGTGGTCACTTAATGAAGACAGTTTGCAGTGTATTTTTATTTTTTATAAATAACAATAAGCTGTTGTAGTTGATTAAGGAAGTCGGTTTACAGTTTTAAACTAAGGCTGCATTCACACGTGACATGAATCCGCAGTTAAATGGGGCAGAGGTTGGAATGCCATTACATTTGAATGCATGCATCTGACCTGTGGTTTGCCTCGCCAAACTCCAGTTTGAACCTTCAGTTTGTAGTGAGTTTTGCCATCGTAACCTGAGGGTTTTTTGGCCTCAGTGTTATGTCCAAAGGTAGACGACGCCATAACCGTGGTTCCGTTCACTGTCTGAAGCCATAATCATAGAGACAGCAGCAGAGACCCTCCCGGGATTGCACCCGCTCTGGTCCTGCAGTGCTTTTCTCTGGACACCTCTCCAAGCACACACACACACACACACACACACACACACACACGTTTCCAATCCAACAAAGCAGTTGCCCAGCAACAGGAGCACCACCACGTCCCATCCCTTGTCAGCCTGTCATTCAAACGGCAAAGTCACACAGTGGCATGCCCTCTTCCTACTTTGCCCCTTGACGGGCACTAAATGCCTTGCTCTCTGAAAATGAAGCGACAAAGATGTACATTCACAAGCACATGCGCTCCAGGTGGCAGCAGAAGCAGGGCACCCCATGAGAGTCCCCACAGCAACATGTGGCCGGGCAGCCATACTCGGGGTCTGGTTTAAAAGGCAGCCCCAGCCAGGAATTCGTGAATGCCTCCTTTTTGGACAATTATACTGGGGAAGGGGGCCAACATTTTCACTGTGCAAAAGTTCTATCATTATCCAGAAAGAGTGGGTGGGGCACGTGTGGGGCTCCCTTTGTTGGGTTAGCTCAACTCATGAGTGCTCAGTCCAATGGAAGACAAAGGCTTTGACAAGCCTCAGGTCCTCCCCAGAAGACTGGCCCTCTCCTAAGATGGCTAGTCCCCTGGCAGCTATCCAGCACAGGGGCAGGAGTGTGGTTTGGTCTCCATGGATGGTTTTGCCGGGGAGCCTTCGCAAGAGCATCCTTGGTCACGGCGGGCCAGACCCCAGGATTCTTTGCCCTCCCTCATATACATGCCCCCTCCTAGAGGGCCCCCAAGAGGGGCCCCCAAGATCTCCCCTACCCCAGAAACTGTGCTTGTGTGAGGTGCTTTTGTTTCAGGGCTCTTACGAGGGGAGTGGCGTAATCACTGCCCGAAGATGTGGGATGTGGCCTTGGTGTTCCAGGAAGAGGGAGGGGCTCCCCTGCCCTGAAGACGGAAGTTGCCGCCCTGTGGTTGGATGAACATCTGTGATGCACTTCATGGTTGGAAAAACCAGCGACTGTTATGAACGGTCTGTAACATAAAATATCAGAACCAGAGGTATCAACTCAGAAACATGTGAAATATAGGCCTGTGTCTGATTTATTTTATATTAAGAGTTCAATTCAATGTCTGAACTGGAGGTGAATCTCATGACTGCCTGGTCAATGATTTGTAGAGGCAGGGGAATCTAGCATTGGTTATCTGTGGAAACTCACTGAGACAATGGGTCAGGCTTAATTACCAGTCTCACACTGCTGAAATTAACCTGTGTCCAGGAACAGGATGCTTCTGCCTTAAGTCAAATGTGTTGATTAACTTGCCTCACTCATGCTTACCCTTTTGATGATACTTTGAATATTCTTTTGTTGCAAATACACACTAGATAGAGGTATACAAGAAATAATGTCTCACACAAATAGAACAACTCCCTCTCACTAATTGCTAACTCTTAACACCTTCTGGGACCAGGCTAGCACATCTGGGATGCAGATTTGCTTTTGGACTTTGTCCCCTCCTCAAGATAACAGCTAACAGGAGATGAGAGTGAGACCTCTCTGGACTGATCAAATATCCTGAGCTAATTTTGGTAATTAAAAGACAATATTCCAAGGATAGCAGGAATAAATGCCTTTTGTGATCCAGAAGACTAAAAAGGGACATCAAAAGATGGAACCACTATAAGAAGGAGTCTCTGGACATGGCAGTTTAGCAGTTCTGTGCCTACGGGCATTCTGCTCACACGCTAGCTATCTTGTGCCTACAGCAAGATTTGCTCAGGAACTCTGCTCATGAACAGGAACTGTCTGTGACTTCTACTGCGCAGTGAGAAGTCAAGACTTTTCCCCAGCCATGGCACCTTCACTCCCTGCCTCGCTCTGAGCAAACTGTCTGCTTGACCACCAGAAGCCAGACCATCGTTTTGTTGCTGCTCCCAGCTACAGTCTCTCCTCTTCATCTGAAAGATCCACCATTCTCAAGCCTGGTAAATATGCGGCTCATACAAACCTGGAATTCCCTCATCCCTTCCCCTTCTCCTACACCCTTCACCTCTCCCCCCCACTACTAATTTCTGACCCCCCCCAAAAAAACCATACCAGCCCTGAGCCTTCCTTCCTCCCTCCCCCTTTCTCCGCCTGTATCTAAACTGTACTAAGCTCTAGGAAGATTTAATTGCACGCACATATGTCAGTTAGGCACACTGGGTGGAATATATTGGCACTGGTTAGGATGTTCTATTTAAATACTGTTGCTAATATTAATAGAGTGTTCTGCTTTCTGCTTTGCTAGATTATGTTGTTAGTCTTTATACTCAATAAAGCCCATTGAATCCTTCTGAGTAGTTTGATCTCCTTTCCTTCATTGCTTCCAGATCATACGTGGTCATCAATATAAAAGAACTTGGCCCAGACCTATTTTATATACTAGCTAATGAGCATATTTAGTATATAGATCAGGCCTGGTCTGTAACACGACCTCCAGCTTCACAAGACTTGCAAATCTGGCCTGTGTGTATCTTTATTTGCTATAAATGATACACATACCCCTGTGGAAGTTGCTTAAGGAAATCCACTGGACCACCCCCCACTTTTGTGATCCCCCCCAGACTTTTAGGCTGGCTATGGACCTGGGCTCAAGAGGTGATGGTGGGGGCATTGCTGTCGGAGTTTGTCTCCCCCGCAACCAGCCGCCCAAACTATGGGCACACCTCTGCAGAACCAGGAGAGATCTCAGTGTCGTCGGCCACGGAGGAGCCTGATTCTTCTGCAGTGATTGACCAAGTGCTGAGACCGCTGTGAAAGTGCTACTTTTTCATGTCTGTTACTTTGCCAATTGGGGGGCCCACTGCCATCAAAGGAGGCAAGAGGGGCTGCACATCTTTGGAGCAAAGAGCAACTGTGACCCCAGTCCATCCACCATCTACCCTCCTATGTAAAAGCTAAATCAGTGGCAGATGGCCACAGGGGTGGGGGGCAAACCTGTCTTCTTCTTCACCTTCTACAGCTCTGCCAAAACAGATACATGGCTTCAAACATCTACAACTAATGTGTCCATCCCTTTTAAACGCATTGGAAATTTCATCATTCACGTCTTAACAAACTCTGTTAGTTTATCCATTAGTTCACTGGCTTGTAATTTGAATAACCCACACTTAATCCACACAACTGCAGATGCACAACTGCTGTATCTAACAAGTTTTGAACCAAGGTTTTATTTTTAACAGCAACAAATGTCTGAATGTGGCTATGTCGGAGACTGTGACCAGTTGTCAGAACATGTAGAATCTGTACCCAAACAATTCTTAATCCCTGGGCATCCCTGTGACATATGAGGAGGTTGGGACTTGATAATGTTGCCTGCCTGCCCACTCCCCAGGGCCCATCTGCTCCATAGGGGTTGGGCCTGCTCCCAAGACTTGGGTGCTGATGAAGGCTTTAGTGCAGGGAACAGCTGGGTCCTGCAGCCATGCCCCCCGCCCACAAAGGGGGAGCAGTGTCCATGACAGGGGGCCATATGCTCCTGTGAACGGAGTGGGGGGGGGGCAATGTCCACCAGGAAATTCTCCAGCACAAATCTCGCTGGAATGAAAAGGAGCTGAGAGCGGAGGGTGGGGTCCGGAGTCCTTTTCTCAGCTCAAAATGACTGGAAGCCCAGCCTGCATGTTTCTGGGGAGATGGAGGGGAGATAACGTAACGGACCCCTGTCTTGGAACACACACACAGACCTACAGAGATGGTGTTGGTTCATCCTTGGCCATGGCTGGTGAGGTCAGTCTCACAGATCAGCCACTAGGAGCATACAACAGGAAGGCCCCCCCACTCCCACATGACATGGGTGGAAGCAATGCATAGTTCTCACCACCACCACCACCCCACTTCTGCCAGAAGGAAAGCCACTGAAGTCCAGTGGGTCCAATTCCAAAACCAAAACAAGAATTAAAACATTAAATCAATTAAAACAGTTTAAAATATAGTTAAAATAACTTTGAAACTTGGGACTAACACCCTGATTAAACATGTATGTTTAGACACCACACCGAGGCTGGGTTCCTTCTAATGATGTCCTTTGTTGAAGCTCCAGAACAGACTTCATGGCAGCAAAAGTCTTTGGGACGCTGAACAAAGGGCTGGTTCTTTGTGCCGCAGGAAGGAGGTGGGATCCTGGCAGCTCCCCCCCCCCCGCTTCAGAGCTCCCAAGGGGGACCAGTAGACTCGCAAGGGGCTTCTTTAGAGCCCGGCTTCCTGGGCGTCTACATCCTCCGTCACATCCCAAAGAGACCCTCTTTCAGCAGGAAGCCTCCTGGGCTGTGGCTCAGGCCTCAGGCCCCTCGCAAGGACCTCGTCTCCCCACGCATCAAACACAGGCTCCCTGTCGCCATTGCTGCTTTCGGTAGCCCCGCCCTCTGTGGCCACAAAACTGGTGTTGTCCAAGTCATCCTCATCATCATTCCAGGCATCGTGATACGCGTAAGCATTGTAGGGGGACGGATCCAGCCCATAATCCAGCTCCTTGTCAAGGGCATCTTCACCCTCATCTCGACTCCCTTCACTGGGATCAGGATTATCAGCCTCAACCTCCTCCTCCACCTCATCCTCTGCATCTTCCTCAAAACTGGCCTCTTGCTCAGCATCCTCAGCCTCCTTCTCTGGTTTCTCCTCAGGTTTAGGTTTCTCACTGGATCCAGGCTTTCCCTGGGGGGCTGGTTTGGCATGGGTCCCCTCTCCAGCCTCAGAAGCTGGCTTTCCCCCAGGCATGGGCTTGGACCCAAAGGGCATGGACCCAAGGGGAGACACTGGCTTCCCATCTGATACTGGCTTCCCACAGGATACGGGTTTGCCATGGGATGTGTGTGCTTGAGCAGCATTTGGCTTCCCACTGGATTCTGGCTCTCCCCCAGCTGTGGGTTTGCCAGGCTGAATAGGAGAAATTGGCGTCCCACCAGGTTTTGGCTTGTCCCCAGGTGTGGCTTCCTCACTGGTGACGTCTGCCATCGTGGACCACAGCTTCTCGCTGAGGGCTGGCTTTGCGGCAGAGTTGGCAGAGTCAGGAGATGCAGGTATCTCCCCTGAAGGGGGCTTCCCACTAGGTGCAAGTTTCTCACCAGAGACCATGCCCACCCCCAGGTCAGGCTTCTTGCCAAAGAGGGTCCCTTCAGACCCCACGTGGGCCTTCTCCACAGGTTCGACTTTCCCAGGAGACCCAGTTTCCATTTTGCTGACAGGCCGCGGCTTCTTCTTACAGACCGGCTTTTCTGTCACGTCAGGGGTAGTTTCCTCGGAGGGAAGGATGCCTCTTTTGAAGCCAGGGCTTTGCTTAGGGGGGATGGTGCCCTTGCACTCACTTTTGCCCTCCCTGCTCTCCGGATGCCCCTCAAGGACTCGGTTCTTCGGGGCCACCTCGGGGTCCTTTAGCAATGCACGCAGAAGTGTTGTCCTTTGAGAGGAGATCCCAGAGGCCTCTGAAACATGGAAGAGAGGACATAAAGACAAGCCGTCACCTTCCTCTCCCTGCACTACAGCAACGGCCTCTGCACAGTTGGGGCATCTTGCCTAGTGGTGGCTCTCTTCTCCTGAGCAGGGGCAGAGCTCCATCCTTTCTAGATTGTGTGCCAGAGGACCATTTTCTCATCCCTTTGGCTGCATAACCCACCTTGAGAGGTTTTCCACTGGGAAGTGGTAGACAGATATGCTGAACAACCACAGCAGCAGCAATAAGAGCAGGGTACCCTCATGGGCTCCACCCATCCCCAAACCCCATCAGCGCCACTAGCAGGCATGGGTGGGCTCTACGGTGCCTAAGGATTGCATCCGCACTCCAGTGAGGATTTCCCCATCATCCCTGGGGGGGAATTGTCACAAGAGGGCTCATGCAATTTGTGGAAGGGCTTTGAGAATGGACAGAGCCAACACACACACACACACACACACACACACACACACTCCCCTCTAGGACTGGCAGGCTGCTACTCAACAGGTGAGCCAGGGTGCCCAATCCCCTGGTGTGTGCACATCCCTCCCAGGTCTCCACTGCAGGGCTTGCATGAGGAGGAGGCAGTGTGTGTGTCTGTGTGGGGAGGCTGGAGATGATGAGGGCCAAGTCCTCTCCTTCCAAAGCCGCCATCAGCCTCCACTGATCTCGCCTTCCCAGGAAGCCCAGACATAGTCATATCATCACCCCTGAAACTTCTCACTGCTCGGGGCCGTGGGAGCATGTCCTCTCCGGAGCAAGGAACAGATGGGCAAATCAGATCCATTCCTGGCCTGCAACTAACAGCCCGCTTGCTTGGTAGTGTTCTCTAAGATGGTGGAAAATAATGGGGTGTCCCATTTGAGTGACGCCTGAAGCATCTCAGGATTAGCTGTGGGTCTGAGGTGGGCAGAAGATAGATTAGGACTACCAGGAGATCTCTAAGTGATTCACAGTAAATCAGCAAGTGGCCATATTTCCCAGCTTCTCACCTCAGGAATGCATGCCTTACCTGTCCATCCATCCTGCTCCCTACCCCATGGCACTGGGCCCAGCAGAGATCATTAGTCTGCCTGCATTACAGTCCCAACTGGGGCCACCCCACCCCACCCCACATTTAGCTTTCAGATTCATAGTTCACAGCTTCTCACCCTCCTCAAGCCTCCCGACGTTCTGCCTGCTCCCCACTCAGGAGGAGAGCTGGTCTTGTGGTGGCAAGCATGAACTGCCTCCTTAGCTAAGCAGGGTCCACCCTGGTTGCATATGAAAGGGAGACTAGAAGTGTAAGCACTGGAAGATCTTCCCCTCAGGGGATGATGAAGCTGCTCTGGGAAGAGCAGAAGGTTTCAAGTTCCCTCCCTGGCAGCGTCTCCAGGATAGGGCTGAGAGGGACTCCTGCCTGCAACCTGGGAGAAGCCGCTGCCAGTCTGTGAAGACAAGACTGAGCTAGATGGACCAACTGTCTGACTCAGTATAAGGCAGCTTCCTATGTTCCTACATCCCATGAAGAAGAAGAAAAGCAACAGCTATTCCCCAACCCACCCAACTGCAACACCCTTTCAGATTTAGGGATGACGGCAGTTGTTAGACTCCCAAATTTTCACCTGCTTTTGGACAGATAGAGGAAGTCCTAATGGGTTGCTGGGTCTTCTTCGGCCCTCACCAGTGAGGCTGTCTTTGACAGAAGGGAAGCACTTCTGGTTGGGAGGATGTCTCCATGACTCATGCCGTGTGATTTGGTTCAGAGGCAAGAATGGTGAGACAGAGATGAGGGTTCAAATGGGCGGGGGGGTTCCTTTAGAGGGCAACTTAGTGGCCAACCCTGCAGTGCAAGAAGCAGCTGTTCTCCCCAGGTATGGTGGACACACAAACTTAACATTTCAGATGGGAAGGATACAAAGGGGACAAAAGAGGATTTTGACAGGCAGAGTGAGATGCCATTTCTGGGGACCAAGAACTGGTGCCATTAGGCATGTGGAGAATGAGAAGCAGCATGTCGGTTTTGCCACTGTCGTGACAGAGTCAGGCTCAAGGTTTGCTGATCACTTAACAATACGAGACAGAAGAAAGACACCCATCCTGTCTGGAGCTGAGGGCTAGGGATGTGCACAAACGTGTTCGGAGGCCCTTTTGCAGGCCTCCGAACAGGTTCGAACACCGGGCGGTTCAGGGACGTGCCGATGTGCACACACGAGACTTCCGGTCCCTTCCGGTCCGAGGAGCGAACGGGGAAGCAGGGAGGTACGCTGCTGCCCCGTGGGACCAGTTTTCCAGCGAGCGCCATGGAGGGGGGGGTATGCAGCAGGGGGGAGGGGGAGTGCACCCTCCCCCATCCTTAAAGTTATCCCCCCACACACCGTCGAACCAGCCCCTGCCGGTTCCATGCACATCCCTGCACTGAGGGCAGCTCTTGCTACAGACACTGCTGCTCCTTGTGAGCTGATGGGACCTGCTCTGAGCTCAGCTCCCCTGCAAACCCTTCTCTGGTATGCTTTGAGGCCCCTTTGGGCCGACTGGCGGAGTGGATGGGCCTTTGGTCTCCTCTTTCGGGATGCTGGAAGAGGCCAGGCAAGAGCCCCAGGAAGGGCCCAGTGGCTGGTTTTTCTTTCTGCCCCATGAGTGCAAGGGCATCCCATCAAAACAAGCATCACTCCACTCTGGCAAGGCCATCCTGGGAGAATTCTGGATATCCCCGCAGAACCACTGGGCTGGGCATTCTTCCTGTCGCTGCTGCTGCAACTCAGTTCTTTGATCATCTGACACAATTTCTGGTCGTCGTCGTCCCCCGGAGGCTCCTCCCCCACCCCCACCCCCACCCCCACCCTATATTCCAGTGAGGTGGCTGTCCCGCCATTCACAGGGAGGCCTGCACGGGGCTTATCCTGCTGGTACAGAGTGCTGTGGAGAACAGCTGCATGTCAGGGACTGGACAGTGTCCTGGAGAAGAGCAGGCGGTGTGGAATGACCCCTGCTCCCAAAAGGAGAACCCACAGGCCATGCCCCTCAGGGAGCCACCACAGGGCCCAATCCTCCGCTGCAAAAAGGTCTTCACGCTCTGCTGGCATTTCCCTTCTATCACCCACCCACACTTCTGGGTCACATCTTTGCCCTAAAGTGCAAAGGAGGCGTCTGTGGGTGAAACTGAGACAGCTGTAATTAAGTAGAACAATTGCAGTAACAATGGGGCACTTCTGCAAATTAATGGAGCAACTAGAGCACCTGCCTCATGAGGCAAGGCTACAACACCTGGGGCTATTCAGTTTAGGAAAAAAGATGACGACTGCGGGGAGACAGGATAATAGAGGTCTATAAGGTCATGCATGGTGTGGAGAAAGTGGAGAGAGAGAAATTCTTTTCCCTCTCCCATAACATTAGAACCAGGGGTCATCGCATGAAATTGGTTGCCAGGAAATTTAGGACCAGCAGACGGAAGTATGAGAACAGAACATAAGAACAGCCCTGCTGGATCAGGCCCAAGGTCCATCTACTCCAGCATCCTGTTTCACACAGTGGCCCACCAGATGCCGCTGGAAGCCCACAGGCAAGAGTTGAGGGCAAGCTCTCTCTCCTGCTGTGACTCCCCTGCAACTGGTACTCAGAGGCATCCTGCCTTTGAGGCTGGAGGTGGCCTATAGCCTTCCGACTAGTAGCCGATGATGGACCTCTCCTCCATGAAGTGATCCAAACCCCTCTTCAAGCCATCCATGTTGTTGGCTGTCACTACATCTTGTGGCAGAGAATTCCACAAGTCGATTGTGTGTTGTGTGCAAAAGTACTTCCGTATGTTGGTCCTAGATTTCCTGTAGGCTTCCAGCAGCATCTGGTGGGCCACTGAATGAAACAGGATGCTGGACTAGATGGGCCTTGGGCCTGATCCAGCAGGGCTGTCCTTATGTTCCAGACAGACATGGGAACAGAAACACAAGAAGCTGCCATATACTTAGTCAGACCATTGGTCTATCTAACCCAGTATTGTCTACCCAGACTGGCAGCGGCTTCTCCAAGCTTGCAGGCAGGAGTCTTTCTCAGCCCTGTCTTGGAGATGCTGCCAGGGAAGAAACCTGGGTCCTTCTGCATGCAAGCAGACAGATGCTTTTCCAAGAGTGGCCTCATCCCTCTAAGGGAAATACTGCACAGTGCTCACACTTCTAGTCTCCCTTTTGTATGCAACCAAGGCGGATCCTGCTTAGCTTAAGGGGACAAGTCATGCTTGCTACCACAAGACCAGCTCTCTTCCTTAAGGGGAATATTGCAGAGTGCTCACCTGTAGTCTCCCATTCAAATGCAAACCAGGGTGGACCCTGCTTAGCAAAGGACCCTACTTGCTACCTCAAGACCAGCTCTCCTCCCATAAGACCCATGGTCTGACTCGGCAGAAGGCAGCTATGTGCCTGTAGCCTCTGGCTCTGCTTCCCAGCCCACCTGCGACGTCTACTCACTTTGGGCTGGTGCAGCCAACAGCTCAGTCCAGAGAAGAAAAGTCCCCAGGAGGAGGAGGAGGAGGCCTCCTGGCTTCATGGTGAGGCTGAGAGAAAGCGCCAAGTGGCCAGAACTGATCCCTATCCGGATATATACAGGAGCCTGGGTGGAGCCACCACGGCACTGGAGGAAGCAGCTGGCCTGCTGGCTTACAAGGGCCTCCCACTCGGCAGCCGACTGCAGTTGACTCATACGCCACCCACCTTAGACACCATGTGCCACCTACACAGCTGGGGTCAGTATAAGGACTGACTAGAAAGCTCAGTTGGTCAGCAGCCAGTGGGGAAAGCGTAGGCCAACCACATGGGGACCCCTGGGAGGGATGCAGGAGCAATTCCTGGATCTAGCCGTCTTCCAGGGCAGAGGGAGGCATCTCGCCTGGGGACCTCCAGAGAAGGTGCTTCTTCTACTGGGTGGGGGAGGGGAGGGGCCTGAGTGAGGAGAGCATCTCGCCGGCTCTTCTCTTGCCCTCAGGAGCACACGCCCAGCTCAGGGTCATGGCAGGGACTCCATCTCTGGCAGTGCCCAGAGGGAAACCCACACTAGGCCCCCATGGGAGAATCTGCTCCCAGGAAAGCCTCAGCTGCTTATGGACCTGCTCGTCTCCATCCTCCAAATCTGACAGCATTACATCTGCAGGGACAAGCAGTTCATATCCTCCTTCTCCTCCTCCCTCAAAATGCTCTCTTCTTTATTTATTTATTTATTTATTTTAAAATCCAGGCACATTCCTGGCCATAACCACATCCTGTGACAGTGAGTTCCACCTGTTGACAGCACATGCTACAGATCTTTCTGCTCTTGCCTTGCACAGTGAGTCAGCATTGTGGGTTCTCCAGCCTGACTGGTCTGTGCCCAGACAAGATGCATTTCATAGGGACCTTGTTTGCCTGCATGATTCAGGGCGAGGCAGAAACTGCTTTGGGAAGCGTTGGGGTCAGAAGGAGTTTCCTTCAGTGTTTGTTTGTTTAAATCATATCCTGCCTTTATTACACACTTCAAGAGGGCTCCCAAAAATGTTAAAATTACAATATTTGTTTGCAATGTGGACTCAGAGGTGTGCACCCAGCAACCTCAGCTTTTAGGAGAGGGAAGAGGATGCTGCTGGCAGGAATTGGGCTGGCTTTTGCTGAACCCGTTGACTGCCCTGGGGAAAATGCAGTCTTCTGCTGCTTTCACAGAGGCAGAGTGTCCTGATCATGAGAAGCCGTGGAACATAGGGAGCATCGGAAGCTGCCGTATACTGAGTCAGACCATTGGTCTCTCTAGCTCAGTGTTGTCTTCACAGACTGGTAGTGGCTTCTCCAAGGTTGCAGGCAGGAGTCTCTCTCAGCCCTATCCTGGAGATGCTGCCAGGAAGGGAACTGGGAACCTTTTTCCGCTCTTCCCAGAGCAGCTCCATCCCCTGAGGGGAAGATCTGACAGTGCTCACACATGTAGTCTCCCATTCATTTGCAACCAGGGTGGACCCTGCTTAGCTAAGGGGACAAGTCATGCTTGTGACCACCAGACCACATCTCCTCTTATGCTCCCACTCTCTTCTGCCCTGCTCAGACCTCACTCAGAATCCTCCTGGGTCCAATCCTGGGTGCAGCATTTTAAGAAGGACCTTGATAAACTGGAGCAGGTTCAGAGGAGGGCAGCAAAGATGATGAGGGATCTGGAAACCAAGTCCCGTGCGGAAGGGTTGGGGCAGCGGGGTGCTTTGGCCTGGAGAAGAGAAGCCTAATGGAAACAGGACAGCCATCTGCAGATATCTGAAAGACCATGATGGGAGCCGGCTTGCTCTCTGTTACTCCTCAGCCCAGGACTAGAACCAAAGGAGTGGAATGAAAGAAGGAAGCAGGTTTAGGCTGGATGTGGGGAAGAATTTCCAAACTGGAAGAGCGGTTCAACAGGGAAATCGTCTGCCTCAGGCCGTGGTGGGCTCTCCTTCACTGGACGCCTTTGAATAGAGCCTGGATGGCCGGCCAGCCCTTCTTGCTCTGAGCACTGGATTGGTCTAGAGCAGGGATTCTCCACGTTTGGGTCTCCAGATGTTATTGGACTTCAACTCCCATAATCCCCCACCCCAGTGGCCTTTGGTTGGGGATGATGGGAGTTGAAGTCCAATACCATCTCGGGACCCAACGTGGAGAATCCCTGCTCTAGCGTCTAGACCTCTGAGGTCCCTTCTGACTCCACAGTTCCAGGAAGATTGTGTGATTCTGTGATCTAGCCTTGGCCAAAAGAGAATTGGAGCAACATGGTGGCTGCCTTGCCTGCACGTGTGTTGCTCTCTGGGAAAGGACAACAATTCCTCACTTCAACTCAGCTCACTGCAAAACTGTGTGTGCACAGAACTCCTACCACTTAGACCTTTCAGCTCTCATGGAGGGGAGGGCTTGAGCTCTCCGACCCCCCCCCCACACCCGCCCTTTCCTTCTGCAGCTGCCTGCCCCTTCCTGAGGCAAACACAGAAGAAGGGCAGGGCGTATTTTGGGATCGATGGCCGACATGACAGGCAGTGACCCCTCGAGGGATTCAGAGCTGCTGCCTCAAGGCAGGGAGTGGTTGTATCCTATCTGGTATCTTTTACGTTTTGTTGTTGAGAAATGTGCCTCAGTGGGGATCCTGTAGAGGGGGTGTGGTGGGGGTTGGAGTCAGAAAGGACAAGGGAGCCAGAGGCGGCAGGGGAGAGCATGGACTGGTTCCTGAATAGACTCTTGTTCCTTCCTTCAGTCCAGACAAGATGACTCGGCTTTGGTGGGGGAAGCAGCGGTGCAAGGACTGGGAGCCTTCAGAGGAGTTGCCTTGCCAGGAGGGAGATGGCCGGCGATTCCCACTCCTCTCCCCGGGGCGGAGATCGTGGGGTTGGCAGAGCTGCAGCCCCGCTGGGCCCTTTGGGCTTCTCTGGCTGTCGGGGTGGCCATGGCCAGGGTGGCTGCTGCCCTGGAGAGCGCCTGCTGCCCATGGGTGACTACATCAGAGGCTCTTGGAGGGCATCCCCACTTAGTGTGGGTCCTTCAGGGCGCCCCCCTTCCCCTCCAGCTGGCCGGCTGCTCTGGCTGCTCCAAGGGGCGTAGCTAGGGGAGAGGGAGCCCGTGTTCATCCCTCTCTCTGGAGGCCCCCCAGAGTGAGGGAGATAATGAAGATTATAGGGAGGGATGAGCTGGAGGGCCCTCAGGAGCTGGGGGCCCGTGTTCTTTGAGCCCTTTCGCTCAATGAGAGCTACGCCCCTGGCTGCTCCTGCCCTGCCTGCCTGCGCCTCCCTCTGGATGTTGCGCCTCATGCACCTGCCTCCTGGAAGAGCTGGCACACGGCAGAACCGGCAGGGGGCGCGAGAGACGGGGGTGAGCGGGGCTGGGGGCCGTGTGTGCACCACCGGTGGGGGGGGCAGAGGGTGTGAATACAGGGGGCCCCCCCGCCCTTGGCACTAGCTCCACCTGTGTCTCTTTTGCAACAAGGTCTGCAAAAGCGCTGATTGCTGACCGAAATCTATCCGCGAGGGCTGCATTGCAGTATGTTAGTTGATTAACTTGCTGGACAAATCTGTTTCTAAAACTTGGGGGTGACTGAAAAGGTGGCCTGACTGACCGGGAGGCAGCTTTAAAAGAACCCAACAAAGAGCATTCAGCCATGACACTCCCTGGGTGACTCTGGGCCAGGCACTTCACTCTCAGCCTCACCTACCTCCTGGGGTTGTTGTACACTGCTCTGCTTTCCTTGGAGGAAGCGTGGGATATCAATGTAAACCTGAAATAAAATAATAGAACAACATTGTCGCCATTCCTTATCAAGAGACAAGTCCTGCTATAAACTGCTGGCAGCAAGACGTCCCCAGGAGCAGGGCGGACCTTTCGTCAGGCCGGGTCAGGCAGGCTCACCTCAAGCAGCCACTTGTGGGGGCTCCAGCCGCAGGCACACGGCGGACTCTCTTGGGCTGCCACTGCTAGAGGAGCAAATGCCGCCCCCCTTCCGCTGACAGAGGCGGCCATGCGCCACTGTGGTGCTGGTGTGCTTCATCTCAGACCAAAGGTTTTTCACTTCAGAACTACTGTTTTTATTCATCTGCAAATCAAATCAATTAATGAACTGATTACGCAACTAAAACACACATGATTAATTAGCTAAGAGGTATTTTGGTGGGTGGCAGCCATATTAAGAACCTACAGTCACATGGGCCCTGTGTGATCGGACCCAAAGGTGGGCCCGTTCAGCCCCCGTGTCCTTGACCCGACAGTGTCCTGCTGGAGGCCCCTAGGAAGCCCACAAGAGGACACAGAGGTGGCCATCCTCGCCTGCCCCTTCAACTGGTATTCAGAGGTAGACTGCCCCTGAACAAGGAAGCTCCAGTCAGCTATCATGACTAAAAGCCACTGGTAGACCACCATGCAAAAGCACCTCCTTGTTTAAAGGAAAAATAAAGTAAAATCAAGTTGAAGGGTTTTGTTTTAATTTTGTGAAGTGTGATGCCAAAGTTTTTCAGGCACATGTAAGTGACTGATGAGAGAGAGGAGAGGCAGGGTTTCGTAGCCTCACCAGCCACATCAAATGCCACCTCCAACCCGGGGCGGCAGGGGGGTATCTAGGGTGGGGCAGGCAGGGTACGTGCCCCGGGCGCCACTTGAAGGGGGGCGCCATTTTGTAAAATTAAAAAAAAAATTAAAAATGGCTGCCAAAAACAAAATGACCACCGTGCATGCTCAAATGGCCTCTGTGAAGCCCTAGGTCATGCCAGGCCTTGCGGAGGCCATTTGAGCATGCACGGTGGCCATTTTGTTTTCAGTGGCCTTTTAAAAAAAAAGATTATTTTTAAAATTGGCCACCGCACATGCTCAAATGGTACCTGTGAGGCCCTAGAGGCCAGCGGGGTGAGGGGGAACCTTTTCAAAAAAAACCAGACATTAGGAAGCCCCCCAAAGGGGCTACAGGTTAAAGAATTTTTTAAAAAATAATATAATATAAGACACTGTACACATATTCAGATTGGCACTATGTACAGAGAATCAGGGCTTGTGAATACTGAGCTGACGCTTATGAGCTAGGATTGTATTCATTTGCTCTTACTTTGCTTCTTGTGATAAGTGAGTTAAATGTGATGTCTTAATAATATGGCTATTAATGGTGAGTTTGTCTTTGAATCAGTGTGAAATCCTTAGTGTTAAGGCCCACTGGGAGTTTCTTGCTCTCTTTCTCTCATTTTAACTGTCTTTCTGAAAGACTAGCATATATTCCAAGCAGTGACACAGTTTACTCTGCATAGCCTTTAATTATTTTCAGAGTATCTGGGAAAAGTCAAATTCTCCATTGATTTTTAAAACTTATGTAATAGTGATGCTACAATGCATAGTAGAGAATTAGACATTAGTTTTCCAAGTATACCTCCACATAGTATTTGGGTATTTCATGAGCCCCAGCATACTGAAATTTGTAGTTTTCAAGCATTTTTTGGTCTGGCTAAGTCCACTGCTAAATAGTTTTTGAAATATTAAAAGATTAACGAGCCTGACTTGCATTTTTCAGCTGATATTATGGTAAAGTCATCTGAAAGATGGGTGTCAGATGCTTGGACAGGGGGCGCAATTTCAGTGCTTGCCCTAGGCACTATTTCCCCTAGATACGCCTCTGCCGGGCGGGGGGCAGTGTGTGAGATGTCTGCTCACATCATAGATATAAGCAAATACTAGACTGACAGTCCCTCCACTTGCAAAGCAGATTTTCTGGTGACTTTTGAAGCCTTGGCTCTGATCTCCAGTCAGAGAGGTAACAGAGACAGCTGCTCTTATGACAGCACAGAAGAAGAATCCAGGAAGCATGTTTTCAGGAAGCATATTTTATTAATTACAGCCAATAATTTACATACAAGAATTCAACAACGTAAGGGTTGTTAATACCAATACAGAATTCAAAAGATATATACATGTATACACATTTCATGACATGGTACAAAAACAACTACCCAACAGATCCAATGATACAACTGGGGGGAAAGGACATAAGGAATGAATATATAAATGTAAACTATATTGTAAATTATAAAGTCATATAAACATAGTAATAATGATGGACCAAGGCAGAACTGCTAACAAAACATAAAATACATCTCCCATGACTGTCAATCTTCATTGAAACCTCAAAGTCATGTTGAAAAAGACGTTTGAAGATATGAAATAAATCTTATTCATAAGGAACCTCAAATCTTCTCCTATGATGACACTTCCTATGGAATATACATATATCTACCCATATACATCAAATTAGTACAAACATCATAATCTACTAAGTTTCTCATAATCTGCTCTATATCTCAGAGACTTTTGAAGAGCAAGTTTGTTGAAGAATTTGGTGATATACTTGCAACATTCTATGAGACGAATGTTACATATGTAAGAAAAGAACAGTTTCTTCGTGTGTGTGTGTGTGTGTGTGTGTGTGAGAGAGAGAGAGAGAGAGAGAGAGAGAGAGAGAGAGAGAGAGAGAGAGAGAGAGAGAAACATATGTGTCACCATATCTCAAAAATGATATTGTAGAACTGGGAAAGGTGCAGAAGAAGGCAACCCTGATATGCCCCTTCCTTGAGGAGAATGACCTCAAAAGAGTGGCACACAAGCTGGAAGCCTCCCGTCTGGACCACTGCAATGTGCTCTGAGGCTGCCTTTGTACATAGTTCAGAAATTTCAAATTGTTCAAAATGCAGCAGCCAGATTGGTCTCCAGGGTAACTCGGAGGAGAGGGGAGCTGGTCTTATGGTAGCAAGCGTGACGCATCCCCTTAGCTAATCAGGGTCTGCCCTGGTTGCATATAAATGGGAGACCACATGTGAGCACTGTAAGATATTCCCCTCAGGGGATGGAGCCGCTCTGGGAAGAGCAGAAGGTTCCAAGTTCCCTCCCTGGCAGCATCTCCAAGATAGGGCTGGGAGAAATTCCTGCCTGCTACCTTGGAGAAGCCGCTGCCAGTCTGTGAAGACAATACTGAGCTAGAGGGACCAAGGGTCTGACTCAGTATATGGCAGCTTCCTATGTTCCTTTGCTATCTCATGCCTCCATTCATTCCCAACCCTGATTTCTGCCATGAAGCAGCAGCACCTGCTCCAGTAACAATCCACTTCAGTCCCTGACTAGGCCATCAGCGTCACATCTGGACAATGTCTGGTTCCATCTTTGTTCAAGTGCAGCCCGTCCCTTTTGTACAGGCCTTGCTTGCCCCAAAATGTATCCCAGTGCCTAACAAAGCTAAACCCCTCCTCCCAGCCTGATCCAGCAGGGCTGCTCTTAGGTTCTGTTGTAGTTCTATCAAAGGCTACTAGTCTATAGGCCACCTCCAGCCTGGTACTGAGAGGCAAAAGGCCTCTCAATCCCGGTGGCAGGGGAGCAACAAGAGGAGAGAGGGCATGCCTTCATCACCTCCTGCCAGTGGGCTCCCCAGAGGCATCCGGTGGGCCTCTGTGTGAAGCAGGATGCTGGACTGGAGAGGTTTCCTTGCGCCAGATCCAGCACTGGGCTGTTCTTCTGTTCTGGAGTTCAGCAACAGCTGATCTCACCCTCCTTCTAAGACTGCAACACCCACTGAAGCGCTTACCCCTGGACTTTGGGGCCAAAGTCCAGGGCCTCCACAGCCCCTGGGGAGCCCCCAAATCCTCTTTAGTCTGTCCTGGGTGGTGTGGTTGCCACTGGCCTGCACTGTGCAGGGTGGCCAAGTGTGATTGTGAGATGTGCCGGGTGCTTTAGAGGCAGACGGGGAATGCATTCTGTACCAATTGTAGTTTCCGGATTACATACAAAGGCAGCCCCACATAGAGAGCATTACAGTAGTCAAGCCTGGAGGTTACCAGCATATGTACCACTGTTTTAATGTTATTTACCTCTAAAAATAGATGTAGCTGACATATCAGACAAAGCTGATAAAAAGCGCTCCTGGCCACCGCCTCAACCTGAGAAACCTGGGAGAGATTTAGGTCCAGGAGCACTCCCAAGCTACATACCTGACATAAGAAACATAAGAAACATAAGAACAGCCCTGCTGGATCAGGCCCAAGGAAGCCCATCTAGTCCAGCATCCTGTTTCGCACAGTGGCCCACCAGATGCCGCCGGAAGCCACAGACAGGAGTTGAGGGCATGCCCTCTCTCCTGCCATTACTCCCCTGCAACTGGTACTCAGAGGCACCCTGCCCTTGAGGCTGGAGGTGGCCCACAGCCCTCTGACTAGTAGCCACTGATAGACCTCTCCTCCATGAAGTCATCCAAACCCCTCTTAAAGCCATCCAGGTTGTTGGCTGTCACCACATCCTGTGGCAGAGAGTTCCACAAGTGGATCACGCGTTGTGTGAAAAAGTACTTCCGTTTGTTGGTCTTAGACCTCCTGGCAATCAATTTCATGGAGTGACCCCTGGTTCTAGTGTTGAGCGAGAGGGAAAAGAATATCTCTCTCTCCACTTTCTCTACACCATGCATGACCTTAAAGACCTCTATCATGTCTCCCCGCAGTCGTCTTTTTTCTAAACTAAAAAGCCCCAGGTGGTGTAGTCTTGCCTCATGAGGATGGTGCTCTAGGCCCCTGATCATCTTGGTTGCCCTCTTCTGCACCTTTTCCAGTTCTACAATGTCCTTTTTAAGATGTGGTGACCAGAATTGTACGCAGTACTCCAAGTGGGGCTGCACCATCGTTTTGTATAAGGGCATTATAATATTAGCCATTTTATTCGCAATCCCCTTCCTAATGATCCCTAGCATGGAATTGGCCTTTTTCACAGCTGCCGCACATTGAGTCGACACTTTCAATGAGCTGTCCACCACGACCCCCAGATCCCTCTCCTGGTCCGTCACCTACAGCTCGGATCCCATCAGCATATACTTGAAGTTGGGGTTTTCGTCCCAATGTGCATCACTTTACACTTGCCAACTCCATCATCATCATCATCATCATCATCATCATTAATTTGATTTCTATACCGCCATTCCAGAAATAGCTCAGGGTGGTTTAAACAAAGAAATAATCAAAAATAAGATGGATCCCTGTCCCCAAAGGGCTCACAATCTAAAAAGAAACATCAGATAGACACCAGCAACAGTCACTGGAGGGACTGTGCTGGGGGTGGATAGGGCCAGTTACTCTCCCCCTGCTAAATAAAGAGAATCACCTCGTTAAAAGGTACCTCTTTGCCAAGTTAACAGGGATTGAACCACTTCTAAAAAAATATGCCAGGTCAATCGGAAAAGTATTACACTTCCTTCCTTCTGGCAGGGTAGCAAGATTCTGTGCTGCAGCATGTAAATGAGACGGGAGCAGCTGATTAATTGTAATTGAGCTCTCTGGCTGTATACGTTCTGATGGTTTATTACCCAGTCCTGTGGTTTTGATTTTACTTTAGGAGCAGCTATAGAGAAGGACCACCTCTGAGTCGCCACCAGACATAACGGTGGTAACTGGAGATGGACCTCCTCAGATGACCTTAGCGTGCGGTGGGGATCATGCAGAAGAAGCCACTCTCTAAGGTAACCTGGGCCTAAGCCGTTCAGGGCTTTAAAGGTAATAACCAGCACTTTGTATTTCGCCCGGAAACATATCGGCTACCAGTGCAACTGTTTCAGGACAGGCATAATATGGTCTCTCCGAGTTCCCCCCAGAGACCAGTCTGGCTGCCCCATTTTGAACTAACTTAAGTTTCTGAACTACGTACAAAGGCAGCCCCATGTAGAGCGCATTGCAGTAGTCAAGCCTGGAGGTTACCAGCTGGTGCACCACTTTTTTGAGGTTGTCCTCTTCAAGGAATGGGCACAGCTGTCGAATCAGCCGAAGCTGATAGAAAGCACTCCTGGCCATGGCCTCCACCTGAGATACCAGAGTGAGGCCTGGGTCCAGTAGTACTCCCAAGCTGTGTACCTGCTCCTTCGTGGGGAGTGTAACTCCATCCAGCACAGGGAGATCTAATTCACCCCTCAGATTCTCAGCCCCTACAATGAGCACCTCCGTCTTGCTTGGATTCGGCTTCAATTTGTTATCCCTCATCCAGCCCATTACTGCCTGTAGGCACAGGCAGGCATTTAGGGAATGAACAACATTTCCTGATGATGCAGATGAAAATGAGAAGTAGATTTGGGTGTCATCAGCATACAGATAACACCCAGCACCAAAACTCCTGATGACCTTACCCAGCGGTTTCATGTAGATATTAAAAAGCTTTGGTGACAGAATGGAGCCCTGAGGGACTCCATATAACAGTTCCCATTTCGAGGAGCAACTGTCACCAAGCTCCACCATCTGGAACCTACTCAAGAGATAGGATTTAATTTTAAAATCCTTTAATTTTATTTTGTATTTTATCTTTGGATTGCTGGTCATTGATTGTAATAAAATTCATTCATTCATTGGTTTCTTCTGTTTGAAGCTCCACAGGACTCTCAGAAGTTGGGAAGTGGAAATGCTGCAGGACTTTGGTAAGCTGGAAGTGCGCTAAACCAGAAGAGTGCAACAGTGCAACAACATTTAAATTAAAAAGACAATTTCAGTGGAAGGGACAGGGAATGGACCCCAGCCTGCAAGGTTCCCCAATGCTCCACCCTTGGTTCGGACAGAAAAGAGTGGGATTAGCTAGTGGGAGAAGTGCTAGGAATAGACACCCCCACCCCCCGACTCTGCTTGCAGTTCATTGCACAAACCCACAGAGGCTAGCCCCCAAAAGCTCCCCATCTGGTTGTCGAATGTAGCTGATTAATCCATGAAGCCAGCATCCAGTCCATAATACCCCAGGCAGTTCAGCCCTGGTAGGTCCTATTTTTGCCCTCTGTGTCTCCTGCCTACCTGAAGTTTTCTGTCTATTGGGAGGATGCTGAATCCGGGTGGCAGAAGCGAAGATCCAAAAATGTTTGATGGAGAACTAGAACTCAACCAGGACCTGACTGTGTAGCTGGATCCCTGCTTGTTCTTCTGGTTGCAGGTCTCAGCCTTCAAGATGAACGAGCTCCTTCCTCACAGAAGCCACAGCACCACCAGCTGGCTGTGGAGAGGAGGAGGAGGAGGAGGAGGAGGAGGAGGAGGAGGAGGAGGAGGAGGAGGAGGAGGAGGAGGAGGAGGAGGAGACACCAAGGCAAAAGGCCCCATTGTCACCTCCACTTGATGTTGCCTTTCAAAATGGAACTATTATTACATTTAATATCTGTATGATGCTTTATGATGCCTGTACGCCACCTTGGAAGTCCTCAGATGAAAGGAGGCACATAGATAGATAGATAGATATATAAATAACAAATAAATACATAAAATAAACAGCCTTGGAATAGGGGACTACAGGTATTGAGGTCCTTATGCAAGTCCTCTCATATGCATGGGAGGGGTGGATTACTGATGGCTTTGTGCCAGAATGTGTGTGTGGGGGGGGGTTCTCCCTCATGCTAAATCAGTCTAACGGCCAAGTTCTTCCCCCTTCCAGGCAGCCCTATGCTTTGAGCAGTGGGGTCAGCAGTTCATCAAGGTAGCCCTGTGGCCAAGGAGGGCATTTTTGGAAATGCAATAGCAAGGGATCATTTCTAGCCAGAGAGTGAAGGGTTAATGTCACCTTCCTCAAAGGAGGTGGGCAGGAGATGGTGGAACTGAAAGGTTAACCACTTCCTGCATTCTGGCAGAAACACAGAGACTTCCTTCTCTAAGTCTTAGGTCATTCACACAATCGGGGCTGGGGAGGGCTGGCAGTAGGGTTGCCAACATTTCATTACCAGAATGAGGGACACAAGTTTACGGGGGCTGGCTGTGGGGCTGGGAGGTGTATGCACAGTGGCAATCAGGAGCCTGAGTATCATTGACCTATCTGTAATTTGTTGGAAGTTAAAGGACTTTGTGCTGTCTCTTTGTCTCAGACAGTGGAGGACAGACTAGTAAGTCAGAGGGCTAGAGAGTCAAGACATTGGTCATCCCTTCTCCACTGCTCTGATGCTATCCCTTTGAAATGTAGATTGCTACTCTTAGGGATTCAAATTCCTTCCTCTCTCTCTTCCCTACCTATAATGAGAAAGGGATTCTCTCACCACAGAGAATTTCCAATAGGTTATGGGAGCCCAGTATTTTGAGCTGCATGTACTGCAACTAGAGAGTTAGGTTTGTTCCAGGAGACCCAGTGAGATCTAGTGTGGACACTTTGAATTGCTAATCTACAGCAACTGCTTTTTGGAGCCAGCGAGGATGGCTACTTACCTAGAGGGAAAACTCAGGCTGACTATCCTGAATGCAGACAATTATTTGGAATGGAAAACCAGATTGAGGATTGCACTGAAAGCAGAAGGACTCCAAAACGTTACTGAGGAGGACCCCCCCACACCGCAAATGGAACCACAGCTGCTGAGAAAACTGCGAAACAAAATTGGCTGATCAAGGATGCAAAATCTCAAGCGATGATTGCAGCTTCTGTGAGCAAAAATTTCCTTTACACTATATGTAATCTTGGAACCTCAAAGGAAATGCTAAGCAAGCTAGATTCCTTGCATATGAAGAAGGGGTGGGCATACACCTTTAACTTGAGAAAGAAAATGCAGGATCTTCAGTATAAAGATGGGGACTGTTTTTCTACTTTTGTGGGAATTTTGGAAGATTTCTTTTTTCAATTTAAAGAGGCAGGGGAGGAATTTACAGAGAGTCAGAAGCTGGAAGCTCTGTTCCTAAGCATGCCCCCCAGCTCTAGCAGTTTAATCGGCCAATTGGAAACCCACACCAATCTAAGCTTTGAGAAAGCAGTGGAAACGTTGTCCTCAGAGGCAAACAGAAGGAAAATTTTGAATTCACGCTATGAAAGTGAATTGGCAAGTAACTTTGCTCTTAAAGCAAGAATTGATCATTGAGGGAGGGAATGCTGCAAGAGGAAACCGCATGGGGCCCCCACATTTACATACAAAGAGATCTGGCTTCGTTGCCGCCAAAGAAACTCAGTCCAGAGAGAGAGGTCACATGACCGCCAGCAGAGAGACTGCTCCTGAAATGAGGCCAACTGGGACTAATGCCTTTAGATGTTTTCTGTGTAACCAATTTGGCCACAAGGTGGCGAACTGTCCCAAGAATCAGACAAGAAGGACCGATTTTACTAATGAGAATGTGAATCAGTTTACAAAAGGATATTCGAACAGGAATGTTAATGTTAATTTGATGCAAAACGATGAAAAGTTTATTTTGGATTCTGGTTCGTCTGTGCATATTTCGAATAATCTGGCTTTCTATACTGAACTGTTTGATATTCCTGAAGAGACTGTTTATTTGGGCAATAATACTACAATTAAAGCCAAGAAGAAAGGCGGAGGAATTTTGTATTGCAAATTGCTGGCTGGATCTGTTAAACCATTTTTTCTTAAAGATGTTTTGTATATCCCTGACTTCTCAAGCTCCTTGATTTCAATATCCAAGCTAGAGAAACAAGACTGTGAACTGAATATTAAAAATGGACAATGTGTTGTTACTCAGAATGGAGAAGTTTGCCTTGTAGGCTCTAAATCCAAAGGTCTTTACAGTGTGGAGGAGCAATCTACAGACAGAGAAAGAACAGCCCAGTCTAAACCTGAGGCATACCAGCCTAATGAAGTGAACCTTGCTAAGTCATGCCTGCATGAAAACTGCTTGCAACTTGTGGCATAGACACCTAGGACACAGGAGCTATGCATCAATCCAGAACATGAAGGAAAAGGGATTAGCTAATGGCATTGATTTTGTACCATGTGACATTCTAACTAATTGTGTTTGTTGTCTTGAGTCCAAAGCAGTTAACAAGCCATTTCCTAAGCAGAGTGAAAGGAAGACCGGAAGACCCCTGGAGCTGATCCACAGCGATATATCTGGACAACTACCAGCAACCATAGGTAATCAAAAATATTTTCTAACAATAACAGATGATTTCTCACGATACACGTGTGTATTTCTACTAAAGGAGAAATCAGAGATGCTCAAGAAATTAAAAGATTATGTGGTGATGGCAAGCAACAAATTTGGCTGGAAGCCAAAGATCCTACGGACGGACAATGGAGGAGAATATATGTCCAACGCCACAAAGCAGTTCCTGAGAGAACATGGAATCGTGCATCAAACCACGGTAGCTTACTGCCCGTCCCAAAATGGAATCTCAGAGAGAAATAATAGAAGTCTACTGGACATGGTAAGATGCATACTTGCTGACGCACACCTCCCACAGAAATTCTGGGGAGAAGGCATCATGACTGCTACATACATACAAAACAGAATGCACACAAAGCCTTTAGGAACAACACCATATGAACTTTGGCATGGTCATAACCCGTCCATGGTGCATCTGCGTGTCTTTGGAAGCACGGCTTACTCATACATCCCAAAGGGAAAAAGGACTAAGTTAGGGGCTAGGGCCACAAAAGGGATTTTTGTAGGCTACTCAGCACAATCCAAAGGCTACAGAATTCTGGATCCTGACACCAACAGGATAACCATAAGCAGAGCGGTGTATTTTGATGAGAATGAAAGAGCTTCACCTTCAGAGGGGGCCTACACTGAAGCAAGCAACCAGACCAAGCACCCTGATGACTGGATTATGCTTCCTGATCTCAGAGGAATTGAGGAGGAGGAGACAGCAGATCCAGATCTAACCACAATTGACACAGAGACCCCCAGCGATCCACCAGACGCACTCTGCTATAATGAGAAAGGGATTCTCTCACCACAGAGAATTTCCAACATAATTGAATAATATGCTACTGAATAAATGAGGGACAAATGCTGTCCCTATAGGGACTAACATCTCATCCCTGAAATGAGGGGCATCCTGTGTCACGAGGGACAGTTGGCAACCCTGTGGGGGGGAGTGGGGGGGAGGCAGGATACTACCTACCTTCCCACATATGATCCACGCTACTCCTGGGCTCTTGAACACTACATGCACACACGGCCAGACCAGCACACACAGAGTGATCCCAGAGTGGCAAGGGGGCAGGGGGAAAGCAGGCTGCATCCTCCTGTATCCCACAATGCACTGCATGAGGAGTGTGGTGCATTGGGGGGTTCCCCCACTGCCAGGCTGCTCCCCTCGCCCTCACCAACCCGATGGGAACTGGGGCTGCTGGCAGCTCGAGCTTCCACATGGCCAGGTGGTAAGGGAGGAGAAGGAGGAGGTGCGCACATGGACCCTCCTACCTCACTTTTGGCCCGGGTTTCCAACCTGGGCTACCCAGCAGAGGAGCGCTGGGATTGGGAACGATCCCAGTGGTTCTCACGACCAGCCCTGCCCAAGCTACAGCTCCCCGACCAGGATAGGGCTGGGGGTGAGGACGGCTTGTGGGTCCCAAGGTGTGTGTAACCCTGCCTTCTCATCCAGCATGATTAGGTTTTACGAAGTGTTTTCTTATTTTAGGTAAGCCAAAAACGTTTTCTTAAAATTATTTATTTATTTATTTATTTATTTATTTATGCAGTTAGGAGTGATTTGTGATTTGCTCTGAATTCTTCAAAACCAACTGCTAGCAAGAGGCAGGACACCACTCCCTCCTTCCCATCTTAGCCTGCAGAAGATGATTTTAGTAGCAACAAATGGAATAAAGCTGAATATTTCCTAATGTGTTTACTATTCTAGTAAGCTTGTAAAATAGGCTGGGAAATACATAAGAGCAAAACAGCACTGAATGAAGTAGATCAAAGTTCCTCTTTTCCCCCAACCTTGAATGATGTTGTGGGCTCTCCCCCGGAAGAGAGTATAGACCTTCCAAGGCAGATCTGAATTCTGACTCTGAATTGGGGTGGTTGGTGGAGTGGGGTGTCCCCTGCGATATACGAACAAATCTGTTTGTTCACCCGTAACTCTCAACATGCAGGAGAGGGAGGGAGGGAGGGAGGATTTTGCTCTTCTCTGGCCTGAGAGTGTTTTCTGCCAGATGCTTTGTGGGTGTGATGGCCGTTTGCACTGGATGCCTCAGGGCAGTTGATTCCTCACTCCTGATGCACCACAGTTCACTTCAGCACTTGCATGCCCGTTTCTCTCCCAGCCTCTTGCCTTCTTCAGCCTTCAGGTTCCACAAGGACGTGATGCAGGGCATTTGCATCCCATGATGCCAGCTTGGATGCTGAATCCCAACATAGAGATGCGGTGCCAGCTCCCTGCACTGAACACGGGGTTAGACTAGAAGACCTACAAGGCCTCTTCCAACTCTCCATGTCTATGATTCTATTGACTTCCACCTTACTGGGGCCATCTCTGTCCTTTGACCCTCTTCTTCTCCACACAATCTCTTCCCTTCATCATTCTAAGCTACAGTTTTACAGAGGCCAGGAATTTCTGGTGGAGTGATTGAAAGTCCTGTACTCCTGGAGTTTGCAGTGAGGAAATAGGCACTTAGGGTTTTTGTGGGTACACAAAGGATGGAATTGATGGTGCCCAACAGTGGCTTATGCCTAAGCATCATGACACGGGCTCCAAGATCCCTCTGATCGGGGGATGAGGCAGACAGCCTGTTGGAATTTACTGTGTAAGTGTTGTCTCTGCTTGTGGCTTGGGGCATGCTTGTCTGTATAGGTCTGTGTCTATGTTTGGGTTTGGGGGTGGGGACAAAGCTCCCCCCTCCTTCTAGCTTCTTACTTGCTATCCTGAATTTCAAACTGAGAGGTTCTCCCTCTCTCTGCAGAAGAGACTGTTAGTTGGTTTATTGATTCCTTAGCCTATGTTTTTGTTAGTAATGAATATCAAACTCTTGTTTCTCATTTAAAGTTGCTTCCTGTAAGTAATTTCTCTGCAACCCAGTCCAGGGGACAAGTCTGGCAGAGTCGCCTCTATACAAATGGACCTCCTAGGGGAATCCAGTCCCCCTGCCACAGCCAGAAGAAACCCCTTTGCTCTCTGACCCCAAGGGCTCCCTGAAGGTCCAGCCCACCACAGCAGAGGTCCCGTGAAGCTGTCTGAGTCAGTGCCTTCTGCGAATCCAGATGCTGGCCCTTCCAGCTGCTGGCTCCCACCAGAGAGGAAGGGGGAGCATCCAGCAAGCAGGCCTGCTTAGGTCAGCTGCAGGCCCTTGCTGGAGCACCATCTGCCCTGTTTGTGATGGGCATCCTGCACACAACCCTGCAGTGATCTGTCCCAGTCCTGAGCTCTGCCACGGATGCTTTACAGGGTCCTGCTCCCTTGCCTGTCTCTCTGCCTGGCTTGAGACTATATCCCCTCTGCTGGATTCTGACCATGTGACGTGGCAGACACCAGCCTGGAGCAGGATACTAACATCCATTGTTACTATTCCCACCCTGTCATTTGAGGGGCTGAAGCAGAGCGGCTCATAACAACCCTCCTGTGCAATATAATAGAATGTAACCCTGCAATGTAATGTAGTCCACTGTCAACACCCCATGTTGCAGACTGGGGAAGTGGGGCCTGAGAGATGGCTGCTGGCAATAACCCTGTAATGTGGTATGTGGCCATTATCTCTGCATTACTGAATGGGACCATGGGTTACAAAGACCCTGCCACGTCTCAGGTGGTAGCTGAGCTTGAAAGGTGCTCCTGCAGCTCTAGCCATGTAACAAGGAGACCTCATTACAGCCTGGAAGCCCAAGAGCACCTGCTTCCCTGGGCCTTCTCCTGTCACTGTGCTCTAGACTTCCCCCTTGTTGGGATGCAAGTTCTAAACATCAGGAGGGGGAACTGACTTGACTTCTCTGTCATGTCATCTCTCATTCACTGCTGCCATTCTTTAATTAAAACGACCATTACAATCATCATCGCACTCCCTGTTGTTGTAATCGTCGTCGTCGTCATCATCGTCATCATCGTTGCCGTCATCATCGTCGTCGTCGTCGTCATCGTCATCATCGTTGCTGTCATCATCGTCATCATCGTTGCTGTCATCATCGTCGTCGTCATCGTCGTCGTCATCGTCGTCATCATCGTCGTCATCATCGTCATCGTCATCATCGTCGTCATCGTCGTCGTCGTCGTCGTCATCGTCGTCGTCGTCGTCGTCGTCATCGTCATCATCATCATCATCATGACCTGGTTTTTCATCATGACCAGGCTTTTCTATGGCTGGTGGCTTTCCAGGATCTGGCTTCTCATCAGATACTGGTCTGTCTGCATCTATGTATTCACCATCACCTCTAAGTCCAGTACTGAAAGTTGGCTTCCCAACAACCATCAGGTTTTCAGCACATGTTGACTTCCTAAAATATGTGGCTTCCTCATTGGTGGCGTCTGCCATTGTGGACCATGGCTTCTCGCTGAGGGCTGGCTTTGCAGCAGAGTTTGCAGAGTCAGGAGACGCGGGTATCTCCCCTGAAGGGGGCTTCCCACTAGGTGCAAGTTTCTCACCAGAGACCATGCCCACCCCCAGGTCAGGCTTCTTGCCAAAGAGGGTCCCTTCAGACCCCACGTGGGCCTTCTCCACAGGTTCGACTTTCCCAGGAGACCCAGTTTCCATTTTGCTGACAGGCCGCGGCTTCTTCTTACAGACCGGCTTTTCTGTCGCGTCAGGGGTAGTTTCCTCGGAGGGAAGGATGCCTCTTTTGAAGCCAGGGCTTTGCTTAGGGGGGATGGTGCCCTTGCACTCACTTTTGCCCTCCCTGCTCTCCGGATGCCCCTCGAGGACTCGGTTCTTCTGAGCCACCTCGGGGTCCTTTAGCAATGCACACAGAAGTGTTTCCCATGGGCTGGCTGCCTGACCCTTTGACACAGCACCACTATGTTGGTGCATCCCACTGTTGCCACCATGGGCTAGAGAGTAGATCCCAGAGGCTTCTGAACATGGAAGAGAGAACAGAAAAGACAAGTGGTCACCTTCCTCTCCATCCACTGCTGAAGCAAATACCCCGATGCAGCCAGGCCAAGAAGCATCTTCCCAGGCAGCAGCTCTCTTCTACTGAGCAGGGGGAGAGCTCCATCCCTCTTCAGCCCAGCAGAGCATCCCTCCCAATGGCTGCTGCTGGTGCCTCCCTGGTGTCCCTTTTTAGCTTGGTAGCCCCTTTGGGACAGAAAGCCATTTTCTCATCATTCCTTTTGCTGTGTAAACCACTTTGAGATTATTATTATTTTTAATCAAAGCGCAGTGGATACTCTAACCCTAACCCCAACTAACTAGCCAGAGAGGCACCCATTAATGTGGTTTTTCTCTTACATTTATTAGAGTAAGAGCCGCAGCATTCCCAGCATCCCTCCAGTGGCTGGGGCTGATGTGTCCCTTAAGTTTCTTTTAAGACTGTAAGCCCTTTGGAAGACAGGGAACCAACCTCCTTCTTCTCTGCCCCAAGAGGTGGTGACAGCCAACAACCTGGATGGCTTTAAGAGGGGCTTGGATAACTTCATGGAGGAGAGGTCCATCAATGGCTACTAGTCGGAGGGCTGTGGGCCACCTCCAGCCTTGGGGGTGGGGTGCCTCTGGGTACCAGTTGCGGGGGAGTAACAGCAGGAGAGAGGGCATGCCCCTTTCAACTCCTGCCTGTGGCTTCCAGAGGCATCTGGTGGGCCACTGTTTGAAACAGGATGCTGGACTAGATGGGCCTTCCTGGGCCCGATCCAGCAGGGCTGTTCTTATGTTCTAGGTAAACCACTTTGAGAACCTTTTCATTGAAAAACAGTAAATAAATAATAGTAGTAAGTAAATATTTGTAGCAATCATGTTCCCAATGCCTTTGTTTGCTTCAACTCTCAGCTGGAACTTTTACACTAGGGTTGCCATTTTCTACATCTCCAAATCCGGGTGCCTAATTTGCATATTATGTGAATTGGCTTGAAAATAATTTGCAAATTAGCAGCTGCACTTTCCAGTTGACTTGTATTTGCTCTGAATATCTACCAACAATATTAGGGGAAGATATATTTGCCTGACCATTTTCCTTGACATATTAACAGCTGCAATCGAACAAAAAATGCAGAGCTTTTGAATTAAGGCTGCAATTCTGTACACATGTATTTGAGAGAAGATCTGATTGAAACCAACGGTGCTTACTTCTAATAGGCATGCATTGAATGTAAAGCCAAGAAAGTCCTTAAACATTACAATAAACAGCCTGGTAGGCAGGCAGTGATTCACATCAAAAGCAAGCTATAAGCATATAGGTGCTTATATGTTAATGACAGAAGCCTCCAAGCCAAGATGGGCAAGCTGGAGTGCTTGGTTGCTAATGAAGAAATAGACATAGTGGGCATAACAGAAACATGGTGGAACAGTGAGAACCAGTGGGACACTGTTATCCCTGGATATAAACTCTATAGAAAGGACAGGGAGGGGTGCCTTGGAGGTGGAGTAGCACTGTATGTTAAAGAAGGGATAGAATCTAACAAGGTAAAAAACATAGGTGGACCTTAGTGCTCCACAGAAACCCTGTCGGTGACAATACAAGGCCTGAAAGGGAACGTGCTACTATTGCCCTCTGGATGAAAACACTGACAGTGACTGGGAGCTGCAGGAGGAAATCAGGGAGGCGTCAAGGAGAGGCAGGGCTGTAATCATGGGTGACTTCAACTACCCACACATAGACTGGGTAAATTCCAGTCATGACAAAGAGGTCAAATTTCTAGATACACTGAATGACTGTGCCCTAGAACAGTTGGTCTTGGAACCAAACAGAGAGAAGGTGACCTTGGCAGGGGCATAGCAAGGTTGGAATGGGCCAAGAGACAAGATTTTAAAATGCCCTCCCTCACTGAAGCTCAGCTCATGAAGTAAAGAAATCTTAAATGAAGCTGAATAGTGATAACAAAAAGCATTTATCTATCTATCTATCTATCTATCTATCTATCTATCTATCTATCTATCTATCTATCTATCCATCCTATGTGACACAATAGAACATCATCTTAAATTATTTTTTAAAAGAGTTTGTAAATTGTGGACGATGCAAGTCATTTAATGCTCCTAGAGAAAGACATGCTGTTCTGGTAGCTCCAGGTCTTAACACTCACATCAATTTTGGAGGATGAATACAACTGAAGGAAGCCTGGGCGGGTGCGTAGCTGGGGGAGTCAGTCATGTGACTTGCCTCTGGGGGCCCCCCAGGCAATGGGCCCCCAGACAACTGTCTCCCCTTGCCCTATTATAGTTACACCTCTGGGAAGTTGCAGAGAAGCTAAATGAGTTCTTTGCATCTGTCTTCACGGTGGAGGATACTGAGCATACACCTGTTCTTGAACCAGGCTTTTCGGGGGCGGAAGCTGAAGAACTGTCGGATAGAAGTGACAAGAGATGATGTTCTAAACTGTCTGCAGAAATTTAAGACTAGCAAATCACCAGGGTCAGACAGCATCCATCCAAGAGCCCTCAAAGAACACAAATATGAAATTGACGACCTCTTTGCAAAAATATAAACTGATAAATGAAAAATATAGATAAACTGATAGAAGAACAGGCCCTGCTGGGTGGAACCAGCATGGCTTCTGCAAAGGGAAATCTTGACTCACGAACTTTTTGGAGTTCTTTGAGAGTGTCAACAAGTGTGTGGATAAGGGTGATCCAGTTGACATAGTATACCTGGACTTCCATAAAGCTTTCGACAAAGTTCCTCATCAAAGACTCTTGAGAAAACTTAGCAGTCATGGGATAAATAAGGGGACAAGTACATGTATGGATTGCTAACTGGTTGAAAGACAGGAAACAGAGGGTAGGTATAAATGGAGAGTTTTCACAATGGAGGGAAGTAAGAAGTGGGGTCCCCCAGGGATCTGTACTGGGACCGGTGCTTTTTAATTTATTCATAAATGATCTAGAAGTCGGGGTTAGCAGTGAGTTGGCCAAATTTGCAGATGATACCAAACTCTTTGAGGTAGTGAAATCCAAAACGGATTGTGAGGAGCTCCAAAAGGATCTCTCCAAACTGGGGGAGTGGGCGACAAAATGGCAAATGCAGTTCAATGTTGGCAAGTGTAAAGTGATGCACATTGGGACAAAAAAAAGCCAGCTTCAAGTATACGCTGATGGGATCTGAGCTGTCAGAGACTGACCAGGAGAGGAATCTGGGGTCGTGGTGGACAGCTCATTGAAAATATCGACTCAATGTGCAGCAGCTGTGAAAAAGGCCAATATCATGCTAGGGATCATTAGGAAGGGGACTGAAAATAAAATGGCTAACATTATAATGCCCTGATACAAAACTATGGTGCAGCCAGACCTGGAGTACTGCGTACAATTCTGGTCACCACATCTTAAAAAGGACATTGTAGAACTGGAAAAGGTACAGAAAAGGGCAACCAAGATTATCAGGGGCTTAGAGCTCCTTTCTTATGAGGCAAGGCTACAACACCTGGGGCTTTTTAGTTTAGAAAAAAGACGACTGCGGGGAGACATTATAGAGGTCCATAAGGTCATGCATGGTGTGGAGAAAGTGGATAGAGAAATTCTTCTCCCTCTCACATCACACTAGAACCAGGGGTCATCCCATGAAATTGATTGCCAGGAAATTTAGGACCAACAAATGGAAATACTTTTCCACACAACTCATAATTCATTTGTGGAATTCTCTGCCACAAGATGTGGTGACAGCCAAAATTCTGGATGACTTTAAGAGGGGTTTCAATCACTTCATGGAGCAGAGGTCTATCAATGGCTACTAGTCGGAGGGCTATAGGCCATCTCCAGCCTCAAAGGCAGGATGCCTCTGAGTACCAGTTGCAGGGGAGTAACAGCAGGAGAGAAGGCATGCCCTCAACTTCTGCCTGTAGGCTTCCAGCAACATCTGGTAGGCCACTGTGTGAAACAGAATGCTGGACTAGATGGGCTTCCTTGGGCATGATCCAGCAGCAAGGCTGTTCTTAAGTTCTTATCCTCTCAACTGCCCGAAAGAGATCCCCTGCTGATAACAAACAAGGCAATATTCCTCAGGGGATTACTGTACTTATGAAAGTGAAACTCTCCCAGCAAGCCTCCTGTGCTCTTCCTTTCTTAATCCAAGTCAAGCGGTTGAGCAGAGTGGTGACTGCACATTTTGCTCCATAACTCCGCTTCTACTAGGGCTAGTGTAGAAGATTACAAACCATTGTCTCAGAGTAAGCCCACATGAGGGGTGGGGAATGCTTAATCATCCCCTCCTTGCTTTCCGAGCAAAGGCTTCTTCCAAAACTTCCCTGTAATCTTGTTAGGATCTAGGCTGCCACCACCACCCGACTGTCGACAGAGTTTAACAGCCATCTCTTGGCACACCCCAAGCTTGGGTAGAATCCCAGGGAAACTCTCCTTCTTTCCTACTGGAAAAGTATACAAAAACCTTCCATGTGCAAGCTTATACAGGAAGAGAAAGCAGGTAGTTGCTGAACATCTGAGATGTGTTACACCAAAATTTAGACCCCCCTTCTAGCCCCCACTTTCCTGAGTTAAAAAAAATCCACTCAAAGAGGCTTGTAAAATGCAAAGAACAAAAAGAAAAACAACCTTTATTCAAATGCTACAGACTGCTTCACAAGAACCTAAGAACAGCCCTGCTGGATCAGGCCCAAGGAGGCCCATCTAGTCTAGCATCCTGTTTCACACAGTGGCCCACCAGATGCCGCTGGAAGCCACAGGAAGGAGTTTAGGGCATGCCCTCTCTCCTGCTGTTACTCCCCTGCAACTGCTACTCAGAGGCATCCTGCCTTTGAGGCTGGAGGTTGCCTACAGCCCTCCGACTAGTAGCCGATGATAGACCTCTCCTCCATGAAGTTATCCAAGCCCCTCTTCAAGCCATCCAGGTTGTTGGCTGTCACCACATTTTGTGGCAGAGAATTCCACAAGTTGATTATGCGTTGTGTTAAAAAGTACCATTTGTTTGTCCTAAATTTCCTGGCAATCAATTTCATGGGATGACTCCTGGTTCTAGTGTTATGTGAGAGGGAGGAGAATTTCTCTCTATCCACTTTCTCCACACCATGCATGATTTTATAGACCTCTATCATATCTCACAGCTGTTGTCTTTTTTCTAAACTAGAAAGTCCCAGGTGTTGCAGCCTCTCCTCATAAGTAAGGTGTTCTAAGCCCCTGATCATCTTGGTTACCCTCTTCTGCAACTTTTCCTTTGGTCTGAGGCTCCCTCAGCTTTTAGTTACAGGTAAAGGAAATTCTCAGCAGTTTACAAGAATACTTCGAAAAGCATCCCAGATGAAGTTGGGGTGGCACACATTAAAAATCATGGTCACCCAGTTGCAAAGAACATGGATGTAGGAAAATACAAAAGCATCTTTAAAAGCTTACAGATAGACCATCCTAGAACAGTATCAGGGATTTTCAAAGCACACAAAAGCAATACAAGTTTCTAATGCAAAATCTGACTAATGAACTGTTCCCTAGGCTGAATTCCCTTTTCCTTGAAAACTTACCCACCATCTGATGAGAATCAAGCTTCCTGCAATCCTGTCTCTCAAGGATCTACAGTTCCTTCTGCTGCCATCGTCCATGGCCACAAGTCCTGCCCTCCCCCCCGCCCGCTTCTTTTTAACAAAGAAACTCTTCTCTTCAAGAGTCCAAGTGTCAGCAATCTGGCCACCTGGAAAGGAAGTCCAGGAAGATAGTCTATCATACAAACTGGGCTGCAGAATCGAAACACGGCTCGGGAATAGTTCTCTCTATCTGGCTTGGGCTGAAAGCTGTCGACACGAGGCTTGACAAATGTTGTCTTCCAGCGGCTAACCAAAATCTGTTGATGTGCTTTATAGTCCAAGCTGATAACTCTCAGCTGGCAGGGATTCAAGGCTTATCAGCCCTCTGCAAGAGGCGTTTACTTCTCCTGATAGTTTCCAGCTGTGTTCTTCATCTTGTGACACGCCTCTGTTGTGGAGTCAGTGGGGATTGCCTGCACAGCTCATCTTCTGATTTGTCCATCGCTGTCTCTGCTGCCTCAGACTGCTGTGCATGCTCTGAAACATCAGCCGGACCTGCCTCAGCTGTCTCTTGGGAACTGACAGCCGGGCTCTGCCCCTCAGGCACCCCTGCATCGGCTGTAAGGCTGTCAGCTTGTCCTACCTCCTCGCTATCTGAGAGCGAGGGCATGACACCAAGAGTTCTCAGATAATGCAGTTGTGAAATTGCTGACCTCCTTGCAAAAATATATATCTTATCCCTGCAATAAGGCTCTGTACCGGAGGACTGGAAAGTAGCAAATGTAACACCCATTTTCAAAAAGGGATCCAGGGGCAATCTGGGAAATTACAGGCTGGTTAGCCTAACGTCCATTCCAAGCAAATTGATGGAAAGCATCCTCAAGGATAAAATTGTAAAGCACATAGGAGAACAGGCCCTGCTGGGGGAGAACCAGCATGGCTTCTGCAAAGGGAAATCTTGCTTCACGGACCTTTTGGAATTCTTCGAGAGTGTCAACAAGTGTGTGGATCAAGGTGATCCAGTTGACATAGCTGGACTTCCAAAAAGTTTTCCACAAAGTTCCTCATCAAAGACGCTTGAGAAAACTCAGCAGTCATGGGATAAATAAGGGGACAAGTACATGTATGGATTGCTAACTGGTTGAAAGACAGGAAACAGAGGATAGGTATAAATGGAGAGTTTTCACAATGGAGGGAAGTAAGAAATGGGGTCCCCCAGGGATCTGTGCTGGGACTGGTGCTTTTTAATTTATTCATAAATGATCTAGAAGTAGGGGTAAGCCGTGAAGTGGCCAAATTTGCAGATGATACCAAACTCTTTGGGGTAGTGAAATCCAAAACAGATTGTGAGAAGCTCCAAAAGGATATATCCAAACTGGTGAGTAGGCGACAAAATGGTAAATGCGGTTCAATGTTGGCAAATGTCAAGTGTTGCACACTGGGACGAAAAACCCCAACTTCAAGTATGTGTTGATGGGATCTGAGCTGTCGGTGACTGACCAGGAGAGGGATCTTGGTGTCGTGATGGACACCTCCTTGAAATTGTCAACTCAATGTGCAGCAGCTGTGGAAAAGGCCAAGTCCATGCTAGGGATCATTAGGAAGGGGATTGAAAATAAAACTGCTAATATTATAATGCCCTTATACAAAACTATGGTGTGGCCACACTTGTGCTGCGTACAGTTCTGGTCACCACATCTAAAGAAGGACATTGTAGAACTGGAAAAGGTGCAGAAGAGGGCAACCAAGATTATCAGGGACCTAGAGCACCTTTCTTATGAGGCAAGACTACAACACCTGGGACTATTTCGTTTAGAAAAAAGACAACTGCGGGGAGACATGATAGAGGTCTATAAAATCATGCATGGTGTGGAGAAAGTGGATTGAGAGAAATTCTCCCTCTCACATAACAGTAGAACCAGGGGTCATCCCATGAATGAAATTGATTGCCAGGAAATCTAGGACCAACAAACGGAGGTGCTTTTTCACACAACACATAATCAACTTGTGGAATTCTCTGTCACAAGATGTGCTGACAGCCAATAACCTGGATGGCTTGAAGAGGTGTTTGGATCACTTCATGGAGGAGAGGTCTATCAATGGCTACTAGTCGGAGCGCTGTGGACCACCTCCAGCCTCAAAGGCAGGATGCCTCTGAGTACCAGTTACAGGGGAGTAACAGCAGGAGAGAGGGCATGCCCTCAACTCCTTCCTGTGGCTCCCAATGGCATCTGGTGGGCCAATGTGTGAAACAGGATCCTAGACTAGATGGGCCATGGGCCTGATCCAGCCAGGCTGTTCTTATGTTCTCTTCCTGCCAATGTTTTTTAGGTCCCACCCACCTGGTGTGTTGATTGGCTGATCCCTGGAGTTCACCAGCCTATCATTCAGGACAGGGTTCACTTCTGGTTAACTCTTTAGGGAGAGGAGAGACTGGTCTGTGGCTGATCACTACAGCTAGAGCTTAGCTTTTATTACAAAATAAAAAAAGAAATCCAAGTGAATCCGTGTGAGCTAAGCAATTCGAGTGAGATGCTTAAAATCCGGGAAATACCCAGAATTCTGCGGGACATGGCAGCACTATTTTGCACACAGCAGTCTTTACTGCGAGTTTACTAGGAGGCTTTACTGCAAACTCAAAGTTGTCCCAAAAAACCAATACAAAAAGTGATTTTTTTAACCCCAGATATAAATTGGGTTGCACTCTTAACGCACAGTGAAAACTCCAAATTGTGTGTGAACGGCTCTGGAGGACGGCCTCCTCCATTTCGGAGGAGATGCGGGTTAAAGGGCTTCAAAAGCCCTGTGTGGAAAACCTCCGGGGTGGGCTTGCCTCAGGAAAGGGGGGCTGGAAATCATAAATACTGAGGTCGTTCTCATGATGTTGTGGAGGTCTGTGGGGAAGGTCTATGGGGCAGGCAGGAGCTTGCCTGCCTGCCTTCCCTGGCAGATGAGTGGTGGTGTCTTTGCCTTTGCTGTACTGCGTGCCCACACAAGTGGTGACACAGCAAATGCTGGTGGGGGGGGCAGGACTTCCATAACCCAGTGCGCCCGTGCCAGGTGGCCAGTGGCTGCTCTTATTAGAGTCGATGCTGAGCTCAGCATTTATTTTATTTTATTTTATTTATTTATTTAACATATTTTTATACCACCCCAAACTTAGGTCTCTGGGCGGTTTACAAGAAGATAAAAACAAAAAACATTAATTAAAAACAAAAACAAGAAATCTAAAAACAAGACATTTAAAACACAATTTAAATTTTTTTAAATATTCTAAAAACAACTTTAAAACAATCAAAACAATATCAGTTAAAAGCCTGGGTGAACAGATGCATCTTTAAAGACTTTTTAAAAATTGTCAGAGATGGGGAGGCTCTTATTTCACTAGGGAGCGCATTCCAAAGCCTCAGGGCAGCAACGGAGAAGGCCCGTCCCTGAGTTGCCACCAGACGAGCCAGTGGCAAATGCAGATGGACCTCTCCTGATGCTCTCAGTGGGCGGTGGGGTTCATGATGAAGAAGATGTTCTCTTAAATACCCTGGGCCCAAGCTGTTTAGGGCATTATAGGTTATGACCAACACCTTGTATTTTGCCCGGAAACATATCGGCAGCCAATGTAACTCCTTCAATACAGGAGTAATATGGTCTCTCCTAGATGACCCAGAGACCAAACTGGCTGCTGCATTCTGGACCAACTGTAGTTTCCGGACTACGTACAAGGGCAGCCCCACATAGAGCGCATTGCAGTAATCTAGCCTGGAGGTTACCAGCAGATGTATCACTGTTTTGAGGCCATCTGTCTCAAGAAACGGACGCAGCTGGCATATCAGCCGAAGCTGACAGTAGGCACTTCTGGCCACTGCCTCAACCTGGGACGCCAGGGAGAGACTTGGATCCAGAAGCACCCCTAAACTGTGTACCTGTTCCTTCTGGGGAAGTGTGACCCCATCCAGAACAGGCAGATCAAAATTGTCTCTCGAGTTCCGACCCCCGCACAATGAGTACCTCCACCTTATCTGGATTCAGTCTCAGTTTGTTATCCCTCATCCAGCCCATTATTGCCTCCAGGCAGGCAATTTAGGGAGGTTATGCCCTCTCCTGATGATGCTGACATGGAGAAACAGATCAGCATACTGGTAGCACCCTGCACCAAATCTCCTGATGATCTCTCCCAGAGGTTTCATGTAGATATTAAACAACATTGGGCTGCTGTTTCCCTCCAACTCACTGCTAGAAATGCTGGCAGGCTGGCCAGAAGCCTTTTTACCTGGGGGGGATCCTTCCTGTCCCCTCTAGACCACTGGCAAATACCTTCTTCCTCTTCTCCTGGTCTGAAACTAGTTGTGTCACCACCATCAAATTAAGTGGTATTAGTGGTGTAGATCCCATTAGATGTGAGCTGCCCAGAGACGGAGGTTTGGGGTGGCATACAAATTTGAGAAATAAATAAGACAGATCGATCGACCGATAGATAGATAGTTCAAAGGGGGAAGCAGGAAAACCAAGGGAGACAGCATCTCACACATCAACAGCCATTCAGGAGCAAGTAAAGCCCCTGGTTTGGAAGTCACTGAAAGGAAAAGAGGAGTGTGATTTCTAGAGCTCAAAGGGCTTCATGAAAGAGCCCAGCTCTTTCTTGGCCAGCCACGGGCAGCCAAATCCTTCCTCGGGCTAGTTATCGGCCAGAGCTCTGAAAGCGCCTGGCACTGAGAGGGGAAGAGCGAAGTGCTGCTTGGAGGAGGAGGAGGAGGGAGGAGGCGGCACTCGGAAGCTGAGTCGGAAGCAGCAGCAGCAGCACGTGGCTTGCGCCATCCTTCCTTCCCGGGGCACAGCCAAGCCAAGGGTGTCGCTGCAGCTGGGCAGATGGGTTAAAAGAACCCCCCCCCGCGCTATGAGGGGCCACCGGGGAGAGGGGCGAACACGCCCCCCCCCAATTAACGAGGCCCATGTGGGTACAGCCCAGATACGCTTGCGCCAGATTTGGGGCTAGGAAGAGCCATGGGTCTTAGGCGACCTTGCCAGCTGTTCCGGTTGTTTTATGGTGTGCACACAAGAAGGAAAACGTGCCAAGTGTCCTGCCTGAGCGCTCTGCAGGCTCCGTCGCTCTTTCCTCTCTTGCAACAAGCCCGGCGGCTTCTCGGAGGTCCCGAAGAACCTTGTCTGAAGGAAGGAGCGACTCCAGCCCAGTGCCAAGCGCCTCCTCCGGGAGACCCGGGCTGCTGCCCCCACGGCCCCCTCGGCCCCCCACAAAACACGCCCTGCTCCCTCGCTGCCCGCCTCCGCCTTCCAGGAGGGCTCAGGCGCGAGCGACTGCGGGAGGAGAACAGCCGGCGGCCTGGCCGAGCAGCGGCAGCAGCCAGCGCGGGGCACCTGCTTCCTTCCAAGGGGGCGGCGCGCGAGGGAAGTGGGGCGCGGCGGGAGGGCTGCGCTCCTGCGCCGCGCTGGACAGGCCACGGGGAGGACGGAGCTCGCCCCAGCAAGGCGAGGAGGAGGACACTTGCCGCCGCCGCCGCCGCGGAAGCAGACGGCTCCCTCCCGAGTCACTCCTGCTCAGCGGCGGCAGCCAAAGGCGGCAAGCGCCGTCGGGGCCGCCTGCTGCGCAGCGGGAGCGAGCGGGGCACTCCTGGAGCATCTGGCCGGGGCGGAGGGAGGGAGCAGAGCAGAGAGCCCCCCAGGACGGCCGCCGAGCTCCTGCCCTCCCTCCAAGGCAGCCGGCAGCAGGAGAGGGCGCGCGCGGGGCGGGGTCCATTTGGCAAGCAGCGCCTTCCAGTGGGCCGGGCAGGGGGTCAGCTCCCAGGGAGTAGGGCCCCCCCTGCTGTGCCAGCTGAGCCGGCCAGCCCTGGCCCAGGACCCCTTGCTGCCCAAGCTGAGCAGGAGTCACAGACAGTGCTCTGAAAGCGCCTGGGCTCCTCCTCCTTGGCTCCTGCCCTGGCCTGGCCCTCCTCCCTGGACCGACCCCTTTGGCTGTCGGAACCAGCTGACTCTCCGCCTGCCGGGCTCTCCCGAGGCTGCTTCGGCCTCCAGCACCCGCACAACTTCTGCTGCTGGGACCAGGTGCCGCAGGAGGCAGCCATTCCCCTCCTCGCCGCCTTCAGTGCCTCCTCTGTCTCCTGCCTCTAGCCTTGAAACCAGCCAGTGTCGGAGGCTTTGACATGTAAAGCCCTAAACTGTTTGGGACCACCTGAATATCTTCCAGGCCATCTTCTTCTGGATGTGCCCCCAGGGGCATAGCTATAACTGAGTGAAAGGGTTCAAAGAACACTGGCCCCCAGCTCCTGAGGGCCCTGCAGCTCCATCCCTCCCTATTTTCTTCATTGTCTCCCTCACTCTGGGGGGCCGCCTGAGAGAGGGATGAACATGGGCCCCCTCTCCCCTAGCTACACCCCTGTGTGCCCCCCTATGCTTCGATTGTCCTCAGAGTCCCTGCCCTTGCCCTCTGAGGCGCCACAGGCATCTCTCGGGAGCAGGGCCTTCTCAGTAGTGGCCCTGGCAAGGTGGAAAGCCCTTCTGCTAGTGGCAGATGCTTGGCCTCCACCATGGGGGTCCTTCAGGCAGCAGCTTCAGAGGCAGCTTTTTCCGCTGGCTAGGAAGGTGGTGCTGGTGGGAGGCGGCTCTGAGCAGTGTCCTCTGTGAAGTTGTTGACTACGACTCCCAGCATCCCCAGCTGCAGTGGCCTGTGGGATTCTGGGCATTGTAGATTATGGGAGCTGTAGTCAACAACATCGGGGAATCCCGCTCACAGGGAACACACTGCTCTTGACTGCCTCGTCCTTTGTTCCGATGACCTTCTCTTGGTTTGATGGTTGTCTGTAAAGACATTGTCACAGCAGAGTTCTAGTGCTGTTTTTATTCTTGCTTTTTGCCCTGCAGGCCTCCCCTCACTTCTGTCTTTACTGTAGATTTCTGCTGCCTGGGATGAGTGAGGAGATGCCAAGCAGTGGAGCAGAATCAGCCCAGCTGGGGCAGAGTCCTCCAGGCCTTGCAGGGGGAGGTGCTGCCGGGAGCCCTTTCTCCAGCCTGGCAGTGGGCCTGGACCCAGGGCCTGCTCAGTGGGCAGCGAGCAAGGGGTCGCCCTCGTTCGCCTCTTCCTTGCTCTGCGTTGCCTCCTGCTGCCCACTGAGGTGGTTACCCCAGGCACCCGCCAGGGAGCAAGAGCCCCCCCCCCCGCTACAGACTTTTACAAGGGGGAGGGGGCCCCTGCAAGGAGGCAGCCTTTGGCACCCGGCTTGGGGGGCAGAGTGGTCTTGAGCCAAGCCTGGGCCAGAGGAGCCTGGGAGGGGGCTCAGGGCTCCTCAGGCAGCAGAGGAGGGGTCACAGGGCCTCCTCGGTGAAGGGGCTTGCCCAGCCTGCCTGCAGTGGCGGGTGGCTCCTCTCCTCCTCCACATTCTCTCCCAGTTGCACGTTGGGACGAGGCCTGGGAGGCTCCAGTTTCCCTGAGTGGCATTTCCAGTCCCACCTCCCACATGCTGGTTGGCAGGCTCCCCTGTGCAACGCCACCACTTAAACAAGCAGGACCCCTTTTCCTCCCGGTGAAAGTGCTTCTGCCCACCGGCTCCCACGTATCCTCTCGACGGGGCTCCTCCTGAGTCCTGAGCCTTTCACAACTCAGTGAAATGCAGGAACTCTGCGCGTGGAGGAGCTCTCCCCGACATGGTATCATTTGCGTGCCAGGAAGAGTGAAGCCACTAGCCTGGGTGGCTTGAAGAGGGGTTTAGACACATTCATGGAGGAGAGGTCTAGCCAGGGCTACTAGTCCGATGCCAAGAGGCTGCCTCCGGCCTCAGAGGCAAGAGGCCTCTTCAAAAAAACCAGAAAGATGTATGAACAATGAAGAGCAAAGTAAGTGCTAGAGGACAAGCACTATTCAACAAGCCTGGGAGCTAGAGGGGGGGGTGGGAAGCAGGGGGAATGGGAGGGGGTGCGCATCGATACAAGCATCCAACAGTTGCAGGGGAGCAGCAGCAGGAGGAGAGAGAGAGAGGACTGCCCTCACCTCTTGCCTGGGGGCTTCCCAGAGGCATCTGGTTGGCCACAGTAGGAAAGAGGATGCTGGACTCGAGAGGCCTCCTTGGGCCTGATCCAGTGGGGCTGTTCTTATCTTCTTATGTTCCCTATTGAAATGTTGGCTGCCAAATAAAAGCGCAGGACCACCTTTGGAAGGAAGCCAATGGTGTCAGCTCTGCCACTCAACTCATTGCAGGAACAAGTGCCTTGACATTTGCAGTTGACTCCAGTTGCCTTTTTCCCATTCTGCCCCATCCAAATGGGAGGAGAGCTGGGCTTGTGCTAGCAAGCATGACTTGTCCCCTTTGCTAAGCAGGGTCCAGCCTGGTTTGCATTTGGATGGGAGACTTGATGTTTGAGTGGCCCCTTAGGAGATGTGGCCACTCTGGGAAGAGCACCTGCGTGCTTACATGCAGAAGACTCCACGTTCCCTCCCTGGCATCTCCAGATAGGGCTGAGAGAGGCTCCTGCCTGAAACTCTGTAGAAGCCACTGCCAGTCTGTGTAGACAGTACTGAACTAGATGGACCAAGGGTCTGACTCAGTATATGGCAGCTTCCTATGTTCCAAATGGGAAGACCTGCACATCTCATCCTTCTCCACTTCCTCATTGCAAACCACCACTTCTGAAGGACGCCCATGATTCCCCCTGCCCTGGACACATGTGATTCCTCCCACACATGGCACAGCACGTACCCATGGCCTCTGGCTCTGCTTCCCTGCCCACCCTGGTCCAGCCCAGCTGCTGCCTCTACTCACTTTGGGGTGGTGCAGCCAACAGCTCAGTCCAGAGAAGAAAAGACCCCAGGATGAGCAGGAGGCCTCCTCCTGGCTTCATGATGGTGCTGAAAGACAGCTCCAAGTGGCCGGGATTGAGGCTCTCCAGGATATAAACCCTCACCAGGGTGGAGCCATTGTAGGAGTGGAGGAAATAGCTGCTAAGCTGACTTGACTGAGAAGTACCTCTCATTAGACAGCCTCATTCCATTCCCCAAGACACCTCCTTGGACTGCCTCTGCTAACCATCGTGCATCTAGAGTGCAATCCTATTAGCCAATATCCTTCTTGAATGTAAACTTACATATCTATACATACATACATACAAACCCACACACCCCATATTTATACACTATGGTTAAAAGTGTGTGTGTGTGTGTGTGTGTGTGTGTGTGTGTGTGTTGTGTGTACACACACTCACACACACACCATATTTACCTGAATCCAAGACTAGGTTTTTTCCAAGTACTTTGATGTTAGAAATTGGTGGGTCATCTTAAATTCAGAGTCTTCTTCCTTTCAGGTAATTACAGGTACAGCCAGTATTAAACCTGTTTGTTTTATTTTAAGGGGGTTGTCTTAAATTCAGAGTCATCTTCTATTTGGGTAAACGTGGTATTAGCCAAAAAGGCTGGATTTAGTTATGGGTAAAGTTATACACAGAGACCAAAACAGATTTCTCAGTGGTTGCCTAATACCTCCTCAGTGAGAATATTAGGAAAGTAGCCCATATAATTAATTTTGACAGGATAGTAAGACAGAAACTCTAATAATTTGTAGAGGTGGAGAAGACATTTGATTGGATAGAATGGCCATTAATGAAGTAAATTTTTAAAGGCTTCCATCTGAGATCAAGCCTGCGATCAAGTGTTTTAATTTGGGAAAAAAATTGTTATATAGATCAATTCCTACTTACAAGGTTTGTACTAAAGAGATAGCTTTCAAGAGGTGTTGTATATAAGAAAGGAAAAGGACAAGGGATTTCTCTTGAAATATTAACCATTATAGTAAGGTTGGACGTGATCGTGTACAGCATATTCATAGCAGACAATAAGGTTATTCCCACGACCAGCTCTACCAGGTAGAACCAGTTATGAGAAGCACTGGGATCGACCCCAATCCCAGCACTCCTTGACCAGGTAGCCTGGGATTTGTACCCGGGCTAAAAGTGAAGTAGGGGGGCACATGTGGTCCTCTTCCGTGGTCATATGGATGACTGGACTACTAGCAGCTTCTCCTGGGCTGCTGGTAGCCATTTTGTTCCTAGAGGCCATGGGAAGGAGCGCCCCAGCCTCAGGGTTTTCTACATGGCATGGTCGAATTCCTGGAGGCTGGGCATCCTTCCCCGGTGCCTCTGCTGCTGTGCTGCTTGCCACAGTGGCAATCATCTGGGCGTGGGACATGGCAAGCAAGGCGGCAGCAGCACTTATGTAGGGGAAGGGAGGGCTGATCCTGCCTTATTGATTGATTGATTGATTGATCGATCGATCGTTAAATTTATATACCGCCTTTCATTAAAACAATCCCAAGGTGGTTTGCAGCAAAATTTAAAAACAAGGTGGTAAAAAAGACACAATTAAAATATTAAACTAAAAATATAAAACAAATCTGATTAAAAATTTTAAAAGCATAAAAGTAATACAGAGTTTAAAGAGGAGCAGAAGAGACAATCAAATAAAAGCCTGGGTAAAAAGCCACAATTTAACATGCTTTCTAAAAGCTGTGATGGAGACCGAGGAGCAAATAGCCACCGGGAGAGCATTCCAGAGTCTGGGGGCAGCAACAGAGAAGGCCCTGTCCTGCGTGCACGACAGCCAAGCCTCCCTCATTGTCAGCACCCAGAGCAGAGCCTCCTCAGATGACTTCGTCAAGGTGATGATGTCCTTCCCCCGGCCCTCCCTGGCCCCAGGAAATGAGGTCAAGGGAACGACCTCAATGAATATGTCATACTATATGCAGACACTGGCCACATATTTCTCCTAAGCAACCTGAAATCATTTTTTCTATTAGGATCTCAGAAGATTCCACTTAATTATCATGATTAGTAAGTCAATCTTTTTTAAAACAAATTTTAACAGCGCTCACCATCCTCAAACCAGGCCAGAACTGGACTAAGAGTTTCAGTCGAACCTCAGTTGAGCCCTCGAACTGAACCGGTTCGAGTTCAAACCAGCTCGATTTCAAGCTGGTTTGCACATCCTTACAGACTGGCAGCAGCTTCTCTAGAGTTTCAGGCAGAAGCTCCATCTCCTCACTTCCAGTGTTCACACGTAGTCTCCCATTCAAATTCAAACCAGAGTGGTCCCTGCTTTGCACAGGGGACAATTCATGCTTGCTGCCACAAGGCTTAAGTCCCCATATACAATTGATAGATTGATTTAGTGCCATCAAGTCGGTGTCAACTCTTAGTGACCACACAGATAGCTTCTCTCCAGGATCACATGTCTTTCACAAGCCGTGAACAATACATAGCTCCATTTCCGCTTAAGTCACGTGAGACTGAACAGCAGCTGAAGTGTTGGCAAGATATTGGACTTAAAGTGACTGTGCAGGTTGTATGCACCAAAAAGGAAACAAGCATTATTATGAACTGAGCTTTATTGTATTAACCCACATTTCCTCCATAATGCATGAATTGAAAGTCATGTTCTTTTACAGAGATGGATGGATTACCTCAGAAGTATCATTCATTAGGGTTCTGTGTTTCTGTGCTTTCATATAATCTGCAAATTGCTCTTAGAAATTCTGTGTTGAGAAACAGTTAATCTTTTCTGCTTTCATTTCATGGATGCAATAATCATGCAATAAATCTTCCATGGTTGAGTAAGGTCATTGAACAGGTGGTGGCCTCTCAGCTCCAAGCAGTTTTGGATGATGCAGATTATCTAGACCCATTTCAAACTGGATTTTGTGTGGGCTATGGGGTTGAGACTGCCTTGATCAGCCTGATGGATGATCTCCAATCGGCTATCAACAGAGGGAGTGTGACTCTACTGATCCTTTTGGATCTCTCTGTGGCTTTCTATAACACTGACCATGGTATCCTTCTGGACCGCCTGAGGGAGGTGGGATTGGGTGGCACTGTTTTACAGTGGTTCTGCTTCTACCTCTCTGGCAGATTCCAGATGGTCTTGCTTGGAGACTGTTGTTCCGCTAAGTGAGAACTGAAGTGTGGAGTTCCACAAGGATCCATACTGTCTCCAATGCTCTTTAACATCTACGTGAAACCGCTGGGAGAGATCATGCTGATGACACCCAGATCTATTTCTCCATGTCGACCACATCAGGAAATGGCATTTCTTCCCTTAATGCCTGCTTGGAGGTGGTGATGGGCTGGATGAGGGATAACAGACTGAAGTTGAATTCAAATAAGACGGACATACTGATAGTGGGGGGACAGAACCTGAGAGATGGTTTAGATCTGCCCGTTCTGGATGGGGTTGCACTCCCCCTGAAAGAGCAGGTACATAGCTTGGGAGTGATCCTGGCAGGGGCGTAACTACTATTGGGCAAGGGGAGACATTTGTCTCCGGGCCTGCTGCCTCGAGGGCGCCCCCAGAGGCAAGTCGTATGATCATCATCCCGGCTACCCAGCACCCGCACTTCCTTCGGTGTTCCAGCCGAGGGTATTCCTTTGCTCTCTGTCTCTCTCAAGTCCCCTCCCTCCTTTCCCCATCTCCCTTTGGCTCCTCCTTCCTGGCCCCGTCCGGCCTGCCTTCTCTGGCAGTGGACAGGGCTCTCATTGGCTGGTGAGTGGATGCGTGATGCGTCGAAGCCCTCCACACATGGATGCAGAAAAGCGCAGCTTTATCAGCTGGCCGGCGGGTGAGCAACAAGAGAGATTGCTGTGTGTGAGGGATGCCCACGCCCCATTTATCGAGGCCGCTGTTCCCGGCTTCCCAGCTTGCTGCTGGTTTAAACATCTGGCTGGCCGCTGCTTCATTCATAGGCAGGCAGGGCAGCTGCTGTGTGTTTGTGTGCTGAGGAGGAGGAGGAGGAGGAGGAGGAGGAGGAAAGACATGGAGCCTGACTCCTCAGGTGAGCGCTGGCTCTGACGGGCTCCTTCCTCCTTTTTCTCGGGGCAGAGGGAGAGTTAAGGGGGCTTGTGCCACTGCCTCAGCCAAAAGAGACACCCGGAACTGTGCTTTAACAAATGCCATGACTGCATTCAAGAGAGCCTCCAGTTTATTTGCATTTCGCCCTAATAAGGAAGCAGATAATTTGTAGGGAGGTGGGCGGGGAGAGGCAACAACATGGTCTGTGTACAGCTGTTCTCGGCGTTTTTACAGAGTAGGCGGCGCATGGACTTTTAAAGGTAATAGAGGGCATATTCTTTTGTCTCCTGACAGAACTTCTGGCTTATTTTTGATGTTACATTTCCCCCTCCCACCGCCCTCGAGTTAGGTTAGTAAAAAGTAATGGCCTTTCATGCAAAACAGTTAGGAAAACCAGGATATTATAGCTGTTACTGGGGCATTAGCAACTTCCTCCCTGCCCTCGCCAAGGTAGAAGTGAAGACTTCATTACATTTCTAACTCAGGTCAATGGTTTAGTTGGCATTTATTGTATCTTCCCGTTCCCTTTTCTCCCACCTTAATGAGTACGTATTTAATTTCCAATAATATTTATAACTAGCTGAACCTGCACAGAGCATCTGTGCGGTAGTTCACTTCCTTTTGGGGGTTATTTGGGAGAATTTGTTTGGCTGGTCCTCCCACAGCTCTCTCTCGCTCTGTCCCCCCCCCCCCAACAGCTCTCTTGCTCACTCTGCCCCCCAGACCGCCTCTCTCGCTCGCTCTGTCTCTCCCCCCACCGGGCCTCTCTCGCTCTGTCTCTCGCTCCTGCCTCTCTCACTCTGTCTCTCCCCCGCACGCCTCTCTCGCTCGCTCTGTCTCTCCCCCCACCGGGCCTCTCTCGCTCTGTCTCTCGCTCCTGCCTCTCTCACTTTGTCTCTCCCCCGCACGCCTCTCTCACTCGCTCTGTCTCTCCCCCGCGTGCCTCTCTCGCTCGCTCTGTCTCTCCCCACGCGCCTCTCTCACTCACTCTGTCTCTTCTCCCCGCGCCTCTCTCACTCGCGCTGTCTCTATCCCCCCCACGCCTCTCTTGCTCGCTCTGACTCCCCTCCCCGCGCGCCTCTCTTGCTCGATCTGTCTCTCTCCCCCCTGCGCCTCTCTCGCTCTATCTCTCTCTCTCCCCCTGCGCCTCTCTTGCTCGCTCACTCTGTCTCCCCCTCCCCGTGTGCCTCTCTCGCTTGCTCTGTCTCTCCCCCCCTGCGCACCTCTATCGCTCACTCTGTCTCTCCCCCCCTGCGCACCTCTATCGCTCGCTCTGTCTCCCCCTCCCCGCGCGCCTCTCTCGCTTGCTCTGTCTCTCCCCCCACGCCTCTCTCACTCGCTCTGTCTCTCCCCCCCCGCGCGCCTCTCTTGCTCACTCTGTCTCCCCCCCCCCCACCTGCCTCTCTCACTCGCTAGAGCCTGCGGCCACCACCGGTAACCAGGCCAGGCTCGCCAGCGTGGGCCGGCCAATTCTCTTCCTCCTGGGTGTGCCAGTCAATCAGGTGCCTCCGCAGCCCAGCCAGCTCCAAATTGCCATTTATGGAGCATCTGTGCGCTCTTTGGAGCTGGCTTCCCCCCTCCCTCCTGCCCCACTCTCTCTTGCCCTCCCCCTCCCCGCACTGAGTTCTTTACCTCTGTTGCCACAGGCCTTACCGGGTGGCAGTTGGCCGCAAAGGGCCCCGCTGCCGCTGCTCCTCCTTCCAGGCGGCAAACAGGGAAGTTTCGCTGCCCAGTTCCCTCCTGCCCTGGCCTCCCACAGGCGCCTTGCCTCCATGGGCAAGCTGGGCCCGCCCCCGCCTTGCCTCTGTGGCCCACCGCCTGACCTCCGTGGCCCACCGCCCAGCCTCCGTTGCCCGCCGCCTGACCTCTGTGGCCCACCGCCCGGCCTCCGTGGCCCACCGCCCGGCCTCCGTGGCCCGCCGCCTGGCTTCCACAGGCAAGCCGGGCCCACTGCCGCCTGGCCTCCGCGGGCAGGCCAGGCCAGGCCGGGCCCGCCACCTGGCAGGCCCGCCGCTGGGCCAAGTACCGGCTCCGCAGCCCACCGCTTTTCTCCGCAGTACACTCCCCCCTGCCTTCTGCCCCAGTCCGTTCTTCCCCCCAGCCTTCTGCCCCAGTCCCCTCCCCCCCAGCCTTCTGCCCCAGTCCCCTCCCCCCCCAGCCTTCTGCCCCAGCTTGCTCCCTCCTCCATTTCCCCCTCTTTCTCTCTCATTTTCTCTCTCTCATTCGTGCTTCTGCCCCACCCCTCCGCTTTCTAGGCTGCTTGTGTTTTCCCCCCTGGCTGTTGCCGCCACCTCCTTGGGCAGCCAAGCGTTCAGCCGGCTCCTTCCTGCATGGCCCTCCCTCTAGTGAGCGTCTTCCAAAGCAGCCAGCCAGCCGTTTCGGTGTCTCTGCCCAGCCAGGCCCCATAGCCTTCTCTCCCCATAGCTTCCCCCCTCCCCCACCCCAGTCCGTTCAGTTCCTTTCCTTCTTTTCCTTTCCTCCCTAAGTGGCCACCCGTTGCCCAGACAATCCGCACATCCCCACAGAGGCACATCTAGGAGAATTAATCTAATAGATTCTAAAAGGGACAGGCTTTATCTGAAATATTACAGAGGGCTAACATGTTTCTTTTTCTGTGGGAATCTCTGCTTTCTATACATTTATGGAATACGTATACTGTACTGACTATAGAAATCATCCTTTTAAAGAATACTTCATTTACACAAAATGCCAATTCAAATCTAACAGGGATAAATACTTTCTCTTAATGTCATAAAGTGGGACTCTCTTGCTCAAATATCAGTTCAGAAGTACTGATACACAATATTTTTTTAATACCAGAACAGCTTGTCTTTCTATAGTAGTTTCTCAAGTTGGGATATGTGCAGTGATTAAAGTTCTTCATTGATTCTGTTGTATTAGTTGGTTCTGCTGTTATTTACACCTTGTAACTAGTTGGGATAGTTAGCAGAGACATTGGGCCAGGAGAAGGAGAGGAAAGCAGTGAGGTGGGGGCATTTTAAAATCTCGTCTCTGGGTCCACTCCAACCTTGCTACGCCTCTGGCTCCTGGACCCAAAGCTCTCCCTGGTTTCTCAGCTTGAGGCGGTGGCCAGGAGTGCTTTGTATCCGCTTCGGCTGATACGTTGGCTACTTCCATTTCTGGAGGTAAGTGACCTTGAAACAGTGGTACATATGCTGGTAACCTCCAGACTTGACTACTGTAATGCACTCTACATAGGGCTGCTTGTGTACATAGTCCGGAAACTACCATTGGTACAGAGTGTGGCAGCCTCTGAGTCAACACAAAGGGACTACATGAGACCAATTTTAAAAGAACTGCACTGGCTGCCACCATGTTTCTGGGCAAAATGCAAAGTGTGGCTCCTTACCTATAAAGCCCTTAATGGCTTGGGCCCAGGGTGATTAAGAGCGAGCCTCCTTTGCCATGAACCCTGCTGCCTGTTACGATCTTCTGGAAGGTTTGGGGGCGACCCAGGACTGGGCTGTCTCTGTGGCTGCCCCGGGGCTTTGGCATATGCTCCCCACTGAAATAAAAGCATCCCCTCCTCTGTTTGTTTTCAGGAAGACCCTCAAGACTACCGGTTCTCACAGGCTTTCCATTAGAATTAATTTTAATAATTTGTTGTAATTACTGTTTTATGCTATTGTTTTTATTGTGTTTTGTGGATTTTAATCTATGACCTTTATATTTTTAAAAATGTTGTACATCACCTAGAAATGTATATATCAGGCAGTATAAAAATATGATAAATAAACAAATTAATAAATAATAGAAATTAGGAAGCCTAATGAAGATTATGTTAATTAAGAATCAATTATATACACTTTTAAAGAATCCCTATACCGTGTCCTCGAGGGGCTCTCCGTCTTGGGCCCGCAGCTGCCGTTGGCCAGCAACACCCCCCCCCGCCCCAACGGCCCCAGGTCTGACGCGCTCAGCAAGGACGGACGCCTCGGACCAGTGTGGAGGGCCCGGCCCAGCTGCCCCCAGTCTGGCCGGGCCAAACAGACCCGCTCTCTCTTCCCAAGCCCTCACCCCCACCCCCAGGCCCAACTAGCTTTTCCCTTTAGAGACTCCAGGCTGTGCGGATTCACGGCTGCGCCTGCCTGGGATTCACATCTGGCGAACGGCTGCCAAGGAGGAAGTTGAGAGCCATGCAGATGGGAGAACTCTGGCCCAGGTGGGATGATCCTGTCCAAGGGGGGCCCTGGAGCCTCTCTGGCCATCCCTGCTTCTCGCACGCACGGGAGGAACCTCCCAGGCCTGGAAAGCAGATCCGATCAACTGTTGTAGGCAGCTACTGGCCTGGACCCGGAGTGGGAGGGGCAGCTGGGACCAGAGCAGCGTGTGCACACACACACAAACACACACACACTTCCCCCTTCCAGACGGTGGGTACAGGAGGCTGCCGCCTCTCCATCCTTGCAGCTCCCCCTCAGCTAGGGCGGGACTCGAGGCCTCCTTCCTGATAGGGATGAGCTCAGGGAGAGGCCATGATCCGCTGGAACCGAGACTGACTCACTGACTCACTTCCTCTTGGAGGACAAAGAGCAGCAGCCTCCAGGCTTCTTACGTGCCCAACTCTCGTGGCAACCCTGAGAAACCAGCCTCCTGATCAGGTGGCAGGCCAGAATGCATCCGGCTTTTTCAGACTAATCCCCCACCCCATTTTCACACTGAAGCCCCATTGCCTGCAATCTTTGTTCCTTTTCTGCAAACGGGCATTTTATGAGGAGCTAGATGATGGTGGGTTTTACGCTTCTCAGCAGCTTTGGCCACACCCTGCTTAAAGAGTCCTTTCTTTTGGAGTCTTCCTTTGGCGCCAGGAGATTTCCATCCAAGTGGCTGGATGGCCCATATCTCCTTTGGAGGTTCTGGCAGTGTCTGTCTTTAATGGCAGCTGGTGGCAGCAACAATGGCTTTAAGGAGGCCTTAGATCAGACCTGGTGGTGTGTGAGACCTGGGTCCAGGTTAGGCACTCACTCACAGCAGTGTAAGCAGAGGTGGCTCCACGGAGCAGCAAAGAGTGTCAGGTGCTCCTCCCAATAATATTGACCTCTCCCGCTTTTGCTCCCACATGCACCAGGCTGGAACTTGACAGCAAACTGTCAGACAATACAGTCATAGTATATCATGACCCTATAGCTTGAATTAACTACTTTTAAAGGCCTCCCGTGCTTAAGAAGCTGGCACGAGGATGCTAGGATTCTGTCAGGAGCTTCCTCAAAGGTGGCGGCTAAAGCCAGGGCCCTGTGGAAGACATCCCAGGCATGCCGCATGGTCCTGGGTTATTCCAGTGGCTCTCAAAGTGGAAGCCCTCCAGACAGTAAGTGAAAGGCAGCACAAGGAGGACGCTTGCAGCATCCCTCAGGCAGCAGGCTTTCAGGTGAAGAAAGGTGTGGGGCTGTCCTGCCTGGCTGTGGCTCTTCTCAGAAACCACTGGCAGCTGAGATATCCCGTCCAGGGGAAAGCACTGGAGCAGGAGGTCACCCAAGGATCCTTTCCATGATGCCACAAGCTCCAGCCGCCTCCACTGCAGCCTCTCCTGCCTTTCATCCTTAGAGTTGTTTTCCTTGTTGTGCCATTTCTATGCTGTGGTTAATCCCCAGTCCCATTACCATAATTGCCCCCACAGTCAGCCAAGTGCTGCACATTGTTCCTTGACTGCTTCACACCCAGCAACGGTTACATCACGTCTGAATCCCTGCCCAGAAATCCCAATGGCATCTGGAAAATGGCCACATCCCACGGCAAAGAATTCCATTGACTAATTATGTACTGTGTGAAAAAGGACTTCCGCTTGTCGGTCCTACATTTCCCAACCTTCAGTTTCGTAGGGTGACCCCTGGTTCTAGTGGGGTGTGTGTGTGTGTGTGTGTGTGTGTGTGTGTGAGAGAGAGAGAGAGAGAGAGAGAGAACAAATGAACAATTTCTTTCTGTCTACCCTCTTCTGTGAGTCCGTGGGGTGGGGGGTTGCCCCTCCCCACAATCAACTTCACAATGCCTGGACCAATATGAACCTAATTTGGTACAGTTGTAGGGAGTGACACATAGAAACACCTCAGTGGTGTAGTTTGTGATATTATCCACCCTAATTCGAGATGGCGGATGCTGGAAAGTTTAAGGCACAAGTGGGCTAACTTGTGAACCTCATAACTCAGGAGATGATTTTGATCTGCCAGTTCTGGATGGGGTCACACACTTCCCCAGAAGGAACAGGTACGCAGTCTGGAGGTATTTCTGGACACAAAACTCTCCCTGGTGTCCCAGGTTGAGGCAGTGGCCAGAGGTGCCTTTTATCTGTTAGAAATTCTCTGTGGTGAGAGAATCCCTTTCTCATTCTAGCAGAGTGCACAGAGGCACAACACAGCGGATTTAGTTAGGCATGCGTGTATGCTGAGAGTAAAGTGACTTGGGGCCAGTTCATAGTTTCAAGTCAATATAAAAGGCATTTATTAAGGAACTCCATTCTAGATAGGAAAGTGAGGAGTTGGGATCTCTAATCTATCTAGCTCAGGCCTGCACAACATGCGGCCCAGGGGCTGGATGCGGCCCACGAGGCCTTTTTTCCTGGCCCCCGGGGCTATTTCCCCTTCCTCCCCCTGCTGCTTAACACCCCCCCCCAAATTCCAGCTGCTGTGCGGCCGAGGAGATGGCTGCGGGGGCGCAGGTGTTCTTCCTTACCCTCCCTCATGGCAGCAGCGGCGCGCAGCAGCAGAAACCAGAGCGACACTCGGGCCTGCCATTTGGCCCGGCGTTGCTTCCCAACGGCAAGGTGTGCCTGCAGTGTTAAATCTCTTAAGTCTCTCTCTCTCCTCTCCAAGACTGCTCCATTCTCTCTCTCTCTCTCTCTCTCTCTCTCTCTCTCTCTCTCTCTCTCTCAAGCCAAGCCTCCTGCTGCATCCTTTCCATCTTTCTTTCCCCTTCTCCCTTCTTTTCCAAAATTATGAGAAGTTCTCTTCCATGTTTTGTGTGATGATTTGGCAGAGGTGGAAAGGAAGAACAATGCATTTTATTATGTATTTTGTACAGATTGTATAATATTTATATTTATTAGAATGAATTTTAATTCAACTTATTTCATATTAATTTAAATCAATCTTGGTCTGCCAGAACATCAAAAGTTAAATATTGATTAAATTCATTTTTAATTCATTTTTAATTCATTTCTCTTTAATTTGGTTGATTGGTTGATATTAAGTGTTACTCTAATAATCAGCACCCTAGGAATTGACCTCGGCCCCCATGAACCAAGTCACGGTTGGTTTCGGCCCGCCAGGTCATTTGAGTTGTGCAGGCCTGATCTAGCTGGATGCAGATGCATTCTGCATCTTCTCTGCACACATGGTGCAGGGAGAGAGGCTTGCCATGTTGCAAGGTAGAAGGACAGGTAGGGGAGAGAGAGAGAGAGAGAGAGAGAGAGAGAGAGAGAGAGAGAGAGAGAGAGGAAGTTAGTCCCTGAGATTAGCAATCTACATATCAAAGGGATAGCATCAGAGCAGTGGAGAAGTGATGACCAATGTCTTGACCCTCTAGCCCTCTGATTTACTAGTCTGTCCTCCACCGTCTGACACAAAGAGACAGCGCAAAGTCCTTTACCTTCCAACATTATCAGCCTCGGCTGATATGTCAATATCTTTTCTTGAGATAAATGACCTCAGAACAGTAGGACATCTGCTGGTCACCTCCAGACTTGATTACTACAATGCGCTCTATGTGGAGCTGCCTTTGTACATAGTCCGGAAACTGCAGTTGGTCCAGAATGCAGCAGCCAGGTTGGTCTCTGGGTCATCTTGGAGAGACTATATCACTCCTATCTTAAAAGATCTACACTGGTTGCCGATAAGTTTCCGGGCAAAATACAAGGTCTTGGTTATAACTTATAAAGCCCTAAACAGCTTGGGCCCTGGGTATTTAAGAGAACGCCTTCATCGCTATGAACCACACCACCCATTGAGATCTTCTTCAGAGGTTCGTCTGCAGTTGCCACAGGTTTGTCTGGTGGCTTACTCAGGGATGGGCCATCTCCATTGCTGCCCCAAGGCTTGGGACACACTTCCAGGTGAAATAAGAGCCTCCCCATCTCTTACAACTTCTAAAAAGGCAGTCAAGACACATTTGTTCACCCAGGCTTTTAATTAGATATTGTTTTGTGTTTTAAATAGTTTTAACATTTTAAATTTTAATTGTAATGTTTTAACCTTTTTATTTTTTGTTGGTATTGTTTTGTTGTAAACCGCCCAGAGACTTGTGTTTTGTGGGGTATACAAATATGTTAAATGAATGAATGAATGAATGAATGAATGAATGAATGAATAGGTATAGCTGTAGGGACTTTTAGGGACACCTCAGTGGCGAAAAACCCAAACTTCAAGTATATGCTGATGGGATCTGAGCTGCCGGTGACTGACTAGGAGAGGGATCTTGGGGTGGTGGTGGACAGCTCGTTGAAAGTGTCGACTCAATGTGCGGCAGCTGTGAAAAGGGCAAATTCCATGCTAGGGATCATTAGGAAGGGGATTGAAAATAAAACGGCTAATATTATAAGGCCCTTATACAAAACTACAGTGCGACCACACTTGGAGTACTGCGTACCATTCTGGTCACCACATCTAAAAAAGGACATTGTAGAACTGGAAAAGGTGCAGAAAATGGCAACCAAGATGATCAGGGGCCAGGAGCACCTTTCTTATGAGGCAAGACTACAACACTTGGGGCTTTTTAGCTTAGAAAAAAGACAACTGCAGGGAGACATGATAGAGGTCTATAAAATCATGCATGGTGTGGAGAAAGTGGAGAGAGAGAAATTCTTCTCCCTCTCCCATCACACTAGAACCAAGGGTCATCCCATGAAATTGATTGCCGGGAAATCTAGGCCCAACAAACAGAAGTGCCTTTTCACACAATGCATAATCTACTTGTGGAATTCTCTGCCACAAGATGTGGTGACAGCCAACAACCTGGATGGCTTTAAGAGGGGTTTGGACAACTTCATGGAGGAGAGGTCTATCATCGGCTACTAGTTGGAGGGCCGTGGGCCACCTCCAGCCTCAAAGGCAGGATGCCTCTGAGTACCAGTTACAGGGGAGTAACAGCAGGAGAGAGAGCTTGCCCTCAACTCTTGCCTGTAGCTTCCAGCCACATCTGGTGGGCCACTGTGTGAAACAGGATGCTAGACTAGATGGGCCTTGGGCCTGATCCAGCAGGTCTATTCTTATGTGTAGTTTGTAATGATGTCATCCACCCTGATTCCAGATGGTGGACACGTGAACATTTGAGGTGCAAGTGGGCTAACTTGTGGACCGTCTAACCGATTTGAACCAAATTTGGTACAGTTGTAGTGAGTGGCACACAGTTTCATGGGATGTGGATGAATCATGTTCAGCATTTCACATGGACCAAACCAGCCACCAGGTACATCTAAATGGGAAAGCAAGACCAAGAGATGTTTTTCAAAAGTGTTTTATTAAATGGTAAGCAAACGCAGCAAGATACTGCCATGAACTTTAATCATTGTAATTGTTTAATTGTTGTTTTAAAATGTTTTTAAATTGTTAATTGTTGTTATATTGTTTTTAATTTGTTTTTAGCTCTTTATTGTTTTAGTGGTTTGTTTTAATTGTAAACTGCCCTGAGCCATTTTGGAAGGGTGGTATATAAATCAAACAGATAGACAGATAGATAGATAGATAGATAGATAGATAGATAGATAGATAGATAGATAACATGGCTCTGCCACTTGCTAAAACCAGCCCATGCCTACTGCCATGCTGGCTATATTCACATGCCAGAAAGGGAACCTGGGCAGAAGGAATGCGTGACTGAAGTCATCCAAAGAAGACAGTAGTTCATGAAGACTGTTGTCCACCTGCAGAGTAACAAGGTTGTTGATCAGTGGCGGCTGCACAAGGCAGCATTGGAAGATGCAGAAGCTGCTATCAGGACTAAGGCAAACTTTGGGAGGCAGGTGCTTGGTTATCAATGTTACATTGACCTTGGCTAGGTCTAATCTGGCATTCAGATGTGGCAAGGCACATGCAGACTCAAGGGGACACTAGGGCAATGTTCTCCACATTATCACACTACCATATTGCAGCAGTCGCTGAGTATTCCAGAAGGAAAACTAATGTGCCTCAGTTCTGATGTGCAGAATGAACTGCATAATATACTCTCAAAGATCGGGAGAGCCTAGCCCGATTTTTGCTAATCGAAAGAACCACGGAGCTCGCAGCCAAGCCCAGTGGTTCTTGTGCGGCTAACCCACTCAAGTAGCCCGCCCCTTAGTCTGGGTTTGTGGAGCGAGTGCTCCGCAAACCTGGGCTATTGCATCGTGAGTAGCCGCAGTGCGGCTCCGCACTGAGGCTCCTCACGAGGAGACTCCTGGAGGGGAGGCGAAAAGCTGCCTCCTGGCTCCGGGGGTCTCGCCAGCATGCCCTGCACGCTCGTCACGGAACTGGCAATTGTGTGGGCGGCCGATCCAGCTGCCCAGGGCTCCCTGCCCGATCGTCTGCGGGGAGACCAGGCTTAGCCCGCTCTTCCCACAGTTTTGGGGAAAGCGGGTCTCACAGATCGTGAGACCCGCCTCAAGGGGTGTGTGTGTGTGTGTGTGTGTGTGTGTGTTTCACTATGTACTTAAGAGTTCTTCTGCAGCAAAGTCGGGGTGGGGGGCAAGGGAAGGTGAGGGAGGGGATTCTCCTTTAGAATCAAGCACTCCAACTCTCCCATTTTGGCTCGAAGACTTCTGGCATTTGCTTTTAAGATGTATGTGGATTGTCTCTGTCCGTCTCTGGGATGTACTTTTTTTCTTTGCGGAGAGCAACAATGTGGTCTGTGTATGGCTGTTCTCGGCGTTTTTACAGAGTAGGCGGCGCATGGACTTTTAAAAGTAATAGAGGGCATATTCTTTTGTCTCCTGACAGAACTTCTGGCTTATTTTTGATGTTACATTTCCCCCTCCCACCGCCCTCGAGTTAGGTTAGTAAAAAGTAATGGCCTTTCATGCAAAACAGTTAGGAAAACCAGGATATTATAGCTGTTACTGGGGCATTAGCAACTTCCTCCCTGCCCTCGCCAAGGTAGAAGTGAAGACTTCATTACATTTCTAACTCAGGTCAATGGTTTAGTTGGCATTTATTTATTTATTTATTTTTATTTTATTTTATTTCATATCTCACTCTTCCTCCAAGGAGCCCGGAGCAGTGTACTACATACTTGAGTTTCTCCTCACAACAACCCTGTGAAGTAGGCTAGGCTGAGAGAGAAGTGAGTGGCCCAGTGTCACCCAGCAAGTATCATGGCTGAATGGGGATTTGAACTCGGGTCTCCCCGGTCCTAGTCCAGCACTCTAACCACTACACCATACTGGCTCTTCATTGTATCTTCCTGTTCTCTTCTCAATCCAAAGATTCTTCTTTAGCAAAGCTTGCACCTTGTATTGTCCAAAATGAGCCACCCAAATCTGTCCAGGATCTGTATTTGGGCAGGAAATGCCAAATGTGGGTATAAAGCACTTCACAAGGCAGAGAAGTGTGCTTGCACTAGCTAAGAGAACAAACACATGTCTGGAAAACTAGAGACGGAGCTGCCGGAGGGGATTTCAGAAGGGCTGATGCAAGCCAGCTGCTTCTTGCCCGTCTTGTCCCTCTCAGGCCTTGTGTCATTTGGATGCCAGATGTCAAATCAAATGCATTTAACATCCACCCTCTAGGACAGAAGGTCTTCCTGACTGCCTAAATGCTGAACACTGTCATCTAAGCGAGTCACATGAGATGCAGGGCAGAGATCGCCTGTAGCCCAATTACTAGCATTTCTGCAGTAATAGAAACATTCATCAATCTTCCATTTCTAATGAATTCTGTTCCAATACTAATAGATACTTTATTGGCATCCATCCTTTGTTTTGAAGGGGAAACATAAAAGTATATAGGAAGAGCTGATTCTAAGGACACAGATAAATGGAATCAGGTTCAGAGGAGAGGCACAAGGAGGGTGAGGGGTCTGCAAACCCACTCCAGTGAAGAACAGTTGAAGCAGTTAGCCGGGGGGGGGCATGAGAGCCACCTCCAGATATCTGAAGAGCTGCCGCCTACAAGAGGAAGCAGACTTGTTCTCTGTTGCTCCTGAGGGCAGCAAGACGAGGGCAAATGGGTGGAAGTTACAAAGGAAACAGACTAAGCGAGACACTGGGAGGCAATTCCGAACGATCAGAGCAGTGCGACCACGGAAGAGTCTCCCTCCCTCAAGTGATGAGCTCTTCTTCAAACAGGTTTCCAAACAACAGCTGAAGAGCCCTCTGTCAGGGATTCTGGCTGTTGTTTCCTGCACTGAACGGGGCCCAGGGGCTGGCCTAGAAGACCTCCCACGCTCCAGTTTTATTGTACATGCCAAGTAATCGGGGTAAGGATAGCAGCATCCTATCCAGAAGATTCTCTGGCACCAAGGTTGGGTCTCAATCTTGCATAAATCTTATTTGGTCCCCACTTACAGACATGGTCCCCATGCTCATTTAAACCATTTCATTTTACTGGGCTTCCAACAGATTGGAAGAGGTCAGTCTACATATCCATAACAAAGAAAGGAGACTTAACAGATTGCGCAAACCATCATGATATGGATGGGGCTCGTTCCTGGGTCCGCTTAGCCAATCAGTCAGACACAAGGATTGGGAATTATTAATTGAGGTTTATTGCTCTGCAGTCAGCAAGAGGTAATCAATAGGCTCACGCTCTCAAACCGACTACAGTTTGGATACAGGTGCATCTTGCATTTATAGAGACAATCGAAATGGCGCTGACACCCTAGACACAGTATACATGACAATAAAATGGTAGTCTAAGTGTCTAGTATGCATGCGAAGGATTCATTGTTCATCAAGTGATTACTCCTTATTTGGTCATATCCTGTTTTCTGGCAGTGGGAACCTTAGCTGTCCTAACAAGTTTCATAGATACAATTTAGCTGGAGAGAGATAATGACGTTGATCATGAGAAGCAGTGATGTCCCTGAGCTGGGCTGGGGTTACTACTTTAAGTTAGAATGAGGTCTTCTGGGCAAACATGGAGTTTCTTGGGTTTTCTAAACACATCAATCACACAATATCCTTAATTTCACATGCTAGCAAAATAATACTCAGGATCATCCAAAGCAGATTAGAGCCCTACGGTCACATCTAAAAAAGGACATTGTAGAACTGGAAAAGGTGCAGAAGAGGGCGAACAAGATGCCTAGAGCATCTTTCTTATGAGGCAAGGCTACAGCACATGGGGCTATTTAGTTTAGAAAAAAGAGGACTGCGGGGAGACATGAATCATGCATGTTGTGGAGAAAATGGATAGATAAATTCTTCTCCCTCTCACATAACATTAGAACCAGGGGCCATCCCATGATATTGATTATTATTTCTTGTTTACACAGTCAGACAGGAGTTATGGACTCCTACATGGCCTCCGGACCGGTTCCGTGCACATCCCTAGTTCCCACCAGTGAGTTTGGACTTTAGAATTTTTCTAACTCTCCTGATGTATTCACTCCCAATTTTTCTTTTAACTTCAGTGTGTGTAATGTTATCAGCCTGGAGAATGCCCAAGTATCTGTAATGTTCTTTCTCTTCCAGGTTCTCGATGTTGCTTCCATTGAGCAGTTCTATTACTTCTGTTTTTGTTCTTTTCCGTCCATTCATTATTAATGCAGCACACTTGTTTAGTCCAAACTCCATTGCTATATCGCTACTGAATATACAGACAGTGTTTAGCAGTGAGTCGATTTCTGATTAGGACTTTCCATACAACTTCAAATCATGCATGTGGAGCAGATGGTTTATTTTACTTGATGTTTTAGATGTTTGGTATCCGAGGCCTGTTTTATTTAGTATTTGTGAAAGTGGAATCATGGCGATTACAAACAACAGAGGGGATAGTGAGTCCCCTTGGAAAATACCTCTTCTAATGCTAACCTGTCCAAGTGTCTCGCCATTGATTGTTAACTGTGTACTCCACATGCCCATTGCTTTTTTTAATAAATATCTGAATGTTTTTGCTGACACCTGTTGTTTCTAAACATTTTAGTATCCATGTAGGAGGCAATGAGTCAAAGGCCTTCTTGTAGTCAATCCCTGCAACACTTAGATTTGTTTTTCTTCTCTTGCAATTTTCTAAAATCATTTTGTCAGTCAGCAGCTGGTCTTTTGAGGCTCTAGTGTTCGGGCAATTTCCGATGGCCCTTTTGTCGGTCCCCGATTTCCGAACTAGAAAAATCAGGGGTACTAGAACCCATGAAAGGGCCTTCTCGGTTGCCGCCCCATTTCTCTGGAATTCCCTTCCCCTGCAGATTCATTTAGCTCCTTCTTTTGTCGATTTTTAAATCCTTATTGAAGATTTTTCTTTTTCGCCAGGCTTTTTACCCTGTAGTTTATCTATCCCACACCCCCCACCCCGTTAGTTACTTTAGTTTTATTTAGAATGTAATTTTAATGCTGTCTTGTATTGCATGTTTTTGTACATCGCCCAGAGTCTTCGGAGTAGGCGGTAAATCAAATGTTTCAAATAAATAAATAAATAAATTTCCTTTTTGTTCAACTGGAAGCTGCTTATTAGTTAATAAGTGTTGCATTAATAATATGAACATGGTTGGCAGGCAGGTTATTGGTCCATAATTACTTGGAACTGCACCTTTTGCTGGGTCTTTCATTATGAGATGAGTTTTGCCAGTTGTTAACAGTTATTCAATATCACCTCCTTACATAATGTGATTGAACTCTTTTGATAGTTGTTTATGAAGGCTTATTAGGTGTTTAAGCCAAAAGCCATGCAGCTCATCATTGCCTGGTGCAGTCCATTGTTTAATTTTCTTTACTCTTTCACTTCTTCTTATTTCTTTACACTTTCACTGATGCATGCTGGATAATTGAGAAAGTCAAAGAATACCAAAAAGAAGTCAATATGTGCTTTATTGACTACAGAAAAGCCTTCGGTTGTGTCAACCATGTCAAGTTGTGGAATATCCTTAGGAAAATGGGCGTCCCAGAACATTTCATTGTTCTCATGCGAAACCTATACACAGGACAGGAAGTCACAGTCCAGACGGAACATGGTGAAACAGACTGGTTCCAGATCGGCAAAGGAATAAGACAAGGCTGTATACTTTCTCCTTCTTTATTCAACTTATATGCTGAACATATACTGAGAGAAGACAGATCGGGAAAAGATGAGGGTGGTTTTAAAGCTGGAGGAAGAAACATCAGTAATTTGCGCTACGCTGATGACACCACTCTGATAGCTGAGAATGAGGATGATCTGCAAGCTCTAGTAATGAAAGTCAAGGAGCACAGTGAAAAAATGGGACTACAATTAAATGTCAAGAAGACTAAACTAATGACAACGGGTACAGCCACCAGCCTCAGAATTGATAATGAAGACATGGAAGTGGTGGATAGCTTCTGCCTTTTAGGATCGACCATCAACAGTAAAGGATCCAGCAGTCAAGAAATATGCCACAGACTAGCACTTGGTAGGGTTGCAATGAAAGCCTTGGAAAGGATATTTAGATGCTACGACGTATCTATACCTACAAAGATTAGAATTGTTTGGACAATGGTTTTTCCCATGACACTCTATGAATGTGAAAGCTGGGCTTTGAAGAAGCAAGATAGAAAAAGCATTGACGCTTCTGAACTTTGGTGCCAGAGAAGACTTTTGGGGATACCATGGACAGCCAGGAAAACAAACCAATGGATCATAGAACAAATCAGTGTAGAATTCTCACCCGAGGCACAACTGACCAGGCTCAAACTATCCTACTTTGGACACATTATGCGAAGATCCAGCTCCCTTGAGAAGTCCATAATGCTGGGGAAAGTTGAAGGAAAGAGAAGAGGAGGACGACCAGCAGCAAGGTGGATGGACTCAATGACGACAGCAATGAATGCACCACGGAGAGACCTTAAAGGCCAAGTTGAAGACAGATCACCCTAGAGAGAATCTATCTATGTGGTTGCTAAGAGTTGACACCGACTTGACAGCACTTAATCAATCAATCAATCAATTCAATCTGGAATCATTCCCTTTCCAGGCCACCACCCGGTTTGCTATTTTGCTGCTGTTCTGGTTTTTGCAACTTTTTTCTTGTCAATTGATGGCTGTGTTTGGTTTTAATGTGCATAGGTATTATTTTATTGTGACACTTTTATTTTGCACCATTCTTGGTGGGAAATCATCAGCCAGGAGAGGGCCGGGGAGCCTTTCTCGCCCTCAAACCCCTGCTCCTCCAATGCTGCAGAGGCAAGGAGGGCGTGGGAGATGCCCAGGAGTCTGGAGGGCAGAGAAGGAGATTCTAGGAGCATCCAGCAGCGAGCCGGGGGAGGCACTCTGTCCATGCCCAGAGGCACTGCGGCACCAACGCACACCAGCCGCCCCGTCCCCTTCCGTCGCCAAGGCAACGCGGGAGGGGCTGCGGCTGGTTCCGGGTGGCCGCGCCTGGCGCACGCCGATGACGTCGAGGGGGCGTGGCAGGCGGCAGCGGCGGCTCAGTCTGGAGTGGCGGTGCTGCCGGCGGCGGCGAGGATGGGGGCGGCCCGGGAGGTCGAGCAGCAGCAGCAGCAGCAGGACGAGGAGGCCGGCGCCGAGCAGGAGGAGCTGGCGGGGGGCGCCGCTGGGGCCGCCGCCGCGGTGAGGAGGAAGGGGCCGCTGCGGGCCCAGGCTTGGCCCCGTCCGGGATGAGGAAGAACCTGCCTGGGGGGGGGGGCTGGGAGGCGCCAAGGGCTGCGCTCTACCTGACGAAGGGCCGGCCGGCTGCCCTCCGGGGCCCCCTTGGCTGCAGGGGGGAGGAGGCAGCCCTCCCCCCACTAAGCTCCCCCCCCCGGCCCGCTTCCCCCCGCAGAGCCCCTGGAACATCATGATCAAGCACCGGCTGGTGCAGCGGCGAGGGCGGCGCTCGCAGATGATGACCAGGTAGGTCGCCCCTCCAGGCCCCTCGCCAGCCCGGCCGCACAGAGCAAGCTCCTCCTCATGCGGGGGGGGGGGGCTGTGGAGGCCAGCCCTCCTCTGCCGGCCGGGGCTGGGGGGAGCTGCAACAAGGGCTGCAGAGGGGCTCCCAGCCTGGCGTCCCTCGAGGATGGTGGCCCCCAATCCCCGCCTTCCCCAAGGAGGACCTGCCGCTTCCCGGCCGCAGAGCCCTCCCTTGAGCCAGAAAGAGCGAGCCTGGCCTGAGCCTGACCGCCGCCACGGACCGTGCTGCACCTGCCTTCGCTCCGCACTGTGGGGCTGGTGCCTCTGTCGGAATCGGAGATTCTGCCGCACCGGCCTCATACAAAAGATGCCACCTCACCGAAAGCTTTGGCTTTCTTTATGTCTAACATGTCAACAACATCAAGGCTTCCTAGTGATTCCGCCTGCTCCCCACCCCATCAAAGATTTCAATTCAGCTACTTGGCCATTTGAAAAACTTTCCCGATACAGTGAGGGCAGTTAATACAGTGAGGGTTGTTCTTGTTTTTGTAGCGGAATGAATAGGTCAAATAACATGCCAGAACAGATCACAGTCTATTTAGGGCATCACAAAGATTTGCATAGTAACATTTTTTGAGGTGGGGGGGAATTAGTGCAAATTTTAAGCAAGCAAGAGCAAAATTTGCATGGGAAAACCTCCTGGGAAACCCACATCTCTGATCTCCAGTAGACTCTGTTCAGGCCAATCCTTTGCATGGCTACCTGGCTCTTCACTTATAGGCCCAGACCAGTATCTGACTGTGGCTCCTTCCACCACACTATGTCTTTTTTCCAGATACTCCCAGATCAGTGAAAACATCACTGTTGGGTGCAGGATTTTTAAAAAAATATGTTGAATAAAATGAGGTACAGTTCAGATCTGCAAACACCAAAGTATTTGCAGTTTCAGCCAATTTTGTGTCCTGCAGAATTCTTTACTCAGGGTTATTAATGACTGAAATAACATGAAGTCCTTTGAATGTCCCAAAGCACTAGAAAAACGCTAAGGTCAACAACAAGTGGCAAACAGCATCCATCTGAGACAGACCCTTGCAGAGTCCTGTGCAATAACCAGTTCACGTTCTCAAAGTAACATCTTCCTGGCCACTGCCAAACTCTTGTCAGAAGCCCCATTCACACATTGTGTTCAACACTCGTACTAATGCAGAGTGTACCTAGGTACAGATATTCACATGTGTTGAACACATATTTGGGTGGTGCATTTGAGGGAACATAGGAAACTGCCTTACACTGAATCAGACCTTTGGTCCATCTAGCTGAGAATTGTCTACACAGACTAGCAACAGCTTCTCCAAGGCTCTCAGCCCAGTGTTGGAGATGCTGCCAGGGAGGGACTTGGAACCTTCTGCATGCAAGTGTGTGGATGCTATTCCCAGAGTGGCCTCATCCTATAGGAACATGGGTAGCTGCTGTCTACCGAGTCAGACCCTTGGTCCATCTAGCTCAGTATTGTCTACCCAGACTGGCAGCGGCTTCTCCAAGGTTGCAGGCAGGAGTCTCTCTCAGCCTTGTTTTGGAGGTGCCAGGAAAGGAACTTGGAACCTTCTGCATGCAAACCCGAAGATGCTCTTCCCAGAGTAGCCCCATTGCCTAAGGGGAATATCTGACAATGCTGCTCACACATGTAGTATCTCATTCAAACACAAACCAAGGTGGACCCAGCTTAGCAAAGGGGATAGTTCATGCTTGCTACCACAAGACCAGCTCTCCTCTGTACCCAGTTTCATTTTTAACATGAATGTAGGTACAGTCATTCACACAAGCACATTTGTACAGCATAGTGTCTGAATCGGGCAGCAGTCAGAAGGCAACCAAGGGTGGGTGGCAGTGTTCCCCCCAAGGTGTGCGCATGTGCGGTCACTGATGTCCACTCAGTTAATTTTAGATCCCGCTCAGGAATCAGGAAGGCCCCACTCTGAATGCAGTTGCATATACACTGCCTTGATACTGCCACCCAGAATAAAACTCATTCCACACACAGATGAAAGAAATCAGAACACTGGTGGGTGGAGTTGAATTCATTCCAGGCTCCTGGTCTGTCAAAGAGGGCCAAGTTGGTTTTGGTACAAACTCTCTCTTGGCCATTGGCGATCCTTCCATTTCTTCCCCTGCTTTTACATAGCTTCGCTTCATCCTAGTGGGGCTTGCACAGGAGATCCTCCTTGGTCTTTCCAAGGGGATTGCTCTACAACTTCCTTCTCATTGTTTTGTAGTAACTGTACCTGCAGGTGAGGGGCTGTAGTCCAGGAGTGGAGAACATGCTTTGAGCGCAGAAGGCGTCCCAAGTTGTTGCTGGCAGCATCTCCAGACAGGGCCAGAAAAGGGCCCGGCCTGGAACTGCCCTGGAGAGCTGCTGCCAGTTCTCAGGGGCACAGAGACAGAGCCAAGTTAGAGGAACCACCACTCGGCAGAGGGCAGCTTCTGTGTCTGCTTCCAGAATATGTATTGTTGCTGCCTGAAAGAGGTTCAGACAGGCCAAACTACTTGATTGGCTCTGGAGGAGCTTCTTCCCTGAAGGGTCTTGACACTTCCGTTTGCAGCATAAGCCTCTTTTGAGCAAGGGTGACGTTGTCCTCAAGCCATTTGCCTGCGTCTTCTCTTCCATGACTACTGACTCTCAGGACTGAGCAGGTCCTCCGTCTCCAGTCTCTACACCTCTCCTCCTCCTCCCAACCTTCCTGGCTTATGGCTGCCACTTGGCTTCCGGCTGCTTCTGAGCTCCTCTGACCAATTCCATCCGTCTTTAAGAGCCAAGGTCTCTTGCAGAGCAGTCCTCAGAGGAGGAGGGAGTAGAGCAGTCTTCTGCATTGCAAGGCCCGGGGAGGGGGGTGGGAAGCAGTGGCAGCTCCCAGCAACCCTAAGTGCAGCTCCCTGACTGATTGATTGTGAGGCCTGCATGAAGCTTGGACCAAAGCTTAATGCTCTGCATGTTCCCTTTGGCACCAGCTCCAGGGGGTTCCCTGAAGGGAAACGGAGCCCTCGTGAGCCGAGTGCTGGGAAGTGCGGCTGTCCCCGGTGCTTTTGTCCTGGAGCTCTTAAGAGAGGGCTCCGTATCTCTTAAAGGGCCTTTCCAGTACCGAGAAAAGCGCAGTATTGAACGGAGGTCAGCACTGTGGGAAATGGCTCTCACATTGAAGGGTCTGGTGGTGGTGTTTTGCCAAAGTGCCCCCCTTGAAAAATAGTGAAGGTCACTGATTTAGTGGCTTCCCTCTGCAGACTCCCTCTTAGGGGAGTGACTTGGGGGAAGTGTCCGATCTCCCGACTTGTGCTTGGCTCCCATGAGGGAGATCCAGCATTCTGGTGACTCCTCTTCTGCCAGGAAAGTGGGCCGTAGGGCTGAGCAGCCTTGGATTAGATCAGGCTCCAGAGGGCCTGAGTGGGTGAGGCTGCAGGGCCTGGGAGGAACATGGGATGGGTAGTGCAGCTGGCGCGGGAGAGCAGGTGTCAGCACAGCTGGTGATATTCCATCTCCTCCTGGGTCCAGCTTCACAGACCCCGTGGTTTCGATGGACCTGCTACGAGCCGTTCTGCAGCCCAGCATCAACGAGGAGATCCAGACTGTCTTCAGCAAATACATGAAGGTATGAGCCGAAGCCAGAGAGGCCTCTGAAACTGGGGCCACCCAAGGCTGTGCCCTGACGCTGCTGGCATTCAGCCTGAGGCGGAGCACAGCAAGGCCTGCCTGCCTGCTGATGGAAGAGCTCTGTGGGCCTGGAGAGATGCCACTGCAGATGCTCATCCCTCTGACAAAGTGCTGCGTTAGGTAAAGGCCACTTGGGATGAGAGGGAGGCATCGGACTCTGTGTGGCATTCGGGGGGGGGGGGGAGGCTGCTACGGCCTCTTCTGTTCCTGCTTCAAGTGCATCGTTTCTGTCCCCCAAGTTTTTCCAGAAGGCCGCAGGAAATGTGCGGGAGAATGTCGGGGAGGATGTAGATACAGAGCAGCTCATCCAAGAGACGTGTCGCAGCTGCCTGGAGCAGGTGGGTGTGCGGAGGACGAGGCCCACCCCAAGGCAGAGAGCAGCACCCATGGATCTGGGGCTCTGCCATGGTGAAGCTGCCGCCTCCTAGCATAGCAGGGGACAGGGGAGTGCAGCTCCTGCAAAGGAAAGGCCTGAGCTAGAGGGAGAAGGCGCTTTGCAGACACACGGGCTCTGGACTAGTGCCTAGTGCGGGATTATCCCTAGCCTGTTGTTTCCTAGAGGGAGTGGGGAAAGAAGCCCACCTGCAGTTCTTGGGGACACTGAGGTGTGCAAGACCAACCAGCAGAGGGCAGTGCAGAGGTCACACCCTGAGCCACTTGCTGCTTTTCAGATGGCCCAAAGGGCTACAAGCACTGTAGCTGGGCAAGTCCTTCTCGGAACCTCCAGCCCGGAAGTGCAGGGATTCCCGAGGGTGCCAGGCAGGCATTGGGGTCCTGCAGCTGCCCCTTCGGCTGTGTTCCTGGCTTCCTTCTGATCCTTTCCTCTCCCTGCAGGCCAAACTCCTCTTCTGTGATGGCAAGAAGTCTGCTGTGAGGCTGCCCCATGAAGTGCCCGTGATGAAGGTAGAGCCCGGGCTCTCTCCTGGCGGGAGCTCGTGTCTGGGTGGGCTAGTGGTCTCCCCCTGCTTTTGCCGTGGTGGGGCTTGGGATTGGGAAGCCCTGAGCTTTGTCACGGGTGCTTGGCCAGTTCCTGCTCCGGAGGCAGCGCTGGGGTGTGGATAGCCCCCAGGGACCCCGCTTCCCAATGGCCACGGCTGGGCCGGGATGTCCTTGGGGTTTGGGATGCCAAGACGGAGCCATGCAGCTAGGCGAGCAGAGCGCTTCTGGTGGTCTAACGCTCTCTCCCCACCCGCCAACCAGCGTGCCCGGCCAATGGAGGAGGAGCTGAGCCAACAAGGGAGCCCCATCCCCAGAAAGGTAGGGAGCCCTTCGCAGAGCGACGGAGGAGGGCTGTGCTGCCTGCTGCAGAGCCTCCGAGCAGGGGAGCCTCTCCAAGGTGGCCCAACAGCCCTTCCCTTTGCCAGGAGGCCTGGGGGAGATCTGCTTCCAGGGGGGCTGTCCTGCACACCCCCTCCCGGGAGGAGGGGAGGCATTAACCAGAGCTCTCGCCCCTTTGCAGAGGAAGGGGCGGCCTCCAGGCCAGAGCCAGACGAATGAGCGAGGGGCTTTGGGTGCCAGTGCGTAAGTATGGGGGGGGGGTTGCCCTGGGGTGCGGGGGGAGAGAGACGTGGTCCCCATTGGCTCACCATCAGGGCTCCCTGGGAGAGTTGCTCCGAGCCAGGAAGGACCGGAGGGAGGGTGGCTGAAGAGGAGGCCTGAGATGAGGCGACCTCACAGGCTGGAGGGGCAGGGCCAAGCTCTGGAGGAGCGGCCAAGCCCGGTCGCTGGCCCGGATTGTGTGGGGCTCAGTTGGTGCCGGGAGCACCTGTGTGGGGTGGGCGGTTGGGGGGAGCAGCAGGGAGCAGACAGGCCTCTTGCCCAGCCCTTCTTCCCCCAGAGCGGGCCACCCTTGACTGCTCCCGGTCTGGGAGCCGCCACTTCGCTCAGGCACTTTCTCTCCTCTCAGGGGGAAGAGCAAGTCCTGTGAGCCCGTGCAGAGGGACGGTCCCAAGGTAGGCTGCCCAGTGCCTTGGGGGGGGGGTGGAGCAGCTGGAAGTCAGGCCTTGGGGGGGGGGGACCAGTGGTGTTGCAGGAAGCCTCAGCGCAGGTCCATCAGCCGGCCACTGGCTGCCCGTTGCCCAGCAGGTGGAGGGACAAACAGCAGGAAAGCCCTCTGGCCTCCGAGCTCTCCTTGGGGGCTTCCTGGAGGTGACCGGATGCTGGGCTAGACAGACCCATCTTGGTCTGATCCTGCAGCACCAGCACCACAGAGTTGGCTTATCTCAGTAAAAGTCAAGTCAGTTTTGACTCCTGGCACCCACAGAGCCCTGTGGTGGTCTTTAGTAGAATACAGGAGGGGTTGACCGTTGCTTCCTCCCTCATAGTATGAGATGAAGCCTTTCAGCATCTTCCTATATCACTGTTGCCCGATATAGTAGCAGCGGGGATTCGAACCAGCAACCTTCTGCTTGTTAGTCAAGCTGTTTCAGGTGGCTGTGATTTGGCTGGGGCGGGTGAAATCAGTCTGCTGCTGCAATGGGCAGAAAAGCAGCGTGCATGTTGTGGTGGGATGTCGTCTTCCTCACCCCTCTGCTCTTCCTTTGCCCTGCAGTGGGACCCTTTGCGGATCACGGAATCCAGTGCCTTTGTCCTTGGCTCCAGAGCAAACAAGTGAGTTCCTGCCAGGCCGGGGAGGGGGGGGCAGGATTGTTGCTCTCTGGGGCTAAGCAGGGTGCTGGTGCCCGCCCCTGGGGGCCCACAGCTCAGCAGAAGAGCCCCCGCTTGGCATAGCACAGGTTCCTCCCTGGCAGCCTCTCTGGCTCTGGGAGCTCATGCAGGCAGTGTTGGGCTGGATGGGCCCAAGGCCGCTTCCTGGGTTCCAGAGTGCAAGGAGTGGGTTCTCGAGCAATGGCTGCCAAGAGGAGGAAGTGAGGGAGGGAAACACCCGTTGCAAAAGTGTCATTTCTCTCTCGGTGCTCGTGATTCAGAGCCCTTGGGATGGGAGGAACCAGAGGCAGACTCTACATCAAGCACCCCCACCTCTTCAAGGTCAGTGAGTTCAGACTCTTCCGGGGTGGAAATGGGCCTTCCCCTCTCCCACCCACCCCTCGAGCCCACACAAACTGGCCGCACCTTGGCCTTGCTCTCTGGGCAGCCTTTGCTCACAAGGCGGCAGCAGCAGCAGCAGGCTTCCTCCCAGGGTGCATCACACTCTGCTGCCTGTGGAGGGAGTGTGCCCCTGCAGACCAGAGCTGGCCGGCTGCCTTCCGCTCCGGCTGGTGGGCCACTCTGGGAAACCAGCATGGCGGAGCACTGAGGCCTTGGCCGGATCCAGCTGAGCTCTTCTGGCTGCTGCTCTGGGCCCCAGAACCTCACGGGGGAATCCCAGCAGTCTTCTCTCCGTTCCCTCTGGGCTCATTGTCATTGCAGCTGCTGCCGCCTCCGTGGCTAGCCTGGGGGTGGGGGCCAGCCATCTAGGGCCATATGCACCCCCAGCTCCTCCCCCCCCCCGGAGGTGAAGAGCCTGGGGCCCAGGGAGGGGAGGGTGCAGCTCAGTGCTCCTTCTCTCAGGGATTCCCAGATGCTGTTGACTACCACTCCCAGAATCCCCAGCTGCAATGGTTTTTGCTTGGGGATTCTGGGAGTTGTAGTCACCCACATCTGGAACTCTCTGTCGGCGGGAACACCGGTGCAGCTGCCCTCTGTCCTTGCTCAGGCGGCCTGTTGCAGCCTTTCCGGGGCCAAAGGACCTGCCAGGCAAGCTGCTCTCCTCTGCTCCTCTCTTCCAGTATGCTGCTGATCCTCAAGACAAGCATTGGCTGGCTGAGCAGCAGCACATGAGGGCCACTGGGGGCAAGATGGTGAGTGGCAGAGCAGGGCCCCGCTGCTGGTTTCCAAGCAGGAGTCGTGGCAGCGGCTGGGGGTGCATGCAGAGGGTGGGCAGCCTGGCCTTGCTGGCGCCCCTGACCCCTTGTTCCTCCTGACCCTGCCCCCCCGCAGGCCTACCTCCTCCTGGAAGAGGATATCCAGGACCTGGCTGCCAGTGACGAGTACAGGTGAGGCCCGGCCCGGCCCAGGGGGTGGAGGGAGGCCAGTGTGGGAGCCCCTGGGGGGCTGCCTTGCACCCGCGGGGGCTGCTGCCTTCTCTGGCTCCCTCCTCGCCCACTCCCCTCCTTGCCTTCCAGGGGATCCCTGGACCTGAAGCTGGATGAGTTGAAGCCCTTTGTTCCTCCCCCCTGGATGACCAGCAAGATGCGGAAGTACATGGAGGTCCTCCGGGGGGAAAGGGAGCAGCCGCCGCCACCGCAGCCGCCAGAGGGGGCTCACGACACCTAGGGCCCTGCAGCCGGACCCTGGGCAGGGTGGGTGGCAGCACGCCGGTCGCGAGGGCAGCAGGAGAGAGAAACCCTGTGGCCGGGGGGCAGAGCCCCCTTCCCCGAGTGCCCCTGCTTGCAGCTTGCTCTTCCTTTCGGAAAAGGCTAGAAATAAATGCCTCTGCTTGAACCGGCTCGTGTCTCTTGAAGGGGGTGGGGGGACGATTGAGCTGCTGTTGCTTAGGGAGGGGGCCCGGCCCCTGCCCCACTGCAGCCTCCCCAGAAGTGCCCTCTTCCCCAGGATGGGCCTCTGCGCCTTCCCCAGCAGGAGTTTCCCAGGGCCCAGGAGGGGGCCTGTGCGCCGCCATTTCCCCCTTGCTGTGGTGGGCTTCTCCCACCTCTTCGCTCCTGCTGGCACCTCCCCACTGCCTGGAGAGCCTGGCAATTCTCTCCCCCCCCCTCCCCCCCCCTCCTCCTCCCTGGGGAGGCTGCCGGCGCCCAGAGTAGACAGGAGAGAAGCCGGCCCGCTGGCCTGGGACGGGCCCTAGAGAAGCCCACCTGCCGCCACTGGTGAATGGGGGGGGCGTTGCTTTGGCACTGGGGCGCGCGGGAAGCCCTCCCACCAACACGAGCGGTGGCAAAGGGGGCAGCCAGAGCGGGGCTGCGCCTGGAGGGGGGGGAGGGCAGACCGCGGCGGTGGGGCAAGGAGGGGGCTGCCAATGGGAAGCAGCAGGCGGCAGGGTTCTGCAGGCGTTGGGCTCGTCCTCCAGGCAGGCGGGAGAGGCGGGCTTGGCCCCTGCAGGCCTCCTCGCCCGCTTCTCCTGGTCTCGAGGAGGAAGTCGGTGGCGGCCTCTTCTCCTGCCAGCCCTGCCGCTCCCCCGCCCCGGGGCCGCCCACCAGCCTCTTCCCTCTTGGGCTGCTGCTGCTGCTGCGCCCAGGCGCGGGGGGCTGGGGGCATCCTTGGCCCCCCTTCCTCCCTCCCCCCCCCCCGGCTGCTGCTTGGAGAGCCCTTTGCTGCCAGCGGGAGGGGGGCGCCTATTGGCTGCCTGCCCTGCAGCGGGGTCTTCGGAGGCGACTCGTCCTGACCTGACGAGCGAGGGCTGCCTGGCCTGCAGCCTGGCCATTCGTCAGGCAGAGCTGCGCGGTGACCTGACAAACGGCCAGGCTGCGCGGCTCTGGGGCGGGGTGGTGGGGAGTGGAGCTGCCGCCGCCGCCGCCGCGAGGCAGAGGAAGCGCCCTCGTTGGGCGGCCCAGCCCCGGAGCTCTCGAGACACCCAAAGGAAAGACCAGCAGCGGGACGGAGGCCTCCGGGAGGCGAACTGGCGATTGCTTCCTTCCGTGAGCTTCACAACAGCCCCGCAGGGTCGGCCAAGGCCAACTGCGCCCCCGCATGGCCACGGCAGCTCGGCTCCCTTCTTCCGCCCGCGGCCGCCCCTTTGGGCCAGCGGGCGTTCCCGGCGCTGCCCTGGTGGCCAATGGCAGCGCGCCCCAGGTCCGTTTCCAGGACGCCGCGCCCCCTGCGCGCCCCCATTGGGCGGATCGAACGCGAGCGCGGCGCCGATTGGCTGAGCCGCCCTCGCTTTGCAACATTCAAACTTCGGCCGCTGCGGAGAAGGAGCCGGGCGAGCCGCCGCAGGAAGCAGCCGCCGCAGCCCCCGCCCCGCCCCCCGAGTGGCCCACCATGGCTTCGCAGAACACCGACCCCGCCGCCGGCGCCTCGGCGGCCACCGCCCCACGGAAGGCGGCCGAGCCTGGCAGCGGCCCCGCCCGCGGCTCGGTCCGCAGCAGGTAGGAGCGGGGCTGCTCTGAGCATGTGCAGAGTTTCAGCCTCCTTTCTTTTTCCTCGCTTGGCCCCCAGGGAGGCAGGCCCCTCTCCCGTCTCTTATTCGGCTCTTTCTCCTGTCTCTGGGCTAACTGCTCTCCTGGTCTCTGCCCCGCAGGCTGCAGCAGGAGCTGATGACCCTCATGGTGAGTGACTCTGGTCCAACTGCTCTCCCTTCTCGGGGACCCTGGGGGCCCTTCGCGGGGGGGGGGCGCTCTCGGTGCTGTGAGTGGCTCTGTGTGCACCCCTTTGCCTGCTATGATGCCCCCTTGTGGCAGGTGTGAAGGAAGGGGCTGCTGGGGCTACAGCCTAAACCTTCTCCCCGCCCGGGGAGGGAGCTACGGCTAGTCTTGGTGCTCTTCTCCCAAGCAACGCCTAAGAGAAGAAGGAGAGGAGAGCTGGTCTTGTGGCAGCAAGCATGACTTGTCCCCTTAAGCTAAGCAGGGTCTGCCCTGGTTGCATCTGAATGGAAGACTAGGAGTGTGAGCACTGTAAGATACTCCCGCATCAGGGGATGGAGCCGCTCTGGGAAGAGCATCTAGGTTCCAAGTCCCCTCCCTGGCAGCATCTCCAAGATAGGGCTGAGAGAGATTCCTTCCTGCCTGCAACCTTGGAGAAGCTGCTGCTGCCAGTCTGTGTAGACAATACTGAGCGGGATGGACCAAGGGTCTGACTCAGTCTATGGCAGCTTCCTAAGTTTCCTGAGAAGCCTGAGCCAGAGTCCAGCCAGCAGCCTACCACCTGCACTGGCTGGCAGCAGCTCTCCAGGGCCTTTTCCTGCCCTCCTAGAGAAACTCCCCCGTGGGCCTTTGGGCCCCGCCCTGTCCCAACAGAGTGCCCGTTGCCTTGGGGCTTGGTTTCTGGTTGGCCCCCCTTCTGGCTGCATCATGTGTGAGGCAGCAGGGCCTCTTGCTGAAGAGCCGGCCCAGCCTTGCGAAGGAAGGGGGACCCACACGGGACTGGAGCGCGTTGCCAAGGAGCTCCTCCTCCTCAGGCCCCACTTGGGCCTGCCTGGGCTTGGGGCTTGCAGCCACAGCCCTCCCCGCCCCCACCCTGACTCATGGCCTGCAACCCGGATGGTTGGCCTGTAAGGACTCTGGGCCAGCAAGCTGGCCGCCCGCCGGATGTCTGGAGCTGCTCCTTGCTCTCCTCTCCTCTGTGGCTGGGCGCACTCTGGGCTGTGGTGGTTGACACTGCCGGACTCTCAGCTGGCCGTCTTGCTGCCAGGAGTGGCTTGTCCTGATGAGCTGGAGGTTGCCAAAGGCCAAAGCTGCCCCCCCCACACACACACGCACACAGAGCTGCTCCTGCGCACTGCATCTGCCCCACCTCCCAACATGATCTTTCCTCCCCAAACTCGAATCCACACCACACCCACTCTAGTTTGCTTCTTCTGTTTAGATGTCTGGAGATAAAGGGATCTCTGCCTTTCCTGAGTCAGACAATCTGTTCAAGTGGATTGGGACCATTGATGGAGCAACTGGAACGGTGAGCTGTGCCAGAAGTGCTAAATTGGCCCTGAGGGTGTCGTGCAAAGTCTGCCAGTGAAGCCAGTGCAGGAAGGGCCCAGTGGGTGGGAGCCGTCCGGGGGGGGGAGGAGGAGGAGGAGGGACCCCCGCAGGGTACAGGGCCAGCTAAGGGATGCTCCTGAGAAGGACTGACTGGGATATGCAGAATGGCCTCTGCACACGTCCAGAGGCTGCTCTCTTCTGCTCAGAGAACGGCTCTCTCTCGCCCAGTCTCAGCCTCTGTCAAGTGGATCTTGCAGAGGGCTGGAAGTGGCTCAGAGAAGGCTGCAGCAGGGGTCAAAGCTGAAGAAACGGCAGGCCCAGGAGGGAGGCTTTGGAAAAACCAGTCCCCCTTGAAAGAAGAGGTACGTCAGAATATCTGGGAGCGTATCTGTAGAGCGGGAATTCTGCTAGCCCAACCACTGGGCCCCGGCTCGGTGAAGACTCTGCTCGGACAGATGCCTGTCCAGTCTCTGTTTGAAAACCTCCGAGGGAGGGAGGGAGAGCCCCCCCCCCCGCTGCAAGAGGCAGACCCTTCCGCTGCTGACCAGTTCGGAGAGGTTCAGCCTGGTCTCCTCCTGACGACAAAAGCCATTGCAGCAGCAGCAAGCCTGAATTAGACAAGTGGTGGTCCGCATATATGTTCCATGTCAGTGGGCCTCCTGGCAGTGAAGGTCGTTCCGCTCAGGACACACTGCCTGATAGGTTCCTGGGAGCTGGAGGGGCAGGATACGTTCTCTTGCCTCGGGGCAGGTGGCAAAAGGAATGCCAAGGTGCGCCTGCCTGACGCTTGTCTCCTTCCTCAGGTGTATGAGGACCTCAGGTACAAGTTGTCTTTGGAGTTTCCCAGTGGCTACCCCTACAATGCCCCCACTGTCAAATTCCTCACCCCCTGCTACCACCCCAACGTGGACCTGCAGGGGAACATCTGTCTAGATATCCTCAAGGACAAGTGGTCGGCCCTCTATGATGTCCGGACCATCCTGCTCTCCATCCAGAGCCTGTTGGGAGGTGAGTTGGACGCTCTCGGGAACTTCAGGGGGTGCTTTTTCGTTCCCAGCAGCTGCAGCCAGATCTCCCCACCCGCAGGAATGGTTGCTTCTGGGTGACATACCTGGGGGGTGGGGTGAATATGAAAGACCCCCAAGTGGGCCCATCTCGTCTGGCCTCCCAGAGCCCAAAAGCCAGACAGGTGAGCGGCCTTTTGCCAGCAGCTGGACTGCTGAGCCGAGATTCATGGCCGTGGGGCGTCCCTCCTCCCGCCCCATGGACTGCCGCTCTCTTCCGAAAGCCATCTAGGCTAGCGGCCGTCTTTGCACCTGAGTTCCACGAGTGAGTCTGGCGCGGTCTGAAGGGGATTCCGTCTGTCTGCCCTGAGCCTCCTGCCGATCAGACTCCAGGTCCGAGTATGCCGAGGGAGGGAGCGATTCTTCTCCATGCCACGCATGACGTTGCGAGCGGAGCCAGGCCACAGGCCGTCTGCGCCAGCACCCTCGACTCGCACTGGCAGCATCTTGCCCAGCCCTACCTGGAGATGCTGCAGGGGAAGCGGGGCCCTGCCCCTGAACTGGGTGGGGGCTCCTGAGAAGCCTGCTTCTGCTGTCCCTTCTGCCCCTTCTAATTCCGTGCGCAGCCCACACTCCCCCTGCTCTTAGAATCGTCAGAGTTGGAGGGGGCCTTGCAGGGCCAGCTGGCCTTGTGGTCGCAAGCATGACTTCTCCCCTTAGCTAAGCAGGGCCCACCCTGGTTTGATTTTGAATGGGAGACTAGAAGTGTGAGCACTGGAAGATCTTCCCCTCAGGGGATGGAGCCGCTCAGGGAAGAGCAGAAGGTTCCAGGTTCCCTCCCTGGCAGCATCTCTGAGAGAGGGCTGAGAGAGAGACTCCTGCTTGCAACCTTGGAGAAGACGCTGCCAGTCTGTGTAGAGACAATACTGAACTAGATGGACCAAGGGTCTGACTCAGTATGTGGCAGCTTCCTCGGTTCCGATGACTTCTCGCAATGGGGCCGGCACCCCCTCCTTTCTTGTGCTACAAGCCCCAAGTTAAGGCTGGGTGCAGGATCCTTCTCCTCTCCCTCACCTCCTGGTATCTCTTAGCACACCCCCAAGGGGGAAGAGGCTGAGAGAAGCCCATCCGTGCTGTCCTTGGAGGTCTCCTCAGTGCAGCAGCGGCAGCTTGGAGGTCTGGTGGGGACGTGGCTGAAGGAGGCCGTTGCCACGAAGGCCTGGGTGGGTTTTTTCCTCCAGCGGAGGGAGCTTCCTCTCTCACATTGTGAGGCCCGGACAGTCGCAGGGAGGAATCAAATGGCCTCATGGTAGCCTTTGGCCTCCTTTGAGCAAGAGGCCTGACCTGATGCCCCCCACCCTTCAACCCCCAGAGCCCAACATCGAGAGCCCCCTCAACATGGATGCTGCAGAGCTCTGGAAGAACCAGCCAGGTGAGTGCCCCGATGCAGATCTAGGAAGGGGGTGGCAAGACCGACACCGTCTGCAGGTGGTGGGGCAGAGAAACGCCGTGGGTTGCTCAGGGGGCCGTGGTGAGGCTGCCCGGCTCGGGACAGTCAGCTGGAAGCGCCCCCCTCCCATGGTGCTTCTCCCCGCAGCCTACAAGAAGCGCCTCCATGAGTGCTACGCAAAGCAAGTGAAGAGCCAGGACACCTGATCCCGCCTGCTGTGCCCACCCTGGGGGTGCGAGTTCTTCCCCTCCCTCTCCCGAGTCTTTGTCTGCTCTGTATATGAATGTCACGCTGTATTATAGGCCCCTTTTTAAATTTTATTTGGCATTTCGCCCTGCTGGTTAATGTATAAATAAACCGTGGATTTGTGTTTTTTCTAAAGCGCTGCCCAGTCAGTCTTCAGTTGCCTCAGGGCAGGGTCTGCCCCCTTCTGCTCTCGCGTGGGGGTCGCCCAGACATGTGGGGCAGGAACTCCCCAGGCCACGGGGCCTTTGCCCATCTAGTTCACGGATGGTTCTGTTCCCTCCAGGGACCCTCAGCCCACCCTGTCCAATCCCCCCCCCCCCGCATCCTTGAGAGACCCAGGTGGGGTCAGACTTTGGGGTCATTCCCACAACCCTCCTCGGGGCAGGCTGTGCTCCTCATGGTAGAACACCCAGGATGGCCAGCCAAGGTACCAGCGGGGGGGGGGGGCCATTCTTGTCTGCCAGCTGGGCTGGGAGGTGGGCAGCACCAGCAGTGAGCCCTCGAGGGAGGGTGGAGGGGAAGCCTGCCCTGTGCCCCCCCTCCCCATGGGCAAGCAGGCACTGCAGGGCCCCCCAGCCCAGCCGGAAAAGGGTCACAAGGACCACCAGCCCTCTGGACCTCTGGGCAACAGAAGAGCCCCGGGCGAGTGGGGCGAGTGGAGCAGGAGCCTCTCCGCCTGCTGGAGGCCTCAGCAAGGGCTGCCTTTGTGCTCAGCACAAGCTTGGCTGCGGAAGTGTGAGGGCGGGAAGCAAGAAACTGGCTGGGGAGGATTCTGCGGGTCTCACTCGGCGCCTTCACTCTGCCCTCCGGGCCCGCGGCTTGCTGCTGCTGCTGCTGCTGCAGGCTCCTCCTCTGAGTTCTGTGTCCTGCTCTGACGCACAAGCCCATCGTGGTTGCTGCAGCGGGGGGGGGGGGGGGCTGATGGCATCCATCAGGAGGGGCCTCTGGGGGCAAGGAGCCCCAGGCCATGGGGGAGGGGTGCGGTGGGGCTACATTGCTTGGCGGGACCCGCTGCTTCCCCGCTCTGGCCTTGAGTGGGATTCCTCCTGGGGGAGACTCGGTCCTGTTCCTAGGAGTGGGGCTGCCAGGGGGCTAGTTCCATGGCTGCTGCTGCTGCTGTGGTGGGCAGAGAATGAGGGAGGGAGGCAGGCCTAGTCTCGCGCCTGCAAATGCTTTGGGAGTTGTCCCGCGGTGGCTGTCTTCCATTGCCCCGCCCAGCCCCACTGCTCCCCATGGTGGGGTTCCTCAAATGACTTGGCTGTGGCCATGTCCGCCTCTGCTCAGCCCAGGCTGGAGAAGAGACGGGGAGGGAGGGCACCACCGGCCCCCCAGCCCAGTGCTCCTTCGGGATGGGAAGAGCAGAGGGGCCTTCCCTCTTGCTAGTCTGCTGGGGGGGGAGTGTCTAGATTGCAGGTCTGTGTTCCCTCCCACACACACACACACCCCTGACCCTGCGGCTGCAACTCTCCGGTCTGCTCCAGTCCTTGCTCTTTATTGAAGTGCCAGCGCTAAACAGGGTTTCACAGGCCGGTGGGGGGCAGGAGGAGGAGGAAGGAGGGTCCACGGAGTTGAGCTGGAACAAGAGTCTCTGAGCTGTGCAGAGCGAGCGGCAGCCAGGAAGCGCTTGGGCGGTGCAAGGCCCGGTGGCGGGAGCAGAGGCACGAGCGGGCGGGGGGCATGGCCCGGCCGCCTGGCAGGAATGTCCACTGGCTGCTTACTGCACGCCCTCCATCATCTTCAGGAACTCTGTGGGGAGACGAGCCGGGTCAGCCACAGGCCCTTGCCCAGGGACCCCCCACCCCCCCCCCCCGGCCCTGCAATCCCGGGCTGCTGCATCTCCACCAGGGCCCAGTCCAGAGCTGCGGGGGAAGCGGGTCCCTTGGGCTGGGCCCCGGCCTGCTCGGGCTGAGGAAGGGGAGCCCCGGCTAGCCTCGCCAAGGAGCAAGAGGGTCTCACCCACACCCCAACGCCGCCGTGTGACGTTTGTGAAGCATGGGGTGGGCTCCCGTGTGAACTGAGAGCCGAGGCTGCACGGCCAGAGGGCCCCACCCAAGAAGAGCCCCGGGGGCTGCCTGCTGAGTCTCGAGTGGGAGGTGGGGGAGTCGATGTTGGGGGTCTCGTTGCTTGAAGCTTCTTGATGCAAACCCCCCCCCCCCGGCAAGAAGATTGCACAGGGAAGGGCCTGGAGGAGCCCCCGGGGCTGAGCCTGGCTCCCTCTGCCCCCAGCGCAGGGGCTCTGCCCTTCCCTCTGGCCCATCCTGGCCAGGAGTGGTTCCTCCCCAGGGCCAGGGACCCCACCCCAGGTTGCTCCTCTCCCACACGGCCGGCCGGCCAGCTGGCCAATGCTCCTCTCTCCTGCCCCGCCTGAGAGCTGTGCTGCCTGCAGGCTGGCCATTGGCCAAGCAGACGAACTGTGCCACTACCTGCAGCCCCGCCTGACCACTCTGGGCTAGCCAGGACAACGTGTTCTCTCCAGGCAGCTCAGCCCTTGAGGAAGGCGGGGCTGGATCAGGCCCACACCCTGTTTTGCCTCTGAGAAGCCCCCCCCCCCGGGGTGAGAGGGCATGCCCCCCCCCTTGCGGATGCTCCCCTGCAGCTGGCATTTCAGGGCATCTTGCCTCCTCTGAGGCTGGAGAGAAGCAACCTTTGCTGCCCGCCACCACCCTGCTCCCGAGGAGGAGCGGCTCACCGTCAAAGTCAATCCGGCCGTCATTGTTTTTGTCGCCGTCCTTCATGAGCTCCTCGATCTCCTCTTCAGTGACGCTCTCGCCAGATGCCCGGAAGATCTCAACCAGCTCCTCGGCGTCCAGGTAGCCATCCGCGTTCCTGGGGCGGGAGGAGGAAGAACATGTGAGCAGGAAGAGTGTCTGGGCTAAGGGATGCAATCACCCTTCTTTCCTTTCTTTGGCTTGCTGTGACTTGGGCCTGGAAAAATAACCTGTTTAGCAATAACCTTTTCACCTGAACTTGGTTTGTGGGGAAAGTGGTATATAAATGTTCGTCGCTCATATTTGTGAATTTGAAACTGACTCTGAGAAAGAGCTGCTTTTCTTAGGCATTATGTCATTTTGGAACAATTGATTGAACACTTTGAGTGTTAGAAATATCTTGAGAACAACAACAGTTAAAATAGGGTGAGTAATTCAAAATTTCTCCTAAAAAGTACCACCAAAAAGTTTCATCAAGCATATTCCAGTGTAAGTTGTACTACATTCAGCTAATTTCAGTGGCAGGATTGTTCATGCAAAATCCGATGTCTATAGATAATGACTTTATTTCACACAAACATACAAACAATTCTTCAAAATGCAAAATACATTTCTGTGCAGTTTTCTATTACAGGAGGACTGTGGTGTTGACATATTTCCATGAGGATTTTCTGCTTGCTCGTGGGAAGTTTTAAGAGAGAAAGGAAATCTGGATGGAGATCAGGTTGCTTGCTTAGTCCCTCCCTGACTCTCTGAGCCAGAGGTAACTTTGCATTAAGAACTCTGCTCCGTGGTATCAGTTTCCATGTCAAGCTCTTTAATCAGTTATAATTTATTAATGTCTTATGCTTTGTCTATGTTTTATGGTCTCTCTGTACTGTACTAGACGCCATATAAGTAAATTACTATTTTTGTAGAAGCTTTTCTCTCGAGTTCCTTTCACACATTTGATATTAAGAGGATACCCTTGGGAGGAGGAACATGAGCCCGGGCTGGGCGTGCGCTTTCTCTCTCACGCGCTCGCTCTCCTGCAGGCTTGCACACTCATGTTTCCTGATCCAGCACAAGCCGAAACTAAATCCTGGGGTGTGAGCAGTCCTCTGACTAGAGGCAGTCGACCACAGGAGCTTATCCAGATGTCATCTGCTCAGCTCAGGATCTGGCCCTGGGCTTGTTGTGCCCCTCCCCCACCCCTTACACTGCAGGGCAACTGAGTCAGCGGCCAGGGCTACTGCTCCCCGATTCCAGGTGGGGGGGGGGCCTTGATCTCCAGGCTCTGAAGAGACAGCCTTCTGCATTGCTGCCAAGTTGACGGTGGTCCCCATGCCCGTCCCTTCCTGGTGGCGCAGTGGTAAAACTGCCGCCCTGTAACCAGAAGGTTGCAAGTTCAATCCTGACCAGGGGCTCAAGGTTGACTCAGCCTTCCATCCTTCCGAGGTCGGTCAAATGAGTACCCAGAATGTTGGGGGCAATATGCTAAAAAATCATTGTAAACCGCTTAGAGAGCTTCGGCTATAGAGCGGTATATAAATGTAAGTGCTATTGCTATTGCTATTGCTATTGCTTCCCCTCCCCCCACAGCCAGAGGGAGGAGCACAAGGAGGTGGGATCTGGCCAAGCAGGGGGGCCCCAGGGATTCCTTGAGCCTGTGTCCGAGGAGAATGGACCCCCCAGGCTGAAAGGCAGTGCACCTCCAGGTGTCAGGGGCCGGTGGGGAGGGGGCACTGCGTGGGCTTCCAGAGCCCCTTGGCCACAGCCCAGCTCTTCTGTCCTGGCCCCTGGGGAGGTGGGGGCAGGCAGGCAGAGCTGGGGGCAGGGTGAGGGGGCTGTGCAAACCTGACAGGCACTGTGGCTCTAAGGAGACCCTGCTGGGGGAAAGAGGCGCCTGGGGGGCCGGCGTGATAGAGGCCGATGAAATTATGCATGGTGGAGAGACAGAGAGAGAGAGAGAAAGACACACATTTCTCTCCCTCTCTCGTCACACTAGAACCAGGGGTCATCCCATGAAACTGGTTGCCAAGAAATTTAGGACCAACCAACGGAAGTACTTTTTCACACAACGCGTGAGCCACCTGTGGAATTCTCTGCCACAAGATGTGGTGACGGCCAACAACCTGGATGGCTTGAAGAGGGGTTTGGGTCACTTCATGGAGGAGCGGTCTATAGGCCACCTCCAGCCTCCAAGGCAGGATGCCTCTGGGTACCAGTTGCAGGGGAGTCACAGCAGGAGAGAGGGCCTGCCCACCCCTCTTGCCTGTGGGCTTCTCAGAGGGTTTGATCCAGCAGGGCGGCTGTTACGAGCACCACAGCATTCCTCGGAGGACACCTGCGACGCATCACGGTGGGCTGGACATGAAGAGCGCCCCCTTGGCCCCTGCCTGCTTTGCAAGGCTGCTGGTGAGTTCCCACAGGCCAGGGGTGGCCCTTACTGCCTCTTAGCAGGCTGTGTGCCCAGCCCCAGCCTTGCTCTTCTGTCTTCAAGCACGGGCTAGTCGCAGGGGAGAGCAGCAAGCCCAGGACGGGCAGGGCCGCCGAGCCGCAGCTCACCTGTCGAAGATGCGGAAGCACTCGGCCAGCTCCTCTTCGCTCTTGCCCTTGGCATCCTCTTTCATCTGGCGCACCATCATGACCAAGAACTCTTCGAAGTCGATGGTTCCGCTGCCTGCAGGGAGGGCCAGGCCAAGGGTCAGGCAGGGCCCCCTCCAGCCCCCCCGCCCCCGCCCCCCCGTTGCCACGGCCCCTCACCATCCTCGTCGACCTCCTCGATGATGGCGTCCAGCTCCTCCTTGGTGGGCGTCTGGCCCAGCATCCTCATGACGGTGCCCAACTCCTTGGTGCTGATGTCCCCACCTCCATCAGCATCAAACATGTCAAAGGCGGCTTTGAACTCTGCAGGAGAAGCAGCACCACAGAGTGAGAGGGGACCCAGGCCGGGGGGGGGGGGCTTCAGCCCCTGCCAGCGCTCAGGGCTTGCCTTTTCTGTGGGCACTCCCTGCACCCCGGGGGGGCATCTCCACTCCCCCCCTCGAGGTGCCTCTTAAAATCCCCAGTGGACTCGCTCGGAGGGAGGGGTGGAAAAGGCCAGCCCTGTTGTGACCCTGTGCTGCTGCTGGGCCTTCCCGGCTGCTAACCTGACCCCCACCCCCACCCCCCTCCCTGACTCTGCTCAGGCCCCCTTGAGCCAAACAAGGGGCGAAAGGCCTCTTAGGACGAGGGAGACGCTGCCCTGCACCAAGAGGGGCCTGGGAGGGAGCAAGGGGTCCACCCAGCAGCCGGGAGCAGAGGACACGCTCCACCACCTTCCCAGGGCTCTTTCGCACAGACCCACAGCGTGCCAGCAGGCCGGGGAGGGGGCACAGCTGAAAGGGGGGGCTGGTTGCACCATTTGGCTCCTTCGCAACCTTTTGGTGGCAAGCAGAAGAGCGGCCCCGGCCAGTTCCAAGTGGGGCTCCCCACAAGGATGTCCTTCCAACTCACCCGCAATCATTTCCTCGCTGAGGTAGGACCGGGCTTCCGCCTGCTGGTCCGTCGCCTGCAAGGCAAGCAAAGGAAGTTACCAGGGAGGGGCCCAGGGAGAGGCCCAGCTGGGGCCTTGTCCAGAAGCAGCCCCCCCCCCCCCGCTCCGGGGTCCCATTTGCCACCCCTCCTTGCTGGAGGCGCCTCAAGGGCCACCTTCTCCAGCCTAAACAAGGCCCTCCTTGGCCTCAGGCCGCCTCCTCCTCCTTCTCCAGGCTCTGGCCACAGCTGGAAGGGTGGCTGCTTGAGCCCCAACTCTCTGGAGCCCCTTTGGCCATCAGGCACCGAGGTCCAGCGAAAGCAGGCTTGCGGGTTCCTGGGTCTGGGAGGCCAGCTGGGCGCCAGGAGCCCATTTGCCTGGCTGGACTCCAAACTGGGAGGCTTCAGGGGCCACATAGCCGCCACCCCCCCCCCCCCCGGCAATGGGCTCCGGCTGCTCCCTGTTGGGGCCGGGCAGGTCTCTCCTGCAGGGTGCCCTGGCTTGCTTGCATTGCGGGGTCCACAGTTCCCTCGAAGGCATGCACATGTGCGCGCATTTGCAGGTGTGTGTTTGTCCGCTCCGTTCAATTTAGATCCCGCTCAGGTTGAATCAGGATGGCCCCACTCGGAATGCACATGGTGCACACACACTGCCTGGATACTCCCACCCAGAGCAAAAGTCATTTCGCACAGAGATGAAAAAAATTAGCAGGCCCACTGTGGGGGGGGGGGGGTCCTGTGTGGTGGCCCTCTGGATGCTTTGGCCGCCGGCCCAATGGAAGCAGCTCCTTGAGCCCCGGCTATTCTTAGCAGCGCCTGCCCGGGCCCTCCTTCTAGGGCGCATGATGGGCCATTGGCCAGCAGCAGCACCAGCAGCAGCACCTGTCGGCGGCGGTCGGATTGAGTTACGCCTTCAAGCCTGGTCTCGGAGCAGGGGGGGCGGCAGGCTGGCTGCCTTCCGGGCTGATCCTTGTGCCCAGCGGCTCAGCTTTCGCAGGCCAGCTCCTCCAGGTCTCTGGCCGGGCTCGCATCCTGCGCCAGAGGAACCTTCCTCCCTGGAGGCTGGCCCCAGCAGCCGGGTCCTGCTCGGTGACTTGCAACCCACCCACCCCAGGCAGATCCTCCACCAGGACAGGGGCTCCCCTCCTGCCCCCCTCCTGCCCCCCCAGGCTCCCAGCAACCCCGCCAAGCTCACCCTTGTCCCAGGGAGTCAGGAGGGGAGGGTGCCACCTCGACCGCCTCCAGCCCCAGCAGCCCCCTCCATCCCAGCCATCCGACCAGCAGCCTCGGCCAAGGGGTCAGCCTGCCCCTCGGCCCCACACCGAGCAGCTCCCCGGGAGCAGTGCGTGTCTCCTGGCAGCTCCCTCGCCACAGCTGTGCTGCTCCTGGGCCCCGGTGCCGGCCGAGCCCTTCAGACACTCAGCCAGCCCGCCCAGCTGGCCACCTGTGCACATCCCGTGGCCTGGTCCGGGCGGCATCCCAGGAGGAGGCCCGGCTCCAGCCTCCAAAACAGGCCTTCCCGCCCCCGTATCCGTACCATGCTTACCATGTTGGCAGGAAAGACCCCACAGCAACCCACAGAGAGAGAACCACCACCACGGCCCACTCCGCTCCCAGCAGACGGCAAGAGCTGCTCCTCCAGCCCTGGCCCCACTACTTGTACTCTGCCTGCTCAGCTGGTTCCCGCCCAGGCAGAGGCAGCTCTCCCGCGGGCCAATGGCCTTCCTCCTTGCCTGCTGATTGGCCGGTAGAGCGTTTTACCAAATTTAGCCCGGCCACTCCTGGCAGTGTCTTGCAGCCCCAGAGAGGAGGAGGAGGAGGAGGAGGAGGATCTGGGAGGCAAAGGGAGGATTCGGACCCCTCCAGAGGGGGTGGCAGCAGCCAGGAACGGCTGAGGGCAGGCTGCACAAAGACAGGTCCAGTCCAGAAGGCGGGAAACAGATCCTGTAGAGCCCCCCCCCCCCACGGTGCCCCCCCCATACACACACACATACGGGGAATGGACGGGGAGGGTGGCCAGGCCAGTCTTGGCTCATAACAGACCGTGAGAGGTTTATTTGTTTGTTTGTTTGTTGGATGGGGGTGGCGGCTGAAGGGTAAAGGACCTTCCCTGCCGGGCAAGAGGACCCAGGGGGCCCAATGGGGCCAGAGCTGCTCAGCCCCCAGCCCCCCTGGCAGGCTCAGTTCTGGCTAGGCTGGCGGGAGGCGGGCTTGGCTTTCTCTCGTGGTGGAGTCCCTCTCCTAGCCGACCCCTTGGCCCTCCTCCAAGCCAGTTCTGCGCTCACTTGTTGACCCGGGGATCCAGTTTCCTCTGCCTCTGGGACGTGGGAAGAGGAGGACAAGGGGGAGGCCAGAGTGCAGAGCAACCGCCCCCCCCCACCCCCCGAGGAGCCGGGCCAAAGCCATGGCGACTCGCCTCAGAGAGGCACGATGATGCCTCCCCGTCCCAGGGGCAGGGGGGCAGCAGCAGCAGCAGCAGAGAGGGCATGCCCCGCTCTTGCCTGTGGGCTCCTCCCCAGAGGCATCTGGTGGGCCACTGTGGGGCTGCTCTCAGGTTGGGATGCCCCGAAGGAAGGAAGGAAGGCAGTGTGGGGCCCAGAGCTCAGGGGACGGAGGGCAGCCGCACAAAGGCCGAGCCCCACTCCACCAAGCGGCTTGGGGGCCCAGACTGGTCTGAAAACGAGGGGCCCAGCAGGCAGAAGGGAGAGCTGGGGGGTGGGGGGAGTGGCGGCCCCCCCACTCTGGGCCGAAGAGGGCGGCAGGCGGGCCCTGAGTGAGGGGAGCAGGTGGGCCGCCTGGCCCTGCCCTCCCCCTATTAATAGACATTCCAAAGGGAAGCTGCTGAGGAGGCCGACAGGGCAGCAGCTTGCTAAATAAGGCAGAGACCTGGCTGGCTCGGGGGGGGCTGGCATTCCCCCCCCCCCGCTTGGAGCATCCCCAGATTGTGGGGTGCTAAAGCAGCCTCACGGGGGGGGGCTGCAGCCAGTGGTGGGAGGGCCCCTCCCTCGGGGCCTGGAGAGGAGAGCAGCAGGCCTGGCAGGTGGGCATCTGCTTCTCCTCTCGGGGCCCCCGTCTTCAGAGCTGTCGCAGGGCAAAGGCGCTCAGGAGCACCACCTCTCTGGCCAGAGGCTGTGGCACAGGAGAGGCAGAGGCTTCAGCAACGACACCGGAAAGGATGCCTCCCCACCCCCCTACGCTCAAGTTGTGTTGAGAGGAAGGCACTCTGTACGTGCCCAGAGGCCAGTGTTTCAATTTGGACTCCAGACACGCTAGGGCAAGCCCCGCCTTTCCAACCACCTGACTCCCAGGAAGTCGGTTCTTTGCCTGGAAGAAGCTCCCTGCGCCTCCCCACTCAGCTGCTCAGGGAGATGCTTCTCAGTGGGGTGGGGGCGTTATTGGCAAAGAGCTGCTCAGGGGGCCTGCCTGCCTCTGCCAGTCGGTCTGATGGTGGGGGGTGGGGGTGCCTGGGCAGCCGGCCCCTCCAGAGCTGTGGAGTGGAGGCGTCTTTGGGGACAGCAGCACTCTTCCGGAGGGGGGTGGGCTGGGTGCCCTCCCCCCCCCGAACTCCATCCGTAGGGTGACGTGCTCCCCCGGAGTGAAGAGAGGCCGATCCGGAAGGTCCTGTTTGCTTGGGTGCGCTGGAGGCTGACTGACACACAAGCAGAGCCTAAGTGGAGACAAAGGCCACCATCTCCATGGCTGCTGCTCCTCCTGCTCCTATGCCAGGTCCCCAAGCCACCCACTGCTGCTGCTGGGGTCCATTGGCAGCCCTCTTTCTCCTCTGCGTCTCTCCAGCTAGCTGCCTCTCAGAGTCTGGGTCCCAAGACAAGCCCTGCAGACAGATTACCAGCCGGGAGAAACATCCATGGAGCCCTTCTCCTCACTGTGCCAGCCCCGTGGGCAGCACCTGGACCCCTGCACAGTCACTGAGGCAGCCTGGGCCAGCAGAAGAGCCTCCCAGCCGGAGCAGTTGACCACCCTGTGATTGGTGCCACAGAGCTGGGCTTGGGGAGTTTTCTCTCCTCTCCTCCAGCTCAAACAAATTGCTTTCCAAAACAGGACTTGCTAAATCAAGGTTATAGCAAGGCCATCCTGGGGTGATTTCCACTTCCTCCTCCTCCTCCTCCTCCAGGATGGGGGGACCCCCTGAGGTTATGGCAAATGGCCATCTCTGCAATCTCCTCCTCCTCCTCCTCGGGCCCTGAGACCATCCACTCCTTATACGGAATCACAAATTCTATAGAGTCCATATATTAAGGCTCAGAAGTTGTGGGGCACAAATAAGATTCTCTAGGAGTCTTTAAGCAAACCGTATATTTCATTAAGAAAACAGGGCTTTTTTTTAAATGTGCAGCCACCCAGATTCAAACAGGCTATTCCATCCATACACACACATACACAGTGGTGCACTTCGAAAAGAGCCTGTGTGTATGTGTTCAAAAACTGAAGCCCTGCAAAAGTTGTGGAATGCTATGATGGCTCATGTGACTGATGACAATGAGAAAAGCCAAGTGAGCAGCCAGCCCCCCCCCCCGAGACCCCAGATCCTGATCAAGGGTGCCTTTCCATCCCGCAGACTCCACTGCTCCTCCTCCCACCCCCCCGGGAACACCGCACTCTCCTGCAACAGGGCCATCAAATCCCCAGTTCGGAGGACTTTCTCCCACGACGCCTCCGTGTCAGCTGCGCTTCTATGCATACAACAGCCAATATTTATAGACTGCTTTTCCACCAAAGTCCTCAAAGCGGTTGACACAGATATCCATCCATCAGATTTGACTTCTCAATGTCATGGAGCGTGACCCGAGAGAGCAGAGCACGAGTGCACAGACAAGAAAAAGGCACATGTGCGTGTGGCGGAAGTGCATGCGATGTGCCTGAATTACACTCCCATGCCTTTCTGAAGCCCTGAATCCAAACAGGCCCAGAGAATGCCCATGCAACCTTGCTCCCAGAGGAGGCCTTTCTCTCAGCAAGGTGGCGAGGCCTTCCCGAGGCAACGGGTTGGGCTCCTCTGGACAAGGGCTCCGTGGCCAGAGGGCAGCTGCATGCAGTGCTGACCTCCAGCAAAGCCAAAGTCAAGACAAAAACAGACTCTAGAGTGCCCACAACCAGAAAAGCCCCATCTGGAAAGAACTGGGGCGGGGCGGGGGGGGGCAGTTCTTTGGCAAGCAAAACTTCGGCAGCAAGTTCCATGGATCTTAATGAGTCAAGAACGTCTGCTATGGCTGACGCTTCCTCTCTCCTTCCATGAGGTTTGGCTAATGCTCTAAGATGGTTTCACGATCAGGAGGACAGGAAATCACAGAACGTGAGAGCTGGGAGGGGTCTCGGAGCTCTTCTAGTGCAGCGCCCTGCTCAGAGCAGGAATCTGCACTGCGGCATCTCTGTCAAGAAAGGGTGCGGTACTCCCGGGAAGATGGATCCATGCACAGAGGGGCCTCTGTCTCTCCCAGCGGTTTCATGTAGATGTTAAATAACATCAGAGACAATACGGAGCCCCGAAGGACACCATAGGAAAGGTTAGATTTGGAAGAACAGTCTGCAAAGCAGTGCCTCCCACTCCCAACTCCCTCAGATGTTCCAGAAGGATACTATGGTCAACAGCATCGAAAGCCACTGAGAGATCCAAAAGGACCAGCAGAGTCACACTCCATCTGTCAATTACCAATTGGAGATCATCTGTCAGGCCGACCAAAGCAGCCTCCACCCCATCGCCCACCCGAAAGCCGGTCTGAAATGGATCTAAATATAATAAATATGTTTAGCCTAGACCTTTTAAAAGGAAAAATGCTTAATATTTAGATGCTTTTAGATAATCTGATCCCTCCTGCCCCTGCACAAGATGCTCCAAGAACCCACCATCCACATCCCCCCATGCGGGAAGAGGGTAGGTATAAATGGAGAGTTTTCACAAGGGAGGGAAGTAAGAAGTGGGGTCCCCCAGGGATCTGTACTGGGGCCGGTGCTTTTTAATTTATTCATAAATGATCTAGAAGTGGGGTAAGCAGGGCGGTGGGGGGGCAAATTTGCAGATGATACCAAACTCTTTGGGGTAGTGAAATCCAAAGCTTATTGTGAGGAGCTCCAAAAGTATCTCTCCGAACTGGGGAAGTGGGCGACAAAGTGGCAAATGCAATTCAGTGTTGGCAAATGTAATGTGATGCACATTGGGACAAAAAACCACAACTTCAGGTATACACTGATGGAATCTGAGCTGTCGGTGACTGCCCAGGAAAGGGATCTGGGGGTCGTGGTGGACAGCTTGTTGAAAGTGTCGACTCAATGTGAAAAAGGCCAATTCCATGCTAGGGATCATTAGGAAGGGGACTGAAAATAAAACTGCTAACATTATAATGCCCTTATACAAAACTATGGTGTGGCCACACCTGGAGTACGGCGTACAATTCTGGTCCCCACATCTAAAAAAGGACATTGCAGAACTGGAAAAGGTGCAGAAGAGGGCAACCAAGATGATCAGGGGCCTAGAGCACCTTTCTTATGAGGCTAGGCTACAACACCTGGGGCTGTTTCGTTCAGAAAATGAGGCCTGAGGCCTGACATGATAGAGGTCTATAAAATCATGCATGGTGTGGAGAAAGTGGAGAGAGAGAAATTCTTCTCCCTCTCACATAACACTAGAACCAGGGGTCATCCCATGAAACTGATTGCCAGGAAATCTAGGACCAGCAAACGGAAGTACTTTTTCACACAATGCATCATCAGCTTGTGGAATTCTCTGCCACAAGATGTGGTGACAGCCAACAAACAACCTGGATGGCTTAAGCCTTTCAGAGGGGTTTGGATAACTTCGTGGAGAAGAGGTCTATCATCGGCTACTAGTCGGAGGGCTGTGGGCCACCTCCAGCCTTGGGGGCGGGTGCCTCTGGGTACCAGTTGCAGGGGAGTAACAGCAGGAAAGAAGGCATGCCCTCAACTCCTTCCTGTGGCTTCCAGCGGCATCCGGTGGGCCACTGTGTGAAACAGGATGCTGGACTCGATGGGCCTCCTTGGGCCTGATCCAGCAGGGCTGTTCTTATGCCTGGCCAAAGACTTTAGCTACCAGCCTGTGTGTACCGAAAGTGCAGACAGGCGAACACCTGTTGAGGTGAGGGGCTAGCTTGCACTTAATAGCCCTGGGCCCATGAGAGGCCTGTGGGGGCCGGGACAAAGCGGCACCCAGACAAAAGAGCACCTCAGGAGCAATCTCAAGGAGAGGGGGTGGGCAGACAATTCAGATTCCGGAGATCTCTAGAGCCTTCAGAGGATGCAGCAGCCAGTGGACATCAGCAGCAAAGTGCGAGTCCCCTGCCCGCAAGGAGCTTACAGTCTAGGTGGAGGAAGTCAAGGAGGCTGGATCAGCTTCTGCAGCTCCGCGTCTTTTGGCAGCCCTCGGCCCGACCGCAGCCTTGTCATGGGAAGCGGCCTTCTGCCGAGTCAGACCCTTGGTCCATCTAGCTCAGGATGGTCTACGCAAACTGGCAGCAGCGGCTTCTCCAAGGCTGCCGGCAGGAGTCTCCGCCGAAGCTGCCAGCAGGGAGGGCACTGGCCGGGAGCCTTCTGCAGGCAAGCAGGCAGCTGCTCTTGCCAGAGCGGCCCCTGCTGCCCGCTGTGTCGGAGAAGAGCTGACGCCCAGCAGGGCTCCCAGGGGGTCTCCCATCCCAATGCAACCAGGGCAGACCCTGCTCAGCAAAGGCGACGGTTCTGCCGGGAAAGGGGGGAGGAGGAGGAGGAGGAGGAGGGAGAGCCGCTAGCCGGAGGCAACTGCGGGGGGGGGGGCTGGCCGTCAGTCTCCTCCCACGGAGGCACCCGACTGGCCGGCTGGGGCGGGGGGTTGGAGGCAGGTGGGAGGGGCCGGCTCAGCTGCAGCTGCGCCGCTTCGGGCCACGGCAAGGGAGGGGAGCCGCCGCCCCGCATTGGGCGCCCGGCCGGAGTGACTCCGGATTGGCAGCGCCGCCGGCGGGATCCCGGCCAGGCTCTGGGCAGCGGCGCTTCGCGGCCGGAGCGGCCCTCGCAGACCGAGGAGGCGGCGGCGGAGGCGCACAACCGCCCGGCGGCTCGGAGCACCTCGCTGGCAGGTGACGAAGCGGCCCCGCCCCGCGCGGGAGGACCCCGGGGCGCCCCCCTCCCGGGCCCCGCCTGGCAGGCCCCAGCCCCTCCCTCGGGGCGCGGCGAGCAGAAGCACAACCCTGCGCCGCGGCCTCTGAGGACGTGCAGAGTCCGGCCGAGTCCCTCGCCTCCCCCCCCCCCTGCAGCCAGCGGCCCCCCAGGGCGCCTGCAGGGCCCCCGCCCGCTGAAGCTGGTCGGCAAGCCCTGGCGGCCCCGCGGGACGGATTGGGCCCTGCTTAAGGCGCAGGAAGCGGAGGGGAGGCGGCCGCGGACTCCGAAGTAGCCCGGCGGGCGCAGCCCGAAAGGGGCTCCCCGAACTGGGCGGGAGGGCGAGCATGAAAGGGCCACTTCCCGGCGAGGGGTCCTCCTCCTCCGGCCGGGGTGCTGCGGATGGAGCTGCGGAGCCCTCCGGCCCCTCTGCCGGTCTGGGACCTGCGGCCACACTTGGGCTGCCGTGTGCGGGGCTGACTGGACTGGCCCGAAGGAGCCTGGCGGGGCGGGGCGGGGCGGGGCGGGGGGCACCAAAGAGGAAACAGCAGCTCTACCTGACGAAGCGCCGGCCTGTGGGCGGCAGCGCTGCTCTGGGCTGCGGGGCGGGGGGTGCTGCTTTGGCGCCGGCCTGGCTCCCGAGGGGCAGCTGCTGCTGGGAAATGTACAGGGGGCCACGACCGAGGCCTAGAAAGCCCACCCCGGTGCGAAGGGGGCAGAGAGAGAGAAACGTTTCTCTTCTCCTTGCTCAGCATGGGAGCCGGGAGTCCTCTAGTGAAAGTGACTGGGAGGCAACTTGGGAGGGACAGTGGAACCCGTGGAATTCTCCGCCACAAGATCTGCTGACGGCCACTTGCTTAGATCATTTTGAACATATTTCTGGAGGGGGTGGGGTATGTCAGTGCCCGGCGCTGTTGCCATGGCCGCGTGCTTTGCCCAGGTTCAGAGCATGCCTCTGGGGAGCAGCAGCGGCAGAAGAGGGGCCCGGCCGGCCGGCCTGCAGCTCCTGCTTGTAGGCTTCCCCGGGACATCTGGCGGGCCACTCTGGGGAGCAGGAGGCCTCCTTGGGCCTGAGCCAGCAGCCAGGCCCTTCTCCTCCAACGGCTTCCTCACCTTGAAGAGGAGTGTGGCGAAAGGGGCTCAGGCCTGAAAGATGGCAAGTCGGAAGGGTGGCTCCGAGCCCTCTGCGCTGACTAGCCATCATCACTAGTTTCCATGCATCTGGGATTGAGGGTTTCCAGGAGAAGGGTCCAACTTGGGGGCAGTCCTGTGCCCAGCACCTCTTCACAACTTGCGCACCAAGAATCCGGACGGCCTTTCTCGCCGCTTGGCTAGCTCCTGGGTGACATGGGCTATTCAAAGCACCCCACCTAAAGGGCAGCGGCGGGGGGTGGGGGGGGGCTTTCTTCCATCTGCAAAAGTGGTGGCGATAGAAAGCAGCCCTCCTGCATCCCGCGAAAGGGGTGACAGTCCCTGGCAGAGCTCTCTTTCCGGTGGAGGGCTGGGCCCCTGGCTGGGCGTGCACAGTTCTAGCCGCCACCGGCTGCTGCTGCTGCTGCTCTCTGGACCTCTGCCTCCCCCACAGTGGCACACCAGCCCTGGGGACAGGAGCCAGGCAGGGTGAATCTGAGCTGGCAGCTGCTGGCCTGCTAACTGAGCAAAGGGGCACCTTTTAAAAAGCGGAGGTTCTCTGGATTGCGCAGGGAGAGAGCAGCTGGCCCTCTCCAGCCCCGGCAGCACAGCATCCCTCCAGTGGCTGTTGGTCTCTCTTACATTTCCCTTTTGAGAGTGTGAGCCCTTTGGGGACAGGCAGCCACTTTATTTATTGATTTATAGGTAACCCGCTTTGGGAACTTCTGTTGAAAATCAGTCTATAAATATTTGTCAGCGTTGTGAGTCTTGTGGCTGCCCTTTTGTTCCGCTGTGTGGCAGGGAAGTCCTCAGACGGATGGTCACCATCCTGAGCACTTCCAAAACCGTGCGTCACACCTTTAAAATGGGGAGCATCGAATGTTTTTTAAAGAAACGGCAGCGACGACGCAGCACTCTGTGGAGAGTGGGAGGAACACAGGGCCTGGGGGTCCGCAGGGTCTCTTCCGCTAGCCAAGGGGTGTCCCTTCTTCTAAGGTGGCTTCTTGTGTGTCCTTGGCCAAGGCTTGGTACCCTCCCAGGAGGAGGCCCAGCCGCCCCAGGCCAGGTGCTGCATTTGGCAAGCTCGAGGCTGAATTCTGGACAGGGTTTACTCAGAAGCCAGCCCCACAAAGTTCAGTGGGACTTGCTCCCTCGCCAGCAGCAAGTCCAAGATGGTAAAAAGGACATTCCAGACCTCGGTCAGCCAGTGCCTAATGGGCATCCAGTTTTGAATCACGAACGTCTTCATATTCAACTCATCCATCCATCCATCTTCATTACGGTCACAGACCAGCCTCTTGAACTCCTTTGCTACAGTTTCACCCCTCTTCCCGAGCCTGTGCAGTGGGACTTAATTCTGAAATGTGGGTTCTTTCCCCATTTTCATGCGGATGCCCGCCAGCCGCCCGGCCCCTCACTTGGAGTCTGCTGGCACCACAGAGAGGGAGGCCTCCAGCAACCCCAGCGCGTGCAGATCGAAGCGGGGAGGAAGGCACCGTCCTCGGGGGCCCTTGAGCTGGCCTCAGCCAGGGACCCTCGGTCTTGACAGTCGCGCTCTCCCCCTGCAGGTGCCCAGCAGCCGCCTGCCATGGCCTCCCACATCTTGCACCGCCTGCGGCATGCACTGAGCGGAGAGGGGGCCCGGGAGGGACCGGCAGGCGGCAGCCCCGAAGCCGAGGAGTTTCCCGAAAGCTCGGAGCTGGAGGATGACACCGAGGGCCTCTCCACCCGGCTCAGTGGGACTCTGAGCTTCACCAGCGAGGAGGAGGAGGAGGAAGAGGAAGATAATGCCAGCGCGGCCAGGCGGGAGCTGGAGGAACCCCTGGATTCAGGCCTGCCTGGGGAGGCGGCGGCGAACGGAGGAGGTAGGTGCCTGAAGACAGGGAGGCTGGTGAGAAGGTGGCAGGCGCTGCACGGGGTTGTGGGGGGCGGGGGGGAGAAGTGTCCAGCTGTGGAGCGGGGGGGGGGGGACAAGTCCCTGGAGGTCTTCTCCGGCTTCTTGCTCAGTACAGGAAATTGGTTCGGCATTCCCGACAGATGGCCGTCCAGGGGTAGACTGTTCCACTCTGAACAGCTCTTGCCCCCAGGACATCCCCCTCATTTCTAGCCTGGACCTGCCTCCCTGCCCTTCCATCCGCTTGGGTTCTAGTCCTCCCTGCCTTCCCTGTGACAGCCCTTCCGATAGTGGAGGCCAGCCATCGTGTCTGACCCCATCATTGAGGGTGGCAAAACCAAAACAGGACTCCTGGAATGCTCCAGCTGGATCTCTCCTCCCTCGGGGAGTGGGCTTTAAAATGGCAACTGCAGTAAACCTACAGCGATGCACCCTGGGGCAACCCTGCCCCCTTCACATATTCACTGATAGGGTCTGAGCAGGCAGAGACCAACCAGGAAAAGGGGGGGGCGGGGTCATGGTGGACAGCCCCTTGAAAATGTCGCTCAGACGGTGGCAGCCGTGAAGAAGGCCAATTCCATGGTAGAGATCACTGAAAAGAAAACTCCCAGTATAGTAATACCTTTATACAAATCTGTGATGTGACCACACTTGGAATATTGTATGCAATTCTGGTCACAGCACCTTAAGAGCTAGAAAAGGTGCAGGAAAATGGCGACCCAAATAATTGGGGTTGGAGCAGCTCCCCTGTGAGGAAGGACTGCAACAGCTGGGCCTTTCCCATCAATTCCGTCAAATCAATTCTAGTATTTTGGGAGGGAGAAAAACTTCTGTGCACCTCCATCACATCATGCATAATTGTTTAAATTTCTATTGTGTCATATCCCCCCCCCACCACAGCTTAGTGACCTCCCCACCCCACAAATGACGTTCCAGATGCTTTAGTCGTTCCTTGTAGGGAAGATACTCTCGCCCCCGATCATTTTCATTCTGGCACAACCTTATCCTTGCTGAGATGCGGTGACCAGTGGTGTTCGTGCGATTGTAAATGTGGCTGCACTACAGACTTGCATGCAGGCATCAATCAGGGTTTTCTTCTCCGCTGCGTACCTAATAAGCCCTGGCACAGCGTTGGCCTCTTTCACAGCTGCCACACCCTAAGGTGACACTTTCCGGGCTAGTCGAGGACTCCCCCACCCACCGCTCGCCATGTAGGTAGAGGGGATTTGTTAATGGAGCACCATCAGGCCTAACAGAATTGCATGCGCGAGGAATAGATCTCTTCCCCTGAAGACCAGGCAGTCTGAAACCTGACACTTCGGGAAATGAGGAGAGAGCATTGGCTCCCTCAGCGCCAGAAATGTGCGAAATCTCGTCTACGGCCCCCACAAATGGGCTAGGATGAAGGGCAGTTAAGGGGCCTACCTGAGTCTGATGCTCCAAGTTTAAGGCCCGCATCTCCTGACTACAGTACACTGAACCTGAAGTCTCGGCTGCTGCCTGTGACTCCCAGGGACGTGGCCTCATCCGGCGCGTGACAGTTGGGCAGGCCGGAAGGTGGAGCGGCTAGGGCGGCAGCAGGAGGCAGGTAGCCCCGCCCCTTTGGCCACTGACGTCTGCTCTCGCTCTCTCCCCCGCCCCCCAGCCACCGTTGGTGCAGAGCACAGCCCCCCCTTGGGGGAGCGCCGGGGCAGTAACATGCTCACGCGGCAGCTGCAGGAGCTCTGGCGGAAGTCACGTGGCAGCCTGGTGCCCCAGCGCCTCCTCTTCGAGGTCACCAACGCCAACGTGGTCAACGAGCGCAACTCCAAGTACGTGGTGAGTTTGGGGAGGGCAAGAGAGACAGCCCCCCAGCCCCCAAGATCTCGGGCATGGGGTGGCAAGAGCTGCTGGCGGGGTGAGCTGGCATCCTTTGGGGGACCGCAGGGGAAAGTCTGCAGGAGGCCCTGCGGGGGAGAAGGGTTAGGGTGGCTTGGGCTGTCTGCTGTCTCCCGCCCCCCTCCCCTTGCCTCCCTGGTGGTGGGAGGGGGGGGAGTGCTTGCGGGGCCCGAGCCTGATTCTTCTCTCTCTTCCCTTGTGCTGCGGTTTGGGAACTGCTGGCTCAGAAGAGCCTCAGGTAACGTCGCCTGGCTGTCTTGCCTGTGCTTGCCCTGAAGGGCTCAGCCGGGGAGGGGGAGGGCCTGCTCACGGGACTGGGTCTGGGGGCTGCTCCCCTCACCCCTTCTCTTCTGCTGGCAGCTCTACACCATCTACCTGATCCGGGCGGGCCAGTTTGACCAGGCCCCTGCCACGATTGCCCGCCGCTACTCGGATTTTGAGCGGCTGAACCGGCACTTGCGCCGCCACTTCAGCAGCGACATGGCCGGAGTCTCCTTCCCGCGGAAGCGGATGCGGCGCAACTTCGCGGCCGAGACCATCGCCAAGCGCAGCCGGGCCTTCGAGCAGTTCCTGGCCCACCTGCACGCCTTGCCGGAAATCCGCCGCTCGAGCGGCTACCTGGAGTTCTTCTTCTTGAACGACCTGCAGGGGGCGCAGCGGCTGACGGGCAGCGGCATGTACCGGGAGGCCCTGGCGGCCTGGACCAACGCTCACCGGCTGCAGGGCAAGCTGGGCGCCTGCCGCTCCGGCCACTTCCTGCTCACCCTGGCGGGCCTGGCCGTCTGCCACCAGGAGCTGGACCAGTTGTGTGAGGCCCGTGGCTACTTGGAGCAGGGCCTGCAGCTGCTGGAGGCTAGCGACAGCCACCCGCTGCTGGCCCCCTTCCTGCAGGCCCACATCCAGCTGGCCTTGGTGCGGGGCCAGGACGCACGGCAGGCCCAGGCCCGGCTGCAAGGCCTCCAGGAAGCTGGCCTGGCTGGGCTGCAGCCGCCCACCCTGAAGGAGCTGCTCATCAAGCAGACTTTGCCCTGAGCCCTGCGGAAGAGCCGGAGGGCCAGCAGCCGCCCTGGCGGGGCTTGCATGGCAGGGGGCAGGAGCTGCCGGCCCTGGAAGCGAGAGGTGCGCCGGAGGAGTGGAGGCTGCCGTGCTGATCCTGTCGCTTGGGGCAGCTTTCGTGCCAGCTGGCTTCCATGGGAGGAACTGAGGAGGCACAGCCCCTGCAGCTTCCGGAGGGGCTTGTCTCTTGCGTGGGGGAATTAGCTGCTAACAGGGGATGCTAACACTACTGGGGAAAGGGGTGGTAGCAGCTACCATGTTGGTTCAATCAGCTGAGGAGGAGCAAAAAAGGGAAGCTTGTGGGAGGTGCTGCTGCGGGACGGGGGCTCTCCAGACTCTCTCCCCATAACGTGGTGTGGAAGACAGAGGGAGCCTGGCCCCTCTGCATTGCAGCCCCAGAAAAACAAGAGCCTCGTGGGAAGCCTCGGTCACTTTATTAGCAGTAGGGAGAGCCGAAGCCCGGCGGCCTGCGTCTAACCAATAAATAAAGCCACCCTGGCCAGTGCTTCTGCGTGGGGCTCTTTGCATGCATCTTCCAGCTCGGCTCCGGGCCGGGCAGAAGCAACGCTCGGGCTACAGCTTGCTCTTGGCGGGCTGTTCCTCCACGCGGATGACTCCTTCCTGAGCACAGCTGGCGGCCAGAACGCCATCCCTGCGCCAGAGCCGCCCGTGCACCAGCCCCCGGCACCCACCTGTGGGGGAGAGAGGGGTGCGGAGGGGGCCTTCAGCTTCACATGCCTCCGGGGCTGCCCCCTGCCCGCCCCCACCCTCGCCCAGCCCAGCACGTACCAGCCCAGGGGCTCTCGCATTCGTACAGCATCCAGTGGTCGGCGCGGAAGGGAGTGTGGAACCACATGGAGTGGTCCAGGGAGGCCATGAAGGTGACCTTGTGGTACTGGTGAGGCAGCAGCGCTGTGTTCAGGAAAGCATAGTCCGAAATGTAGGCCGCCACGCAGCAGTGCAGCTTCATGTCGCTTTCCCCTGCAAACAGAAGGGCTCCTGCTAAGAGCTCAGCCCAGGGAGAGGGGCTCCCGGGGGTGGCCGCTGGGGCCTGCACCAGCCTGTACAAACAATGCTCGGCCATGCCGGGGGCACCAGGTGTGCCCACAGCCCAGGCAGATGCCGCTGATAAGCCTCTGTGCTCCACCCCACGCAAGGAGCCTATCAAACAAAGCTCTAGGCTGCAGGGAGGGGAAGCGATGCTTGAAAACACAGCAGCACAAGCGAAACATTTTGGGGCTCGAGCCTACATGTCCCCCAGCACCCCTCCTCCCCACCAACCCCCCCAGCCTCCACTTTGCCAAAACAGGTTTAAACAAAAAAAGCACATCCAGTTCAAACCAAAGCATGGAAGTTCACATCAACACTTGATTTAAGTGATGTTTCCCGCCATGGCCCAAACATGGGGTCTGTTATGGGGCAGAGTGTAGCCAATCTCAGCTGCCCCGGTGGAGGGAATGTATGAGCAGCCGTCCAGGATTTTACCAATGTGGCCTCGAGCCCGCACCCAGAGGAGCTGCTTGGGTTCCTGTGGGTTCCAGTGGAAGACGTCAGGTGGGTTCACCGGCTTGATCTCGATGGGCACCTCCTGTGCCAGCATCTTCTTCAGCCTCTGTCTGTACCTCTCCAGGAGGTTTGGGTCCCTTTGAAAAGGAAGAGGCAGGCATGAAGTTGCTGGGAGCAACAGGACACCCCCAAACAGCCGTGCTTTGAGCCGGGGGCGAGGTGTTGGGAAGGGATGTGAATCTCCAGCACTGAGGGAGATGGATGCTGAGATGCCTGGGGTTGGATCTCACTAACAGCTGCTCCCTTCTTGACCAGCTGAAGCTCAGATGGGTCAGAGGCCTGCACTGCAGGACGGCATGGCTGTGTGTGCGTGTGGCAGCCAGGAGCCTATCTTGGCTGGAGATCCAGGGAAGCCCCAACTTAGTTCTGAATGGGTGCAGTCCTGTTCTTGTTCTCCTCTTCTCCAAAAAGGCCCCATTCCCCCTTCGCACCTGAATGACGACAGCTCTGCAGCACTTCCAGCTCCCACGCTGGAGTCGCCCTGGACTGGCCATCAAACTTCTGAGCCTGTCATCCCCTGCAGTGACTGCAAAGGTGGGGACCCGTGCCCCTCCCCCCACTCACTGTAGGTACTTCTGGATGAGCTCCTCCTGAGTCAGCAGCTCCTCGGGGAGTGGCACGTCAGGCATGTGGAACTGGTGCTGCAGGGGGCTGGCCTGGGCCTGCTGGAAGGAGGCCTGGCAGATGAGGATGGGCTGCCCATGCTGGATGGCCTTGACTGACCGGACTGAGAAGCTCTTCCCTGTGCGGGTGCGCTCCACCTGGTAGAGAACCGGCACGGTGGGATCCCCTAAGAGCAGGAAGAGCCTGCTGTCAATTCGCCAACTCTCAGCCGAGGCAACACGGGTGGGGGGGAGGCACACAATTGCTGTGCATGTGCCACGCTACTCTCCCCCCTTCTCAAAGCCAGAGCAGCATTTACATGACTTGGGGCAGGCGTGGAAGAAATGGCACATGGCAGTGGAACAGGTAGGACTGATTTGATTATTTAAACAGATGTGCCACTTGGGAGCAACAAAGCCATTCAAAGCAGTGTACAGTTAAAAGGTCAAGCCAATCATATTAAAAAACAAAAAGACCGGCAAGCAGATCTACTGATCCCCAGCTAGCAAGTGACGGACTGGGAAGCTGAGTTAGTTGGAGCAGCAACTTCTAATCAGCTGTGACTCTTGGTGGGAAAAGCCCACCCTTTGCCCATGTTCCTTTGGGTCCTGCCAAGCTGCAGGCTTTATCTGAAGACTGGGTGGAGCCTGATACCTCCATTTCGTCCTTATAGCTACCACCTAAATTGGGTCAGACTGATGGAAGAGAGACCAGTGCCCCTGCTGGCCACAGGCACAACATGCAGAAATTCACCCTCACTACTTAATAAAAAGTGGCAGAAAGTTTAAGGTAAGCAGGAGGTGCCACAATGCAGAGATATTACTGAAAGAATGCTACAGGCGTAATGGCTGCAAGAAGCTGTGCTAGGCACTAATGTGGTTGGTTTCTGTAAAAAGATTAAACAAATGCATGGCATTATTGTAGATCATCTAGGAACAGCTGTTGGTCCCTGCAGTGGAAAAGGTCTTCTCCACGATCAAAAGCAGTGGGGCAGACGCAACTCCTAGCTGCCCACAATTGGCACTGCTGATCAGTCCCTTTTACCAACTCAGCAGCCTCCCAGGACCCTCCTGCAAGTCTGGGCAGGGACCCTGGTCCAAGATTCCCGCTCCCCTCCTCAAGAGACTGCTATTACCTGCTCTGACAAAGTAGCAATGCAACGAATGGATGTGGACCTCCTCAGTCACAGACTTTGCAGCAGCCACCAAGGCCTGGCCCACTATCTGCCCACCAAAGAGCCGCTGGGTTACTGGTACCCAGTAGTGCATCCCTCTAAGAATGGGGTGGGGGAGAGAGAGAGGGAAATATTAGTCCCATAGAAAAGATGTGATTTGCAAGCTCTTTGCTCTTTGGGTCATGCTGTTCTAGAAGTGGATCAAAGGCGGGAACAGCCGCCCCCACCTGGCACTCTGGGGGCAGGACAGGTGATGCAGTGGGGTCAGGTGGCACTTGCAACAACCCTCTCTCATGCTTCCCAGAATCAAGGCACATGAAATGGAATGAAAAAAGCCCACTTGCAAGGGGGCTGATGCAGGCCACAAGAAGCAGCACTGCGCCAGACGCCTTCCTCCAGCCCTCATTCCAGCTGCTAAGGCCGTTCCATAACCCCAGGGACTGCAGGGTATGCTCAGACTTACCGTTTACGTGGTTTTGGGGGGTGGGGAAGGGCATACCTTTGCACGACTGAAGTCAGCCGTTTTAAAGTATGTTTAATTTAATCTTAAGGTGGTCACAGCATTAAAAAAAAAAGATATAATATATATAATATAAAACCATGAAAGCTCTAGAGAGAGAGGCAACCGCTAGCACCTAAGAGCTCCCGGGCCGAGAGGACACCCGCGCAGACCCCGCCAGCACCTCCCCGGCTCCGGTGCCTTTAACAAAAGCACTGCAGCAACGGGGGCGTCTCCTTTGCTGCTGGGGAGCTGTACCTGCCGGATGCCTGCCTGTCAGCAGGCCGGCCCTGCAACAACACAAGGAGTAAGCGCCCCGCCGGGATCTGGAACGGCAGCGGGGCCGAGGCAGGAACCAGCTGGGCCACTGGCAGTGGAGCCCCTGCTGCCCCAGGGCGCCCGCCCTTCTCCCTCGGCTCTGGGCACCCCCCGGCCGGACCCCGCACTGACCGGAAAAGGTCCAAGTCCAGCGCCTCCAAGTCCAGGACGCTCGTGATCAGGGCGCTGCGGAGGTCCCCGGGTGGAGCCGCAGCCGCAGCCGCCTCCTGCCCACAGGCACCGTCGCTGGGGGTCGCCATCTTGCGCGATCACGTGACGGAGAGTTGCCGGTCCGGAAGCAGCTAGCTCCGCCTCAGCTGCCAATCTCCCTCCACTTCCGGCCGCGGCTGGTAGAAACCGGAAGTTCCCTCTCCGAGGGGGGAGGCGGGGCTTTCCGCGCGACTGGCGGGTCGGCGCGTTGATCTTGCATCACGTGGCGGTCAACCCTGCCTTCTCACTGGTCGAGCGGCTGCAAATCTGGCGACATGGCCGCGGGTTGGTCGGTTCCCCGTGAGGGGCGGCCCTTCCCTCTGGGTTATAGGAGAGCGAAGTGGGACATCTGGGCCTTTCTCGCCAGCGCGGTCGAGGGGCGAGGAAGGGAAGGAGTCTGCAGCTGCCGGCGGGCTGGGCGGCCTCACTCCAGCCTCCCCCCAGGGAGAGGCAGGCCGGGCAGCCTCGTGGGCGGGAAGAGCCGGGCAGGAGAAAGGGCTGGAAGCCCCTGCCGTGCCCTGCCCTTGGAGTCCCCCCCCCCAGTGGGCAGGAGGGGGGAAGCTCCCCCCACGCAAGAGGGGGGCCCTGTAGAGGCCCGGCCTCGCCTCCCTCCTTCTCCTTCGCCTGCCGCCCCTTGTTCCTTAGAAGCCACTAAGAGTGCCTGCCCAGGCCCCGCTGCCTCCCCCACCCCACCCATCAGCTAGAGCGGGGGGGGGGGCTTTGTGGGGAGATGCCCTGGCAGGCCTGCAGTGGGTAGGCAGAGGGCAGCCTCTGGGCGGGGTGCCCTGCCATGGAGCTGGGCTCTTGCTTCAAGAACTACGAGGACTTCCGCGAGTGCTTCAGCGCCTACAAGAAGGAGAACCAGCTGCAGTACGGCTTGAAGAACTGTGTCTCGGTCCGCTGCCACAACCACAGGAACGGGACCCGCGTTCGGGAGGATGTCACGTAAGAATGCCGGAAGGTTTAGGCGGGGCTGGGGGCCGGAGGTGTCCCGCTCCAGCTTGCTTCTTGCCGAGCTGAGTGCTTCCTACTTGCCTGTCGTGCTTTTAGCATTTGAAACCAACCACTTGCACTCTGCTTTCCAGTAACTTGTCTCCCTGTTTGTTCCGGCTTCTTTTCCCTTTCCTGTGCCACAAGGTCTTCCACTTCAAGTGCAGAACAGATTCCCATGAGCAAGGCCCAGGGAGCAGGGAACTGCAGCCAGGCCTGCAGGGCTCCTGGATCAAGCCCTGTTGCACTCCCCCCCCCCCACCCCCCAGCAGAAAGGTTTGAGGTAGGAATATGGAACACTTAACCATTAAGATCTGTCTGAACAGTAAGAAAGTGTCCTAAACAAACACTTAGGCAAGGAAACAAAGCAGCAGGACTTGGGAGATGCCTGCCAGCAAGAAGCTGAAGCACTGCCACCCAGAAGTGTTTTGCTGCCTGCCTCCACTTTCACAGTGACAGGGTGGTAGCCAGGAAGTGGGAATTCCCCCATCGGAGCTCCTGCTGGTTAAACAATTGGCCGATATAACTCCAACAACTTTGAAGAATTGAACTTCATTTGTATCTCTCCAGTGGGCTAAGAGCAGCTTGCTCAGCAGAGCCATGAATTTCTCATCTTCACTCTCTGCACTGTGTTGTGACCTCGGGTACCCCCACTCCCATTCCTGTGACCAAGCTCTGTCCAATAATAGAGCCGGCCAGGTACAGTAGTAATTCTACCAGACTGCAGAATCCCAGAGCATGGTTACTCTGGGATGGTGGAGTGATCAAGTACTTGCTCTGTATGCAAAAGGTTCCATGTTCAATCCCTGGTAGCTGGGCAAAGGCTTCCTAAAAGTCTAGAGAGCCACTACCAGTCATTGTAGATAATAATGAACTAAGTTGGCCAATGGTCTGACTCGGTCTAAGGCAACTTCATATGTTCCTATGTGGTGCCTGGTTCAATCAACTTCTCCTTTTCTCTCCAATTCACTAGGTTCATGCAGGTGAAGTTTGGCTGTGTGCAGTCCAGAAAATACTGCAAGAAGAGAAAACAGCAGCCAAACTTATGCCCAGCATATTTTGTCCTACGGTATAATGAGGACTTGGACCGCCTGGTGATCAGTGAGCTGAACAGCAACCATGTCCATGCAGAGTCCAAGGCTTCCTCTATCAGCTCTGATCCTCCTCCCATGACCAGAGCAGCAGCTAAAATGGCTGGCTATAAAGTCAGCAGCAGCCCTCCAGCAAAGCTGCGCAGGGAAAAGTCTGAAGAAGAAGACAGCTCCTGGGAAGTGGACAACAGCGTGATGGTTGAAGTGGACTGTAATGAAAGTGTGAAGATGGAAATGAATTCAGATGACTCTCTACCTCCCCCTTCTCCTGATCTCCCCCACAAGGAATCCCAAAGCCCTCAGGTAGGGAAAGAGGACCCCTCCAACTCAGCTCTGGTTCGAGTTGCTGAAGCGATGAAAAACTTCCTGCGCGTGGACATGGGTTCTTTGGCCTCCATTAGTGTAGGCAGCGACCAGGACCTAGAGAGGCTGAACTTCCAGACCAGCAAGATGAAGAGCTTATTTGTCAAGTTCCCTGAAAGCCTTTTGCTCCACCGGGTGCAGAGTGAGAGGGGCCACATACTGTATGCTTTTCTTGTGGAAAGCAAGGACCGTGTGGGGAAGTTGGTTCACTTTGCCATCCTGAAGGAGGACACACAGGAGAATGCAAGGAAAATGCTCTCTGTCTTCAAAGAGTTCAACCCTGAGTGGCAGAAGGTCAAGGTGGTCTTTGTGGACATGTCCTTCCTCCACCGGGCTATTCTGCAGGAGCTTTTCCCTTCAGGACAGGTGCTCCTTTCTGTCTACCATACTGTGCGGCTCCTGGAAAAGAAGCTGAAGGAGTCCCATGCTTCTTTCTCCTTCAAGCATAACTTAAAGTTGGCATTGAAGGAAGCAGTTTTCTCCACCTCTAGTGCTAATCTGGATGTACTGTCTCAACAGGTGAAGCGCTTGGTAGACCAAGAGTTGTATGAGTATCTTCGGACTCACTGGTTCTCCTGTGAGATGCTGTGGTACATGCATGCCAAGAAAGGTCTCCATTCCTGCAGCACCTACATTGACAGCTTGGATCTCATCACTCAGAAACTTTCTAACCTCTTTAGCACTCCACTGTCCCTGGAGATGAGCATCCTTCGCTTTGTGGAATACGCAGACTGCTTCAACACCAAAGGCCTTGAGAACTTGAATCAGGGTTTCTCCCGTTGGGAGGAGGACTGTCGCAGCAGCCTCATGGAGGAGCTGAAAACACAGGCCCGTCTCCCCGTGAAGCGCAGTTCCAGTATCGCCTCACAGCAGCTTCCGGCCAGAAAGGCCACAGAGGCTCCCAAGCAGTTTCCCCAACATACGCCAGCCAAGCCTGTTGCCACCATGCTGGCAGCCCTGCAAGCGACCTGCACTGACCTAGCTTACCAACTATGCCTGAATGAGTGGGACGTGGTGCAAAAGTCCACTCAGCTGATGCGTTCCAGCAAGAACAAGACCGTGGTCCAGCTGCTGGAGGACACTCACCCGGTCAGCAAAGATGGCAAGAGCTGCAGCTGTTACTTCCACGGCCGCTACCAGTTGCCTTGCCGGCACATCCTGTCTGTGCTTCAGGCTACCCAGCAGGTAGTGGAAGAGTCCATGGTTGGCAAACGGTGGCAGAAGAAGTACCAGCATTTCTCAGGCTTGGGGGAGAAAGTTCCCGAGTACTTTGATCATGCCACAGAAACCCAGGGGGTGCTGGTGGCAGCGGCAGCGGCAACAGCATCGGAAGAACAACGGGACAAAATCCAGTCTCTCAGCAAGGAGCTTGGCAACCTCCTGCTGCAGAGTGAGGGGGAGGAACTGGAGGAGCGCACCTCTACCCTCAAGATGATTGTGAGCATCTGGACTAAATGTTGTGAGCTGCAGGAGGCGGAGGAGGAGGAAGTAGGGAAGCCCCTTCACGTCCGGAATGTGGGGGATCTCCCCTTCCTCTGGGTGAAGAAGGAAGAGGTGGAGGTGGCAGAACGAACTCCTGAGTCATCTGTAGAAGACACCCAAACACCTTTGGTCTGACCTTGCCATCTCCCATAAGAGCATAAGACATTTTAGGTTTGGAGTCGTGATGCCTATGGCCATGCTCCAGGCTTTCAATAGTTCTTTTCTACTAAAGAAACTCAGGGTTGCTGCTAGCTTCTCAGCAATAAAATGGACTCTTCTGTTCTCCCATCGATCGCTGCTCTTTAAGAAGATGAGCAGGCAAATGGAGCCATCGTGGCTTCCTCCTGTCCAGTATGCAACAGAGCTCTCTCTTTCTCACATGCACACATGCTTGGTGCAGGCCAACAACAGGTGGGATATGATGACCTTCAATTTGGCAGTGTCCGGCTGCTAGCTTGACAATCAAAGTTCTGTGTCATACTGAGAGGCTTTATTGACAAGATTGTCTGTGTGAGGAGTTTAGTTGTGTATTTCTTGCCAAAACTTGTCTGTTGCGCGTCATGCATATGTGGATTTCCTCTCTGCTCTCTTTCTTTGCCCCATTAAGGATCGGTCACTTGAGCAAACCTGTCTGGAATGCGTGTTTGGTTGCTTCAGGTGGGGAGAATCAGAGAGAGATGCATGCATGCAAGGTTGTCTTCAGATCTTGTTCAATTGTGTTTCTACTACAGTGGTCCTGGGGCGGAGGCTGGGCCCCCACTTCACTAGAGCTGGCTGGGCTCCCACTTCACTTCATCTGGTGGGGCGGGGGTGGAAATGCAATCTGGAGTTGGTGCTCTCTTGTTGGCTCTGAAGCCTCTGCTAGCAGTGGCTAGTTTTGCTGCTATGTACTTAGTCCAAATTCATTGTCAGAAATACAGATTTGACTCTGCTTCTCTGTTGCTGAACTTATTTTACATATGGCCTTGCAATGGACTTTATCACCTTTCAAGATTGTCATAATACTTCAGTCCATCAGAATATTCTCGTGTTCAAGACCTGTAGCTGCAGTCTGAAAGTAGATAGGGATGAACAGCTGCCACGCTAATTAGGGGTGTCTTTTATTTGAAAGTATCACTAGTTTAGAGGTCCATGGAATCGAGGTGGGTTTTGTCTTTTCCCCCACTCCCCATGCCACCCCACACTGTCTGAACTGGCAGCAACCCACAAACCAATGGTTTGTGGCACTGTTCCCTCTAAGGCATGAGCATGTGCGAGCGCTCACAAGTTTTTGGATGTCTGCTCTGTTTGTTTGTTTGTTTGTTTGTTTGTTTAATTAACATATTTTTATACTGCCCAAAACTTACATCTCTGTGCAGTTTACAACAAAATAAAAACAGAAAAAGTAAGACATTAGTTAAGACAAAAAACAAAAAGTTTAAAACATTACAATTTATTTTTAAAACAATATTCTAAGACAACATTAAAAACAAAACAGCATCAGTTACAAGCCTGGGTGAACAGGTGTGTCTTTAAATACTTTTTAGAAATTGTCAGAGGTGGGGAGGCTCTTATTTCACTAGGGAGCGCATTCCAAAGCCTCGGGGCAGCAGCGGAGAAGGCCCGTCCCTGAGTAGCCACCAGACGAGCCAGTGGCAACTGCAGAGACGGACCTCTCCAGATGATCTCAGTGGGCAGTGGGGTTCATGACGAAGAAGACGTTCTCTTAAATACCCTGGGCCCAAGCTGTTTAGGGCCTTATAGGTTGAATCAGTAAGGCCCCATTCTGAATGTACATGTGCCCGCACTGCCTTGATTCTGCTGCCCAGAACAAAACTCATTCCGCACAGAGATGGAAAAAAAATTAGAGGGACCCCACTGGGTTGTGGTAACTGAACAAAAAGAGGTACCTGCTCTTAGTTAGCACCCTGCTAACTGATTCTTTTTATTTAGAAGGGGGAGAGCAACTGACCCTATCCATCCTCAGCACACCATCCCTCCAGTGGCTTTTGCTTATGTTTCTCTTTTACATTGTGAGCCTTTTGGGGACAGGGAGGCATTTTATATATATATATATATATATATATATATATATATATATATATATATATATAAATCTATGTAAACCACTTTGGGATCTTTTGTTGAAAAGCGGTATATAAATTTTTGTCGTATTCGTTATATGAAAAAGCAGCTGTGGGGCAGTGAGAAATCATGGTGGGGAGGAGGTGTGCATGGATGAAGCTGACTTATGCTGGCAGAGGATTGGTTCATCTAGTTCTGTACTGCCTGCTCTGACTAGCAGTGACTCCAGGGTTTCCACTGGGGTCTTTCCCAGCCTGCCTCAAGGGGCCAAGGACTGGACTTGTGGCCTGCAGGCCAAGTGTGCGCACAACTGTTGAGCTCCCACACTTGCCCACCTGCAGCTGCTCTGCTCCAAACTGCCCTCCACAGATCACGTGGGCTTCCACGGGGGGAACGAGTTGTGAAGAGGCTTGTGTGCAAGAATTGAACATGGGCCCCATCAGGTAACTTCCCCATAGGGATCAATGGGAAACACAAAAAGATAATAACTCCTGAATGGCTAAGCATGGTGTTCCTACATGATGATAGCATGAAGTGTACGGACTTTCAAGGATATTGGTTCATTCATTGATTTTTAATGCATGTTTTAAAAAACATTTAAAAACTATTTAAAAGTGTCATCATTGTTTTGTTTCATGGCAGAAAATTACAAAAAGTTCTGGAATTGAATCCCCCACTCTGTCTATCACTCAAGCCTCATTTGGAGGCAACTGCCCCTTGCATTCATGGAAAAGGAGTCGGAACCCCCCCCCCTTTTTTTTGCACTTCATTTTATAAATCCAGAATGGGTGGGAAGAAAGTTCTCAAAATTCATATGGTGGTAGCACATGATGGCCATTAAGTATATGGATGTTCAAGGAGATCAGTCTGCCTGCTGAATTTTATGAATTTTTAAAAAGTGTTTTAAATAATTAAAATTCAACAAGTGGACTGATCTGCTTGAACATTCACACATTTAATACTATCATCATGTAGGAACTCCATGTGAAATGTCAGAGCTTTCTGCCCTGCCATTTGGGAGTTACTAATATTTTTTAGTTTCCCATTGATCCCTATGGGGAAATTATTTAAGTTGGAAATCCAGGCATGGCTCCCCTTACTGGTGATCCATGTGCCTTGCACACATTTGCTCAATTGTAGTTTCACCCCTTTGGGGTTCCAAATGTGATTGCTATAGGCAAAATGGTTTATGTGGGGAAATGCAGCTTGGAGCAGAGAGGCAATGGCTGAAGAAAGGAATCAGAACCCTGAAGCTTTGAGGTAGAGGGGTGTGTGTATATATATACACATGTGTACAATATGTACCTCAGCCTGAAGAGAGCCTCAGGAATTGGATATTAAGCATAGAAGGTAACTTTGCCAAGCTAGCACTCTCCTTGATGAGAAGACTGTTGGTGGTACTCCCTTCCAACCTGCACAGCAACAGTAATGCCTTCGTTGGGAGTTCAGTTATGGACAGCCCAATTCAGGAATGAAAGGTCCTAGGTTTGCCTCTTAAATATTTGAAAATGTTTTTCTAGGACCAATATTTGTCTCAGAAAAGACAAACAGCTATTCACTATATACCACTGAAGATGAACTAGGAAACAGGATGTTTCCATATTTTTTATTTTATGTATTTATTAATCAAACTTGTACACTGCCCCAAACTTTCATCTCTGGGCAGTTAACAATAGCATAAAACAAGTTAAAATATTTACAAAAACCTAAAACAATGTACCACTTTAAAAATCACCAATTTAAAAATCAAATTAAAACCTTATTATTTTAAAAAAAACTGAAAAAGCTTGGGTGAAGAGATGGGTTTTCAACTGCTTTTTAAAAATTGTCAGATGGGGAGGATCATATCTCAGTAGGGAGCGCATTCCACAGTCTCGGGGCAGCAACAGAGAAAGAGTGTCCCCATGTGGCCACCAGCTCTGCTGGCGGCAACTGGAGACGGATCTCTCCGGATGACGTCAATGGGCGGTGGGACTCATAATGAAGAAGACGTTCTCTTAGATACCCAGGGCCTAAGCCATTTAGGGCTTTATAAGTTATAACCAGCACTTTGTATTTTGCCTGGAAGCCTACTGATTTTTAAGATAAAATTTAAGAGTTTATATATTGCTTTTCAACCAGAGTTGATGTCATTTACATAGCAAAAGGTGTGAGGAAATGGTTTCTTGTACCAAAAGTTTACAGTCTTTTTTTAAAAAACCACCTGCAAAAGAGACACCAATAACAGCCACTGAAGAGACGTTATATTGGGCTGAATGCTTGAGACGACAGACTTAGCTAGAACATCTTATTAACAAAGCAAGCCTGCAGAATCTTTCTTTGAAAATCTTAAAAGATTGGGTAAGCATCTAGCAAGGATCTTTAACCTACTTTCCAGTAGGCTTATGAGATCACCTGGCTCTGTGTGTGTCTGTCTGTCCGCCCCCTGAACCTTGCAACGCCTGGCCCAGTATGAACCAAATTGGGTACAGTTATAGGGACACCTCAGCGGCGTAGTTTGTGATGTCGTCCACCTTGATCCAAGATGGCAGGCACACAAACTGAGGTCCAAGCAGCCTAATTTGTGGACTGTCTAACCAATCTGAACCAAATTTGCTGCAACTGTAGGGACACAATGATGCCCTAATGGCATGGTGTGTGATGTCATCCACTCCAATTCAAGATGCTGGCTGTGTGAACATCTGAGGAGCGGGCTAATTTGTGGATTATCTAACCAATTTGAACCAAATTAAGTACAGTTGCAGTGAGTGACACACAGGGACACCTCAATGGTGTAATTTGTGATGATGTCATCCACCCTGATTCAAGATGGTGGACATGGAAACTTTTGAGGTGCAAGTGAGCTAACTTGTAAACTGCTTAACTGATTTGAACCAAATTTGGTACAGCTGTAGGGACCCATAGGGAGACCTCAATGGTGTCATTTGTGATCCACCCCAATCCAAGATGGCGGCCACATGAACACCTGAGGTGCAAGTGGACTAATTTGTGGACTGTAACCCATTTGAACCAAATTGGGTACAGTTGCAGTGAGTGGGACATAGGGACACCACAATGGCATAGTTCATGATAAAGTCATCCACACTGATTCAGGCAGATGTGTGAATGTTTGCGACGCGAGTAGTCTAACTTGTGAACTGCCTAACTGATTTGAACCAAATTTGCTACAGCTGTAGGGACACATGGGATTCCCCTATGGTGTTAGTTTGTGATGATGTCATCCATCCTGATCCAAAAGAGCAGACAGGTGAACATTTGAGGTGCAAGTGCACTAACTTGTAGACTGTCTAACATATTTGAACCAAATGAGGTACAGTTGTAGAGAGTAACACACAGGGACACCTCAGTGGCATAATTTGTGATGATGTCAAACACCCCAATTCAAGATAAGAACATAAGGACAGCCCTGCTGGATCAGGCCCAAGGAGGCCCATCTAGTCCAGCATCCTGTTTCACACAGTGGCCCACCAGATGCCTCTGGGGAGCCCACAGGCAAGAGGTATGAGCATGCCCTCTCTCCTGCTGTTGCTCCCCTGCAACTGGTATTGAGAGACATTGTGTCTCTGAGGCTGGAGGTGGCCCACAGCCACCAGACTAGTAGCCATCGCTAGACCTGTCCACCATGAATCTGTCTAAGCCCCTTTTAAAGCCATCCAAGTTGGTGGCCATCAAGAGAGAACAGACTCTTCCTCCCATAAGTCTAGAATTCAAGGACATCTATTGCAGTTGATGGTAGATTTAGGACATAGCAAAGTAAGTCCTGCTTCATACAGCATACAATCAAATGGAATTTGCTGCTCTTCAATGTGGTGACCACTGACCTGGATGGCTTTAAAAGGGAGGTTAGACGCATGGGATCATAGGAAGCTGCCATATAGCAAGTTAGACCATTGGTCTGTCTCACTCAGAATTGTCTACTCAGACTGGCAGCAGCTTCTCCAAGGCTGCAGGCAGGGGAGTCTCTCTCAGCTCTATCTTGGAGGTGCTGCTGTCAGGGAGGGAACTGGGAACCTTCTGCATGCAAGCAGGTAGGTGCTGCTCTTCCCAGCCGCAAGACCAGCTCTCACCCCGATTTGTCTCCTTTCTATGGAGAGCTGAGTGACTACTGAGTCTCCAGCTCCAGAGGCAATCTGCTGCTAAGTGCTTGGTGGTCAACGATGGCAGGACACAGCCTCCAGCTAATGTGGATGGGGCTCGTTCCTGGGTCTGCTTAGCCAATCAGTCAGACACAAGGATTGGGAATAATTAATTGAGGTTTATTGCTCTGCAGTCAGCAATAGGTAATCAATAGGCTCACACTCTCAAACCGATTACAGTTTGGTCACAGGTGCATCTTGCATTTATACAGACAATCTAAAACCCAAGAAACTCCATGTTTGCCCAGAAGACCTCATTCTAACTTAAAGTAGTAACCCCAGCCCAGCTCAGGGACATCACTGCCTCTCATGATTGCCGTCATCATCTCTCTCCAGCTAAAATGTATCTATGAAATTTGCTAAGACAGCTAAGCTTCTCAGGCCAGAAAACAGGATGTAACCAAATAAGGAGTAATCACCAAATGAACAATGAATCATTCGCATGCGTACTAGATACTTAGACCACCATTTTATTGCCACCTATACTGTGTCTAGGGTGTCAGCATCATTTCGATTGTCTGTATAAATGCAAGATGCACCTGTGACCAAACTGTAATCGGTTTGAGAGCGTGAGCCTATTGATTACCTATTGCTGCCTGCAGTAGCAATAAACCTCTATTAATAATTCCCAATCCTTGTGTCTGACTGATTGGCTAAGTGGACCCAGGAATGAGCCCCATTCACATCACAGCCACTGTTAGAAGCAGGGTGCTCTTCTGACTGGAGGCGAGTGCAGAGCCAGGGCATGGAAGCCAAGGGACACAGACAGCAGCCATGCGGAGCACCAAGGCAAGCGCACTCCACAACTGCATGGTTGGGTCTTGCGTCTTGGCTGCAGCAGCAACTGGTCAGACCCAACCATGGTGATGTTGATGGGGCTCGTTCCTGGGTCCACTTAGCCAATCAGTCAGACACAAGGATTGGGAATTATTAATTGAGGTTTATTGCTCTGCAGTCAGCAAGAGGTAATCAATAGGCTCACGCTCTCAAACCGATTACAGTTTGGTCACAGGTGCATCTTGCATTTATACAGACAATCTAATGATGCTGACACCCTAGACACAGTATAGGTGGCAATAAAATGGTGGTCTAAGTATCTAGTACGCATGCGAAGGATTCATTGTTCATTTGGTGATTACTCCTTATTTGGTCATATCCTGTTTTCTGGCAGTGGGAACCTTAGCTGTCCTAACAAGTTTCATAGATACAATTTAGCTGGAGAGAGATAATGACGTTGATCATGAGAAGCAGTGATGTCCCTGAGCTGGGCTGGGGTTACTACTTTAAGTGAGAATGAGGTCTTCTGGGCACACATGGAGTTTCTTTGGTTTTCTAAACACATCAATGGGATGCCAAAGGAGGCAGCTGAGTTGCTCTTCTCTCTCTTCCCGCCTCGCCCAAGAGCTGTGCTGCCTGCAGGCTGAGCATTCGTCAGGTAGAGCTGTGTGACTGTGCAGCTCCACCGGATGCTTGGCCAGCCTGTAGAAAGCGTAGCCCCCAGGAAGGGCGAGAGAGGGAGAAGAGCCACTCGAGCTGGCTCCTTTGGCGTCCCGCGTAATCTCTATCCAAGCTGCCTGCGCTAGCGCATTCGAGCATGCGCAGTAGCCCAGAAAGGGCGCTTGCATAAGCGACACGCTGCCCCACCACCAGGCCGGAAGATGGGTGGTCACGTGACTCTTCCAACCCGCCTCCTTCACCTTTTGACGTCAGTTTCCGAGCCCTGATTGGCTTAAAGGATCGGATATAGGTCGGAAGCTCCTGAGGCTGTGAATGGCGGGTTCGCCTGTCCTTCAAACAGAAAGGAGCACAATCGTGAAAGACACAAGAATATCGCGCAATTGGAAAGAGGCAAAATGGCGGCGGCAGCCGGTGAGCAGGGTAGGAGTCGGGAGGGAGATGGCGGCTTCATTAGCAGCAGCAGCAGCAACGGCGTCCGGACTGGGCCTGCCGAGAGGGTGGCCGCCCACCCCCTCCCCGGCGGCAAGGCCCCCTGCCCCGCCCCCGCTTCACAGCCGGCCCGGCCTGACGCTGCCCACATCTCTTCTGGGGGCGGGGCTTGGCGCCGAGCGGGAGGAAGCCGGGGGCGGGGCTCTGGACAGACACGCCCTCGGCGCGGGGACTACTGCTGCTGTTCGACTCCTCCCCCCGGCGGCCCTCCGCTGCTGCTGGCAGGCCGGAAGAGGAGGAGCCTCCCTCTCTTGCTCCGCTCGGGGAGGGGGAAGCCCCCCCACACTCCTCCCCGGGGCGGCGGCGGCGGCTGCTGCTGCCCTCGCCGCCGCCTCCTCCTCCTGCCCCCCCCGCCCCCTCTCCATGATCTAAGTGCCGCCTCGCCCGGGACGGCCACCCCGCGCCATCCGGACGGTGGCCCACCTTGGCCCGGCCAGCCGCCCCCCACCCCGCCGGCGCTACGCGCAGCTCGGACGTGGCGAGGCCAGGGCCCGGATCCCTCCGTTGCCTGGGAAGCGGCAGCAGCGGCCGTAGCCGCCAGCCTCGGCCCGCGATGCCCAGGGCCGCCTGTTCGGTCAGCGGCGGGCACCCTCGTTTGAATCCCTGGCGGGCGGGTGGGGGTGGTGTCACAGCTCTACCTGACGAATAGGCAGCCTGGCGGCAACGTGGCTCGAGAAGGAGGGAGCGAGACCCTTGGCAGCCCCCTGGCTCCTCAGAATCAGCTGCTGCTGCTGCTGCTTGAGGCAGGCGCGGCCGCCAGGCGGTGTGAGCCCCAGGCTCGCTCAGAGGCCCCGCGGGGGGGGGGTGGAGGCCCGCCTCCAGCATTTGAGGCCCCGCACCCTGATAAAGAGGGTGTCCAGGGATGTGGGGAGCGCTTCTCCTCCTGGGGAAACCAGCCCTGCGAGACGGTGCGGATTCATCTTCACCCTGCGTCTGGGCCCATAGACTGCAGACCCCCCTGAAGATGCTGGCGACTGCTCAGCCCGCCCACCAGCGCCTCTTCTAGCTGCCCTCTGGAGATAATAATGAGGCATTCTCACACACACATAGTTCCTTAGCCAACGAGACAGAAAACTGTAAAGACACTAAAGTGTAACAATTCTCCCTCCTTCAACAGCACTTGGTCCAGCATCGGCCATTAGCAGTGGTTTGTGTATATTGTCAGGAGAGCCCTAATCTTGTGCCATCAGGACAGATACATATTTTTATCAGTATTCATGAATATTTTTAACTCCTTGATATGACAAAATCTGTACCAGTTACAAAAAAACCAAATAATTCTGAAGATCAGTTGACTATATCACACTGTTTACTTGCTTAAACTTGCATTTCTCAGCTGAGAGAATTTCAAATTTTGGTCCAATAGGGGTGTGCATAAAAGCAAGTTGCAAAACTTATCAAATGCCAAAAAAATGGCATCAAGCCCTTTGAGCTTGAGGCCCAAGCTAGTAATAGTCATAATAATTTTGTATTTTGGTCACTGACCAGCAAAGAGGCCCAAGCTAAATTGCTCTCCTGCCCTCGCCGCAAAAGTGCCAACTTTTCAGCCCATGCAAAAGACAGCAAGGGGTTGTATTTCAGGTGCAAACCCAGGGCAAAACAGTAGCCAAGAGAACATGATAGTAGCTGAGCAGGGAGGACAGCACAAGAGTAGGGGTAAGCTGCAATGTCCTCGCCCATGCTCCGGTTGTATCACTTTAATACTGTTTCCATTAGGGCCACCATTGCTCGTCAGGGACGCCAAGCCTGTTTCCCACAGTGGCCAACCAGACGCCTTTGGAAAACTGCCCTTTGGGCAGGAAGGCAAATCGCTCTCTGCCTCTGTTGCTTCCCAGCGGCTGGTGTCTTTTGCAGACGCTTCCTTCTGTCCTTCCTCTGAACCTGGAAGTAGCATGTAGCAAGGGATAACCTTGTCCTCTGTGAATTTGGCTAATGCCCTTCCAAGCCATCTTAGCTAGTGGCTGCCACCACTACAATCTTGCGGCAGCAAATCCCCTTCATTAATTAAGCACTGTGTGAAGATGTACTGGTACTTGCTTTTGTCCGAAGTGCATAAGAACATAAGCGGTCTATTGACGGCTACTAGTCGGAGGGCTGTAGGCCATCTCCAGCCTCAGGTGCGGGGTGCCTCTGGGTACCAGTTGCGGGGGAGTAACAGCAGGAGAGAGGGCATGCCCCTTTCAACTCCTGCCTGTGGGCTTCCGGCGGCATCTGGTGGGCCACTGTGTGAAACAGGATGCTGGACTAGATGGGCCTCCTTGGGCCTGACCCAGCAGGGCTGTTCTTATGTTCAAAGGCCCATCTAGTCCAGCATCCTGCTTCACACAGTGGCCCACCGGATGCCTCTGAGAAGCCTACAGGCAAGAGCTGAGAGGGGCACACCCCCCTCCCCTGCTGCTACTCCCCAGCAACTGGTATTGAGATAGAGGCTGGAAGTGGCCTCTGTCCCTCATTCTGGTAACCATGGATAGACCTGTCTTCCATGAATTTGCCTAAACCCCACTTAAGTTCCATTTGTTCTTTTGGCAACTTGCCAGTCAATTGAGTCTTGGTTCTAGTGTTGCGAGACAAGGAAAACATGTTGCTAGCCATTTTATCCCCACCAGTTGTAATGTTATAAACCTCAGTCGTGTCCCTGCAGTAATCCACCCCCACCGAGCTAAAGAGCCACAAATGTTCTGTCCTTTCCTTCCATGGAGGATGTTCCAGCCCCCTGACCACTTTGGTTGCCTTCTTCTGCACTTTCCCCAGCTCTAAATATCCTTTTTGAGCTGCCGTGTCCAGGACTGTGCCCATTATTCCAGAGGTGGTCACATCGTAGATGTGTCTTAACCATTTTATTTTATGTCTCTTTCCTAATGAACCCCTAGCATGGGATTGGCCTTCTTCACAACTGCCGCACACTGACTTCTTGTTTTCATGGAGCTGTCCAGCTTGATCCCAAGATTTTTCCAGCGGCTCAGACTTCATTGGCATCCACGTGGACTTTGGATGTTTTGCCTTGGTAGGCATCACTTCATACTTATTTACACTGAACCACATTTGCCATTTTGTTGCCCATTCACCCAGCTTGGGGAGATCCCTTCAGAACTCTTCACAGTCCATTTTGTTCCTTGCCACCCTTAATGGTTTGGTGTTTTCTGCAAATTTGACCACTTTGCTGTTTACACCTACCTCCAGATCCTTTATGAACATGTTTAAAGAGCACCAGTCTCATTCCAGATCTTTGGGGGACCCTGCTTTTTATACGCTGCCTTGTGAAAATTGGCTATTCATTCCTATTCTGCTTCCTGTTCTTTAACCATTTACCAGTCCATAAAAGGTGCTGTTATCGTATCCTGTGATTGCTAAGTTTGCTTTAGAGCCTTTGGTGAGGCACTTTGTCAAAGGCTTTGTGAAAGCCCCAAGTATACCATGGCAGCTGACCTACCTCTGCCCCCTGATCTGTTGACATGTTCTGCTATTCAGGTGGAAGCAGCTTCTTTAGCTAGTACTCTGGTGGGTAGTATATGAAGTATATACCTAAATAAATTGGCTGTGATCTGCTGGTTTTGGTTTTGCATAATGCACAGGGGAGGGAGCATCTATCACCCTGTAGATCTTGTTGGAGAGTATTCTGCCCATCCTTGCACCAGCATGGTGAATTGTTTTTGTTTAATACTTGTTTCTCCCACTAGGCCCTTCAGTCTGAGATAAACCATCAGTCTGGCATCAGCAACAGAATCCAGCTCCTTTCATAGCAGCCAGCATAACTATCTCTCGAGAAAGCGGGCCAAGAAGCACAGTCCAGGAGCAATGGCCCTCGACACTGTGAAGGAGCTGCTGAGCTTTGACTGTGGCTCCCTGGTAGCTTATCAGCTGGACAAGAACTCCCAGCTGGATTCTATCAGTTTTCAGACTATCCTAATGAGAGATGTCTTTTTAAATCACCCAGAGGTGGTGCTTATTCATCGAACCCACAACCAATGGGGCAAGGCCCTCTATATGTTCATGGTGGACAAACCTTTTCTGAAGCTTAAGGGGGAGATGACCAAAGTGATCCACTTCTCCGTCCCAACCAGGGAATCGGCAGAAGGCCTGGTTCACATGTACCACACCTTCAAGGCCTTCAACCCCGAATGGAAGCAGATCAAGACCTTCCTGGTTGATCCACGCTTCCGGCTGCTACCGACACTATCCGAAGCGTTCCCCTCGGCGGATATCCAGCTGTCTGTCTTCCATATCTGCAAACATCTGCAGCACAAGATCCATCAGGTCTCCCTGGAGTTCCATACGGAGAGGCTAATCCTGAGCGCATTGAGGAATGCCATGTGTGCCCCCAGTGTGGACAACCTGAGGAAGATGCACACCATCCTGAATGACTTTGTGAAACCCAGCATCTTGCCCCAGCTCCACAAGGACTGGCTGCTCAATGAGAAGATCTGGGCCTTCCACCGCTGGCGAACCTGGGGACAATGTAGCCAGTACTTCAGGGATCTGGAGATGATCACGCGCAACTTGAGCCAAGTCTTCTCTGTGGGACCCTCCCTGGAGACCTGCATCACCAGCATCGCAAAAAGCTACCGGAAGAGTGTTTTGAAGGACGCCTTGGAAGTCGTGCCGTGCCCAGCTACCGTCCTCAATCGGAACATCTCCTCTCTCCATAACCTGCTGGTTCTCAGCTCATCGGCTGCAAACTCTTGGAGGCCTCTTCTTCCTCGAGATCCCTCCACAGCAGACCCACAGCCGCTCCTGGAGCCAAAATCAGAGGTTGCCCCTGAAGATGCAGCTTGTGAGCAGGAGCTGGAGCTAACTGCCGAAGAGCCCGCGGAGCAGATCAAGCAGTCACTGAGCACCATCTGTACAGAGCCTGCAGCCAGGCTGTGCTTGAATGAATTTGCTGTGGTCCAGAGCTCTGTGCATTTGATGGGAACGAATGAAGACACTGTCAACATACAGATCCTGGAAGATGCCCACGCCGTGAGCCGGAAGGGTCTCAACCCCAGCTGCACCTGCCACTTCAGCCAGACTTTCCAGCTGCCCTGCAGGCACATCATGGCAGTCTTGAACTCTGAAGGGAAGGCTGTGGAGGCAGAGAGGATCCCTGCGCAGTGGCGCAAGGGGCACTGCATCTCCCAGCCAGGGCAGAGCAGCACCAACGGCCTCCTGGAGGTCCTGGGGAGTTCGTGGGATGAGTCTTTGGATAAATACTTGGCGGTGTCCTTCCTCACAGAGCAGATCCGCCGCTTGCTGAGCCAGTGCAGCCCCGAGGAGTTTGACCGCAGGCACAGCACCCTCCGTGAACTGGCCGACAGCTGGATTGGACCTTATGTGCAGGTGAAGTTATGAGCCTGGAGTTGGTGTTCCCTTTCTTCCCCGATCGGAGACCTGTGGGGCTTGTCGTTGGAGTGAGTGGCCTGTGGGCCAAGCACATCCATGCATTCCAAGACTCCTGCTCTTGCCTGGGCCTTTGCAAGCCAGGAGCCGGCACAGAGGAGGAGGCCCACGGGGTGTGCAGTGGAGGAGGGTGGGTTCCGGTCCTTTCCAGCCCACCCTCTCCCTTCCCCAGGCCAGCGACTGCCGCTGCACCAGAGCTGCTCCACGTTGGGCCCCATAAGTGCCTCAGCCCAGGCGCTCTGGATGGAGAAGGCAGCCTGGTGCTCCCTTGCCCCTTCCCTCCTCTCCCGCTGGGTACTGGGTCCTCCAGTACCATGCAAGAGCAGAGCTTGCTTTCCTAGAGCACAAAGAAGTTAATAAATTGATCTCTCCCGTTTGTCATTGCTCAAGATGTCAGCTGTTACGTATCGCTCAGGCTGCTTTTGGGTGGGACTCATGCGCTGAAGTTTGGCGGGTTCTCACCTGCTTTCTTGGGCTGGAGGCTTAGGTTGGGGAGACTAGAAGCAGCCCCTTCGCGTTGTATCAGGCTGAAAGTGAGGTGACAGAGGCATGTACGAAAGCCAGTCCTTTGGGGAGGATTGGGTCTGGCTCCCAAGAAGGGGGTGTGTAGTTTGGGATGCTGGGGGTGCAGAGCTGTGCCCAGGAATTGGGCTGTGTGATGCGCACGCGCACACACACACACACACACACACACACACACACACACACACACACCATGTGTAATGCTGGTATGGCGGGGGGGCACTCTGATGGGGCTGGTGGGGGCCCCTGTCCTCTGGCCCAGACACAAAAGCAGAATAGCAGCCTGGCGAAAGTTGTGCTTGCACCTCCTTTATAGCGGCTTCTCAGCCAAGAGTCTCTTGCCGCTACTTCTCCAGCTGTGCCAGGAACAAAGGCGCGAGGCTCCTGTGGGCTGCCCTCTTCCGCTGCAGCCGGTCCCTCTTGCCCGGAGCCCCCCCCAGGCGCGGCACTGCTGCCCAGCTCCTCCTCGGGGCCCCCTCCCCCTGTGCGCCTCCCGGCTCCAGGTTCTCTGCCATGAAGCACTGGGCAGCCTGGATCATGTCCTCCTCCCGAACGCCCGGCACGGGGACCGTGGGGATGCCCGCGATCATCATGGCCAGGGTCAGGATGCAGATGTTGGGGGGCAGGGGCAGTCCTGGCGGGGCCCCTCTTTCTTGCCCAAGCTTTGCTGACATCAGGAAGACTCCGCTGGGCAAGAAGCCCCACCTGGCCAGGGCAAAGTCTCCCCTGGGGCTGGCAGGGTCCCTGGGGGGCTGGCTGAGGGGGGGCGAGAGGCAGGGCCACCTGTCCTTGGTCTGCTCCAGGGGGTACTCTTGGGCCAGGTTCCTGGGGGGCAGGCTTCTCTGTGGCTCCCACCTGGCGGCTGCCCCCTGGCTGCTGGGCGCGCTCGGTGCGCGGCAGGCTCCCTCGCAAGGCTGCGTGTGGAGCAGCTGGAGCGGAGCTGCTGCCTTCGCCTGCAGGTTCCTCCGGAAGACCCTGGCAGCAGAGGAGAGGCTGGCGGCGGCGGCGGCTGCAGACACCTCTCTGGGCATCCCGGGGTAGAGGCTGGCCAGGCTGCTGGGTGCCCTGTGGCCCTCTCTGCTGATGGCCTCTCCTGCAGGAAGGGGAGGGGAGCAGCGGGTTAGGCGGCGGAGGAGGAGGAGGAGGAGGAGCAGCGGGAGCGCATGGAGGGCGCCTCCCGTCCCTGAGGGGCCAGGCTGGCATGGGGTCGGGGGGGGAGTGGGGCTGGGCCAGGACATGCTGCCTTTTCCGTGGTCTGCTGCGTGTGCATCTTTCCCAAGAGGGAGGCGGGCCCGCTGCCTTCGGATGTGGTCTTCATGCCCTGTTCCCCTCCCCACCCTGGGAGCTCCTCCCAGGCAGCAGAGGCCGGCCGGCCGGGGGTGGGGGCCACTGGGCCCAGCGCATCCGCCGCCAGGCCCCAGCCCCCGTCTGTCTGTCTGTGCTGGGGCCTAGGCAGGGGCTGGCCTGACCCAAGAGGAGGCTGTGCCCAGAAATGCTCACCCTGCCCACCGAGCTTTTGGGCCTTGGCATCGGAGCCCCAGAGGGGTTGCAGGAGGGCAGGCCTGGAGGGCGCCTGCCAGGACTACCAAGGCCCCAGTTGGGGCGGGGAGGCCTCTGGCTGCCATCCGGAGAGGCAGGAGGGCGATTGGGCCGGAGGGGTGGAGGGACTCCTGCAGCCTTGTCCTTGGCGCAGGGCGTGGACAGCTTGGCCCTGCGGCACTGGGGTGGGGCCAGCACAGCCCTCCCTCCTGATCAAGGATGTGCCAGCCGGGGCACCGGAGCGTAGCAGCAGCAGGTGATGAAGGGGGGTGGGGGTTGGAGAGCAGCTCCCCCCCCCGCCCCACAACACATCTGGGGGAGGGAAAGGCAAGCTCTACCTTGACTGGCAGGTGGAAAGAAGCCTGCAGAAGCTTTCCCCATCCCATAATAGGACATGGTGGCAGCTGGGACCTGGCGGCGCTGCTGCTGCTGCTGCTGCTGCTGCTGCTGCTGCTGCTGCTGCTGCTGCTGCTGCTGCTGCTGCTGCTGCTGCTGCTGCTGCTGCTGCTGAGGTGCCCTGAGCTCCCCCCATTCTAGAACCCGCGTCACAGGCCTCAGCCCTTAGGTCACACAGAGCCACTGTGCAGCCACCGGCTTGTTCCTCTGGCCCAGGCACCGTGCTTGCTCCCCTCCCAAGAGCCGGGCTGGCTTGCCCCGGGCAAGTGGGGCGGCTGGACAGGCCTGTCGCCCGGCCTCTGCCAGCTCTGAGGCTGGTACGAGAGCCCCGGCACACCTCCAGCACAGCGTTTCCTCTCACAAGGAGTCCCAGAAGTGGTTGACTACAACTCCCAGAACCCTCAGCCTGCCCCCAGAACTCGGCCCTGGCCCTTCCCGTGTGAAATCAGCACTGCCCCAACACTGGCCTTGCGCTTCCCTGAGGCCCTTTTATTGATAGCCTTTCATGGTGCATCCCAGCTTCTTGCTCAGGTCCCTGAAGTCAACGTCTCGCCTCGCCAGAGGGCTGGCCTCTCGCAAGGCTTGCGTTCTGCGGGCCCACCATGGGCTTCCCTCGCTCTGTCTGGCCCCAGAGATCGTGGGGCTTGGTGGTGCCGTGCGCCTGCAGAGACCTCGCTCACTTCACTCCTCTTTGCAGAAGCTCTTCAGGAGCGGAGGGAGGTGGAGCCCATCGATGGCCAGCCGGTGCACGATGTGTTTCTGGATGGTCAGCCGGCAGAGGGTCTGCAAGGAAGGGACTGGGAGGAGGGAGAGGAGAAGAGGAAGGGGAGCTGAAGGCGGCAGCGGCGGCGGCGGCGGCCTCTGGGTCAGACTTGGGCCCTGCTGCTGACACATGCTGCTCCCTGAGCCCCACCTCAAGGGCCTGGGAGAGAGGCGCTCTCTCCCTGCCGACACCCTAGCTGCTCCTCTTGGGCAGGTTGCTGCCTAACGAAGCAGCAAGGTGGTCTGTGGCACTCTTGGCGGCAAGATCAGCCGGCCATGTCAGCTGGGAGGGGGCACTGGGAACCCAGGGAGCGGCCCTCGACTGAGTCAGCCCCTGGGGCCCCTGAGCTGAGGATTGTCTGCCCAGACTGGCAGTGGCGGCTTCTCCCAGGTTGCAGGCAGGAGCTGGGCCCTGCTGGGCCCCGGGGACAAGTCATGCTGGCTCCTTCCCCTGCAGCTCTCGGTGTCCCTCTGGCTGGGGCTCCCTTGGGTGGGACCGCTCCTCCCTGCAGGTCCTGCAGCTGCCACTGCCTCTCCATCCCGCCCAGCCGCCCGTCCCGTTGGCTCTCCTGGCAAGAGCTGCCCGTCCGGCAGTTCCTCCCTCGGCAAATCCTGCCCCCGAGCATGGGTGTCCCCTCCCCGTGGCCTGCGCTCTCCTCCCAGGGTCTTGCGAGGGAGGGTGGGTGCCTGCCTGCCCACTAGTGAGCTCTTCCCCCCCCCTTTGGGGCGGGGGGGGGTGCTTGTTGCCTGGCCCTTTGCCAAAGTGACTCCTCCCAGCCGGATTTCCCGCCTCACAAATGGGCCGCATTCTGCCCGGAGCAGATTCCCGCCCTGAGCCCGTTCTTTCCTCCGCTCGCGTGCTAGGGCTGCTCCTCCTCCTCCTCCTCCTCCTCCTCCTCCTCCTCCTCCGGCCAGCAGGCCCCGCTTTCTCCTGGGCCTTCCCCTCACCTGTCCCGCCAGGCCCGGGAGCCTCCCTTTTGTGCTCCTGGGGCCGGGCTCCAGGCTGCCCCTGCCCCTTGCTTGGCGGGGCCCGGCCTTGCCAGAGGGAGGAGCCTCTCCTGGGGCTTCTGGGCAGGAGGCAGAGCCAGGCGGGGCTCAGGGCCCAGCGGGAGGAGGACAGCCACCCGTGGGACCTGGGTTCGCAGAGCTGGTGGGCTCGGCACTCGGCTGGCAGCTCTGCAGAGCGGAGCCCATCTGGGCAGAGTGAAGCCTTTGGAGTGGCAGGGTCAGGCCACGGAGGAGGACCTGCAGCTGCCAGCCTCTCTTCCCTCCTGCCCTGCTCTAGGGCAGGCTTTGTGCCCCGGGGCCCTGCCGAAGGGCCATGGGTTTCTTCAGGTCTCTCTCACCCTCACTGCTGGATCGAAGGGCGGGCAGCCTCGGCAGACACCTGGCCAGCCAGCAGTGCCTCTCTTGGCTCCCTCGCTCTGCTCCTCGCCGTCCGGCGGCTGCTCCCGACCCAGCAGCTGCCTTTCCTTTTCCATCTCCGCAGCTAGACCTTGCTCCGGGCGCTCAGTCTCTCCCGCCTCACCTACGGAGCCGCCTCTTTCTTTGCCCCCTCAGACTTGAGAACGCCGGTTGCCAACATCATCATCATGCCTCTCCTCACTGGCCAGTTCCCACTTCTGCCTCTCAGACACGGGCCTCCCTCTCTCCGGGGCTCTGCCTTGCCCTGCCTCCTCCTGCCCCTCCTCCACCCACCCCGAAGGCTCCCACTCTCCGAGGACATTCCCCACGATCAGGGGCGTAGCTATCATTGAGCGAAAGGGTTCAAAGAACACGGCCCCCAGCTCCTGAGGGCCCTCCAGCTCCACCCCTCCCCATTTTCTTCATTGTCTCCGTCACTCTGGGGGGCTGCCCGAGAGAGGGGTGAACACGGGGCCCCTCTCCCCTAGCGACGCCCCTGCCCGCGATGCCTGCACTTTACAGGGGAGCAGCACTTCCCGCACCCTTCTGCTCCCTCCTGCCCTTTCCTCACCCCCCTCCCCACCAGGAGGCAAAGCAGAGTGGCCTCCTTTGGCCGCATTCATCCCATAATAGCCCTTCCTCCCCTATTCCCCCCACCTCTATCTCATGTCCTGTTAACATTTAGATGGTATGTTCCTTGGGACAGAGATCTACCTTTGCTAAACTCAGGAAAGTGCCATGAATGCTGAAGGCGGCGTATCAAGCAATGCAATAATAATTAATAATATGACAAAATACAGAATTATTGGTGGAGACCTTCTGAGCACTTGAGAATAGCACCCAATGTGGTTCCCCTTTACCTAAGTTGAAAAGAGATACAATATTTGAAGTGTGATAGTGGAAGTGGTTTGATAGGACTGTTGTTCTCTCCCCCCCACACCCCAAAAAACCCAGCCCCAAACCAAAGTGCTTTTCTGCCTGGAGGGAGAGAAACCAGTTCTGCAGCCTTCCATCGTACAGTTGTTCGGTTGCAAGTAGGGAAAAAGCAGCTGTGCTGGGTGCCAGTTGGCTGGCTAGGACCTCCATCATTGCCAGCCACCTGCCCAGCCCAGCCCAGCCCAGCCCAGCCCTGGAAGCTCACATACACCAGATGCCAGCATACGAAAGTGGGTGCAAGCAGCTGTCAACACTCCTGCGGCCGAAAAGGCGTTGCCGGAAGAGAGGTGGGGGAGGAACCAGGTGGAGAACCTCTCCCACTAGCAGAGCAACGCCCAGTCTCCAGGATGATCTCCACCGGTGATGCAGCTGGTCCCACACTGCCACCTTTGCAGCAGCGGGCGGGTGTGTGTGGGGGGGGGGGGGCTGCAGCTGCACTGCATGTTGCTTGCAGTAACTCTTTTCTTCGGCTGGCATTGCTGTTTACCAGTGTGGGGCAGTGTCTGTGCAGTCCTGGGAAGTTGATAGAAGCTAGCATGTTCTCCTTCAAAGGGGCCTTTTCTGAAGTGTGCAGCCTGCCTGCCTGCCTGCTGCCTGAGGGTGGGACTGTTGTCGTCCCTCCTTGGCCTGGGCAAGCAGCCATTTTCCTCCCAGGGCAAGGAGCAGTTTTTGGGCCCCATCTGGAGGGTGGGGAGAATGCTGACGACTCCTCCCTCGCACAGCAGGCCTAGTCCAGATTGTGTGCACACCCTCAGAGCTGCTCTCAAAAAGCGGGGGCGGGGTAGGAAGCAGCTCATGCCTTCTGCCTCTGAGACCCTTTGACCTCAGAGGCTTCCAGCGGCATCTGGTGGGCCACTGTGTGGAACAGGAGGCTGGACTAGATGGGCTTCCTTGGGCCTGATCCAGCAGCAAAGCTGTTCTGATGTTCTGATGATGCGAAGACATGCTGCTTGCCTCCCAGGAGAAGACAACCCCTGGCTGAACCCCTAGGATGTTTTCCACCTTTATCTTCCATGTTGGTTTTTCCCTCATTCTCTACCTCTCAGTGCCTGAGGAAGTCTGAGTCTCCTGGCCCTGGTGGAAAGACCAAGCAGTGGCCTTGCTGACGCCACTTGGCTGCTTTAGTGGGATGCAATGGCTCCAAGAAGGCCAGGCTGCCTGCACTGCTCAGCTGCTCCTCTGGAGTGTGCCCCAAGGATCCACAGCTTGCCTGCTCTTTATTCCAGAGAGCAAACACCATCCGCCTGGGATCTCATGGGTCCCAAGCAGGTGCCATCCCCTTCAAAGCGTCTCCCCCTGGCCCTGCACTCCTCTGCTTGGTCAAGGCCTTTGCAGGCTCTGTCTTGCTGGCAGGTCTTTGCAGCTCTGTCTTGCTGGCAGGTCCTGAGCAGCCAGCTGGGCACATTTGTTTCTGTTGGGCAGAAGGGGCAGGTCCTGGATCCCCAGTTACCCATAAACGCTGTCTTCAGTGTCACTGAGAACATTCAGTGACATTCAGTAGCACTGAGGAACGTTTAGCTAAAAGCATCAAGGGGAATAACAAAAACTTCTTTAAGTACATCAGAAGCAGGAAACCTGCCAGGGAGGCCATTGGACCATTAGACAATGAGGGAGTGAAAGGGATCATTAAGGAGGATATGGAGGTAGCAGGAAAGCTAAATGAGTTCTTTGCGTCCATCTTCATGGCAGAGGATACTGAGCATATACCTGTTCCTGAACCAGGCTTTTCGGGGATGGTGGCTAAAGAACTGAGCCAGATAGAAGTGATGAGAGATGCTGTTCTAAACTGTCTGGAAAAACTGAAAACTAACAAATCACCAGGGCCGGATGGCATCCATACAAGAGTCCTCAAAGAACTCAAATGTGAAATTGTTGACCTCCTTGCTAAAATATATAACTTATCCCTGAAATCGGGCTCTGTACCAGAGGACTGGAGAGTAGCAAATGTAACACCGATTTTCAAGAAGGGATCAAGGGGTGATCCGGGCAATTACAGGCCGGTTAGCTTAACATCTGTTCCAGGCAAATTGATGGAAAGCGTCCTCAAGGATAAAATTGTAAAGCACCTAGAAGAACAGGCCCTGCTCGGAGTGAGCCAGCATGGCTTCCGCAAAGGTAAATCTTGCCTCACCAAACTTTTGGACTTCTTTGAGAGTGTCAACGAGTGTGTGGATCAAGGTGATGCAGTTGACATAGTCTACCTGGACTTCCAAAAAGCTTTTGACAAAGTTCCTCATCAAAGGCTCCTGAGGAAACTTAGCTGTCATGGGATAAAGCGACAAGTACATGTGTGGATTGCTAACTGGTTGAAAAACAGGAAACGGGGTAGGTATAAATGGAGAGTTTTCACAATGGAGGGAAGTAAGAAGTGGGGGTCCCCCAGGGGTCTGTACTGGGACCGGTGCTTTTTAATTTATTCATAAATGATCTAGAAGCAGGGGTAAGCAGCGAGGTGGCCAAATTTGCAGATGACACCAAACTCTTTCGGGTAGTGAAATCCATAACTGATTGTGAAGAGCCCCCAAAGGATCTCTCCAAACCAGGTGAGTGGGCTACAAAGTGTCAAATGCGGTTCAGTGTTGGCAAATGTCAAGTGTTGCACACTGGGACGAAAAACCCCAACTTCAAGTATATGCTGATGGGATCTGAGCTGTCAGAGGCTGACTAGGAGAGGGATCTTGGGGTGGTGGTGGACAGCTCGTTGAAAGTGTCGACTCAATGTGCGGCAGCTGTGAAAAAGGCCAATTTCATGCTAGGGATCATTGGGAAGAGGACTGAAGATAAAACTGCTAATATTATAATGCCCCTATACAAAACTATGGTGCGGCCACACCTGGAGTACTGCGTATAATTTTGGTCACCACATCTAAGGAAGGGCATTGTAGAACTGGAAAAGGTGCAGATGAGGGCAACCAAGATGATCAGGGGCCTAGAGCACCTTTCTTATGAGGCAAGGCTACAACACCTGGGGCTGTTTAGTTTAGAAAAAAGACAACTGCTTGGAGACATGATAGAGGTCTATAAAATCATGCATGGTGTGGAGAAAGTGGATGGAGAGAAATTCTTCTCCCTCTCCCATCACACTAGAACCAGGGGTCATCCCATGAAATTGATTGCTAGGAAATCTAGGACCAGCAAACAGAAGTACTTTTTCACACAACGCATAATCCACTTGTGGAATTCTCTGCCACAAGATGTGGTGACAGCCAACAACCTGGATGGCTTTAAGAGGGGTTTGGATGACTTCATGGAGGAGAGGTCCATCAATGGCTACTAGTCGGAGGGCTGTGGGCCACCTCCAGCCTTGGGGCCGGGGTTCCTCTGGGTACCAGTTGCTGGGGAGTAACAGCAGGAGGGAGGGCATGCCCTCAACTCCTTCCTGTGGCTTCCAGCGGCATCTGGTGGGCCACTGTGCAAAACAGGATGCTGGACTAGATGGGCCTCCTTGGGCCTGATCCAGCAGGGCTGTTCTTATGTTCTTATGATGGCTGAGGGCCATTGTGGCAGGGGAGGATGGGAGCTGTAGTCTAACCCCTGCAGAATGATCCCAGGAGCTGACTCCCAGCGCCCACCTACCCTTGTGCCATCTACTGTGGCAGGAGTTTCCCAGGCCTTGTGCTGGGGAAAGGGATGCAGGGAACTCTTTGGAATCCACCAACATTCTGTGGGTGTTCATTGGAGTTCCAAGGAGTCTTGATTTTGTCCTGGAGGAGACCATGGGGCACAGCTCTCCAAGGTCATGCAAGCTCGGCCTGCCATCTGTTCTCCTTTCATGAATGGGAAGGCACCAGTGGGACCTCCTGCATGCAAAGCAGTCCCGCTGCCGCCTTCCGCAGACTCTGGTCATTGGCCCCTCTCTGCCTGAGACCTTTTGCGGAAGATGCCTGCCGCAGTTGAAGCTGGAGCCCTGTGTGCCTGGAGCCTCTGCTCACCCCAGAGACACAACTGCTGTTCTGTCAGAGAAGAGAAATGTCTGGCGCTACCACTGTGGACTTTCAAACAACCCTTCTAAAGCAGTAATCAGAAACAGGTCCTAGAAATAGCACACAGGACGGAAGCGGTCTAGGCCTTGCCAGAGAAAAGGACATGTAAACATAACACCCGTGATGGCAGAGTCTGATCAGATGGGACAAATTCAGCCGAGCGAGTTGCAGTGGGGCCCAAGGGAGGCTGCTGGCTGCTCTGCTCCAGGGTGAACCTCAGATGAACTCCCCCCCCCCCGACTCTGCACTCTCTGACTTCCTGATCATTCCTGCCAAGGGAGCTTTGTGACCTGATGGAATTGCTCCAATGGAGATCTTGGCTCCTGGGGTCATTCCAACAGCCAATAACTCACAGCTGGCCAATATATGGCATTCTGTGGGCATATGTTTAAGCCCAAATCCATGTGTATGCAATAATTTGCAGTCGTGCCTGGGAATCTTCTGTTCTGACCAATCAGCAGTTTAAATATCTGCAAATGTCTGAGTTCACTAACTTTTAATTAGGCAAAATGAATATTTAGGAGAAGGTGTCCTTTTGCCTAGTGAAGAGTTCAGTGCAAGTTGAAAGCCTGCACAAGTCCTGGGGCACCCAGCATAAGATAAGAACATAGGAACTTGCCTTATAGTGAGTCAGACCCTTGGTCCATCTAGCTCAGAACTGTCTTCCCAAACTGGCAGTGGCAGCTTCTCCAAGGTTGCAGGCAGGAGTCTCTCCCAGCCCTGTCTTGGAGCTGCAGCCAGGAAGGGGACTTGGAACCTTCCACAAGAAAGCATGCAGGTGCTCTTCCCAGAGCAGCCCAATTCCCTCAGGGGAATATCTCACAGTGCTCACACATGTCGTCTCCCATCCAAATGCAAACTAGGGCAGACTCTGCTTAGCAAAGGGGACAGGACATGCTTGCTACCACAAGATCAGCTCATGCTGAGTATGTCTCTCATGTGGTGGGGCCAACATGGCACCAGTGTTTGAATCCTTCACTGACACCCTCCCCCCAAGTCTGAATGTCAGGGGGAAGCATCTCCTTCCCTAGTGCACATCTCTTTGAACCTTTGGACATTTGCATACGTGGGGCTTCAGTTGCCTTGGAGACTCTCCCACATTCATGTGACCAGCCGATCATTCTTAATGCTGAGGAGAGGCATTTGTTGTGCAAATTAACATTCTGGCCAACATATACTTTACAGTCTCATTACAAATTCACGGAAGCAAGAACTGCTTTAAGCCTCAAGTGAGCAGCAGCTCTTCGGTCTTGCCTGCTTTTCAGCTTGCTTGCCACAGTTCAAAGGGGCCTGATGCTGGTTTCCCTCACTGTCAGCATTGCTGCTGAATCACGAGCCAATCCTGGCCGACCTACTGCACAAGGGTGTGCCAGCCCCAAAACGTCTCATGCACGTCAGTTGCACAACTGGAAATAATAGGCTTACTCTTATGTGATGTCATCTGCGCCATTTTTGCAGTTGTGTGTGACTTGCATATGCGCAGTGATGCCAGGCTGCGGTACCCTTGCATGGTGTGCCCGCCCCTGTGTTGACAGCCGCTGGGGGCCAGATTAGGGTCCCCAGTTTCCCTGGCCTTGTTTTCTTCTTCTTCCACCTTGTCCCAAGTGGCTTTCCTGCTCTGCTTCCCTTGTTGGTTTGTCTGTTTCCCTTTAAAAGTAATAATAATAATTTTTGAGAAATGCACATTTGGGGAGATTCATGGAGAAATCTCACAGAGAAATGTGCAACTACTCAACTCCTGGGGGATGCCAACAGATGGCCAGCAAAGTCCCCTAAGGGGCGAGAACGTTTCAGATAATCCAGAAGGGGAAAGAGTAACCCCAGGAGTAGAGCAGATGGAAACATGACAGCTGGTCAAAAAGGTTAAGTGACAGTAAAGGAGGTAGCACACGCCAACGCCAGGTAAGAGACTTGGCATACAGGTGTTTATATACCAATGCCAGAAGCCTCCAAGCCAAGATGGGTGAGCTGGAGTGCTTGCTTGCTAATGAAAACAGAGATATAGTGGGCATAATGGAAACCTGGGGGAATGGTGAGAACCAGTGGGATGCTGTTATTCCTGGATACAAACTCGACAGAAAGGACAGGGAGGGGAGGTCTGGGGATGGAAAAACACTGTTTATTATTAAAGAAGGAATAGAATCCGACAAGCAAGAAAACCTAGGAGGCCCAGAGTCCTCCACAGAATTATTATGGGTGACTATACAAGGACTGAAAGAAAACGTGTTACAAGGGATGTGCAATCGCCCTCCAGGCCAAAACACCAAGAGGACCTGGAATTGGAGAAGCAAATCAGAGAAGCGTCAAAGAGAGACAGAGCTATAATAATGGGTGATTTCAATTACCCTTACATAGACTGAGCAAATTCTCATTTGGGTATTGACAGAGAGGCCAGATTTCTAGAGATGCTAAATGACTGTGCCTTGGAACAGTTGGTTGCAGAATCCACCAGATAAAAGGTTACCTTGGACCTAAGCTTGAGTGGTGCCCAGGACCTGGTGCAAGATGTCAGAGTTGTAGAACCGCTGGAGAATAGTATCCATAGTGTGATCCAATTCAGCTTATATGTGAGTGACACACTGCCAAGGAAGTCCAAAACAGATGCACTGGACTTTCGAAGAGAAAACTTCTCAAAAATGAGGAGACTGGGAAATGGAAGGTGAAAGGGAAAGTGAGGAGGCTCAAATCCCTCCAGAAAGCATGGAACTTATTTAAAACCACAGTACTAGAAGCTCAGTTGGAATTCATACCAAGAAGGAGGAAAGGAACCATCAAGTCCAGGAGGACACCAGCGTGGAGCAGAGCCAGGGAAGCTATAAAAAGGGAAGAAGACTTCCTTCACAAAATGGAAGTCCTGTGCAAATGAAGAGAACAGAAAAGAACACAAACTCTAGCAAAGGAAATGCAAGGAGACAATAAGGGATGCAAAAAGAGAGTTTGAGGCGCATATAGCTAGAAATGTCAAGGGGAATAACAAAAGGACAAAACTATATAGAAGAGCAGACCTTGCTGAAGGAGAACCAGCATGGCTTCTGTAAGGGAAAGTCTCGCCTCACTAACCTTTTGGAGTGCTTTGAGACTCAACAGGCATGAGTATAATGGTGATCCGGTCGACATAGTATACTTGGACAACCAACAGGTTTTTGTTTGACAAAGTTCCCCACAACAGGCTCTTGAGTAAACTTAGCAGTCATGGGATAAGAGGACAGGTTCATGTGTGGATGGGTAACTGGTTGCAGGAAATAGAAGGTAGGAATAAATGGAGAGTTTTCACAATGGAGGGAAGTAAGAAGTGGGGTCCCCCAGGGATCTGCACTGGGACTGGTGCTCTTTAACTTGTTCATAAATGATCTAGATGTAGGGGTAACCAGACAAGAGGTCAAATTGCAGATGACACTAAATTATTTAGGGTTGTGAAGTCCACAGCAGATTGTGTGGAGCTCCAAAAGGATCTCTCCAGACTGGGGGAGTGGGCGACAAAATGGCAAATGCGGTTCAATGTAAGCAAACGTAAAGGAATGCATATTGGGGCAAAAAAAACCCCAACTTCACACAGATGGGGTCTGAGTTGTCAGTGATCGACAAGGAGAGAGATCTTAAGGTTGTGGTGCACAGCTCATTCAAAGTATCGCCAGCTGTGAAAAAGGCCAATTCCATGCTTGGGATCATTAGGAAGGGGATTGATAATAAAAAATCTAATATTATAATGCTCTTATACAAAGCTATGGTGTGGCCACATATGCAGTACTGTATGCTGTTCTGGTCACTGTATCTTGAGAAGGTCATTGTAGAACTGGAAAAGGTGCAGAAAAGGGCAACCAAAATGATCAGGGGCCTGGAGCACCTTCCTTATGAGGCTAAGCTGCAGCATCTGGGGCTCTTTAACTTGAAAAGGGGAGACATGATCGAAGTGTATAAAATTATGCATGGAGTGGAGACAGTGGACAGAGAGAAATGCTTCTCCCTCTCTCAACACTAGAACCAGGGGTCATCCCATGATACTGAAGGTCTGGAATTTTAGGACCAATAAAAGGAAGTACTTTTCCACACAGTGCATCATTAATCAATGGAATTCCTTGCCATGGGATGTGTTGATGGCCACCAGCTTGGATGGCTTTAAAAGGGGCTTAGACAAATTAATGGAGGACAGGTCTATCAATGGCTACTAGTCTGGTGACTATAAGGCCACCTCCCGCCTCAGAGGCAGGATGCCTCTCAACACCAGTGGCAGGGGAGGAACAGCAAGAGAGAGGGCAAGGCATCCCCCCTTGCCTGTGGGCTTCTCTGAGGTGGCATCTGGCGGGCAATGGTGTGAAGCAGGAGGCTGGACTGGAGGGGCCTCCTTGGGCCTGATCCAGCAGGGCTGTCCTTATGTTCCCCACCTCCAAACCAGGTGGAAAGTGGGCTTGGCTGATTCATGGCCGAATGGACAGAGGCTCCACGGCGCAAGGACAGACCTCAGGGGCCCTCATGACAGTCCAGGCTGGTGTTCACCAAGCCGGAGAGACCAACCAGTTGCTGATCCTGAGCTTGCAGCAGCAACACAAGTCTTTGAAAGCTCGTGCCCCATAGATCTGCTAGAATCCAAGGCCAGGTTGACATGAAGTTTCATTTCATAGATCCTCCATGTATCTCCACCACTGTTCTTATGGAGGGAGGAGTGCAAAGGAGGAGGGGGACTCTCTAACTGGCACCTCATTATGGAGGCACACAGAAGCCTGATCCCCCACAGGTTGTGGACCACCCTTGGCTTGAAGAGGGGTTTGGATAATTTCATGGAGGAGAGGTCTATTGGCGGCTACTAGTCGGAGGGATGTAGGCCATCTCCAGCCTCGGGGGCGGGGTGCCTCTGGGTACTAGTGGTGGGGAAGTCACAGCGGGGGAGAGGGCCTGCCCCTTTCAGCTCCTGCCTGTGGCTTCCAGTGGCATCTGGTGGGCCACTGTGCGAGACGGGATGCTGGACTCGATGGGCCTCCGTGGTCCTGATCCAGCAGCAGGGCATGTTCTTCTGTTCTTATGGGAACAGCACTGCAAAGCAGCCTGGCTGGCCTCCCCTCCCCTGCCATCGGAATGGCAGGTGCAGAAAGGACAACTCAGAAGAGAGCGGCCCCATGGCAGCAGAAGTGGGCTTTGCCCTCCGCCTCTCTTGAGCTCTTCCTTGGTTGTCTGGAGTTCCAAAAGGCCCGACTGGCAAAAGAAGGGAAGTCGCTGCTGCTGCTGCTGGGCCTAGCCTGGGGCCGGGAGTGGCCGGAGTGAGACCAGCAGACTCTGAGGAAGAGCCCTGAGGAAAAGACCTCTCGGCCTCCTGCCGCAGCCCAGCCCTACAGGGCTCTCTGGAACAGATGGCAGCCAGCAAGGTTGGGCTCTGGCCGCAGCCCCCATGTGCAGCCCAGCGAGCGGCAACTGCTAAGCCACCACAGCCATGCCGTGCTGCTCTCCGATCAAGGTGGCAGCGGCAGCGGCAGCGGCATCCCTTCCCTTCCCTTCCCGCCAGTCGCGATTGTGAGCTGTCACTTTGGTTCTGGAGGGAGGCATCTGGACTGGAAGAAGAATGCCAGCCCCTCTTGCCCAGAAAAGTGGCCTCCACATTCCACCATGACAGAGCCTTGAGGACTAGACAGAGAGGTCAGAGGCAAAGAAGGAATGTGGCGGGGGGGGGCGAGTTTGTGGGGCCAGGTTTCACAGCTGTGCTCCGGGGCAAGAGGCAGAAAGGCTGGTGGGAGTGCTTGAGGAGCGAAGCCTCAAATTGCTTTGGGGACTGAAGATACGGATGATTCGCTTTGGCAGAGATCAGCACAGTGACTTGGAGTTCTAGCCCTAAGCTGCTCCGTGGGGCCCTGCATCCCTGGGAGACTAAGTCAGAGGTGGGTGGCGGGAATGCTGGCGAGGCCGGAGCCCCGGGGAGGGCGGGTGGGGGTGAGAGCACTGCTGGTGTCCGCTCCCCTCTGCAGTGCTCCTTCCCGAAACAGGTGGCCCCTCCTCTGTGCCACTCACTCTCCTCACCCCCCCAGCCTTGCTTCATCCATCCTGCCTGCAGGGCACCGCTGCTCTTGACAGAGCCCAGAGGGTTCTAGGGGTTGCAGGGCTGGGGCGGGGATAGACACCAGAGCCACATCCACTGCCCGGGGCGGGCTCCTTGGAGGAAGAGCAGGACAAACACCCAGGGGCGTAGGCAGGGGAGAGGGGGCCCCGTGTTCATCCCTCTCTCTGGTGGCCCCCCAGATTGAGGGAGATGATGAAGAAAACAGGGAGGGAGGGAGCTGGGGGCCCGGGTTCTTCGAACCCTTTCGCTCAATGATAGCTACGCCCCTGCATATACCGCCAAGACTGAAATGCGCTGGAGTGCCCTCTCCCCTTGCCCAGCCGCCAGGCAGACCTGTTGCCCTTCACCAGGAGGAGGAGGAGCCGGAGGAGGAGGAGGAGGGATGCTTCCTCCCTGCTGATGAACAGGACAGCACCCCCCCCCGCCCCAACACACACACACACACACACACACACTGCCATGCTGCCGTTCCCTTGCCTGCCCTTGTGCCTTCCCGAGCTCTTCTCTTGCCTGGGGTCCCTTTGCTTGCCCAGGGCAAAGCACCCCACTGGGTCTCCCTAGCAATGCCCAGCAGCCAAAGGAACATGGGCAGCTGCCTTCTACCAGGCCAGACCCTTGATCCATCTAGCTGGGCATCGCTGACCCTGACTGGCAGTGGCTCTCCAGGGTTCCAAGCAGGAGGGCTTCCCAGCCCGACCTGGAGATGCTCCCAGGGACGGAACCTTCTGCCACTGAGCTACAGGCCCACCCAGGCTATCGGCCTCGATCCAGGCTGGGCCTGAATTGGGCACCCCTCACCGAACAGCCACAGAGCCCGTGTTTGGGGAGGCTCGGAGCTGAACCGTGCAAGATGCTTCCTCATCCTGTCCGTGCCTGTCACCAGTTCCGACTTAGTCCAGGGCCATGCAAGAGTGGGGTTCTGCAGGCGGGAGCCACGATACCTACAGCCATATTCCACCTGGATGACACGGACGCTCTTGGTGGATGCAAAGATATCGACCACGGCATAGAGGGGGCGGGAGGCGGGGAGACCTCTGGCGCTGGGCCCCATGTCCTCACCGTTGATGACGATGTGCATGTCGGCCGCCCCATCAGGCTGCAGGGTGTAGAGCACCCCGATCCGACTCCTCCGGGCCGTTGCTGGGAGCACATTCGTTTTGTACAAGTCGTCCAGGATGTGGCTGTATCGGCCAGGCCTGCTCCGCCCTACCAGTTTGTCCCGGGGGATCCGGACTTGCTCTATGAGTAAATAGGGGCTGGCCAAGAATCCCCGGACCCTGGCCGACGCCTGGTCCTCAGCACTGTGTGGAGCGACTCGGTTGTGGTTGCGGGTGATGGCAAACACCCAGCTGTCCCCCAGGTTGACCAGGTCCGGCAGCGAGTACTCTGGCACCATGGCCAGGCTGCGAGGGTCGTGGGCTGTCAGCCCCACCCGCAAGTGGCCACACCACCCCAGCTCCTTCTCCTCAATCTCCACCAGGAAGATCTGCCCGGGTTCCAGGGGCTCCTGGCTGAAGCACACCCCATTGGCAAAGCTCTCCACTCGGGTCGCCTGCGTGCCGGTGGGATCCACGCTGACATTCGCCCCATGGATGTGGTGGAACCGGGTCGGGGGGTGGCACACGGCAGCCATCTCTGGGCCTCTGGCAGGAAGGGCTGAGGCTATTTTTAAGTGAGCTCAGAGTCAGCGGCAGCTGCTCCTGCCGGGACACTCCGGGCCCCCAAATGGGGAACCTGGCGCTGCTGGGAGCTGCCAGGTCCTAGTGCCCTGTGAATCCCCTCCGTAGCAGGACTTGCCTGGCCAAGGCGGAAAGGGACCTGCTTCTTGCCTCACAAAGGGGTGGACACCAGCATGGTGTGATGCACATTGACCCTGGGCCTGGCTCGTGCAAGTACAAGCCCTTGCCTCTGGTGCTCACTGCCCATGATGCAAACCCAGAACTTTCCCTTGGGGGGCCAGGTGGCGGCAGCCGGGCAGCCGCAGAGGGTCTTGGATGATGACACAGATGATCTCTAGACCCTTTTCAGCCTAGCTTCCATCCTGGCATTGGAACGGAAACCACCGTGGTCGCCCTTGTGGATGACCTTTGCAGGAGCTGGGCATGGGGAGTGCATCCCTGCTGGTTCTGCTGGACTTCTCAGCGGCCGTGATACTGTCTGCCATGGTAACCTTCTGGACCACTTTGCCAGAATGGGGATTAGAGGAATGATCTGCAGTGCTTCCAGCCCCTTCTTGAGGGGAGGGCCCAGAAAGTGTGCTGGGAGACTACTGCTCAACAGTTTCTGGACTGCTGGCTTTGGGGTCCCATGGGCAGAGGCACACCTAGGTAATTTTGAAGCCTGGACCTAAAGGCCTTAGGAGCCCCCCCCCCCCCGCCCACCCTCTGCTGCACGTTAAGCATCATTTTTTAACACGTAGGTTAAAACACGACAGGAAACAGAGGGTAGGAATAAATGGACATTTCTTTTAAATGGAGGGAAGTAAAAGTGGGGTCCCCTGGGGATTTGTCCTGGGACCAGTGCTCTTTAACTTGTTCATAAATGATCTAGAAGTTGGGGTAAGCTGCAAGGTGGCCAGATTTGCTGATGACACCAAATCCTTTCGGGTAGTGAAATCCAAAACAAGTTTGTGAGAAGCTCCAGAAGGATCTCTCCAGAGCGTGGGAGTGGGCAACAAAATGGCAAATGTGGCTCAGTTTTAACAAGTATAAAGTAATGTGTGTCGTGGGCCCTGCCCAAAGGCTTTGGAACGCCCTCCCAATGGACATTCGCTCTCTGCAGTTTCTCTCGCTGCCTTTAAGAGGCAGGTAAAGACCTGGCTTTTGTCTTTGGGGCTTTTGACTCAGGCTTGAGTCCCTTAAGGAGTACTTCTTTCTTTCACTGCTCTTGTGTGCTGCATTTTAGTTTATTAGTTTTTAATTTGAACAGATGTTATGGTTGCTTTTAATATATGTTGGGAACTGCCTTGGGATTTCTTATGAAAGGCAGTACAGCATATACATTTAATAATAGAAGACATAAATGTACAGAACGCTCTGCCCCAAGGCATGGCGATGGCCATTAGCTGTAACAGTTTTAAAAAGGAATTGGTCAAGTTGACAGAGGAGGAGAGGAACCACCATTACGGCGGATGCTAAATGGAGCCTCCATGTTCAATGGCAGTAGCCCCCCTCCCCACAAAATGTCAGTGTGGCTCCAGCAGGAGGCAGCTATCACCTTCACACCTTGCTAGTGTTGTGGGCTTCCTGGAGGTCCTCTGCTGTCTTCTCTGGCCACACTCCCGTTGTGAGGGACATGGACCCAATGACAGCTGCAAAATGCTCCCTGTGTTGTGCGCCAAAGTCACTTTTACGCTCTGCGTATGCTCATGAGCTACACCAGAGTGAAAAGGAGTTTGACAACACTGCCACCTTGTGGCTCTCGTGTTCTTTGCATGAGACTCACAGATCAAACTGGCAGGAAGGAGAAACAAGACCAGAACAAAGACTGACTGTATGCAGATTTTAAAAAGCTTTATTGAATTACATGATATCACAAGGCAATTTATACTTTAATCCATTTCAGTGTGTTAAATCCTGGCTGCTCATAACTAACCATGTGTTGAATGTGTGTGATATCAGTACTATGGTTGGCCAGAAGCATCCACATTCTTAAAAGTCCTGGAGGGGAGGGAACGGTTGGGAAGGCAAGCGGGAGGAAGGGAGAGGCCATCCAGGCAAGCTGGATCACAGAAGAGGGAGAGCGGCTGAGTGGAGATCGGGAAATGCAGGCAGGCAGCGGCTGGAAACGTCTTCACCAGGTCCCGGTGGGAGGCCAGGTGTGTGGCTGACGTTGCTTGGGACTGGGGGCTTCGAGAGGTGGCTTGCAGGTTGACAGTGGGTCTCAGAGGGGCAGGTGGGAACTCTGGACAAAGTCGAGGTCAGGCGATAGACAACTCCTCCCACGTCTTTGGTGGACTCTGCTTGAGTGGGGTTGCCCAACAGGGTCAGAAAGAGAGCAAACAAGCTGCTGCACATTTCTGGCTCTCGGTGCTGGCAGGTAGCCTTCTCTTAGAGCAGGCTGCTCAGTGTCTGCAGGAGGGCCGAAGCTGAGCATCCCTGTCTTAGAGGCCTTTGGCCCCTTGAGCTGGGCATGGAGATTTCACACACACACACACCCGCCCCACGCAGCTTCCATCCCGGGCTGCCAGGCGTGTCCACAGCTTGAACCATCAACACGGACCTTCATGGCAAAAACAAAATATCCCCAAACTCTCAAGGATGGCACATCCTGAATGTTTAGGTTTAGCAAGTGGTGATCAGTCTGCTTTGCTTACAGAACAAATGTTCTTCGGATGCAAAACATGCCAAGGCAAAGTTGCAGTCTCTGTCCTGTAGCATTTCAAGGGAATTCTTGTGGGGGGAGCTGGGAAAGAGGGAGAAGGGGGGGCTGCGGATCACAGGAGGTGACAAGATGCGTGTCCTCCTAAACCACTGATAGGCAGACGTCAAAGGAAATGGACAGGCAAGATGTCAAGCAGGCATAGTGAAAGCAATTCAACGACATATGCAAATCAAAGGCCATTCTAGTCTGTCACTGGGATGTGTTCCTTGCAGAAGCAGCACCAGAATACAACATGTCAATCAAAGCAGGAGGCACCTTCCTCTAGGAATAAAAGTACCATTTTAGCAAAGGCACCTCAGAGAGTTATTTTCTCTGAGTTTGACAGTTGACGGAGAGTTCATTACATCTTTATCAGAAAGTCCCTGGCAGGCATAGAAGTGGGTCTGCCCTCTGGCTCGGGACTCCATGGTCCTGATCCAGAGAAAATGCTCGGGCGCACAAGACATGTGCAGGCACAAGGCCATGGCCCTGGCCAGCGACAGCGATGCCCACATGGCCTCCCGGCAGCAGCTGCACCCAGCGGGCCCTTCGGCTCCAGCAGGTGAGCAGGGGGGCTGCCTTGGGGGCTGCCTTGGGGGAGGTCCCTCGGCTGTCCAAGGGCCAGAAGGGCCTCGCCTGGCTTTCTTGAAACCAGAGCTGGGACTTCCCACCATTCCACACCATTCCTGCTTGTCAGCACCTAGCAGCCAGCCAGGAGGGCCCTCGTCTGAGCCCAGTCCCACAGGAGCATGGGGGTCCTGCCTCTGGACAACCAGCTCTCCCTGCCCCCCCCCCCCCGGGCCTTCAGCTGCTGCTCTCCATGTGCTCAGGCCGAGGCAGGGCTCCCTGCGGCCTGAAGCAACTCTGGAGGGAGGAGGATTCAAGAGGGCCGGTGGGCCACCCCAGTGACATCACGAGGAACCATAGTGGTTCATCTCATCCAAACCGTTATTAAGTAGTGCCCCCCCCCCGCCCCACCGCTCTGGGCTGGTTTCCCTTTGTGACCAGAGTGGGCCTTGGAAAACGGGCTCCCCCTTGAAGAGGAAGCCCAGAGGGCCTCTAGCTCAGGAGGCAACCCATGCGCCCGCAGAGGTCTCTGCAAGGGGCTGCGCTTGCCAGAAAAGCCCTCCTCGTGGGCCATGGGGGGCCCGCACTGTCTTGGACCTCTCCCCAGGCCGTCCGTGAGAAGAGGCCTGCTGGGTGCTGCTCTCCTGCTCCAGCGGTGCCCAGCTGCTCCAATGGGACAACAGGTCCCCTGGGGGAGGAGACGGGGCCCCAATCCTGCCCAAGCTCCCTGGCATCCAGAGCTTCATGAACCATCCATGTTGAGGTGTGAGTGGTGGACCCATTAAGCACAGTGCAGGGAAGCCCATCTGCCCACCTGGCGGGCCTCTACAAAATGGCTGCCACACATGCTCAAATGGCCTCTGCAAGGCCTGGCATGGGGGCTTCACAGAGACCATTTGAGCATTCACAGTGGCCATTTTGTTTTCAGTGGCCTTTTTTTTTAAAAAAAAGGCTCCCCCCTTCAAGTGGCGCCCGGGGCATGTGCCCTGCCTGCCCTACCCCTAGATATGACCCTGGCCCCCTTCCCTGCTCTGCTGCGGCTGACTCTTCCGGGAGGGTGGACGTCACGGCCAGCTGCGGCTCATCCTAACCAGCCGGGGCGGGGGGGGGGGCAAACTAGGCACAGCTGCCTCTGGTTCCCAGCAGCCCTTTTCTCCCACCCTGTCCCCACATTAACAAGAGTTGTGCAGCTACAGGCTGGCCACTCATCAGGTAGAGCTGTGTGAGGACCAGAGGTGGCTGTGCCCCATTTGGTGCCCCAGGCTCGTGGGGAAGAGACCTTTCTGGCCAGGGCTTCTTCTGGCTGGCTGAGCTGAGCAGTTCCTTTCCAGGAGCTCCAGCACAAAGACCCTCCTGGAGTGTAGGAGGATCTGGGGCCTGGCTGTGGGGAGGCCGCCCAGGCAGGTGAATGGGGTCATTCATCACCTTCCAGTGAGAGGCTGAATAAGCTGCAGGTGATAAGAATCATTGGTAATTATATTGTTTGCTCTTGCAACTGTGATCATCATATAATTAGGAGTGACTCAGTCATACCAGAGCTGTGAGAAAGGTGGTTAATTAATTATCCCATTTCACAAGTGAGACCAAGGCTGAGAGTGGCTTGCCTCAGGCCAACCAGTGGCAAAGCAAAGACTGGAAACTTCTTGGGGCAGGGCAAGAAGGAAGTGAGAATCAATCCTTGCCAGCTCCAGAACAGAACAACAGCCCTGCTGCTGGATCAGGCCCAAGAAAGCCCATCTAGCCCAGCATCCTGTTCCATCCAGGGGCCCACCAGACTCCTCTGGAGGGAAGGGGGGGCGGGGCTCTCTCTCCAGGGGCAAATGCTCAAATGCTTCTGGTGCCTGGCAGCACCCTAGACTCAGGGCAGGGCCTGCATGATGCATCAGACACCAGACAACACAGAGCCTGGCCAAAGCCCTTGGCCACCCCCTGAGGAAGCCCTGCTGATGGGGGGGGGGGCACCCAGAGAAGAAAGGTGAAGAGGAGGAAATGCTTTCCCCGAGGGCCTCGGTGTTTTTTGTGATATGCAACACATTTTCAGTAGACTTCATCAGGGACTGGGAAATCATTGATCTACAGAAAGGATAAGCATGTGCAGTGAACACAAAACCACCATGGACTATCTTAGCACAGGTACAGCACAAGCCACAATAAAATAAATACCTACAAAGGTATCACATTCAATTCTTTTAAAAATGCACACTGGAGCAAGAAGTTCTAAGCACATCATCAGCACCGTCCCAAAGAATCACCTGGACAGCTCAGGAGCTCCACTGGACTTTCTGGCAATGCTCTCCATGCATGTCCTGAAGCACCATTATATCAACGCCCCTCCTGGTTCTGTAACAGGAAGGATGACCTTCCCCTGGGAACAGACAAGCTCAGCAGCAGAGCCAAGATGGGTGCGCGGGGGGCGGGGGGGGGGTGACACTGCCGTGCACTCACATGGCAAGTGCTTTCCAGAGAAGCACCAGGAAATCTTGGGAGTTTATTATCAAGCACCATTATATAGCAAAAGCTAACATGTGATAGATAGAGACTGGGAGATAGATAGATAGATAGATAGATAGATAGATAGATAGATAGATAGAACGTGTTGCCTGCTTTAAAGGAGCATCAACAAACAATCCAACTTCCAAGAAAGAAAACAAAATAAAATAAAAACCATCCCCAGCTGTTCCAGGGGCCATCAACAAAAAACACCCAGTCATTGAGTAAAACAGCAAAGATATTTCTGTAACAAAGGCAAATTTCCATGAAAGATCCTGGACTGATGATGATCATTGTTGCTGATGATGATAAACAATAATGGGTGAAATTCTTGTTAATAATTATTGGGGCTTCCATTAAGACCCTCTAGTGGAGCAAGGCTCTTAAGAGGAGAGCTGGTCTGGTGGTAGCAAGCAGGACTTGTCCCCTTAACTAAGCAGGGTCCACCTTGGTTGCATATGAATAGGAGACTTGATGTGTGAGCCCTGGAAGAGATTCCCCCTTAAGGGATGGAGCCACTCTGGAAAGGTTCCAAGTTCCCTCCCTGACAGCATCTCCAAGATAGGGCTGGGAGAGATTCCTGCCTGATACCTTGGAGAAGCTGCTGCCAGTCTGTGAAGACAACACTGAGCTAGATAGACCAAGGGTCTGATATGGCAGCTTCCTATGTTCCTAAGTTCTGAGATCTGTCTTATTTATTTTCTTAAAACCAGCTTCTCCTCTCACCATTATTACCAGGGCCGCAGAGGCAGAGGTGGTCTTACCCCTGGATTTTGGGGCCAGTCCAGGGCCTGCACACCCCCTGGGGCCCCCCAAACCCTCTTTGGTCTGTCTGGGTGGTGTGGTTTGTGCCCTCAAGAACCTACATGTTAAAAAATGGTGCTTAACTTGCAGTGGGGGACTTCCGACAGCCCTTAGGTCCAGGCTTCCAAACGACCCAGGTGCACTTCTGGCTAGAGGGACCTTGTTTCCTGAAAGGTGTGCTTATCTCTCAGGAATGGCTGCCCAGTGGTGAACCCGCTCTTTTAATTCTGATGTTATTCAAATATTCTCCAGTTGACTTTCTAAGTGATCTAGGAGTTTTGGCCACAGATCATTTTTACACAGACATCATGGTGTAGAGCCAGGGTTCTCAACTGATGGTCTTCCAGATGTTGCTGAACTACAACTGGAGGACCACCTGTTGGGAGCCCCGGGAGCGGACTTCATTTGCATGCCCACACTTACTGCCCTGCTGCCAGTGGCACTCGGTGTCACAGAGGATCTCCTGGGATTACACTGAGAGTTGGGGACGCGTCTACTACCATAGACACCTGGCCCTGCGCTTCTTGGAATCGGCCCCCCAACGAAAGTCTGCGGCGGCAGTGGGACCCACATCTCTTTCGCAGGGGGGGGGTTCTCTTAAAAGGCACCACCGGCACGTGTGTCTGTTGGCACCCCGGAACGTCTCCGAATGAACGGCCAGGGTTTCCTGGCGCTTCTCTGGAAAGCGTTTGCCCTGATGGGACTAGTGCGCGTCCTCGGCCCTCCGCTCGGCATCTGGGGCTTCTCTCTCCCTGGGGGCTTGTTGGAGGCCCCCCCTGCGAGAGAGCCAGCGGGGCTTGTATAGTGGCGCTTCGCTCCAGAGCCGGCGACGGGACACGAACGGAGAAAGAACATCGCCGCCCGGAGGCCTTGGGGGGTTTCCGAGCCATCCCGGCGATTTTGGGGGGCTGCTGAGGACGTGCTTCGAACTTCTTGCTCCGGAAGGTGTTTTGAAAAGAACGGAATGTGAGCCGGCGGCGGCGGCGGCGGCGGCTTTTTTAATTGTGGCTTGTGTGGTGCCTGTCCCGGGATGGGCCCGGCTGGTTTTGTGTCTCTCTTAAACGAGTCTTCTCGTCCTTTAGGAGTCGGCATCTCTGTGCCTGTTGCTGGTCTTTTTCATATTCCGATTCCTGCACGGAGAGCTCGGCCCCCCCGGCGAAGGAGGCCTCCGACCCGCGTGCGGCACAAGGCGCCTCAGGAAAAGGCCGGATCCCCGTAGCGGTTTCTCTTCTGCAATCGGCGCGATGAGCTCTTCTGTGGCCCCATCCCAGGCAAGTCTCCCTGCCTCGCCTGCCCGCAACCCCAACGCTCACAGCCCGGCTGCCTGCCCCCCCCCCCGCCCCCTCAATGGATCCCAGCAGCGCGCCTGGGTGGGGAATCTAAGTGGCAGGCGCCGCCCGCCCAGGACTGCTAGCCAAAGGCCAAGCGCCTTCGCGGGCGGGCACACGGCGGGCCCCTGAGCAGGAGGTGGCACCTGCGGAACGGGCGGACTCGTGGCCGAGGCGCTCTTAGAGCGAGCGGCGGGGGCAACGCCGGGGAATGAGCTCGGCTGCCGGCAGAGGCTGATAGTGGCCGCCGGTCTCGAAAGCGTCCGGCTTGCGGGGCTGCCGGTTCGGCGACAGCGCGCTGCCCCGACCCCCGGCTTCGATCCCGGGGCGGGCAGGGCTGCTCCTGCAGCGGCCACCGCCGGAGCCTCCTCCTCCCCCTCTTCTCCTCCCCCCTCCCCCGTCATCAGCTGACCCAGGCCGGGTCATATGAGCAGGAGTCACGTGCGCCTTCCCCAGTCGCCGGCGCTGGGGAGCCGGAGGAGCGCTGCCAAGTGAGTCGGGAGCGGGCTGCCGGCGGGGGCTGCCGGCGGGGGCAGGCGTCCTGCCTCCCAGTCCCAGAGCTGCCTGCCGGCCCGGGCCGGCTCCCTCCCCTGGCCGCGGCCGCTGCTGCTGCTGCCTGCTGGGCGCTGAGCGGCTGCGGCTTCCCTCTTCTTCTCCCCCGCAGCGGATACCCATCATGAGCCCTTCGCTGCTGGTGCTGCTGCTGGCGGTGGCTGCCGCCGGGGTGGGAGCCGCCCCCAACGGGGACGAGGTCCGCTACCTGCCGGGGCTGGCCAAGCAGCCGGCCTTCCGGCACTACTCGGGCTACCTGCACGTCGACGGGGACAAGCACCTGCACTACTGGTAGGCGGGCGGCGCCTCTCCTGGTCTCTCGAGGGGCAGCTCGCCCCGGGGTGGCGGGGGCCGGCCGGGGGCTGCTGCTGCCGCTGCTCCGCCGGGCCGGGCTCATCCTCCCTCCCTCCTTTCCTCCCTCCCTCCGGCAGGTTTGTGGAGGCCCAGTGCAACCCCTCCGACAACAAGCCGCTGGTGCTGTGGCTGAACGGGGGCCCCGGCTGCAGCTCTGTGACGGGCCTTCTGACGGAGCACGGCCCCTTCACGGTGAGCCCTGCGGGGGCCCCTCGAGCGGGGCGGGGGTCGCCTCTCCCCGCGGCGCTCAGGAAGCCCGGCGGCCGCGGCGGCTCTTCCTCGTTGCGCAAGCTCCGACCTGGATTAGCCACCTCCGCCTCCTCCTGGGCGGATGGCAGCCGGCAGCTGCGGGCGTGGGGTGGTTGCAGCGGGCGGGCGCTGCCGGCCCGGGCATTTGTGAGGTCACACGCAGCTGCAGGGGCTTCCCCTGGTGGCCTCTCTCGAGAGAGAGAGCTGGAGCCTCGAGTCCTCCAGGGCACGACCGGGCATGATGGGCCCCCAGCAGGACGTCCTCCCGCCAGGCGCTGCGCTGGCAACTGGCCGGTGCTTGGAAGGGGCCCGCTGGGGGCCCACTCGGTGGCCGGGCTGGCTGACTCCGCGTGGCTCCCTCTGAGCTGGCCGGGCCGCTGGGCTCCTCTCTCCTGGGGAGAAGAAGTTCCTCCCTGCGCCCCCGTCTCTCTCTCCCGGCTTGGTAACGGCGCCTTCCTCACTTCTCAGATTCAGCCTGACGGCACCACCCTGGAATACAATGACTATGCCTGGAATAAGGTGGGTCTTCCTCCTGCCCCCGCCCCCCCCCCCCACTACTGGCTGGAAACCGCAAGGAGGCTTCTGGCGCTCAGAGGCGGGTCACTTCAAGCCAGCCGGGCTCCAGGCTGCTGCAAGGGCTGAGCCCCAATTGGCCCCCCCACTGCAAGGGGCCCGGGAGGTGCTGGCCCATGGTGACCGGGTGTGTTCTCCACAGCTTGGCCACATCCTCTACCTGGAGTCCCCCGTCGGGGTTGGCTACTCTTATTCTGATAGCGGTGACTACCAGACGAATGACACAGAGGTGCGTGGAAGGTCGAGGGAGGGGAGGGGAGGGGTGGGGGTCCCGGTCCTGCCCCAGCCGGCTTGCCATGCCTCCCTCCCTCCCTCTCTCTCGCCAGGTGGCCCGTGTGAACTACCTGGCCTTGAAGCAGTTCTTGCAGCTCTTCCCCGAGTACAGCAAGAAGGACCTCTACCTCACGGGCGAGAGCTACGGCGGGATCTACATCCCCACGCTGGCCGAGTGGGTCATGCAGGACCCCAGCCTGAAGTTGAAGGTCTGTGCTGGGAGGGAGGGGGGACTTCCTCTGGGAAGTGTCTGCATCGCTGCCAGGGCGGGGCAGGGCTCCCGTCTGCGGGTGGCTGCCTGGCTGGGGTGCACATAGGCGGCTGCGGCGGCTGCAGCTGCTGCAATGCAGATCAGCCTAACCTACCTCACAGGGTTGTTGTGAGTACACATGACCATGTGCACCGCTCTGGGCTTCTTGGAGGAAGGGTGGGCTAGACATGCAAAATAAGCAAACCAATAGTGGCCAATGCCAGGCTCCTGGCACGGAGCCTGCCCTCCTCAGAAGGGCCGTGGGCGGCAGCTGGAGGCAGAGGCGCCGCCCAGCCGGCTCTGCTGCAACATCCACCCGCCCCTCCCCGCCTGAGGCTCAGCAGGACCTGAAAGAGGGGATTCCTCATCTGGTGGCTTCTTCCAGCTGTGAACCCAGAAGCCGCCTTCAGAGCAGGAAGTGAAAGCAGACCGCTCCCCCCTCCCTCCCTCCCTCCCTCCCTCCCTCCCGCTCGAGGGTGTCAGTGAGGCATCTCGGCAGTACATGCAGGACCCACGAGGATTGGGCCTAGCTGATGCCAGACTCCTGGCACGGAGCCTGCCCCCCTCAGAAGGGCTGTGGGCAGCAGCTGGAGGCCCTGGCGTGGGAGAGAGAGGGGCCACCTGAGCGGGGGAGGAGAGCTGGCCTTGTGGTGGAAAGCATGGATTGTTTGCTCTGCTAAGCAGGGCCAACCTTGGTTTGCATTTGGATGGGAGACTACAGCAGAGCACAGTAAGATCTTCCCCTTCGGGGCTGCTCTGGAAAGAGCACCTGCCTGCTTGCATGCAGAAAGTCCCAGGTTCCCTTCCTGGCAGTGTTTCCAGTGTCTGCAACCTTGGAGAAGCCGCTGCCAGTCTGTGTAAACAATGTTGAGCTAGATGGACCAAGGGTCTGACTCTGCATAAGGCAGCTTCCTGTATTCCTCGAAGCTGCTGCCAGGGAGCAGAGGCAATGAATTAGGAACACAGGAAACTGCCATATACTGAGTCAGACCATTGGTCTAGCTAGCTCAGTATTGTCTTCACAGACTGGCAGCGGCTTCTCCAAGGTTGCAGGCAGGAATCTCTCTCTCAGCCTTATCTTGGAGATGCTGCCAGGGAGGGAACTGGGAACCTTCTTCTGCTCTTCCCAGAGCGGCTCCATCCCCTGAGGGGAGTATCTCGCAGTGCTCACACATCAAGTCTCCCATTCAGATGCAACCAGGGCAGAACCTGCTTAGCTATGGGGACAAGTCATGCTTGCTACCACAAGACCAGCTCTCCTCTCCTTTTGTGTGTCCTTTTTGTGCTTCCTTTTGGTGTGTCTGCGTGTGTCCTCCCGCTGCTGGTTGGTGCCCACCTTGGTCTCGGGAAACAGGTTCCGGGCCCCACTCCGCCCCGACACTGGCAGGGTGACCTTGGGCCATGCGCACACCCTCTGCCTAACCAACCTTACAGCTACATTATTGTGAGGATAGGATGTGACGGGGAGCCTGAGTGCCACCCCGAGTTCCTTGAGAGGAGGGCAAGGTGGACCTGCTTTGGCCTGGCCAGCCAGGGCGAGAGCGAGGGGCTCGGGCGCTCAGGGAGCTGGGCGGATCTGGCCACCTACAGCAAATGAGAGGGCAGCAGCCTCTCCGCATCCCGGGGGCCCCACAAGCATCTGGGGAAGCCTCGTGGCCCGGGAAGGCTGCGCCATGCTCTCGCCTCCCCTCCCTCCCTCCCTGCTGCACACGTGCACCCCAGTTGCTTTCCTTGCCTCGCCTCCGCTGAGGAGGGCAGGGTCCCCACTTGCTGACTGTCTTCTTCCAGCTGGGCTGGGAGAGGCACTGTGCCAAAGAAGCGGCCTCCTCCCACAGCTAGCCCTTGGCCCAGCTAGCTCAGAAGAGTCGGCCCTGACTGCCTGCAGCTCTCCAAGGTTTCAGGCAAGAGCCCTACCAGGAATATGGGAAGCTGCTGTATACTGAGTCAAGCACTGCTCCATCTAGTTCAGTATTGTCTGCACAGTCTGGCAGCAGTTTTTCCAAGGTTGCAGGCAGGAGTCTCTCTCTCACTGCTTTGTCTGGGTGATGCCAGAAGGGGAACTTAGAATCTTCTGCATGCAGATGCTCTTCCCAGAGCGGCAGCCCCATCCCCTGAGGGGAATATCTTCCAGTGCTCACACATGTAGTCTCCCACTCAAAAATGGAACCAGGGCAGAGCTGGAGTCTTGTGGTAGCAAGTATGACTTGTCCCCTTGGCTAAGCAGGGTCTGCTCTGCTTGCATATGAAAGGGAGACTTGATGTGTGAGCACTGCAAGATCTTCCCCTCCAGATGGAGCCGCCACTCTGGGGAGAGCGAAGAAGGTTCCAAGTTCCCTCCCTGGCAGCATCTCCAAGCTAGGGCTGAGAGAGATTCCTGCCTGGAACCTTGGAGAAGCCGCTGCCAGTCTGGGTAGGCAATACTGAGCGAGGTGGACCGAGGGTCTGACTCGGTCTATGGCAGCTGAAAGAGGACCATTCACTCTTGCTGCCACAAGCCCAGCTGCCCCCCTCCCCGGAGAGGCTGCCAGGGACTGAGCCTGGGCCCTTCTGCATGCAAAGCAGCTGCCCTCCCCCTGAGCTGTGGCCCCATCCGTGTGGGGCAGGGCCTGCCTGGCTGAGCTCTCTCTCTCTCTTCCAGGGGATTGCGGTGGGCAACGGGCTCTCCTGCTACGAGACCAACGACAACTCTCTGGTCTACTTTGCGTACTACCACGGCCTCCTGGGGAGCAGGTGAGGCGGGGCTTGGGTGGGTCTCGAGGGGGGCAGTGCTGGTCCAGCGCCAGAAAGAAGGGGTGGGTGCACTGGGGTGCCGCCTTACTGGTGGGCGGGGGCGGTGGGGAGTCCCCTCTTCCCGCAGAGGGAAAGGCACTGCCGGGCGGGCTGGCCTCTTCCTCTTCCTCTTCCTCTTTGCAGGCTCTGGGCGAACCTGCAGACCTCCTGCTGTTCTGACGGGACGTGCAACTTCCACAACAACGCCAACCTCAACTGCACGCTTGCTGTGAGTGGGCCCCTCCCTCGTTCTCTCCTCTCCAGAGCGGCCTCTGGGGACCCTGCCTGGGCTGGGCATTCCTTCCGACAGGGCTCCCCACCTCCCCCACCCACTGGGGCCTGCTGCAGGCCGGCAGCTCCCAAGGGCTTTTCTGTGGCTCCCTGCAGATGGAGGAGGTGATCCACATTGTGGACGAGTCGGGTCTGAACATCTACAACCTCTACGCCTCCTGCGCTGGCGGAGTGCCTGGGAAGTTCAGGTAGGTCTGGCCGGCTGCTGCCAGGGTCCCAGGCAGTGGCGCACGGGGGCTCTGCTGCAAGCGCTGCCATTGGGGTGGGGAGCAGCATGTGTCCCGCGGGTTCAGCCCAGGGCTCTGCTTTGACTCCCAGGGATCAGGACGGGATGCTGGTGACCCACGACCTGGGCAACCACTTCATCAGGCAGCCGCGTCGCTATTCCTGGAGGCAGGTGAGAGGCCCCCCACACACACACTTTTTGCCTTCGGAGGAGCCGCATTGCTGCCCCAGGGATGGAGCAGGGGGGGCGCCCTGCAGAGGCGTAACTATGGGGGGGCAGGGGGGGCACGTGCCCCGGGCGCCATCTTTTCTGGTCATGTGGGGGGCGCTGCCATGACAAAAAAATTTTTTAAATTTTTTTTTAATTTTTTGTTAATACAAATGTTTCCTGCGCAGTGCAGCAGCACTGCAGCAGTCAAGGGAGCGCATCGACGCCCCCTCCCCCACGAGCGGTCCCTTCCACGCCACCCGTCCCCCCCCATTGCTTTGCTGGCACCTGGCGGCCAGTCAGTGGCCTGGCTTGGCGGCGGCGGGCGCTTGTGAGGAAAAACCTAAGTATAATGTAGTATGTTGGCGGGGGGCGCCATTTCAGTGCTTGCCCCGGGCGCCATTTTCCCTAGTTACGCCTCTGGCGCCCTGGCCCGGGGCGGAGCTGGGAGATGTGGCCAGGAGTGTGGCCAGGGGGGCTCTCCCTGCTGTCTGGTGAGCAGCCCCTCCCCTCTCTCCCCGGCCCACCACCCTCCTCGCTCAGAGTGGCCTCTTAAAGGTGCCCAGCAGGCCTACGGGGAGCTTCGGCAGCCCCCCTCGACTGGTGGCAGGCCAGCCCTTCTCTTCCTCTGCAGGCCAGGCACGGCCGGCTGGGGGCGACCTGGGCAGGCGGCCGTCCTCTCGGAGATGCCGTCCCGGACAAATCTCCCTGGTGGTGACTCCGTTTCCCCACTTGCCAGAAGAGAGTCCAGAGAAAGGGGAGGGGTCAAGAGTTGGGTTCCGAGTGGCCTGGCTGGCACAACTGTGTGAAGTGGGTTCAATGTGGGTCACTGAAACTAGCCTGATGGTGTGAACCACACCAAGGCGGGGATCTCTGATTCCTCTCCGGCCATAAGCCACATTAAACCTCGATCCAAACGATTGTGAGGAGCAGGCCCGTATTTTCTCGGTCCATGATATTGTCCTTTTGCCGAAACCAAGTGGCCCAAAATCCCACCAAAAAGAAAGCCCCTAAAGAGCAGCCGGAGACCAGCACAGCCCTCGCAGCAGCCCTATTCTGTGTCCTCAGAACCTGCTCAGCCTGCCGGCTGCCAAGAAGAACAGTGTGCGGCTGGACCCCCCTTGCATCAACACCACGGCCCCCTCCGCCTACATGAACAACCTGCAGGTGCGCGAGGCCCTACACATTGTGGAAGATGCCCCCGAGTGGCAGATGTGCAGGTGAGGGGCTGGGCTGGTGGGGCTGGGCTGGGCTGGTGGGGCTGGGCTGGGCGCTCCTTACCCAGCTGACACTGCTCCCCACCCCCTCCAGCTTTGCGGTCAGCCGCGGCTACAAGCGCCTCTACACGAAGATGAATGATCAGTACCTGAAGCTGCTCAGCGCCATGGTGAGTCCAACTCTCTCCACCAGCCAGCATCCTTCTGGAGATGAGGCTTGGATCTCAAGACCCTCCAGCTCTCTGCAGCATGCCTGTCCCCCCCCCCCCGCCCCCCAGAGAGGGAGCTGCCGGTGTGTGTGTGTGGGGGGCTCCTCCTGGGTGCCCTCCTGACCCTGCCTGGTTTTCCTGCAGAAATACCGCATCTTGGTGTACAACGGGGACATCGACATGGCCTGCAACTTCCTGGGGGACGAGTGGTTTGTGGACTCCTTGCGCCAGAAGGTGGGCTCGGGCCCCGAGCTTGGGAGGAGGGATGCCTGGCTGGGTCTCCCCACAGCTCTCCCCCCCCACCCCCACCGCCTGGGTGGCTTCCCAGGTCTGTGGTGCTTAGCGGGACGGCAAACTCCTTGCCTCTGGTACTGCTGAAGATGCCACCAGTGGGCCTGGCGCAGCCATGCGAGGCCGTCTCGCTGCCTCCAGGCTGGGCATCACAACGGGCACCGAGTCACAGCCACAAGCCCCCCTGCTCTGCCCCAAGGCAGGAGCCAGCGCTCGTGTGCCCCACCCGGCCTGGCTGCCTGGCGTAGCATCCCTGGGGGCTGCTCCCGGCCACGCTGCTGCTGGGAGCCCTGCTGGGAGCCCTGCTGCTGGGAGCCGTGCAGCCAGGCAGCAGTGGGGAGGGGCACCCTACATGTGGCCTAGCAGCCGATGCCAGTGGCGGGCAGGGGCAGAGGAAGCCCGGAGGCAGCCGCAGGCGAGGACTGGCTGCCCAAGCCCCCTGCAGCCGGCCCTGCTGGGGCTGTGCGTCATGCTGAAGCCTTGGCCAAGTTCCCGGTGCCTCTGCTAACGGCTCGCTCCTCAGCAAGGAAATGGATCCTCCGGCTACTAGGCTAGCTCTCTGCGGCCTGTGGCCAAGCCCCTGTTGCTCTTCAGCCAGACTTCCCCGGAAGGAGTGCGCCAGTCCCTTGCGGGATGCATCCTGATCTGGGAGAGCCCCACCCCGCTAGGGAGGCTGGAGACCAACCTTCCCTGTGGGGACTTCCGAACTGCCTGCCCTGCGGGACGAACATGTCGCCGGAGGCCCCGGTTGCCCGCCCTGCCCCGGCTCGGCTCCCCGTAAACGGAGCGCAGAAGTGAACTGACTGGGGGGGGGGGGGCAGGCGGAGCTGCCGGCCAAGCCAGGCTCCGTCTGAAGCAGCGGGGCTCTCCGCTCTCTGTCGGCAGGTGGAGGTGACCCGGCGGCCCTGGGTCTATAGTGACGAGGACGGGCAAGACCAGATTGGAGGCTTTGTGAAGGAGTTCACCAATATTGCCTTCCTGACGGTCAAGGTAAAGGTGGGGCAGGGAGGGAGAAGCGGGCCCTGAGCGGGGAGGAGGACGACAACTCCCAGGATGCCCAGCCCCAGTGAGACGCTTCCACCTGCAGCCCTTCCCAGAGAAACAAGGCAACCACCCCACCCACCCCGCGCCCAAATCCTGGAATGAAGTGTGTGTGTGGCGGGGGGAGCTCTTGCCAGGAGTTAAGGACCCGCCTCCTTCCTTGCGTCTGGAGGAGGCTGGGGCGGCTTGCCTGTCTGGGGGTGCGGGGGGGGGGGGAGAGAGCTGCAGGATCCATCCGCTGCTAGGAGCTGGCCGTCTCCCGGGGAAGCCCACAAGCAAGCGGGGCTGGGCCCCAGAGGGCTGGCCTGGAGCCAAACTCCCTTGCTCGCCCCCCCCCCAAGCCAGGCCCACCCGCTGCGCCAGGTGCCAACGGCCTCCTGCTGGCCGCCCCAGAGGGGGAAGCACCCTGACCCCCCCTCCCTCCCTCCCTCCCTCTCCCCCCGCTGCAGGGAGCAGGCCACATGGTGCCCTCGGACCAGCCCCGCGCAGCCTTCAACATGTTTGAGCGCTTCATCACGCAGCAGCCCTACTAGAGCTGGGCCCGCCAGGCTGCCTCCCGCTTCCTCCTGTGCTGGGACCACAGACGGGCTTCCTGCAGCCCTGCACCTCCTGTTGCTGCCACCGCTGCTGCCGCCACCGCCCGCCCTCCTGCCCCCCCCCCAAAGAGTGGGGCAGCTGGAGGGGTGCACTGACTCTTGTCCAACTCCTCCTCCCCCCCCAGCCATCCTGGGCTTCCACGCTGCTCTGATCAGGGGGTGTCACGAAGGGCCCAACGTGCTCCCCTGCACGCCTGCACTGTTCACGGGTGGCGGCAGCCTGTCTCCTGCTCGGCCCTGAGGGGGGGCCCGTTCTCCGCCCTAGTTCTCAGTCGTGATGAAGGAACCTGGGTCGTAAGTGGAAGGGAGGCCCGGCCCGGCCCGGCCCGGGCTTGTGGTCTCTCCAAGCCCCTCCGGGGCCTGCTCATAAACTCTTTTCCTAGAGGAACTGGTGTCCAGGCTCTTCCTTGGCCCGGAGCCGCTCCTGCTGGGCTCTGCTGCTTCTCCTGCCGCCCCAGGTCCAGCTCGGCTGGCTACTGGCCTCCGCTTGCCCTTCTGCCTTCCCAGTGACCCTCCGGTGCTCCCCTCTGTGGTGTTGCTGGCAGGGGAGGCAGCCTGCTGCTGCTGCTGCTGCTGCTGCTGCCGCCAGCCCCACGGGAGAGTTGCCCCTTCCTCCCCCCCCTCCTAATGGCCCCAGCCAGCCCCATTGCAAAAAGGAGGAGATGGTTCCAAGAAGGACCAGGCAAGCCACGGACTGGAACCTCCCTCAAAACCCGACATGTAAGCAAATGCATGGAAAGAAAAGGAGACGGGTTGTTCCGACAAGCAGCAACACCAGCAAGGACCCACACGCAAGGCAGAGCCAAGCCCTGGGAGGAGTTTGCCGGATAGCGACACGTTTGGATACGTTCTCCTCCTACAGATAAATACAACGTAGGGGCTTGCTAGGACAAGCAAGTGGCCCGGCTGAGTCCTACGGTTCCCAAAGAGGAGCTGTGTGGCCCTGAAGAATAAAGAGGGGTCCACTCCCTTGCTCTTGAAAGTCGTCATTGAATCAAGCCTTCAAGAACTCTGTCATGGGGTGAACCCTTTGATTTTGAGACCTTTTTCATTTGGCTGAGGCACGCCATCCCACACACCTTCCCTTCAGAACCGTAGACCCCGGGGGCTCTCCTTTGTCCTGGCATCCACGTATGTTTGTGTTATCTGTTAGAAGTATCGAAATGAGTTGCTATCCAGAAAACAGGTCACACGGGTATCTTATCTGTCACGGTTTGCATTGTCTCTGTGTTGTAACAACTGGTGTCTTTCTTTCCACGGTTTGCTTCCGGCTTGGTTTCTGAGTGAGGTTCCAGTCTGTGTGACTTGCCTGGTTAATTAGGGAGCAGCTTTGAGCACCTAAGATGGGGTGGCGGGGGGCATCAGCCTGGAACGTAAGAAGGGAGGGGACGGGTCTACCCAGGGCTGCTAATCTGGTGACTAGCCTCAGAGGCAGGATGCCTCTTCATACCAGTGGAGAGCTGGGCCATCTCCTCCCAAAGGGGTGGGCTGCATCTGGGATAGTGGTGGAAAGGGAGCCCACCCCGCTCAGTCTGTCTGCAAAGCAGTCCCGGGGCGGGGGGGCGGGGGGAGTTGGGCAGTCACCCCACAGAGAAGCCTGGGCTGCTGAGACGGAAGGTGAGCTCCTCGGTGCCTCCCCCCCCACCACCCCGCCCTCCCGGTGGCAGCCTGAGCCATGGCAGGCCTGTTTTTCTTCCTTGAAGAGCTGCGTCTGGTGCTTTCTGGCGCTGCTCGCTGGTCCCCACCGTGGCACAGGGGCCGTAGTTTCCCATCAGACGTACCCTTAACGAAGTGGTGGATTTCCTGTAGGAGCCGGAGTCGGGCTGAGGTCTCACCCTGTTTATTAGTTGCCGGTGGGGCTGGCTTACGCCAGGCATGAGCTGTGAGGGCAGAGCGGCTGGCAGGCACTGCCCTTCAGCGGGAGGGGGCAGGAAGGGGGGCAGCGCTGGAGCCCCTCAAGCAGCCACAGAGGTTGGCCAAGGGGCAGGGCCTGTGCGGTATTTCTCGATCACCTCTCTCAGGCCTTTGGAGAAGTGGAGATCGGCGCCTATGGTCAGGTAGCCCTGTGGGGGAGAGAGGGGAGAGGGTGGGCTGGGGCCTAAGCCTAAAAGAAAGGGAGGCTGCCCTGCCCCATGGCACCCCTCGCTCTGCTTACCATGTGGTTGGTGACTACTTCCTTCAGGAAGTCCATGCCTTCTGGGAGGGGAATCTGGACACCTTTCTTGGTCCTCTCTGCAGCAAGAGAAAAGGGAAGGGATGCTAGCAATGGCAGCCATTCCCCACCCCACCCCAGGTTTGTGGGACAGCTGGGGAAAGAAGAGGGAAGCAGCCCTGGTGGTTCTGACCCTGCAGAACTGGGCTTCAGGGATCGGGGAGCACTGCCCTCCTGCCCCAGAAGCAGCACTTACCATTGATGAGCGGCATGATGGTCAGCTGGAGCAGCGTCTTCAGAGGGGTCTGCAGTGGAATTAGCTGCAGAAGGGTGGTAGAGAGGGTGAGTTAGCAGAGAGGGTGAGTTGACCCCCACCCCCCCACCTGCAGCACTCACCGCCAGAGATTCCAGCACGGACTGGTTGGAGTAGATCCGGAACCTGCAAGGGACACACAGAGATTGGGGGGGGTGGGGTGAATAGAGGGTGGCAGCAGCAGAATCTTGGTCCTCGCTGGTGCCTGAGTCCACCACCCCCGCCCGCTCTGCCCTGCCTCCTGGGCTGGCTCCACTCAGGGTACCTTCTCAGGTCCAGCTGCATCTGCAGAGCCTTCTTCTGCAGGGCTACCTTTGCACTCAGGCGACTTTCCTGTGAAGAGAAGATCAAGAGCTTCAAAGGGGACTCCTCCAAATCCATGGAGAACCGACCAGCCTTTCAGTGGCGACTAGTCCCAATGGCTACTGCTCCATCCAAGTCCGGGGCCTGGCTTGGGGCCCTGCGGGCCTGATCCAGCAGGGCTCTCCTGTCTTTGCGAGACTCTTCCCTTGAGCACATTACCCCCGCAGCGCCATGGACTCAAGGGCCAGCGCCGCCCCCTGCTGCCCCAAGGGCAGGGAAGTCCTCTCTGTCCCTCTTCTGAGGATGCGCAAGAGGAGAGGGAAGGGGCCGCTGTGCCCAGGGCCCCACTTCAAGCCGCAGGCAGAGGGCAGACATCCCAGGCTCAGGGGCGGGCTTATGGGGCTTTGGGAAACATGGGGTGGCCGGGGAGGAAAGATCCCCCCCCACCCCCCGCTTGGCTCACCACGGTCATGCTGGACAGCTGAACGGGGGGCTCCTCCAGCGGGGCCAAGAAGATGTCGAGGGTGGCACTGACGGCCACCGAGGTGCCCGAGGGCTTGATGGTGCAGCGGGGCGGGGCGGTCACCTGGAACTTCAGCAGCAGAGGCGCATCCGCCACAGCCGGCCTCTGTGGGAGAGCGGAGCGGCTCAGGGCAGGAGGGGCCATTCCGGGCCAGGGGCTCTGCAGCATCGTGGCGGGGCAGGTGCTGGCTGGGGCCACAGAGCCGCCCTGCTCAGAGGAGCCTCCCCGGCCCTTTGCCCTGCTGCAGCCGGCTGTGTCTCCAGTCTGGCGGCAGGCATGGTGGTGGGCAACCAGCTGCGGGCGGGGTCGACGTGGGTGCCGCCGCCGCCGCCAGCCTCCTCCCCGTGGCCCTGGAAGGCTGCTCTCCGGCCCTCGCGCTTGTGCAGGCGGCAAGAAGGGCCGCCGAGCGGCGTTCCTCTCCTTGCCGGGCCGGGCCAGGCCAGGCCAGGCCAGGCGGGGCCTCATCAGCGCCGCCCCCTAGTTCCGAGCCGTGGCGCAACTCCCGCTTTGGTGCGAATGCGGGGCGCCTCCCCGCCAGAGAGCGGCACCACCCACCACTCCCCCGGGCGGCTCCTGCCAAGAACGCAGGACCCTGACCCTGACGCAGCACGGAGAGACCGGCCGCGGGGTGGGCTTGCCGGCGGCGGGATCGTGGCCTTCAGCGCCGCCGCCTGCTCCAAGGGCCGCTGGCTTCGGGGGTCTCCCGGCGGCGGCGGCGGCTCCAGGGGGGCGGGCGGGGGAAGCTGCCCAGCCCTGCTGCTCCCGGCGCTCCCCGCTCACCGTCATGATGATGTTCCCAAATAAGGTGGCTCTCAGTAACACTTCCAAGTCCTTGGGCACCTGCAGCAACAGTCCGGTGTCAGCAGGAGGAGGAGGAGGAAGAGGGGGCGGGCAGCAAGCCCAGCGGGCTGGCCCCTCCGCCCCTGGCAGCGCAGACTGGCCGGGTCCCTCCTCCCCCAGGTCCCCAGCAGCAGGGCCCCACGCACCTTCGCCCCAGCCAGCTCCAAGCTCAGCATGCCGGCCTGGTGGTAGGCGAAGAGGGCCGAGTCGAAGAAGTTCTCCGAGACGGCCAGGTAGACCATGCGCGCCGTCTCGTTGGCGAAGGGCTCCACAGCCGGGCCGCCGGGCAGCAGCGTCTCGTTCCCGCCGCCGCGCAAGGGGAAGAACATGCCCTGAGCAGAGGAGGGAGGTGCGGAAGGCCCCAGTCAAGCCCTCCGGAGCCCCCACTGGGAGAACTGCGCAGCTGCGGGGGGGGGGCGGCAAAGGAGGCTCTTCGCAAGTGCCCCCCGGAAAAGTGGCTCCGCCCCTTTCTGTTTCCGAGAGCTGACATGTGGGGCACAGCTCGCCCACCAGGAAATGCACTTTGCCCCTGCTGTGCCTCCCTCAGTTTCCCCAGGGGCCGCCACTGCTCCCCTGAGCCCCTCTGATGCTCCCGGGGGGGCTGGCCCTAGCGCCCCACAGCTCCTCTTCCTGAGCATCCCGCAAATGCGGACGCAGCCTTGGGGCTAGTCTTGGCGCCCCCCGCCCCTCGCTGAGCGCTGAATGAAGGCTTGCCGGGGCGGGCGGAGGTCCGGACCTGGTTCTCGGAGCCGAGCCCGGCTGCTGCTTCCACAGCACGTGTGCTGGGAGCCAGGCTGCCGGAAGGAGCACGGCTCGTGGGCACTGCCTGTTGCCGTTCGGCTCCCCAGGGCGGGGCGGGAGGGAGGGCCCCCCCCCCGCGTTGCCCGCGGCAAACCCAGGCAGGCAGGCAGGCAGGCAGGCGCGTCTGGCAGGCTGCGTCCCGGGCGCTCCCCGCTGCAGGGAAACGGTGTTCCGGGGAGCGGAGCGCCGCCTTTGGGGCAGGTGGTTGTACCTTGAAGTTCATGTCCAGGGTGTCCGCAGTGACCAGCGGGTCATTCAGCAGGGCGTAGTCGATCCCGATGTGCTCGTCCACCGGGCTGCGCACTGCAAAGGCGGGGAGAGGCGGCGGCGGCGCCAGCGCCCCAGAGTCAGAAGAGAGCGGCGGCCCCCTGGAGAAGCGCCGCCCGCGGGAGAGCGAGGCAGGCAGACGGGCCACGCGGCGGCGGCAACAGTCCCGCCCATCCCTCGATAGGCTCACTCCCAACCTAAGGCCGGGCCGGGCCCTCCTTTGGCTTTAATGCCAATGGCCCGATTTGTCGGCGGGGGGCGGGGGCGCTTGAAGCGGGACAGGCGGGGGGGGGGCAGCCGTCGACGGCGCCGCTCTGCGCGGACTTATTATTCGTGTATTTAGAACATCGATGCCGCCCCTCCAGTACAGTGCTGCTCGGGGCGGCTCACAACAATAAAACAGATACCATACACATATACAATAAAAGGAATAAAATACTTTCCCCCGGTTTACTTAATACTTATTCCCGTTTCACCTCAATCAACGAGCCCCTGCCAAAACCTAAGGGGGGGGGGTATACTTGTGGGTCAAATGGGCCGTAACCCAAAATTTGGCTTTAAAAATGCCAAATCTGGCAGCAGAGCCACCATCTGCTTTCAAGTTCCAAGGCCAGTTCGGCGAGTGGTTGCCCCGACAGCTCGAGGAGGCCTCGAAGGGCAGCTCGCCCAGGAAGGCATCCGGGACAGGGAAGGAGCGAGGGGCGCATATGGCGCCGCGCCTGGCCTCCCGAGCCAACCCCCCCCCCCGCCCAAGCTTTGCAGAGGACACTCTCTGCTGCCACCCCTCTGCCCACTGCCCGCAGCCTGGTTGCCCCGGCCGTGAGCGAACCCCGCCTCCCCTGCCCCTGAAGAAGCCCCCAGCCGAGCGACCCCGGCCCACCGCCCAGCAGCACTCACCCGGCACGGTGTCCAGGACATTGTTCAGTAGCACCAGCCCCGCGTGGTCCAGCACAGGGCAGATCTGCAAGCGGAGCAGAGGGGAGGGGTGGGCGGGGAGCTCGCAGGGGTGGACGGCTGCCCCCCCTCCCCGCACAGTGCATCAGTGAGAGGGAGGGAAGGGACAGAGGGAGGGGTCACTCCTTCCTGGGGGGGCACTCTGCACATGCTCAAGAGCACGAAGTGCTTTGCCATATCTCCATGAATCTCCAGCTGCAGGGGAGAGGGCCTGCCCCCCTCAGCTGTGGGCCTCCTCCCAGGGGCATCTGGCGGGCCACTGTGCGGACCAGGATGCTGGGCTAGAGGGGCTACCTTGGGCCTGATCCAGCAGGGCTGCTCTTAAGGTTGTCTCGGGCAGCCTTCGAGCCCGTGTCTTTCGCAAGGCTCTTTGCCGTGCCTGGAGGTGGCTGGAATCCTGGAGCCCAGCTGCTCACACTCAAGAAGCTGCCTGACCCCACCTGCCTTACCTGGAGATGCTGCCAGAGACGGAACGTGGGCCGCGAGCAAAGCCGATGCTCTTCCGCAGAGCGGCGCGGCCTCCCCCCGCTTCCCTCCCGCTCCACCCGACAGGGCTACCGAGTCCTTCAACTTCTCCCCATAAGCCTCCTCTGGAGACAGGGGGCAAGTCATGCTTGATCGAGGGGTGGGGGTGGGGGGAGAGAGAGAAATGGTCTGAGCGCTCTGGGAGAGACCACCACGGGGAGTGGGGGGGGGGGCTCCGAAAAGGCGGCGAGGGGGAAAGACACACACACACAGCTCTGTGGAGTTGATCTTCTGGGCTCCAACTCCGAACACGTAAGCGGGATGGAGGGGGACGGGGCCCGCTCTGGTCTTACCTGCTGGTTGAGCAGGTAGCGCATCCCTGTGGTGATAAAGGTGGCCAGGAACTGATACACCTTTCTGGAGATAACGCAAGGAGGCGCGTCAGGGCCGAGTCGGGGGGAGCCGGTCGCCCTCTTCTCCCTCGCTCCTTTCCCCAAAGCAGCCCGGCTCCCTTGCAGCCGCAGCTGGCCCCCTTCCAGCTCCGCAGGAGTCCCAGCCTCCGCGGCTCCCTTCCTGAGTTTCGCAGGCCCGGCGCAAATCAGAGGCGGCGGCGGCTGCTGCTGGCCCCCTTTGCCAGAATAGCAAGGAAGGGCTTGCTCGGGGGGGGGGAGAAGAGAGACCCCGGCCCGGCCCCCACGGCAGCTGCTGGGCCACCGAGCCACTCCCCAGCCCAGAGGCAGGCAGTGGCCACACAGAGCCTGGGGCGGCTACCTGAGCGTGCCGCTGAATCCTGCGTGCATGCGAGCGATGGAGGCGTTGCAGCTGATGTTGGAGATCTTGAGGCGCCCCGCGGCGTCCTTCGCCAGCGCCAGCACCGTGTGGATGTGGACGCCCTCCGCGGTAGTGTTGATGGAGCCCACGTCATAGCTAAGAGGAGCCCAGGCAGGGGCAGTGAGTCGAGCGGGGCGCCTGCCCCAGGAGCAGAGGCAGTCCCGGCGGCAGTCCCACAAGGGGGGAGGAGGAGGAGGACTCCAGACTGCAGGGTCCGGACGGATGGAAGGAGGACCCCGCGGGGGCGGGAGGTGTGTCCAGCTCTGCTGCCCTCCAGCCTGGGCGCGACTCCTCCTGGCTCGCCGCGCCTGCAGATTCCCTCCGGCTGCCTCGGCCAGAAGAGGGACCCCTCCAGGCAGCACACGCCGGCTGGGTGGGGCTAGCGCCAGGAGCCGGACGCCCTGGCTCGGCGGCGGCGGCGGTGGCGACCCAGCCGCACGGCGCGACCCGAGGCGCAAGAGGAGGAGGAGGAGGGCGGAGCCGCCGAGCCACTGCGGGGCAGCAGGGGCAGCAGCAGCTGCGCCTCCCTTGGTGCCCCCCCCGCCCCCGCCCCCCAGCCACTTACAAGAACCAGTAGAGGAGCTGGCGGCGGAAGCGCAGGCTGATGGAGGCGTTGTTGATGCTGAAGACCAGATGCCGCCGGGGCTGGAAGTGGAGGTCCGAGAGGGCCAGCTGGAGCTGGGTCACCCTCACGCTGCGGGCGGGCAGGCAGGCAGGCAGTGAGCAAGGGGCCTGGCGAGGGGCCGCCGCTCCCCGCCCGCCCCCCAGTGCGAAGTAGCAGGGGCCCCGCCGCAGGAACAGCTCCCCGGCGCTCTCGCGGTGGTGGGCGCTTCCTCGGCAGCCTCCCTCGGGCTGCCGGCCAGCTGCCCTGTCCCGGTGGCAGTGATGCTGCAGCCACGCCCGCCCCCCCTCCTCCACCTCCGGACTGTGCCGCCCCCTCTGAGCAGCACCCAGGGGCTCCGGGCGCCCGCGCTCCCTCCGCAGCGGGCAAATGCCTTGGGAATCCCTGCGGTGGGAGCGAGGGGAGAATCATCCGCGGCAGCTCCCGGGCTGCTGGCCCGCCGCCGCCTTCTCCTCTCGAGGCCCGGCGGCATCTCAGGCAAAGGGGGCTGCCCCCCTCCCCCCAGGTGTGCTTCACCTGCTTCTCTTTCACGAGGCCACTTGCTGGGAGGCAACTCTCAGCCGGCAGGCAGGGCCAGGGGGCTGGTGCTCGGGGAAGCCCAGACGGCCCTCAGGCATGGCTGCACCACCCCCTCCCACCCCACCAGCACCTTCCCCTCCTTCAAGCAACTGTCCCAAGGAGTTGGGGGGCACCTGACTCTGCTGTGTTGCTGCTGCTGCTGCTGCCTTCCTCAACTGTCTCTGCTTCCTGGCAGCAGTTCAGGTTGCTTCTCTCTCTTCTGTGATGCCTGCAGGCTGAGCATTCATCAGGTCAACCATGCAGCTTTACCTGGTGAATGGCCAGCCTGCAAGCAGTGTGGCTCTCAGGCAGGAGAGAGAGGTCCTTTGGCACCCCCTGACTCATGAGGACCAACCCCTACTTGCTTCAGAGCAGACAAGGAGGCCACAAAGCACACCTCTCCGCCAGGCCGGGGCAGCTCCCTTTCCCAAGCATCTCCCAGGAGCTCCACCTGGTTTTCACAAGTGCTCCAGGACCCCTAAGCTGGCCCTGGAGTTGCTACAGGAAGAAGCGGCTGGCAGCTGAGGCTAGCCAATCAGAACCCAGTGCTGGGCCCAGAAGGAAGGGCCCAGGGTGGGGGCGGGGGGGGGGCAGCCCGGACTCACTTGCTGATGTTGTAGTGGAACTGGCCCTCTTTGCCGTGCAGGTCGCCCAGGGTGAGGTTCTCCAGCTCCTGCTCCACGAAGCGCAGCCCCTCCTGCTTCACTGCAAGACACACACACACACCCGTGACATTATCACCCCTCCCCTGCCCTCCAGACCCTGGCTGGCAAAGCGGGAGGGTCTCCAGCCAGCCAGCCACCAAGCACCCCTCCCACGACTCAGACAACGCCCCAAACAGGCCAAGGAGGCCAAGAGAACCAAGCGACTCGGTCACCAACCCAGAGATGGAGGTTTGGGGCAGTCACAAATTGGGGGAGGGGCAACGCTGGCTGGGATGGGTCAAGGGCAGTGAGGAGGCAATTCTCCCCACCCTGCGCGCGCGCGCACACACACACACAATGGGAACCAATCTGTGTGGCTGCCCCAGGTGTCCTCCGCCCCCCGCCCCCCGCCGCCCCTGAGGGCCTCACCCAGCTCCAAGCCCTTGGCGGTGATCCTGATCTTGCAGCCTGGCACAGCTGTGGCAGCCGCTGGGCCCAGCCAGGAGAGCAGCAGGAGGAGAGGGAGTGGGGGGCTGAGCAGACACATGGCGGAGCTGGCCCTGCGAGGGGGAGGGGGGCAAGAGGCTGGAGGAGAAACAGGCCCAGAGCCCTGTGTGAGCCACACACACACAGGCCTGGAAGCCGATTGGCTGTCATCGTGGTATTGGGGCAGGGGTGGGGTGGGAGGGGACACCTGTGCTGGAGGCAGCTTTGATTGGATGCCCCACTCCACCGACATGAAAGAGAAAGTGGCTGCGGAGGGTGGGCAGAGCCCTGCCTGCCCGTCACATTTCAAGCCAATTGGGAAGTGAAGCAAAGCAAGGGATGCTGGCAGGCAGGCAGGCAGGCAGCAGACATGAGCAAGGGCGGGGGGGGGCTTGCCGTCCCCTGCACCTCTCCCTACACCTGTGCCTGAGGCCGCTGCCTCACCTTGCCCCACGGAAGGACTGCCCCTGTTGCCAGTCCTGTTGAACATTATTTCTATACCACCATCAATGACAGCATGAAACAATAAAACTCCATAAAACAAACATAAAAGCAGAACAAAACTTAGCTACAAATCTAAAATGAGCTGGGACAACTCTTTGACCACAAGCCTGAATAAAAAGAGCACGAACCCTCTGAGGTTTTGCAGGAGGAGATCTCCATATTGTTTTGCTCAGCTTTGAGGCTGCCTCTGCTGCCTGCCTGCCTGCCTGCCCTCTTTGCATCCACAGATAACCTGGCTGGATTTCCTAGATTGCGAACGGGACAGCTACAAGCCCTTGACTGACTTCCAACTGTCCTGGGATAGTGCAGGGAAGGAGCAACCACCTGTACAACTGACCAGGCGGACCCCAGTGTGAAAAAGAAGAGGAAAGCAGGGAGGGGTCTTGGCTCAGGGAAGGCCTCTTGAGGGTGCCATCCTGGGCCCCAGCCATGCCCGCCTGAGGGGCTTTGGGTCTGGCACGGGCCCCCTTACACCCGCAGAAGCTGAAATCCACTCCCACCGTGCCGGAGGAGGAGCATCAGGAGCTGCCATCTACTGAGTCAGTATATAGACCCTGCTTAGCTAAGGGGATGGTCATGCTTGCTGCCGCCAGACCAGCTCTCCTCTCCTTGCAGCAACTGGGAGGCGAAGCCAGTGGAAGTTGAGGCTGGCAGTGCTGTTGCAGGGGGGCTGTAGCGCCTCCTCCTAACGGGCCGCCGGGGGAGGGGGGTGCCTAATAAGGCACCGCGGCTGCCTCAAGTTCCCGGCACCCAGCCATCCCCACTGCCATCCCCACTGCCTGCAGGGTGGCCATTCACCAGGGGGGCAGATGCAACAGGAAGGCACATACCCTCCAGCCAAGGAAACGCAAGGAGACAATCCGGGAGGCCAAGGGAGTTTTTGGGGGCATGCAGCAGAGAGCCAGGAGTGTCCAGGGGAATGACAAAAACTTCTTTAAATTGATCAGAAGCAGTAAACCTGCCAGGGTTAGGGGGTGAGAGGGATTGTTCAGCAGGAGGAGGAGGAGGAGGAGGAGACTGCAGAGGCACCCGGTGGGCCACTATGGGAAACAGGATGCTGGACTAGGTAGACCTTGGGCCTCATCCAGCAGGGCTGTTCTTAGGTCCAGGTAGATCTCCACCTGATGAATGGTCAGCCTGCAGGCAGCATGGGGTGAGACAGGAAAGAAAGAAAGAAAGAAAGAAAGAAAGAAAGAAAGAAAGAAAGAAAGAAAGAAAGAAAGAAGCAACTGGAGCTGCCTGGAAGGGCTTGGGGGCAAGCCTTCTTGTGAGGCTTTGCTTCTTCATGACAAGTGATGAGCTCACAGAACTCCTTGCCACAAGATGCAGTGGCAGGCAGCCACAGGCTTAGACGGCTTGAAAGGAGCTGAGGGCATCCTCCCTGAATAGGTCTCTTCACAGTTACTAGCCAGGTGGGCTCCCTGGAGCCTCTCTCTGAAGAAGGGGCCATCCCCAGAGTGCCAGGCGACAGGAGGACTCCGGTGTGGGCAAGGCCAGTGGCTTTCGGGGGGGACTGGAGGCTGGACTAGCTGGTGCAGATGCTCCAAAGGGGCTGGCCGCTGGGGGAAGCCGGAGGCGGCTGGGCCAGCTGGCTTTCCGCCCGCAAGCAAGGGCGTTCTGGTGCTCCCACTCCCACTCCCGGCAGCCAGGAGGCCACAGTCGGCCCAGCCTCCCCCAACAGTGCCCTTCGCTTGTCTCCTGTGGACAAGCGGTCCAGCAAATAGACACACATCTGGAAGGCCAAAGGCAGCGCTGGGAACATGGCAGCCTCCCAGGAGAGGCCGCGGCCCTGGGCATGCCCCTGTGGCCTTGGGGCTGAGCCGGAGGGCCGTCCTTCCCGCGGCTCCAGATGGCGCCCAGACCCAGCCTCGGGGAAGTGCGGCCCCCCCCCGGCAGCAGCCACAGAGGCCCCCGCTGGGCTGCTCTTGTATCCATGGGAGCTCCCTGGCCAGCTGGCCTCCTGGCTCCCGTCCTGGGTTGGGCTCTGCTCCATCCTGCTCTGGAGAGGATCTTCCCGCCCTGGAGGCTTCTGCTCCCCTGACCTGGGCAGCCTTGAAGGTGCCACAAGACTCTTGGCCCTGGGCTTGCCAGCAGCGTTCCCTCTAGACACTCACAAGACTGTCCCCTCAGTTAATTTGGGACCCCCCTCAGGTCGAATCAGGAAGGGGCCACCCTGAATGCACCCCGGTGTGCACGCGCACTGCCTTGATTGCTGCCGCCCAGAACAAAACTGCCCAGAGATGGAGCAAACGAGAGGGACCACCGGTTGCCAGGAAGGCTCCCCCCCTCTCTGCCTGCTTCTCCCCCGACCTCTGCCCGTGAGCCGCCTTCTCCGAGCCTTTCCTCCAGCAGAGAAAAGCCACCACCAGGCTGAGCAAGCCATGGAAGGCAAGGCCAAGTTAGGGCTCGCACGGCTGGAGGCGCTCCCCGAGGAACAGGCTGACTCAGGAAGCGGCTTCAGAGTCAGACCCGCCTGGCTCCATCTAGCTCCGCATGGTCCACACTGACTGGCAGCAGCAGTTCCGGGTTTCCGACGGGAGCTTTGCCAGCCCGACCCGGAGCTGCTGCCTGGCTGGGACTGAAGCCGGGAGGAGCGTCTACATGCAAAGCAAGAAGAGCCGCGTTGGATCCAGCAGCAGCATCCCCTTCCTTCGCAGCGGGGCCCGCGAAATGCCTCCGAGTCTGGGAAGATCTCCAGCAGCCGGAGATGGAGGCTCCTCCTCGGCTTCGGAACCTGGAGGCGGCGGACACCCATCGAGGCTAGTCGCCGCTTGTCCTTCCCAAGCCCACGTCCATCCCACGGGGGCGGGGGGGCTCCTGCCAGAGCTCGGGCTGCGCTCGCCTCTCCGCCGCCACTGCCCGAAGCCGCCCCCAGCGGGGAGGGGCCCGAATGCAGAGCCCTCCTCCGCAGGGCCAAGGCGGGCTGGTGTGGGCCGCGGAGCTCTCTGCCAGAGGCGGGACTTGTGCGTGGGCAATTCCACCACGCCACTCAGCGGGCAGAAGCCGCGCGGGCCGGGGCGGAGGGGGGGAGACAGAGGCCCCCTCCCCAAATGCCCCTCGGGAAGGAAGCCGGCCCGTGAGTTGGGGGAGAAGCGACGGCCCGCCGGGACCTCCCGGGTGCCACCCCAGCCCAGCCCCACCCGGCGCGGATTTGCCAGGCTGCCCTCGCGCCGCCGAAACCCTCTGCGGGAGGGTCTGAATAGCTCTCTCCCCCCCTCCCGCCGCCGCCCCCCGCTGGACTTGCCAGGCGCGCAGCTTCCCCCGCCCCGGGAGACCCCTGGCAGCTCCGAGGCGACCCTTCCCTGGCTGAAGACGCAGCGGAGCGACCGCGCCGGAGAGGGGCAGGTAGCCCACCCTCCTGCCGCGTCCCAGACTGGCGCGGCGCTGAGGCTGCGGCGCTGTGATGCTTCGAAGCGCCCGCCCGCGCGCCCGGCAGGCAGCGGCAAAGGCAGAGCGGTCTCCCCGCCACGTCCCGCGCGGCGCCGCTTTCCCCCGAGGGGAACCACCGGTGGCGGGGCGGGAGGACCGGTGAGCAAAGCCCGGCTTCCCCCACGCCGCGCCCGCCCGGGGTGTTGCCCGGTGGTCCCGCCAGATGCCCCCGCCTGGCACTCACCGCGCTCCGGCTGCCTGGCGCTGCGCTGCGCCGCGCTCGGGTCCGCCCGTCGGTCCCCAGGTGCCGCTCGCTTGCTGCTGGCCGCTCTCCCTCCTCCCGCCGCCTTTTATGCCGCCGCCGCCGCCGCCGCCGCCGGCCCCTCTCCGCCCCAGCCCGGCCCAGCAGAGGAGGAGACAGCCCGGCGGCGGGTCGGCAGGCGGGGTGGGCTCTGCGCGGGCAGCAACCAGGCAGCGGAGCGCCTCCTCCTCCGCTCCGCAGCCGCTAATCCGGAGCACGCACGCCTGCATTGCCAGGGGCCGTCACTTCGGCGGGGGTCCTGCGCACTCCGCCCCCCCGCCCGCCCGCGCCCCAAGGAGACCCTCCGGCAGTTGCAGCCGTGGGGCGGAGGAGGAGGGGCTCCTCTTGGCCAGCTGGTGGGAGGGGGCCAGGGTGACCCAAGGCCCTGCTGCGCCTGCGGGGGGCCGCCAAGTGGGCCCTGCTGCGGGAGACTGGCCCCCTTCCAGAACCAAGGCTTGCAAGCGCTGAAACTTGCGCGCAGGGCGGGGGGGGCTTCTTCTCTGTTCCCCGAGTTTGAACCAGAGGCCTTTTGTAGGCAAAGCAGGCACTCTGCCGCCCTGTGAAGACACCTCCTACGGAGTCGGACCCCTGGACCCTCCAATCCAGGATGGCCTGCACGGACTGGCAGCAGCAGCAGAGGCTCTCCAGAGAGGGGTCCTTCCCAGCCCTGCTCCCTGGAGATGCTGCCAGCCAGGGACTGACCCAGGGCCTTCTGAAGGCAAAGCAGGGGCTGCTCCCCGCCTGAATCATGCCCCCCCCCATTGCTATATCCCACTCCATCATATCCAAGGGGTCTTGGCCACGCTCCCCCTCCCACTCAACTACAGTCTCCTCTCAAGAGGGCTGCTCCCTCCACTACTCTTGGCCCCCCTGCCTGGGTTTCAGGCCAACTCCTTCTGCTTTGGGGGGAGGGCTGTTGTTTTGCTTGGTTTGGTTTGGTGTTTTGCCATGATTTAACTCTGGTTGTCTGGATTGTTTTTGTTGGCTGCTTTAATGTCTTAACAAAAGACATTATCATCAACAGGAGGAAAGGCAGGACACACCTTTTCAGAACAAGCCAACAGCACCGCCAGGCCTGTTCAGCTGGAAGAGAGAGACTGGCCAGCCAGCCCAGGCACAGAAGCATCCGCGCAGAGGAGCAGGGATCCATCCAGACCCAGGCCTGAGGCCTCCCTAGTCCAAGGGCAGCACAGGGCACCTCACTGGGGCCGGGCGGGGTTGGGGGAGAATCCAGCAGAGAACCCAAAGAGCTGTTCAGGTGCATGGAGGGAGAATTGTATGAAGGGAAGGGGTGGCTGAGATGGAAGAGAGGACACCTTTGGCTGCAAGGAAATGCCAGCTTCGCCATCCTTTGGGTTTCTCGCTCATTCATCCATCAGTTTATATACTGCCCTTCCTGAAGTGTCTCAGGGCGGTTTACATTAAAATAAAAAATTTTAAAAAATCATAATACAGTTAGAATCAGAATTTTTTTTAAAAAAAAAACAGATTAAAATTTAAACTAGATATCATTAAAAGCCAGGCTTAAAAGATGGGTCTTTAAGGCTCCCCTGAAGACCTCCAAGGGCGACAATCCTCTTATTTCCATGGGGAGTGCATTCTGCAACCCAGGGCTGACAACTGAGAAGGCCCTGTCCCAGGTGGACGGAGACCAGATGTGCCAGGGATCCTTTAGAGAAAGGCACTCTTTCAGGTAATTGGGACATCATCGCCGCATTTTATTTTATTTTATTTTATTTTATTTTATTTTATTTTTATACTGCCTGACTCCAAAGGTGGCAGATTTTATTTGTTAGCTGCCCCATAACAAATTGTTCTCAGGTGGCTCACAGCACAGCATTAAAACATAAAATAAAAGCACATAACACATTAAATCATAACAAACCAAAGGGAGGGGGATAAAGAAATACAATACAAAGCCATTTAAAAACTCTTTTAAAATCAATTTAAAAATCAAATTTAAAGATCAAAACCAAAATTTTAAAGAGCTGGGTGAACAAAAAGGGCTTTACCTGGTGCCTAAAAGAACAAAGCGATGGAGCCAGGCGAACCTCACTAGGGAGGCCATTCCATAAATGGGGTGCAGCCACCCAAAAGGCCCTCTCCCTGGTAGCCAACCACCTCACCTCGTTGGGCAGGGGCACCCGGAGGAGGGCCTCCGAAGAAGCTGTCAAGGTCTGAGTTGGGGCATCTGGGGCAGGGCATTCTCTCAGGTAACCTGGTCCCAAGCCATTTAGGGCTTGAAAGCTTAAAACTAGCACTTGGGCCAGAAAGGGACTGGGAGCCAGTGCAGCTGACGAAGCATTGGCGTCTAATATGCTCTGAACGTCCAGTCCCAGTTCGTCATCCCGCAGCCCTATTTTGTACCAGCTGTAGTTTCCGGACCGCCTTCCAAGGCAGCCCCACGTACACCACATTGCAGCAATCCAAGCGAGAGGCTACCAGAGTGTGAGTAACTGTGGCCAAGCTCTCTCTGTCCAGGCAAGGTCACCGCACTCCAAGCCAAGAGGCCGCTTGAGCCTCTAGCGACTGCACTGGATCGCTGAGCACCCCCAGACTGCAAACCTGGTCCTTTGGTGGTGGTGGTGGTGGGGGGAGACGCGCAACCCCATCGAGAACAGGCTGGACACCATCCACCCAGGCAGAGGAACCACCGACCAGCAGGCTGTAGAGGAGCATGGCGCAGGCCCACCCCACAGAAGGGAGGACAGTGTGGGGGCAGCCATTGCCCCCCTCCACGGAGCACAGGGTGGCAGGTGGCCAGAGTGCTCCTCTGCCTCCCGGAGGATGTGGCTCCTCCTTCTGCCCTGCCTGTGCCTCTTCCCTTCTGCTGCTGCTGCTGCTGCTGCTGCTGCCGCCGCCGCCGCCTTGGGCAGAGGAGGCGGGGCTCTTTCAGATGGATCGAAAGAGCCCCGCCAGACTTGCCTGGACTGAGCCTTGCCTGGACTGAGTCTCAGCGTATTCGCCCTCATCCAGTCCATTACCACCTCACCTGGGTCTGATGAGAGAGAGAGAGACAACGGAGCATCATCCCATCCGACGACACCTCAGGCCAAATCTCTGAATGACCAGATGACCTCTCCCCCCAGCGGTTTCATGTGGACGTTAAGCAGCTTCGGGGAAAGAATGGATCCCTGCGGGACCCCCAAGCACAACTGGCAAGGAATTCAGCCGTAGCCCCCCAGCACCACCTTTTGGGAACGGGCCGCCTCGCGGTAGGAACGGAGCCGAAGCCATTCAGGGTTTAGTGGCAAGAAGATGCAGAAGGAGGCCTGCAGCCAAGCAGGGCCTCTAGGATGAGGGACCCCCAAAAGGCCGGCCCCCGTCTGTTGTGGACTCCCTCCACCTGGCTGGCTCCTGCCAGGCGCTTCTCTTGGCACAGGGTCCTGCTGCTCACTGGGGCAGCCCCAGCGGCCCTTGTGCCAATGCCACTTTGCGTGCCCATCCGAAAGAGCCCCGCCGCCTCTGCCCAGGGCAGCAGCAGCAGCAGGGGAGAGGCACAGGCAGGGCAGAAGGAGGAGCCACATCCTCCGGGAGGCAGAGGAGCACTCTGGCCACCTGCCACCCTGTGCTCCGTGGAGGGGGGCAATGGCTCCCCCCACACTGCCCTCCCTTCTGTGGGGTGGGCCTGCGCCATGCTCCTCTACAGGCTGCAGTGCCTGCGTGCTTGATGGTGGTGGGGAGGTGTGTGTGTGTGTGGGGGGGGGGGAGAGCAGCAGTGGATGCCCTTCAGCTCGGCCCTCCCAGCTCCCTGCAGTCTGCCAGGGGAGGATCACTGCCTGCTTGGCCACAGGGGAGCCCCTCCCAGATCCTGGAACCAAAGAGCCACCAGCTGGCCAAGAGAGAGCTGTGGGGCAGGACTCTCTGGGGAACCAGGCAGGGGCGTCGCTAGGGCAGAGGGGGCCCGTGTTCATCCCTCTCTCAGGCGGCCCCCCAGAGTGAGGGAGACAATGAAGAAAATAGGGAGGGAGGGAGCTGCAGGGCCCTCAGGAGCTGGGGGCCGTGTTCTTTGAACCCTTTCGCTCAATTATAGCTACGCCCCTGGAACCAGGGCCATGACAGGCAGCCCTCTGTGACTCGTCTTCCACTCAGGATGAGGCCACACTGACCTGGGCCCCTTCCCAAGCCTGGGGGCTCCGTGCCAGGGCACTTTTGCCCTGCCCTTTGACGCCAAGAAGAACCCCAGGTTGGCTCATCACACTAGCCGTTTTCAGAGGCCACCAAAAACAGAAGTGGGAGCCAGCAGGGATGGGGTGGAGTGCAGCTGGTCCAAGCAGGCCCCATCCAGCACAGGGCCAGGCAGCCCCGGGATGTAGCTCAGGCAAAATGGTCTGAGTGGGTGCTCAGCCAGGGAGCTGTGACTTTTCCCAAAGAAGAAGTCACACAGACATCTCAGAGGAACCTCATCGAAGTCTCACACACAGGTTCAAAAGCAAGGCCTCTTTTACAGGGTTTGCTCCAGTGTAAAGTCCCAAAGGTGGGGAAACTTCAAACTGCACAAAGGACACAGAGGAATGTCCAAGGACCAGGCTTGGAGAAGGTGTGGGTGTGGTGGTGGCCATTCAGAGGGAATGCAGAACAAAAGGGCACTATTGCGCCGTATCTATAGACCTGATTTGGGACTTGAACTGGGTGGCATTCTGGGATGTCGTTGCCTGTGTCTCGGGGGAGTTTTTAACTTTAAAAACTCTTATGCTGTGTCAGGAACTCGGGCTTCATTCCAAATGAATTTCAGCATTTGGCTGAGGGGAGCCATGTTTTGCTAGGCAGCTTTTTCACTGGTTCAGTCTTTGGACGACACTATTGCTTAATCCAAGCATTAATCCAGCTCTTCCTGGTCCAAGTGCCTGTCCATGCGAGTTGCTTCTACAGGAAGCCAGAGTTTCCCAAAGGGGTGGGTGAAGGGACTGTCTAGTAACAGGGTTGTACAGCGAATCTGCAGCAAACCAGGATCCATCTTGGGTGGTGTGTCCTGACTTGTTTTCTCTGCCAGATCACAAACTGGGGCTTCATCCCAGAGCCCAACAGCTGTCTGTAGCATCTCAAGGGGAGAAGTGTCTCGATTTGCCTTCCAAACTCCCTCACCAAGGACTGGGGAAGCAAGAGCCCCCTCCCACGGAGATGCTGTTGGGCTCTCTGGGATGAAGCCTCAGGGCCGCATGCCTCCCTTCTTGCAGATGGGGAAGTGGGGGTGTCAGTGTGTGTGGGGGGGGGGGCTGAAACCAACTTGGGTCACATCTCCCCTGTTTTAGCAGAGAGGCAGATTGGACCCCTCTGGGTCATGGTTCTTGCCGGCACCAAGCTCACCCAGGGTTCCGGGGGACGGGGCTGGGTGGGGCCTCTGCTTGCCTCGCTTTTTTGTGGAAGGGCATTTCCTTTCCTTTTTCTTGGCGCTTGTACTTCTTGCTGTGGAATTTCAGGCTTGAAATAACTAGCTTAAGGGTTTCTGTTTTTGTTGTTTGGCAACCCCGATTCGCCTGGCTTGGGTCAGCTAAATATTTGGAGAGTATGTCTTTTCTGTGCTTGCTTGTGTGGGCAAGTTCTGTCAGGTGGATTGTTCTCAAATGGTTCCAGGGTTTTGCTTTCCAAATCCTGCCTCTCTCTGCTTTGCCTTTTTGGAGAAAGAAGAAGGTCTCCCCATTTCTACTGCAGAAGATGTGGACAGAGTCATGAGTGGGGTCATGGTTAGGCTGTTGGGCTAGGACTGGGGAGACCCGGGTTCAAATCTCTGTGCAGCCATGAAGCTCCCTGGGTGACGATGGTCCAGTCCCTTTTCCTCTCTCAGCCTAACTTACCTCACAGGGTTGCTGTGAGGCTAAACATAACATGTACACTGCTCTGGGCTCCACAGAGAGGGAGAGTGGGAGATAACTGTGGAGATAGATAGACAGGCAATGGTCACAAGGATACTTGAAGTGCTATTGCCGGATGTCTAAGTAAGAGGAGTGAGGCAGCAGTGAGACTGCTGGGTTTGTCGGTGGTCTTTCTGCTGGGGATACCAGCAAGGTCCCTTGCAACTGGGAAAGAGCTGGAATGAGCCACAACAAAACCGGGCATCGTAACTTTTCGCCTTTGCTCCAGGGCTGCTTTCACAGGAGACTCTGCAGCTCAGGGGTTCTCAGACTTGGGTCACCAGATGTTGCTGGACTATGGCTCCCATCGCCCCCTGCCACAATGGCCAAAGGCCAATAACATCTGGGGACGCAAGTCTGAGAACCCCACCATAGAGGGATCCCGGCAGAAAGAAGCTGAAGGTTGCACTGAGGGAGGGGTCACTGCTGCTCCGGCCTGGGGGGGGGGCTGGGGGTCTTTCCTTTCCGGGGAGCAGCAGGCAGGAGTGCCCGGGGCAAAGCAAACGCGGCAGCCTCCTCCAATGCCTGAGCAGCAGAGCCCAGCAGCAGGGCTGGACTTGGAAGGTGGCCCCCCTGTGGCCGGGCACTGTGAGCAGTGCTGGGGTTCCAATAGCAGTGCAGCCCCACAATGGCACCCCCCACACCCCGAGCAGCCCCTGGCTTTTCCAGATAGGAAGCACTCCAGAGCAGGCAGCAGTTGTGCAGAGTTCCAAACACACAGTTTTGGGCAGCAGCCACACCATGTCATGCCCCTTGGAGGTGGGCTGGAGGAGAGCCCTTCCCGGGGGGGGCCTCTGTGCTGCCCATCACTGGCACACACCCCGCCACCCGCCCCTTCTCCTGCTCGCAAGCCAGATCACACATGGCCTCAGGCTTTGCTACGGGAGGAAGGGGAGGAGAGGCAGCAGGCAGGCACCACCAGCGGAGCGGCCAGCCGGGCTTGGCCCTGCTCAGCTTTGATGAGTCCCACAGGGCTAGTCCCGGGCTTTCCTCTTGGCCCCAGGTCTCCAGGGCAGGCTGCTTCCTAGCCTGCTTGTTTCCTTCCAGGAGGAGCTCGGCTGACACCCCTTATCAAAGCAGCCTCCGCCTCTTCCTGTTGCCTCCCCAGCATCTGCTGTGACCTCCAGCACGTCTCCTCCGCCAGCCTGCCCTTCCAAGCGCTCCCTGCTGCATGGCCCCCAAAAGGAAGAGCTTCTGGGGGGCTTCCCACTGGGGTGCCCTGATTGGTGCTCTCTTGCTGTCCTCTTGGAACTGGGCCATGGAAGAAGCCTCCCCGCCACCAGCCCAGTGAGAAGCAGCTGGAAGTACACAAGGGCAAGCCAGCCAGTCACACCAAAGTCTTCCTCCTGTGCAGGTGATCAAGGCAAAAGTATGATGACCAACCACATCATTTGAGTTTGAACTCTGCCCCTGCTGTGTGTCTGGCCTGGTGAAGTGGAGCGTTCCCTAAGAGAAGGGGAGGAGGAAGGTCTGATCGGAGACTTCACTCAATTACAAACCATCTGGGGGGCTGTACCCACAACACACACACACACACACACACACACACACACACCCCAGAGGCAGGAGAGCCCACTGCTGAGGGGATGTAGAGGGACGAAATAGCTGCAAGGTCGCCTGTCCCTTCAAGAGAGCCGCAAAGCCCCCTCGTTCCAGCCTGGCTTTTCATAAGATTCAAGTGGCTGTAACTGTTTTTAAATTGTGCTAATATCGTAACTGGTTTCATTTTGTCCATATTTTCAGTGGTTTTAGTTTTAGTTATGAACTGCCCTGCACCATTTTTGGATGGATGGTATTTAAGTGAAATTGTTATTAACAAAATAAAACAAAACAACTCTGCAGCACCATCTGGAGCGCCTGGGAGTTTCCCAAGGCAGGGAACAGGCCATGCAGGACAGAGGCAGCGAGAGAGAGTTTGCTGCTTCCCTGCATGCCCTGGGAGCCGCTCAGCTGCTTTGGGGCTCCTTCCGGCTTTGGCTGCCCGCCCTCTGGGCCTTCAGAGCCCAGTTCTCCTTGCTGGCCTCCTTGAAAGACGCTCCTCGCCCCATCTCTCTTCACTGCCTGCGGGATGCTGCATTCCAGAGATGCCATTTCCCAGGGTTCAGCCAGTGCGGGACATCCGGTCCCTCTGCAACGCTCCCAGGCCCTGCTGGAGCATTTCTGCACCCCAATGGGGGCTGCATCGCTGGACTTACCAGCATCTTTTCTATGCTTAACCCCACAAGTTATTTGCGGGGGGGTGGGGGCGGGGTAGACAGAATCCCCTGGCCTGCTGAGCTGCTGGAGGCACAATCAGCCCAGCAGCCCAGAGCCGAGCGGCCTCCGTTCCTGCTGTTACCAGTTTACTCCTGGGACCCTGCGCTGGAGGGGGGCCTTGTTCACAGGTCCCACCTCCCATGGTTAAAGTTAAATAAATAAATAAATAAATTGCTGGCTCATGCTGCTGGGGGGGGGGTGGGCTGCTGTGGGAGTGGTTGTTTGGCCCATGGCACCCTCTGTGAGCCACCACACACACACACACACGGGGGGGGCTGGCTGGGTCTCAAGAGCGGCTCCGAGGAAGTGCTCTTCACGGCTCAGCAGCTGGGGCTCAGGGGCAGGAGAAAAGCCGCCCATCACGGCCCAGCCGGCTCCCATCCCGCTTCCTGCTGCACCTGACCTACCAAGGCCACACTCGGCAGCAGCACTTTGAGCCCCACTGCTGGGACGCACTGCAGCCCTCCGGATGAGCCCCTCTGGGATGCTGGTGGCCAGAGCGCAGCCCTCCCCCTCAGCACCCGCCGCCCAGACCTCCCGAGTCGGTGGCCACGTGAGCAGCAGGCGGGCGGCGGGCACTGTCACCGCCAGATGCCACAGAACGCCTGTGCAGGAAAGCACCTGGTGGGCTCCCCCCCCGCCCAGCCTCCCCTCTGCAGGCTGAGCTACTTGGGGCCTGGCAGCTAACCAGTCCTGCCCAAAGCAGGGGGTCAGGCCAGACGACGCTTGCTGAGAGCCAGCCCCGCTCCTGCAGAGGCAAAGCCAAAGCGGAGAACGTCCCCGATTCCGGCCTCAGGATTACGACTACTGACTTGGCAAAGAGGCACCTTTTGAAGTGGTGATTCTCTTGACTGAGCAGGGGGAGAGCAACTGGCCCTCTCCACCCCCAGCACAGCATCCCTCCAGTGACTGTTGCTGGCGTCTGTCTTCTGTTTCTTTTGAGATTGTGAGCCCTTTGGGGATAGAGATCCATCTTATTAATGTATTTATTTATTTATTTTACTCTCTGTGTAAACCACCCTGAGCCATTTTTGAAAGGGTGGTATAGAAATCAAACAACAACAACATACCACTTTTAAAAAACCTTTCCAAAGCGGTTTGCCTAGATGGATGGATGAGACAGTTCCCTGTCCCCAAAGGGCCCACCGTCTAAGAGAAGAAAGACAAGACAGACACTGGAGGGATGCTGTGCTGCTGGGGATGGAGAGGGCCAGTTGCTCTGCCCCCGCTCAAGGGAGAGAATCACCCCCATGACTGAGCAAGAGGTGCCTCCTGGCTCCGCTAGCAGGGCTGCCCAGGACACTCACGAGAGCAGCCGGCCCTCCTCGGAAGGAGGGAAGCGTGCGCTGCTTGGACCCTGCCAGCCAATCCCGTCCCTGGGATGCTAGCAGCACGACAAAGCCCAGCCCCTGCTCCTTCTGGAACCTACAGCCTGACTTCAGGAGGCCCCATCCAGGGGTCCTGCTCTGCCCCCCACCAGGCAGGACTCTGCACAGGCCTGCCTCAAGGAGGAGCCGGAGAAGAGGAGCCCAGCGCCAGGGGAGCCCCGGACAGATTCAGGCCAGCCATGCTGAGCCAGACCCTGGGTCCCTGACTACGGCTGCTGGATTACACAGCCTGGCAGCCGCTCTCCAAGGCTCCCGGCCGGCGTCTTTCCGGGCCCACCGAGCGATGCTGCTGCCAGGGGGTGAGCCTGGGGCTTCTGCGGGCCAAGCAGGGGCTCTGCCCCTGAGCTTCAACCTCGAGAGGGCAGCGGACACCAGTGGCCAGTTCGACCCTTTGGCTACAGCCCCAGCGGACTCTCGGCCCCACTGCAGGTGGTGGGGAGCACCTCCCGGGGCCAGCCTCAGCAGCTCAGGGGCCTCCTATCCCTGCCCTTCCAGGCAAGGCAGGAGGACTCCGATGGCAAAGGCTCCCCCTCTGGAGCGTGAATGGCCTGGTCTCAAGGCAAAGAGCGGAGATGTCTCTTGTCCGCTTCAGTGTGAGGCTGAGCCACTTTACGGGGTCCAAAGCGCCTGCACCCAATGGGATCAGTCCGGTGCAGAACAGAGCAAGTCAGGCCCTCGGCCCCTCTCAGCTTGGTATTGTCTACACACCAACCAGCAGGGGCTCCCCCAGGTTTCCGGATCAGGTGTCTTGCCCGGTCCTACCTAGAGATGCTGCCAAGGATGGAACGGGGGGGGGGCACCGGCATGCAAGGAGCTGCTCTCCGCTGAGCTGCAGCCCCTTCCCCCAACGGGGACACCTGGCAGCAGACCCCGCTCACAGGCCCCTTTACAAGGCGCCTCTTTGCTCAGCTAGCAGAACTCTTGTGTAGCACGGCAGCAGGGGCCCCAACGGACGTTCCCTGGCCTGGGCACAGACTGCCCCACCTGTGACTTGCAATGGAACCTAGCGTGGCAGCGACAGCAGAAGTGCCCAGGGTCCAGTGCTTCTGCCTTCTTAGGAGAGCTGGTCCGGTGGGAGCAAGCATGACTTGTCCCCTTAGCTGAGCAGGGTCCACCCTGGTTCCATTGGAATGGGAGACTAGAAGTGGGAGCACTGGAAGAGATTCCCCTTAGGGGATGGGGCCGCTCTGGGAAGAGCATCTAGGAGGTTCCCAGTTCCCTCCTTGGCGGCATCTCCAAGATAGGGCTGAGGGAGCTCCCTGCCTGCAGCCTTGGAGAAGCCGCTGCCAGTCTGTGAAGACAATCCTGAGCTAGATGGACCAAGGGTCTGACTCAGCATATGGCAGCTTCCTATGTTCCTCCCACATGAATCTGAACTGGCCTTTCTTTGGGGATGTGTGTGTGGGGGGCTTCCCTGGTGTTGTTGACTACAGCTCCCATCATCCGCAGCTGCAATGGCCTTTGATGATGGGAGTTGTAGTCAACATCTGGGAATCCGTTACAGGGAATACTGGTTGCAATTGGATCATGAAGGTCAGCAATGAAGAGGTGGTCCGTGGTGAGCTGCTGCCATCTCAGTTCAGGCCTTGAAGGGAAGCCAAGGGCCGAAGGGGCCCCCTGGCCCCCCAGCACCCCCTCCCCTGGGAGCATGTCCTGCCAGCGCAGTCATTCTGCGGGCTCCCAAATCATACACAGCTGTTCTTTACGTCAGGGAGGCCACGCCATTTCCACACAACCGACACGGGCACCGTGGCCAGCCTGTCCCACATCAAGTCTCTAAGACCAAAGACTCGGGGGAAAGGGGCACAAGACAGACTTCCAAATCCCAGCCCCCAGAACCCAATGCTGAGAGTCAGCACTAACATTCCGAAGAACCAGGCATGTATTTTTAGAGAGGTTTGACATTCTGAACGGCCACCTCAAACGCTCTGGCTCCTGGGTGATCTCTTTGGGGAATTGGGGTGTCTTCAGAGGAGCCAAAGCATCCCACGTTCTGCGCTGGGCAGGATCATGCCAGGTGCGCCTGTTTCACTTGCACATTTATTCGGAGTGTGATTCGGAATTCACAAGGGTCTGCCTGCTCCCAGCTGAATCTCCCCACCTGACTAGATTGGCTGGGAGGGATCTGCTCCGCCTGTCGACACCTGCTGAGGCCCATCTGTCAAGCACACAGGGCAGCGCCTTCTCGGTGTTTGCCCCCAGGCTGTGGAGCTCCCTCTCAGCGGAGACCTGCATGGCTCCCTCTCCCCCAGCAATCAGGAGAATGAAGACTGTCCTTTTTATTCAGGCTCTTGGCCAATGAGTTGCCTCTGCTCTTTTTAAATGGTTCGCTACTTTTTGTTCTGTCTTTGTGTTTATTTATGGAGTTTTACTGTTTTATCTTGTTGTTAACCACCCTGGGGTCTTAGGACAAAGGGCGGCATACACATATAAACAAAGAAACAGTATTTACAGCACTGGAGTAATTTATCAAACCCTGGAATGCTCTGCAGAAGAGAAGCCAAGGAAATGAAGCCAACAGAAGAAGGGCTAGGAGCTGTGGGTGGTTTCCCAGCCCTTGTTCGTACTGGGTGTCCGGCAACGCAGGCAGCTGAAGGAGCCGAAAGGCACTCAGCCCGCAGAGTCTGAGAGCGACCCAGCGGGAGTGGCCATTGATCTCATTCCTGACCAAACAGTCCAGCGACTGTGGTCTTTCTAGTACCATGAAGGAAAGGACTGCGTTGCCAGGGCTTTCACGAGGCTCTTAATCCAAAGATCCCCGACATGTCCATCCCTTGAGCGCCTGGCCAATCGGACACATCAGCCCCGCTGCCTGTGGAGGCATCTCAAGTCCCCTGGTGCTCCCGGCTTTCTTCTTCGGGTTTCCACCCTGCAGCTTCCCTCCCTGGGCCAGAGAAACATGGCGGGACACATTCTTTGGCTCCACAGGCAAAAACAAAGCAAAACACAAAGAACAATTCCAGGAATGTCCAGAACGGCTGGGCTCTCTGTGGGCCGACACGCAGCTCACCTATGGATTGCGAGCATTTGAGCAGCCAATATTCAAGCAAGTGGGATGCCAGGCGGCCACACTGAGGCTCCCCCCCGCCCCATCAAAACATCCTCAGGGTGACCCACGAAACCGAGGCTGCAGGAGGATCTCCACCCACGGGAAGAGGCCCCCGGCACCAGGGCATGGCTGCAAGGGAACCAAGGGCGACAGACAGCCCCGGGCCCTGGAGGCTGGGCTTCAGCAGCTCTTTGCTCAAGGAGGAGGGGGGAGGGCCGGGGGTGCAGGTGGGCATGTTTGTCCCGGGGCCCACTCCAACCCTGCACGGCCCCCACGTCTCCAGGAGCGCTGCTCTCAGAAAGCCACACACTCCCTTCCCCACGGCTCACTTGCAGGAAACCGCCTGACCAGTCAAGGCAGGCTGTGGGCTGCTCCCGTCAGGGCGGTAATTCACCTGGGGGCTTTCTTCATCCCCTGGAACGCTGCTCCTTGGGATGCCTGGGCGGGTGGCCCTGGCTACCGGGAGGGCGACAGGGCTGATCCTGAGGAGCCTGCCCGGCCTTCCTGCCTCAGGGCCCTTCCGCCCATCCTGCTGGCCACTGCTCCGGCAGCGGCTCATTGCTCAGGGCTGCTGGCAAGACAATCCAAGAATTCTTGGCAGGATTGTGGACTAAGCCCTCTGGATTAGCACCAAGGTGCAAACAAGGTTGCTGTGACTGCAAAGCCGCCCACTTCCCCACACAGCGACTTTGGCCAGAGGCCCCCTTTTCACCCAGCCCTTCTTCCAGAGTCTGAAACGGTTCTCTTAAGGAAAAAGAACCGGGGAGGGGGATCCTGCTGGTGCCCGAGAGCACAGATCCGAAGCCATCCCCAAGCAGCAGCGGCTCATCCGGACGAGCCGAGGTGGGAGGCGCAGCGGCAAATGAGGCGCAGCTGCCTCTGGGTCCCGACAACTCGGTGTGTGCCTCTCTGTCCACTTCCCGTCCCAGCATGAACGAGAGCTGCAGTCGTGGAGGGGCAGCCACAGGGGAGAAGGTTCCCTCCCGCGCCCTCCCCTCTCGCCCGGGGGGGGGGGGGGCCTTCTCAGAGGCCAGATCTGTGGGAAACAGGATGCTGGCCTCCGGAGGCCTTGAGCCCGACCCAGCAGGCCAGTTCTCATGAGAGCCAGGCTGCCTGCCGGCTGGCCACTGGCCAGCTAGTGCAGCGCAACGTCCAGATGACAGGCCAGCCTGCAGGCAGCATTAACGCCGCCGGGGCGGGAAGAGAGGGAGGCACAAATGCAGCTGCTGGGAAGCAGCGGCAGCTGTGCCTCGTTTGGTGCCCCCCCCCCGCGGCTCGTTAGGATGAGTTGCTATTGTAACGAACTACAAATGGTTCTTCAGACAGAACTGGGGCGAATTTGATGAAATGCAAACACAGCAGGTACCAGCCACACGGAGCAGCTCCTGCACCCTCTGCCCATTTCCTGCGCGATCATGTTCCACCCCCCACCCCCTCCAAGCGCCCCACAAGGCAAGTCATGGCCGAGGCAAGAGCCAAGCAGAGGAAGCCCCAAGCTGGGTCTCTTTGCCACCACGCCAAGAAGTGGGGTCCCTCAGGGATCTGTATTGGGACCAGTGCTCTTGAACTTGTTCATAAAGGATCTAAATGATCTAGAAGTTGGTAAGCAGCAAAGTGGCCAAATTTATTTTTATTTAATACACTTTTATATGCCATAAGAACATAAGAACAGCCCTGCTGGATCAGGCCCAAGGAGGCCCATCCAGTCCAGCATCCTGTTTCACACGGTGGCCCACCAGATGCCGCTGGAAGCCACAGGCAGAAGTTGAGGGCATTCTCTCTCTCCTGCTGTTACTCCCCTGCAACTGGTACCCAGAGGCATCCTACCTTTGAGGCTGGAGGTGGCCCTCCGACTAGTAGCTAGCCGTTGATACTTCTCCTCCATGAAGTTATCCAAGCCCCTCTTAAAGCCATCCAGGTTCTTGGCTCGCCCAAAACTCGCATCTCTGGGCGGTTTACAACAAGCGAACAAACAAACAGTTAAAACATTAGTTAAAATTTATTATTATTATTATTATTATTACATTTATATCCCACTCTTCCTCCAAGGAGCCCAGAGCGGTGTACTACACACTTGAGTTTCTCTTTCACAACAACCCTGTGAAGTAGGTTAGGCTGAGAGAGAAGTGACTGGCCCAGAGTCACCCAGCTAGTCTCATGGATGAATGGGGATTTGAACTCAGGTCTCCCCGGTCCTAGTCCAGCACTCTAACCACTACACCACGTTACAACAAAAAACTTAAAATGGTAGTTTAAAAAATGATATAGTAAAAGTTAAACATTGCAACAATTTAATTTTTTTAAAAAAAAATTAAAATGATGTTAAAACTATTAAAACAATATTTAATTAAAAACCTGGGTGAATAGGTGTGTCTTTAAAGACTTTTAAAAAGTTGTCAAAGATGAGGAGGCTCTTATTTCACCAGGGAGCGCAGATGACAATAAACTATTTATGGTAGTGAAATCCACAACAGATTGTGAGGAGCTCCAGAAGGATCTCTCCAAAATGGGTGAGTAGGCAACAAAATGGCAAATGTGGTTCAGTGTTGGCAAGTGTCAAGTGATGTACATTGGGACAAAAAACCGCAACCTCAAGTATACACTGATGGGATCTGAGCTGTTGGTGACTGACCAGGAGAGGGATCTTGGGGTCGTGGTGGACAGCTCGTTGAAAGTGTCAACTCAATGTGCGGCAGCTGTGAAAAAGGCCAATTGCATGCTAGGGATCATTAGGAAGGGGATTGAAGATAAAACTGCTAATATTATAATGCCCTGATACAAAACGATGGTGCGGCCACACTTGGAGTACTGCGTACAATTTTGGTCACCACATCTAAGGAAGGGCATTGTAGAACTGGGAAAGGTGCAGAAAATGGCAACCAAGATGATCAAGGGCCTAGAGCATCTTTCTTATGAGGCAAGGCTACAACACCTGGGGCTTTTTAGTTTAGAAAAAAGACGACTGCAGGGAGACATGATAGAGGTCTATAAAATCATGCATGGTGTGGAGAAGGTGGATAGACATTTTTTTCCCTCTCTCACAACACTAGAACCAGGGGTCATCCCATGAAACTGAAGTCCAGGAATTGGAGGACCAACAAAAGGAAGTACTTTTTCACACAGAACATAATTAACATGGAATTCACTGCCACAAGATGTAGTGACAACCACCAGATTAGATGGCTTTAAGATGGACTTAGATAACATTCCTGGAGGACATGTCTATCCATGGCTACTAGTCTGGTGGCTATAGGCCACCTCCAGCCTCAGAGGCAAGATGCCTCTGAATACCAGTGGCAGGGAGCAAGAGCAGGAGAAGGGGCCTGCCCTCCCCTCGTGCCTGTGGGCTTCTTCTGAGACATCTGGTGGGCCACTGTGTGAGACAGGAGGCTGGGCTGGAAGGGCCTCCTTGGGCTGATCCAGCAGGGCTGTGCTTATGCATGTTCCTGGGGTGGCGTTACCTCTGCCCTAGAGGACTGGGAGCCAGGTATTACATGCATCTGGAATGCCCCTGCATGTTTTGTATGTTTATTTTTTTTATTAGTACTGTCATCTCCCATCAACCACAAGGGTTCCATTCTGGGAAAACCTCACGGTTGGCCAATTCGCGGTTGGAGAGCAATAGAAATGCATTGGAAACAGGGGGTTAGGGGAATCACAGTTAGGAAAAGACCAAAAAATAGAGGGGGAAAGACTGAAAAAACTTCCCCCCCAAACACCCGGAATCAGCCATAATTAGCAAGAGGAGTGGGACCTGAAGCGAAATCACCTCTGAAGCCCCAGAAATCACCCCCAACTCCCCCATTGCGCAAACCCCCCAAAATTGCAAAAAAAAAAACACCCTTGCTAAACCACGGTTCCTTGGGCGCGGTTGGCGAGACATGACACAATTTCCCAGTCCTGGACACTTAAAACTGCAATTCAGAAACCTGTGATTGGCAGTAATGACTGTACTGCTATTACAATTCTTCATACATTTTCAACAACAGAAAGTTCTTAAAGCAATTTATTTTATTTGTTTAACATATTTCTATACCACCCAAAACTTGCTTCTCTGGGCAGTTTACAATTAAAACCATTTAAACATTAAAATCAATTAAACAAAATCATTTAAACATTAAAATCATTTAAAACCCAACATCAAAAGTATTAAAACTATAAATCTAATTAAAAGCCTGGGTGAATAAGTATGTCTTCAGTGCCTTTTGAAGGGTTGTAAGAGATGGGGAGGCTCTTATTACAAGAGGGAGTCACTTCCAAAGCCCAGGGGCAGCAATGGGAAAGGCCCGTCCCTGAGTAGCCGTCAGACTAACTGGTGGCAGCTGCAGACGAACCTCTCCAGATGATCTCAATGGGCGGTGGGGCTCATAGCAAAGAAGACGTTCTCTTGAACACCCAGGACCTAAGTTGTTTAGGGCTTTATAGGTTATAACCAGCACCTTGTATTTTGCCCGGAAACCTATCGGCAGCCAGTGTAGTTCTTTCAACACAGGAGTAATATGGTCTCTCCTAGATGGCCCAGAGACCAACCTGGCTGCCACGTTCTGAACCAACTGCAGCTTCCGGGCTACGTATAAAGGCAGCCCTACATAGAGCACATTGCAGTAATCCAGTTTGGAGGTGACCAGCAGATGTACCACTGATTTTGAGGTCATTCATCTCAAGAAATGGACGCAGCGGGCGTATCAGCTGAAGCCGATAAAAAGCACCTCTGGCTACCGCCTCAACCTGGGACACCAGGGAGAGGTTCGGATCCAGAAGCATCCTCAGACTGCATACCTGTTAATTCTGGGAGATCGTGACCCCATCCAGAACTGGCAGATTAAAATGGTCTCCCAAGCTCTGACCCCACACAATAAGTACCTCTGTCTCATTTGGATTAAGCCTCAGGTTGTTATCCCTCATCCAGCCCATCACTGCCTTCAGATGACAAAGAAGAAGAAATATGGTGCTTCTGTGTCTCCAATGGGGGCTCACAGCCTAAAGACAAGGAAATACAAAGGCAGGTACTCCTTGCAACCACTGGGAGGGGTGCAGTGCTGGGACGGAGAGGGCCAGTTGCTCTCCAAAGGCATAATATAAAAAGCATACCACTTTAAAAGGTGCTTCTTTGGCCAGATAGCAAGAATTATAATATGTCTCCCTTTTTCTTATTGAGGTCATATTTATACCTGTGTGGTCGATAAAAGATGAGCGTAATCAATGAGATAAAGGTAAACTGAAGTGCCCCTTTATATATTACTACCCCAACCCTGGTGGGGCCCTGGTGGCGCAGTGGTAAAACTGCCGCCCTGTAACCAGAAGGTTACAAGTTTGATCCTGACCAGGGGCTCAAGGTTGACTCAGCCTTCCATCCTTCCGAGGTCGGTAAAATGAGTACCCAGAATGTTTGGGGCAATATGCTAAAAAATCATTGTAAACCGCTTAGAGAGCTCTGGCTATAGAGCGGTATATAAATGTAAGTGCTATTGCTATTGCTAACCGGGGCTCGAACTTGCGAACTAAGCAGCGCCAAGGCAGAAGCGGCCACTGCAAGCAGTTCCTCCCCACACCGAAAACGAAGCCCAACGCGACCCGTCAAGCAACCCGCGCATGCGCTCTGCAGAAACAGAGCGCTGTCCCTTTGCGCGTGCGCCATACCGCGCTCCGGCTCCAGTCCCACCGACCGGCAAACGCCGATTTGTCCTTTCGTATCTCGAAGTTCCCGAGACAAGCGAAGTGCGCCTGCGTGCCCGGGTCAGCTAACCGAGCAACGCATGCGCAGACAGCTGGGCGGGGCGTGCCCGGCGCCTGCGCACTGCTCGCCGCGGGTCCCGAATACAAGATGGCGGCGGCAGCTGCCAGCGTGAGGCAGCAAGCGGATGGCCGCGGGAAGCGGAGCGGCCCCGGGCTCCCCCAGGCCTCGGTCCCGCGCGCAGGTGAGGGGGCGGGGCACTGCGCACGGAAGCCCCTCCTTTGCCGCGGGCCACGGGCGCGGAGGTGGGCGCGGGGCCAGGCAGCGGCGGCGCTGACGAGGAAGAGCCGCCGCCACCGCCGCCATCTTGGGGCGCGCGCACTCGCTCCCTCGCCGCCGCCGGGGGCGTGCACGCGCGCCGCCCTGACCGGGCCCTTGTTGCTCTGCCTGCGCGGGCGGGGTCCCGGGTCTCCGCCCTCCCCCCCCGCCAGGTCCGGGGAAGCGAGAGCCCCCCCTGCCGCCGCCGCCGCCGCCTCCGGGTTGGCAGGCGGGCGCTTGTGCCTCCCCGCCGCCCCAGGCACGCCCGGCGGCCCCCCCGCCTGCTCTCCCCGCCCCCCCCCCCGCTGCTGCGGCTGGTGGCTCGTACGGCGGGAGCTTGCCCGCCGCCCCCCCGCGTGCCTGTCCCCTCCCTTCCTCGGGGCTCGCAGCGGGCGGCGGCGGCTCACCGTCCGTGCTGGGGCGGCGTCGGGGGCCCCTCGCTGGCTGCCTGCGCTGCTCTGGCTGGCTCGGCTCTGCACACACTGCTGCGACGAGCGGCGGCGGCGGCGGCGGCGCCCGAAGATCCACCCCTTCTGCGGGCCGCCAATGGATGGCTCCTCGCCCGCCCGCAAAGCTGCCTCGTGCTCCGCCAGCCCTGCCCCGCCGCCGCTTGCCAGCCTCCGGGGCTGGGCTGGGCGCCAGGGCCCTCCTGCCGCCGCCGCCGGCGCCTCGGGGCAAGGGAGCCCGGCAGGGAGGCCGCCGGTGGTCCCGAGGCGAGGGTCTGCAGAGCCGTCGTGGTGGCTGCCGGCGAAGGGGTCCTGGGCTCACCCCCGGCTCTTCCTCCTCTTCCCTTTCAGCCCCGCGGATGGGCTAGCAGAGCCCCAAGTCAGTATGAGGCCGAAGAAAGCTGCGAGGCAAACTTCAGTTGTGAGTAGCCCCGGCTAGCTGGATTCCATCGTCACCCAGGTGGACTGCAGCTGCTGCTGGAGGCTCCCTTTCTACTTGTAGCAGAAACACAGTGGCCGGTGGAAGCCAACCAAGGAAGCTCCTTCCACTTTCAGGACCTGTGGCCTTCCCTATCACAGAGCCAGTCCCCTGTGGGTATCTCCCCTTTCTGCAACACTCTCACTTTGAAGTGCTTCACCCTCATTCAGTGTATCACCTGTGCAGTGGTGCCTGTTGTGGTCCTTTGATCTCTGGGTGTGTGTTGGACTTCAGTTCCTTCTGTTGTCTACCTGTTGCTGAGTCTTACACTTTCTGCAATTAAACTGGGTTCTGTTTGTTCTACATTCTAAAAGTTCACTAGTGTTCTGTTTTCCTTTGTGCTGACAGAGAACTCTTCAGGTCTAGGAGGCTTTCTAGGTCTAGACTCAGTTACACATTTCTGGGTTGTCAAGCCACAGCATGCACAAGTCAGCAGGCTTTCTGTGCCATTGGAGCTCCCAAGGAACCCTGGGCATTAGCCATTTTGGAAAGATGGCGAGAATGCAGCTCAGGAACACAAGCCCCCTTGCCAAACTAGTTGCTGGGGTTGCTGTAACATCCTTGCAGTTGAGACTTGTCACACGGGGGCGATTCTATATCCCAAGAGGTCCCTTGGTAAGGCTGCAAGCCTGCCCTTTGGGAAGTAGGACAGCTCTGTTCTCAAATGACCTTGTTGCTACTGTCTCCCAGGGTCCATGTTTGTTTGTTTGTTTAACATATTTGTATACCTCCCCAAACCAATGTCTCTGGGCCGTTTACAATAAAAACAGTACAAATTAAAACAGCATTAAAGTATTAAAACAATTTAACACAATGTTAAAACAGTTAAAAACTATTAAGAACTGTTTACCCTTGGTAAGACTCTTCAGTGCTCTGACAGAGAAGCAACAAGAACCCTTCACCACTGGCAGCTCTTGCTTCTGGACTGTAAGCGGCATGGGGGCAGGATCTGGAAGCGACATGTTTTCAACTGCTCCATAGGCCCCACGTAAAGCTGCATTGCCCTGTGCTTGGGGCTGAGACCTGGAGGCCCAACTGCAGATGTATGCTGGCCTTCCCTTGGTGGCCCTTTGCCCACCCCTCAGTGCCTGGGGGAGCGGGGGGCAGGGAGGCAGGTATCGGGCTAACCAAGATAGGACTTGAGGAGCACCCAGAGTGCTGGTGGCATATGGCTGACAGGCTAAGTGTGTACTGCAAAGCAGGCAAGAGCTATTGTGTGTGTGTTTAACCTTTTATGGGCAGTTTTATGTTGTGCTGCTATCCTTCAGGTCATGGCATGGGGTCAGTGGTCCCTCTAATTTCTTTTATCTGTGTGCGGAATGAGTTTTGTTCTGGGTAGCTGTATCAAGGCAGTGTGTACGCACGTGCATTCAGAATGCATGGGGAGAGGAGAGCTGGTCTTGTGGTCGCCAGCATGACTTGTCCCCATAGCTAAGCAGGGTCTGCCCTGGTTGCATATGAATGGGAGACTTGATATGTGAGCACTGCAAGATATTCCCCTCAGGGGATGAAGCCGCTCTGGGAAGAGCATCCAAGTTCCCTCTCTGGCTTCTTCAAGATAGGGCTGAGATTCCTGCCTGCAACCTTGGAGAAGCCGCTGCCAGTCTGTGAAGACAATACTGAGCTAGATAGACCAATGGTCTGACTCAGTATATGGCAGTTTCCTAATGGGGCCTTGCTGATTCAACCTGAGCGGGATCTAAAATGAACTGAGCAGACATCCAAAAACTTGTGAGCACATGCACGTGCGCACACCTTAGAGGGCACAGTTCATGGGGTGGTGATCTGATGGGAAGGGGCTGCCAAAGAAGAGAGACCAAGACTGCTTCTGGTCCAGGCAACTGGATGAACCTGCTACCCTGCACACAAAGCCTTGCCTGTCTCCTTTTGGTTGGAATCCTCATTTTGTTAGCTGAGCAGTTGTGTGTAGCCAGCTAGATCTATGGAGGTTACCTGGCCATTTGTGATGGGGCTTAGTTGGGAGGGTGGCGCTGACTCTTCCAGAAATACCCACATAGTCACTGGGCAAGTTCAGAGCAAAGCCCAGGCTGGTGGCCACTTGTCTTGGATACTCTTGGGCAGCAAATGTTGGTTTTGAGGCACATCCTGGGTGCTCTGCAAGATTTCTGCCCTTACTCAGACCCCGACTAAGGTGGTCCCGGCAGACAGCATCTGCCTGCCTTCTCTTGCTCCTGAAACGCAGGGCATTCAGCTGGCTGAGCGGAGGAAGGCTGGTCTGAAGCTGGGAGCAATCTTAGCCCTCATGTCTTCAGACAATTTTCAGTGTAAAGGAGTTCTCTGGAGAGTATATTAGCTTTGGCTCATAGTTTAGTGACACTTCAAAGACAGCTGAGTTGAGGTTTGTGTGGGGTGCAGGTGGTGGATTTTATAGAAGCTGCCCAGGCAAGTGGCTGTGGAGAAATTGTGTGGAGGAGGCCTGGCACCTTTCTACTTAATGGCAACAACCTGCCTGCCTTCCCTTACTCCTGCAACACGGGCCGTACAGCAGGCTGAGCAGGGAAAGGCTTTGGGGCCTGAACATATTCTCTGGCCCAAATAGGAGGCCTGTTGATCCTGGTCTTCATGTGCTGTGGAGTTGAAATACTGCTTTGAGGCCCCAAATATAGGCTGAGGTAGGAGAAGGCCAGGCCTGCCCCTCCCAGTCACACCTCCTGCTTTATAGAACCTGGGAGGGATGGTGGCTCAGCACTTTGTTTGGGGAGTGCCAAGCTGATGGGAAGGGCTCCTGTGCCATGGCTTCTTGTCACTGGACTGGGGAGCCAAGGAGTGGCTGGCCACATCCAGCCCGAGCTCCCCTCCAGTGGCTGGTGCTGGTCCCTCCCTTGTGTTTCTTCTTGGACTTGCGAGCCAGCGTGGTGTAGTGGTTAGAGTGCTGGATTAGGACCGGCGAGACCCGAGTTCAAATCCCCCTTCAGCCATGAGACTAGCTGGTTGACTCTGGGCCAGTCACGTCTCTCTCAGCCTAACCTGCTTCACAGGGTTGTTGTGAGCAGAAACTCAAGTATGTAGTAGTACACCGCTCTGGGCTCCTTGGAGGAAAAGCGGGATAGAAATGTAGTAATAATAATAATAATGTGGGGGCCATCTTATATTGGTTCTATGTAAACTGCTTTGGGAACTTTTTGTTGAAAAGCGGTATATAAACAATAATAGCTTTGCTTGCAGGGCCCAGGCAGTTGTGCTCCCGAACAGCATGTTTCCCCAGGACTGGTGGGCCCCAGAGGGTGACGGGTGCTAGTTCTTCTCTGGCCAGGGCACAAGCTTGGCTGTGAGGGGATGTTGTGGTGACGTTGCTTCCTTGTGTCCCTTTCAGTGCCAATGTTGAGAAATGGCCAATGAGAACCACGGCAACTCCAGGGAGGAAGCTGCCCTGATGAGCCACTCTCCCGGCACCTCCCACCAGAACCAGCCGAGCTCCCCCAGGCCTGTCCGGCTGGTGCAGGATTTGCCAGGTACTTGTTTGGTGAGCGTCGGGGCCCCAGGTGGCCCTGGCAGAGGCGGCCTGCGTGTCGCGAGGGAGGCCTAGGCGAGCCTCAGGCCCTCCTGACTCCTGGCTCTCCTGCTGTCCCTCAGATGAGCTGGTGCAGGCTGGCTGGGAGAAGTGCTGGAGCAAGCGGGAGAACCGCCCTTACTACTTCAACCGCTTCACCAACCAGTCGCTCTGGGAGATGCCACTTCTAGGGCAACACGACGTCATTGTGAGTTTCTGGCTGGCCTGCCAGCCCGCCCTCGTGCTGGGGCATCGGCAGGGAGGAGCATCCCCTGCCAGCCGAAGCTCGTTGACTCATTCCTGCCGTGGGTCACGAAGCAGTTGGCAGGCAATGTGGGTTCGGATCACTGACTTGGTTTCAGGACCCAAGGCTTGTTGTGCCTGGAGTGGGTGGGAGAGTCCGGGTTCAGGACCTAACCGTTCTTGTTCTGGGCTTCCCTAGTCTGACCCTCTGGGTCTGAATGCAGCTCCAGTGCCTGCAGAAGCGGGAGTTGGCGATGCTGCTGCTGCTGCTGCTGAAAACAAGATGCGGAAACGGAGACTTTCTGAGGAAGTCCAGCCCAGTGGCAACAGCGTGAAGAAGCCCAAGGTAGGCCCCCGTCCCTGTGTGGCCCCCACCCAACCAGGTCAGGCTGGAGCCATGCGCAGGACTTCTGCTAGAGGCAGTAGGAGTAACTGTTTATCCAGCAACGAGAGACTTTATCCAGCAACAGAAGAGCCTTCAAGAGCAGAGTTGTGAGCCCAGCAGGAGCAAAACCAAACCAGAGTAGCACATTCCCAGCGTAGTGGAGAGGGCTGGCTTGTTGGCTCCTTGGCAGTAAAGGCAGCTGTCTGAAGAAGTGCCGCTCTGTGTGGTGCGGACCCTGGAGCAGCCAAGGTGAACTGGGAGATTCCTGGCGCAGCCATCTCCACAGCGGCCTCCTTCGCTCAGCCCTCTGAGTGGCACTTCTTATTGCTTTGATGCTCATCCATTTCAGAATGGGGATATCTCCTTAAAAAGGTGGTTCACTTCTCACCAATAAGTGTTTATGTCATTTACTGTTTGTTGTTGTTGCTGCTGAAATCAAGGCTTGAAATGCCATTTGGCCAGGCCCAACAGGCAACAGCCATGTTGGCTCTGTTGTGACATCATTGCTGCTCTTTTTCTTTGAAGCCTAGTCATTCTGAGTATGGAGAGTAAGGTTTTCTGCAGTAATCTGACCAAAAACAACCGTGGTTTTGGCACAAGTAGTATATGGTACCACTGTGCAAGAGCAGAATAAAAAGCACACTTGAAAAAATATTTGTGCAGGTAGGTGGAATGAGAAGAGAAAAGCTGTTCAGTGAGAAATCCATGTTTGTGTGTCAGGGCCATTTCAGTATTGGTACAAGCAACTTATAGCATGTTTGTTATCCTCCAATATTGTATTTTTATTTTATTCCCCCCTCCCCCAACCTTTTTTAAAAAAACAGGAACTTTCCTGGGCATATGGAGTGGGGAGTGTCTGTTTCCTGCTCTTTGTGCCGTTCACTCTGAGAATAATTTGTCAGGGCTAGTGAAATCTCTTGAAAATAAAGGGCAACCTATTACACTAGGATGGTTTGACTGGAGTCTCTGAGGTAAATCGGGCCTCTTCCCCTGCACCACCTGGCCTCAGCTGCTTAGCATTGGTAGCGTTGCTGCTTCTGTTTGGCAGTGGCCCTTCATTCTCCTCCTGTGTAGGAGAGTACCCATTCTAATGGATTGTCACACCCACTTGCTCCCTGTAGGCAGAACTTCTGTAGAAACGAAAGTAGCCCTGTGCTGCCTCTGGGATGATCCACCCAGTTTGGGTCCTGCCTTGCTCCTGTGGACGGGACCTCGCAGTAGCGCCAGCTTTTTTCTCATGCTTGACTTATTTTCCATTCCTTTCCCGACTGCTTGGACCCAGCAACGGGCTGCTCTTCATTCCTCCCCTTCACCAGACACTTGGGAGAAGGCGGCACACGGACGAGCACATCCACTCACTGGCAGCCTCTCCTTCCAGCTGGGGCACAGCTCAGCCACCACCCTGCTTAGAGGCCCATGCAACTTGGCTGGCACGGGGAGACTCCGCCAACCCAGTTGCGCCCTCCGCCATGTGGAACACGAGGAGCCAGCCGAACCGGCCCTGCCCACGCAGCCCGTCTTCTCATGGGCAGGGAGACCAGAGCAGCACTCAGACCTTCTGGCAGAGTCCCCCCGATGACCAGGGCCCAGCTCCACTGCTGATCACGGTGGCCAGTATACACCCATGGTTCATCAGAGTGCCGAAGCAGTTCACATTGTGCCTCTCCCCACCTGGCCTATTGTATTACAGTCAATCCTAGATACACTCCATTCCCCCACTCCTCATAACATTCTATCTTCCGATTCCAATTCTCAATGGGTTCAGTCTGATAAAAGAGGGAGGTGAATGGTCTACTGACGAAGGCCAACAACAAAAGAACAGCCCTGCTGGATCAGGCCCAAGGAGGCCCATCTAGTCCAGCATCCTGTTTTGCACAGTGGCCCACTCGATGCTTCCAAGAAGCCCACAGCCAGGGGATGAAGGTATGTCCCCTCTCCTGCCATTGCTCCCCTGCAACTTGCCTCTGAGGCTGGAGGTGGAACTAACAAAGCCAATCCCCAAACTATTCAGGCATGAGGATTTTGAAATATTACTTTCTAAGGCCTGCAAGACTATGCATCAATCCTGAATTGTCATCCTTCAGGAAGAATGGGCCACACCAGGTTCCTCCAAAGGTCTGGGTTCCCTACCAAAACAATCTTATACTTGCAGAAGTATCAGCTTCTCTAGCGGTCCCCTTAGTGGATGCCTCCTTGGCATCTCTTGTCCTTTGTACAGTCCTATCGAAGAGGGAGATGAAAGACTTGGGTGTCTTGAGGGTAGAAAAAGTGATTGATTTCTTTTTTACAAAGGAAATCACATGAACTTTCCCTATAGCCACCTAATGGTGCATCGGGGAAATGACTTGTCTAGCAAGCCAGAGGTTGCGGGTTCGAATCCCCGCTGGTATGTTTCCCAGACTATGGGGAACATCTGTATCGGGCAGCAGCAATATAGGAAGATGCTGAAAGACATCATCTCATACTGCGCGGGAGGAGGTCAGCCCTTCCTGTATTTGATCAAAGAAAACCACAGGGCTCTGTGGTCGCCAGGAGTTGACACTGACTCAACGGCGCACTTTACCTTTATCATCCCTATCTGTTAAATCAGCAGCTGCCACCTCCACTTTTGCCAGAGCATCTATTCTGTGGGCCAAAAAACTCCTACAAGGCCTCCCGCAGGCACACACCAAACTCAGACCAGGACTAAACAAGCAGCGAAGGTGGCAGCCTTCATAGCTAATGCCAGCTTAGACTCTGTGCCATTTTCAGCCAGGGCTATAACTTCAGATGTTGTTAGGTAGGAAGGGCCTAACAAGAATCAACTTGGTCTCCTCAGCATTTAAGGGGACAAAACGCCATGGAGAATCACTGGACCATGTCCTGGTCAAAACAAGATACATTGAAAAGGGTATGCCCTCTACTAGGAGGGATAACCGGCGACCTTTTTGGCTTAACCAGCCCAATTTTCATTCCAACACGTTCAGCATGGTGTCCTATGTGGAACTCCAGGCACAGGAAGCCATTCAGACAAACTCAAACCAGTCACTCCTTTGGGAACACCATCTTCCCCAGTAACCTCAACAAAAATCAGTCACAGCAATGACTATCCCTCTCCTCCCATAGGAGAATAACTCAGAGTTCCTGCCAGCATGGCAACAATCAACAGTGGATCGCTAGGTACTCTCCACCATAGTTACTCATTGGATTTCCAAGTAACACCCCCAGAACACTTCATAACACTTTGTTCCAGGAACCCTGCGAAATATCAACACATGACCCAGGCAATTCGGTACTTTCTCCAAATCAGGGCAACCAAACCAGTACCCTCAACAGACAGATGTCGAGGCGTCTACTCTATTTTATTTCTTGTGCTCCAAAATGATGGATCCTGGAGAGTGGTATTGGATCTGAAGTCCCTCATCAAATTCATCAGGAAATGTAAGTTCTGGATGGAAACTCTGCACACAATTCTACAAGCCATACAAAAGGATAATTTTCTCACCTCCCTAGACCTGATGGACACTTACCTCTGCATCCTCATTCTCCCAGCCCACTGACACTTCCACTTCCACTATGCAAACCACCATTTTCAATACCACTCCCTACCTTTTGGGCTCTCCTCTGCACCCAAGGTGTTCACAAAAGTGATGGCTTCCCTAGTAGTAGACATGCGGATCCAAGGGCTGCACACCTGTCCTCATTTGGGTGATCTGTTGATCAGATAGAGGTCATTTCAGAGGGCGAAATCAGACATCAACAGGACCATTTCCATACCATTCAACCATGGCTTCCTAGTCAATTCCACAAAAAGCTCTGACTCCTTTTCAACAGATTTACCACTTATTGGGTGCTTATTAAGACCCCCAAAGAGCGGTCTTCCTTTCTTGGGAGAAACAATCCAAAATATGTTCACAAGCTCGTCAAATCATGAGTCAGCCATTGGTAGCCCTCCTATCACTGGCCAGCCTGTGCATGATCTTCTGCCTTGACATCTTGCCATGGGCTTGGAGGCACTCCAGAATTCTCCAGTGGCTGCTTCTGCCTCACCAAGACCAGATCACAGCTCAGGCTCACACAATCATCCCGATCTTTCACCCTCTCCAAATTTCTTTGGAGAAATACAGGTGGTGGATATCCCCTGTAATCACACGGGGTGTCCCACTCAAAGAACCCACATGGATTCAATTGACAATGGATGCCAGCATTGCTGCAATAACTTCTCACGGGGCATATGGTCCACATCTGAGATTCAGCACGGCATCAGCTGGCTGGAACTCAGAGTGGTTCACCTGGCACTACTGCACTAATGTAGTCAAGGACCAGTACGTCCTTATCAGTACAGACATTGTGGCCACCAAGGCTTAATATCAACTGCCAAGGGAGCACACAATCTCACTCTTTGGAGGAGTCCAATATTTTGTTCAAATGGACTCTGTGTCATTCTGCCCATCAAAGCAGAGCACCTTGGTGGGAGACAGAATATAGAAGTGAGCACACAGCCCAGACCACTGAGTGGATGCTACAGCCCAGACCACTGAGTGGATGCTACAGCCCAGACCACTGAGTGGATGCTACACCTGGCAGCTTTCACCATGATAAAGGCCATCCCGTCCTTGACCTTTTCTGACAAGATTCTTCACCAAGTATCAGTGCCCACAGGTGGAGGCCATAGATGCCCTGACATCTCAGTGGCCCCAAGGAACACTACACACACACACACACACACACACGATTCCCAGGATATTACAGCAGTTCAGGGAACAAGGAACAGCGCTAATTCTAGTAGTTCCATATTGGGCCAGGAGACCCTGGTTCTCAGACCTCATGAAATTGACAGTGGATCCACCTTGGTTGCTACCAGAATGTATGGAACTGCTCAGTCAAGGCCCTCTCCACCATCCAGAACCAACCTAGCTATGACTTCACGTGTGGTTACTGAACGTGCAGTCCTAGCCGCCAAAGGTTACTCCACTCAGATCCAAGACACTATCTTGGCTTCACACCAACCACCAAAAATTCAAATATATCAAACGACTTGGACAGCCTCCTTAAACTGGACCACATGCAAATAAATACAACCATTGAAGGCAAAAATACCACATGTTCTTGCCTTCCTACCAGTGGGCCTGAACTAAGGTTTGAGAACAAACACACTTGGAAGGCAAGCATCTGCTCTGTCCATTCTTCAGCTCTCTTCCAGGTCTTTTCTGGCATCTCATCCAGACGTCAAACGCTTCCTTAAGGAGCATCCAGCATCGCTCGTCCGATCCATCACTTCCCATCATGGAGCCTTAATCAAGTTCTTACTATCCTTACAAAGGCTCTTTTCGAGCCTCTTAGAACAGCTTCACTCAAATTACTGACTTACCAAAGTACTATTACTGGTAGCTATTACCTTCGTTTTCAGGGTGTTGGAGTTGGGGCCCCTCTCCATTTGTAAACACCTTTGCATTTTTCAGGCAGACTCTGTGGTACTTAAAATAGTCAACACTATGTTGTACAGGAATCAGGACATTGTTCTCCCATCATTCTGTTCTAGGCCTCAGCACCCAAAAGAGAAACTGTGGCATACTCTGGATGTTGAGAGCTCTTGGAATATACATCAAGCACACATCACCAGTTAACTATACTGGCTCCATGTTGGTTCATTATCATCCAGCTGCGATGAGTTTGAAGCTGTCAAAGACCACTCTGGCACGCTGGATCAAGGCCTGCATACCTACCGCATACAAATCACTCGCGCCACATCCGCCTCTCAAGATCATGGCTCACTCTACCCACAGCGCAGCTGCCTCAGCAGTGTTCTGTGCAAATACCCCCATCTCAGAATAGGAATGTGCATGAACCTGTTTGGAGGCCCTTTTGCAATGTGCTCGCACATGCACCGACGTGCGCACGGGTTACTTCCAGTCCGAGGAGAGGACAGGGTGACAGGGAGGTAGGGGGCTGCTTTGCCGGACTGTTTTTTAAGAGAGCACCAGCAGGGGAAACGCGGCGGGGGGCGGATAGTAAGTGACCCTCTGCCACCCTTAAAGTTATCCCACCCCTGCGGTTCCATGCACATCCCTATCTCAGAAATCTGCAGGGCTGCCACATGGACAACAGTTTTGCCATTCATTAGACATTACAAACTTCACACATACCAGTTGGCCCTAGCAGCATGTGGCACTGTACTCCAACAAGTGGTTTCTACATCGTTCTTCTCTGTGACATAAATCTTCCTGCCCAGAGATGACTGCTTTGGTATGTCCCATTAGAATAGAGACCCTCCTACACTGGGGGAGAAAGTAACGTTGGTAGTATTGACTGTGAAGGTTCTTTCTCCCCAGTGTACGAGGGTACACGACCCACCCTCGGTTTATGGGTGTGGTACACTTATATTTTGAATTGATTCTGATTGACTCTTACCTCTTTTTCTACTTCTATCTCATTTCATTCTCCTCGGAAGCTATGTACACTTGTTGTACGTTACAGGGACATAGGAAGCTGCCTTCTAACAAGATGGACTGTTGGTCCGTTTATCTCAGTATTGTCTGCACCAGTGGTTCCCAAACTGGGAGCCTCCAGATGTTGCTGAACTACAACTCCCATCAGCCCCAGCTACAGTTTATTGTGGCTGCGGATGATGGGAGCTGTAGTTCAGCAACATCTGGAGGCTCCCAGTTTGGGAACCACTGGTCTACACAGACTGGCAGCAGCTTCTCCCAGGCTGCAGGCAGGAGTCTCTCTCAGCCCTATCTTGGAGATGCTGGGGGCGGGGGACTTGGAACCTTCTTCGTGCAAGCAGGCAGGGGCTCTTCCCAGAGCGGATTCCCCATCCCCTGAGGGGAAGATCTTCCAGTGCTCTCATGTGTCCCATTCAAATGCAACCAGGGCGGACCCTCCTTAGCAAAGAGGACAATTCATGCTTGCTACTGCAAGACCAGCTCTCCTCCCGAGAGGTGAAGTGCCTTATCTTTTTTGGCGCCTGTTGTTTGTTCATGCCATTGCTATGCTGCCTGGAGCCTGCTTACTGCCTGTTGCCAGACACTCCCAGAACTGGGTGGATCCTGCCAGAGGCAGCATGGGGCTACTTTCGTTTCCACAGAAGTCCTGCCTACAGGGAGCAAGTGGGTGTGGCACCCCATGAGAATGGATACTCTCGCACCGTGGGGAGAAAGAACCTTGATGGGAAGTCCTGCTGAAGTTACTTCTTGCCATAGAGTTCCTCCTACTTGGCTCTTAAAGTCCGCCAGCCATGTGCCGCCTTCTAAGGGCCAGGGGACCCAGGACTCTTTACCAGTTGCATGACAGGCAGACATCCAACAAGTGCAACTTTACCTACCATATTAGGATGGAAACGGCAGCTGTAGATATTTGGCCTGTGCCTCAGCTGCACAACAGCCAGAAATTCAACTGGTGAAGTTCTTGTCTCCTAATGATTGGAGAAGCTACACGTGCCATTCAGCTGTTAGACAGAGAGCTCCCAGGCATGATAGAACAACTGTAGGAATTACCGCTCAGAAGCGCCCATTAGTAATAACTCTGGCAGAAGTCCTGTCATCCGCCAACCGTGAGGGTTCGTTCCTGGATACCCTGGCAGTTGGTGAATTTGTGGTAGATGAGCCATTGGTTTCAATGGCAAACGGGGTTAGGGGAATTGCAGTTGCAAAGCAACTGAAAACAAGGTGAAAAATTGAAAGAATGTCCCCTTGACCCCCCAAATTACCCCCCAACCCCGAATCTTCTTTTTAAATTGCCAAACCAGGGATACTCAGGTCGCGGTAGGTGAGGGCAGTCACAGTTTCCCAGTCATGGATACTCAATTCCGCAGTTGGGAATACTGCGATAGGCGAAGGAGGACTGTACTTAAAATATGAAGAAATACGTGATATCACTTTCTAATGATGAGTCTAAAAGGTATTGGGGCAAATTCATGTTTAACCATACAGATATTGCCGCTGTCACATCCAGTTTGAATCTCTGTTAGTTTATTTGTCCCCCCCCCCCCCCGCCGGCTTCCTACTTCAGAAATATAATGCATGGCTCACAGCCCGCCCGCCCCCCTTGTTCCCCCACTGGAGCCGCCCTCTGTCATTGAGTTAGGCTCCCTATTGAACACAGGCGTTAAATCATTCCAGTGTAATGAGGGTAGCACTTTAATTTCAAGAGATTTCTCATTCTCTCTGAGAGAAATAAAGATCAACAGTATTTCCCCCGAGAGTGGCACCCCATGTAAGAAGGCAATATTTTGGAGAGGGGAGGGGGTTTTTTTACTTCTAGAGCCAGCTCTAATGCTAACCTTGTGGTCTTCACTCCCCTCATCTCCACTTCTTCATTGCCAGCAGAGAAGCATGGTGTCATGCCGGAATCGACTACAAATGAGACTTCCTGAATTTCCTTTCAGAATCTTACTTCAGTTATTTTAAGGAATCTGTGCAAAACAAGTCACAGACAGGACGGATAGAGGCTTCTAGTCTGCCCTGAACAGAGAGATGGAGCAGCACTGATGTCATAATCACCTCAACCAATGGGAGAGCATATTTGCTCTGCCAGGGAAATGTGAATCTTTAAACAGGTTTTTTAAACAAACTGCTTCATGTTGGATGGAAAAATCACAGCGCCGCCTAATGGTGAGCTGCTTAATGGATGAATGCTACTAAAAATGCTAAATGAGATTTAGGAGACGTCCTCATGGGAGGTATTGACTGAAAGACGCAAGAGTTGGTCTGGGTGTCTGGTACCAGATTCCATTTCACATCAGCCCCTGAGAATACGCTGGTGCCAGTGGCTTGTGTCATCGTCTGAGGAGGTATAGGGTGATGGGTGCCCGCCTAGCAAACCTGGCTCTGGCCTTGCCTCCTCCTTCAGTCTTGTCTGGCATCTCTCACTTTCAGGGGGATGTGCCAGGAAATCCTCCAGCGCAGCCAGCCCCCAACTCTTGCTGTACTCCTGGGACTCCTCTGCTGAAGATGTTGGGTGTCTCTCCTGAAGACAAACAGCAGGCAGCTCTTTTACGACCCACAGAGTAAGTCTTTGGGGCAGGAATGGCCCGGAAGGTCCTTGCTCTCTTGGAGAGTGATGGTGGGAAAGTGGGCCCCACCAGGGCCTCTTCACTTTGCAGTTCCCATGAAGCTCTGTGTGCCTTGCCTGTCTGTTTTCTGCTGTAGAGTGTACTGGGACCTGGACATCCAGACAAATGCGGTGATCAAGCAGAGGGCACCATCTGAGGTGCTGAGCACCCACCCTGAGGTGGAGCTTCTCCGGTCCCAGCTGATGCTGAAGCTGCGCCAGCATTATCGAGAGCTGTGCCAGCAACGGGAAGGTGTGTTGCGTTGGCCTCCGCCGTCTCCTCGCTGTTCCCACCGCCCCCTTCCCTCCGTCACCGCCCCACACGATGTGCTTGGTCTGGACCCAGAAGGGCCCTCATTGGCCACGTGCTGCTTTCCCCCTCAGGGATTGATCCTCCACGAGAATCCTTCAACCGCTGGATGCTGGAGCGGAAGGTGGTGGACAAAGGGGCAGACCCTCTGTTGCCTAGCAACTGCGAGCCAGTTGTCTCTCCTTCCATGTTCAGAGAAATCATGAATGACATTCCCATCAGGTACTGGGGGGGCGAGGGAGGCTGCTCTGCAGGGGTGGGGGCAGGCTTGGCAGCCCCTCCCAACTTCAACCCCTTCCTACCTTTGTGTGTGCTGCAGACTCTCCCGAATCAAGTTCCGGGAAGAAGCCAAGCGGCTGCTGTTCAAATACGCGGAGGCGGCAAAGAGGCTCATCGAATCCAGGTTGGGGCTGCTGCCCTTTTCTTTTTCCTTTGTGGCTGCTGTGAACCGGGGCCGCTCTCTCCAAGCCCAAGTCGGAGGGGTTGTTTGTGCCGCTGGGCCTGGAGGGTGAGGAGAGTGGCTGGCAGCACTAGCACGAGGGAGAGCTGGACCGGGGCCAGAAACGTTTTGTCAGTCGCACTGAAACAGCAGAAGCCTAAATGCAAAAGGCAGAGTGCGTTGGAAGTGGCTGGTCCCGGAAATCCCCGCTTTCACGAAGCGCCAGTGGCCAGCCTGGTCTTGGGCTAAATTGCTGTGGCCTTCTCCCGTGTGCAGGAGTGCCTCTCCAGACAGCAGGAAGGTGGTGAAGTGGAATGTGGAGGACACCTTCAGCTGGCTGCGGCGGGACCACTCGGCCTCCAAGGAAGACTACATGGTCAGTGGCCTGGTTTCCCCCACCAGCTGTGGGTGTGTGTGTGGTGGCTGCATCCTGCTTTCCTGTGTGTGAGAGCTGGGAGCCACCACCCTGAGAGTGTCTCTGGGCCCTCTTGTCTGACCCTGCAGGACCGCCTGGAGCACCTGCGCAAGCAGTGTGGTCCCCATGTGTCTGCTGCAGCCAAGGACTCTGTGGAGGGCATTTGCAGCAAGATCTACCACATCTCGCTCGAGTACGTCAAGCGCATCCGTGAGAAGCACTTGGCCATCCTGAAGGAGCACAACATCTCTGGTAGGTGCAAGGAGGAGGAGGGGCAGCCTAGCCTGGAGGCAGCAGCCTGCCTCAGCACCCTTGGGCTGCATCTGCTTCTGGACAGCCTTGGCGAGGGATTGCTGGGCAGGTGAGCCTCCCTTGTGCGGGGGGGGGGGGGTGCCGCCTGAGTGGGACTCACCCCACCCCACCCCAACCTTAGCGGAGGTCGGCGCTCCAGAGGTCCAGGACCGGCTTGTCTACTGCTACCCAGCGAGGCTGGCCATCGCTTCCCCGCCGCTGCCCAGCGTGGAGATGCATGTGGAGAACAACGGGGTGTGTGTGCGCTACAAGGGCGAGATGGTGAAAGTCAGCCGCAGCTATTTCAGCAAGCTGGTATGTGGCAGGATGGCGGCAGCAGCACCCCTCCTTCTGTGGGGTGGGCTGAGGCCCCCAACAAGAAGGGCAGTGGTGTCTGGCTGCGGGCTCATAAGAGCCTGCTGGGTCAGGCCCCTCAAGGAGGCCCGTCTAGTCCAGCCTCCGGTTTCCCACAGTGGCCCACCAGGTGCCTCTGAGAAGCCCACAGGCAGGGGGTGAGGGCAGGCCCTTTCCCCCGCTATTGCTCCCCTGCAACTGGCATCCTGCCTCTGAGGCTGGAGGTGGCCTATAGCCCTCTGGCTCGTAGCCGTTGCTATCCCAACCCCGCTGAAAGCCATCCAGGTTGTTGGCTCTCACCACCCCATGTGGCCTACGGTGCTCTGAGGGAGCTGTGGGACGACAGGGTGGCTTCCATTCTGGGCCCAGCCACCCAGCAGCCTTTGCTTGCTCTGCCTCCGTCCCGACACCTTCAGGTGGCTTTGCAGCCTGCCTTTCTCTTGCAGTGGTTGCTCTATCGGTACAGCTGCATTGATGACTCTGGCTTTGAGCGGTTCTTGCCGAGGGTGTGGTGCCTTCTCCGCAGATACCAGGTATGGGCCCTCTTGCTGAGCTTTGGCTGGTGGGGAGGGAAGCCCACCCTGGCTGAGCTGGACTGCCCGTGTGGGTGGGTCCCTGAGTGAGCCTGCCTGGCTCTGGGACCTGGAGCCAAGCAGCTCAGTGGCCTGCCTGGGCTCATTGCAGATGATGTCTGGTGTGGGGCTCTACGAAGGGACCGGCCTGCAGGGGGCGCTCCCGGTGCATGTCTTCGAAGCCCTCCACAAGCACTTTGGGGTGAGCTTTGAGTGCTTTGCCTCCCCTCTGAACTGCTACTTCAAGCAGTACTGCTCGGCCTTCCTGGACACAGACGGCTATTTTGGATCGAGGGGGTGAGTGAGTCTGTGTGCAGCTCCAGGGCTTGGGGCAGAAGGGAGGGGCAGCAGTCCTCCCTGCGTGCTTGGGGGTGGAGGGGGGCCGGGAGTCGTGCTCAGCGTGACCCCAGCCTGGGGATGCCTGGGGTGGGGAGCCGCTAGCCTCTCTCCTTCTTCTTCCCTTCAGTCCCTGCCTGGATTTCTTCCCCATCAGTGGTTCGTTTGAGGCAAACCCTCCATTCTGTGAGGAGCTGATGGACGCCATGGTGTCCCACTTTGAGGTATGCCGCCTCCCGCGGTGGTTGCTTTCCGGCGAGGCAACACTGTCTTCCTGCCCTCCCTTCTTGCTCGGCTGTGGGGGGCGGGGCGGGGGCGGCACCGGCCTGTGTTTGCCTGGCCCAAGGCAGTTGGTGGCCATCAAGGCCGATGTCTCTGTCCCCTTGTTGCCTTAGAAACTGCTGGAGACCTCCAGTGAGCCCCTCTCCTTCATCGTCTTCATCCCGGAGTGGCGGGATCCTCCCACGCCAGCACTGACTCGCATGGAGCAGAGCCGGTTCAAGCGGCACCAACTCATCCTGCCCGCCTTTGACCACGAGTACCGCAGTGGCTCCCAACATGTCTGCAAAAAGTAAGTTTGCCGTCTTGAGTGGAAGGCCCAGCTGGCCGCTCTGCCCAGTGCCTTGGCTGGCCTGAATCTGTCCGGGGCTCCCCTGGCACTGGGCTCCTCTTCTCCGGCTCCTCCTTGAGGCAGGCCTGTGCAGAGTCCTGCCTGGTGGGGGGCAGAGCAGGACCCCTGGATGGGGCCTCCTGAAGTCAGGCTGTAGGTTCCAGAAGGAGCAGGGGCTGGGCTTTGTCGTGCTGCTAGTATCCCAGGGACGGGATTGGCTGGCAGGGTCCAAGCAGCGCACGCTTCCCTCCTTCCTTCCGAGGAGGGCCGGCTGCTCTCGTGAGTGTCCCGGGCAGCCCTGCTAGCGGAGCCAGGAGGCACCTCTTGCTCAGTCATGGGGGTGATTCTCTCCCTTGAGCGGGGGCAGAGCAACTGGCCCTCTCCATCCCCAGCAGCACAGCATCCCTCCAGTGTCTGTCTTGTCTTTCTTCTCTTAGACGGTGGGCCCTTTGGGGACAGGGAACCGTCTCATCCATCCATCTAGGCAAACCGCTTTGGAAAGGTTTTTTAAAAGTGGTGTATAAATAACAGAAGTAGTACGTCTGCCCGATTGTTTCTGGAGACAGTCGGACACAGTCTGGTGCTAGAAGGCAGCAACCCATGCTGTCCATCGCCTAAGAGTGACTGTGACAAGCCCCTCTTGGCCCCCCAGCTGGTGCTCTTGATTCAGGGCACGTGTCCTCAGAGCTTGTTGGGCAGCCCACCTTGCCCAGCCCCCTCTGTTCTGGCTCCCTTCATGTATTGCTGCCTGAGATCCTTTTAATGCAGCTCCCAGGAATCAAATGGTTAGCTGGCCCTGACCCTTGTAAAGCCTGGCTTGCTTAGCTGTGGCCCACGGGAGGTTCTTATCCAGTGAGCCCTGGTGAGGTGATGGGTGATCCCACCTCTTGAACGTCTGTCTTCCTACAGAGAGGAGATGTACTACAAAGCCGTGCACAACACTGCTGTCCTCTTCCTGCAAAACAACTCTGGCTTTGCCAAGTGGGAGCCCACCCCAGAGCGGCTGCAGGAGCTCGTCACAGCCTATAAGCACTCGGGACGGACTTTTGCCACTGCCGCCGCCGCCGCCTCCTCCTCCTCCTCTTCTTCCTCCTCCTCCTCCTCTTCTTCCTCCTCCTCCTCGTCATCTACTGTTCCAGACAAGGATCGAGAGACAGTTCGGGAGCAGAGTACCAGCCGGGAGATAACCCCTAACTAATCAGCAGTGACCTGGCTGGACCGACAGACAGACAGTGATGGGAGAGAACTCTGCTCCAAAGTGAGGGGACGAGGCTGGCCCCAAAGTGCTGGAGACTGGGGCTGACACTACAGCTGTGCACCCTTGACTCTCCTCTCCTCCAGTCCTGCAAACCCTTGACGGGGGGCATCATGCCCACCTGCCCTGGGCTGGCTGCTTTCTCCCGTGGGGCATCATGCACACCTCGGAGCTGCCTGCTGCCCCCTTCTGTGTTGCAGCTCCCGGGAGGAGCCGCCTAGAGCTGTGGGAGGGACAGCGGGGGATGGGGGGGGCAAAGCAATGGCCCGGTCTGGCAGTGGAAGCAGAGGGGCAGCAGCGGCAGCAGCAGCCTGTGCAGTGCAGGGGGGTGGCTCTGGCTCAGCGGTGTGTGTCCAGTGTAAATCCCTGTGTCGGTGTCGCCAGAGGCTCCCCAGTGCCTCTTCCCTGTTGCTTTCCCTGGTGTGCCAGTTGCGTGTTCTCGCGGAAGCTGTTGGCTGTCAACCGCGGAGCAAAGGGACTCCTTTGGTGTGTGCCGAGGTCTTGGCTGCCGTTTTGTAGTCGTCACAGCTCCTGTCTGAAACGCCCAGATTTCTTGGAGATCTTTGGGTCTTGGTTTTTTGTTTTTGTTTTTTAAGGATTTAATTTAACAGTGCTAACCATTTTATTACTTTTATCAAAAGAGCAAGGGGAAGTCTATTTTTGATTTTGTTTCCTGATTCTTAGGAACATTAAAAACACCAGCATTACGGTGTGCCCTGGCTTTGGTGCATCTCATATGCAAGTTGAGGTTGTGGAGGCAGCACACGAGAAGCTTGGCCGTCGACCCGAAGCTGCTGCTAGCCCGAAACAAGCAATGGGGGGCATCACTAGACAGTGCCTGCTGGGGACCATGGGAGTGCAGAAAGACCAAGGGCACTTTGTACCCCCCCCCAATAGTTGGGATGACGAACATACTCTCTACCTTCAGCCTTGAAACCATGTTGGCTTTGCGCCCCCCCCCCCCCCAGCATTGATGGCTCTTCTTTGCTCTGGCTCCTGTATCGACAGCTGCAGCCTGAGGCAAGCAGGGCTGGTAGCAAAGAGGGTCTCTCTTGTCGCTTCCCTCCTTGGTGGTCTGTGGTTTACACATACTATAAAATGGACTGGATCACTTCCTACTGTGGAGTGTGGGTTTGTGTATTTGATTGTTCCCCTACCAAAGTTGAGTAGGAGACTGGGACAGTAGGGAGCAGACCACGGAGCCATGCAGTCTCCCTGGTGTTTTGTTTGTAGGGAGTTCCTGGGGAGGGAAGCATTTGAGGTGGCCTCTCCTTCCTGCAGCTGCACCACCTCTGTAGTTCACCACCCCATTCTGCTCTATTATGGGTTGGCCACGCCTTCGTGGGCTTGTACACAGACCCCTCTCTCACACTATGCTTGCATGGTCTGCTAAGCCCCTCACCCTTACAGTTTGCCCCAGAGGGGGCCAGATGATGGACTGATGACCTGGACACCTCCATGGTGGCTGTATGAGGACCAAGGCTTGCATTGGTTTTGATGGGGATTGTCACAGAGCTCATGAAGGCCTCGGGCCATTGAATCCTGCCTTCTGAAGCAACTCTGGGCTCTGCTTCTCCCCTAGTGCCTCTACCAACAGCATAGTGCGTGAGCCCCTAATAATGGCAGTGAGGTGGTAGGTGGGGTCCCTTGGAGGACAGTCCTGTCGAGGGGTCTCTGTTCCAGCCTCTGTCCTTGAAGGAGTCCAGCTGGTGCAGGTGAGTGAGTGAGTTCCATTTTCTTAAAACAGCCCTAGGAGACAGACAGGCTTGTCTTGGGCCATGTCATGATTTTCATAGCTGACGTTTGTGTTGATACCCAGTTCAGAGTCCAGTATGGCCTTTGCTACATCGTGTTACCTTTCCTACAATTCTAGAGGAAGGGGCCCTACGCCATCTCGGAAGGCGTAGAGGCAGATCTGTTTGGCTACAGGTAGGCTGCAGCTGTGTCCCTTGCCCCTGAAAAGGAGTAGCAAAAGCCGAGTGAAGTACTTTGCCAATGCAGAATGAGCCGCTATGCAACCCAGCATCACTGTATCTGGTGGAAGAATGTCCTTGGAGCAGGGTTTCGATAGTTGAGTGCCAAAACTTCATTTTTGGTACGGAATACACCCAGCCCACTTTTGCATTGTCCCAACATCTTCAGAGATTGCTCTATAAGCTGGAATCCAGGTTTGAGTTATGCAGATGGCAGGGGTGTTGTGTGAGAGAGCACAGGTTTAGGACGAGGGTGTGATGTAAAACCTGCCCTGAGACCACAAGGTGGCCACACAACAGCCACTTCTGGCACTGAGCCAGGTATTGGACGAGAGGACTTCCACGGTCCCTTTCAGGTCTCATAAGGAGAGCCCTGCTGGACCAGGCCCAAGGAGGCCTATCTAGTCCAGCATCATGTTGCACACAGTGGCCCACCAGATGCCCCTGGGGAGCCTCTCCTCCATGGAGGGGTTGTCCAAACCCCTTTTAAAGCCATCCAAACTAGTAGCCAACACCACATCTTGTGGCAGAGAATTCCACAAGTTGATTATGTGTTGTGTGAAAAAGTACTTCTGTTTGCTGCTCCTAGATTTCCCAGCGATCAATTTCATGGGATGACCCCTGGTTCTAGTGTTATGTGAGAGGGCAAAGAATTTCTCTCTCTTCACTTTCTCCACACCATGCATGATTGTATAGACCTCGATCATGTCTCCCCGCAGTCATCTTTTTCTAAACTAAAAAGCCCCAGGTGTTGTAGTCTTGCCTCATAAGAAAGGTGCTCTAGGCCCCTGATCATCTTGGTTGCCCTCTTCTGCACCTTTTCCAATTCAACAATCTCCTTTTTTAGATGTGACCAGAATTGTATGCAGTACTCCAGGTGTGGCTGCACCATAGTTTTGTATAAGGTCATTATAATATTAGCCGTTTTATTTTCAATCCCCTTCCTAATGATCCCTAGCATGGAATTTGCCTTTTTCACAGCTGCCACACATTGCGTCGACACTTTCAACAAGCTGTCCACCACGACCCTAAGATCCCTCTCCTGCTCAGTCACCGACAGCTCAGATCTCATCAGCGTATACCTGATTTTGTCCCAATGTGCATCACATTACATTTGCCAACATTGAACTGCATTTGCCACTTTGTCGCTCACTCCCCCAGTTTGGAGAGATCCTTTTGGAACTCCTCACAATCCGTTTTGGTTCACTCCCCGGAAGTGTTTGGTATCATCTGCAAATTTGGCCACCTCGCTGCTTACCCCTGCTTCTAGATCATTTATGAATAAATTAAAAAGCACCGGCCCCAGTACAGATCCCTGGGGGACTCCGCTTCTTACTTCCCTCCATTGTGAAAACTCCCCATTTATTCCTACTCTCTGTTTCCTGTCTTTCAACCAGTTAGCAATCCACACATGTACTTGTCCCCTTATTTATCCCATGACTGCTAAATTTCCTCAGCAGTCTTTGATGAGGAACTTTGTCAAAGGTTTTTTGGAAGTCCAGCTATGTCAACTGGATCACCTTGATCCACACACTCGTTGACACTCTCAACGAACTCCAAAAGATTTGTGAGGCAAGATTTACCTTTGCAGAAGCCATGCTGGTTCTCCTTCAGCAGGGCCTGTTATATGTGCTTTACAATTCTATCCTTGATATTTTTCATCAGTTTGTCTGGAACAAATGTTAAACTAATAGGCCTGTAATTTCCTGGATCACCCCTGGATCCCTTTTTGAAAATTTGTGTTACATTTGCTGCTTTCCAGTTCTCCAGTACAGAGCCCGATTGCAGCGATAAGTTACATATTTTAGCAAGGAGGTTGGCAATTTCACATTTGAGTTCTTTGAGGATTCTTGGATGGATGCCATCGGGCAATTTGCTAGTTTTCCGTTTTTCCAGACAGTTTAGAACATCATCTCTTGCCACTTCTATCTGATTCAGTTCTTTAGTCTCCATTCCCGAAAAGCTTGTTTCAGGAACAGATATATGCTCAGTATCCTAACTGCCATGAAGATGGACGCAAATAACTCATTTAGCTTCTCTGCAACCTCCATATCCTCCTTAATAATCCCTCTCACCCCCTCATTGCCTAATAGTCCAACTGCCTCCCTGGCAGGTTTCCTGCATATGATGTATTTAAAGAAGTTTTTGTTATTCCCCTTAATGCTTTTAGCTAAATGTTCCTCAAACACTCTTTTCACCTCCCTCATTGTCACTTTGCATTTCTTTTGCCAGAGTTTGTGTTCCTTTCTCTTCTCTTCATTTGGACAGGCCTTCCAGTTTCGAAAGGAAGTCATCTTCTCTTTTATGGCTTCCTTGACTTTACCTGTTAGCCGTGCTGGCATCCTCCTGGACTTAGTGGTACCTTTCCTCCTTTGGGATATACAATCTACCTGGGCTTCTAGTATTGTGGTTTTGAGTAAACTCCATACACGCTGGAGCATCCTTTCAGCTTTCTTTTCACCATACTCCTCATTTTGGAGAAGTTTCCATTGAGGCTGGAGGTGGCCTATATGTACCAGACTAGTAGCCATTGATTGGCTTGATTTCCATGAATTTATCTATGCTCCTTTTAAAGCCATCCAGGCTGGTGGCCATCACCATATGTACCTCAAAAAGAACCAAAAAGATCCCCCATAAAATTAGCAAAAGTGGGGTGGGTGGGAGAATAACCACAATATGATGGAAAATTACTGTATTGGAAAGTATATTTAATATGGAACAATAGAATAGAATAAAATAGAATAATGGTATATACAACAGGAAACAATAGAATCCCCAGTGGAAATGACCATATAAGAGCCCACGATAAGAGCCCACAGACTAGATGGTCTCTAAGTTGAAATTGATGGAGATGTCCACACACTACGGTGACCCTCGTTTTGAAACAGTTCTTTATCAAGTGCTGGTGGACATAGATCTTGGGAGTCGACATAAATCAGTATACTCAAATATCTTGATCTTAACAGACTGGTTGTATTGCCAAAGGTAGTACAAACATTCTTGCCTCAACAAGATTTGAGCTGAAGAAACACTCAATACTGTGCTACCTCTTCTGTTGCTTTGAGAAAATGCTCTTGTGAAAATAGGTGCACATGATCCATGTACACCAGAACTTGATAAAGAACTGTTTTGAAACGGGGGTCCCTGTAGTGTGCGGACGTCTTCAACAATTTCATCTCAGAGACCCCATAGACCCCAGAGGCCTTTATCGTTTACATGGTCATTTCCACTGGGGATTCTTTTGTTTCCTATTGTGTATATACCATTGTTCTGTTTGCATCCAATTGATCCATACTAAATATACTTTCCAATATAGTAGTTTTCCATAATATTGTGGTTATTCTTTTCTTTCCATTGGCTGGTTTTATGAGGATCTTCTTGGTTCCTTTTGTGGTACATGTACATAGATCCCAGTATGCTATAGAATTTTTGCTCTGCACATCCTGTGGCAGAGAATTCCATAGATTAATTATGCATGGTGTGAAAAGTACTTACTTTGCTCAGTCCTAAATTTCCTGGCTTCAGGTTCATGGGATGACCCCTGGTTCTAGTGTTGTGAGAAAGATTTTTCTCTGTCCACTTTCTCTACTCCATGCATAATTTTATAAATGTCGATCATGTCTTCCCATAGTTGCCTCTTTTCTAAACTAAAATGCCCCAGGTGCTTAGTCTTGCCTCATAAGGAAGGTGCTCCAGGCCCCTGATCATCTTGGTTGCCCTCTTCTGCACCTTTCCCAGTTTTGCCATGTCCTCCTCTGCCACAAGATGTGACAGCCAACAACCTGGATGGCTTTAAGAGGGGTTTGGATGACTTCATGGAGGAGAGGTCTATCAATGGCTACTAGTTGGAGGGCTAAAGGCCACCTCCAGCCTCAAAGGCAGGATGCCTCCGAGTACCAGTTACAAGGGAGTAACAGCAGGAGAGAGGGCATGCCCTCAATTCCTGCCTGTGGCTTCCAGCAGCATCTGGTGGGTCACTGTGCGAAACAACATACTGGACTAGATGGGCCTTGGGCCTGATCCAGCAGGGCTGTTCTTATGTTCATTAGATGTGGCAACCAGAATTGTATGCTGTACTCCAGGTGCGGCCATACCATAGTTTTGTAGAAGGGCATTATAATATTAGCAGTTTTATTTTCAGTCCCCTTCCTAATTATCCTTAGCATGGAATTGGCCTTTTTCACAGCTACCGCACATTGAGTTTACACTTTCAATGAGCTGTCCACCACGACCCCAAGATCCCTCTCCTGGTCAGCCTCTGACAGCTCAGATCCCATCAACATACACTTGAAGTTGGGGATTTTTGTCCCAATGTGCATCACTTGACACTTGCTAACATTTTGTTTGTTTGTTTGTTTGTTTCTTTGTCAAGTTTATACCCCCTCCCAAACTTATGTCTCTGGGTGGCTAACAACAAGTAAAACAGATACAAAAGTTAAAACAGTTCAATATATAACAACACATATAAAAGTTAACAATACAATAATTTAAAAACCATAAAAATAAACAAACAGTATTTTTTTAAAAAACCTGAGAAAGCTTGGGTAAAAAAATTGGTTTTCAAATGTTTTTTTTTTAATTGCGAGATGGGAAGGATTGTAACTCAGCAGGGAGCGCATTCCACAATCTTGGAGCAGCAACCGAGAAGGCCTGTCTCAGTGTGACCACCAAACGAGTTGGCGGTAACTGGAGACAGACCTCCTCAGGTGACCTCAATGGGTGGTGGGGTTCTTAGCGAAGAAGAGGCTCTCTTAAATACTCAGGACCTAAGCCGTTTAGGGCTTTATAAGTTATAACTAGCACTTTGTATTTTGCCTGGAAACCTATCGGCAGCCATTGTAACTCCATTAGCAAAAGAGTATGTGGTCTCTCCAAGATGACCCAGAGACCAACCTGGGTGCCGCATTCTGAACCAACTGAAGTTTACGGACTTCATACAAAGGCAGCCCCATGTAGAGCGCATTACAGAAGTCAAGTCTGGAGGTTACCAGCAGATGTACCACTGTTTTGAGGTCATTATCTCGAGAAACGATCGCAGCTGGCGTATCAGCTGGAACTGATAGAAAGCACCCCTGGCCACCGCCTCATCCTGAGAAACCAAGGAGAGGTGTGGATCCAGGAGTACTCCCAGACTGCAGACCTGTTCCTTTTGGGGAAATGTGACCCCATCCAGAACAGGTAGATCAAAATCGTCTCTTGAGTTCTGACCCCACACACTTAAGTACCTCCGTCTTATCTGGATTCAGCTTCAGTTTATTCTCCCTCATCCAGCCCATTACCGCTTCCAGGCAGGCATTTAGGGAGGATATGCCATCTCCTGAAGAAGTTGACATGGAGAAGTAGATCTAGGTGTCATCAGCATACTGATAACACCCAGCTCCAAATCCCCTGATGATCTCTCCCAGCGGTTTCATGTAGATGTTAAAAAGCATTGGAGAGAGTATGGAGCCTTGAGGGACACCATACTTAAGCTCAGATTTTGAAGAGCAACAATCTCCAATTGACACCATCTGGAACCTGTCCGAGAGGTAGGAGCGGAACCACTGTAAAACAGTGCCTCCCACCCCAACCCCCTCAGACGTTCCAGAAGGATACTATGGTCGATAGTATCGAAAGTTGGCGAGAGGTCCAAAAGGACCAACAGAGTCACGCTTCTTCTCTCAATTCCCAACTGGAGATCATCTATCAGGCTGACCAAGGCAGTCTCCACCCCACAGTCTGCCTGAAAACCAGTTTGAAATTGGTCTAGATAATCCATTTCCTCCAAGACCGCCTGGAGCTGAGGGGCCACCACCCTCTCAATTACCTTGCCCAGCCATGGGAGGTTGGAAACAGGCCTATAATTGCTCAACTCTGAGGGATCTAATGCAGGCTTCTTAAGAAGAGGTCTAATAATTGTCTCCTTAAGACAAGGCATCGTGCCCTCCCTCAGAGAAGCATTTATGATTTCCACCAGGCCGCCTACAATAGCCTCCCTGCTAGACAGAACAAGCCACGTTGGACAAGGGTCAAGAGAACAAGTGATAGGCCTCACCGATCAAAGCAGCTTGTCCACGTCCTCAGGAGTCACAAACTGAAATTGATCTAGTTGAATCACATAAGAGGAGTTGTTGGACTCCTCCAGTTCAGACATCAGATTAATTGTGGAGTCTCCATCTGGGTCGGCCCGAATCTGAGAGATTTTGTCTGCGAAAAATTCATTAAACGCATCACAGCGGGTGACTGATGCTTCCAAATTCTGGTTCAAGGGAGGGGGGGCAGATACTAGCCCCCTCACAACCCTAGACAACTCCGCCGGATGTGAACTCGCAGAAGCAATACGGGCAGAAAAGAATTGCTTCTTTGCCGCACGTATCGCCTGAGCATATATCTTTAAATGTGCTCTATGTTGTAATCTGTCGGATACGAGTCAAGTCTTTCTCCACTTGTGCTCCAGTCGCCTACCTTGCTGCTTCAGCCCCCGTAACTCTTCCGTATACCAAGAGGCCAATTTTGAAGTGGGTTGGAGGGGATACTTAGGAGTCTACTGCCCTCGTGAGCAAGTTGTTCCAATTCTCAACCAGGGCATCAACAAGATCACCGGGAAAACCAACTTTGAATCCTTCCAAGGCTTCTTGGAATCCTACTGGATCCAATAACCTCTTAGGGCGGACCATTCTAATAGGCCCCTCACCCTTGCATAGGTGGCAATGACAATGGGGAAATCACAGGAGTCCCCCCCCACGGAACACTACCCTGATCAGAGTAAAAGACCAAATCAAGTGTGTGACCTGCAGTGTGCGTCGGTCCAGAGACCACTTGGAATAGGCCCATGGTTGTCATGGCTGCTATGAACTCCTGAGCTGCCCTGGACAAATTGGTCCCGAAACTAACATTGAAGTCCCCCAGCACCAAAATTCTGTGAGACTCCAATGCAAGTCCCGCGACCAAGTCCGTGAGCTTAGTAATGGACTTGGCCAGCGGGGTGATCAGTACACCAACAGAAGTCCCAATCTATCCAATATGGTCCGATACCCTAACAGGGACCCTGGTGAGGGAGATGTTATCCTTATAGACCACAGCCACTCCACCTCCCCGCCCACGTCCCCTCACCTGCTCCTCTACATAATATTCTGGAGGGAGAAGCTGGGCCAAACTGGACCACTAGTCTCTCCCAACCAAGTCTCAGTAATACATACCCAGTCAGCCCCTTCTTCCATAATAAAATCTTGGATGAGCTCTGGCTTATTTTGGACTGACCTGGCATTGCAGAGGAGCAAGGTAAGACTATGTGGGTTGTTGGCACTGCTCCCCGAGGTCAAAGAGCTGGCAGGACAGCCGGAAGGGGAGACAGCTATTAAATTTCTGACTACACTTCCCCTGGAATGGCCTGCTGGCCTGCAAACATTACTTCTTCTATTCCCCACCACCACCGGAATAGCTGCCCCACATTCAACGAAGGCACCCCCTGTCTCCCCATCTCCAGGCAAATGCAAACACATTACCCAATCTCAGTAACAAAGCTGGCACACTTATTGCTGTAACTCCTTAAACAGCCGGACTGACTAGAGTGCAGCCCTACACCAAAGGCCGGCCCCTACAAAAGGTAGCAGCCCTTCCCTTAAATAGCCCCCAGCGTCCTTCCTCTCACAAAGGACCCTGGGTAGGGCTGATGTGATCAATCAGTGCCTACAGGTGGAAAACATGGCACTTGAGGGAAGGGAGGATCCCAATTAGGCAGCAGGACTGTGCTGGGCTGTCCAGCCAATGAAGGGTGGGGAGGGGCAGCTCCCAGGTTCCCAGCTGTCCAACACAGGAAGTTTGATAGTAAAAAGGCACCGCTCACCTCCTCCAGTCTCCCTCATTGAACTGCATTTGCCATTTGGTCACCCACTTGCCCAGTTTGGAGAGATCCTTTTAGAACTCCTCACAATCCATTTTGGATTTCACTACCTCAAAGATTTTTGTATCTCCAAAGTTAGTTTGGTATCATCTGCAAATTTGGCCACCTCGCTGCTTACCCCTACTTCTAGATCATTTATGAAAAAGTTAAAGAGCACCTGGGCTCCCCAGTGGCCCCCAATCCCATCCAGCACGGTCTCCTCCTGGAGTGCCTCTGGGGGGGCTGTTGTGCTGCTTCCAGCCCTGTCAAGTGGGAAGGGTTCAGAGGGGGCTTCTGCTTGGTCCCCTGGCCTTTGGGGTCCCACAGAGTTCTCTCTGGTCCCCTGTGCTTCCAGACACCTCCTGCGGGGAGGGTGTTTGGGGATCTGGGCTGCAGCAGTGCCAACATGCTGACGACACCCAGATCTCTTCCCTAGTGCCATTTGATCCCAGAGAATGGGTGGGTATTCTCAATCAATCTGGGGTGGCAGAGATGTGTTGCACGTGGGCTGAAAAATGGAAATGTAACCTGCATAAGTGGCTCTAGTCCACCTGTTCTGGAGGGAATTGTACTCCCTCAGAAAGACCAGGTCTGGGGCTTGGGTGCCCCCTTGGATCGAGGAGCCTTGGCACCATTTTGGATGCTGTGGCAGCTGCAGCCCTTCCTGGAGAAACCAGGTCTGGCTATGGTCATCCACCCCTTGGCCAAATCTTGGGTAGGTGGTTGCAATTCACACTCTCTTGGGTTTGCCCTTGAAATCGAATTGGTGCCAAATGCTGCAGCCAGAATATTGGTTGGGCGGGGGGGGACTCTGTGGCAGGTGGAAGCCAGGGTTCCTTCCAAAGAGAATCTGAGAAGGGGATCAGAGAGTCCAAACAAATGCTTGGAAGAAATAATGTTTCTATTTTACAGCTTTAAATTTGACAAATAGTCCCTTTCTCTTGAAACTGTCAGACTATCCTTGGTCCACAGTATGCAGCCACACGGCCTGCACGTGCCACGGCCCAGGTGGAATTCTCCAGCCCCAGAGCCTCTTCAGACACTTGTGTGGCAGACCTCCCCCTCTGCCTGCTCCTCACAGCTGTTCTGTCCTGAACTGTTTGGAGGGCAGAAGGTTTGTCCATGGAGAAGAAGACAAAGTATCTTTGGGGGTATCTTCTGAGGATCCCCCAAAGGGCCAGCTCCTCAAAACTATGCTTTCTCTTACCCTTTTCTTCTTCGTAAGAACATAGGCAGCTGCCATATACCGAGTCAGACCACTTGTCCATCTAGCTCAGTATTGTCTACCCAGACTGGCAGCAACTTCTCTAAGGCTGCAGGCAGGAGTCTTTCAGCCCTCTCTGGAGATGCTACCAGGGAGGGAACTCAGAACATGCTCTTCCCAGAGCAGCCCCATCCCTTAAGGGGAATCTCTTCCAGTGCTCACATACGGTCTCCCATTCAAATGCTACCGGGGTGGACTCTGCTTCGTAAAGGGGACAACTCGTGATTTCCACCACAAGACCAGTGCTCCTTCTTCGCCCCAACTGTCTGCAGCCTCCTCCATCCCAACGTTCCACACTCCTTGGCAATGGTGGTCTTGTGCCCATTGCTTGAACTCTCCCTCTGACCTCAGCCACATTGCCCCTCCCACCTTCATTTTTCCTGCCCCTCCAGAGCTGAGCACGTTGCTCTACTTCGGTCTGAATTCCATGGGCTCCCCGTCTGTGTCCAGGTTCTGTTTAAGGCGCTGCTGGTCATGACCTTTAAAGCCGTGGACTGTTTGGGCCCTGGATACTGCCCGGTCTGTTCCATGTGCCAACACTGAGGCTCAATGGGCATGCATGTGGGACGCGGCCTGTTTGGTGGCGGCCCCCAGGCTCTGGAACTCCCTGCCACAGCAAGTCCATAATGCTTCCTGCCAAACTTCAAGAAAGCATTAAAAAGGTACCTGCTTTGCCAGGCCTTAGATAGGTAATGAAGCTGGTCTCTGTAGGTGGGGTTGTGAATGCTGTGCTTGGTATGTGGTTGTCCTCTGTTCTGACTGTTACCATGTATATTTGGTTTCCAAATTTTGATTTTTTAAAAATTCTATATTAGCTACCTTGGGACAATTATTGTGAAATTAAAGTAAGTGGAAAGACACTCCTGGTCACAACTGCCGCCACGTGGCCATCCAGGAACAAAGCGGGCTCCAGGTGAAGCCCCGTCCGGCAAAGGTCGGCTTTTAAGGGGAGTGTCTTCTCCTCCAGAACTGGCTGCACACTCAGATCTGGTTTGTCTCCTCTCCCACTCTGGCATGTCCGGAGGGAGCCTCTGTGTATTCGTCCAGCTCAGGGGCGTAGCAAGGCTGGAGTGGGCCCAGAGACAAAATTTTAAAACGGGCCCCTCGCTGATACACACACACACACACTTCACATGTGACTTGCCTCGGGGGGGGGGCAGGCAGCCGCCTCCCCTTGCCTAATGGTAGTTATGCCCCTGGTCCAGCTCCAGCCCATCTCTGAGTCCCTCCACTGCCCCTTGGGACCTGAGGAATAGGAGTGGCCCCCTTTTTCGGGGGTGGGAGAGAAGCTCACCCTGACACCCTGGCGCGAACTCCCAAGCAGCCTCTCCCAGCAATTTCAGGTAGCTGCTGAAAAGCAGGGGCTTCCTCTAAAGGACTGAAGGGCCCATGGCGCGGGGCGGGGGGGATGCAATTGGGAGAGGGCAAGGGGCACGTCCTCCCCGGTGTGCTAAGCGCGGCCTAAGGGCAGGCCCTGAGCAATCCCAGCAGCCTCCGGGGGCTCTTGCGGAGTGTGAAGGTGGCAGTGGCGCCTCTGAAGGAGCAGAAGACCTGGTGGGAAAGGCAGCCCTTGCACCCGGGGAGGGGTGAGCGGAGGGGCCGGGCCTGGGCGGGGGGAGTGGGGGTGGGAGTGGGGGTCCTCCTGCTGCTGCTGGTGCTGGTGCCGCCCAGGCCCCTGCGAGGTCCAAGAAGCACCTCGGCGCCCAGTTCCCTCTTTGCCTCCCGCCTCCAGCCAGAGGGCCCAGCTGCCGGTGATGCTCCAGAGCGAGGTCTTGGCCCCGGCCTCTCCTCCTCCGCCGCCAGCACCCGCCTGCCTCGAAGCGTGTGGGGGCGGCGGGAGGGGGGCCCTTGGCCGGGGACCAGCCTGCATCATCCATCCCGGCTCCAGCCTGCGTTGCCATGGCAACGGAGAGGCGGATTCCTGAGGCTGGCTGGGGCTGCTGCAGCAGCAGGAGGAGGCGAGCGGGCCGGCGGGCCACAGAGCCACAAGGTAGGGGAGGGGCAGGTACCGCCTGCATCCGTGGGTGTGGGGGGGGGGCATGGCAGGAGGGGGCTGCCTGGCCTAGGGGTCCCTGGATGAAGGATGCAGGCACGGCGGAGGAGAGAGCCAGGGCTCTGCGGGGAGGCAGCTGGGACTCTGCGCCCTGGGGCTGCACAAGGCTCTTCTCCCCCCCACCCCACCCCACCCGGACCCGTCACCCTCCCCCTACCTGACGGCCCCCAAAGGCCGGACGCCGTAGGAGCAGAAGCGCCCCCCCCGGCTGGCCACCGGGAGCCCCCCCCCTCCCTCGGCGAGGCAGAGCTGGGCTTGCCTCGGGGGCCACACTGGCTGCGGGAGGGCTGCTGGGGAGAGGCCAGAGGGCTGCAGGAGCTCCCCGGCCAGGCCCTGCAAGCCAGCAGACTCGGCCCCTGCCCAGCCTTGAGCCCGGCCGGGCCTGGCCGCCCTGCTCTGCCAGAGGCAGGGACCCGGGGGGGGGGGGTGAGGGGCTGCATGGGGCAGAGAGCACAGCCAGCCAGGGGGGCGGGAGGGGCGCAGCCTCTGCTTGGCCCCCGCTCGGGCCCGGGCCCCTCTTGCAGACCCAGCAGTGGGGCTGAGGACCTCTGCCAAGGGCAGTGCTGGGGACCCGCTGGCCTTCCTGCAGTGGGGAGAGGGGTTCCGCCTGCTGCCCCCAGGCCCAGGGCAGGAGGGGGCCACGTGCTTGTGCTGACGGTCTCCTTCCTTCTGCTCTCCCCCCCACCCACCCACCCCCAGCCATGTCCCCCACCAAGGGCAGGGCGGGGGGTTCCCAGCAGCCCCTCGGCTTCATGGCCCACGAGGCGGAGTGCCAGATCTGCTACGAGCCCTTCGACGCCCACAGCCGCCGGCCCAAGCTGCTCAGCTGCCAGCACCACGTCTGCGCCAGGTGCCTCTGCAGGATGGTGGACGCCGCGGGCGAGGAGTCCTCCGGCCACCTCAGCTGCCCCTTCTGCCGCCAGGAGACGGCGGTGCCAGGCAAGGGCGGCGTGGGCCAGCTGCCGGACGACGGGCGCCTGCTGGCCCTGCTGAGCTGCCAGGAGCGGAGCTGGAGGCCAGGCGGAGGAGGGGCTGCCCCTCCGTCCCCCGAGGTCTTCCTCTGCCCCAGCATCCTGGAGCCCTTTGGGGAGGGCCTGCACAGCTCCTCCTCCGACTGCCTGGTCATCACCCTCCTGGAGGTGCCTGAGGACCTGGGCCCCCCGCACAGCCTGGGCCTCTGGGACGTGCTGAGGCTCCAGCGCCCCCCCAGCCTGGCCTCCCTGCCCTGCCACGGCCCCCTGGCCCCATGCCCGCCCTGCAGCAGGTGGCAGGCCGTCCCGCGCTTCCTGCTGGGCGTGCTCTGCCTGGTCTACTTGAGCTCCCTGCCCTTCGGCATCTACCTCCTCCTGGTGGAGCACCTCAACCTGGGCATCATCCTGGTGAGCCTGGTGCCCTCCACCCTCATCAGCTGCCTCTGCTACAGCCTCTGCCAGTGTCTGTGCCACGAACTCTTTGACTTCCCTTCTTGAGCCGGGGGGGGGCACAGCTGCGGGGGGTCCTGCCTGGCGCCTCCTGCGAGCGGGGAAAGAGGCCCCCGAGCAGCGATGGCCCCCGTGGCCCCCACCTTGGCAGCTCTGACCGTGCCTCCTGGGAGTGGCTGGGAGTGGCGTGCCTTTCTGCAGCCGAGCCACAGAGCAGGCTGCACAGCTCTCTGCATTTGCAGCATTTCGGCAGAGAATGGGACAGCTCGTTCCCTGTGTGGACGAGGGATCCAGGGCATGAGGAGGAGGCGGTGGCGGTGGCGGCGGCTGCACTTCCGTGAGCAGGGAGAGCGGGAAACGGATGCATGGCAAACGACACATTTCCTTGCACTTGAACGAGAGCATCACTTCCCAACGCAGTGCTCCGAGATTCATTCATTTCACACCATCTCACTCCACAAGTAACCAAATCCCGTGCACACCCAGTCAGGTGTTCTCATGCAGGGCAGCCAAGCCACATCAATCCAGCCAGCAACCTGAACAAGGACTAGACTGGTCCATGGAGGAAGAGATGTCTGCTGGTGTCTCTGAGCCAGAATAGCCACATTGAGCTTCCATGCACAGAGGCAGCCTACCTCGGAATACCAGGTGCTGGGGACAAACAGCAGAAGCAGCCTGTTCTGGCTCAGGCCCTGCCTGTCAGCAGCCAGCTGCAGTTGGGAACAGAATGCTGGGCCCATTGTTGGCCCCACGCGGCAGCCAGACCCATCTTCTCTTCTGTGCCCCTTGTGGGGAAATAAACCCCGTCCCTGCTGACGAGGTGCGGTCCGAGGCCTCTTTGGTAGCAAGCCGTGGGGAAAGCTCACTTGCTGGAGAGGCTGCCAGGGCGCAAGGGGTCTCACCAGGAGTGGGGGTCCCTCCCTGCCACCCACACTGGGCCAAGGGCAGCCCACGTGAGGAGCCGGCTGGCCTGCCAGGCATTGCTGTGGGGCTGGGAGGGGCAGGGCACCTCCTTGTGGGGGGAGGGGGGCATGCATGGCCTCCGCTGCAGCTGTCTTGGTATGGCCAGACAGCAGCCTACACATCCCCTGGACCTCTCCCCAGCCCCCATCTGGCCCCAAAGAGGGCCTCCGTTTCCCGAGACCTGGAGCACTTTGGCCTGTACAAGCTGGGTTGGGGGAGCCCGCTCAGCGCCTCCTTGCTGACATTCAGTACAAGGGCCGAAGAACTTCCCAACTAACGGCACCGGTGCAGGGTGGGAGGGGCAGTTTCTGATGCCCGCCCCTTCCCCAGGAAGCCCTCTGTGGTGGTGCCGCCCACAAAAAAGTCCCTGAGGGCCGCAGAACCCTTGGGGACATATTTTTGGGTGACACGGAAGGCGTCCTGGAGGCGGAGAAGGCATCTGCTGCACCAGAGCCGTTAGCTGGCATGTTCTCTCTGCGCTGCTGCTGCCTCCTTGCTCCAAATGCCAGCAGCCACGGTTCTTAGAAAGCTCAGGGGTGTCTGGGGGGGCACTTCTGCTAAAATGGAGGGGCATCGGGGAGCCCCTGGCGTTCCTTCCTCTCCTCCTTTAAGCTGAGCCCTGCAGCGTCACCACCCAGAGGCAGACAAGCCCCCCTGCCCCCCGCCCCAGCCCACAGTGAGCCATGCCCCTCCCACTCCCGCTCAGCTGGTGCAAGCCTGTCCTGTCCAAGCCACACCCACAACCAGCTCCGCCTCCCCCCAGGCAGGACAGCAGGCAAAGGCTGGGGTGAGGTGTGTTTATTGGCAAAGAGGGCTGGGGGGGGGGCTTCAGGGTGGGGGTTGCTCCCAGAGGCGGTGCTGACCCTGCCCCTCCTGCAGAATCCTTCCAAAGCTTGCAAGGGCAGCGGGCTGGTTCGGGCGGAGGGCTGGCTGCTGCCTCCCAGGCTCTTCCGCCCCCTCTTGGGGGCCACTGATGAGACCCGGCCCTCCCCCCAGCAGGGGTGGCAGGAACACGGAGAGACTTCAGGTCTCCTGGGCTTGGGACTCGCTGGGGCTCTCCTGAGGCCATCTGGGCAACTCCCTCCCTAATCCAGCACCAGGCTTGAAGTGTCTCAAAAGCCTGGTTGCCTGGGGGGGGAGGGCGCGCGCGATGCTCCCAGCCCTTTTCTCCCCCCCCCAATTACACCCACCACAGTGGGGCTGCTCTGCGTTCTCCCTCCTCCTCTTGCCCTGGCTTTGCAGGAGCGGCCTCTCTCTGCCAGCACTACAGCCCCCTCTCGCGCCCCCCCCCGCCCGGCTGCAGGGCTCCCTTCCCACCCCTCTGGGTCCAGCAGCGAGGCTCTTCTCCCCCCTGCCCCACCCACCGCGAAACGCGGCTGGAAACAAGCCCGGGGCTCCAGAGCCGCAGGGGCCCCCTCCGCCCTCCGGCGTGTGGGGGCCCTGGCAGCAGCTCCTCAGGCTGCAGCCCTCCCTGCCTGGGGGCTGGTGGCCAGCTCAGCCACACACCAGATCTTGGGCTTGGGGGCCAGGGGAGGTGTCTGGGGCTGAGCAGCAATGGAGGGGGCCGGAGGGGGCCGCGGCCCCTGCCACGCAGCCTGCAGCCAGGGGCTCCCAGGTGAGCAGGCCGAGGGGGGCTTCGTCCTTGGCTGGGTGCTGGTGGTGCTGCTGCTGCTGGGGACTGCTCCCTGCTCTTCGGCCTCCCCCTCGGCAGCGTCCCCCTCGGCCTCCCCCGCTGCGGCCTTGGAGGGCCGGGGGGCCCAGCAGGCCCGGTTCTCCTTCTTGAGGCGCCGCCGGGCGTTGGCAAACCACGTGGAGACTTGGGTCAGGCTCATCTGGCTCAGGAGGGCCAGCAGGACCTTCTCCCCCTTGCTGGGGTAGGGGTTCTTCGGGTGCCGGCCCAGCCAGGCCTTGAGCGCCGCCGTGCTCTCCCGCGAGGCGGCTGCCTTGGCCCGGGGCGGATCCTCGGGTGGGCCTGCGCGCAGGAAGGCCGAGCAGAGCAGCGGGCCGGGCGGCGGCGGCGGCAGCAGCAGCAGCTCCCCTGGCGAGACCTGGAAGGGGCAGAGAGTGGCCCTGAACGGCTGCCAGACCCCACGACCTGCTCCCCACGGCGAGGCCCAGCTGCCTCCGCTGCTCCTCTCCCCCCCCCCAGGTGGGCCCCAGTGCCAAGGACCACCCCAGGGCCGCCCCGCCCCGCCCCAGCACGGGTGGCCACCCCGCAACTCCGCCAGCAGCACAGCTCACAGGCAGGGGGGGATGTGGGGCAGGAGGGCAGGCGGAGCTGCTGGGAAGCAGAGGCAGCGGCACACACACACCCCCCCAGTCCACAGCGGCCCCTCCAGATTGACCCACGTTTTGGAAGGTGATTAGCCACCACCATTTGCGCTCTGAAAGCACATAACGGGCCCATAACGGGCCGAGCTCAGATGGGAGAAGAACGCCCCCCCGCGCCGGACTAATTGGCTTCACAAGTCCGGATGCCTTCCTTCTGCGGGGAGGGGGCTGAGCACGATGGCACAGTAGTCCCACCACGTGGCTTCGTTTGCTTTAGAGGCAGCAGACCCGGAGTTTGAACCTGGGTCTGTTTCCAGGTTCTGGAGCAGTTCAGCTTGAACAGAGACAGGAGGGAGACAACGGTCCGGTTTCTGGGGTGGGGAGAGGCGCCCTCCAGTCTGGGTCCCGTTCCGTGCAGCAAAGGATGCCGGGGGGGGGGTGTCTGCTGGGCTTGGAGCTCTCCTGGGGCTCCTCAGCTGGCCCATGTCATGCTCTGGCCGCCCCGGGGGTTGGCGGCGCTGCCTGCCTGCGCTCGCTTCGCTCAATGGCTCTTTGGCCAGGGCGGGCACGGGCAGCGGAGCAGGCATGGCGAGGGCAGGCAGCCGCTGCGGAGCTGGGGAGCCTCCCAAGGCGACTCCTCTTCTCCCTCTCCCGTGCCGGCTGGAGAAGTCGCCGGAGCCTCTCCTGCGTGTGGGCCCAGCTCGCCTCCAGAGAGAGGCCCTGAGGAAAAATGCGGGGGGTGAGGTGGGGTGGGAGCTCTCCAGGCTGCTCCCGCAAGGAAAACCGGGCTGTGCTCTGGACGATGCTCAGGAGCGAGGCGGCCCTCTCCTCTCCGCGACAGGCCTGGCGCGGACTGGCAGCGCCGTGCTCGGGGTCTTCGGCACGCTCGGCTCTGCCTCTGGCCGGTGGCTCCCGCTGCTCTTGCCTGCCTGCCTGCCTGCCTGGCCCGGAAAAGACTGAGGGGAGGAGGACACTCAGCCCGCCCCGCCAGTCCATCCCGCCCCGCTGCGGCGGCGGCTGCGAGCCAGAGCCCAGCAACTGGTTGCCCAGGAGGCGGGCGCCGCTTGCCAGGCGGCCAGGAGGAGGCCAGCTATCGCACCCTCCGCCAATAGGTTGCTTATCTAACACGTGATGAAGGGACAAAGTCGTCCGAGGCAGATGGGGATTCCAAACTGCCCCACCCGCTGCCCCCCGCCCGCCGGCCTCTGCAAGTCGTTGCCCCGGAAAGGAGGAGCTGGCCCGCCCGGCCTCGGAGGCAGCAACAGCCGCCCAGCGACGCCCTCCGGCCCCTCATCCTGCCACAGCAAGAGGGAGAAGTTTCCTCGAGGCAGCCGAGAGCTGCAGTCAGTGGAGGGACTCTAAGCCCCCCGCCCCAGCTGGAAGGGCGTCCGCTTCAAACTGGGGAGGGCCAAACAGATCTTCAGAGTAGTTGTAGGCGAGCTAGTCTGGAGCATGTGCCAAGAGCTCTACTGCACCATTGACCTGTGGGACTCATTGCCACTGGATGCTTGCTCTGTCGCTAGGAGGGCGAACTAGGGACGAGTGAATCAGAGACAGCCTGAGGTGATGCCAGAAACTACCATTAGCGAGCAGGTGGGAGCTGCAGCCGGGCTGGCTACTGGAAAGGGTAAACCATCGAGGAGGATGAGAGCGATCCTCCTTAGGCAGCTGTCCGACTCTTCCCCTCCCAAAGTTGGCTGGCGCAGCTTCCTTGGCTCCTCTCTCGCGCCCAGTGCTGCCTGCAGGCTGGCCACTCGTCGGGTATCGCTCCACAGATCTGCCTGACGAATGTCCAGCCTGCAGGCAGCGCGGAGCGGGAGAGAGAGGAGCAAAGGGAGCTCCAGGAAGCAGAGGCACCAACTACACCGCCCCCCACCCGCTTAGGACCGCTCGCTCCGGTGGGGCGGGGCGGGGGGCCGTTCCAGCTCCCTCCGGTCTCGTCCGAGGTGTCGGAAAGGCTGCCTGGAGTCCGCGGGCGTCGTCGCCCTCCCCAGTTCTCCCAGAACTCACTTACCGGCGGGGTGAGGAGGCGGCTGAGGGGCGGCGGGGACAGCCAGCCGTAGCACGGAAGAGGCGGGCAGGCGCAGGGGATCATGTGGGGCAGCAGGAGGGGCTGCAGAGGGGCAGCCTGGCCTCCCCAGGGGTGCCCGCCGAAGCCCCCTCCATCCCCACTGCCTGCGGAGGCCAGCTCTTGGGCTGCCGCCGGCGAGGACGAGGCCCTCATGCCGCTGCTGCCGCCGCTGCCCGCGAGGCCGGGCGCCTCTGGGGCCGCCGCGGAGGGCAAGGGGCTTTATAGGGGCGCGACGGGCCGCTGATTAGGGGCATCAGCACAAGACCCGCCTTCAAGACTGCGCGGCGCTGCCGCTGCCCGGCGGGCTCCCTCCGCCAGCCAGGGCGCCCCCCCACCCCCCCCCCCAGAGCCGCACGCTGCTGCTGGGCCCCTCCCTGAGCCTGGCACTTGGCACTCCTTAGGCGACCTGCATCTCTGGGCACGCCTTGTCAGCAGGAAGAGAAGTCCTTGCAGCGGACGGTGGAGAACGTGGCCAAAGGAGGGAGCCGCCCCCACTTGAGAGTTTCCCAGCCTCCCCAAAGGGCCGCCAGTCTAAGAAGAAACACCGGGAAGGCGCCGGCGCGAGCCCTGCGAGGAGGGACGCTGCTGCACTGATCGGGACCGGGGTGGCTAGACCCTCCCCCCTGCCCTGGCTGCTCCACAGGAGAGAACCCCACCCACCCACTCAGGCCCGGGAAGGGGCCGCTCGCCGGAGGTGCACCCAGGTCATTTGAGAGCCTGGGCCGAGAGGCCTTTGGGTACCGCCCCCTCTCCCCCACTACCTACGCTGCCACCACGAGATAAGCTGCTGCAATGCCCTGTGTTTTACACCAGAACATGCTCAGGGAAAGCTGGGAACTCTTTTTATTTTTAGAAGAGATTCTGAATTCGACACTTCCCACCGACTTTCAGAGAGACACCACATTTTGCATGCTCAGCATTTGGAGGCCCCCAGGCCTGCGGGGGACTGAACCTCTGCCCGGAAGTCCAGTCCAAAGAGCACCGCTGCTCTCCTCTTCACCCAGTTACTAAGGTAAAGTAAAAGGCAACGTGTGCCGTCAAGTCGATTTCGAGTCCGGGCGCCCACAGAGCCCTGTGGTTTTCTTTGCTAGAATACAGGAAGGTTTACCATGGCTTCCTCTCGCGCAGTAGGAGATGATGCCTTTCAGCACCTTCCTATATCGCTGCTGCCCGAGTGGGAATTAGAACTGGCAACCCTCTGCTTGTGAGTCAAGCATTTCCCTGCTGCGCCACTTAAGGTGACTCACCCAGTTACTAGCAAGGTACAAAATCGCTCCGCTAAACCTCTCTGCCTGGAGTTCCGTGTGCACATGGGACTGGTGGCATTGGTCCCCCCTCCCCCAGGACTGCCTACACAGACTGGCAGCGATTCTGCTGCGGAGACCTGAGCTGAGAGGGGCTCCTCGCCCGCTGCCAAGGATGGAACACAGGAAGCTGCCTTCTTGGTTCCTTCAGCTCAGGATTGTCTACCCAGATTGGCAGCAGCTGCTCTAAGATTGCAGGCAGGAGCCTCTCTCAGCATGCAATCACTGGGGCAGGCTGCAGGAGCGCCTGGTCCTCCTGAGGAGGGCTGGGCTGGGTGGGATGCCGAAGGAGGCAGAGCCGCTCTGTTTGCTGGCCATTCGTTAGGTACAGCTGCGAGTTCTACTGCACAACTCTGCAAATGGTCGGCCTGCGGACAGCACGGAAGGTGGGAGAGAGAGGAGCAAACGGAGCTTTTCCTCCGCGAAAGGGAGGCGGCGGCGGGGTCTCCTTTGGCAACCCCCCCCCCGCGACACACACACACACACACACACACACCATCCCTGGGCAGAAAGGCGGGAGAGGCATCGCTTTCCTCCTCCCTGCAGGCCTTTCCTGGCAGAAATGGCAGAGACGCCCCCTGCCCCGCGGCCTCTCCACCACCGAGCAGGATTTCAGAGGAGACCACCCACTCCTAGCAGGCGAGAGTCGGAAGGGACCGGGGAGCTCTCCTCGCCCAGCCCCTGCTGCTGCTGCTGCTGCTGCTGCTCTCTGTGCAGAAAACGGCTGCTGCCTGCGTCCCTGGCCGAGAAGATGCCGCTGTCTCTGGCGTCTGCTGAAAGCCTCCAGCAGAGACGGCGGAAGAAGGCCTCTCGTCCGCCCGTGGCTGGAGTCTGGATTCTGGAAATCCTGCCTAATCAGGGCCGGGCGAAACCTGCAGTTTCAGCGCTCAGGTTCAAGTCCTGCTCTCCGGAGCAGCAGGAGGCCAGCCCACTCCTCCTCCTCCTCCGGGGCAGCCCTTCCGATATTTGAAGGCGGTCCTCGCATTCATCATTCGCCTTCGTCTTCTCCAGGAAGGAGCACCATCTCCGGCTCCTCCTCCAGTCCTTCCTTGCAGGGCTGGCTTTCCAGCCCCTCGCCAGCTTGACTGCCCTCCTCGGATTCGTTTCCAGGCTCCTTCTTAAAATGCAGGGCCCATAACTGGACACCTGTTGCAAGTGGGCAGGGTGCGGGTGGGAGGCTGGGGTCTGACGGCAGCAGACTGGAGTGGAATGAGGATGACTTCTTGTGATCTGGACACTCCGCCTCTGTCAGTGCAGGTGGGAAGGAAGCCTCAGCCTTTTACGCTGCTGCATCACCTTGCTGGCTCATGTTCAGCTTGTGCCCCACTGAGACACCCGGGTCTCTGACACCCGGGCCTGGCTCCAAGACCGCCCAAGTAAACATATTTTGGAATGGACCATGTGGCCTTGTGGTGGTTGAGAAAACAAACCAAGTATTAGCCATAAATCCAATGCCCTCCTCGCCCCCAAGAGAGGATAAGGCAGCTGGCGTGGGGGGGGGGGAATCGAGTGTTTTTATTGCATGGAGATCCAGAGATCCTGTAGAAGGCGGGGGGGGGCGCGTTAGGAGAAGCCACTTGTGGAAACAGACACTTGTGGAGGGGCCCAGAGTCCCGGCTGCTTCCTCGCCCAATGGGAACGCGGGCTAGCGAGAGAACTTGCGCCCCAGCGGGTAGGTGGCTGAAGGGGGGGGGCAGGTGGTGCCCTCCCTCCTCCTCCTCCTGCTGCTGCTGCTCTTCTTCCTCATCCTCCCGCACATCACTGCTGGAGCTCCAGCGTCTCCGGCCCGGGGGCGGGGGGGCTGCGCCTGGGCAGGAGGAGGCAGGCCAGCTTCCGGTCCGGGGGGGGGCGTGGAGCGGGGGAGTGCCGGGCCCAGCTCTGCAAGGTGGTGGTGCGTGTGGGGAGAAGAGGCCGGCAGTGCTCAGAGAGGCCGGAGGATGCCCGGGCGCCAGGCAGCTGCCCCTTCATCCTCCGGACAGCCTCGGGCCAGGCCCAGAGGGGAGCAGCAGCAGGCGGCCTCCTCCTCGTCCTCCTCGGCAGGCCCCTGCAACAAGCGCGGCCCCTCGTGCAGCTGCTCCCTCCGCTTGCCCCATAAGCCGAGAAGCCACACCGCCGCCCACGGGAGGACAGAAGGGCTCTTCTTACGGGGCACGCGGCGGGGGGGGGGGGGGGGCTAGTGCCTCCGGCTGTGGTCCCGGCTATTCTGCTTGGCCCCTGCTGCGAAAGAAGCGGCTCAGACGCTGCCCCGGGAGGGAGGAGCCAAGGCAGCCTGCTCCAGCTGCGGGCGGGGGGGGGCTTCCTCACCATAGCTCCAGGGCTGCAAGATGCAGGGGGGTGTATCCCTGTGGGGCGTGCGGGGGGGGGACATGCATGGAGAAATCTGGCTCTGGGGAAAGCGGGCCGCCCCAGGAAAGAAGGCCCGCCCCCCTCCGCCCCCAGCTCAGAGGCCCCCGCCTCACAGGGTCTGGAGCAGAGCAGCCACCCGGCAGCCAGGCTGGGGGCAGGGATACCTCCCAGCCCAGAGACCGGAGGCCTCTGAACCTGCTGCCTTTGGCCCCCGAGAAGGAGACACCCCGGGCTGCCAGTTTGCTGGCTGGGGACCCAAAACGGCTCCAACCTGTCTAGGTGTTCCAGATACTCACGTCCTGGGGGCGGGGGGGGGGAGATGGTCAGAAAGGAGGGAGGGGCGCACAACTGTCCTGCCACCCCCAGGGCTCCACGAGGTTACATAGGGACATAGGCAGCTGCCTTCTACCGAGTCAGACCCTTGGTCCATCTCGCTCAGTATGGTCTACCCAGACTGGCAGCAGCAGGTTCTCCCGGGTGGCAGGCAGGAGTCCCTCTCAGCCCGTCTTGGAGATGCTGCGCCAGGGAGAGGCCTTGGAGCCGAGATGCTCTTCCCAGAGCGGCTCCATCCCTGAAGGGGAATCTCTGACCGTGCTCAACAGGTGCAGCCCGGGCGGATCCTGCTCAGCGCAGGGGACCAGCCCTGCTTGCGCCCACCAGACCAGCGCTCCCTTCACAAGGCTCAGGCGCCCACCCTGGCCCGCCACTCCCCGCCTGGATGGGCACCTCGAGGCCCCTGGGATGAGGGGACGGTGCCAGATGCTGCCAGGAACGGACTGGGGGAGGCGGCGGGAGCAGGGAGTCACGTGCTTCATGTGGTCGGAGGGGGAGCAGCACCAAAGCGAGAAAGGAGGAGCCCGGCACCAGCAGCCTTCCGCACAGAGCCGGGTCTCCCTGCCGGCCTGGCGGCCTCTGCCAGCCCCCAACCCAGGCAGGAAGCAGATCCCCGCCCGCAGGTCCACGCCAGGCCCGCCATCCAGAGGCAGCGCCACCAAGCCCTCCTTGCCGTGTTCAGCGGCTCAGTGCAGGGCTGTCCGTAGCGAGCGGAAGCAGCGGCCAGCGGCCCCTCCCCCAGCTCCCCTCCAGATGCCCGGGGTGGGGGTGGGGGTGGCTGCCGCATCTCCCCCCCTCCCCCGCCCGGCCAGGAGGGGCAGCAGGTCTGAATCCCAACCTTTGCTCTCTCCGGAGAAGGAGGGGAAGATACGCACAAACTGTTGCAGGGCAGGAAGCCGCAAGGGGCGGGGGAGAAAAGCAGACTCATTAAAGCCCCCCCCCCTCACAACACTCCCTGGAGCCCAGGACAAGCCCCTCCCCCCAGAGCAGAAGGGGGGGATGGGAGCCGAGGGGCAAAGGGAGAGGTTGCAGGGGAGGCCAGGAGGAGGAGGGGGGCATCAGAAGGGTGCTTCCTGCCCCCCTCCCCAGCCAGAACATGATAGGCCAGGCCAGGGCAAGGCCAGGGACCACCTCTGCTTCCTTCCTGCCCCCCCCCCAAGCCCTGGCTGGCCTTGGAGCCCAACTCCCCCCCCCCCCATCAGCAGCAGGAGCAGAATGGTGCAGCCAGCAGTTGGGGAAGAAGAAGAGGAGGAGAGAGGTGGGGGCTAGTTAGGCTCTCAGAAGACTTGTTGAAACCACTGCTGCCCATGTGCAGAGTGCCTTTCTTTCCACACTGTGTCCAAAACCATGGACACCTCTGAGATGAGGAGAGCTGGGCAGGGGGGTGGCTGGAGAAGAGCCCCCACTAGGTGGCCAAGGGTGAGTCCATGGCCAGGGCACACAAGATGGATCACAGCCGCCTCGCTTGGGAAGGGGCGGAGAGGAGGTGGCAGCCAGACACACAACACCTGCCTCCCGGTGCAGACAGAGCGAGACCCACATGGGGTGCGGGGGGGGCTCCTCTGGCCAAATGCCCCACTTGCGTGGCTTCAAAGGGGGCTTAGGGTGGCTTCTGCCTGATTTCAGCATTGAGTGGCTCTGAAAGTCTTTTGTCTCATGGGAAAAAGGAAAGGCTGCACCTTCGAGTCAGACTCCTGGTGCCCACAGAGCCCTGTGGTTCTCTTTGGTGGGATGCAGGAGGGGGTGGCCATGGCCCACGCAGCACGAGAGGATGCCTTGTAGCACCTCCCTATAGCCTTGCTGCTGCCTGATCTAGGAGTCTCCCATATGCTGGGAAGGGAAACACACCCGCGGGGATTTGACCCAACAGCCTCCTGCTCTCTAGGCAAGTTGCTTCCCCGCTGCGCCTTTCCGTGGCTCTTTGGCTCAGGAGTGGGACAGAAATCTTGGTTGTGACAACGAAGCCAAGACATGGAGCGGATGGAGACCCCCTTCCGGCCCCGGCACTCCCAAGCCCACCCGGCACCCTCTCTGCTCTAGCCTCCCACAACCCCCAGCGGCGTGAACAGAAGGAGGCCCCGGGAAGGACCAGCAGCGTGTGGGGAGTAGCCGTGACTCCTCTGCAGAGCCCCTGCTTTGTCCGCAGAGCCCCGCCCCACCTCCCATTCAAGCCCTGGCAGCATCTCCAGGGAAGGTCAGGGAAGACCCCTTCCTGCCTGAAACCAGATGAACCAAGCGCCTGACTCAGCCGAAGGCAGCTTCAGATGGCACCCCCAAGTCTGCAGTCCGTCCACTTCTTCCATGCCTGACCCTTGACGGTAACGTGGGGACATCGAAGGCAAACCGGCACCGCCTGCGTCCTGTGACCCCAAACAAAGCAACATCCTGCCCGAGGAGAGCAGGTTCCTCGCAGCAGCAGCCCCCGAGAGAGAGCCAGGCTCTCCAGCCAGCGGGCCCAGGAAGCCGGCCTGCAGCAGGGGAGCAGCCGTCCCCTCTGCCTGTGCTGCCCTGCGGGACAAGAAGCGGGAGGGAGAGGGAGAGGGCGGCCAGGAGGGCCAGACCCCAGCCAGCCTGCCCCGGGGCTCCTCCACACACTCCCCGAGGCCAAGTCCAGGGGGGAGAGGAGAGGAGAAGGCCTGCGTGAGCACCACGGAGTGGGGGGAGCACCACACCCCCCAGCCGCATGGCCTGCCAGGCAGGAGGGGCGCCGGGGGGGAGCAAGAAGCTGCACCCTGCCCCAGACTTCGGGGTCAGTGACACCCCCCCAGCCCACGCTGGCCCTGCACTGACTCCAGAAGAGGGGGAGGGAAGCGGGGGGGGGCTGCTTGCCTCCCCCTTGCGCAGGGCCAAAGTGGACCTGATCCAGGAGCTCCGTGACTGGAGTGCCTCCCTTTCTGCTACTCCCCATAGCACCCATGCTGGAGGTGGTGGTGGTGGACGAGGCTTCCCTGATGGGGGTCAGGCCCATGGCCTGTTGTGACCCTCTCCCCCACACCAATTCCCCAGCTTGGACTGCTCCTTGCACAAGCCACTCTTGCTGGCGAGGGGAACACTCAGAGGAACCAAGAGGGTGCCCCCCCCCGGCTAAGAGCAGCCTCCAGCAGGGGGGGGCAGGAGCCAAAGGGAAGACCCCACCCCTCCTCTGTCAGCCCTGAACCGAGTGCTGCTGCCCCCCAGCAGACCCACACGCCCGGGAGGGGGCTTTTTCAGCAAGAAAAGGGATGCCGGGAGTCCCAGCCACTGTCGTGCTGCCACATGGGGCCCAGCGTAGACTTCGGCACCACCCGTCCCAAGCGAGCAGCTGCAGCAAGGCACGGGCTCCGCATGCCCAACCCTGGGCACTCTCACCTTCTTGGTGGCAAGGGTTGGATCCTGCTGGAGCAGGTGGCTCAGGGTGGGCAGACGGGCCCTGGCCGCTGCCTGCAGCCATGCCTTTTCCCGCGGCTCCAGCTGGGGGGAGAGAGGCATGGACTGAGGCAGAGGGGAGTGCTCGGAGACCCCCACCCCACCCCACAGCAGCAGTCTCTGTGTCACTCTGCACCTGCTTGTGTAACAACCCCCCCAAAAAAAATATCAGGCATGGACCCCCTGCCAAACATGAGGTCTCTGCCCCACACTGCCACCCTGCTGGCCCAGTTCCTCAGCTGAGCCCCACACGCACTGCCACAGCACTGGGGGGCCCCCCGGCTGTCACCCCCCCGCGTGCCATCTTCCAAGGCATCTGGGTCCCATGTGATCTGTCAGGAGGAGAGGAGGGGTGAGAGGGGGAGGCAGGGCGGCCGCCCACCCCCAGGCCGGCAGGGAGGGAGCCTTGCTTTCCCCCGGCTGAGCCAGGCCTGTCCCTACCGAGCCCCTCCGAGCCCCTCCCTGATCTCCCGGGATGATCCTATTAACACGAGAAAGCGCCCACTGGCCGCTAAAGAGCTTACCAGGCGGGCTGATCGGGAAGGAGCTGGGCCCCCAGCCGGCCAATGGGGCAGGGCAGCACCAGCACCAAGCAGTGTGCCCCCCCCGCCCCCTCTCGGCCTGCCTCCCCTCCTCTTGGCTTTTTATCACTGCATAGGAGTCAAGGTACTCAGTTTCGTAAGCTGTGTGGCCCGTTTTCCAACACATTGAGCCGGACCTCTGGGAGCAAAAAGCTCTGTTGGGAAGGATGCTCATCTTGATACGATATGTCTAATTCTGAGGAAAGACATTTTTAATCCGGCCAATTCCTGCAGGCCTTGCTGCACTTGTTTATACAGAGCCGGATCATGATTTTAGGAAGATCCTGATTATCTACTGAAGGACTGCCAGGTGCGATGTCCCTTTCAAACCTGCTTGTCCCCAAGAGCCCTTCTGCGGAAGGCTCCGTGGGGGCCTCCTAGGGAGGGGGTGACAGGGGCAGGGCCTTCTCGGTCGTGGCTCCCTCCCCAGGAGTATGGATCAGCTGGCCCCTCCCCACAACCCGGCTGGCAGACCCCTCTTTTCCATTTAGCCGCCACGATCACAATTAGTTTTATAAGCAGATCTCTCTGGCATTGGCTTTATTGGCTGCTGTAATTTTGCCTGCTTTATTGTATGGCTGGTCTTACAGTCTGAGCTGCTTTGGACTTTATTTGGGGCAAGTGGGATAGAAATCTTTAAATTAAACAAGATATTCATTCCAAGATACCTTGTGGGTTGTTTGGTCCTTTGGGGCTATTTTATAAAATTATCAGCCAGCAGATCTTATCTAAGATTTGACACTTTATGGGTCTCCTTTGTTTACTGAATGACCAGTTACCTTCTGCATTTTGTGGTGGCTCACATCTGAAACCAGCCTAGCTTATAACCAGCCATGCGGTCTTCCTTTGTCCCCACCCTGAAGTCATGATTGAGACATGATCATCAGTCAGGATTTTGGCCCGGCTCTGGGACGGAGGCAGCCTTGATGTGCCTTGGCCAGGGGTGCCCACTGGAGGGTCCCCAGAGGCTGCTGCTGCTGGGCTACAAGTCCCCTTCACCCACAGGCCACAAGGGCTCCCGTCCGACCTGCGATTAGGAGGATGCTATTCACCCACTTGGTCACTAGCCTACGAGGTCGCGAAAGGTGCCACCTTGCCCTCACACGGCTCAACATCGATGAGAAACCAGGTTTGGGCAACCAGCTCCTCTCCCTCTGCTTTTCTCCTGATCCCTGGGAGGCAGTGGGTAGGCTTCAGGGAGGCATCCCTGGTTCCTAGGGAAACTGCTCCAGGAGTGGGGCATTCTGCCTGCTCTGGACGCGGCTGTGCTCCCGCCAAAGGATCTGCGGCACAGACTGGGCCTCACATTGCTCCTGAGTGTGCAGCCATTGCAGGGGTGCCTTTGCACAGCTTTGGCTTGTGTGACAGCTGGCCAACCTTCCTGGAGAAAGACTTGGTGACTTCCAGACTTGATTACTGCAATGTGCTCTGTGTGGGGCTGCCCTTGGAGAGTGTTTAGAAGCTTCCACTTGTGCCGAATGTGGCTGTTGTGCTGCTATCGGAAGCACATTTTGCAGAGCGGACTAATTCAATCTGCTTCTGGGCCCAATTCAAGGTGCTGGTTCTCACCTTTAAAGCCTGAAGTGGTGTGGGTTCTGGGTACCTGAAGGCCCACCGGACTCCCTCTGAGGCCAGCCAGAGAGACCTTGCTTCAGATGCCAGCAGAGGCAGGAGGGGCTCATCCTAACAAGGTCGCCCTCACTCTCTTCCCACCCCACCCTGCCTGAGAGCCACGGGGCCTGGAGGCTGGCCATTCGTCAGGTGAAGTTGCATGGTCAACCACAGGCAGCCCAGCTCTCGGGCGTGGCGGGAGGAGAGGTGGGGGAGCCCTCCTAGCTGCTGCCAGGAAGCAGAGGCAGCTGTGCCTCCTTTGGCAGCCGTGGGCCAGCTCTCTAGCTGTGGGGCTCCCTCCCATGTGAGGCCTGCCTGGCTTCCTTTCTCACAACCCCCGGGAGAATGGGCCCCGGTCACCAAGCAGATGGCCTGCCGCCACAATTCCACTTTGATTGTTCTAAACTGTTGACGTTTGTATTTGTTTGTTTGTTTAGCATGCTTGTAGACCACCCACAATGCATGTCTCTGGGCGGTTTACAGTAAAACAGATGAGAAACAAAGTCAAAACATTAAAACTATGATCGATTCTGTAAGTCCAATGAAAAGCCTGGGCGAATAAATGTGTCCTCTTAAAAGGTGCCAGGAGCACATTCCAAAGCCTCAGGGACAGCTGCAGACGGACTGCCCCACATGATCTCAAGAGGCGGCAGAGCCGATCGTGGAGAAGGGAGGCACTCTCTGGAATACAAGGGTTGTAGGACTTGTTTTTATGCCTACCTAGGGGGAAGAGCAGTACTGATGTGTTTACATACACACACACACACACACACACACACACACACACACACACACACACTTGAAGCCAGGAACCTGGGGACAAGCTTAATGCAATTTATCATTATCTTTTAAGAAAATGGATTGTCATTATATAATGGACATAGATTTTCACTCCAGCAGAGAAAAGAGTGATGCTCTGTCTGTTCAAGAGAAGCAAATGAGGTTTATGGAATGGAGCAGGAGGCAAGGGCTGCAGACCCAGAGGACTGCTGGTCTGGTGGGAGCAAGCAGGACTTGTCCCCTTAGCTAAGCAGGGTCCACCCTGGTTGCATCTGAATGGGAGACTAGAAGTGGGAGCACTGCAAGAGATTCCCCTTGGGATGGAGCCACTGCTCTGGGAAGAGCAGAAGGTTCCAAGTTCCCTCCCTGGCAGCATAAGAACATAAGAACAGCCCTGCTGGATCAGGCCCAAGGCCCATCTAGTCCAGCATCCTGTTTTGCACAGTGGCCCACCAGATACCGCTGGAAGCCACAGACAAGAGTTGAGGGCGTGCCCTCTCTCCTGCCATTACTCCCCTGCAACTGGTCCTCAGAGGCATCCTGCCTCTGAGGCTGGTCTTCAGTCCTCCAACTAGTAGCCAACTAGTAGACCTCTCCTCCATAAAGTTATCCAAACCCCTCTTCAAGCCATCCAGGTTGTTGGCTGCCACCACATCATGTGGCAGAGAGTTCCACAAGTGGATCATGTGTTGTGTGAAAAAGTACTTCCGTTTGTTGGTCCTAGACCTCCTGGCAATCAATTTCATGGAGTGACCCCTGGTTCTAGTGTGGTGTGAGAGGGAAAATAATTTTTCTCTCTCCACACCATGCATTATTTTATAGACCCCTATTATGTCTCCACATAGTCTCCTCTTTTCTAAACTACATAGCCCCAGGTGTTGTAGCCTTGCCTCATAAGGAAGGTGCTCTAGGCCCCTGATCATCTTGGTTGCCCTCTTCTGCACCTTTTCCAGTTCTACAATGTCCTTTTTAAGATGTGGTGACCAGAATTGTACGCAGTACTCCAAGTGTGGTTGCACCATACTTCTGTATAAGGGCATTATAATGTTAGCCGTTTTATTTTCAGTCCCCTTCCTAATGATCTCCAAGATAGGGCTGAGAGAGACTCCTGCCTTCAACCTTGGAGAAGACACTGCCAGCCTGTGAAGAAAAGATCTAGATAGACTAATGGCCAGACTCAGTATATGACAGCTTCCTATGTTCCCGTGAGAGAACTCGCTTCTCAGAGGTTCAAGAGCTTGTAGTGGGGTTTGCCAGCAGTTGGCTCTTTCTGCCTCCCCGCTTCTTGGTCAAACTGTCCCTTGCAAAGTTGGAGGTAGAGACCATTAGAAAGACCTTAAAGATCTTGTCCTTCTGGCTTAGAAGCAACCTTGGAGAAGCCGCTGCCAGTCTGTGTAGACAATACTGAGCTAGAGGGACCAAGGGCCTGACTCAGGATATGGCAGCTTCCTGTGTCCCTGCATATTTGGAGTTGTGGCTGCAGGCTCTGAAGGGAGCCATGACTTGCTCTGGTGGCTTGCCATGTGTGGACTCTGTGAGCTAAAAACGTGTGTCTTTCTACTCCCCACCTTGTTACAGGGCACGCAGGGGGACCTGCTAGATCTGTACGGGGGGAAGATTCCAGCTTCCAAGGCCAAAGGTCCTTGCCATGCAGCACGGCGGAGAGCTTGGTGGAGAGCCTCCCTCCAGGATCCCCCTTCCAGGGCTTGAGGACTAGCGCCATGCTCAGAGGCCTTCAAGGGCTCAGGCAGGCCCACGGGGGCAAGTCCCAGAGAACCTACCGGTGTCTCATCGCTGAGGTGCTGACAGGGGAGGCAGCTGCCTCGGGGGGGGGGGGGGGGGCTAGACTGCTGGTGTCTCTTCTGCAAGGCCTCCACAGCAAGGCTCTCCCACTAAGGGACCGAAGGCCAGCCAGGTGCCCTGAAGTAGGAGGAGAGCTGCTCTTGGGGTAGCAAGCATGGATTGCCCCCTTGCTAAGCAGGGCCCACCCTGGTTTGCATTTGAATGAGAGCCTACCTGTGTGAGCACTGTCAGATCTTCCCCTCAGGGGATGGGGCTGCTCTGGGAAGAGCATCTGCATGCAGAAGGTTCCCAGTTCCCTCCCTGGCAGCATCTCCAAGAGAGGGCTGAGAGAGACTCCTGCCTGCAACCTGGAAGAAGCCACTGCCGGTCTGTGTAGACAATTCTGAGCAAGATGGACCAAGGGTCTGACTCAGTCTATGGCAGCATCCTATGTTCCTAAGAAAGACCATTGTGCTGGAGCAGAGGTGCATGCTGCAAAACCCCTTTAACGACTCCCCGGGCTGCATGTGGTGGGACCCGGGGGGGGGGGACCCGGGGGCATACCTAGGGTGGGGCAGGCAGGGCACGTGCTCTGGGCACCACTTGAAGGGGGGGCACCATTTTTAAAAATTAAAATTTATTTTAATGGCCGCTGAAAACAAAATGGCCACTGTGAGGCCCTAGAGGCCAGTGAGGGGTGGGGGGACCTTTGCAGACCCTCCCCCCACAGCCTTTAGGAAGCCCCCCAAAGGGGCTACAGGTAACTTTAAAATTTTTTTAATATAATATAAGTCACTGGACACATATTCAGTTTGGCACATGCAGTTTGTACAGAGAATCAGGGCTTGTGAATACTGAGCTGACGCTTATGAGCTAGGATTGTATCCATTTGCTCTTACTTTGCTTCTTGTGATAAGTGAGTTAAATGTGATGTCTTAATAATATGGCTATTAATGGTGAGTTTGTCTTTGAATCAGTGTGAAATCCTTAGTATTAAGGCCCACTGGGAGTTTCTTGGTCTCTTTCTCTCATTTGAACTGTCTTTCTGAAAGACTAGAATATATCCCAAGCAGTAACACAGTTTACTCTGCATATCCTTTAATTATTTTCAGAGTATCTGGGAAAAGCCAAATTCTCCATTTATTTTTAAAACTTATGTAATGGTGATGCTACAATGCATAGCAGAGAATTAGACAGGCACTTCTGTTTAGTTTCCCAAGTACACCTCCACATAGTATTTGGGTATTTCATGAGCCCCAGCATACTGAAATTTGTAGTTTTCCAGCATGTTTTGGTCTGGCTACGTCCACTGCTAAACATTTTTTGAAATATTAAAAGATTAACGAGCTTGACTTGTATTTTTCAGCTGATATTATGGTGACCTGATCTGAAAGATGGGTGTCCGATGCTTGGACGGGGGCGGGGGGGGCACAATTTCAGTGCTTGCCCCAGGAGAGGCGCCTCTGGCCGGGCACCGTTAACCCGGGGAGGCTCCCTTTGGGGACCCGAGCCTTGGCTCACCACGGCTTGCAGGCCTGCGTTAATTTGGCCATCACGACTCAACCCCCACGGACTGAAGCAGAGGCCCGAGGGGGTGGTCGGTCCGGCCCGCCAAGGGCCCTCCTGCCCAGCCTGGGGCCAAGCAGGCGAGCCGAGCCCAGCCGACCTCCCGCCCGCGGGCTAGCGGGCCCCTTCAGCTAAAGCGGCTCATGGGCGAGGAGAGGAGGCCTTCTGCTGCTGCCGCCGCTGCGCCGCCTGGCCCGCAGGACAGTCCGCCCGGCAACCCTCGGCAGGAGGAGCGGGCGCCCCGTCTGAGCCCCCGAGGCCGGCGCGGGAATACCCAGCAGGGGCCTGCTCTGCCGGCGCCACTCCGCGAACTCACGAAGCCGCCGCCAGCCATTCAGCCACAAGGCAACTGCTGGGACCGGAGCGCGGAGGCGAGGGCGCGCCCTCCGCCGCCTCTGCCTTCAAGCATCGCCTTTAGCGCTGCGTTCGTTCGGCCCTACAAACGGGGCCCAGCGGCCAAGCAGCCCCCTGCGCATCTAGTGCAAGGAGGAGCCCTCCACTGGTCGTGGGAACGGCGACGCTCGTCTTTCCTCCGCCGGGCGGGCAGCTGGGGGAAGCGTGACCCAGCCCTGCTTCTGACTCGGACAGGATCCGCCAGCCCAAGCGGGGATAGCGGAGGAGAAGTGCCACGGGCGGCGCCCATAGAGGGAGGGAGTGCGCTCGACGGCCACCGCCTCCAGCAGCGGCGGCCTCGCGGGAAGAATTTGCCAGCCGTCCCCCGCCCGCCGTCGGACCACACGGAGCAAGAGGCAGCTGTTGGGGGGGGGGGGCGTGAGAGAGCCTCCCCCTCGTCCAGACGGGAGCAGCTTAATGCGTGGGTTGTTGGCTCCCTGCTCAAATCCCCCGGAAAATCCCTCTCCGGATATTAAAAGAGTAACAAACCCGCTTAAGAGCGGCTGCGACCGTGGGAAGGTCACTCCACGCCGGCGAGGAGGCTTGCAGGGGAGCCTCGGAGCGAGGGCCCGAGCCTCGCGTCGCGCCCCGCGGCCACTTCCAGGAAGCTCCAGGCGCTTCCCGCAGGAGGAGTAGCGGCGCTCCGAACGGGCGCATGATCCTCCCCAAGCCAGGGCAGGAAGCCTTTCGCGGTCACGCCCGACGAGCTCCCCGCCCGGGCCCCGAGTTGGCCGGCCTGCCGTCCCCGACCCAGAGGGCCCCCTCGGAGCAACCGCCTCCCGCGCCCGCGAAACCTCGGGGGGCGGCTTTGGGGGCGCCTCCCCACGGCAGGCCCGCGTGCGGGCGGGCGCAGCTGCAACGCGTCGCTTCTTGGCAGTTCTCTGCCCGGCACGGCTCAGCCCCCGCCGGGGAGATGATGCCCGCCAGGCTCTGGGCTCGCTCCGACGCCCTGGCCGGGGGACTTGAGGACCATCTGGCGCAGGCAGGCCTCCTCGAAAGGGGAATGCGAGACCGAGGAAGCTCGCCCAGGCCCGGCTGCGTGTGTGCTCGCCACCCTGCGCTACTACCAGCCCGGGGCACAGCCACGCTAGACGGCGCTAGCCGCGGAAGAAGCGCTGCTGGAGACAGGCGGCAGGCAGCCCTTCCTCAGTCACCGGAGGATCCCTCTGCCCCTGGACGCCTCGGCCCGAGCAGTGCGAGTGACCCAGGGACGGCCCAAGGCAGCCAGCCCGGCCCGGCGGCGGCTTAGCAGCCAGAGAACGCCCGCCCGCCCCGCCTCCAACCTGGCCCGCTGCGAGTCCGAGTGTGGCGGGGGCTGCTGTTCGCGTGCCTTGAAGGGGTGGGGTCTGATGCGAGCATACCCCCTCCCCTCCCGCCCCCTGCCCCCCCCTCCCGACAGACCGTGTTGATGCATTAAAGAGTTGTGAAATCGCTGACCGGCCAGCAAAAATATGTAACTTCTCCCTACAGTCAGGCTCTGCCTCAGAGGGCTGGAGAATAGGGAATGCACCTGGGGGGGGGGGGGCGGCGGCTGGGGAATTCTTACAGACTGGTCCGCTGAACGGCTGTGCCTGATCGATGGATGGCAAGCACGCTCAAGGACAAAGCGCTTAGACAGGCAGATGGACAGGAGAACCAGCACGGCTTCTGCAAAGTGTCAAGGAGTGTGTGGATAGAGGTGGCCCAGTTGACACAGTATACATGGGCTTCCAAAATGTTTTGGAAGTTCCGGGGGGGGGGGCAGTTCCGCAGTCCAGGTGCCACTCCTGAGAAGTCTGTCATGTGTTGCCCCCAGCCAGACTTCAGCTGGTGGTGGAAAGCAGAGCACAACCCCAGTGGGGCCTTCAAGGGGGCAGGGCTCCCATGGGAGGAGGGGGCAGCTCTTTAAGTGTCCCCCCCACCAGTGGTCTCTTTAATTTTTTTATCTGTGTGCAGAACGACTTTTGTTCTGGGCAGCAACATCAAGGCAGTGTGCGCGCACCATGTGCATTCAGAGTGGGACCTTCCTGGTTCAACCTGAGCGGGATCCAAAATTACCTGAGCAGACATTTAAAAAAAACCCCTTCTGAGCACACACACTTTGAGGGAGCACTGCCCCCCAGCAGGCCCAAGCCAGGAAGGGCTTGAAGAGAAGCACAGACATTTGGACCTGGGCCTGGGAGCCCCCAGGGAGGGGCCCCTCTCCCCGCTGGGCACCAGCAGCAGCAGCCACCGCCGCCGCCTCCGACACAAGCTGCGGATCCTGCGCCCTCCTCAGAGGCAGCTCCACGCAGAGCCCACTCCGGAAGTCAAGGCAGAGAGAATGGTAGCCAGCCATGCCGTGGCCAGGGAAAGGCACAGCAGCAGCACTCACCGCCAAGGCTGCCCAAAGGCCTCCAGCCCCCCCAGGGGGGAGCACACCCGGCCCCCGAAGCTGATCTTGCCAGAGGAGGGCAAGCCACCCCCCTCCCCCAGCAGGAGGCGGAGCCCTTTCCAAGGCCCCCCCCCAGAGTTGCTCTTGGGGGGAAGTGGCAGGGCAGAGCTCCAGGGGGTTTCCTTCGGGGCTCCCCTTCTGCCAGCCCAAGCCCCCGGCCATGCTCCGCCACGCGGGGGGGGGGGGGCTTTCCTGGCCCTGCACCTCTTTCTGCTGCATAGGCAGCCCAAAGGAAAGTCAAGCCAGCGTGAGGCAGGCTGGGGGCCGGGGCCTGCTTGCCACCACGAAGGAGAGGCGAGCCTGGGCTCTCCCGTCCTGGGGGCTGCAGGCAAGACTGTGCAGCACAGCTCCCTGGCTGCCCAAGCCCGGGGCTACCGGAGGCCTCTCGGCTCACTCTCACGCCCTTTCGGCAAGTCAGCCAAGGAAGATGCGGCCGAACCCCTCCTGCTGGCGGCTTCAGCCCGCTCCTTCTGGGCAAGCAGAGCCAGCCGCTGGGGACCCCTTCCTGCCTCCTCTCATGCCCTGTCAGCCACAAAGGACATCTTTGCTCCCCGTGGGGCCCCCCGGGACTGACCCCCCCCATTCTCCATGTGCTCGCAAAGAGCACAGATGCACCACAGACTTCCACCAGCTCTGCAGCAGTTTCCTGCAGGGCTCAGGCAAAGCTCCGGGGAGGGGCAGGGAAAGCAGCTTTCCAGCCCGCCCCCCAGGACCCAGAGCAGGCAGGGGCTCCAGGGCAGCCGCAGCGGCATTGCGCCAGGCCTCCTCCGGCAGCGGGCAGGCCGGGCCCTCCACATCTGGTGGCGTGACCTTGTCCCCAGAGGACTCCCAGCTGCTGCGCCACGATCCGGCTTCATTAGATAATAGCCCGTAATCTAGGCTGCCCCAGATTGGCCTTGCTAATGCCAGCTGCCCCAACTCCTGCCCGTCCTCGGGGGGCTGGGGCACCGCTGGGCTGCCCTAGATTTCCAGGCCCAGCTGGTGGGGGCATGCTCCTGCGGCCCTCCTGGGCAGGCCCCCTTCCCTCCCCCACAGCCCTGGCCTCCCGGCTGCAGCGGCCGTGCCAGGACTCCGGTTTGGACACGGCTCCTTCCCCCGCCTCCCCCAGCAGCCCACAGGCAAGGGCAGGTGGGCCTGGATGGGCCGGGCGGCTCTCATGCCACAGCCGGAGGCCTGCTCGGGCTGCTGGGCCTGGGGATGCTGCCTGCCCCTGCCAGGAGGGGAGCGCTCGCTCTCTCCGCCCCGCTGCACGCGTTGGGCGGGTCAGGCCTTTTGTCCCCTTCAAGATCATCGGGATAATGCAAAGGGCCCTCGTTACCCTCCCAGATTAGCTGTTATAATCCCATGTAAACACTGCCAAGCAATCGGCTCAGGGAGGCTGCGGTTGTACTGGGGAGAGAGTTACACGGGATTTAGCCTGTTCACCAGTCGATTACTTCCAGCGCTGGGCTGCGTGTGGGGCTTGAGCTGGTTCCCCCCTCGCCCCAGTCAAGGTCACCTGAGCAGGTGGCAGCAGGCGGGGGGGGGGAGAGGGGGGTCGACCCAGCCCCAGAGACGGCACGTGTGCACAGAGTCCTGTCTGCCTTTATTCGGAAGCACAATCCAGGCCAGCAAACCTGCCCCCCACCCGTGTGCAGGGCCAGTGCGGGGGCGGGGGGGCGGCCCCCTCTCTGCCCCAGTCTCTGCTCCGGACGTGCCGGCCGGGGCCTGTGCAGCAGCAGCAGCAGCAGCAGCAGCAGCTCCTTCCAGGGGGCCACGCTGGGTGCTGGTCGAAGGCGCAGGCAGGCAGGCAGGGTGGGCCAAGCACGAGGGAGCCAGCTAGCCAACCAGTCCTCTGGGGGCGGGAGGGGCCCGGCTACTCTCCCAGGGTGATGATGTCGTAGTGGATCCCCGGCTGCAGCGGGTGGAGCGACTCGGCTGCGGCCTCGGTGTCCAAGGTGCCCTGGGCCTGCGCCATGGCAGCATCTGCCACTGCTGCCGAGAGAAAGGAGAGGGGGGGAGGAAGGGAGGGAGGGAGGAAGGGTTCCTGGGGCCGGACAGGGCAAGCCTGGCAGCCACAGCCGGGGGGGGGGGGGGGCAGGCCCTCCAGGTCCTCTCACTCCTTTCAGGACCCCCATTGGCAATCTGCTTGCCCAGGTTGGTGGTGGGCAGAGGCTGGGCACGGAGGGTCCTTGGCTGCCACTCGGAGGCCGCAGAGGCACGGAGGGAGAGGCACATGGGAAGCGCCATATGCCGCGCCAGCCCCTTGCTCCCTCTAGCTCAGTATTGCCTGCACAGACTGGCAGCGGCTTCTCCTCAGGCATGGGCGGCCCCTCTCCAACCACTTCAGGGAGGAGAGTCCAGCGGGCAGCAGGGGGCAGTGGTGCCTACTGCTGCCCACCCCACCCCCCTCTGCTGCCGGGCCTGCACCAGCGCCATGCGATCCCTCAGAAAGAGCCAGCTCCAGGCCGGGGGGGCAGCAGATCTGGGCCTCCCCCCTCTGGCCGTTGCCAGCCGGGGAAGGCTGGCGCCTGGGCCCGCCCCTCCCGCCTACCTGTCACTGCAGAGCGGGCAGCTGCCTCCAGCTGGGCCTGCGTGAGGAGCTGCTGTCCTGGCGACACAGGGACGTACTGGATCTGCAGGGAGAGCCGGGCAGCTGCAGGGAGGGCGCCCTCTGCCCCCCCCCCCCGCGCCCAGGCCTGGCCTCAGCCTCCAGCCATTCCTCCCTCCCTCCCGCCCCCTACCCCCCGCCCCAGGCCCTGCCTTCGCTGCATGGCCCCTCCCCTGTACCTGGGGCTCCTGCACAAAGGGGCCACCGGGCTCGTACTGGATGTGGGTGATCTGCCCATCCTGGACCTGGAATGGCAAAGGGGGGGGGGCGTGAGAGCACGAAGTGGGGGGGGGGAGAGAGGCAGGCAGCAAGAGGGCAGCCTCTCACCTGGATATGGTGCCCCTCAGGCAGAACCACGTATTCCTGGGGCAGCAGGTGCTGGGAGCCATCCTGGGTGATGATGTACTGGACCTGGGGGGGGGGGAGAGGAGGAATGACCGGCCCCCGTCTGACCCACGCCTCGCCCTCCCCGCCCCCTCCAGCCCCCCAACGCCTGCTGCCCACCCACTTGGTTCTCTGCCGTCACCAGGTGCCGCACCATCTGCCCGTCCGCTGTGGTCAGGATCTCCTGGATGTAGGCGGCCTCCTCCTCCTGCAGAGAGCAGCAAAGGCCAGGCCTGAAGCCTCCGCCCTGGGGGAGCAGGGACCCCCCCGCCCCCCCCCGGTGTCTTTGCACAGAAGGAAGCCCCAGAGAGCAGAGCCTGCCTGGGCATGACCCTCTCGGGGGGGGGGGGGGGGCTGCTCCTAGGCTGCGGCAGGCGCTGGCCCGGAACTCCTCGGAGGCTGACCGACACGACCGGCCCTCACGGGAGCCCTTCAGACTTCCCAGCGGTTTCGGATTGTTTTAGCTTTGGCTTGTTTTACTGGCTGAAATTGTTTTATTTACTGTAAACCACCCAGAGCTAACAGATGGGGCAGTATTAAAAATGGAAATAAATAAGACAAAGGAGGCTCCAAGCTCCCCAGAAGTGGGGGGCGGGAGGGGTGACTGTGTGCCCGCGGCCAGCTGGGCAGGATGGGGCGGGGCCTGCTTCTCTCCGCCCTTGGCACAGTGCCAGGGACAGAAGGGGGGCGGGGGGGGCTGCTGCTGTCTCACCAGACACACAGCGCCCCCCCACGCTCCTTGCTGCCACCCCCCCCCCCCGGGGCCCGGAGCCTGGCTTCGCACTCCTCCTGCCCCGAAACAGAGACCTCTCGCTGCTAAGGAGAGCCAGTGCACCATGGCCGGCACTACTTCCCCGTGGCATGAAGCAGCCGGTGGAACTCCAGGCTGCACCAGGCAGCTCTCAAACGTTCAGTACATTTGTGGAGAGCAAATCTACCGCCAGTGACCAGCAGCACAAGCTCTGTGTGCGGAGGCAGGGCTCTGGCCGGCAGGCAGGCCTTCGTGGGCTGGGCTGGGCTGGGCTGGGCTGGGCTGGGCTGGGCGGGCCGTGGGCCTGACCCAGCAGGGCTCTTCTTAGGCCAGAGGGCCGGGCAGGGGGGCGCTCAGGGTGTTCCCGCGCGTGCGTACCTGGCTGGGGATGCTCTGGCCTTGCGTCATGATGATGTGCTCCTGCCCCAGAGCCTGCTGGAGTCTCTCCGGAGACAGCACCGCCTGGCCAGACTGCAGAGCCGCTGTGGGGGGGGAGGGGGGGCGTCAGGCGGGGGGGTGGCTGGTACAGAGCGGCTGTGCTCTGTAGGCCGCAAAGAGGTGCTGGGGCAGACGCTCAGCTCCGGCTCTTCCAGGATGTGCTCCGCTTCTGTAAGCCCCATCGTGCCCCCCCCGCCTGTCCCCGTGGCTGCAGACGGGGGGGGGGCCTCTTTCCCACTCACTCTGCAGCGTGGCCAAGGCCTCCTCGTCGCTGTTCAGGAGGATGGTCTGCGGAGGGCCGGCTGAGGCGGGCGGGGGGGGCTCCTTCCCTTCTGCACTGTGCAGCCGCTGCACGTGGAACTTGAGGTGCCCGTTGCGGTTGAATCTGCCGGTTGAACAAAGCCAAAGGACGGAGGAAGCGGCCTTCTACCGGGCCACACTAGCTTCGTCCGTCCGGCTCAGGACTGGCTACCCAGGCTGGCAGCAGCGGCAGGAGTCTCTCTCCCAGCCCGATCTTGTTGGAGATGCTGCCAGGGAGGGGACCGGGAACCCTCTGCGGGCAGGTGCCCTGCCCAGAGCGGATTCCCCATCCTCCCCCAAGGCGGTGCTGCTTCTTCGCGGGGGGCCCGCCCCATGTTGCTGAACTACAGCTCCCAGGACCCCGCGCTAAGAAGCACAGCCCTGAGCTGAATGCCTGGCACTGCTGCCACGGCGCCTCCCCTCCAAGTGCAAGCCCGGTGGGCCCCGCTCAGCCAAGGGGGCAGTCCGTGCGTGTTGGCCTCCCCCTCGCGGTGGACGCGGAGCTCGAGGTGGGGAGCTGAGCTGAGGAGCCCCCGGCCCCCTTCCCCCCCCCCGGCCCCGGCCCCCCTCACCCACCTCTGCCCACAGACGTGGCAAGCAAAGGGCTTCTCGTTGGTGTGGGTCAGAGTGTGCCGGCGCAGATCCTTCTTGTTCTTGGAAGCAAAGCTGCAGTGCTGGCACTTGTGGGGCCGCAGGCTGGCGTGCTGCTCCATGTGGTCCTGGGGGGCGGGGGAGGCCAGGCCCAGGTCAGGGCAAGGCTCCTGCCTCCAAGCCTGCCGGCCTCCTCCCCAGAGACCCCCACCGGGGCTAGCCTCTCCCTCCGGCCCCTCACGCTCCAGGGACGTCTCCCCCATCCCTGCCCCAAGGCTTCTTCACCCCTCCCTTCCTAGCTGCAAAGGGACCAGAAAGGCCCTGCCCACGGGAGGCCACCCTCCAGGGCCACTGGAGGACACCCCAAGCTGGGGAGGAGCAGGAGAGCCCAGCTCTGGCCACGCCCGCCCCTCGCGGGAAGCGCACCCACCCTGACTTCCGGCCAGGCGGCTGCCGTGAAGGCACAGTCGGGGCACTTGAAGGCGCTGGGCCCCACGTGCGCCCGCTTGTGGCTCTCCATCTCCGCTCGGCCCGCAAAGGGCGCTGTGCAGATCTTGCAGGAGAACTTCCGGGCCGAGGACGCCTTGCTGCTGCCTGCCAGCTTCTTGGCCGGGGCGGCCTTCCAGGAGGCCTTCTTGGCCGGGCTCGGTGGCGGCGGCGGCGGCTGGGCGGGCCCCCCGGCTTGGAGTGGGGGCAGCTCCTGCTCTCCGGGTGCCAGCGCAACGGCCTTGTGGGCCTGCCAGGCCAGGCACTGCACCAGGGGCCACCTGACGCCGGGCGGCCCCTCCACCGGCTCCCCGTCCCCCTGCCAAGGACAAGAGCGGCTGTGAAGAGACTCCCTCGCCAGGGCCCTGGTGGCCGCCCGTCTCCTGCCCCCCCCGCCCCCCGCCCGCCCCCTCACCTCCACGTGCTGCCGCTGCTGCTGCTGGCTCTCGGGGGCGCTGCTGGGAGTCATGAGGTCCTTCAGGGTGCCCCGAATCACCGCCTGCAGAGCTGGGCTGGGACTCTCCTCCTCCTCCTCCTCCTCCTCCTCCCTGCCAAGAGGCAGCCCGGTGAATGAGGGCTCTGGGAGCTAGCTCTCCCCACTTTGATCTGGGGCAGATCTGGGGCACAGACAGAGAAGCCCAAGGAGAGGGCCTGGCTCAGTCCCACCAGTGAGCTCTTCTCCAGGCTGTGGGGCTCGGCCAGCTGCCCCCCCCCCCGATGGGGGCCCAGAGCTCGCAGGATGCTCACCCGTAGAGCGTGCCGCCATCAGCCTCCCCGCCAGGCGTGATGATGCTGTACTCGGCGGTGCTGCTGAAGGGGATGGTGACCTGCTGGAGCTCAGCGCCGCCCAGCGCCGCCGCTGCCGCCTCCGCATAGGCCTCCTGCACCAGGGCCTGGCTGTGCTCGTCTTCGACGTGGAGCGTCAGCACCTCGGCCGGGGGCTCCTGCTCCCCCCCTGCTGGCTGCGCTTGGGCCTCTGCCCTCACGACGGCCACCTGCAAGCCAGGCACCGGGGTCAGCGGGAAGAGCCTCAAGGCCCAGGGCCCTCGTGGCAGGCAACCGGCCAGGACAGCCGCCCCCTCACCTCCAGGGAGCTGGCCGGCAGCTCCCGCTGGCTGCTCATATTCAGCAGGAGGTCCAGGGCCGTTTGTGTGGCCAGCTCAGCCGAGCCCTCGACACCTGCAGGACGAGAGGAGGAGGAGGAGGAAGAGGAGGAGAGAGCACCGCCAGCCTGGACCCCAGCCCCAGGAAGCGCTTGGGGGCGGGGGGGTGGCCCTTCCCCAACGTGTGCAGCACCCTTGCCCGACTAGAAGGGGCCAAGGAGGGCCTGCCAAGGGCCTTGGCCTACCAGGCAGGAGGGCCAGCTCTCCACCAGCCCCACCCGGAGCCCCTCACACCATCCGGGCGAGAGCAGCACACACGCGCACACACACACACACACACACACACACAGAGATCCGGGGGCAAGCCAAAGGGGCTCCCCGAGAGAAGCCTCAAGCAAGGGGCTCATCGGAGCACAGCAGAATTCCCGGGGCCAAGCCAGACCTGGAATCAGAGGGCCCTGGGGTGGGGCAAGCTCTCCAAAGCAAGGGAACTAGCAAGGGCATCAGCTAAGAATGGGAAAGCAGCCCTGCTGCTGGATCGGGCCCAACAGCCTGTTTCCCACAGTGGCCCGCCAGATACCTCTGGGGAGCCCACAGGGAGGAGGTGAAGGCAGGCAGGCATGCCCTCTCCCTTGCCGTTGCTCCCCTGGAAGAGGCATTCGGAAGCATCCTGCCTCTGAGCCTGGAGGCGGCCTACCAACAGCTTTGCCCACCATGGATTTGTCTAAGCCCCATCTAAGCTCTTGGCCATCACATCTTGTGGCAATGAGCTCCACAGATTAACTATGCACCGTGTAATGAAGTATGGTCTCTTGTCCATCCTAAATTTCCTGCCAGTCAATTTCATTGAATGATCCTTGGTTAGGGTTAGGGTTAGAGAAGGAGAAAGACGCTGTCCAGTGCACGCATCATTTGATACATTTCAATTAATACACCTCCTGAACACCACATTTTTTCCAGACTAAAGAGCCCTCAATGCTTTAGCCTTTCCTCACAGGCAATGGACTCCAGCCCCAGACCTCCCAGCGGCACCTTCTCCAGCAACAGGCTGTCCTTTTTGACAGGCAGTCCCCCCAAACGGCTGCATCCGAGATTTGCATCAGGGCGCCACAATCCTTGCACTTCCATTTCTGACCGCTTTCCCAATGAATCTGGAGCGTGGAAGCGGCCCTTTCCCCCAAGCTTCAGTGGCCATTTTGCCGCCCGCTCAGCCAGTCCGCAGAGATCCTTTTGGCGCTCTTCACAATCCATTTTGGGTTGCACCACCCCAAGCAGCTCGGGAGCTCCTGCCCTCCGGTCACTGCGGCACCAGTCAAGAAGCAACGCTCCCCATCGCTGGGGGCCCCGCTTCTGGCTTTCCGCGGGGGAGACGGCTCTAGCACTTGGAGCCCCCTCTCTGAGCTTCCGGGCCTGCCTCCTGCTCCCTCCCGCCAGCCAGCCCCCATCCTCACCTGCCTCGTAGATGATGGTGGCCCCCTCCAGGGGCTCCTGGGAGAGGACGGGGGGCGGTGGGGCCGGCAAGGCTTGGGCCGGTTCGCAGGGGGCCTGCCGGAGACAAGAGACTGAGAGCAGCTCCGGGCGGGCGGGCGGGCGGGCGGCAGGCGTGGGGCCGGGGCCCGGGCACTCACCGGCGGACTGGGCACCACCGCCTGGCTCTGGCTGTGCTGCTGCTTCAGCTCCTCGATCTGCTGGAGGGTGAAGAAGGGGCGGCGGCGGCGGCAGGGGGGCTCCTCCGGGTGCCGCTGCACCCACTCCTCAAAGCTCTCCGCGTGGCGGCACTGGACGTGGAGGCGCAAGTTCTTCTTGTGCTTGGTCATGAAGTGGCAGAACTCACAGGCAAAGGGCTTGCCCCCTGCAGGCAGCAACAGGCCCAGAGGACAACTTTGCCTTGGCCGGGATGCAGGGCCAGCCAGGGTGGGGCATGCCGCCTCCTCCCCCCCCCCGTCCCCTCGAGCCCACACAGGCAAGGCCAGGAGGGAAGCCCCTGGAATTGGGGGGGGGAGGGAGGGGGGCGCTTCCTGCCAAGGCATGGCGAGACTGGCAGCCTGCCCTGGGATGGACTCCGGACACAGGCGAAGCGGCACATCTGGAGAGCCAGCGGCCGTGCAGGCCTCTGAGGGGCAGCCGCCTCCCTCTCGGGCAAGGATTCCCAGAGCAGCAGCAGCTGCTGCTGGGCCGCTGAGGGAGGCAGCAGGATGCTGGCCTGAGCAGCAGCCGGCAGGCTCTCCTCACCACAGCCCTGGCCCTCGTGGGCAGCCGCCGCCATACCTAGGAGGCACTTCCTCCAAGCCCAGCCCCCCGGTGGGCCAGAGCGCAGCCCCTCCCTCCCGCTGCCCGCCTCCCCCCGCAACACACTCACCGATGTGCTTGACAGCCATGTGGGAGAGCAGGAAGTCCTCGCGGACGGTGGCGTAGGAGCAGACGCTGCAGCGGAAGGGCTTGTCGTTGAGGTGCAGGAGCTGGTGGTTGAGGAGCAGCTTCTTGTCCTCGCAGACGTGGTCGCAGAACTCGCACTTGAACCTGCCCGGGGGGAGGGGAGGCGGCGGTCACCGGGGTGGGGGGGGGCACGGGGGGGGGTGCCTCCCCACCAACCCCCTGCCCCTGAGTGAGGAGCACGAGGCACTACCGGCGGTTTGCTACAGCCTGGATGTGGGTCAGCAGGTGCATCTTGAAGGTGTAGCGCTTCTTGAAGGACTTCCCGCACTGCAAGAGGAGGGGGCGACAAAGCGGTTGCCTGCATCACTTGTGGGGGGGGGGGAGGGAAACACACACACACCCCCAGTGCTCCTTGGCTGCCGCCCTCACCTTGTCACACATGTGGGGCTTTTCCATGCTGTGGGTCTTCATGTGCTGGGTGAGCCGCTTCTGCATTGGATAGACACGGTCGCAGACGGGGCAAGGGAAGGAGCTCCGTTTGGGAGGCTGCAGAGAGAGAGAGAGAGAGGCGCTGGATGAGCAGGGCAGCCCGGGCGGGAAGCGAGGAAGCGAGCCTGCCCACCCCAGGAAGGCAGAGACAGCGCAGGCAAGTCCAGTCCGGGCAGCTGGCCTTGGGGGTCCGGGAGCCACTCTCCACGGCCGGGGCAGTCTCTGCCCTTCTGCCTCCATCTGCAAGTGAACAGCAGACTTCCCACTCGTGGGGCTGCTGGGGAGGGGCAAATGCAAGGCGGCCTGGAAAACCGCCCACACGGGACAGCTACCCCGAGGCAGCCCAGAAACACCATTAATCTTCATCAGTAATCATGATTCCTATTAAACCCCATAAGGAATGTTGCACTGAGGGGATGAGCAGCAGGTGTGAGACGGAGCTGCACACTCACGGGGTCAGCTCGCTTCTTCCTGAAAGGGAAAGGACCCGGGTGAGGACTTGCCAAAGGGTGAGGGAGGGGAGGGGAGGGGAGGGGAGGCCCCCCACAGCAGCAGCCGCCGCAGCCGCAGCTGACTGGAGGGCCAGGGGAGGCCTGGAGACCGTCAAGACTTACTTGTCACGGTTGTGCACAGCAGAGTGGCGGAGGACGTCCTTCTTGTACACGCTGGTGTACTCACACTCCTCGCACTTGTACGGCTTGCTCCCCACATGGTTGAACATGTGCTCCTGCAAGGGGCAAAGAAAGAGGGGGCTTGAGGGCCGAGCACACACAGGCCTCCAGCCCGGAGGAGGAGCTGCCGCCGCTGACGCCGCCAGGGAGCCCACCTTGAGAGACGACCAGCGCCGGGAGCGGTAACTGCACTGCAGGCAGCGGAAGCGGTGAGGGTCTCCTGCCTCGTGCGAGTCGACGTGGAAGCGCAGGTCCTCGTGAGTCAGGAAGCGGGAGCCACAGATCCGGCACAAGTAGGGGCGCATCAGCGGCTTGGCTGACTTATAGCAGTACCTGCGGCAGAACCCGGGCGCTGAGCACCAGGCGCCCAGCCTCCTCCCCCCGGCGCACAAGCCTCTCCCAGCACCAACAGGAGCCTCCCCCCCCACCCCCCCGCTCACCTGCGCCCCGTGTACTTGCGGTATTTCTTGCCCAGAAAGCGGTGAGAGGGCCGGCCTCGTCGACGAGGCACAGCTTCTGCTTCTTCGTGAGAGGAGGGATCCCTGTTCTCGGAGTCCGACTGACTCACAGTGGGCTCCACCAAGTTTTCTCCCCCAAGGGGCGCCAGGCTCGAGGAAGTGGCCGTCTCAGGGCCCTGCGCGTCTCCCGAGGGAGCAGCACTCTGGGATGAGACCACGGGCTCCATTTCACCACCTGTCCCAGGTAAACAAGCAAGGGAGCAAGGCTGGCTGGCTGGTGCAGGGAGAGAGGCAAGGCGGCTGTTGCCAGCACGGCCATTCTGCAGGCTCCCAGAAGCCCTTCTGCCTAGGTCTGGGACTGCCGGCTTGTAGCGGGATCAGGGGCTCCCGGCTTGCTGGCATTTGGGGACAGGCAGTGGGACAGCCGCTCCCCGGTCCACCAGCTACCAAGGGCATGGGAAGGGGATGAGCCTCGCGCCTGGGAATGTCTAAGCAGCCCTGGAGTCAGCTCTCGAGTTCACCCCACTTCAAGGTCTCTCTGTCCACAGACTGGCCTTTTACTTCCCCCTCCTCGAACAAGCCAGCGCTCATCACCTCAGCAGGAAAGCAGGTAAGGCCCTGCGAACACAACTCCCTTCCCCATCACAAAAGAGCTAATGGGCAACAGGCACTCAGGAGACATCTGGTGGGCCACTGTGTGAAACAAGATGCTGGACTCGATGGGCCTTCGGGGGCCGGATCCAGCAGGGCTGTTCCTCTGAGATGCACTCATTAAATTTACTGGTCAGTTTACTGGTCCTTCCAACCTGACAGATACCGTCCTTGCACGTCTATTTGCATACAGGTTGTTCTGGACCATTCATGCCATTGTGCTTGACTCAAGCAGGGCAAACAAAGGCAATGGGTCCTTTTGAGATCCACTGGAATCTCCCTCCTCAGGAAGAAGGAGCAGCCGGGATTCTGCCTCAGGGCCCATTCTGGGCTATAACTGGCCCTGGCTTCATGAACCAGTGTCCTTCATCTGGGCTCTATACCATGGAGTCACCCACTGTCTGGGCGCCAGCCTTGACATCAGCCATAACGCCAGGCCATGACTTGCTCTTCAGGCCATTCCCGCTCTCAGCCACCAGATCGGCCTTCCTCACTGGCCTGATTAACCCAGCACACCTCGCTGCTACGAGAAGCTGGCTGCACGAAAAGAAGAGCCCTTTGGGATTCACCCCTGCTGCATAACCTGAGAAAAGAGGTCCTTTGGTTGCACATGAGCCATGAGGGTCCAACTGTCACTAAACGGAAGGGCGAGGTTGTATGGTCACCACTGCACCCCTCTGGGTTCTTCCCATCCCTGTACTTTCCTAAATCCCAAACCCTGTTTCAGAAAAGCTGATGGAAGTCTGGACAAAGCGGGTGAAGCGGCTTATGAAGGAAGCAAAGCGTCAGCAGGCCTCTGAGAGAGTGCGGAGGAGGAAGGGGCCGGAGCTCAGGGGCGAGCAGCTTTTCGGCATGCAGGAGGTCCCAGGCACCTTCCTTGGCAGCACCTCCAGGTAGGGCTGGGAAAGACCCTTCTTGGCTGGAGCTGCTGCCAGTCAGGGTAGACCAGGCTGAGCCACACCGATCCAGGGCCCAACGCAGCAGAAGGCGCCTGCAAGCTATGCAGGGCGGGATGAGAGAAAAGCCACGATCTCCTTTGTATCCTGGCTTTCCTCAGCAAAACCATCAGGAAGGCCACCCACTGGGGTGCCCAGAGCAAGAATGGGAAGTGAGGATTCCCACACGCAAGTCCAACACTCCACCAGCTCCCCTTCACTTTAAATCCACTCATTCACAACCCTACTGCCACCTGGAGAAGTTTCTTTAAGGAAAAGGAGATTAATATTTGGAAGAGAGGTCCAGCCATGGTGGCCACTAGCCATGCTAGCCCAAGACACGTTCGCCCTGTCACAAGCCAGCCTAGCTCTGACCCATTGCGACTGAATGTCCAAGACAGACCCCAAACCACTTAAGGAAATCCATTCTGGGAGGGAAGGAAGCAGAAAAGCCACCTCCGCTCTAACGGCCGGCCCCTTTCCTGCTGCAGCTCCTTCAGCACAAGCAGACGACTCTTGCCTGGCCGGTGCTTCCCTCCTCCTGAAGCCTATCACCTGGGTGCGAACTCTGCCACCTGGGCTGGGGGGGGCGGTGCGGGGGGGAGAGTCCCGGGATGGCTCTTTCATCATCATCATCATCATCATCATCATCATCATCGGTGTTATTGACTTTTAACTGTCCCCAGTGGCAGAGGCACTGCTTACATGGAGAAGGCCCCAAGCTCACTCCTTGGCAGCACCCTCTGGTAGGGCTAGGAAGACTCCTGCCTGAAGCCTTGGTTTGCTGCTGATGATCAAGATGGGGGAGGGGGCAGCGCTGGCAGGAGGCTTCCCTCTCCCCCACCGGTGACGGGAACAACCACTTTGTCTTCTCTTGCGGTGCGGGAACGCCTTCAAGTCGCTGCCAGTCAGAGTAGTTTGTACTAAGCTAGGTGGACCAAGGGCCTGACTCCGTGTCAAGCGCCTCCTGACATACCCACGGCTGACCAAGCACAGCCACCCTGGCAGGCCTCTTTGGGTCCTGGACAGACGTTGGCATTTGCTGCTTACCCTCCAGTCGAGGCAGGACCTCCAGGCGAGGCAGCTTGCGGGGTCGCCCAGGGCGGCGGCGCAGCCGTTCCTCGCTGGAGGTGGGCAGGGGCCGGCTGAGCTTGGGCAGACGCCCCCGGGGCTCGTCCTCTGCTGGGTTGTAGTCACTGTCGTCTGTGGTGGGAAGAGCAAAAGAGAAGTGGCCGGGAGGAGAAGAGAAAGCAAAAGCGAGGCTGGGAAGAAAGGGCAGGCAGCGTCTGGGGGGTGCGGCAAGATACCTTCCGGGTCATCAATAGCGCCAGCATCCACAATGTCGTCCTCCTCCTCCTCCTCCTCCGCCTCCGCGGGCTTTGTCCCCTCTGGTGCCTTTGGTGCAGGAACCCCCTTACGCGGGCGCCCCTTCTTCAGGCCAGGGGTCGATGCTAGAGGAGAGGGAGCAGCAGAACTCTATGAGGCTGTGGCCCAGCAGGGGGACGTTCAGCACAGAGGGGGGCCACTCCCAGGCACAACCACGGTGCTGTGCAGGCGCAGAATTCAACCTCCAGCACAGCATTCAGCACCCCCAGGCCACTCCCAGCTGGCTCGTTCACAGGAAGCTTTTTCTTTCTCCACAAGTCTCTGGCCACAGAAGACACACACCATCTTCCCGACCAAACTCAGAAGCCAGAAGGTGGGCAAAAGGGTGGGGCATGGGGGAAGATGAGCAAGCCTCCCAGGAGCCAAGCAGTGGAGTGTCCTGCTCTGCCACCCCTCCCCAGGGCTAAGAGGAGCTGGTCACGGGAGAGCTGGAGAAGAGGGCTTAAGACCCTAAGAACAGCTCTGCTGCTGGATCAGGCCCACGGAAGCCCACCGAGTCCCGCCTCCTCTTTCACACAGTGGCCCACCAGATGCCGCCTCTGGGGAGCCAGGCAAGAGCTGAGAGCGCCCTCCCGCTCTCCTACCGTTACTCCCCTGCAACTGGTTAGGGTTGCTGACGTAGCCCGTGGCGCAGAATCCCAGCTCTCTTGGCACTGAACTGGAGTGGCCGACGGCCCTGGCGACACACGGCTCCCTCGGCATGCCCCTTGCGTATCCCTCCACTCCCCCGGGCAAGGCCCGCTCCACGCACCGGGCTGGAAGTGGCGCTCCCGCATGTGGCTGAGGAGGGTCTGCCGGGAGGCACTCTTGTACTGGCAGAGCTTGCACTTGTACTGCTGCACCATGACCACCTCCATCAGCTCCTCCAGGCTCTCCAGGTCAGGCTCGCCAGCCTGGCCGAGCTGCACAGGCGCCACCTGTGGTTCCAGGGGGCCAGGGTGCTCCACACAGGTGGAGGTGGGGCCGTCCGCCAAGGCTTCCACAGCCAAGCTGTGAGTCAGGGCAGAGCTGGCCACGTGAGACATCTCCGGGGCACCTAAGGGCAAATGCAACAAAGCCCACTGAGGCCCGCTCTTGGGCGGCGCACCTGGCCAAGAGCTCCTCCCACAACCCCCTCGCTGCGTCCGGGATGCCCCAGAAGGCCCCTGGAAGCCAGCCCCATTCCTGGCTGGCGGAGGCTGGAACTGCAGGCACCTTGAGTTCCCGCCCTGCCAGGAAGGCACAAGGCACAAGCCTTGAGGCTCACCGTCATCTGGCCCTTGCAGGATAAGGTACTGGGTGGTCTGCGCCCCCCCCTCCTCCTCGCTTGTCACAGCAATGCATCCTGAAGCAAGGAAATGGAGAGAGCAGTCGGCTTCTCTTCTCAAGGCACGGAGCAACTCAAGCACAGCCCAGAGTCTGCGAAGAGCTGCCGGCCCCTGCAAAGAGTCCCAGGGGGAAGCGCTGCTCCCCAAGTCCTTCAGCCAAGCCTCCGCTTTTGTGGCTGCAACCGCAACAACACTCCCCCCCCCCGGCCCCTCTCCCCAGCACCCTCACGGATGCTCAGCCCACTCACTCTGAATGATGTCCGGCCCGATGGTGGACTCTATGATCTTGTCAATGGCAGAGCCCAAGTCAGAGGAGGTGGGGGCTGTGGAGTCAGACACCCCAGAAGCCCCTTCTGCAAGGACACTGGAGTGAACCCGGCCCTGGGGAGACTGGGAGGCCAGGGCAGACTGGCTGGAGACCAGGGCGGACTGTGCAATGGAGGAGGAGTCGGGCAGATAGGCCCTCAGCACAGCGTCCGTGCTGGAGCTGCTCTCGGAGACCTCGGCCTGCAGGGAGAGGGAGAGAGAGCAGCAACTGCATTTCGGCACAGCTTGGGGAGGCGGGAGAGGCCTTTCTGAGAGCGCCAGTCACCTCGCTCAGGCAACCTTTGCTGTCCTCTGCCTCCCTGGCCGGCAATGACCCCCTCCTGCCCCCATCAGCCCAGGAGGAGTCTGTACCAAGGAGACTCTCCCGCTGTCTGAGCTCTGGCCGACACCAGACTCGTCTGCTTCTGAGAGGCTGACAGGCACCAAGGCAGTATCGCTGCTGTCTGCAGACACCGCCTCCGAGGTCTCCATGCCCAGGCCACTCTCCGAGGGCTCCTCTTGCTGCTCCAGCCGAGGGGCTGCATCACTGCTGCTCTCCACTTCATTCTCTGCTTCCATGGCCAAACCTACAGGGAGGAGAAAGAAGGGCAAGCCAGCTGCAGCCATGCCCCAGCTCTCCAGGAAAAGACCAGATCAAGGCAGCAGCATCTACCCTCCACAGAGAAGCAGTCTCCTATTGCCAAAGGAAGAGGGTTGGCAGCAGACAAGAAGCAAAGCCAACGAGACTTACTGCTCCCGGTCCTACAGCTGGACACGCCTACACCCAAACCAATGGGAGCTTTTTCAAGACCCTGTTCCTCAATCTCTCTTATGAGAATAGCACATGGGATAAGTCACCACTCTGGACATGCCGAACTGTACAATCTTTACCAAATTCTACCATCCTCACAGTTATCTCAGAAGTAATAGTTATGGGGCAATCTTGCCTCTGCTGCACAAAAGGTGTTCGCAACACATACCTGAACAGTGATATCCCAGTTTCAGCTAGAAGTGGCTGCAATTCCTGTTTTTGTGTTTCAGAGAGATGAGGAAAGGACCAACGTCCAGGAGCTGTCATGCTACCCAAGGAAAAATGCAGAAAAACGAGTGAGCTCCCAAGAGAGAACATTGCGTAATCTGCCCAGTTCCCCAAATTATAACGGAGGCAAGCCTTGGCGGCTTCCCAGATGCAAGAGCTGCATCCCAACCTGCCAGTTCCTGGCCCAAACAGGGAATCAAGCAACATGTACTTATATGGCTTATATGTTCTTATATGGCTTGAAGAGGAGTTTGGATCACTTCATGGAGGAGGAGAGGTCTATCAACGGCTACTAGTCGGAGAGCTATGGGCCACCTCCAGCCTCAGAGGCAAGATGCCTCCGAGTACCAGTTGCAGGGGAGTAACAGCAGGAGAGAGGGCCTGCCCTCAACTCCTGCCTGTGGCTTCCAGCGGCATCTGGTGGGCCACTGTGCGAAACAGGATGCTGGACTAGATGGGCCTGATCCAGCAGCAAGGCTGTTCTTATGTTATGTTTTTATGTATTGTCTGCCTGGGCCATGGAGCAAGACAGCTAACCACATGGGTCGGTGGTCACTCTGTCACCCTGCAGAGTACTAGGTAGCCATTGCACCTCTATTCCGCTCTCTGAGCAGGGCTGGAAAAATTCAATTCCTAGCAACCGCTTTGCATTGTTAGGTGCTCAGATTACCACATACCTGGGACTTCTGCATCCGACCAGTAGTTTGACTGCTAACCTCTTTACACCTGGAGGACAACTTCCCTGGGACCCCAGAGTTTTGATTGGAGCCTGGACAAAAGCCACATCTAGATCTCAAAGATGTTGAACTTCTCTGCTTGTACCTCCCAAAACCAGGAAAGCCAGTGGGTTTCCCAAACAATCTCTTGCAGACCTCAGTTTTAAAAATGAGGCTTGGCAGCCACACCTTGGCAGTGCCTGTTTGCAGCAGCATGCCCTTAAGTGTTAGTGAGCACAGGAAAATTATCCTGCATGGGCATAAACCCCAGCAAAGAATCTGCAGTACAGGGGGTTTCCTTCCCTAGACAGATAGAGCATATACTGTGCAAGACTGAGTGATATACTGTACGGCTGGGAAGTCTGAATTCATGTCCAGCCTGAACCTGTACTACATAACTAGATTCTGCAGCCAATTACATTGAATAAAACTCTCACAAGGTCTTTTGTCCCAAGTGATTTTATATAAGCTGTCTTCCCTGTAAAGAGAAAGAAGGGGTGGGGGAAGCTTGGCGTAAGTGGTGTTCCAATCTGGAGGACCACAGGAGCAGCTTGTCCTAATGAGCTGGGTGTGCCTGGTGGAGAGGGGAGGGGAGGCAGCACAGTTGCCTCTGCTTCCCAGAGCTCTGTTTACTTCTCTATCGCTCCACATGCTGCTTGCAGGCTGGCCATTCATCAGGCAGAGCTGTGTTTACTGCACAGCTCTACTCAACGAATGGCCAGCCTGCAGGCAGCACAGGGCAGGAGAGGAACAACCAAGCTGCTGGGAAGAAGAGGCAGCTGCACCCCCTTTGGTGCCCCTCTCCGTCAGTTTTTGCAATGGATTCTACTGCTGACCACTTGATTGCTCTCTGAACGTTGGCTGTTTTGCACAGGTTTTACAGAACCACCGCGGCCATAAATCCACGAGGCAACGGGTGGCCTCCCCTTCTGTGAGACCGGCTCGCAGCACAAGGCCACTTGGGGAGAAAGCTCCTTGGCCCCTGACAGGCACAGCTGAGCTCTCTGTGCGCGAGAGCCTGCTGGGGGGAGAGGACGCCGCCGCCGCCGCCGCCGCCGCGTCTGGCTCGTGGTCCAGAGAGCTCAGGATGGCCGGCGCTGACTGGCAGCAGCGGCGGGGGGCCCCGGCAGAGAAGGGTCGCTGGCCCTTCGGCCTGCCGGGCGAGGCCTCTCCCTTCCCCGAGCAGCGCAGCGCGCAGGAAGGAGCCCCTGCCTGGGAGGACCCAGCTCTGGAGAGGCGGGAGGGAGAGAGGGAGGGCGCTGGGGCCCGCCAGGCAGGCAGGCCGGCCGGAGCAGCCGCAGGATGGAGGGATTCTCCCACCATGCACCGGGGCGAGGGCCCATCGCTCGCTCATTGGCACCGCCCAGCGCCGCGCGCCCCCCTCCATTGGGCCTGCCAGGCCGGCGCGGCGCGCGCCTCTCTCCCTCCCTCCCTCCCGCGGGGCCCTGTCCAAGGCGGGCTGCCCTTGGCGCTGCCTGAGCCCTCGCCGCCATCTTGCCCAGGGTCCCGTCACGGTGAGCGAGCCGGCTCAGCCCGAGAGCCGAGGGAGCGGAGCGGGAGAGAGAGTCTCAGGCACCGCTGGTGCCTCCTCACCGCAAGCGGGTCCCCCGGCGACCGTCTCTAGCTCTGCCACCTGCCGTTCCGTCCGGTCCGGCACCCGCGAGGTCGCCATCGCCGCTTCCCTCAGCCGGCGCAGGGATTCTCTGGCCGGACCCCGCAGCTACCGTCATCGGTTCTGCCGGGACTTCTTCTTCCGAGGGGCGCTTCAGCGGGAAAGCGGGAGTCGGCGGCGGCGGAGGTGCGCTTTCTTTGGAGCAGACCCACCCCGTCGCCGTCTGCGTGGCGCAGCGCTGGTGGATTCTGCGGGGAGACCACGCGACCCCAGGGACTACTTTTTATTCGCACGTCCGCGGAGTGCTCATGACGTTACGTGGAGCTCTATTTTTGATCACGTGTTTGTTGCGGGATCACGTGCAGCAGGCGGAAGAGGGCTGCCCCCTTTCCTCGGCGCCTGGGCTCCGGGGGGTGCTCTCCCCTTGCTCCCCGCGCAGCCTGTCACGGGGCCCGGCCCAGCCCGGGGTCTCCCGCGGCCAAGCAGGCCGCCCCCGACCTCGCCTGGCCTGAGGGGCTGCAGGCCGCCTTCCTCCCAGCCTGAGCCCCTCAGCAGGGCGCCCACCAGGCTCTCCGCCTCCCCGCGCTGTCCTCTGGGGGGGAAGGTGGCTCCCTGCCCTGCCGGGTTAAGCTGCCTTCGCCGCCCCTCTCTGTTCGGAAGCGAATTGCGGGGGGGGGGGGGGGAGAAGAGGTGGGGGGAGGCGACACTCCACACAAATGGGGGGGGTGTCTCGGAGTGAAAGGCTGGGGAGAGGCGACCTGGTGCTACAGACATCTGAGGTGGGGGGGAGAGGAAGGAAGCCCCCCTTTTCCTCCTTCCTCTCTTTGCCCCTCAGCCACTCCCCCCCCCCCGCCAGCTGAGGGAAGAAAGGGGGTGGAAGAGAAGCTTTGTGGAGAGGAGGGCGATGGGGAAGAAGACTCTTGTCTTCTCCATGCTGGGTGAGGATGGAGGAGCTGCCGCGGCTCCAGAGCCTGGGCTGGCAAGGCACTGAAGGGCTCCCCGGCGGGGCTGGGAGGGAGGGAGGGCGCCCTCCATGCTTGCCGTGTGTCTCTGGCGGCGGCAGGCGCCTATCTGCTTTGGGCAGGCACTTCGCTCAGGACACCAGAGGGGACCAGTTGCTGTTGTTGCCCGTGCCCCAGCCCCAGCCCCAGCCCGTGTTCCCTCTGCTTGCGGCCGGCCAGGTTGTTTTTGCGTGCTTGGCATGCCTCTCCCCAGGCTGCACAAGGCACTGAGAGAAGGGGTGTTCTGGAGGGAACTGCACCGCTGCTCTGGTTTTGCTGGCTGCCTGGATGAGCTGCTCCCAGCACCCCCCTGGACTGGGAGCGTGGGGGTGACAGGTGGCTTGCCTGGCTGGAGGAGCAAGAGGAGAACCCCGAGGTGTGCTTCACGAGGCCTCCTGCTTTGTTCTTCACAGAGCCTCAGGCAGCCCATTGAGAGCAACCCTTATGGAAGCTCAGGAGTCTCCGGAGTCCAGTGGAGAGTCTGAGGGAGCCGAAGGCATGCAGCCTGTGTTTTGATTCCTCTGGGTCAGGGCCTGCCAGTTCTGTGCACTAAGAACAGCCCTGCTGGATCAGGCCCTAGGAGGCCCATCTAGTCCAGCATCCTGTTTCACACAATGGACCACCAGATGGAAGCCTACAGGCTGGAAGCCTACAGGCAGGGGTTGAGGGCATGTCCTCTCTCTTGCTGTTACTTCCCTGCAACTGGTACTCAGAGGTATCCTGCCTTTGAGGCTGGAGGTGGCCTATAGCCCCCTGACTAGCAGCCATTGATAGACCTCTCTTCCATGAAGTTATCCAGAGCTATCCATGTTGTTGGTGGTCACCACATCTCGTGGCAGAGAATTCCACAAGTGGATTATGCATTGTGTGAAAAAATACTTCTGTTTGCTGGTCCTAAATTTTCTGGCAATCAATTTCATGGGATGACCCCTGGTTCTAGTGTTATAGGAGAGGGAGAAGAATTTCTCTCTCTCCACTTTCTCCACACCATGCATGATTTGATAGACCTATATCATGTCTCCCCGCAGTCATCTTTTTTCTAAACTAAAAAGCCCCAGGTGTTGTAGCCTTGCCTCATAAGAAAGGTGATCCAGGCCCCTGATCATCTTGGTTGCCCTCTTCTGTACCTTTTCCAATTCTACAATGTCCTTATTTATTTATTTAGTGCATTTTTATACTGCCTTAACCCAAGGTCTCAGGGTAGTTTTAGATGTGGTGATTAGAATTGTACAAAATACTCCAGGTTTGGCTGCACTGCAGTTTTGTATAAGGGCATTATAATATTAGCCATTTTATTTTCAATCCCTAATGATCCCTGGCATGGAATTGGACTTTTTTACAGCTGCTGCACATTTAGTCGACTTGGTACTGGCGGCCATCTGCCCAGAGAAGCCCAGCCACCCCAGGGCTTGAAGGTGAAACGGGTAGGTTTGCCACCTCTTAAAATTTGCTACCATTTTTCCAAGCCAACAACTTGCCTGGTTTGTTTGCAGATTCATATGACTTTTGCTTGCATATTTTAAGTTCCGTTCAACTTCATTTAATACTAACATAGAAAGTTGTTGCTGAAGCATTTTAATGGCTTGAGTAATCTTCTTATCCTTGGCCCATAGTAGTTCTCTTTCTTTTTTGGAAATCGCCATCAATAATGCCTCTTTTTTTCAATCTTCTTTGTTTTTTAAAATATGCATTTTGTTGTATAAAAAACCTCTCATAACTGCTTTTCCTGTGTCCCAAACTATTTTGTTATCCATTCCTTGGTTTAAATTCAATTCAAAATAGTCCTTTAACTTCCTTTTAGCTTTCTCCACAACTTCTGGTTTTTTCAGCAAGTATTCATTCAGTCTCCAACGAAAGGAAACTGTTCCTTTCTTCTTCCATGTAAAACAAATTGCATTATGATCTGAGAAGGTTCTGGGCAAGATGTCCATTCTTTTTATACATGGCGTAATAGATTTAGATGTCCAGACCACATCTATCCTTGAGTGAGATTTATATCTTTCAGAGAAGTAAGTATATTCCTTTGCATTTGAATTTTTGATTCTCCACAAGTCATAAAGATCCATATGATCACCCAAATCAAAAAAAGCTTGAGGAAGCTTGCCTTGTAGGTTCCTTTCAGGTATATCAGATTTTCTATCCAAGGATGTAGAAACAACTCCATTAAAATATCCCACTATAATCAAGTTAACATTCGATAACTCAGCCATCTTCTGTTCTAAATAATTATAGAATTCTACTTTCTTTTCATTGGGTGCATAAATAACAGAAGTAATAAATCAAAATAACAGAAGTAATGAAAATAACAGAAGTTATTTTTTAGTTAGAAGAAATAACAGAAGTAATAAATCAAAGTAAGGCTAATAAGGTGCCAGGACCTGATGGCCCATCAGCTTCATATTACAAATTATTTAAGGATCGAATACTACAGCCTTTGCAGTGGATGATGAATGATATTTTGCAAAGAGGGATTATGCTCTTGGAAGTATGCCAATATTGCAGTAATTCCAAAACCGGATCAAGATTTAACGCAAGTCAAGAATTATAGACGAATCTCACTCTTAAACAATGACTATAAACTTTTTGCCGCCATTTTGGCAAGGAGAATGAAGGCTATACTAAGACTTTTTATTCATGAAGATCAAGCAGGTTTTTTGCCAAAGCGGCAATTAAGACATAATGTGAGAACAGTTTTGGAGTACTACGAAAAACACAATGATAAACAGATAGCCATGATTTTTCTGAATGCAGAGAAAGCTTTTGACAATGTCTCCTGGCAGTTCATGTGGAGATTACTCGATGCAATGGGAGTTGGTAATAATTTCATTAGGGCTATTAAGACAATTTATTTGGAGCAATATGCTAAAATTATTGTAAATGGGGAATTATCAGACAATTGCAAAATACAGAAAGGAACTAGACAAGGATGTCCACTTTCCCCATTACTTTTTATATTAGTACTGGAAGTGCTCTGTAGAAATATTAGAGAAGATGTTCAATTACAAGACCCAAAAATTGGGAAACAAGAGTACAAACTAAGAGCCTTTGTGGATGATGTAGTGTTTTTTTAAGAAAATCCATTAGAGAAGATTGGAAGACTCTTGGAAAAAATACAACAATTTGGCCAACTAGCTGGGTTTTATATAAATAAGATTAAAACAAAGGTGTTGACAAAAAATATGGATCAGAGATCTAAGGACAGACTTTTTGAAACAAGTGTCTCCAACTCCCAACCCCCTCAGACGCTCCAGAAGTACACTGAGGGAAATAAGTATTTGATCCCCTGCTGATTTTGTCCGTTTGCCCTCTGACACAGAAATGACCAGGCTATAATTGGAATGGTAGGTTTATTGTAGCTGTGAGAGACAGAATAACAACAAACAAACCCTCAAAAGCCCAGTGCCCAAAAGTCAGCGATGGATTTGCATTGTAGTGAGGGAAATAGGTATTCGATCCCTTCACAAAAGATGTCTTAGTACTTGGTGGCAAAACCCTTGTTGGCAATCACAGAGGTCAGACGTTTCTTGTAGTTGGCCACCAGGTTTGCACACAACCCAGGAGGGATGTTGTCCCACTCCTCTTTGCAGATCCTCTCCAAGTCAGAAAGGTTTCGAGGCTGATGTTTGGCAACCCGAACCTTCAGCTCCCTCCACAGATTTTCTATGGGATTAAGGTCTGGAGACTGGCTGGGCCACTCCAGGACCTTCATGTGCTTCTTCTTGAGCCACTCCTTTGTTGCCTTGGCTGTGTGTTTTGGGTCATTGTCATGCTGGAATACCCATCCATGACCCATTCTCAATGCCCTGGCTGAGGGAAGGAGGTGCTCACCCAAGATCTGACGGTACATGGTCCTGTCCATCGTCCCTTCGATGCGGTGAAGGTGTCCTGTCCCCTTAGCAGAAAAAGACCCCCAAAGCATAATGTGTCCACCTCCATGTTTGACGGTGGGGATGGTGTTCTTGGGCTCATAGGCAGCATTCCTCCTCCTCCACACATGGCGAGTTGAGTTATGCCAAAGAGTTCGATTTTGGTCTCATCTGACCACAACACTTTCGCCCAGTTCTCCTCTGGATCATTCAGATGTGCATTGGCAAACTGCAGACGGGCCTGTACTTGTGCTGCCTTGAGCAGGGGGACCTTGCGGGCACTGCAAGATTTCAGTCCTTCACGGCATAGTGTGTTACCAATTGTTTTCTTGGTGACTGTGGTTCTAGCTGCCCTGAGATTATTGACAAGTTCCCCCCGTGTAGTTCTGGGCTGCTTTGTCACCGTTCTCATGATCATTGCAACTCCACGAGGTGAGATCTTGCATGGAGCCCCAGACCGAGGGAGATTGACAGTTATTTTGTGTTTCTTCCATTTGCGAGTTATCATGCCAACTGTAGTCACCTTCTCACCAAGCTGCTTGGCGATAGTCTTGTAGCCCAGTCCAGCCTTGTGCAGGTCTACAACCTTGTCCCTGACATCCTTCGACAGCTCTTTGGTCTTGGGCATGGTGGTGAGTTTGGAAGCTGAGTGATTGCTTGCTTCTATGGACAGGTGTCTTTTATACAGGTACTGTAACAAGCTGGGATTAGGAGCACTCCCTTACAGAGGGTGTTCCTCATCTCAGCTCGTTACCTGCATATAGTGAAAAGACACCTGGGAGCCTGAAATCTTGCTGGTTGATAGGGGATCGAATACTTATTTCCCTCACTACAATGCAAATCCATCGCTGACTTTTGGGCACTGGGCTTTTGAGGGTTTGTTTGTTGTTGTTCTGTCTCTCACAGCTACAATAAACCTACCATTCCAATTATAGCCTGGTCATTTCTGTGTCAGAGGGCAAACGGACAAAATCAGCAGGGGATCAAATACTTATTTCCCTTACTGTATACTATGGTCGATAGTATCAAAAACCGCCGAGAGGTCCAAAAGGACCAACAGAGTCACACTTCCTCTGTCAATTGCCAATTGGAGATTGGAGAGATGGTTCCGCTTGAAACCCTGATTCTGGGTCAGGGTTTTGTACGTAGCAGAGCAGCTCCCTCGCTGCGATCTATTGAAAGTCAGCCCTCGACACAGGTTAGTTTTACCCTACTGATGATGTGTTGTTGCAATAGTAATCTTGCTCAGTACGAGAGGAACATACTGTATCAATTGGAGAGATGGTTCCGCTTTCCTCAGCTTGCCTCCCCCTCCAGGGAGGCAGCGCTGCCTGCAATCTACCACGCTGAGGTTTGCTTTCATGGCCCCGTTGAGTCGTCGGCAATTTGGTTTCAGCCTCTGCTAAACAACTTAGTATTGACACCTCCGTGGCCAGATGCCAGCCTGTCTGGGCCATGAGCCGCCGGGATGGTGTCTGGGCCAAGTGGACTAGCAGAGTGGCAGCAGCTGATTGCCTTGAGCTAGCAGGTGCCTTGCTGCTGTTCTTGCAAAGGGGTCCAGGGGCCCTTTGTAGCCAGCCTTGCCCCAGGCAGCAGCTGGAGCCTGGCTTCCTTCCCTGTGTTTTCTTGGGGGTTGAAAGCAGGGGCAGGCAGGACATTTCCCAGGAATGGCTGCAAATCCTTTACATTGAGGTCAGCCTACCAGATGACAGGGACCTCCTCATAGATCGCCCATAGAAGCCTCTCTTTTACATCAGTGATGTGCTGAATTTATTTTATTTTTAAAAATAATAGCACACCTAATCAAAGAGTGCTTCCCCAAGGTGGTCTCCGATGCTATTTAAAACAGCATCATGAGACAACCACCACCATTGTAGACTGAATAAAACAGCCTTGCATGTTATCAGCAGAAAAATCACCTTGGAATGCCTCCTAAGCCTGAGTAAGCAGAGACACCTTGAGTCGGCAACAGAAAGTCAGTTGGGATGGAGACTGGTGGTGGGCGCTCCACGACGGGGCAAGCACTGAGAAAGCCCTTGTGCAGCTATTTGCATGTGACCTCCCCCCCCCCCGGTCAAATTTTAGATTGTTAGATTGGGGCATGAACCTGATTTTTTGCTGTTGCACTTTAAAGTTAACACTCATGGTCCTGTGTCAACAACCACCTCGCTCTCCCTCCCCCCCCCCGTTCCTGAGTTAACAGATCTTGTTTCCTCGTCTGATTTACACAATGGCGGCCTCACGACCCCTCTCTTCGCAGGCCCCTGCCCACTATCTATCCCCCACCCTCTTTATCCCTCCTCTACAATCAAGAACATCCTTCGACTGGTAACAGTTGCATTCCAAGTGACCTTAACCATCACAGGCTCCTCCCCCCCCCCATATGCAGATGTCCCCCTATATGCAGATCTCCACTGCCCAATCACCATGATGTTTCTGCTCACAAACTCTCATGAGAGCTGCAACACGTGATTAGCCACGGGTACACCTTAAAGAATTCTATAGATAGGATGAAATACACCTACCATTTATTGCTTTCTAAACTTGAATGCACAGAATCATTTATTAAAGTTGTCCACAAAGGTTGCAGGCCCCCATGCAGCTGTGGAACGGGTATGTGGGTCAAAGAGCAGATGACCACCAGGGGGCATCATTGAAGCTTCCATGGCTTCATCAGTGGCAGTAGCAGCTTCCTGGAGGGATTTCCATCTTGAGCTAAGCTTAAGGGCACCTGCTCCTTGGGCTGGAAGGAGACCTGAGGACAGGTGTGGTCCACAGAAGAGGATCTTCCTGGGTCCAGAACCTCAGTGTCCTGCTGGAACAGACCTGTCTTCTGCTTCCGCCTGTGGCCTGTGGGGGAGCAGGTGCAACCAGAGCACAAAGGCAGTTGCTCTCCCTTGATGCTTGCCCCCAGCCAGTTGTATCCAGAACTAGACTGCCTCTTTACATGGAGGTTCTATTTAGCTAACATGACTAATACAGCTGTTGAAAGACCTGTGCTTCTAGAACTGGGCTTGGTTGTGCAGAAAGCTCTCTGCAGAAGCAAGGTTTCTCAGCTTGGATGTACGTGCCTGCCCTCATGGGGCTGGATGGCCAAGGCTGTGGCTTCCACCTGCTGTCTTCTCTGCCATACGTTGTCGATAGGCTCCCAGCATGTGAGTGGGCGACAAAGTGGCAGATGCGCTTCAATGTTGGCCAGTGTCAGTTGATGCACATTGGGACGAAAAACCTCAAATTCACATATATGCTGAGGGGATCTGAGCTGTTGGTGACTGACCAGGAGAGGGATCTTGGGGTGGTGGTGGACAGCCTATTGAAAGTGTCGACTCAGTGTGAGGCAGCTGTGAAAAAGGCCAATTCCATGCTAGGGATCATTAGGAAGGGGATTGAAAATAAAACAGCTAACATTATAATGCCTTTGTACAAAACTATGGTGCGGCCACACCTGGAGTACTGCGTACAATTCTGGCCATCACATCTAAAAAAGGACATTGTAGAACTGGAGAAGGTGCAGAAGAGGGCAACCAAGATGATCAGGGGCCTAGAGCACCTTTCTTATGAGGCAAGGCTACAACACCTGGTGCTTTTTAGTTTAGAAAAAAGACGATGACTGTGGGGAGACATGATCGAGGTCTATAAAATCATGCATGGTGTGGAGAAAGTGGGGAGAGAGAAATTCTTCTCCCTCTCCCATCACACTAGAACCAGGGGTCATCCCATGAAATTGATTGCTGGGAAATCTAGGACCAGCAAACAGAAGTATTTTTTCACACAACGCATAATCAACTTGTGGAATTCTCTGCCACAAGATGTGGTGACAGCCAACAACCTGGATGGCTTGAAGAGGGGTTTGGATAGCTTCATGGAGGAGAGGTCTATCAACGGCTACTAGTCGGAGGGCTGTAGGCCATCTCCAGCCTCGGGGGCGGGATGCCTCTGGGTACCAGTTGCGGGGGAGTAACAGCAGGAGAGAGGGCATGCCCTCAACTCCTGCCTGTGGCTTCCAGCAGCATCTGGTGGGTCACTGTGAAACGGGATGTTGGACTAGATGGGCCTTGGGCCTGATTCACCAGGGCTGTTCTTATGGGTGAGGGCATGCGCGCTCTCCTGCTGTTGCTCCCCTGCAACTGGTACTCGGAGGCATCCTGCCTCTGAGGCTGGAGGGGGCCAGTGTTCTATCTATTTTTTTTTTTTCATCTGTGTGCAGAATGAATTTTGTTCTGGGTGGCAGGATCAAGGCAGTGTGTCCACACCATGTGCATTCAGAATGGGGCCTTCCTGATTCCACTTGAGCCAGATCTAAAATTAACTGTGCAGACATCAAAAAACATGTGAGTGCATACACACTCCTTAGAGGGAACACTGGAGGTGGCCTAGAGCCACCAGACTAGTAGCCATTGATAGACCTCCATGACTTTGTCTAAACTCCTTTTAAAGCCACCCAAGCTTTTTGGCTCTGTGTGAAAAAGTACTTCTACCCTTGACTCTGTCCAGATTCACATACACATGGAACCGAAGGAGGACTTACATACACTGGTGATGCCTTGCAGCTCGCGACTAACTCAGATGGACACTTATCTCCTTATGGCTGTCTTGACCTGCATGTATGTATGTATGTAACCTCCCCCTTTGGGAACGTGATCTATAACATATCTGCATGCTAAATGAACCATGCCAGCACAGCGGCTGACCACGCCAGGAACGCCTGCTGACAACACCCCTGGAGGACTCCCTGGACCTGGAGAAGACCCTCTGCCGTCAAGGAGCCTTGCCCAGAGGCTGCAATGGGCAGAAGAAGACTGGCACGGCCCTGCTGGCCACATGCAAGGTGAGGCTGGGATCTGTCCCTCCCTTGGACCTTTTGGACATTCCTCTCACTGAACTCTTTTAACCGGACTCTACCCAAACCCGTAGGAACCCGCGTACATTGCTATATTCTCTCTACCATTGCAACCACACATTTGAAAGTACGCGGTCGTGTTTTATCGGGAAATTCTATTCACTGTTGCTTTTGTAAACCATATGTTAAACCTTCTCTAATAAAAGTCAGTCTTCTGTGGGCCCTACATTTCCTGGCCTTCACTTTAATGGGATGATTGCTGGTTCTAGTGTTGTGAGAGAAGGAGAAGAATTCCTCTCTGTCCACTCTTACTCCATGCTTAATTGTACACACCTCTACCATGTCTCCCCGAAGTCTCTGCTTTTCCAAGTAAAAAGCCCCTGATTCTGTAGCCTTGGCTAATCCCATCGACTGTCTTGGAGATTCAGACGGGCTGAATCACCTGGAATCCTTGCATCGGTGATTTAGGTTTTGATTTAATCACTGGCAATCAGGGAGAGGGGAAATCTGGTTGATGCCAGAGAGAAAGATTGCTCTGGCCAGGAAATAGTTCTCATGATTACATTTAATTGAGCGAAGATATCTGATCATATGCATACCAGCTGTAGCTGCTGTTGCAGCTGATTTCCTTTGGGGTCTTCCCAGGTCACTGATCTTGCAGCAAAGACCTTCTCAGCCCTTGACCCCAAGCAAGGAGAGGGGAGCAGACGCCAACCTCCTCTCACCTCCCATTTCAACATATGCCTTTTCCTCGGTGGTCTCTGCTAGTGCCAGGCTGGACCGAAAAGTCCCACCTGGTTCTGCCTGGTGGGGGGGGCGCTCGAGTATAGTTTGGGCTGGGGAAAGGGGGCTCTTCCTCACCATGTGAAAGACTCGCCTTTATCTTACCACCAGTTCCCTTGGAATGTAGCGGATGATGTTCCTGTATTGTCGGAATTGTGATTTGTTTTGAGAAAGAGTGGGTTTCCCACCTCTTTCCTCTCTTCACTCCTGATTTTTTAATTTATTATTTTACTTTATTTATTTTATAGCCATTTTATTTATTTGTTTATTTATTTATATCGGTGTAAACCACTTGGGGAGCCTTTGTCGAAAAGCGGTCCATAAACATTGTGTTTGCATCCCACCCCGCCCCGCGCTTAACATTTGAGCTTCCTTCCAGATCTCCTGGATTGAGTCCCGGCTTGGGAGCAGGGTGGGGGCCGCAGAGGTTCCCCTGGCAGGAGGGCTCTCCGGGGACCCAGCCTCCCTGCCCCACTCCTTCCAGGCGGCCGAAGGGCCGGCCATGGGGGCTGCAGCCCTCACGCTGCCCTTCTCAGGCCCGGGCTGGGCTCTGCCTTCTGCTCTGGCTGCCTGTGAATCCGAGCAGCAGCCTCCTTTCCAGGAGCCTGGGGAGGGATACTGGCTGCCTGCCTGCGCCCAGCAGCCGCTGCCACCGCTCTGCTCTGTCGACAGGGCTTGCTCATTTCCACCTGGGCGGTTGCATCAGCAGCAGCAGCAGCCGCCCTCTGGTGAGAAGCGGTTGAGCAAGGCGCCAGCTCTGCCTCTTCCCGCTTGCTTCACGGCCTGCCCGGCCCCTTCCTCCACCTCGGCCTGCTTGGCTCTCCTCTCCGGGAATGGCGGCCTCCTTCCCTCCCTGCTCAGCCAGCCAGGGAGGCTGGGGCCAGCAAGCTCTTGGGGACACTTTCCCTGGGGTGTGTGTGTGTGTGTGTGTGTGTGTGAGTGAAGCTTGCTGCCCCCCAGTGACAGCCAGGCAGGCATTCTGGCTGGAGTGTCAGGCTAGGACTGGGGAGACAGGGCCAACCCCCCCGCCCCCCGCCATGGTGCTCGCTGGGTGTCCTTGGGCCACTCACTCTGCATTGCATCTACCTCACAGGGTTGTTGTGAAGATAACAAGGGAAGACCAGGTGGCCACCCTGAGCAGGGGCGCAGCCAGGCTGGCGTGGGCCCTGGGACAAAAAGTGGAGCTGGCCCCGGCCCCTGCTTTCTCAGAAAGGTGGGAGGGAGGGAGCAAGAAGCCAGCTGCCTCCCTCTGAGGCCCAGGGAGATCTGCCCCCCCCCGGTGCAATGGCAACTGTGCCCCTGACCTCCTGGGAGAAGGAAAAGGGGGCTCTTAACAAATAGGACCTGCATCGGTGACTCCCTCTGTCCTAGAGGTTGGTTGCCCTCTTTCCTAAAGGGCTCCGGTGGAGCTGCAGGATCTGGACACCAAATGCACAGAAGCAGGACAGAGAGCCCTGGAGCCTCTCCTGCCCCACGACCGCCCCCCTTGCCCCCCCCCCCCTCAGGACAGTCCCCACCCCCACTTGGACGCTGGCCTCTGCAGGGCACAAGCCCTGTCCCAGGGGGTGTTGTGTGAGCCACGGGGGGGGGGGGGGCTCCTGTGTGGCCTTGATCCTCTTCAGTGGGGCTTCTGCAGGAGGAGGACGTCGGAGGGGCCGGGCTGTGCCCAGGGGGATCCTGCCGCAGGCCCAGAGGATGCTGAGAGGCTGTGGCAGGCATGAGCCCCTCGCCTGGACTAGGGGGCTTCCCCCCCCCGAGTTGGTCTGGGTCTATGGCAGGATGGGGCTGTTGGGCTTGGTGCCCCAGAGGGACTGTGTTCTCAGGGGCTGATGTGGCCCTCCTGGCAAGCACAGCAGCTGCCTGGCCCGAGAGGGAGGCCAGAGGAGCCCCCCCCAGACGAGGGTCCTCCTGTCACCTTTTGGCATTGACACACCACAAGGCACCCTTCACCTTTCACCCCCCTTGACCCCTGGAGGAGAGACGTGGTTTCCCTGGAGTCTCCTTGGTGGCCTCTCGCAGCCCCAGTGTGAGGTTTCTGGCTCCCCGCCCGCCCGGGGGCTGCTGATTCATCACTCCGGTTAGTAGCTTACGAGGGGAAAAACAAGTCAGGACAAGCAGGCTGGGCTGGAGCCAGCCGGGCACTGCAAGGTCACCAGGCCAGGCAGGAGGCTCTGCTGGGCCCCTGGCAGTTGGCCCCTGACCCCCCCAGCCCCCCCTGGCTCTGAGCCCTTGGGCAAGAGACTGGCCCCACTTCCCAGCAGCTTCCCGACCTCTGGAGGAAGCCCCCCCCGCCATCAGTGCCACCTGGGGTGGGCTGGGGCGCCAACTATGCCCATTCCCGGGCCGGGCAGACCCTGGCTCTGCTCCCCCCTGCCCTTGCTGCCTCTCGGCTGGACCACTGCAAGGCGCTCTTGTGGGGCTGCCCCAGGGACATAGTTGGAGTGGGCCCTGGGAGAGACAGTGAAGGTGGGCCCCAAGGAGAAAGCGCCAAGAGCAAGCCGCCCCTCCAGCATGAGGCCCCTCTCCCTCCCTCCGGGGTCCAGGGACATCTCCTCCTGCCCCTGGCAGAAATGTCAGAAATGGGACAGGATGCAGCCACTGGGGGGGCCGGCAGGTTCATGGCCCGGCCCCACCCATGTTGCAGCAGCGGCACGGCTGGCTAGTTTGTTGCCGGGCATGATCCGAGATGCAGGTAACTCCCTTGAAAGCATCTGCTCTGAGGGGAGCTCCCTCCCACCCAGAGGAGGTCTGGCACCCTCCTGCTGGCATTTAGGAGGAAACGGGAGATCTGGCCACGTCCTTGCTCAGGCGGGGTTGTGATGCCGGAAGGGATGCTGCTCCCCACAGCTACCGCCCCACTGCACCTCCTTGCTCCTGTTGGGACCTGCACCCACACTCCCCGCCCCGCCCCGCCCCCTTCTCCACAGTTGCCGGATTTGTCTGAAGAAGATCTCCTGGAGAGAAGGTCCAGCTGCCACTTCGCCCTACTCATGGGGGAAACCTCTCTGCAAGTTCAGCACACACCTCACCGAGGAGGAGGGCCGGGGCCCTTGACTACCTCAGCACAGAGGAGGCGGGGCTGAGAGGGAGGACCTCACAGAGGACGCTGTAGCCAAGCAGAGCATCCGCGGGTCGAGCAGCACCTGAGCAGGCATGATCCCCACAAGCTTTTGGAACTTCGAGACAGGCAGCCCTTCGCCGCAACAGGCTTTTCTCTCCTGCGCGCCCCATGATTGTTTTTGAGATGATCTATTTTCAAGTGAGCTTTTGGGGCTGAACTTTTATGCTGCTTTTTATTTATGTATTTATAGATAGTTATTTTGTTTGCAGTGATTTGTATACTGCCTCAAATCTACAGAGAAGAGCAGGATAAACATCTTGTCAATTAAAAATGAAATAAGTTACGATCCCTGCTGACTAAACTGATGGGTTCTTTCCTTGTGTGAGTGGAAGCTGCCCACAGGCCAAAGGAGACGAGCCAGGCCTGCGTCCTCTGGGGATCTGAGTTTTCCACACACAGTTTGACCGGGAGGCGTGTCCGGATGAGCGTTCTGGACCTGGACTGCGCTCCTCCACAGCTCCTCCAGCCAGCAGGGTGGCTCAGAGCACCAGAGAGTGTCGTCCTTGTCTGGCCCCATCGCCGGAGCCCTCTGGGTCTCTAGACCAATCCCAGTGCAGCAGGGGTGTATCTAGGGGTAGGGCAGGCAGGGCACGTGCCCCAGGCGCCACTTGAAGGGGGGCGCCATTTTGTAAAATTAATTAAAAAAAAAAAAAAGGCTGCCAAAAACAAAATGGCCACCGTGCATGCTCAAATGGCCTCTGTGAGGCTCTAGGTCATGCCAGGCTTTGCAGAGGCCATTTGAGCATGCGCGGTGGCCATTTTGTTTTCAGTGGCCTTTTTTTTTTTTAAAGATAATTTTTAAAAACAGCCACCGCACATGCTCAAATGGTCCCTGCGAGGCCCTAGAGGCCAGCGGGGTGAGGGGGAATCTTTGCAACCCCCCCCACCAGCCTTTAGGAAGCCCCCCAAAGGGGCTACGGGTAAAAATAATAATAATAATAATATAATATAAGACACTGTACACATATTCAGATTGGCACTATGTACAGAGAATCAGGGCTTGTGAATACTGAGCTGACGCTTATGAGCTAGGATTGTATTCATTTGCTCTTACTTTGCTTCTTGTGATAAGTGAGTTAAATGTGATGTCTTGCTAATATGGCTATTAATGGTGAGTTTGTCTTTGAATCAGTGTGAAATCCTAAGTATGAAGGCCCACTGGGAGTTTCTTGCTCTCTTTCTCTCATTTGAACTGTCTTTCTGAAAGACTAGAATATATTCCAAGCAGTGACACAGTTTACTCTGCATATCCTTTAATTATTTTCAGAGTACAGTGGTCCCTCTACTTACGAATTTAATCCGTTCCGAATGCACATTTGTAAGTTGAAAAATTCGTAAGTCGAAAAGCGGTTTCCCATAGGAATGCATTGGGAATGGATTAATGCGTTCCGGAGCCTAGAAAAAAGACCCAGACCCCCAGTAAGGCTTGCAAACTGCACAGGAACATTTCTTTTCAAGAATAAACAGGCAGTAAACAGGCAGGCAAGTCAAGGAAACCGCATGTAAAATTTGTAAGTCGAGGAAACCCCATCTAAAAATTTGTAAGTCGAGGAAACCCCATCTAAAAATTTGTAAGTCGAAAAAACCGCATCTAAAACCGGATCTAAAACTGCCGTTTGTAACTCGAAAAATACTTATGTCGAGTAGTTTGTAAGTCGAGGGACCACTGTATCTGGGAAAAGTCAAATTCTCCATTTATTTTTAAAACTTATGTAATGGTGATGCTACAATGCATAGTAGAGAATTAGACAGGCACTTTTGTTTAGTTTTCCAAGTACATCTCCACATAGTATTTGGGTATTTCATGAGCCCCCACATACTGAAATTTGTAGTTTTCCAGCATTTTTTGGTCTGGCTAAGTCCACTGCTAAATAGTTTTTGAAATATTAAAAGATTAACGAACTTGACTTATATTTTTCAGCTGATATTATGGTAAAGTTATCTGAAGATGGGTGTCAGATGCTTGGACAGGGGGTGCAATTTCAGTGTTTGCCCTAGGCGCTATTTTCCCTAGATACGCCTCTGCAGTGCAGTGCACCATTAATAGACAGAGCTGAAATGGACCCAGCAGGACTCCGGCCTTCAAAAACCACAGTCTTGTCACGCTTTGGGCTAGGCATGTGAGAACGTAAGAACAGCCCAGCTGGATCAGGCCCAAGGAAGCCCATCTCGTCCAGCACCCTGTTCCCCACCATGGCTCACCAGAGGCCAGCCTCTTGCCTCTGAGGCTGGAGGTGGCCTGTAGCCACCAGATGAGTAGCCATGGAGAGACCTCTCCTCCATGGATTTGTCTATGAGGAGATGTGAGCTGATGGTGGAAGCAGACCCTCAGTGGGCCTGGGTGTGCCTGCTAGTTAGAAAGAGCCGGCCCCAGGGATTAATGCGGAGCCGGACACTGCAAAGCAGGAAGAAGCCCCCACCTGCTGCTCCCAAGCCAAAGCCAAGCAGCTGAGCTGAGCGGTCCCTGGCTGGGGTTCTGCATGTCGGCAGCTCCAGCCACATGCCTGGCTCTGCAAGCAATGGACGGGAGGCATCCCTTTGGAGCCCGGCATCCCAGAGGTCTCTTTCAGGCCGCACTTCCAGCCTCTTACAGGCACACCTGTAGCAGCGTGGGCCAGCCCAGAGATGCTGACTCCTGCTGGTGCTTCCTTCAGTTCGTTCTCCTGCCTGCTCTCTGGGCACTGCTGCCTCTGCTGCTTTTGAAACACGGCTTCAGGATGATCACATGCATGCCGAGAGTGATGCGACTTTTCCATGAATCCCCAGCGCTGCCGGTCAGCTGGGCTCCCTTCATCTCCGGACAGGAACAGGGCTGCCTCTGCTTCACCATGACAGGGTCTGCTGCTCCCTATGCTTGTCTCCCCACTGCCCAGCATGGCCAGGATCGATGGCTGACTCCCTTACATAGGAACATAGGAAGCTGCCATATACTGAGTCAGACCCTCAGTCCATCTAGCTCAGTATTGTCTACACAGACTGGCAGCGGCTTTGCCAAGACTGCAGGCAGGAGATTCTCTGAGCTCTACCTTGGAGATGCTGCCAGGGAGGGAACTTAGATGCTCTTCCCAAAGCGGCTCCATACCCTCAGGGAATATCTTCCAGGGCTCACACATGGAGTCTCCCATTCAGATGCAACCAGGGCAGACCCTGCTTAGCGAAGGGGACCAGTCCTGCTTGCCACCACAAGACCAGCTCTCCTCCCTGCTCTTGCTCCCCCCCCATTCCCAACCTCAAGGCTTCTGTCCTGCCCACCTCCCAGGCTGAGGGTGTTTTCACATGGAATTGGCTTTTTGTGCATGCCTGTGGATATGGTGAAGGCAGCTGACAGGTTTGACTGCATGCCAGATTTCCTGCACATATTTGTGTCAAGAAATGCTGTGCATAAGGAGAAAACTTTCTCCTCCTTCAGGACAAGCAGGGGCAGCTGCAGTGGAGCTGGGGCAGTCGAGAAAGGCTTGGCTCCGGGGTGGGGGGGGGGCGTTCTCGTGGGGCTGGTCTCTTTTAACTGGGCTGGGTTCTTTTTTGACCAGCGAAGGCGGCAGGCTGTGGCCGCTGCTGTAGAAGTTAACAGGTTTGTTAAATGATGTGGATAAACGCACAGCCTTCGAAATGAGCCAGGCAGCTGTTGCTGCACCTATCGTATCTTATAGGGACAGGAGGACTTCTTGGATCTGTGAGAAGAGCAGCACACAGGGAACTCCTTCTAATCACTCCGCTGCTTATTGCAAACCACACACTGGGGGGAAAAGAACAGCCCTGCTGCTGGATCAGGCCCAAGAAGGCCCATCTAGTCCAGCACCCTGTTGCACACAGCGGCCCACCAGATGCCGCCTCTGGGGAGCCCCCAGGCAAGAGGTATCAGCCAATCAGTCGGTCTGTGCATGCCCCCGGGTCTCCTGCTGTTGCTCCCCTGCAACGGGTTTTCAAAGGCATCTTGCCTCTGAGCCGGAGGTGGAGTGCCGATCACGTGAGCCCAAGCACAAGGTATCTGCAGACTGGCTCTCGTTTCTCCTCCATCTGGGCCAAGGCTGTTCCAGCCCTTGAGGCTCTCCTACCTGCCCAGCCACTCGCATGGACCTCTTCTGCTCCAAAAGAGACACGCAGTCTCCTCCTCGGCTCCCTTGCGTGGCCTGCCTTCACCTGCAGGGCTTGCCTCTTAAAGAGGGATCTGGCAGCGTGTCGGGGTGGCTTCTCCTTCTCCGGAGCATCTCTGCCCTTATTTAATGCCGTGTATATTTTGAGATGGCCTGCTGTTTTGTGAAGGGGGCTTATCTGGACAGCGCACGGCTGCCTGGCATTTCTGTCATCCCGAAACTGGCCTTGCCAAGGCAAGCATCCCAGTGGACGCTGGCGACAACCCCCTTTCCCTTCCATGGCAGACCGGGAGCCGGGAGGGGAGCAGGGAGGCTTGGTGTGAGAAGGGAGGCCTCCTGGGGGCTGTGTGGGAGGTGCTGGGCCTTGGAAAGGAGGCTCCCGCCTGCCTGCCTGCCTGCCTCCCTGCCTGCCGCAGCCTGACAGCTGGGAGGCCTCTCCCCAGAGCTCCCAGGATCCCCACTGCAGACTGCAGCCCACTCAGAACCTCACCCAAAGGACGAGGATGGCCCGGAGGACTCCGTGGAGGAAGCCACGACAGGTCACGTGCCGGCAGACATCCCCGAGACATGCTCCGTACAGAGTGAGCAAAGGTCTCCAGGGGAGACCAGATGACGGGACGCTTGCTTCAGGCGGCAGCGCTGCATGCTCTGTCTTCCCTCTCCTGACTTGCCACGTATTGTGTGGCTACTGGGTGGGCAGGAGAGCGGGGCGGCTCCCACGGTGGGCTGAGAGGTCCCCTCCTAGCTGTTTCAGAGGCCTTCTAGACACCTTCAGGGCTGAGAGCGAGTGATGGGCTGGCAGGACCCGCGTCCTTTAGAGCCGCCAAAGGACCTCGGTCACTCCTGGGGTGCTTCCGGGGCGGCCACCAGGCTGGCTGCAGAGCCGGCTTGTGCCTCGAAGCATCTGGGGTCAGAGGGCTGCTGCCTGGAAGGGGGTCTCTGTCACTTGGGGAGCAACAGGGCTGGCCTGGGGGGGGGCTCGGGGGTGCCTCCGCTGGGGAGGGAAAGGCAAGAGAGCCCCGGGCAGTTCAGAGCTCCCTTCTGGTGAGTGGAGAAATGCGAGGCCTGGCGGCGGGCTCGGTGTCCGCTCTGGACATGCACTCCCTCGCCTGCGCCCTCCTAACCCTAACCCACCCCGGCCAGTTCCCCGCTGTCACCCACCCACCTGCCTCCCTGCTGCCTGCTTTGCTCTACTTCCCTGGTGCCCCACAAGTCCTTTGCTTCACCCGTGGGGTCTCTGTGTGCAGGTGGCCCCAGGCTCAGCCCCTGCCTGCAGGCCAGGAGAAGGCCAGCTTGAGCAAGGGGGCCCAACCACAGCCTGACTCCGCAGAAGGCAGGCCCTGGCGTCCCCAGGGGGTGGTGGTGAAGAAGCCCCTCCCTCTCTTGGGCGGCAGTGGGGGGGAGGATGCAGCTCCACAGCAGAGCCCCCGCTTGGCCTGCAGAAGAGCTCCAGCCCACTCTCTGGCAGCAGCTCCAGGACGGGCGGGGAAAGACTCTGCTCTGTCTGAGACTCTGGGGAGCTGCTGCCGGTCAGTGCAGACAGTCCTGACCGAGATGAACGGAGGGCTGCCGGACCCCGGGGGAGAAGGCAGCAGCTCCACAGGCATGGACGGATCCCGCTTTGCTTCGGTGGCCGGCTCTGGTGGGGAAATCCTTCCGTGCACAAACGGGAAGCTCACCCTGTCAAAGCCACATCTGCCCCAGGACCCCAAGCCAGCCCCAGCTCCTCTCCGTGGGGTCAGCGTGCAGTTTAGAAAGGGCCGGGCTTCCTCTGCAAGGCAGTCGGTGGGCCACGAAGCCGCTGGGCCGGAGTTGCTGCTGCTGCTGCTACTGCAGTGGGGAGCAGAAGGGGCTCCCTCCCTCCCTCCCTCCCGCCTTCCCAGCCTCCAAGCCGCAGAGGGCTGCCAAGCTCCATGAGCCCCCAAAGAGGCTGCAGGCTCAGGGGTGCTGGAGGAAGGGGCCTGGCAGAGCCGGCCTGCTGCTGTGCCCGCCCCCCCCCTGCCCGGGATGGAAGGCCCTTTGGCTGGCGCTGAGCAGGGGGGACCTTGCCTCACCTCCGGCTGGCTTTGATGTGGCAACCTGAGCCTTGCTGGCGTCGGGTCGGGCACAGAAGCAGCGGCTGACTTCCTCTTGGCCTTGGCAGCGGCCCAGGCCTCGCTGGGAACTGGGTCCTCTGGGAGGGCCCCACCTAGTGCCTGGAAAGAGGCCCCCTCCCCCAGGCACTGGCCCGAAGGGGTCTGTGGCAAGCTGGGCTGCACTCTGCCTGCCGGCCCAGCATGTCAGAAGCACACCATAAGCAGCCCAGGGCAGAGAGCAGCAGATGCAGCAGACCAACGATGGGACTGGTTCCCCAGGAGCGTCTTGCGTGGCGGGGGTGGCTGCCCTCTCCAGGGGCACCCCCGCCCGCCTGTGTCTCTTCTTCAGCCGGGAGCAGCCCACGGAGGGCTGGGGAGGGAAGGCCCCCTGGAGGTCTTCCGCTCTAGTCCTGCCTCCAGGAGCAAGAGAGGCCAAGAGGTCCACCCCCCACCCCCACCCCCAGCCTGCTCCTTCTCCTCCCCCCCCCCCCGTGGCACTGGCAGCCCTTCCACACCTCCCCTCCGTCTTCTGCGGGAAGGAGGAGGAACATCCCCAGCAACCTCCAGCCTTCCTCCGAGGGTTGCTTTTCACCAACCGTGTCCCTCTCCCACACTCCGCTGAACCTGTTACAACTGATCCAGGTCCTCCTTAAAATATGGTGTCCTTGTCAGAGCTGCCCGTAAAGCAATACCAGGCGCTAAAGGGATGTCATTCCCTTCACTCTGAGCAGACGAGGTAATGTTTCCATCACATCCCTCTTGTGAAGCAGGCAGTTGTGGTAGGCGGCAGAGTAACAGCAAGAATGCCTCTTCTTTCTTAAAAGAAGGCGGGCGTGCAGGGTTCACCCGGACACACACACACACACACACACACCCTGCTTCACAAGGTGGGCACCCAGGAAAGATGTCCAGTGCAAAGGAGGAAGAAAGCCGAAGACGAAAAGCCCAAGGAGCCGTGTAGGCCCATAAGGACGATTCCCTAGGGAGAGAGCCCAGCAATTAATACCTTTATTAGGCCCAGCCCAGAATCACAGCCGTTGGGTGCGTCTGCTCTCCGGTTCATCAGAGCTCTAGGATGCTGTGCAGAAGGAGGGAGTGAAGGAGGGAGGGAAACAGGAAAAAGCTGCCTTGCCAGGCACGTTGGAAGCCCCTCGTATGGAATGGTCGGAGGACACTGCTTCTCAGCGCGGCAATCCCAACACACGGAGAAGAAGCTGCACGGAACCCGGCAGGACTTCCTTCTCGGGGAAGGTGCAGAGGCCCCCTCTCTGTGCCTGGGGCGGACGAGAGACCAGATGGCAGCAAGGAGCCCTGATGATGGCTACTCTGCAGCAGTCAGGACAGGAGGTGCTGGTAGGTGCAGCTTGGTGTCATGAGAAGGGGAGAAAAGCTCCATCGGCCGGAATTCCCTCTTCTGGAAGAGGCTTCTTGAGAGCAGCTCTTGACGACACTCTTTGGATGAGGGGGGCACCCAACGGACGGCGGGGGACGGGACACAGCTGGGGAGAAAACGGCCTGGCCCAACGGTGAAATGGCTGCAGAAGCCTGCTGGTGAAGTGGATGCAGGGAGTGAGTCTGGCCTCCGATAGTTCATCCACGGATTCACCAAAGGGCAGACTGTGACTTCCAGGGTGAGCCTTGCTCTAGACCTTGCTGCTGCTTCCCTTCAAAGAGCATGGGTGCTTCCTGCACTTGGGTGGCAGGCAGGGGGGAGGAGGAGGAGGAGGCGGGCGGCCCACTGAGCCATCTTTGAAACAACCCTTTAAAAAGGGCACCGTGTGGCAGGCAGCAGCGTTTGAGCTGGAGCTCCTGGTGACAAGAACCAAGATGGCGGCTCCCATGCTGTGCACAGCTGTGTGTTGTGGCGTAGAGGAGGGGCTGTCTCTGGGCCAGTTGACTGGGTCTCCTTCCTACGATTCTGTGTTTGTTTGTTTTTGCATTTCAAAATTGTATTGGCTTTTACAATAGCTTTACAATCCAACTACATTCATTTATTTGATCAAGTAAATGTTGACTTCCCTGAAATATTGACTTCGCTTCTGTGTGTGTTTTTGTAGGGCTGGGCAACTTGGCACCTTCCTAGCGCAACCCTGTCCTCTTCTGCCCCACCCCCACCCCGAAGAAATGGGGATTGCCTGGCCAGAAGGGAGTTCCCCCATGAATAGGGCTGTGTCAGAGAGGCTGGCTGTGACTCAGAGACTAGTGGTGCTGATTCCCAGGCTACGGGATCAGCTGCCCATGATTCCCCCATGTCCTCTACATTCAAGACCCAAATTAGGCTCTGCAGCCGCCTCTCGCAGGCTACTCAGTGCTCTTCTGCTGTCCTAACATCCTGTTAGGAACATAAAACATAGGAAGCGGCCATAGACTGAGTCAGAGCCTGGGTCCATCGCGCTCAGTCTTGTCTACACAGACTGGCAGCGGTTCCTCCCAGGCTGCAGGCAGGAATCTCCCTCAGCCCCGGGGCAGAGCCACCATTGGGCCAGCGGGTTCAAAGAACCTGGGCCGTGACCAATCAGGGGCCATGCCTCACCGCTCCAACACACACACAGACACACACCCCAGACTGGTTTAGCTTCCGAGCGGGGGCCGTGCGACACCTTGGGGAGTTGAGCCAGACCACGGCCCCTGCGGCTGACGTCGGACGCAGGGGGTGGGGTCAGCGGGGCCGGGGCCACACAGGGGCTGCAGGCAGTCGGGCTCCGCCAGTGCTCAGCCCTCTCTGGGAGATGCTGCCAGGGAGGGGACTCGGGGGGACCTTCTGCTTGCAAGCAGGCAGGGGCTCGTCCCAGAGCGGATTCCCCACGATCCCCAAAGGGGTGAAGGGCAATACCCTTGAGTGCCCACATGTCTTCTCCCATTCCAGTGCAAAGCAGGACCGACCAAAGAGGGCAATCCATGCTTGCTGCCACCAGGCTAGCTCTTCTCCAGGCAAAGGAGCAGTTCTGGGGAGCTGGGAATGATCGTGGCAGCGGGGAGGGGGCGCTTGGCGGCAGTGAGGCAGAGAGGCCTGAGATCACAGACATCCTGGGCGGCCCATGCAGAGACTAGCGGGTGATGAGCTCATGTCGGAAATGCCCGAGAGGCATCCTGTGGGGTGTCTCATATGCCCTTCAGCGGGGGGCCAACCCCTTCCTCTTTCTCAGGCCCTTCTGGACACATCACCTGAACCATCTCACTGGGGATGTTGCAACAAAGGCAGAGAAAGGCAACAGAAGAAAACGGGGGGGGGGGCGGCTCTTGGAAGAAGCCTGACCTAGGCAGGGTCAGTCTCTGAGCCCACATCAAAACCGGCCAGGCAGCCCCCCCACCCCCGGCAATATGGGATGGGCAGCTGAACACAAACTTGGGCAGCTGCCTGGCGCTCAGCAACAAACACATACAGGGATATACCACTATTCAACAAACGTTCTCAAAGTGGTTTAGACAGAACTAGTGAATGCCTGCCTGCCTGCCTGCCTGCCTGCATGAGTGGATGAATGAAAGGCGGTTCCTCACCTGTCCCCAAAGGGCCCACAGTCACAAGGCAGATCCCAGCAACCGCCACTGGAGGGATGCTGTGCTGGGGTTGGAGAGGGCCAGTTGCTCTCCCCCTGCTAAATAGAAGCGTGTGCATCACCTGCATCTATGCTAGAAACAAGATGTATTTGTCCCTCCCCCTCTCTGGGATAGAGCCTCAGAAGACCCTGGGGAGGAAGGACCATCCCAGCATCCCACATGAGTGAGATTTGAATGCTCCCCCCCCCCAGCCAGAATTTTGCTTGAAAAGAGGTCCTGTCCCAGGTATGCAGCAGGGGCACTTGAAGCATGCGGGGGAGGGGGCTGGCTGTGGGTCAGCTGTTTGGGAGCCACTGAGACCCTGAGGGCTCTGCCTGCCCCCTTCCCTGCCCAGCTCTCTCTGGGGCACTTGGAGGGCCAGGGGCCTCTGCAGCCCCCTCCCCCAGACTCCCACCCCTCCCCCTGCTCAGCATGTGGCTCCCTCCATCAGGAAACTGGGGGCTCAGTCACTGGCAGGGTCTGGGAGCTGAGGAGGAGGAGCAGCAGCAGCTCCTGTCCTGAGGGCTGGGGAGCCTCTCCCAGCCCCCCCCCTGCCCATGGGAGGACTTCCCCCTGAAAGCTTGGCTGGGAAGCCTGCCCCCCTGAAGGGAAGCTTCGCCCACTCTGTCTGTCTGGGCCGCCTGGAGGAGAAATCCAGCTCAGCTCAGCTCACCACCCACCCACCCAGAGGCCTGTTGCCACAAGCCTCTCTTGCCCAGCAAGGGGGCGGCAGCTTGTGGGGAGCAGCAGCAGAATTCCGCCTGGGGTCAGGCTGGAGCCCAACTGGGGCTCAAAGCAGCCTCAGGGCGGTGGGGGGGGGCACTTCCAGGCTCATCTCCTGCCCAGGGCGGCCACAGGCTGGGGGACGACAACTCCCATCATCAGTCATCATCATCATCATCACCCTCCCTTCACTCCCCTTCCCCCCCCCACATGGCTGGGGGTGATGGGAGTTACAGTATGACAGCACCGGGGGGGGGGACAACCCCAGGCTGGCCGAGATCAACCCCCTGCCCTCCGCCATAAGAACCCAAGAACAGCCCTGCTGCTGGATCAGGCCCAGAGAGGCCCATCCAGTCCAGCATCCTGTTCCACACAGTGGCCCACCAGATGCCTCCGGGGAGGCCCCAGGCAAGAGGGGAGGGCAGGCCCCTTCTCCTGCTCTTGCTCCCCAACAACTGGGATTCAGAGGCATCCTGCCTTTGAGGCGGGGCCTGGCTGGTAGCCCTGGTAGCCGGTGACAGACCTCTCCTCCATGACCCCTCCGGACCTCCAGCCTCACAAGCAGCAGCTTCACCTGCTGGCTTCTGCAGGGCGGGGGGGCGGAGGGCTGCTGGGGAAGCCACAGGAGGAGCGACAGCAGCAGGCCAAGCCGGGCCCCTCCCTGGGCAGTGGGCTCCCCCCCCCCGCCGCGTGTGCCAAGCATGGACTGGAGGCTGCTGCCTGCCTGGGCGTGGAGTGGCTTCCTGGTTTTCCACACACAGGGAGAGCAGCACCGGCCACTTGCCTCTCCTCCCTCCCACCCCCGAGCCCCACCCCAGCCAGGGACAGACTGTCCTCCTGGGACTCTTGCAGGTCTGCGGCCCAGTGAAGCAAGAGGAGGGATTTCACAAGGGGACACACACAGAGAGACACTTGCCGGTGCCCTGGGCCCTCTGGAGCTCAGCAGCAGAGCCCAGCCCCAGGGAGGGAGGGAGGGAGGGGGTGCTGCTGCTTTGTCCCCAAGAGCCCCAGGAAGAGGGTGGTGGGCGGGCTCAGGGCCCCCAGGCAGAGAAGCCCTTGGCCCAGCTTCGGCCCGCTCAGATGGGGCCCCCTGAGAACAAAGGAGGCGGAAGGTGGGTCCTAGTGGTGGGTCCCCTTCAGCTGCCAGATGGGTGCCTACCTACTGCAGACTGGCAGGGCTGCCGAGAGGGGGTCCGGGCCCCGGGGAAAAGGCTTGGGGGCCCCTGCTGTGAGGCCCCCTCCACCCGCCATGAAGACAAACCACCAGGCTTTAAAATCATTCGAGCCACCATGTGCACAGCCAGGGTGGTGGGGGTGGGTGGGGTGAGCCAGGCATCGTAGAGCTGGAGAAGGGGCAGCAGAGGGGGGCAACCTAGAGGGCCAGGGGCCTGGAGCCCCCTCCCTGTGAGGCGAGGCTGCAGCATCCGGGGCTCCTTAGTTTGGAAAAGAGGCAGCTGAGAGTAGACATGATGGAGGTGTATACAATGATGCATGGAGTGGAGAGGGTGGACAGAGAGAAATGTCTAGGACCGGGGTCACCCCATGAAACTGAAGGCCAGGAAACTTAGGACGGACAAGAGGGAGGACTTTTCCACAATTAGTCTATGGAATTCTCTGCCGTGGGGCGTGGTGGTGGCCACTAGCCCGGCGGCTGCTTAGATGAAGTCAGGGAGGACAGGCCTATCCACGGCTCCTAGTCTGGTGGCTCCAGGCCCCCTCCAGCCTCAGAGGCAGGATGCCTCTCCATCCCAGCGGCAGGGAGCAAGAGCAGGGGATGAGGGGGCCTGCCCTCCCCTTGTGCCCGTGGGCTTCTTCTCAGGCATCTGGTGGGCCACTGCAGCGTGAGACAGGAGGCGGGGCTGGGTGGGCCTCCTGGGGCCTGATCCAGCGGGGCTGTGCTTATGGTCTGTTCCAGGCCACCGAAGCCCCAGCCCAGAAGGCCCAGCAGTCTGCAGGAGACTGAACTGGGTGTGGGGCTGAACAGACATCATGGGGTGGGGGGGCGGGGAGAAGCACCACAGGGTGGCAGGAGGGCAGGAAAGGCGAGGTGGGGGCGAGCAGGAGGCAGAAAGCAGAAAGAGGGCCTGCTTCAGGGGGTCTCCTTCGCAGGACTGCCTGCTTATATTACTATGACAACAACAACGAGCGATAGTAATAGTAATTAGTAATAGTAGTAGTAATATACGCAGGCCATCTGTTGACACTGACTCGATGGCAGAACCTTTTCCCCAACTACTACTACTATCTATAGGACACTTTTCAATAAAAGTTGAAAAGCAGTCAGCATAGATATATATATGAATGAATGAATGAATGCATGAAATGGCTCCAAAGGGCTCACAATCTAAAAGAGAGACAGACCCCAGCAACAGCCACTGGAGGGATGCTGTGCTGGGGATGGAGAGGGCCAGTTGCTCTCCCGCTGCTAAACATAGAAAATCTCCACTTCAAAAAGGTGCCTCTTTGCTCAGCTCAAGGAAAGGAAGGATTGTGCCCTCGAGTCAGTGTCCACCACTCCTGGCACCCACAGAGCCCTGTGCTTTTCTTGGTAGAATGCAGGAGGGGTCTACCATGGCCTCTTCCCACACAGCATGCTTTGCTCAGTTAGCAGGGGTGAATTATATTCTGTGCACTTTCCAGAGCATGCATGAGGTGGCAGCCAAGGAGAGGAAAGAGGGGCCTCTGCGTATGCACAGAGTGTTGGAGTGACAACAGCCTGCGGATTAGGCCTGGGTTGTGCTCGGTTGCTGCAGTTTGGCTGCTGGCCTGATGCCATTCCTCAGCCTGGCAACACACAGAGCGCCCCTGGGCAGCCACGTCCGTTCCTGATCCATCCATCCATCCATCCATCCATCCATCCATCCATCCAGGAGGAGGAGGAGGAGGAGGAGGAGGCAGCTCTTCCCGCTGGGAGAAGAAGGCCCCTTGCCTCTAGGCAGTGGCTCCTCAGGCTCCATGCATGCTCCAGATCTCTCCCTCTCTCTCTCAGGGCTGAGGGGGCAGAGCAAGCCCCACAACCCAGAGGAGGCCCGAGAGAGAGATGGCCAGGCAGGGAGTTCCAGAGAGGCGGCTTCTGCCCACTGACACTGCTGAATTCAAGGCGAGGTGATGATGTGGGGTGCTGAGAAGGGAGGCCGAGGGCTGTGGGGGCCGCTGAGGGCAGCACCGAGGCAGCTTCTGGGCTGGCAGTTCTCCTGGGCCAGGGCAGCTGCTGCCAGGGTTGAGGGGGGTCCTCCGGGCTTCTTCCCACCCCATGCCAAGGCCCGTGACTCGGAGGGGCTACTGGCCACCTCCTTCCACCCCCCTTGGCCAGTGTGGGCTTGTGGTAGCAAGCATGAGTTGTCCCTTTCACTGAGCAGGGCCCATCCTGATTTGCATTTGAATGGGAGGCTACATGCATGGAGACTGCTAGGTAGCCCCTTGGGGGGGGATGGGGAATCCGCTCTGGAAAGGGCACCTGCCTGCTTGCCTGCAGAAGGTTCCCAGTCCCCTCCCTGGCAGCATCTCCAAGAGAGGGCTGAGAAAGACTCCTGCCTGCAACCTTGGAGAAGCTGCTGCCAGTCTGTGAAGACAGTCCTGAGCTAGATGGACCAAGGGTCGGACTCAGTATATGGCAGCTTCTTCTGTCCCCATGTCCCTCCTCTCCCCAGCTTCTCCTTGGGCCCTGGAAGGTTCTTGCCTGGGTTCTCTTTCCTCAAGGTGCAGTTCCAGGAATGTGTAAGGAAGGCAGCCAAGTAACAACCACCTGAAGGAGAGCAGAGCGAAGCAGCCCCTGCAGTGAAAGACCCCCAGGCACCATCGCCTCCTTGGCCTAGGCAGGGGGTGCCCAGGGAATGGCTCTGGGCTCCGGGGGGGGGCGGTGCAAGAGAAAAGGCCCCCCTTTGGGGCCCCGTCTCTTCTCATCTTCTGCAAAGGGCCTCTGGAGAGGGCCTGCAGGACAGGCCGGCTGCCTCGCTCTGCTGCATCCTCCTCGGGGACCTCAGGAGGACCTCTCAGGCAGAGAGAGTGGGCTCCCCTTGAATGGGGGACTAGCAAAAGCCAGGGGAGAGCAGCTACATGCATGGTGCTGCCTCCGATTAGGAGAGAGCCCAAGGCAGACCTTGGCAAAAGAGCCAGCCCCCCCCCCCCCCCCACGGGCATATGAATGAGGTTTTCCTGTTGGATGCCCATTTATCTGGGGGCATAAAGTTAAGGGACCTTGACTAGTTGGCTTCTCTTCTGCTGCTGTGATGCAATGGCAGGAAGGGAAGGGATTTCGGCAGGTGGCAGGAGAGTCAAGAGCTCCTCGCCAATGTGTGGGGTGAGGGAGGACAAACTCCAGCCCACCAGCCCTCCGGTGATGAGCACCAGCCAGGCAGCCCCCCCCCCCGAAAACCACACAGCTTTTCCTGCTGGATGTCACACTTCCTGGGCATTCAGTAAACAAGTGTTGAGCAAGGCCTGCCCCCCCCCCTGCCCCCCAGGCCTGGCTCTGCATCTCTTCCTCTGCCCAGACTGGCGGTGGGGAGGTGACTCACCCCCTTCCCTTCCCTCTCTCAGTGTATAAATGGGCCCAGCAGCTGCAGACACAGCAGCTCCAGACGGAGAAGCAGCCAGAGAAGCAGCCGGAGGGAGTGCCAGAGGACTGCAGGCCACGCCACAGAGCCCCCTCCAGCCCAGCAGCCATGGGGCCAGCCCACCTGGCTCCCTTCCTCGTGGGGCTCCTGTCCCTCAGCTGCACCGGGGCTGCTCCACTTCAGGGCCAGGGTCCTCTGGTCATCACCTTCCCTGGGGAACTGCTCCGGAACATGACAGACAGGCAGCTGGCAGAGGTCAGTTCTTGAGCTGGCGGGGGGGGGGGCGGTGGGGGGAGAGGCTGCTCCAGTCCCAAGCCCCACAGCTCAGGGCTGGGGCATTTCGAGCATGGATGGAGCTGCCTAGTCCAGGCCGGTTTCTCTTTCAAGCTTGCTGCTGGGCAGAGAGAGAGAGAGCGAGAGAGAGAGCACTCTCACCTTGCGTACCAAGGTGGAGGGCAGCAGGCTTGTGGGGTGGAAAGGGATCCAGGGCTGGTGGGGCGGCTGAGACTCTGGATGAACACGAAATGATGAGCCATGAAGGGGGGCGGGGGTGAGCTGGTGGGGTGTGCGTGTGTCTGGCTGAAACCAAGCTCAAATTCTGCAGGTATCTCAGCAAAATGGCCCGAGAATCAGCCAACCTTGTCGTCTTTCAGGACACCATCTTTGTGTTTAGAGCCGCCACGCAGGGCATTTGTGCAGGAGGGACCCTCGGGTCCCCCCCCCGAACCGCAAGAGGACGAGCTCCATCTTCTTGGGGGCTTCACACAAGAGTGTCAGGGACGGCAGATTCCGGAGCGGCTGCTGCAAGACAGCCCTGAGTGGCGGCACCTGAAACCAGTTATGGGGGCAGAAGCACTGGCAGGCTGGAGCCTGCCCCAGTCCCTAGGGGTCCCCAGCCAGGCTGTCCTCTCCTGGCACTGAGTGGAAATGGCTGGCCCTGAGAGAACTTGATCTGGCGGCAGGCAGGTCGCCCCGCTGAGAGCCCTGCTGCTGCTGCCTCTCTTGCCTTGCTGCTCTCGATCAGCATCATATTCCTTAGCTGCCTGCGGGAAAGGAAAGGGAAGGAAAGGAAAGGGAAGGTGGTGCCGACTCCTGGCGCCCACAGAGCCCTGGGGTTTTCTTGACAGAATCCAGGAGGGGTTGACCCTGGCCTCCTCCCGCTGCGCAGTCGGGAAGCTGCCTTTCAGCACCTTCCTATATCGCTGCTGCCTGATCTGGGAGTTTCCCCTCGTCTGGGAAACACGCCAGCGGGGATTCGAACCGACAGCCTCCTGCTCTCCAGGCAGGTCGCTGCTTCCCCGCGGCGCCGTTCGGTGGCTGCCTGCAGAAAGGCGGGCGATAAGCATCTGCTAGTGAATCCGTTCACTGAAACACCTTTCGGTGGACAGCCCCGCGTATCCCCGGCGGCGCGGACCGGCAGAGCCATTCGGAAGTTCCGTGCTAGTTGCCGGTGAGGAGAAGCCGACTGCTCTGGCCGCGCTTGGCTCATTGGCTGTTTGCAGCGGGCCCGGAACCCCCAGCGCCGGCACAATCCACAGAGAGCAGAAAACGGCGTTTGCTGGCCACTTCGAGGCCGGCGCTCTCCTCCTCCGCAGACTTCTGACTGGTGCCGCCGCCGCCGAGCCCTCCGGGGTGAGGGAGGGACGTGTCCTCCCAGGGCACGGAGGGGGCGCCGGTGGTGCTGAGCTCCTGCTGCTGCTGCCCATCTTCCACCGCGCCCCGACTCTCGCCTGGCCTTGCGCGTGGCAGCGGGTCTCCCCGGAGGAGACGCCGCCGCCGCCGCCGTGGCCTGAGCCCCGCGTGCTTCTCCCCTCTCCAGAACTACCTGCTGCGCTTTGGGTACTTGAAGGAGTCGCACTCGGAGCAGCTGGGCAGCCAGGTGACGCTGAGCCGCGAGGCGCTCCGGAGGATGCAGAGGCAGCTGGGCCTGCCGGAGACGGGGCTGCTGGACGCCTCCACCATGGCGGCCGTGCGGGCTCCCCGCTGCGGAGTGCCCGACCTCGGCCAGTTCCAGACCTTCGAGGGGAACCTCAAATGGGACCACACCGACCTCACCTACCGGTGAGTCAGTCCCTGCAAGCGCCGCCTCCGCCCCGGCCCCGGCCCCTGCTTGGGCACCAGCCCGTCTCCCCAAGAGGACCGGTGGGCCAAGGCAGGGGAGCCGCCTGTGACGCCCCGGAGGAATCCGATGAGACCCGGAGGTGGTCTCCGTGGCAAGGCAGCTGCGCCCCCACCCCAGGAATGCCCTCGGGTCCTCCTTGGTCTGGATGGCCTCTGGCTCCATGGGGGGGGGAGGGGGAAGGCCCTTTCTTCCCCACCTGGCAATAGCAGCAGCGGGGGGGGGGCAGTCAGACGAGAGCGCCCTCCTCCGGGGGCCTGGCATAGTGCTGCTGCTGCTGCTGGTGCTAGTGCTGGTGGTGGTGGTGGTCTCTCGGGGATCCTGACCCCTCCTCCTCCCCAGAGTGGTGAATTACTCCCCGGACTTGGATGCCTCCATCATCGAGGACGCCTTTGTCCGGGCCTTCAAGGTGTGGAGCGATGTGACACCCCTCACCTTTGCCCGCCGGGAGAGTGGGGAGGTGGACATCCTGATCCAGTTTGGAACGGAAGGTGAGCTTGCGCCCCGCCCTCCTGCCCTAGAGAAAGTGGGGGGAGGGATGCTGCACAGCCACTGGGCCGGCCTTGGGGGCGGGCAGGGGGGAGAGAGCAGCCATTCCGCTGACCGTCAGGAAGGTGCAGGGGCATGAAGGAAGTCCGCGTGGCTGAGGAGGAGCATGCCTCGCTGGCTGGCTGGCGCCTCCTCCTCCCGCCTGGGCCTGAGCACCATGCTGCCCACCGACTGGCCTCTCTGTCTCCCCAGAACACGGAGATGGCTACCCCTTCGATGGCAAGGATGGCCTCCTGGCCCATGCCTTCCCTCCTGGCAAGGAAGGATTTGGTGGGGACGCCCACTTTGACGATGACGAATTCTGGACTCTGGGCACAGGAATTGGTGAGTTGACCAGCCTGCTTGGCTCCCTGACCCCCCCCCCCCGATTCCTCGCTCTGACCCCCCCCCCTCTCTCTTGTTCCCTGGCAGTGGTGAAGACCTACTACGGGAACGCCAAGGGGGCCACCTGCCACTTCCCCTTCGTCTTCGAGGGGAAGTCCTACTCCACCTGCACTGCCGAGGGCCGCCAAGACGGGCTGACCTGGTGTTCCACCACAGCCAACTACGACAAGGACAAGCTCTATGGATTCTGCCCCAACGAGCGTGAGTAGCAGCAGCAGCAGCAGCAGCAGGGCCAGGCCTGGGCCCAGAGGAGGGGGGCGCTCCAAGAGGCCTCCCATTTCTGCAGGCACACTCAGGCGTGTCTACTCTTCCTTATTGGGGGGGGCGAGGAAAGAAAGGATGGAGAGGAGAGTGTGGGGCACAGGGAGAAGTGAAAGAGCCCATGAGGGAGGCAGAAAGCTGGAGGGAATGGAGGCAGAGGAAGCCGGTTGGAAGGGGGCAGCAAGGCACCCTGGGGGGGGGAGGAGACATGGAAGGCGGCAGAGGGGCCTGAGAGAGAGTGCTGTGTCTCCTGGACCCCCTGGCCCCGCTTGTTGCTGGGAGGTTTCCTGGAAGGAGTTTGGGGAGGGGAGGGGAGGGGAGGGAGGCTTGGAGTCTGGAGGGTCATGTCGGGCATATGCAGCATGTGGGGCTGGCTGGTGAGGGTGGAAGGATGCCAGGATGGTGGGGCGGGGAGCAGAGGAGAGCAGTATTTCGGGGAAAGGGTCTGTAGCCATTCCAGGGAAGGGATCTGGGACATAGAGACATCGCCAGCTGCTCCCCTCCGAGTTTATCCCCTTCAGCCCACATGAGGCACTGAGGGAATTGTCTGCTCTCAAGCCACGGGGCTAATGGCAAGACAGGTGGGTCCCTTCAGGCCTCCTGCAGTCCCAGTCCCGGGATTAGGAGATGCTGCAGAGCTTGGGGCTGGGGCCAGATGCTGCCTCCCCACGGAATTCCTCCATCCCTGGGGGGCTGCGGTGGAAATCAGGCCAACCCACCCACCCACCCCACTGTCTCTGTCTCCTGCTAGTCCTCTTCACGTACGGTGGGAACAGCAAGGGCGAGAAGTGTGTCTTCCCTTTCGTCTTTGACGGCAAGACCTACGAGGGCTGCACCACCGAAGGGCGCCAAGACGGCTACCGCTGGTGCGCCACGACCAGCAACTTTGACCGCGACAAGAAATACGGCTTCTGCCCCAACAGAGGTACGGGCGGGCAGGGCTTCGCCTCCCCCCAGCAGTCGAGGGTGGCTTCTTGCTGCGAGGCCCTCTGCCCTCCAGAGCTGCAGCCTGGCATTGCCAAGGAGTTCTGGAGCTGCCGAGCCTGCAGCCGTTCTGGGCCGAACCTGGCAAGCCGCAGGCCTCGGGTGCCACTGTAGCCACAGGGCGGGGCCTGAAAATGGGCCCCAACAACCGTTGGGGAGCAGCCCAGAGCATCCCCTGCCCAGACCTGGGCCGGCTGCCCGTGCCGCTTGCCCCAGAGAAGGGGGCAGCAATGCCAGCAGCGAGCTCAGCCTTGCAGCCGGAGTGCTGGGGGGAGGGGGGCTCACCCCACCAGCGTGTCCTGCCTGTGGCCATGTCTGTGCAGAGCGGCCCCGTCCCGCGTGGAGGAGAGCCCTGGGGATCGGGGGGGGCGCTGCTGGCTGGTGCTCAGAGACCCTCCCTCTTCTTCTTCCCTGCAGACACCGCGGTGATTGCAGGGAACTCGGTGGGGGAGTCCTGTGCCTTCCCCTTCACCTTCCAGGGCCAGAGCTACTCCGCCTGCACCGCCGACGGGCGCCAAGACGGGAAACTCTGGTGTGCCACCACCAGCAACTACGACACGGACAAGAAGTGGGGCCTCTGCCCTGACCAAGGTACAGCCTGGATGGCGGCCTGCGCACGAGCCGGAGGGAGAGGAGCCCCTGGCCAGCTGGGGGGGGGAGGTGGCCGATGGGGTGCCCGCCAGGCGGTGGCGGCAGCAGAGGGGCTAGCGAGGGCCTGCCAGAAGGGAATGCTGAGGAGGAGGAGGAGGAGGAGGAGGAGGAGGAGGAGGAGGAGGCCACCCCTTAGCGGAGGGGCTTGGGGAAGGGCACACCCGGGGGAGCAGGGCCCAGGGGGAGGTTGCGGGCAGCACAGAGCCCCCGGGGAAGAGCATCTGTGGGGGCGGAGGTCCTGAGGAGGCCCAGCGGGGCCCACAGCAACACTGCTCAGAGTCCCCTGCAATGCTGATGTGGGGCCAAAGGGGCAGAGGGGTGGGGGGCAGGGGCAGGCCGCAGACCCCCCCTACAGCTGCTGTGTGCTGGGTCTTCCAGGCTACAGCCTTTTCCTGGTCGCTGCCCACGAGTTTGGCCACTCCCTGGGCCTGGAGCACTCCACCGTGCGGGATGCGCTCATGTACCCGATGTACACCTACCTGGAGGATTTCCGCCTGCATTCAGATGATATCGCTGGAATCCAGCACCTCTATGGTGAGTGGAAGCATGGGGGAGGTGTGGGGCACCCTCCCCACAGTACAGAGGGGCGTGGAGGTAGGTTTCGATGTTACCCCAGAAGGTGGAGACGGGAAACTGCCTGCCCCATAGCCCCCCACCCCCAGGATCCCCTCCCCAGCCCTTGCTAATTGGGCCGAGAGGCGCCCCCGGTGAGCAAGTGCCCCGTCCAGCCCAGCAGGCTGGCACCCCACCCCAGCCCCTCCGTCTGCAGCCTGCGCCTCCCTTGGGCTTCTTCCGAGGTTTCCCTCTGGGAGACGGAGTTCCTCTTGGGGGAGGGGAGCCGCTTGGGGAATGGCTTGGCTGCTGCTGCTGCCAAGGGGCGGCATCGGAGGAGCTGGCCGCCTCCGCCCTCTGGGCACGCAGGAGGTCCAGCCAAGGGTGCCGGGGGGGGAGCGATGCCCCCCACTCCTGTGCTGTGACCGGCCCCAGCTCAGCCCCTCTGCGCACAGCACTCTGGCTGGCAGCAGCCCTCTGTGGCGGCAGCGGCTGCTCCTCCAGTGGGGCCCAGCCCCCTCACGGTGCCGCCTCTGCCCCCGCCCCCAGGTGCCGGAACAGGCCCCGGAGTGACCACTCAGAGCCCCGACATCCCCGACTGGACCACCACGGAGGCGGAGGGCTCGTCTTCCACCGGGGAGGAGGGCAGCACCCCGGCCACGCAGTCCACCCCCTTCAGGCCGGTGGGTGACGCCTGCCAAGTTCAAGGCTATGACTCCGTGAGCGAGATCAAGAAGGAGTTGTTTCTCTTCAAGGACGGGTGAGTCGCAGAGTGGGGCCGGGCGGGGGGGGGCAGGGTGTGCGTGCTGCTGAATGTGCATATGCCCATCCTCCGGTCTTCGTCCCTGCCCAGGGGAGGGGGCTGCTGTCCTCCCCCCCCCCGCTGCACCTAGAGGGGCCCCGGCTGGTCTGAGCAGCACAGTTCCTAGGGTGCCTTCGGAGAACGCCCTGCCCCATCCCGGTCCTCCTCCTGCCTGCCTGCCAGCCCCCACCGTGCAGCCATCCTCTCCCTCTCCCTCTCCCTCTCCAGGCAATACTGGAAGCGGGCTTCCTCCAAGGCTGGGGCCCCCGAGGGCCCCTTCAGGATCCAGGACACCTGGCCGGCCCTCCCAGACCACATCCAGGCGGCCTTCCAGGACCCGGCGAGCAAGAAGGTCTTCTTCTTCTCTGGTGAGTGAGCAGCCCCCTCTCTGAGACCCCCCCCCCCAGCAGATTCCAGCACTGCTGCTTCTGAGGCATTCAGAGGCAAATGAAGAGAGGCAGCCCTCTTGATTAGGGCCAGCCAATGTCAGACTGCTGCATGGAAGCTTTTGGATTCCACAGAGAACTTCCTCGGGCTGAATACTAGGGGGGAAGTGAGTGAGGGCCTGATGTCAAGCCTTGCCTTAGGCTCAAGGCAGCAATGGGCGAAGCTCCTGCTGGTGGAGGAGCTGAGAAGGTGCCTTGTGCGAATCTGCCCCAGTTCGCCAGCCTCGGAATGGCACAGGGCACTCTGGTGACAGAAGTGATTCTGGTGACAGAAGTGGGCCTTCTTAAGGCCGGGAAAGAAGTGGATTCGGGTGCAAGCAAAGGACTCGTGCCAAAGAGCAGACACCAGAGAGGATGCCTGTCCTGCCCCTCAGCTTCAGCTGGGAAGGCCCACGAGGATGGAGCCCCCCCCAGCCCCACCCCGGGCGCCTTGTGGGTGGCCTTGGCTCTGGCTGCTCGGCCCTGCCCCTTCTCCTTCTCCTTCTCCGGGGCTTCTCAGCCGCCCTCCTGGGCTCAGGAAGGAGGTGGTGCTGAGGAGGCTCCTGCGGGGGGGGGGGAGGGAGGGGGCCCTTGGGCGGCAATCTGCAGAGCACTGCGGCCCAGAGGTGGCCTGGAGGTGCTCTCTCTGCCCGGACAGGCCGTGCTGTGGCCAGGGAGCAGGGCCAGAGCTGCCCGCAAGGACTGCCGCCCAGGGCCAGGCTGTGGCAGAGCCAGCGGCAGCCCTCCCTGGCCACAGGGACCTCTCTGCCTGCCTGTTGGGGGGGGGGGGAGGCTGGGCTGGCATTTGCCCCTGGGCCCACCTGGTGGGGTGGGGGGGCGGCGGCAGCGGCAGGGCCAAAGACGCCCCCTGACCCTGGCTTCCATTGTCCGTTTCAGGCCAGCGCTTCTGGGTGTACCAGGGGGCAAGAGCCAGGGGGCCGCGGAGCCTTGAGAAGCTGGGCATTGGCAAAGACGTCCAGAAGCTGACCGGTGCTGTCCAGCGCAGAAACAGCAAAGTGCTGCTCTTCAGTGGGGAGCAGTTCTGGAGGTACGGAGACTCCCAGGGGTGGGGCGAAGGGGGAGGGCTGAGAAGGTCCTCTCTCAGGTCCACTGCCCAGGTCACAGCATGCCCAGAGGGCAGGGGGCTCTCCCTGCCAGCAGAGGAAGGCCAAGCCAGGCCCCGGGAGGAGCTGGAAGGGGGCCGGGATCCCGGCCGCCCAGCCCAAGTGGAGCCAGCCCCATAGCAGAAGTTGGTCCTGTGCTGACCCCAGAATGTGGGAAGGGAAAAACTGCTTGCCCCACATATCCCCCATAACAGCACAACAACAGCGCCCCCCATATCCCCCACAACAACAGCACCCCACATGAGTGGCCCTTCCTAGCACCCATCACTGGATTTGGTAGCCCACAAACTCCAGAGAAAGGGGGAAGGATCCTTCCTGACTGCAACGTGTGACTTCAGACCACAGAACCACAGAACATCCTTCTCTGTCCTGTGCAGGGGGGCTGGGGAGGGGAGCTGGGGGCGGAGGGACCATTGGCCTCGGGCTGGGCTGGCTAAGGGTCTCGCACCGCTTTGCTCTCCCCGCAGGGTGGATGTGAAGGCCGAGCGGGTAGACCCAGGCTATCCTCGCCCCCTCGACAGCGTCTTTCCTGGGGTCCCCCTGGACTCTCAGAATATCTTCCTGCACAAAGGTAAGGAGGCTGGGGAGGGATGGTGGGAGTCCAGGGAGCCTCTGGCCGGGCTGGCGGTGCTCCCTGAGGCCTGCCCTGGGATGGGGGCCCAAGGGGGCCCCTGCCATGAGGCGGATTCCACAGGGAGCCCCTTGACCCCACCCTGCTCTTACTGGCCAACGACCTACAAGGCGGGGAGCACCTGGAGAGTCAGGCTATGGGGCACTGGGCATGTGGGGTGAAGCCTCCCCCCCCCACCACCACTGGCTTGATCTCAGGCACAGCCACCCAACTGCTCTTTGCTGCGCAGGAGAAGGCTCCACAGCGGACCTGTCAGTTCCCCCCATGGGGCACAGAGCACTGATTGCTGCCTGAACCCCATTCACAAGCATGCCTGTGGTTGCATTTCCCGCGAAAAAGACCCAGGATGTACAAAGGGTGGTTCTTCCCAGTTACCTCTGGTCTGGCTGCAGCCGGGGAGGGAGGGCAGGAGGATCGCCAGCCAGGGACTGTCCCTCCTGCTCCTGGCCCCCCTTGGGCTCCTTTGCCGCCCCGTGGAGGGCTTCTGCCCCCTGCCTCCCTCCCTCCCTGCCTGCCTTACTGACTGGCCCCCTCTCCCCCTCCAGGCAAGTACCACTTCTGCAGGGACCCCTTCTGCTGGCAAATGAACTCCCACCACCAAGTGGACAAAGTGGGCTACCTGAAGTATGATGTCCTGAAGTGCCCGGAGGAGTAGAGCCCGGAGCCGCTGGAGCCCCTCCCCCGCCGGGATCCCACCCCCCACCCCCGCCCGGCTGTGCTGCAGCTCTGGGGATTCATGGCAGTTGCTGCAGCTTCAGCCCCTGCCTGGGCCAGCGTGTGGAGCCGGCCATGAGCCAAGGAGGGATGTTTGCCCAGGTGGATGCTGGCGTTCTGCTCAACTGGGGCAGAAAACGGACTCTCTGTGCCCCCAGGGCACCTTTGCCCCCTGCCTTCCTGAGCCCCACCTCTTGCTGCAGAAGGCTGCCACTGCCTGGGCCATTCTCTGGGACTGCTGTGCGTGTGCGTGGCGGCAGGACATTCCGCGTGGCTACCCCCGGGAGCTGTGGGCAAGGAAGAGGAGGCTGCCTGCAGCCACAGATGCCCCCTCCCCCCCCCTCATGTGGCAGCTTTGGCATCTTTGCACTTTCGTAATAAAGACAACCTTGGGCCCAGTTGGAGTGTCCTGTCTGCGGTGTGGTGGGGGTGTGATGGGGGGGGGCTTTAACGAATCACAGATGAGCAGAGCGAGTGCAGGGAGGGAGAAGCGCCTGGCCTGTGATGGAGACCTCTGACTGCCCCCCCCCCCACCAGCAGAGGACTATATCCAGGCAGCAAAGACTTGCAGGTGACCAGAGGCGAGGGGGGGGGGAGGGGGAGGGGGAGGCCCCCCTTGGATCTCCTGCCTGAGCAGAATGAAACGCCATCTCTGTGGAGCTCCTCCCCCAAAGGTGACCGGCTCCCCTCAGTTCTCCCCACCCCGGGTAGATAGGAGAAGATGATGACAGCCAAGGGAGGCCAAGCAGCCAGGAGAAGCCCCCCTCCCTCCACCCCCCCCAGGGGCCGCTCCTAGCAGTGGCAGCAGCAGCCCAGGGTCTGGGGGCCCCTTCAGGCCGAGCCGGGCCTGCCAGGGGGCCTCTCCGGCTGCTGCTGCTCCTCCTCAGCCTCCCAGCAGCAAAGCAGACCGCAGAACCTGAGCCCGGCTCTTGGCCCGAGGCCCTCCTGGCCACCCCATCCTTCCGCCCAAGAGCCCGGGAGGCATGCACAGCCTACGCTGCTTTGTCCTCACAACAACACTGCGGGGCGGGTGAAGCTGAGAGAGCGCTGCTGCTGCTCCAAGGTCACCCCCAGGGCTTTTTTGGCCAAGGAAAATCTGGTCCCCCCCACCCCAATGCTAGACCGACTTGTTAGCCACGAGACCACACTCTAGTGGCTAGACCAGGTTCCATCGCGCACCCCACCCACCCCCACACACACACCTCCACCCAGCCAGCTGTTCTGCACCTATGAAGCCCACACTTGCTGGGACGGGTGGGGGTGGGGCGCAATGGATTCGGACGGACTTGAATATTGGGCCCAAACTCTCTACTGTACTAGTCAGACCACACCTGCAATTCTGTGTCCCCTCATCTTAAGAAGGGCTTTGATCAACTGGAGCAGTGGAGGGGGGGTGGGGGGTCTGGACAGCTTGCAGCCAAGTCCCATAAGCAGCTGAGAAGACGATACGGAGGGGAACATAAGAACAGCCCTGATGGATCAGGCCCAAGGAGGCCCATCTAGTCCAGCATCCTGTTTCACACTGTGACTCACCAGATGCTGCTGGAAGCCACAGGCAGGACTTGAGGGCATGCCCTCTCTCCTGCTGTTACTCTCCTGCAACTCAGGTACTCAGGCATCCTGCCTTGGAGGCTGGAGGTGACCCATAGCCCTCCGACTAGTAGCCAAATATAGAACAGTCCTCCATGAAGTTATCCAAACCCCTCTTCAAGCCATCCAGGTTGTTGGCTGTCACCACAACTTTTGGCAGAGAATTCCACAAGTGGATCACGCGTTGTGTGAAAAAGTACCTCCGTTTGTTGCTCTTATACCTCCTGGCAATCAGTTTCATGGAGTGACCCCTGGTTCTAGTGTTGTGTGAGAGGGAAAAGAATTTCCCTCTATCCACTTTCTCCACACCATGCATTATTTTATAGACCTCTATCATGTCTCTGCGCAGTCGTCTTTTTTCTAAAGTAAAAAGCCCCAGGTGTTGAGGTCTTGCCTCATAGGAAAGGTGCTCCTGGCCCCTGATCATCTTGGTTGCCCTCTTCTGCACCTTCTCCAGTTCAACAATGTCCTTTTTAAGATGTGGTGACCAGAATTGTGCGCAGTACTCCAAGTGTGGTTGCACCATAGTTTTGTATAAGGGCATTATAATATTAGCATTTTTATTTTCAGTCCCCTTCCTAATGATCCCTAGCATGGAATTGGCCCTTTTTAATAGCTGCCAGCGCCGCACATTGAGTTGACACTTTCAACGAGCTGCCCACCACGACCCTAAGATCCCTCTCCTGGTCAGTCACTGACAGCTCAGATCCCATCAGCATATACTTGAAGTTAGGGTTTTTCATCCCAATGTGCATCACTTGACACTTGGCAACACTGAACCACATTTGCCACTTTGTCGCCCACTCGCCCAGTTTGGAGAGATCCTTTTGGAGCTCCTCACAATCCATTTTGGATTTCACTTCCCAAAAGAGTTTGGTGTCATCTGCAAATTTGGCCACATCGCTGCTTTCCCCTGCTTCTAGATCATTTATGAATAAATTAGAAAGCACCGGTCCCAGTACAGATCCCTGGGGAACCCCACTTCTTATTTCCCTCCATTGTTAAAACTCTCCATTTATCCCTACCCTCTGTTTCCTGTCTTTCAGCCAGTTAGCAATCCACACATGTACTTGTCCCCTTATCCCATGACAGCTAAGTTTCCTCAGGAGCCTTTGATGAGGAACTTTGTCAAAAGCTTTTTGGAAGTCCAGGTAGACTATGTCAACTGGAACACCTTGATCCACACACTCGTTGACACTCTCAAAGAAGTCCAAAAGGTTGGTGAGGCAAGATTTCCCTTTGCGGAAGCCATGCTGGCTCACTCCCAGAAGGGTCTGTTCTTCTAGGTGCTTTACAATTTTATCCTTGAGGATGCTTTCCATCAATTTGCCTGGAACGGACGTTAGGCTAACCGGCCTGTAATTTCCCGGATCGCCCCTAGATCCCTTTTTGAAAATCGGAGTTACATTTGCTACTCTCCAGTCCTCTGGTACAGAGCCCGATTTCAGGGATAAGTTATATATTTTAGCAAGGAGGTCAACAATTTCACGTTTGAGTTCTTTGAGGACTCTTGGATTGATGCCATCCGGCCCTGGTGATTTGTTAGCTTTCAGTTTTTCCAGACAGTTTAGAACACAGTTTCTCAACCGCCAGTCCACAGACTGGTGCCGGTCCGTGACAGGTTGAATGCTGGTCCGTGCCTTCGCGAGTTAACACCTCCCTCCCTCGAACCTCCGTGTTGTTTTTTGGGCAGGCAGGCAAGCAAGCAGCTTTCCGCTTGCCTTCCCCTGCCGAGAACCTCCGTGTATCTTTAAAAACCTCAATGCTGAGGGGATGGCTACTGGGTGGGGGGTAGTCCTTCCGCACCCACCCACCCCCTGAAAACCTCCATGTTGTTAACCAAAATCCTTCACATTCCAGCTGCCGCGCGACCGAGAAGATGGCTAGTGGGGTGTGTGAGGTAGTAGTCCTTCCAATCACACACATCCCGGCGGCGGCGGCGGGTGGTGGTGGATAGCAAGCCGAGTGATGCCGTGGCCTGCTGTTTGGCCTGGCGCCGCTTCCCAACTGAGAGAGGCACACCTGCGCAGTTACTGCAGCAGTTACTGCGCAGACGCGCCTCTCAGTTGGGAAGCAGCGCCAGGCCAAACGGCAGGCCACGGCGTCGCTCTGCTTGCTATCCGCCGCCCGCCACGGTGTGTGTGATTGGAAGGACTACTACCTCACACACCCCACTAGCCATCTCCTCGGTCGTGCGGCAGCTGGAATGTGAAGGATTTTGGTTAACAACACAGAGGTTCGCAGGGTGTGTGTGTGTGTGTGTGTGGAAGGACTACTGGCTCACCCCCCCCCCACCCAGTAGCCATCCCCTCAGCACTGGGTTTTTAAAAGATACACAGAGGTTCTCGGCAGGGGAAGGCAAGCGGAAAGCTGCTTGCTTGCCTGCCTGCCTAAAAAACAACACGGAGGTTTTCAGGGGGTGGGGGGTGGAAGGCCTACTGGCTCCCCCCCCAGCCAGCAGCCACCCCCAGCCATCCCCTCAGCATTGGGATTTTTAAAAATACACGGAGGTTCATGGCAGGGGAAGGCAAGCGGAAAGCAAAGCCCTAATTATTATTATGAGACAATAGTTCCCTTTAAGCAAATTGCACCCCCTTATTTGGGGCACAGAGGTTTTTCTATCAACTCCTCATTGAATCTACAATGTTGTGACCCAGATCTGACATGAATGAATAGTAAATAAAACATATTTCCAAAGGTTTTGACAGAAACTTAGTAGTACTTTGAACATTCACCACGTCTTCTCTTTGGCAAAGATAAAATTAGTAATTGATACTGCTTCCTAACTTGACAAGATTAACTGCCTTGGCATTTACAGTAAATCCATTTCACTCCTGCCCAGTTCTCTCAACCAAACACGCTGTTATTTGTTTGTTATTTCTTTGTGTAAACCTCCCTGAACCATTTTTGGAAGGTCGGTATAGAAATTGAATGAATGAATGTAGTGAAGACATCAGAAGATGACTTTTAACTGTCATTTTCAATGATAAGGTGATTTGGTGGTGCCACAACCATATTCCATATTCAGAAGTTAATATGTCTTGCAGGGGACCCACAAATTTCTACAGGTGGTAATGTTTTATTTTACTGCATGGGGGTGAACTCACAAGAATGCTAAATCTCATGAAAATGTAGCATTGTCTGTAGAAAATGTATCCTAAGATTAGGATACTAATAAGATTAGGTCCGCATCCTAAGATTAGATTTGTTATCCTCTCTAATAAAACGCTTGGTGTCCGTCCGTGGACGGGCACCAAGCGTGTGTTCGTGCCTCCCTGCCCTGTTCTGCGCCTGCGCGAAGCGCAGGCGCAGAACAGGGCAAGGGAGACATGAGGGCCGGCACCCGGTGGCCATCTTGGGCGGCCAGAAGCGGCCGCCCCGAAGAAGCCGGGAATGCGGGGAAGGAGGAGACTGGCCGAGGCGGTGGCAAAGCCGCCGCCTCGGCCAGAGGATGCAGCGCGGCCAAGGCGGCGGTGGAGCCGCGCCGCCGAAGCCGGGCGGGGGGAGGAGGTGACGGGGTAAGCCGGCCGAGGTGGCGGCAGAGCCGCCGCCGAGGCCTGGCACCGCCGCCGCAGCCAGGCGGCTGCGAGTCCTTGGGGCCCTTGCCCTTCCGGGGAGACCGGCCGGGAATGTGAGGCGGGGGCGGACCGGACCGGCAGCGGCGCCCCCAGAGTCTGCCCGGCCACCACCACCGCCACCGCCCACTCTCCCGCCCTCCCAGCTGCCCAAATACTCCTTCCCCGCTCCCCCCCCCGCAAATGATTAAGGGCCAAAACGGCCCAGAAGAATGCCTCCGCGGCCGCCGCCATGGCCGCCAACCGCCCTCCCAGCTGGCCGAGACTTCCTTACCCAGAGCAGCCCGCGACAGTCGGGCGATCAAAAATCCATTTTTTGTGAAGAAGAGAGGAGCTCCGGAACAGAGCTCCTCTCTGTGCTAAGCCAATGCCCAAACTGCTGCTATGGACGCAAAGCGTCCTTCGCTGCCCAAGCACCAGTTTGAGAAGAGGCTTAGCACAGAGAGGAGCTCTGTTCGCGAGCTCCTCTCTTTACCTTTGAAAAACATGCTTGCACTTCGCCCGGCTGTTGCGGGCTGACTCGGGTGAGGAGGGCTCGGGCAGCCGGGAGGGCGGTTTTCGGCTGCGGCTGTGGCGGCCGCAGAGGCCCTTATTCCTTTGGGGGGGGTGCGGGGTAGGGGAAGTCGGGCAGCTGGGAGGGCGGGAGGGCGAATTTGGGCCCCTTCCCTTCCTAGCACCCGTTATTCAACGGGCTAAAATTTACTTGTTTCAAATGAATAGGTTAACTCCAATCTCTCTCACCTCTGCAGTCCCCAGCCACATGCATCTCACTTATATACCCATTTTCTCTCTGGCCTTCTCCCCCTGCCCTTCTTCGACTGCTCCCTCAGCTTAACATCCTTTCCTAGGCCTGTCAATTCCCTTGTTGCCTTCCCAGGCTCCTGCCTATTTTTGCTTTTTCTATGCCTCTTTACCTAGCTCCTTCTGCAAGATCTGAGCAGCTTATAGAGACTTTCTCTCTCTCCCTCAAGCCAAAACTACCTATCCTCTTTCCATTTCTTTCTTTTTTAGCTTTTTCTCTTTCTTTCTTTCTTTCTCTCCCTCTCTCCCTTCAAGCCTGCTCCATCCTCTTTTCCTTTTTCCATCCCTCTGTCTCTCTTCCTCAAGCCAAGCCTGCCCTATTCTTTCCCTCTTTCTTTCCCCGTCTCACTTCTCTCTTTCCTTCTTATAAAAGCCTGTGTGGTGAAGGATCAAAGTATAATCTTCTTATCAAAAATTAAGCAAAAAACTTCTCTAATTTTTTCCTTAGAAGTACTCCATGTTAAGTGTAATGATTTGGCAGAGGTGGAAAGAAAGAACAATGCATTTTATTATTATGTATTTTGTACAGATTGTATTGTAGTATTTATTTTATTTGAATTTTTAATTCAATTTATTTTATTTTAATTAAAATTAATCTTGGCCTGCTAGAACTTCAAAAATTAAATTTTGATTAAATTCATTTTAATTATTTTCACTTAAATTAAATTAATTGATTGATATTAAATATTACTTTAATAATCAGCACCCTAAAAATTGACCTCAGCCCCCATGAGCCAAGTCACGATCAGGTTTGGCCCACCAGGTTGTTTGAGTTGTGCATGCCTGTAGTATAGTACTAATAGATAAACTTGAAAGCCCTTTACTAAATGCTGGTCCGGGAAACTGTGCATGAAGAATGTAGCGGTCCTTGAAATTCTGCATGAAGAATTTACTGGTCCTTGACTCCAAAAAGGTTGAGAAACACTGGTTTAGAACATCATCTCTTGTCACTTCTATCTGACTCAGTTCTTTAGCCTCCATCCCTGAAAAGCCTGGTTCAGGAAGAAGTATGTACTCAGTATCCTCTGCCGTGAAGACAGACGCAAAGAACTCATTCAGCTTCTCTGCAACTTCCATATCCTCCTTAATAGTTCCTTTCACTCCCTCATTTTCTAATGGTCCAACTGCCTCCCTGGCAGGTTTCCTGCTTCTGATGTATTTAAAGACGTTTTTGTTGTTCCCCTTAATACTTTTGGCTAAATGTTCCTCAAACTCTCTTTTTGCCTCCCTTATTGTCACCTTGCATTTCTTTTGCCAGAGTTTGTGTTCCTTTCTGTTCTCTTCATTTGGACAGGCCTTGCAATTTCAGAAAGAAGTCGTCTTCTTCCCTTTAATGGCTTCCTTGACGGTACCTGTCAGCCATGCTGGCATCCTCCTGGACTTAGTAGTAGCTTTCCTCCTTTTGGGTATACAATCTAACTGGGCTTCTAGTATTGTGGTTTTGAGTAAATTCCATGCACTCTGGAGCGAAGTGACTCTCCTGGATTTCCCTTTCAGCTTTCCTTTCACCATACTCCTCATTTTGGAGAAGTTTCCTCTTCTGAAATTCAAAATGTCTGTGTTAGACATCCTTGGTGATTCCCTCCCCACATGTATGCCGAATTTGATGGCACTGTGGTCACTGTTCCCTGACGTCACGGACCAGGTCCTGGGTGTCACTCAGAATTAGGTCCAAGGACGCCTTCACTCTGGTCGGTTCCAAGACCAACTGTTCTAGGGCACAGTCATTCAGTGTATCTAGAAATTTGACCTCTTTGTCCTGACCTGACTGTGAATTTACCCAGTCTTTGTGTGGGGAATTGAAGTCACCCATTATTACTGCCCTGCCTCTCCTTGACGCCTCCCTGATTTCCTGCTGCAACTCCCAGTCACTGTTGGCATTTTGATCCGGAGGGCGATAGCACGTCCCCCGTAGCACGTTTCCTTTCTGGCTTTGTATAGTCACCCACAGGGTTTCTGTGTAGGACTCTGGTCCACTTAGGTTTTCTAGCTTGTTAGATTCTATCCCTTCTTTAACATACAGTGCTACTCTACCTCCAATGCGCCCCTCCCTGTCCTTTCTGTAGAGTTTATACCCAGGGATAACAGTGTCCCACCGGTTCTCACTGTTCCACCATGTTTCTGTTATGCCCACCATGTCTATTTCTGCGTTAGCAACCAAGCACTCCAGCTCACCCATCTTGGCTCGGAGGCTTCTGGCATTGGCATATAAGCACCTACACTCTGAATCTCTCCCCTGAAGTATGCTATTCTTATGACTCTTTGACCAGCTGGCACAGCCTCCCGCCTGCTCTTTATGCGGTTCTGCTCTGTCCCCTTCTGTTTTATCTGAATTCATTGCACCCTTGCACTTTACAGGATGGCTTTTGCCAAACGGGATACTGCCCAGCTCCCATCAGCTGTTCCCCAGGAACGGGAGCCAGGCTTAGTGGCCATCAGGACGAGGCCCTGGGGCTGGAATCATGGAGAAGCAGATCCAGGCTAGACATCAACAGAAACATCCCGACAAGGGAGAAAATCCAGGCTATGCAGGAGGAGGAGGTATTTCCCAGCCACAAGAGCAGCTCTGTGACCGTGAAACTCTCTGCTCCAGGCTGGGGTGGGCTTCACTGCGGGTCTCCAAGCAGAGGCTGACTGGCTACCTGTGAGTGCTGCTGCAGCAGTTTCGTGCAGGGAGCAGCAGGGTGTGGGACGAGAAGACCTCCAGGGTACACAGGAAGTGGCCATATGTTGAGTCAGACCCTTGGTCCCTCTAGCTCAGTATTGTCTACCCAGACTGGCAGCAGCGGCTTCTCCAAGGCTGCAGGCAGGGAGCTCTCTCAGCCCTATCTTGGAGATGCTGCCAGGGAGGGAACTGGGAACCTTCTGCAGGCAAGCAGGCAGGGGCTCTTCCCAGGGGCTCTTCCCAGAGGGCCCCATCCCTTCAGGGGAATATCTCACAGTGCTCACGCATTAGTCTCCCATCCAAATGCAAACCGGGGCAGACTTTGCTTAGTGAAAGGGACAAGTCCCTTTCACTTGTAAGGTTCCAGGATTCCTGGGGGGGTGAAAAGCAGGTCTAGAGAGGAAGGGGCCTGGCTAAACTGGGTGTTGGCGGCTGCCGGGTATTTACTGGGCGACCCCTCCGCAAGGAGACTGTCTTTGCTCGCGAAAGTGGACCGTGGCCTGTGTGGGGTCTCCCGAAACAGCAGCAGCAGCAGTAGCAGCAGCCCATGCCTTCGGGGGGAACACTCTTCGGCACCAGCCCAGTTTCTCGAGGCCTCGGGGCCCTGGTGGGGATGCGGGGGAAGGGGCGGCCCGGGCAGTGGTCGGCAGCCGAGAAGAATCCCGGCGACATCAGCCGCTCTTCGTCTCCTCCTCCTCCGGTGGACTATCCTTGGAGACTCCCGCCGCGTACAGGACAGGCTCTCATCTCGAGGAGGGCGGCGGCGGGCGGCTTCCCACCGCGCGGGTCCGCCTGGCCTTGCCCACGGCCCCCAGCTGCGCCCTGGAGAGAGAGAGAGAGAGGGAGACCCCTCCCTCCCTCCCTCCACCCTCGTGGCCGAGGCGTGCGCGCGACAGGGGGCGCTAGGACCGCGCTGCGCTCCGAGCCATCTCTCACCCACCGGCGGCGGCGGCGGCAGGAGGGAGCGGGTGGCCACCGGGGCGCCGAGCCGCAGCAGCCGCCCACTTGTGGCCGCCTGCCCGGACAGCCAGGAGCACCGGCAGGCAGGCATGAGTCGCCGCTTCACGGTCACTGCCGGCGAGGAGCCGCGCCCGGGTGCCGCAGGAGGAGGCGGCGACGGCGCTTCCCCGCAGCAGGTGCCGCCCGGCGGGCCAGGTAAGAGCGCGGCAGCCGCCGCCGGGCTCCGGTCTGCGCTGCGGGCGGGCGGATCGGAGCGAGCGGGAGAGCCGGGCCGGGGGCGGCTGCGCCCCCCACTCCTCGCCCGCCCAGAGACCCCGGGGAGGCGGCGGCGGCGGCGCCTTCCCCAACCGCGGGGGCTGGCGGGCGGCGGGGCGTGGAGCTCGCGGAGGGGGCAGCGCAGCAGGCGGGGCGCCCCGCTCTCCGGCGGCGCTGGTGGGTCTCCCCGCAGCCCAGGCGTGGCGGGGTGGAGCCGCGGCCAGCCCGGGGCGGGGGCTTCTTTCCAGGCAGGAAGAGGCCGGGCGGCGGCGGCGGCGGCGCTCCTCTCTTTCTGGACGGGCGGCGACACGCCCCTTCGCCGGGGGGGGGGGGGCGGAGGAGGCTGCTGCGCTTGGGTCCTGGGGGCTAGCCGGCCCCGGAGGAGCCCCCCGCGGGCGCCGAGGCGGCAGCTCTTGCCCCGCACCCGCTGTAGGGTCCTGGCTGCGGCGCGCCTGCCCGTCCTCGGCTGGGCTGCCTTCCGGCGCCCGTTACCGGAGCAGTATTGATCGTGGAAGGAAACCCAAGCCGGGCAGCCGCCTCAGCACTTCTCCGCCTCGACCTTCTCTCCCCAGGAAAGGGCGGCTGGGGGTGGCGGGTCCTGGGTGGCCCCCCCCCCTGCGGCTTGTTAACTGGGATGCGGAGGGGTCTGGAACAACTGGTGGCGGGTAGGTGACCCGTGAGGCCGAAATCTGGTGGCGACTCTCTTCCGAGCTGGTTGGCATACCCGCCTCCCTTCTTCTAAGCCGAGAGATGGAGTGGTGATGGGGAGTGCGCTCTGCACGCTCTCAGAGGCACTCTTTGCAAAGATACCAGATGCGGGGATTGAGCGATGGGAGCCTTGGCCGGCTGGACCTGCCAGAGCTCTCCTGTCGCCTGGTCAGCCGCGGGGCCAGCCTTGGCGTTTCCTTCTGGGGGAGCAGCAGGGTGCTTGCGGCTGCCTCTTGTGTGCCCGGACACGGTGCCCGGACAGGGAGGGGGCCACGGGAGTGTTTAGGCCGCAGGCCAGCACAACATAAGGCCCCGGGGACGGGCCCAAAGTTCTGCGGTGCCTGAGGTGAGGTGGGGAAATGGTGCCGTGCCCCATGGGCCTGGGAGGGGTCAGACCCCTTTCAAAATTAAGCTTTAAAAGGGCAGAGAGGAGGAGAGTTTGCTAGCAGTCTCCTCTTCTCCCCTCATGCTGTGGTCAACTGATAATTGCTTCCATTAATAGTTTGAATGATGAGTAATTAATAATTTCTCTCATTGATATTTAATAATTTTAATGTAATCATTACTTTGCTGAACATTTGCCTCGCCCCCCCCCCCACACCAAGTCGTGGTTGGTTCTGGCCCACTGGGTGGCTTGAGGTGCGCTCAGGGGCAGCAGGCACAGAGGGCTGGACGGGGCTGGCTCGGGGGTTCAGACTGGGGCCGGCCAGACAGGAGGCGCGAGGCTGTCCAGAGCTCAGTCCAGCCAGGAGCAGCTTGTCCTCATGGGGCGGCGGGGGGGGGGGGAGGCACAGCTGCATCTGCTTCCTGGCAGCAGCCTGGTGGTTCCTCTCTCTCCCCCCTCGCTCAGCTTTACCTGATGAACTGCTGGCTGGCAGCAGGCTGCATGGCTCTCTGGTGGGGTGGGGAGGGAGAAGAACTACTTGAGCAGCCCCCTTAGGCGCCCCCCCCAGCATCTGAGGAGCAGGATCTGGCCGAGCAGGAGGGCCCAGCTGGCCCAGAAGGAGGGGGCGGCTGCTCCTGGGACCCGGCTGCAGGAGGAGCAGCAGCGGCAGCAGCGAGGTCCGTCCGCAGAGAGGCAGGCGGCTTGCGGGTGTTGCGGCTCAAGGCTCCGCAGCAGACTGGAGGCCTTGGGGAGGAGAAGCGGCCTGCACTGCTAGGTGGGAGCTGCACACACTCTGGTGTCCAAGCAAGGCTGGAGGTGCCAGCTGTGGACGGTGATCCAGCGGAGACACCCTCCTACCCAGCCAGGCCTTGAACAAGGTGGGAGGAAAAGCCCTCTGTACCGCCTGCTGCTGCTGAGCGCATGACCACACCCAGCCCCTCCGGCCTTGTTTTGAACTCCTGCACGAGCAGAAAACGGGAGTGCCTGCAGGGGAAGCTTCTCCTGCCCAGCTTCTGCTTACGAGAACCCGCTGTGGATGCATTAGTTGTGTTTCCATCCTGCCTTCCTCCGCAGAGCAGCACTTTAGCTTCACAACAGCCGTGTGGAGTTGGCTGCACAGAGAGGAAGAGGCTTGCCGAAGGCCAAGGCCACCTGGTGAGCGTCCAAGCTGCGGGCTGGTTTGCCCCCAGGGTGGTTCCCTCAGCTATGCCGGCGCTCCAGCGGCCGCTCCGCCCGGGCGTAACGGCCAGTCTCGACGCCTCCTGCGTAGCTGGCTGGCTGATCATCTCAGGTCTTGCCGGTTCTGCTAGCAACTCGGGGTTAGTCAGGCTTGCCTTAGTGGGCTCTACTCAGGTGCAAAGGGCTCCTCAAAGGGGCTCAGCTTGCCTGGGTTGGCCCTGCTGCCCTAGTTCCCTGGCAAAGGCGTTGCTGTCCTGGCCTGGCCACCGAGGGAAGGCTCCAGCCTTCAGAGCAAAGGCCGGCTTGGAGGCTCAGGCCTCTCCCTGGGTCTGGCTGCCTTGGTGGCAGCAGCATCGGGCCCTCCCGCGGGCGCCTGGGCGGATGTGTGCCCCTGTGGCCTCCGTCCAGCAGAGCAGGGAGGAGGAAGACCCCAGAGGGCTGCTGTGACTAAGCGCCCGGAGTGGACGAGACGAGTTGCTTATGACCAACTTGACTCCCACCCAGTCCAGTGGGACTCATTTCCTCTGGCTGCCACCGGTTGTAGTTCGGGCGACATCATTCTATACACCCCTTTTCACCGCGGAAGTTCACAAAGCGGTTTTAGTGGCGAAGGGCGTGGGGGGGGGGCTGCCAGCAGGGAATGCCGCTCCTCAGCGCTTGCCCGTCTGCGCTTGCCACACGGCCAGGAGTGGCTCAAGCCGGGGGCGGGGGGGGCGGGCAAGGGGGCACAGCTGCCTCTGTTTCCTGGAGCTCTGTCTGCTCCTCTGTTTCCTGCCCCAGCGTTAGCGGGAGCTGCACAGCCTGCAGCCTGGTCATTCATCAGGTAGAGCTGCACAGTTAACTGTGCACCTGATGAATGGCCAGCCTGCAGGCCATGCGTGGGGCGGGAGAGAGAGGAGCAAGTGGAGTTCTGGGAAGCAGAGGCAATGGTGCCTGCAACTAATGCTCTGGTCCGGTTTGTCTCCCAGATCAGCCTTTGCTCTGCGAGGAGACCACCTGCAGCATGCTGGGCCTGTTGGGATCCCCAGGGGCTGCGCAGACAGGCCTCTGGTTTCTATAGGCTTCCTCGATGGCTGCAGTCCATGCTCTTGGGGGACTGGGTTGCAGCCGTCCTCCTGCCACTGGGCATAACCAGATCCCGTGTGTGTGTGTGTAAGCATTTATAGGCTAAGGTGGCTTTAAAAAAACATGGGTACAGTAATTTGGGCTTTTAAATACAGTAATTATTATTATTATCCAGAGCTGTGTACAACATACTTAAGTTTCTCCTCACAACAACCCTGTGAAGTGGGTTAGGCTGAGAGAGAAGTGACTGGCCCAGAGTCACCCAGCTAGTCTCATGGCTGAATGGGGATTTGAACTCGGGTCTCCCCGGTCCTAGTCCAGCACTCTAGCTGGCTCATGGTGATTTCATGTGTTGTGTGTTTTTACTTGATGTGTTAATGATGTGTTGTGAGCTACCCAGAGAACAATGTATTTTGGGGTGGCGAACAAATAAAGCGGATGACTGTTGTTGTTAATGGAAACAGCGAATAGCCCAGCAGCAACATTGGCTGCAAATCCCACCAGGCAGAGAGGGACAAACATGAGGGAAGACGTGCAGCCCTCACCCCTGGGGTGCGCTGGAGCGAGGCTGGCTCCAGAGGCAGGTCCCAGCTGCAAGCCAGCTCTTCCCAGGGGTGTCCAACCCACGCCGAGCCCGCGGGCGGCCCACTCCAGATCAGTGGACCCTCCTGGCCAGGAGAACCTCTGCCTTGGTCTGGCCCACTCCAGACTGAGTTCCAGGCTCTTGCTCTCGTCCCGCCCATCGCTGGCTCCAGGCACCAATCTAGAACATGCACAGCCCCTCCGCCAAGGACGGGCGTGAGATGCACCATTGTACACACTGGTCACTCTCCACGCCAAATCCCTGAATGGCCTCTCCCAGAGATTTCACAGCACTATTGAAGAGTATGAGGACAGGATGGAGCCCTGCAGGGTAGCAGTAGCCAGCAGCCAAGGTCCTGAGCAGAGGTCCCCAGCATCACCACCTAGGACCTACCCATCGGGACGGATCTGAGCCGCTGCAAATCAGGGTCCCCTCACCTCGTCCTGGCCAGGCGGTCCAGGAGGGTATCATGGATGGGGGTATTGAAAACCAATGAGAGGTCCAGCAGAGCCAAGGCAGTGCCCGGCAGCTGTGAAAAAGGCAAGTTCCATACTTGGGATCACGAGGAAAGGGCAATGAAGCTAAAGCTGCTAAGCCTAATGGCACAGCAGGAAAATGACTAGCAAGCCAGAGGTGGCGGGTTCGAATCCCCGCTGGTGTGTTTCCCAGATTATGGGAAACTCCTCTTTTGGGCAGCAGCAATATAGGAAGATGCTGAAAGGCATCATCATCTCATACTGCGTGGGAGGAGGCCATGGTAAACCCCTCCTGTATTCTACCAAAGACAATCACAGGGCTCTGTGGACTCCAGGAGTTGACACCGACTCGATGACGGCACACTTTACCTTTAACACGTCTGCATGCATACAACTGTCTCTAAGCAGTCAGTTCTGCACACCTTGTGAGCCCAGCTTTTTCAGGGCATGTTGGCTAGGTACATAGACGTCTACCTCCTCCTCCTCCCCTGGATCTAGAGGCGCTCTGTGGAGCTGGCACCCATTTTTCCAGCTGGCTGCAGCCAGCCCTGCTGCAGGCTCTGCTTGCTTTGGAGACTCCCTCTGTGTGTGAAGTGCTGGGAGAGTGAAAGCCTGGTGTGTTATTGCTTCTGAAGTCAGGCAGGAGGAATAGGGATGTGGAAGACAGGAAAGCAGGAACTGAGAGACAGGGTGCAGAACGGTCTCTGGGGTGGGGAAATGGAAAAGAGGGTCTGCGGGGAGAGAGAAAACCTAGAGTATGTGATGAGGTGCAGAGGAGGAAGAGAGTGCAGTGTTGTGGGCATGAGAGGCAGTGAACAGAGAAGCCTCTGGTCAGAGAGAGCAAGAGAGCAGGCTATGGGGATGCAGAGAGGAAGTGGGTGGGGGTTGAGCAGAGAGCAAACCCTGGGTTTGAAACTGGGCAAAAATGCTTTCCCAACATTACTCATTGGATAGTAGCGTCATCTAGTCCACATTTTACCAACTGATCAGCAAGGATATCGTGGGGAACTTCCTGCGAAGCTTTCCTGAAATCCAGCTCCGCGGTGTCCACGGCGTTCCCATGATCGACTGCACCAGTAACCCTGTCAGAAGAAGGGAAGCACATAGATCTGGCTGGCTCCCCCTGCGGACCCCCCCCCCCGTCCTTTTCTAAGAGCTCCCAGAGGGGCTGCTTCATGTTCTCTTCTGGGATCTTGCCAGGTTCTGATGTTGAGCTGGCTGGTCCCTTTCCCCGCTTTCTTGAATGTGGGGACAAGATGTGCTCGACTCCAGTCTCCATTTGACTCCTCTTCTCCTCTTGGGTTCTCTAGGAGTTTTCCAAGATTACCGACAGTAGTTCTGAGGTCACAGCTACAAGTTCCGTCCGTACCTGGGGATGTAATTCATCTGGACCAGGAGGTGGAAACCCATTGAAGGTAGCTAGGTGTTCTCTGATCACTTCTTTACCTGTCTGGAGGTGCATTTCCCCAGGAGTGTCAAAGCTGCCAGGCTGGGCCACAGGTGCCAAGTCGGCTTTCATTGGCTCTGCCCCCTCTCTGCCCCCTGCCCCCACTTCACTGTCCTCTCCACCTTTCTTGCTCTTCCTCTTGGGCTGGACGTACCCAGTAAGCCTCTTTCGCTTGTTTTTGGCATCCCTCGCAAGCCTCTGCTCCTTCTGAGCCTTGGCTTTCCTGACACCATCCCGACAGGATCAGGCCACGCTTGTCCTCTTCCCTGGTTCTCTGCCCTTCCTCCCTCACCCTGAAAGTGCCCTTTCTGCTTCTCAGCTGCTCAAAGAGGTCTCCATCCACACGGGCTTCTTGAGCTGTCTCCCATGTTTCCCTCTCTGGGGAACGTTTATTTATTTATTTTTACATTTATTTCCCACTCTTCCTCCGAGGCTCCCAGAGCAGTTGACATGGTTATGTTTGTCCCCACAACAACCCTGTGAGGTAGGTTAGGCTGTAACTGGCCCAGAGTCACCCAGTGAGTTCCATGGCTGAGTGGGGTTTTGAACCCAGGTCTCTCTGGTCCTAGTCTTGCTTCTCAGAATCTCCCTTCTCTCTTGGGATCTTTTCTCCTGTAGGATTTCTAGACATGGAATCCTACCTAGTTTTCTCTGAGCTCATTCAGTTCAGCTTTCCTGACATCCAGGGCGTGCATTGGACTCCCTGCGTTTTCCCTCCCCTTCGGTTGACGATGAATTCCAAGAGGGCCTGGTCTCTTTCCCCAGGGCTCACTCCACTCCCACCACTCCTCAACCAATGAGGCCCTGTTTGGTGAGCATTCAGTCCCGGGTACCCGGCCCCCTTGTTGGTCCCTGGCCCCCTTGGTCTCCCGGGCTCTAGGCAGGACAGTGTCCTTCACTGCAAAGCCAGGGGGCCAGTGGTGGGCCCCATCCACCCTGCGTGGGACTCCCTGTCAATGGGAAGCGGCATCCAAAGCGGAAACCTCTGCCCTGTCCCTCCCCGGCACCCTGTGAAGACGGCCATGCGGTGCTGCCAAGGGGTCCCCTGAAGGGGAATGGAGCCCTCCTGAGCCCCTGCACCTGTCTTGGAAGGCAGGCAGAGAAGCTAGGAAGTCTCGCTCCCGCCAGGGCTCTCTCACTTTTGCAGGGGTCTCCCAGCGCAAGACTGTGCGGAGGTCAGCAGCAGCAGCAACAAATATTTTCAACCAATGTTTCCCAGTTTACATAGAGAAATAACCAACCAACCAACAAGATGGCTCCCTGTCCCCAAAGGGCTCACCATCTAAAAAGAAACCTAAGATAGACACCAGCAACAGCCACTTGAGCTACTGTGCTGGGGCTGGAGAGGGCCAGTTGTTCTCCCCCTGCTAAATACAGAGAATCACCACTTTAAGAAGGTGCCTCTTGGCCCAGCGAGCAGGTGCGAAACGGCTCCCACGCTGAAGGTTTCTTGCCAAAGTGGCCTCTGCTTACAAAATAGTGAAGATCATTGGGCTGGGGAGAGCTTTTACAGGTCTCTTCCACCCAAACCCATCTGTAAACACCCCCCACTCCCCCCCCCAAGATTTGTCCTTTGCTTTGAACCAGCTGGGGCTTGGAGTGGTGCCTGATAAGCCCCAGGGTTTTGCTTCCCCAGAGCGACTGACCCCCAGTCACGAAGAGAGCCAGGAAGGTGGAGGCCCCTTTGGGTGGAGGCTTCTTCCCAGCCAGCTGAGCAGGAGCAAAGGCCCCTCCCCACCCTCCAGGTGTGCTGAGGAAGGTGGGCGCTCCCGGAGGTGGCTGCAGCTGGCACGGCTGGCCCAGTGGGGGCTCCTGGGGGCAGCTGCAGAGCTGGGGCTGCCTGTGGGTGAGCAGGGCTCTGCGGACTGTGTCAGGGTGCTTCCCATCAGGCAAATGGCTTGGACGGGGAGCAGCCGTGCTCATCTGCTGTCGGAAGAACAGGGCAGAGCCTTGTACGGTGCCTTCCAAAGGAACAGGTCTGTGATGGCCATCCTCTTTCAGTGCCTCCTGCCTCTGTGCTTGAAGAGAAGTGGGGAGCAGGTTAGACACACACACCCCCGCCCCTGCACCTACCCAGGATCTGAGGAGCTTGCTTGGATTCTGGCTTTGGTGCCCTCCTGCCCCAGCACCACCCTCCACCCCCAAGAACTGGACCTGCTTGTTCTCTTTCTAGTTCAGCTGGAGGACCTTTTGAGGGGCAAGGAGGAGCTTTAGCCCTGGCTGGGAAACTCCAGGCCTGGAGCTCCCTCTGGTGGCCAAAGCCTTTTTTGCAGAGGCATGGTTTGTGTTCTGAGACAGAACCCCAGTGCCTTGTGGAAAAGTATGCTGCGTCTCAGCATCCAGTGGTGGCAAGGAAAGGACCAGGACGCCGCTCCCCTGGTGAACACACCTCCCTTGCCCTCTTGATAGTTGCCGAGAGGCCTTGGGCCATCATGTCTGAGTGCTGAGGGTTGCACCTGAAGCAGCCTCACAACTCCAGGGTTGAAACGGACCACCCAATCAGGACAGCATGAGAAGCAGCGAGGCTGAGGAACTCCCCATCCTCAGGGATCCACAGATGCAGGTTTAGCCCACTAGCCAGCCGTTGCTGGTGGTCGCCCTCGGCCCCCTTTCTTCCCTCAGACCCTGTTCTGGCACCCAGGCTGGGGGCTCAGGAGGGAAGCAGGTCTTTGGTCCTTTGCACTGGGAGATGGGGAAGGGAAGCCACAGGGAGAGCCCTGATCTCCGGGGGGGGGGGCTCAAAAAGGACCCCTGCTGTTTCTCACCTTCTCCAAAAGGGCACTGGCAAGGAGCCCTCTGGGGAGCGGGGAGCCGTATGGTGCTGGGTGTTGTTCTCACCAGGGGGCTGCTGGGGGCACGCACCACTGGCGAGCTGGCAAGTGGGTGTGTAGATGCTGCCGCTGCCGCCGCCGCCACCACCACCACCTCCTCTGCCGCCCAGACCGTCCCTCCACAGACGCCTGAGTGGGACTGCCTCTTCCGGATGGGGCGCTAATGGGCACTGCAGACAGCACCCATTGCGAAGTGTTATTACACAACACTTTACAAAAGAAGAGGCAGGTCCCTGCCCCCAGGACATTGCAATCTATTTTCTGACAGTGCAGAAGAGAAGTGCGGGGCACGGGGTGGGGGGGAGGTGGAGAAGGCCAGCAAAACAAAGGATGCCACTGTGCAAAGGGGGTGACCCAGCAGCTTCCAGGGGGAGGAGGGAGTTCTAGGCACAGGGAGAAGCTGTGCAGCCGTGGAAGGGAGTGGGGGGGGCATCGATAGCTGAGCTGCTCCTAATCAGGGGGGGGGGTTGGGGTCCGTGGTGTCCCATTTGCATTGTGTGCTCCTGGCTGCTCCCAGCTGGGATATCTCTGGTCACCTGACAGATCAATGAGCCCAAGCTTTAGTTGACTAACTGGCAAGGATGAATTCTGATCCATGGGGCTGAGGGCTCCGGTGTATGTTTGTTATGACGGGATGGAAAGGAAACTGCTGCTCTCCTTCCCTTCTGGGCATGGATGGCAACTTGGGTTTATCCGACTGGAAGTTGCCTCTCACTTCTGTTCCGCCCGGACCTACACGGAGACTCTGGGTCCCATGCCTTTCATGGGGGAAAAGGCTGGGCCCAGTCAAGACCAAAGGGGCAGCCCTCCTGGACGCAGACGGGCTCATCTGGGCGCTTTCCAGATTGCACGCCACAACAGGGGGGAAAGGCTTCGGCTTGGCAGGGTCGTCTTGAAGACCACCCCCAGAATCTCAAGCTCCTGCTGCAATGGGGAAATGCAGCTACTTTTCTGCAACGGACTTGCAACGTGTTGTAGTGCTAAATCGCAGAGATGAAACCCCAAGTAAGGCATCATCGGGGATGTGAACGGCCCCTTGCTGTCCACGCAGGGACTGCGGTGTCGCCACACAGGCAGCACACTTTGCAGATCCGTCGTGACCCTGGGGTGGGGGTTGATCTGGAAAGCGCCCTGAAGCTGCTTCTCCCCAGTGGGGGCAGTGGGTACGTGGCTCCTCTGTGCAGGGGTGCTTTCCTCCTCTGGCCAGTATTGCTGTGGGTCCCTTCTGGGGATGGAGGAGCTGGGCTGGCAGCTGGGAGGGACTCAGGACCAGGAGCAGGCAGGAGCGTTGCTCTTGGGAGCAGCAAGACTGACATGGATTCGGGGAGACGGGCGGGTGGGGGGGGGGAGAGTAATGCAGCCTCCTTGCTTATTCGCCACCTCCCTTTGAAGAGTGTCCTGTTTCATCTCAGTGACTGCTTTCTGTTGTTTATTGGGTGACTTTTGATTGTCCTCTCCTGCTCTCTGATTTGTGTTTTGACGTTTGTTCTTTTTAAAGTTATTGTTGGGTATTTTCTGTCTATGCTGTCAGGTGTCTGTGCAGGCGGAAAGGTGGGATAAGAATCTTCTAAATTAAAAACAACAACACCCAGCACCCCATCTCTGCACCACTTCCAAAAGAGGCAGTTGTTTCAGCGCTCACAATGCAAACAGGCTCACCCCCCACCTGATGGTAAATCAGCACTTGATCGGGATGTTGCCCCCTTTCCTGGCTCTTTGCCAGAAGGGACCCACTGGCCAAATGGAATGGGGCTTGTTGCTCAGGGGGTAGTGAGCAGCTGGAGCTGTCTGGGAAGGGCACCCTGGCTCCCAGGTCTCCTCCAGGGGTGCTGCTGCCAGGCCGCCTGTGCCCAGTGCTCTTCCCCTGAGGCTGGGCTGGCATCCTTCCCTGAACCAGCCACCCCCTCCCAGTCGCCCCTGACGCTCCAGGTGGGGAGGGCCAGCTGCTTTGCTCTTCACCGATGGTGGGGGTGAGGGCTTCTTCCGGATCTCCTTCTCTCGAGGGGCTGCCTTGGGGCCTGATTTCCAGCCCCTCAAAGGTGTGGCTATAATTGAGTGGATGGGTTCAAAGAACCTCCCCCCCCCCCGTTCCTGAGGGCCCTGCAGCTCCACCCCTTCCTGTTTTCTCCATTATCTGCCTGGCTCCGAGGGGCGGACAGGGACCCCGTCTCCCCTAGCTACGCCCCTGCCCCTCGCCAGCAGCCACGCAAGGAGCAGGCTCCTCTGGCTCTCAGCTCCTCCTCCCAGCAAACGGAAGGGGCTGCAGCCTCTGCACGGAGGTCAAAGGGCCAGTTCTGTCCGGGAAACAGGGGCCGCTCCCCAGAGGCGTATCTAGGGAAAATAGTGCCTAGGGCAAGCACTGAAATCGCACCCCCTGTCCAAACATCCAACACCCATCTTTCATATAACTTTACCATAATATCAGCTGAAAAATACAAGTCAAGCTCATTAATTTTTCAAAAACAATTTAGAAAACTACAAATTTCAGTATGCTGGGGCTCATGAAATACCCAAATACTATGTGGAGGTGTACTTGGAAAACTAATGTCTAATTCTCTACTATGCATTGTAGCATCACTATTACATGAGTTTTTAAAAGAAATGGAGAATTTGACTTTTCCCTATTTACTCTGAAAATAATTAAAAGATATGCAGAGTAAACTGTGTCACTGCTTGGAATATATTCTAGTCTTTCAGAAAGACAATTAAAATGAGAGAAAGAGAGCAAGAAACTCCCAGTGGGCCTTAACACTAAGGATTTCACACTGGTTCAAAGACAAACTCACCATTAATAGCCGTATTATTAAGACATCACATTTAACTCACTAATCACAAGAAGCAAAGTAAGAGCAAATGAATACAATCCTAGCTCATAAGCTTCAGCTCATTATTCACAAACCCTGATTCTCTGTACATAGTGCCAAACTGAATATGTGTACAGTGACTTATATTATATTAATTTTTTTTAAAAAAAATACCTTTAGCCCCTAAAGACTGTGGGGTGGGTCTGCAAAGGTTCCCGCTCCCCTTGCTGGCCTCTAGGGCTTGGCAGAGACCATTTGAGCATGTGTGGTGGCTATATAATATATATATATATACTGAAAACAAAATGGCTGCCACACATGCTCAAATGGCCTCTGTGAAGCCTGGCATGGGGGCCTCACAGAGGCCATTTGAGCATGCACAGTGGCCATTTTGTTTTCAGTGGCCATTTTTTTTTAAAAAAATTTTTTTAAAAAAATGACACCCCCCTTCAAGTGGTGCCCGGGGCATGTGCCCTGCCTGCCCTACCCTAGATACGCCCCTGCCGCTCCCAAATGGAGGTGCCCAAGGGCCGCTGCTCTCTGGGGAACGTGCAGCCAGAGCCACAAGCAGTGGGAGAGGAGATGGACCAGAACCAGCCCCGCCCCCCACCCCCCTGGCCATGTGCAGGTGGGGCCAAGGCAGCTCAGAAGGAAGGTACTTTGTCCCTAAAGGAAGAGCAGGTGCCGAGAGTTGCCCCAGAGACCGATCCAGCAGTGGGGCAAGACAGAGGATCCTCCTGTCCAGATCTTGCCGGATTGCGAAGCAGATTGGGAGCTTGCTCAGTGCAGCCAGCCCAGGCAAGGCGCGGGAGGAGGTCTGCTCTGAAGCAGAGGGGCCGGATTCTGTGGCAGGAGCCAGTCCTGGGCCAAGGCATCTTCGCACCCTGGCCTCGTCTTGCCAGAGTCAGCCCAGCCATGGCCCAGAGGGGTGTCCTGGGTCGGAGCAGTGCCGGGCAGCCCCGGGGTGGCGTGGAAAGAATAGGGTGGCTCGAGACCCCCAGGAAAGAGGCGGGGGGGTCATCCAGGAGATCCGACTCCACCTCAGCAGCTGTGCCTCCTGGTGGTGGCCGGGCCTTGCTAGCAGCCCCCTGCCCCCCCCCCGGGTTGCCCAAAGGCTGGAGAGGAGGCTGTTGGGGGAAAGGCACCCAGTTCTCAGGCAGGCAGCTGCAGCCAGCTCTGCCACCCCCCGCCAGCCCCCAAGCTGGCCATGCCCTCCTTCCTGACCCACAGCAGTGCCCTTCTGGGGCCTCCCTTTGCTCCTCACCTTGATTGGGCTTCCTCCTCCTCCTCCTCCTCCCCCCCCCCCGGGCTGGGCTGCTCTGGGAGAGCTCTGGACCCCAGCTGCCTGCCTGCCCGCCCACCCCACACGTCTCACATGGCCCAGAGCGAGTGCTTCTGGGGCGGAGTGGAGTTTGCTCCCCAGTGCAGGCCGGCCCTCCCCTCCCGGAGCTCCTCCCACCAGGCCTGTGTGCAGCCCCTTGCTGGCTGTGAGTGGGCTCCATGCTGCAGGCTCCCCGCACCCTCCTGGCAAGGGGTCGAGGGGGGCCGGGCAACCAGGCTCCTTCAGTGCTTGGAGCTCAAGGCTGCCCCTGAGGAGGGTAGCGTGGGTGAGGGCCCTTGCTGCTGGCATCACCACCTGCCTGGCTGGGGCGGGGGTCCTTTCAGCAGGTTGTGGTGGGTGCTTCCTGTGGGTCTCCAAGGCAGGCCCCTGGCCAGGCATTGAGGCCCGCCTGCCCCAGCAGCAGAGACCTGTGTGAGTCAGTAGCTGCCTGGCTCTTCTCTCTCCCGCCCTGCCCGAGAGCCGTGCTGCATGCAGGCTGACCATTCGTCGGGTAGAGCTGCGTGGTTAAGCTGACCCATGGCCAGCCTGCAGGCAGCCTGGCTCTCAGAGGGGGGAGGAGAAGAGAGGAGCCACCTGAGCTCTTGAGCTCTCACCTGAGCGCCACCCCCGGCCTGTTAGGACAAGCTGCTCTGGGGTGGGGGTGGCCATCACCGTGACTTCATGCCCCACCTCACCCCTCCCTTGCAGACCCAGGCTCTCGCCTTTCATGGGGAGTCGGGACCGAGAGAGAGGAGGCGGCTGCTGCTGCTGCGGCTGCTGCTGCTGCGTGTCCCAGTTCTTGCACCCGCCCGCCCGCCCGGGGGATACTCCAAGATCCAACGCGTTTCTTAAAATAAACCCTGAATTAGATCGGTGCTCAGCGCCACCGTGCAGCTGCTATGGCAACGCCAGACCTGGTTCAGCAGCCGCCGCCGGATGGATGGATGGATGGAGGGGCGCAGGCGGGGGAGGGGGCGTGCCACTTGCCCGGGTGGGCAGCTCGTGGGGTGTGTGGGGCAGCACACACACACGCACACACGTCTTGCACAGCCTTCCTCCAAAAGGAGCCCAAAGGCAGCGGGCGGGCGGGCAGGCGGGGGGGTGCAGTCCAGGCTCGGGGGGCGGGGGGCTCCTGAGAGGAGCGCTGAGGCGAAGGCGCAACAGCGGGGTGTGTGTGTGCGGGGGGGGGATGCACTGGGCTGAAAAGGGGGTGGCCTTCCTTCCAGGGGGGCGGAGCGGGGGCTGGTGGTCACTGCCAAGAGGAAGCCGGGCACACGCACAGGCTGCAGGCTGGAAATGTCAAGCTACAGCCGCAGCAGCAGCAGCAGCAGCAGCACCACCACCGTCGCAGTCTCCATGGCAACCGGCTGCTTAAGGAGGCCCTCTTGTTTCCAAGGCAACCAGGCTGCCTGTCTCCCGCTCTCCTTCTGCTTGATGGGATCCCACAAGCTTTATTTTGGGGAGAGGGAGGAGGGGCAGCGCCTCAGAGGGCAGGGGGGCAGGCGGGGGCTGGCGGAGAGGCAGCGGCCTGGGCATGGAGGGGCCCAAGCCCCCTCCCTCCCTCCCATCCAGGCGCAGGGAGAAGAGAGTCTCTGAGCACCTACAGAATGCCTTCCCCCCCCTCCATGGGCGCAACCACAGCAAGGCCTGGCCCCCACCGCTGGGCTGAGGGCTGCCCCCAAACAAGGGGGACCCTGAGCACCAGGACATTAACTCCTGCCCTAGTTGCCCTTGAAGCTCACAGTGGTGGCCTGTGGGCACTCTGCACGCCCTCTGAGACCCCCCTGTCGAGAGGCGTGGCCTCGTGGGCACCTGGAGCGAGTCCTGCCCTTCTGCCCTGCTGAGGTGTGGGCTGAACAGGCTTCCTTGGGGGAGGGGGCGGAGGGGGGGCCTCTTCCCTGCCCTCTCTGGCCTGGGGCCCTTCCGCAATTCTGCTCCCCACCTGCTGTGGGACCAGTGCTCCCACCATGCACAGCCATCCTTTATGGAGGGGAGTGGTAGTCCCATGACCTCTGGGGACCCAGCTCGGGAGGCCCTGTGCTATAGGGCTAGGGTTGGGGGCTTCAGCCGGCTGTGAGGGCAACTCCCTTCCCTGCAGCCACTCGCTGCATCCAGTGGGGTGGGGTGGGGTGGGGGGGGGTGGCTCTGTTGGGCAGAAAGGGAACTGCGGAGGTGGGGTGGACCAGCTCCTGCACAGAGCTGGCAGCAGACCCAAGCGAGGGGGCCGGGCGTTGGGGCTCCTCTGGCTCAGCTCCTCCAGAGGGGGCCAGCCACAGCTGAGCCACCCCCCCCCCCTCCAGCCTACTCGTACCGGCTTGTGGGAAGGCGGAGGCCGCAAGAGACTGTGTGCAAGGCGCTCTGCACATGTTCCAGGTGGCACCAAGGGTCAGGCAGGTTCTGCAGGGAGACTGGCCCTTCCGTGGTGCTGTGGGCCCCCAGGGCTTGCTGTCCACACACCAGGCACCGCTTGGTGCAGGGGGGGGGCGAGGGGAGGGAGGAGGCTGGCCCCTGGCCGCCCTGGCACACACAGCCCCCCCCCCCGGCCCTGGACGTATAAGAGGCAGTCTTATTTTCAAGGGGCCGCCTCCCTCAGCCCCCCCCCGCAACTGGCCAAGGCCTCAGGGAGCGGGGGGGGAGAGGCCAGGCGCACCACTGGGAGATGAGATGGGGCTGCCCCATTTGAGACCCCCGGCACTGTGCTGCCTCTGGTGGTCCCAAGTGGGGCTGGGCTGCCGGGCGCCTGGGGCAGGCTGGCCCTCTCTCAGCACTTCAGAGCTGGGCTGCTCTGCCCCTGAGGCTGGCACGGAGCCTCCCCTTGGCCTGGCCCCCGGGACCTGCAGGGTTCACCCCCAGTGTGCTGAGGAGCTGGCCAGGCTGCTCACAAGGTCCCCACTGCCCCACTCTCTGGCAGGGGCGTGGCAACACACCCGTGCCTCCCACCCAGCAAGTGAGCCTGCCTCCCCCAAAGTGCCCTCAGGTGCTCAGCTGGCCCTTGGCCAGCGCTCTGGGGCAGCCCAGGCAGGCAGACTCCTGCCCCATCTCTTGGTGCTCGTGTCGGATGGGCCCCACATCTTTCTTGCTCAGAAATGGCTGTTGGCATGGCTAGCCTCGTGAGGCTGTACCCGAGACTGTGGGGCCTTGATTCTTCTTGGGGGGCAAGGCAGGGCAGACACCCCCCCTTTCCCCCTCACTCCCCCAGGGTTGGGACTCTGCCTCCCTCGTTTCTGTTCTTGGGCTAAATCAGGCACCCTTTGCTGATGCTCAGGGTCTGTTTCGGGCTCCCAAGACAAGAAGAGGGTCGCTGCCGCCCCACCCTGGCAGCCCCATCCTCCCCCGGCCCCCTTTCATCCCCTGAAGGCAAAGAGGCTCAGGCCTGCCCTGGAGAGTGAGTGAGCGTGAGAGCGACCCCTCCGTCAATGGCCCAGAGCAATCTGCAACAGCCTTCTCTGCCCCCTGGCAGCTGTGGGATCTTCTAGGGAGGGGATGCATTCTACGTAAGGACAGTCCTGCTGGATCAGGCCCCTCAAGGAGGCCCATCCAATCCAGCATCCTGTTTCCCACAGTGGCCCACCAGCTGCCTCCGAGAAGCCCACAGGCAAGAAGTGAGAGGGGCCTGCCCTCCCTCCTACTGTTGCTCCCCTGCAACTGGGATGGAGAGGCATCTTGCCTCTGAGGCTGGAGGTGGCCCATAGACACCAGACAAGTAGCCATTGATAGACCTGTCCTCCATGACTTTGTCTAACCCCCTTTTAGAGCCACCCAGCCTATTGGCTGTCACCACATCTTGTGGCAGAGAACTCCATAGGCTGATTTATGCATTGTGTGGGAAAGTATTTCCTTTTATTATTTTATTATTATTTTTACATTTATATCCCGCTCTTCCTCCAAGGAGCCCAGAGCGGTGTACTACATACTTGAGTTTCTCTTTCACAACAACCCTGTGAAGTAGGCTAGGCTGAGAGAGAAGTGACTGGCCCAGAGCCACCCAGCAAGTCTCATGGCTGAAGGGGGATTTGAACTCGGGTCTCCCCGGTCCTAGTCCGGCACTCTAGCCACTACACCACGCTGGCCTTCAGTTTCATAGAATGACCTCTAGTTGAGACTCCATGCATAATTGTACACCCCTCTGTCATGGCTCCCCATAGCCACCTCTTTTCCAACCTCAGGGGCTTCTAGGTCCACAGCCGGTTTCCCTAATTGGATGCCCCCCGCAAATGCCACAAGAGCAGCTCTCTTCTCCAGGAGGAGAGCTGGTCTTGTGGGAGCAAGCATGACTTGTCCCCTTTGCTAAGCAGGGTCCGCCCTGGTTTGCATTTGATGGGGAGACTCCATGTGTGAGGACTGGGAGACATTTCCCTTCGGGAAGAGCATCTGCAGGCTTGCAGGCAGATGATTCCAGGTTCCCTTCCTGGCATCTCCAAGATAGGGCTGCAGCCAGTCTGTGCAGACAAGACTGAGCTCGTGGGGCCCGTGGGCTGGCTCAGTGTCCCGTTTAGGGCAGCTCCCTCGGTCCCCATGTCCCCATATCACTGCCCTTCTCTCAAGGCATAGAACTTGGCGGGGGGGGGCGGGGGGAGGCCATCCAGTGAGCTGGACTGGCTGGAGGGTGGGAATTCAACGTGGCGGAATTCACTGCTGCCACATGTGGTGTTGCCACTAGTTGAGATGGTTCTAAAAAGGGATTCGACACATTCATTGGCCGGCGGTGGGGGGAGTCTGTTGACACTGATTCACCGTCATGAGAGGCCTGCCTGCACAAGCCGGGACCGGGAGAGCCCTTTCCACCCTGCTGCTGAAATGGAGAGTGGTGGTGGTGGTGGTGGTGAGCAGGGCGGGTGCCATGCTGGGGAGCACCAGGAGAGGGGCTGGAAGGAGGCGCTCTCTCCAGGCTGCCTTCCTGCAGCCCCACTTCTGGCTGCCCCATCTCACAAGGCATGTTAGGGAGAGGGGGGGGGGCGCCCAAGCACCGTTAAGGGGTTGCAGCAGCATCTTCCCTGGGAGGGAAGGGGGCCAGAGGGGCTTGGTGGCCCTTTCCATTCAGGAAAAAGATGACGGGAGCAGCTTGTAAAATGATGCCAGGCATGGAGGGGGAGAGAGCACACCCCCCCCGCCCTGGAGTATTATGGGAGTCATCTAATGAAACGGACCAGTAGCACATTCAGGGCGGCAGACCTGGGAACAATGCTTCTTCCATCTCTGGAATGAACGGTTCCCGATGTGGTGATGGCTGCGAACCTGAAGAACCTTCCAAGGGGGAGCAGACTGGTCCCTTGGAGCCAGGCCTGTCTGTGGCTGCTGGGCTTGCTGCAGGGGGCCCTGGCGGGGGAGGGAGGCTGGCTTGATGCCCTGCCAGTGGGCCACTGTGGGAAGCCGGGGGTGGGACGAGATGGGCTCATCGGGGCCCGATCAAGGCAGCCCGGCTCTCCTGGCCTTCCCTCCTAGGAACCTAGGATGCTGCCATATGTTGAGTCAGACCCTTGGTCCATCTAGCTCAGTGCTGTCTACACAGACTGGCAGCGGCTTCTCCAAAGTTGCAGGCAGGAGTCTCTCTCCCAGCCCCTATCTCGTTGGAGATGCTGCCAGGGAGGGAACTGGGAACCTTCTGCTCGTGGCAGAGCGGCTCCATCCCTGAGGGGGAATCTCTTCCAGTGCTCACACTTCTAGTCTCCCTTTCGTATGCAACCAGGGCAGACCCTGCTTAGCTATGGGGACAAGTCATGCCTGCTACCACCAGACCAGCGCTCGCTCTCTCTCTCTCTCTGCCTGGACTGAACTCGCCCCTAGGTCAGGCCTAGGGTGCCCATGAAGCACCCAGCACTCTGCCTCAAGCATCCTGCCTCAAAATGGGGAAAGTTCCTGGGCCTGCACCCCACCCCTGGAAGGCTCCCTTTGCTTCTCTTTGTTCCTGTGTTGGGGTGCCTGGGAGAAGCAGGCCCTTCTCTGGAGGTGGGTTTCCAGGGTCTCCACTCCAGGGTGCTTCAGCAGCTCTGCTGTTTCTCCCCTAACATCTGCATTTCCGTCTCTCCTGCCCTTTCTCTGCCAAGCACAGAAGCGCATGTGCACGTGCATGCGCACACACACACACACACACACACACACACACAGAGCCAGGCGCTTTGGGAGCTGTGGCTTGCGAGGTGCAAAATAGGTGAGAGGAGATCTTTTATCAGGCCACCTTCTCTGGCTGCTGGAGGAGACGAGTGGATGACAAGTGCAGAGGCAGCAGTCCTCCCTGCAAGATAGACGGCCGGCCGGCCGGAGTGCCAGGCGCCAGGCCCCAGAGCCAGCCGCTGGCCACAGGTGTGCTGCTCAGCAGGGTGCCTGGCTGGAGCAGGCAGGATGGGCAAGGCAGTGGCCTCCGTCACAGGCTGTGCTCCTGGGAATGCCGCCATAGGGAGCAGCAGCACCTCGGGGGGGGGCACCTGGGCGGCACCTGCTGGAGTGTGAACGAGGGACACGTTGGGCTTCTGGGCCCATCCAGGGAGGTGCTTGTTCTTCCTCTGGGCCTAGAAGGGCCTGCAGCGGAGGGTTCTGGAGGAGGAGGCGGGGTGGGGGGGGGCTAGAGGGACTGCCGTGGGTGCCGGGGCCTGCTGGGAGCTGTGGGCTGCTGCTGCTGCTGGTGGTGGTTGATGGGTCATGCTGTCCCTCTGCGAGGAGGCAGCGAGTGGCCAAGGATCCCGGGCGGCCTTCCCAGGTGGGGGAGCAGGGAGACCCGGCCTCCCCACCTTGGCTGTGCCCCACTCTCAAGGGCTGCTCTGTTGTCCACCCCACTCCAGCCGCCCCCCGCCCCCACCATTGGGGTGCTGTGGTATTTGGGGCAAGAGCACCCGGGGAAGCTGCCACCCAGGCTTCTGTTCTGGCTTTCGACGTTCAGTGCATTTCACCTCCATCTCCCAGGCGCTCCTCTCCAACCCCGCTCCCCCATGGCGGGGTGGGGGGGGGTGAGTCTGTGTGGCTTGTGAAAGGTCTCCTCGTGAGCTCAGGGCAGAGGGGAGATGTGGACAGGTCACTCCAGAGCCTGGGCGGGGTGTCTCTCTCTCTCTCTCTCTCTCTCTATGGCCGGCTCTGTTGCAGGGAGCTCGTGCTGGGCGGAGGGCTCTCTTGCCCTGCCCCACACAGGCAGAGGCACCAGCAGTCAGTCGCTGCAGCCCCCGGACCAGGCGACCCCACACCCTTGCGGGCCTCTCCGGTGGAGCATGGCCCCTCCTGGGGCTTGAATAGTGGTGGCCAACCCAGGCTTGCGAGTTGTGACCAGCCAAGGCTCTGGTCCCCAGCGGACTGGGGGTGTCCCCCACCGACCCACACGTGCTCTGGGGCTGGCTGGGCTTCCTCCCGGGCCAGGCTGATGCTGCCGCCCCAGAGTTGCTCTTCCTCTCTGGCCTTTTGTCTGAAGGACGCAGCGCCCAGGTGGGTCAGGCCCCACGCCTGGGGCCAGGCTGGGCAGCAGCAGAGCAGCTGCCCCTCAGAGGAGCCGCTTGGGAGGCCCCCCCCGGGGCACGGAAGCTGTGTCGCTTGGGGGGGGGCTGTGCACCAGTCCCTCAGAGGAGCTTAGCGGGGGGGCGGTGACAAGGTGCCCGGGAGTCCCACTGCTAGCGGAAAGGCCCACTGAGGTGGGCAGAGAAGCAGCGGCAGATTCCCAGCTTGAGAGGGGAGCTGCCGGTCTCGGCCTCGTTGCTTCGCTGGAGCCCAGGCTCGACGGACCTTCTCCAGAGGGGGGCTCCATGCACACTGGGGCAGGGAACAAAGCCCACAGCTGCCCACTCTGGGCCAGAACAGGGAGGGAGCCGTAATCCTGGGATTAGTGCGGATGACGACGGGTGTCTCACGTCCTCCCCCACCCCCACCCCGTGCCTGTTGAGCAGCCAGATCTCCACTTTCACTGCCAGAGAGAGACCAGCAGGACCAGGCGAGCGGGCGGGGGGGGGCTCTGGGGGGAGAGGGGCTCACGCAAGCCCCTGGCCTCTGGGAAGGCAGAAGGCCTCTCTGTGCCACCTCCCGAAAGAACAGCGATGCTTGAGAGAGACATCTCCTGGGCGGGGGGCGGGGGGGGCTACAACAACATTGGAGGCGGCTTGTAGACCGCCCCGCCCTGCCCGCCTTGGCGCTCCTAGAGGGTCATGTGTGACGAGGGTCTAGGAAGCCCATTTCCTCTGGGCGGGGTGTGGGGTGCAATGCAATCCAAGCAGGGTCCAGGTCTGAGCTAGGCTTGCAGCTCTGTGGGCTCCTGCGGGGGGGGGGGCACTGGTAGCTTCTCCTCCCACAGAACCTTCAACCCTGTACAGCACTCTGCCTGGGGAGGAGAGGTTTGAGTGGGGGTGCTCTCTGGGGATTTAGCGTGGGAGGGGGCCAGTCCCTGGCTCTCCTCTCGCCAACCTCAGCCATGAAGGCACAGACGGGCTTGGACCAACCCCCCCTCCCTCCCCCTCCCCCTCCCCCCACCCCACCCCCGCTTGGGGATGGTCATAATTCTCATCCGCTTTCCAAGACTGTTGTAAAAATGGCTGCGTTCACATCCTGTGCAGTGCCTGGTGTTTCCCATTTGGGAACAGGAGCACGTAATGCCCATGTAGGGTCCGTATCCATACGGGAGAGTCTGGTCTGGATTGTTTGGCTTGTTTGGAATTGGGACACTTGAGAATTTCCCTCCTGACGCAGGCCTGTGCAATCTACCCATCTAGCAGAACAGAGAGGTGCCAGGTCCTTCCATCAGAGTGGGGGGCAGGAAGGAATATTTAGGGACAGACAGGAACAGATACGGCCTTGCAAAACACAGGCTGCACTTGCTAGCAGCAGTAGATTATGATGAGGAGTGCTGTGAAGTGTGGAAGCTTGCATGCTCATACGTCACCCCATGCTAGTCCGATGTAATAGACCTCTTCTCTCAGCCTGACTCTCCCTCTGGCGTGGGCCCTCGGAGAGATCCCAGGCGGGAGCACTTGGGAGGGCAAAGCGGGGTGCAAGCGCTCGCCCCCCTTGTCTGGGCCTTGGTCCACGCTGGCGCTGGGGGGCAGGGTCCACCGGGCCTGCCTGCCTGCCTGCCGCAGGGTGTGGAGTGGGGAGGGTTGCTGGCAGTAATGCAGAGCAGCTGGCCACGGCCCAGGAGGAAGCCGGCGATTAATTACTGCCGTCAAGGAGTAATGAGTGCCCGCGGCTGCCATGATCCGTGCTGGGATCCCTGGCAGAAGGGGGGTGCAGGCACCCTCCCTCCCTCCCTCCCGGCTCCCTCCAGCAGCAGGACTGAGGTTGCCAGCAACACTCCCTGCGGGGGGGGGGGTCAGCTGCCCCTTGGCTGGAGCCTGCAACGCCAGGTGGCAAGTGGGCCCCCAGGCCCGGCACCAGCCTGTGGAGCAGCGGGCAGGAGGGGGGGCGCCTGGGGGAGCAGAGGGTCCCGGCAGCTCCTGCCAGCCTCACCACAGCGGTCCCGGCAGCTTGGAGGGGGGGCGGCTCCTCAGGCCAGCCGCAGGAGTGGGGGCCTTGCCCCCTGTGCCTGAGGCTCCTCGGGTGAGGAGCAGGTCTCAAGGCTGGGGTCTGCCCAGCCCCCCCCCCCGAGAGGCCTGTGGCTGGCTGTTCCGGGGGAGCCTGCCTGGCCCCTCCTCTCCCAATGTGTGTGTGTGTGTGAGAGAGAGGGAGCGAGAGAGCTGCCCGGTGCTCTGAGGCGCTCCCTCGGCCCGGCTCGTGGCCCCTGATGCCAGCCGGGAGTTGCTGCTGCCGCCAGGGCTCAGAGGGTCTTTGCAGAGCGGGCACACAGAAAGTGTGGGGTTGGGTCCAGCCTAGTGTGTGCCCTCTGGGAAGGGGGGTGGCTGCGGTCTGGGCCCCCGGCTGCTTTGGCTGGCCCAGGACTAGCAGCCCCCTCAAGACATGCCTGCACAGGGGGTGGGGTGAGTGAGAAGGCGGCTCCTTCTTCCTCTCATGTGATGGTGCTGGAATGTTGGCTCTTAAGGGCCAGGCGGGCAGGTGGGCGGGAGGGGGGGGTCATGCAGGGGCCTGCCCTGAGGTCACCGTGTCTTGGGGAAGGGGGTGGGTGGGGTCTGGTCTGTCTTCCTGCCCAGACTGGGATGTTCTCCCATGAACTGTATGCCGTGGGGTGCCAAGGGGTGACCCAGCCATGCGCAGGTGTGTGGGGCAGCCTTCCTGCTAGTCCCCCCCCTTGTCTTGCGCCATTCTGGTCTTCAGGTCCAGACCCCTCCGTGCCTACCTTCATGCGAGCCAGAGGCTGACGTGGCAGCAGGGATTGCCCCGCCACAGCGGAGGGGGGGGGCTTGGGCTTGAAGCCCCCTCTCCCGCAAGCCCATCTCTTGCAGCCCCCGCTTCCCCCCAACTCCTCTGGCTGCTGGCGTGGGGGGGGGGGAGGAGGAGGCTGCCCCAAATGAGTGAGACTGCATCAGCGCAGGCGGATGGGGCGGGCGGTGTGGGGGGGGGGAACCGCAGTGCCAGCCTCGAGATGCCCTAGTTCCTCTGCCGCCGGCTCAGAGCTGCGCTGCCCTCGGAGGTGGCGAGCAGCTCGGCGGACGCTCCTCGCCCCTCCTCCTCCGCCTCCTCCTCCGCTCCGCACGCTGCCCCCCCCCGCCCCCTCCAAGCCCGACGAGGAGATGCCTGCTGAATACGCGATGAAGCCAAGCGGCTGCTGAGCGGGCGGCGGCGGCGGCGGCGGCGCAGGGGACGTTTCTGCTCTGCACTGCAGCGGCGGCGGCGGCGGCGGCAAGAGGAGCGGACGGGCGCCCCGAGCAGAGGCGAGCGGAGGCCAGTGCGGCTGGGCACGCGGGCGCCATGCTGAACAACCTGACGGACTGCGAGGACGGCGATGGGGGGGCCAGCCAAGGTAGGGGCCGGCGCGTGGGGGGCAGCACCAGCCGGGGGCGCAACGCGGAGGCCCGGCCAGCAGGGCTCTGGTTCGGGGGCACGTGTGGATGCGGGGGGGCAGGGGTGGTGGAGGCAGGGACGGAGCTCTGGCGGGCGGCAGCGGCTCGCGTTCGTCCCGCGGAGCGCAGCGGCTTTTCCTGCCCAGGAGCAAGCAGCGGGTTGGATCCCGCCGCAGCAGCAGCAGCAGCGGAGGAGCTCCGGGCCAGCGCGCCGGAATGCGCCGCCTCCTCCTCCGCCGCCGCCGCCGCCTCCTGCCGCTGCTGCTGCTCGGCGGCCGCCTCTGTCCAGGGTGCTGGAATGCCGCTGCAGTCCAGCCCGCGCAGCGCCGATCCCCGCCAGGCCGGCGAACGGCAACGCGCTGGGGGCCCTTGAGGCCGCTGTGCGCAGGCGGATGAGTGGCGGTGCGGGAGGGGAGGCTGAGGCGGGGGGCAGCCTCCTCCTGCCTGCGAGGGCGCGGGCGCTTCTCTGGCGATCTCGAAAAGGGCCCCCACCCGCATCCCGGTGGCTCGAAACAGCAGCTCTGCGGGGCCGCCTGGAGCCGGACAGAGCCCCCAGACCCGGCTCCCAGCTCGGCAGGAGGGCGAGACTCCTTGCGACCCTGCCCCCCCCCTGGACTCCGCGCGCGGCTGTCCCTGTCCCTGGTGCTGAAGTCCCCCTGCTTGCTGGCCGCGAGGGGGGGGGGTTGGCGGCGAGAGCAGCCAGCCCCCTCCCTCTGGCAGGCCCCCAAATGGGGCGCCCCTTGTCGGTGCGCCATTCTGCAGCCCCACTTGGCTCCCGAGGCTGCGGGGGGAGGTTGAGTCCCTGCCTGCTGGTGAGCGGCAGATCCTGGACTGCAGACTCCGAACTGCGCCAGCACAGCCGCACCACTTCCAGGCAAAGGATTGGGCTCCAGCCCGACGCAGACCCCGGCCTGTGGCCCTTTCCCCCTGGCAGGGAGGGCGCACAGGGCAGCCCAGGCACTCTGGGGGTCTGGAATGCTGGCGAACTGGGGAGTGGGGGGGGCGCAGCCTCCGAGCCCTTGGCAGAGCTGGGGCACAGTGCGGTGCTGTGGTCTGCAGGTATCTGCCTGGGAATGTGCCCGGATGGCACAGCCAAAGCAGATGCCAGCTGACTGCGGGGGGGGGGGGCTCTGAACCTCTGCCCCACTTTCCTCCTCCTTGCAGCCAGTCTCTGGATACTGTCTTGTTCTGCCATCGCCCCCCCTCCTCAAAGAGTGGAGGGCACTGGGCACAGCATCTGGCTGGCTGCAGCAGCGCTGGGGGGCAGGAGCGGCTGCACGAGGCCAGCAGCTGCTGCGAGGTCGGTGTGCCTGTGCGTGTTGGGGTTGGCGGGCACCCGTCCCCTTGCCTGGCCCTGCTCATCGGGGCGGGAGGCTGCTGGCGTCTGGCTGGCCTGGAGCGTCTCCATTCAAGGGCAGCTTTGCGGGGAGGAGGCAGCCAGGCCTACAGGCTGCGTGGGGGCTGCAGCTCAGGGCTGGGCCCACGTGGGTGGCCGGGGCAGCGCTGCTCTCCCCAGCTGGGGGCTTGCTTGGAAGTCTCTGGGGACCAGTCAAAGGGGGGCTCTGCGGGGGGGGGACCCTGGTGGGGGCATGCAGGGCCGCCCCCTGGCTGCTCTTTCGTTGCACTGGATTTAAAGGCAAAGTCAGTGTTTCTTGGTCCAACTACTGGGGAACAATACAGCAAAATGCGAAGGGTCAAGATCCACCAATAGGAGCCGTGCTGATGCCTTTGGTGCTTGGCAAGGAAGAAGCCCTGAGGACTGTGGCCTCCTGTTGGGGCAGCCGGGGTTGGGGAGAATGTGTGTATGGCCAGACGCCCCTCTGGGGTAATGTGCCCCACCACAGCTTGCCCGAGGCACAGACTGGTCTGATTCAGCAATCTGGAGCAGGAAATTGATTCCACTGGTCCGGCCTCCGTTTTCCGTGGGCTAACAGAGACACAGGAGGGGTGGGGTGGGGAGTTAGGGAGCTGTGTGCGACCCAAGACTTGTGGCCCCAGCATCCCCTGCAGTGGGCAAGTGGGCCTGAGATGGGCTTCTTGGGCCACATCGTGTGTCTGCTCGGCCTGTTCTTGTGGGGTTTGGCCCAGATCTGCACAGAGAAAGGCAGGCTCAGAGCTTCCGTGGAAGGCAAACACCCGGCTGGCCAGTCGGTCTTGGGGCACTGCTCGGAGCCTTGTTCTCAGTCACGGTGGCAAGAATTTATGAATGGATGACTCTGAAGTGTGGAAGCCAAGTACTGGCCAACCTTACTGAGCTGTTGTGTGGATGACAGAGGCTGTGTGAGATCCTCTCTCCTTGAGAAGATGTCTTGGCTCTTTGTGAAAATGCATGGAAAATCCCCAAGACCGGATTCTGTGCGAGCCTGTAGGCCATGACATCACCTCTCCCACACCTGCAAGGAGAGACAGAGCCCTCCTCCTCCTCCTCCTCCTCCTCCTCCTCCTCCTCCTAGGTGGGACCTGAAGTTGGGACAGCTGGGAGCAGCAGCCATTGCTGAACTCAAAGCAGCCGGCTGCTGAGGGGTGGGCTCCCTGGAGGGCAGGCCGGTCTTTGGGGCTGCCATCGCCTCGGATGCGGCTCTCCGTCCAGTGGGCAAGACATGGAGCAGGCCAGCTGTGCCTGGCCATGGGGAGGCCGAGGGGCCGTGGGGGGAGGGGCCAGTGGCCGGGCCCAAATTGGGGGTGAGGAGGGGGCGGGGGGGGAAGAGACCTGGGCTGGGGCAGAAGAGGCTGCCTTTGGAGGGCGGGGGGGGGGGCAAGCCTGAGGCTCCGTCTGCCCAGAGCAGCAGAGAGCTTGGGTGGTCTCTCTTGGTGGTGAGGAGAGTGGCCCAAGCTGGAGCTCAGAACAGGAGTGGGACTGATGCTCCTCACAGCCTCTCAGTCTTGTAGGCGGCTTTCAGGGCGTGAGGCACGGATGTCAAGAGTGAAGGAGCCAAGAGGCCATGGAAGGGGGCCACCAAGCGGGCCACTGCCCGGCAGCCAAGCCCCCCCCCCACTGCAAGCAGGGCACTGTTCGGCCTCCTCCCACAAGCCACCGGACTGTGGCTGCCCACAGCACCCCCCCCCAGGACCTCCCTGCCCCAAGGCTCCCCTTCCTCCAGGGCACTCTACGCCAGCCGGCCGGCTGCAGAGGCAGAGGCAGTGAGGCCTGCCAGGGAGTGCTGGACTGACCCCAGCAGGCAGCAGACCCGGGCTGCCCTTCACCAGCAGTGGGCTGGATCCAGCCTGCCCTCTTCCCACAAGCCTGGCAGGTGATGCCAGAGGAAGGTCCCCCACAGGACAGGATCAACTCCATGCCCCACTTCCAGCCTGTCAGAACTAGCCCCTTCTGGGGTCCACGGCCCCAGGCTGGTTGGGAGCAAGTTCCTGGTCAGAGGATGATGTGGGCGGGAGGCAAACTAGCAAGCTCCTCCCCACCACCCTCCGCAGCAGGTTCAGCTGTGCTGGTGGCGTCTGAGCGGGAGGGACCACTTGCTTGAGAGGTGGGGAGCGAGGGAGGCGAGAGAGGTGGGGGGGGTCAAGCAGGGAGCCAGTGGGAGGGGCCCCAGCGGCATGGAGAGGGAGGGGGCCTGCTGCTCCCAAGAAGCCTCCACTGGCTGCTGATGGGGAGGGCAGTGGCTGGGTCCTCCTGCAGAGCTGCTCAGCAGGGGGCAGGGAGGAAGAGCTGCGTGGGGGCTTACCTGTGGGGGAGGGGGTGCGCTGGCTGGATAGTGACAGCTGTGGCCATGCCCCCCCATTTCATTCCACCACCACCCCACAGCCCATGTGCACCCCGGCCTGTCCAGCGTGGCCTCCCTGGCTCCTTGGCCAAGCCGATGAGGTCCAGGCTGGCTGCACTTGGGGCAGGATCAGGCCAGAAAGCAGAAGGGGAAGGGGCTGAGTCCCTCCCGGGACCAGCACAAAGGAAGGGGATCCTGGCTACCAGGAGCCCAGTGGCCATCCAGGAGAGGCAGCTGCCTGCTGGCCAGGGCAGGCCTCGTGGTGAGGATGGGGCAGCCTCTGGGTCAGGAGTCCCGGCTGTGGCTTCCCCAGTGGGGCCAGCAGCTGGCACTGGGCTGGCCACACAGCACGGAGGAGCAGGAACCCCACAGGGCCGAGCTGGGGCCTGCCAAGGAGGAGTGGCTGGCCCTCCTGCCTGCACCCCACTTCAAGCTCTGGGGGTGGGAGATCTGAGCAGTGGCTTGTGCTGCCTCCGGGTACTACTAACCGCCCCCCTGCCGCGGCCGCGACGGCGCTTGGTTTGAGGATTATCTGATCCTCGCGCTGGGCCTGTTGTTTCCCTGCCAGCAACCCAGCACCAGCCTTGCCAGCCACCGCAGAAAATTAAAAGGCCGGTTCATGTTGAGTGATCCCTGGGGAGGGAGGCAGCTCGGAGCTTGAATCGAAGGAGAGACGCGCTCTCTGGAGGAGCTGGGCGGGCTCCTCCCCCCCGCCCCAGCATCCTGGACGGAGGCAGCCTGTATTCCCCCACCTCTCCTGCTTTCCCCATGCAGAGGGGGCTCTGTTGGGGTCCAGCCCCCCTGCAGAAGCACAGCTCTGTTGGCACCCCGGCTACCCCTTTGGGGTGCCCCCTGGAAGAGGCATTTGGAGCAGCTCTGGCCACTGACACACACACACACACACACCCCTCTCCAGGGTCCTCTCAGCCATACCTGGAGGGCCTCACAGTGACGGGAAAGAGACCCTTCATTCTGCTGCCCAGGCTAAGGACCAGCCATGAATGTGGGGCCTGGACCTGCCCCCCTCTTGCCCTCCCATCGCGAGGCTCCTGCCCCCCTCCAGCCCTGGCAGGACACCCCCCCCTGCATGCCTTCTCCTCTTGGTGCCCCAGGGCTATCCTGGTGGTGGCAAGGGGTGTGCTCAGCTGCTGGAGACGCCTGCAGCAGCCCCTCTGCGGCAAAATGGTCTCCTACCGGCCGGAGCCAGGAGTCGTCCGTCACGTGGGACCCCGCTGGGATCAGCGCTTGACCCCTTCTTGCCAGCAGGGGGATGGGGGTGGCCTCCTCCTGCCAGCCCCGCCAGCCCCCCTTCCCCCGCTGCCTCCCCTCCCTCCCTGCCATGGTGAGATTGATGTCCAGGGAGGGGGCCAGCAGCCCTGGCCGGCCTTGGCCGCCGCTGTCTGTGCACTGGGAGCGCCCGGCTCTGGCCCTTGGGTGCCTCTGGAGGGAGCAGAGCCTGCTGGGGCAGCTGCCTCCCAGCCGCTTCCCAGGTTGCACAGGCTGCCACAGTGTCACAACCGATCCCTGCCGTGTGCTTCTGCCCTGCCCGGTGTGCTGTCCCTGCGCGGTAAGCAGGATGCCGTTGACATTCCCGAAGCCGCCTTTTGGATTTTGTTGCTGCGTTGTAGCCCTATAACGTCGCATATGCATTGCAGAAAAACAGCTGTATTTCCCTGTTGTAGCTTACAACGGATTTCAACTGCAGTTTGAATCCGGCACACCAAATGTTGCAGTGCACACCACGTTTTGCACTGTAAGGCTTGCTGTCTGGAAACCAGCCAGGGCAGAAGCCCAAGCCCCCTGCAGACAGCCGCGTGGCGCGGCTGGAACCGGCAGGCATGAAGCCTCTGATTGGCGGGTGCTGGTGCCAGGGAGGGAATGGGGATCCCTTCCCAAGCAGCTGCGGTGCCACCCGTCCTGGCGGCTGCCAGGGGGAACGTCTTCTTGTTAGTTACTCTTGAAAATACTACTGCTTGGGGTGGCTTACAATATTGGTACAAGTTGTTCTAGTAAGAACTAATCTGCCTACTCTCCTTGCACTGTCTCTACAACTGGACTATATTTGGTTCAAATCAAAGTCCACAAGTTAGATCTCTTGATTGATTGATTGATTGATTGATTGATTGATTGATTAAGTGCCCTCAAGTTGGAGTTGATTCTTAGTGACCACATAGATAGATTCTCTCCAGGATGATCTGTCTTCAGCTTGGCCTTTAAGGTCTCTCAGTGGTGCATTCATTGCTGTCGTCATCAAGTCCATCCACCTTGCTGTTGGTTGTCCTCTTTGCTTCAACTTTTCCCAGCATTATGGACTTCTCAAGGGAGCTGGGGCTTTGCATAATGTGTACGAAGTATGATAGTTTGAGCCTGGTCAGTTGTGCCTCGGGTGAGAATTCTGGATTGATTTGTTCTACGAGCCATTGGTTTGTTTCCCTGGCTGAATCCTCAAAAGTCTTCTCCAGAACCAAAGTTCAAAAGCATCAATGCTTTTTCTATCTTGCTTCTTCGAAGTCCAGCTTTCGCATCCATAGAGTGTCATGGGAAAAACCATTGTCCAAACAATACTAATCTTTGTTGGTATAGACACGTCAGGGCATCTAAATATCCATTCCAAGGCCTTCATTGCAACCCTACCAAGTGCTAGGCTGCAGCTTATCTCTTGATTGCTGGATCCTTTACTGTTGATGGTTGATCCTAAAAGGCAGAAGCTATCCACCACTTCCATGTCTTCAGATCTCTTGCACCTCAAATATTCATGCATCTTGGACTGGGGTGGATGACATCATTACAAACAACACCACTTCTTACTTGCTTCTGTGTTTATCAATCATATTTTTATACTGCCTGATATATAAATCTCTAAAATTTAAAATATTTAAAAGTCACAAATTCAAATACATGACAATAAGAACAACAAAATAATTATTAAAACAAGTTTTAAAAATTATTAAATTAATTCTAATTAAAAGCCTGTGAGAACAGGTTAGTCATAAGAACATAAGAAAAGTCCTGCTGGATCAGGCCCAAGGCCCATCTAGTCCAGCATCCTGTTTTGCACAGTGGCCCACTAGATGCCGCTGGAAGCCACAGGCAGGAGTTGAAGGCACGCCCTCTCTCCTGCTATTACTCCCCCGCAACTGGTACTCAGAGGCATCCTGCCTTTGAGGCTGGAGGTGGCCCACAGCCACCAGACTAGTAGCCGTTGAGAGACCTCTCCTGCATGAAGTTATCCAAACCCTTCTTAAAGCCATCCAGGTTGTTGGCTGTCACCACATCCTGTGGCAGAGAATTCCACAAGTTGATTATGCATTGTGTGAAAAAGCACTTCCATTTGTTGGTCGTAGATTTCCCGGGCATGAATTTCATGGAGTGACCCCTGGTTCTAGTGTTATGGGAAAGGGAGAAGAATGTCTCTCTATCCACTTTCTCCACACCATGTATGATATTATAGACCTCTATCATGTCTCCCCACAATCATCGTCTTTTTTCTAAACTAAAAAGCACCAAGTGTTGAAGCCTTGCCTCATAAGAAAGGTGCTCTAGGCCCTTGATCATCTTGGTTGCTCTCTTCTGCACCTTTTCCAGTTCTACAATGTCCTTTTTTAGATGTGGTGACCAGAATTGCATGCAATACTCCAGGTGTGGTCGCACCATAGTTTTGTACAAGAGCATTATAATATTAGCCATTTTATTCGCAATCCCCTTCCTAATGACCCCTAGCATGGAATTGGCCGTTTTCACAGCTGCCGCACATTGAGTCGACACTTTCAACCAGCTGTCCACCACGACCCCAAGATCCATCTCCCGGTCAGTCACCAACAGCTCAGATCCCATCAGCATATACTTGAAGTTGGGGTTTCTTCTCCCAATGTGCATCACTTGACACTTGCCAACATTGAACCGCATTTGACACTTTGTAGCCCACTCCCCCAGTTTGGAGAGATCCTTTTGGAGCTCCTCACAATCCATTTTGGATTTCACTTCCCAAAAGAGTTTGGGATCATCTTCAAATTTGGCCACCTTGCTGCTTACTCCTGCTTCTAGATCATTTATGAATAAATTTAAAAGCATGTTGAGCACTACTCAGGGACCTCAAGTAGTCTTGAGGTTCTTCCTGAAAACCAGCAGAGAAGGAGATGCTCTTATTTACACAGGTAGCATATTCCAAAGCCCTGGGGCAGCCACAGAGAAAGTCCGGTCCTAGGTCGCCACTAAACGAGCTGAGGAGAACCGTAACTGGACCTCTCCAAAAGATTGTAAGAGCTGGCAGGGATTACGACAAAGGAGGTGCTCTCTCAAATAGCCTGGACCTAAGCCATTAAGGGCTTTATAGGTAATAACCAGCACTATGTATTTCACTCAGAAACATATCGGCAGCCAGTGCAGTTCTTTTAAAACCAATGTTATGTGGTCCCTTCCTATTGTCCCAGAGACCAATCTGGCTGCCGCATTCTGTACCAATTGTAGTTTCTGAACTACGTACAAAGGCAGTCCCATGTAGAGCACATTGCAAAAGTCAAGTCTGGAGGTTACCAACATATGTACCACTGTTTTGAGGTTGTTCATCTCAAGAAATGGACACAGCTGGCGTATTATCGAAAGCTGATAAAAAGCGCTCCTGGCCACAGCCTCAACCTGAGCCTCAACCACAGCCTCAACCAGGGAGTGTTGGGGGTCCAGGAGCACTCCCAAGCTACGTACCTGATATTTCAGGGGGAGTGTAACCCCATCCAGAAAAGGCAGATCTAAACCATCTCTTGGGTCCTGTCCCCCCACAATCAGTACCTCCATCTTATTTGGATTCAACTTCAGTTTGTTATCCCTCATCCAGCCCATTACTGCCTATAGGCAGGCATTTATGGAAGATATGCCATTTCCTGATGAGGTTGGCACAGAGAAGTAGATCTGGGTGTCATCAGCATATTGATAACACCCAGCACCAAACCTCCTGATTATCTCTCCCAGTAGTTTCATGTAGACATTAAAAAGCATTGGAGACAGTGTGGAGCCTTGTGGCAATCCACACTTCAGCCCTCACTTAGCAGAACAACAGGCTCTAAGTGACACCATTTGGAATCTGCCAGAGAGGTAGGAGTGGAACCACTGTATACCACTGTGTTGGGTAAAACAGTACCACCCAATCCTACCTCCCTCATGCAGTCCAGAAGGATACCATGGTTGATGGTATCAAAAGCCGCAGAGAGATCCAAAAGGATCAGCAGAGTCACACTCCCTCTGTTGATAGACAGATGGAGCTCATCCATCCGGCTGAGCAACGCAGTCTCACCCCATAGCCCACACAAAAGCCAGTTTGAAATGATTCCAGATATTCAGGCGTCCCTGTGCATCACTCATTACAACTGTACCAAATTTGGTTCAAATCGGTTAAGTGGTTCACAAGTTAGTCCACTTGCCCCTCAAAAGTTTACACGTCCACCATCTTGAACCAGTGTGGATGAGATCATCACAAACTACACCTCTGAGGTGTCCCTGTGTGTCACTCACTGCAACTGTACCTAATTTGGTTCAGATTGGTTAGAAAGTCCACAAGTGAGCCCACTTGCGCTTCAAACTTTCATGCATCTGCCATCTTGAATTGGGGTAGATTACATTGTCACAAACCATGCCATTGAGGTTTCCCCATGTGCCCCTACAGCTGTACCTGATTTGGTTCATATTGGTTCAGGCATTGCAAAGTTGACGGGGGTGGGGGGGTGGGCATACACACGGACACACGAAATGCCGGGCAATCTCATAAGCATACTGGAAAGTAGGCTAGAAATAGATACCGTCTAGAACAATAAAAAATTAAAATGTAAGAACAGGTTAGACACAATTAAAATGACAAATTTTAAAACTTTGAAATTTACAGTTATCAGTAAAAAGCTAAAACACGAAGAAACCTACCAGATATAAGCAGCGGATACAATATTAGAAGCTTCTCTAAATATATCTCCAGTTGTTTCTTAAAAACGAGGAGGGAGGGAGCTTGGCAAAGCTCTTCTGGGAGGGTGTTCCAAAGTTGAGGGGCCACAACTGAACAGGCCCTGTCAGATCTCTCCATAGCTGGACCTTGAGCTCGGAAGCGAACTAGTAACCAGTGAAGCCACCACAGGCTGGGCATAACCCTCATGAAGTAATTTGCACCCACAAGCATCCTAGCAGCAGCAGCATTCGGGCTCAGATGAAGCTTCCAAACTGTCTTCAGGGGCAGCCCCACTGAGAGAGCATTGCAGTAGTTCAGTTTAGACCACTCCACTCTCAGGTCTCTGCAGGGGAGAAGCCACTGCTCCCATCCAGAGCCAGAGCACCCCCAGGCAGCTCCCGGCTGCCAGAAGGGCTGATCCAGCTGCTGCCCGCCCTTCCCCCTGGCTGCATCTCAGGCGGTCTAGTGCCAGTCACAAGGCCATGGCAGGCTGGGCTGGACCTCTTTAGACAATGGCTGGGGGGGTGGGGTGTCGCTGGGCATGCTTAGCACATGTAGGGGAGGCACACGGCCCCTTACCATGGAAGATCCTGGTGCTTTGCAGGAGGATCTCCGTGATTGGTCCAGCAGTGGCTCACCCTAACAATCCAGGGGGGCACCCAAGGAAACCATCCAGTTCTACCTGCTGAACAGCCAGTCTGCAGGCAGCCTGGCTCTCCGGCAAGGTTGGAGACAGAGGAGCTGCCTGAGCCGCCACCGCCGAACCACTGTCCGGGTTCGTTGGGACAGGCTGCTACTGGTTTAGTTGTAAATGACACCAAGTCCCAAGCTCGCATGAGCGCCAAGGCAAGCTTCAAAAGGTGCTGCTGCCTCCATCTCCTCGGATCCCTCCTCAGCTCCATGCCATGTTCTATGAGTCACATCCCACCTTCTGTAGTGTAAAAGCAGCAGCAGGACAATGGAGAAACCCTCCATAAATGCACAGTCACAATCAAGCATGCTCCCAAACTTAAGAACATAAGAACAGCCCAGCTGGATCAGGCCCAAGTCCAGCATCCTGTTTCACATGGTGGGCCACCAGATGCCTTTAAGAAGCCCACAGGCAAGAGGTGAGGGCATGCCCTCTCTCCTGCCATTGCTCCCCAACAACTGGGATTGAGAGGCATCTTGCCTCTGAGGCTGGAGGTGGCCCATAGACACTAGACTAGTAGCCACTGATAGACCTCTCCTCTATGACTTTGTCTAAGCACCTTTTAAAGCCATCCAGGCTGTCGGCTGTCACCATATCTTGTGGCAGAGATTTCCACAAATTGATTATACTTTGTGTGGAAAAAGTACTTCTTTTTGTCGGTTCTAAATTTCTTGGCAGTCAGTTTCATGAGATGAGGGAGAAAAAATTATCTCTGTCCACTTTCTCTACACCATGCATGATTTTATAGACCAATCCACACACGAACCTGTCCCCTTATCCCATGACTGCTAAGTTTTCTTAAGAGTCTTTAATAAGGAACTTTGTTGAAGGCTTTTTGAAAGTCATGTTTACAATGTCAAGAGGATCACCTTTATCCAAATGCCTGCTGACACTCTTAAAGAACTCCAACAAAGTTGCTGAAGCAAGATTTACCTTTGCAGAAGCCATGCTGGTTCTCCTTCAGTAGGGTCTGTTCTTCTATATGCTTAAGAATTTTATCCTTCAGAATGTTTTCCATCAATGTGCCTGGAACAGACGTTAAGCGAATCGGCCTGTAAATTTCCCAGGTCCCCTCTGGATCCCTTTTTGAAAATCAGTGCTACATTGGCTGCTTTCCAGTCCTCTGGAACAGAGCTTGATTGTAGGGTAAGTTATATATTGTTGCAAGCAGGTCAGCATTTTCAATTTAAGGACTCTTGGGTGCATGCCATCTGGCCCTGGCAATTTGTTAATTTCTCCCCCCCCCCCTTTCCAGATTGTTTAGAATGTCATCTCTATCTAACTCAGTTCTTTAGCTTCTGTCCCTGAGAAGCTCTGTTTAGGCACAGATATGCACTCAGTAACCTCTGCTGTGAAGACAGATGCAAAGAACCCATTTAATTTCTGTGCAATCTCCATATCCTCCTTAATAATCCCTTTCACTCCCTCATCATCTAATGGTCCAACCGCCTCTGTGGCAGAAGAATACATCTTCTGATGTATTTAAAGACGTTGTTGTTTTCACCATTGATGCTTTTTAGCTATATGTTCCTCAAACTCTCTTTCCCCCTCCCTTATTGTCACCTTGCATTTCTTTTACCAGAGTTTGTGTTCCTTTCTGTTCTCTTAATTTGGGCAGGCCTTCCAATTTCTGAAGGAAGTACTCTCCCCTTTTATAGCTTCCTTGACCATACTGGTTAGCCATGCTGGCATCCTTTCAGACTTGATTATACCTTTCCTCCTTCCTCGATTCAAACTGGGCTTCTATGATTGTGGTTTGAGTAAACGCCATGCATTCTGGAGTGATGTGACTCTTGATTTTCCCCTTCAGTTTTCTTATCACCAAACTCCTCATTTTAGAGAAGTTTCCTCTTCTGCAGTTCAAAGTGTCTCTGTTAGACTTCCTTGGTGATTCTCTCCTCGCATGTATGCTGAATTTGATCACACTATGGTCACTGTTCCCTAAAGGTTCCATGACACTGACATCTCACACCAGGTCCTGGGCACCACTCAGGATTAAGTCCAAGGTCGCTTTCTCTCTGGTTGGTTCCAAGACCAACTGTTCTAGGGCAAAGTCATTCCGTGTATCTAGAAATTTGACCTCTTTGTCCTGACCTGACTGTGAATTTACCCAGTCTATGTGTGGGTAATTGAAGTCTCCCATTATTACTGCCCTGCCTCTCCTTGACGCCTCCCTGATTTCCTCCTGCAACTCCCAGTCACTGTCAGCGTTTTGATCAGGAGGGAGATAGCACGTCCCCAGTAGCACATTTCCTTTCAGGCCTTGTATTGTCACCCACAGGGTTTCTGTGGAGGACTCCGGTCTTCCTAGGTTTTCTAGTTTGCTAGATTCTATCCCTTCTTAAACATACAGTGCTACCCCTCCTCCAAGGTGCCCCTCCCTATCTTTTCTATAGAGTTTATACCCAGGAATAAGTGTCCCACTGGGTCTCCCTGTTCCACCATGTTTCTGTTATGCCCACTATGTCTATTTCTGCATTAGCAACCAAGCACTCCAGCTCACCCATCTTGGCTCAGAGGCTTCTGGCATTGGCATATAAGCACCTATATGCTGAATCTCTTACCCGGTGTGTGCTATCTTTCTTATGGCCATTTGATTTCTTTGACCAGCTAGCACAGCCTTCTGCCTGCTGTTTACCGGGTTCTACTCTGTCCACTTCTGGTTCATTTGAAGCATTTACACTCCCACACCTTAAGGGATGGCATTTGCCATACCGGATACTGCCCAGCTCCCATCGGCTATCTCCCAGGCGTCATTTTTTAAACAGTAAGGCACTTTTTATTCTCTGAAGAGTGACAGAGAAATTACCAGTAATCCTCATTAGATATACAGTATGCACATTTCCCCGATGTGTGTCTGTTATTCAGGTGGCAAAATCTGGGATTATCTTCTTTTTAATTTCCATTTCTAGATCCTTCCTGGCTGATGGAACTGGTCATATGGTACTGAGCATGAATTGTCCCCTTAGCTAAACAGGATCATCCTTGGTTTGCATTTGGATGGGCGACTACATGTGACCACTGTAAGATAGTCCCGGGGTGGGGGCGTAGCTCTGTGGCAGAGCATCTGTTTGGCATGCAGAAGAACCCAGGTCCCCCCGCCCCCCCCTCTCTCGGAGCATCTCCAGGGAGGGCTGGGAAAGGAGACTCCTGCCTGGAACCCTGCAGAGCTGCTGCCAGGCAGTGTAGTCAGTATTGGGTTAGGTGGACCACTGGCCCTATTTGGCATGAGGCGGCTTCTCCTGTTCCTGTGCCACAGTGCCGTTGAAGAGAACATCTGAACAGCCTTGCTGCTGGATCAGGCCCAAGGAGGCCCATCCAGTCCAGCATCCTGTTTCGCACAGTGGCCCACCAGATGCCACTGGGAAGCTCACAGGCAGGAGTTGAGGGCGTGCCCTCTCTCCTGACATTATTCCCTTGCAACTGGTACTCAGAGGCATTCTGTCTTTGAGGCTGGAGGTGGCCCACAGCCCTCCGACTAGTAGCCATTGATGGACCTCTCCTCCATGAAGTGATCCAAACCCCTCTTAAAGCCATCCAGGTTGTTGGCTGTCACCACATCTCGTGGCAGAGAATTCCGCAAGTGGATTATGCGTTGTGTGGAATTCCATTTGTTGGACCTACATTTCCGTTTAATCAATTTCATGAGATGACCCCTGGTTCTAGTGTTGTGTGAGAGGGAGAAGAATGTCTCTCTATCCACTTGTTCCACACCATGCATGATTTTATAGACCTCGATCATGTCTCCCCGCAGTCGTCTTTTTTCTAAACTAAAAATCCCCAGGTGTTGTAGCCTTGCCTCATAAGGAAGCTGCTCCAGGCCCCTGATCATCTTGGTTGCCCTCTTCTACACCTTTTCCAGTTCTACAATGTCCTTTTTAAGATGTGGTGACCAGAATTGTACGCAGTACTCCAGGTGTGGCCACACCATCGTTTTGTATCAGGGCATTATAATATTAGCCGTTTTATTTTCAGTCCCCTTCCTAATGATCCCTAGCATGGAATTGGCCTTTTTTTTTTACAGCTGCCGCACATTGAGTCGACACTTTGCACCAGCTGTCCACCAGGACCTCAAGGTCCCTCTCCTGGTCAGGCCAGGCGTTAAGCAACTGGGGGCCAGGCTCCAGGCTATGTGAGGCACGTGTTGATCTCTCCCCTTAGATGGCAGCTGCTGGTGAGGGGTTCTGGGTTGGAATGGATCTGGGTGTGAGGGGAGGGAGTGGCTTAGCCCCATGGCTGCTGCCCAACTCATGCTTCAGGCCATGGGGAGTTGCGCTGGGTGGTCTTTCTGGCCTGTGATCTGCCCACAGTGGGTGGAAGCTGACCTTCCCTGGCTAGCAGAGGAGAGGGGTCTCGGGCGTTGCTTCAGTCTGCCCAGCTGACGAGCAGAGACAGGCTTGGCGTGGCTGACACTCTCCCTGGATGGGCAGAAGGCAGAGAGTGTGGTGGAGGCCGTGAGAGCAAAGCCGCTGGCCCTCTGGTGCCCCCTGCCCTCCTCCGAGGAGCACAGCTGCAGCAGCCAGAAGGTGGATCCAGGCAGGTTCTGACCAATGGAAACTTGTTTGAGGGAAGGCACGTCCGTGTGTGTGCATGCAGACTGGGCTCGTGAGCTGAATGAGCCCGTGGAGAGGAGAGCTGGCCTTGTGGTAGCAAGCAGGACTTGTCCCCTTAGCTAAGCAGGGTCTGCCCTGGTTGCATCTGAATGGGAGACTTGATGTGTGAGCACTGGAAGATCTTCCTCTCAGGGGATGGAGCTGCTACTCTGGGAAGAGCAGAAGAAGGTTCCCAGTTCCCTCCCTGGCAGCATCTCCAAGACAGGGCTGAGAGAGATTCCTGCCTGCCACCTTGGAGAAGCCGCTGCCAGTCTGTGAAGACAATACTGAGCTAGATAGACCAAGGGTCTGACTCCGTATATGGCAGCTTCCTATGTTGCTTCACATGTAAGAAGGAGAAAGTTGCTTTCAAAAGCTCCAGGGGATAGAAATGGTTCCTGTTTCAATGTTACATCTTCCTGTGGGTTTTACAGAGAACACCTTGGTGGAGAGATACTTGGAAACTTCTCCTAGGAGCCCACTCACCCACCTACCCAGGGACCGAGCTATGCAAGAGAAAATGTTTCCCACCTTCAGGCCACCATCTGGTGAATCGGCAGCTCCTGGAACCAGAGGAGGCTGCCACCTGTGGACTAGATGAGCCGTGGGAATCCCAGCCATGAGTCAGCAGGACTCAAGGAGGGTGTGTGTGCTGGGGGGCAGTGAGTCACTGCAGGAGCCTCCCCCTTTGCCCTGTCAGTTTTCTCTCTTTCCCCACCAGCCCCACCCCCAGTCAGCTCAGATCGCGCTCCAGGCACGGCTGGGGCACGTCCCTCTGCCGGGGGGGGCCACGATGTGTGGCCAGGAGCAGGGCTGGGCCCACAGTGCAGAGAAGATGCGGCTGGGTGTGTGTCTCCAGACAGGCCTTTCCTGAGCAGTGGGGGCTCCACAAAGGGGACCTTCCTGGGCACTGGGGTTGGGGCCCACTGAAGGCTGGCTGTTGCTCTGGCTGTCAGTGGGAGGGGGGGAGCCCTCCCCTGCCGCTGTGGTTCAGGCACCTGGCTTTTTGGCAGGGCTGTTGCTCTGCCCCCCCGCCCAGGCCCAGCTGAGGTGGGTGCACGCTGCATGGGCCTCCTCCTCCATCTCACAAAGGACATGGCTGAAGCCAGCCTCCTGGGCCGCATTCTGAGGCTCAGCACTGATGGGTCCGTCCAGTGTTCCCAGGACGAAAGCCTCTTTTCCTGAGGGTGCCTTCCTCCCTCGTGGGCTAATAACCATTAATTAGTGACTAATAAACAAACCAACAAATAAAATAGTCATCCCAAAGAGCCGGGGAAGCCAACATGCCCGTCCTTTGCCCAGTCATCTGGCCCCCAAAAGCCTCTGAGCCGTGGGCAGCTCTGCAGGCCTGTATCCTCCCTCCCAGAGCAGCAGATTCTGCCCCAAGGGAGGGCAGCGGAGGAGACCCCCCAGGCGGCATCAGCAGGGCCCACCGGCAAGCCCTTGAGGAGAGAGCACCCAGGTCCTGCCAAGCCAGCCCAAAGGGGGCTCTCGGCATGGATGCCCTGCCCCACAGCCGGGGAGGCTTCTGCCACCTCTGGCCCTCCAGGCGGCTTGATTCTCCTCTGATGGCGAATCCTCGGGCTCCATCTTCCCCTCCCAGTAATGGGAAAGACATGGGCATCGGGGAAGGGCTCTGTGGGGGGGGGGCGAGGGGGGTGTTACCCCAAGCGAGTAGAGCAAGGAGACGGGGAAGGAAATCTGGTCGTCCATTTTTTGTAGAAACTTATTTCTTTGGGGTAGAAAATTGTGACCGTTTAGAAAAAGTAAGCAAAGGTGTTTGCCCAAGCCTTTCCCAGTCAGCAAGCCATGCAAACCACCCGCTGCCCAAGCAGATGCAGGGGGCTCACTCCCAAGGCCCCCGCCCCAGTCTTTGTGTGGGCTCCTCCCGTCTGCTGCTCCCCCGCCCGCCCGCTTGCTCCTGCAAGGAGGATTTCCTTCTCCAGGCAGCCAGCAAGAGAGGGGCCCGGGGCAGCGGGTGGCAGAGCCAAGCAAAGGGCTGGCAGCCGGCTGGGGGGTTCCTGGTGCCCAAGCAGGCAGCAGGGACTGGCTGAGTCGGGGCCCCTGCTTCCCTCCCTGATGGGGCTGAGAAGGTGAGCAGGGAACTACAAGCCCTGCTGGCGACTTTGCCTGGGCCGTGGACAGGGGCGCTCTGACCCCTGGACTTCGGGGCCCAAGTTCAAGGCCTCCACACACTCTGCCCCCCCCTTTAGTCTGTCCTGGGTGGTGTGGTTTGTGCCCGCAATAACCTACATGTTAAAAAATGATGCTTAACTTGCAGCTGTGTGTGTGTGTCGGGGGGGGGGGCAGTCTCCAAAGGCCTCCGGTCTAGGCTTCAGAAGTACCGAGCTGCACCTCTGGCCATGGATGGGCCGGTGAGCTGCTGGCCCTGGAGGTGGGTGGGGAGGTGGTCATCTTGTCCTACTGTGCAGGTGGTCATCGGGATGGTTTCGACTGCCAGGAGAGTAGTGGGCAGGAGGTGCCAGGCCCACAGTGGCCACGCGCTGCTGGGACTGTGGAGCCAAAGGGGGCCGACGCCCCGACTTCCAGAGGGCAGCTGCTGGGACCAGGAGCATGAAGAGGGGCCCAGGCCGTCCTCCAGTCTCCCTCCAAGCACCAACTCTGGTCCTCAGCCTCCAGGGCTGGATGTGTGCCAGGGCTGGCCCAAGCACAGACTCTGCTTTCCAGCCAAGTCCTCCACAGGGGCCTCTGGGCATGTGCAGAGCACAACTGCACCAGCTTGGGCGGCAGCCCTGGCCCTGCCAAGAGGGGAGAGGGCAGGGAGCCATGCCCACTGGGCGAAAGCGGGGCAGGCTGGCTGGCCCTCCCCGTCCCCCCGCGGCGGAAGGCTGCCCTGCCCCTCGATGCCCACGGATGGAGGGCTGGGGTGCTTTGGGGCCCAGAGGCCAGCGGAGGGGTGTCCAGGGCCCCTGCCCGGCGCTGTGTCAGGCAGGCGGGCAGCGGTGCCTCCCAGGGCCCGGGCCAGCTGTAGGTGTTACATAAGTGCCTTGGGAGCCGAGGCTCCTGCTCTGGGTTGCCATGGAAACCGAGCGAGCGAGGTCGGGGATGGGGCGGCTGCAGCCTGGCTCTGGGGGGGGGGAGGCGGGCTGGGGGGCATCTGCGGGAGCCCTGGGGCTGGACTCCAGTCCCCCCACCCGCCATTCCCGTGGGGCTGGGAAGGGTCTCTTCCGTGCGTCCCCCCCGTGGGGAAGGGCCTCGTGGTGCCTGGGTCAGGACACAGACCCTGCTGGAGGCCCCGCGGGGGCTGGGCGCTTTAATCAGGTTATCCGTCTGATTGGCCAGCTAATGCTTTAATTGCAGATTAAAATATGCCGCTGATTAATCGGTGGCGGTGAATAAGCCAAACACTCAGGGACTGCCGCGTCGTCAAGCGCCCACCGTCCCCACGAAGCCGGCTGCAGATATGCCAGCGGCACACCCCCCCCCCCACACACACACACCCCACTCCCTCTCTGAGCCAGGCGGGGGGGGCGGGGGGGCAGCAAAGAGGTGAAGCTGTGCCTTGCTCTGACCTGTGCAGAAATGTCGTAGATCGGGGTGGGCTGCTATTTTTTGCTTCCCTCCAGGAAGCTCAGGCTGGCACGCAGAGTTTTCTCTCCCCAGTTTTATCCTCGCAGCAGATATCTTGTGAGGTCGGCTCGGCTGAGAGCTGGTGACCAGCCCAGGGTCACCCAGGAGCCCCCCCCCCGCCCCCCGGTTGCTGAGCCTGGCGGCGCTCTCTGCTCCTGGCCTGGCCCACGACAGCATGCCAACCCACCTCAGAGCAGGGGCACAGACTCTCCGTTTCCTAGGGCAGGGCATGGGGCGCATGGGAGGAGAAGTCTTGGGGTAGCCAGCATGAATTGTCCCCTTTGCTAAGCAGGGTCCATCCTGGTTTGCATTTGAATGGGAGGCAGCATGTGTGAGCACTGGAAGAGATTCCCCCGAGGGGATGATGGGGCCGCTCTGCATGCAGAGAGCACCACCAGCTTTTCTCCTAGTTAGACTATTTCTGATCAGAGACACAGAGCATGAGACCCTAACCCTGACCTCCCAGGCACGTGCTGAGCTGCTACAGAGGACTGTGTTGTTTGACTGACTGATGGACTTGAGCATGAGAGCTTGCTGCTGCTACCTGGCAGCCGGCGGGGGGGGGGCATTGTCTCCCCCAGGAAGTCTGGAGGAGGGCTTGAGCCCCGCCTCCTCCACTTGGCAGTGGGTGGGGGGGGGTTGCCCCCTCCGGGAAATCCGCCCCCACGAAGTTCAGGGTCCTGCCTCAGAGCCTCCAAGGGTGCCTTGGTTGTGAGTCTGCCATATGTACATTTAGTTGAATTCTAACCAGCTGATGGACTTTATATGAGCTGCTCCGTATGTCGTGTGATCTTGATGTATAGAGAGTCCCTGCAGATCGACGTGGCTTTGTATCAGGCATTGGAAAGGCAAGATTTCTGCTGCCTCACAGCAGACTGACTAACTGGCCGAGACCATTAAGCCGCTTGGAACGCAAACCTTTCACGGGTGGAGAGTCCCAACACCAGGCGCCTGACCCGTCTCCGGCACTTACAGTGGGTGGCAACACTCTGCAGGGGGGAAACATCACACACACATTTGACCAGGTGAAGCCAGAACAGGGAACCCTGCCCACACCTCTCGTCTGGACTACTGCAACATTCCCTGCATGGACCTCCCTTGAGAACAGGCTGGAGCACCAGCTGGTGCAGAATGTGGGGGCCTGATTGCTGTGCGGGGGGGGGGGGGCTAACTGCAGGAATCCTGTGATGCTGAAAGATTTTCCCTTGCTGCCCATGAAAACAGGTGCCTTGCCAAATGTGGCCCCTGGAGGGCAGGTCTTCCAGGGTTTTTCAAGAAGTGCAGCTCCTGCAACCCTCACTGGAAAAGTTGCAGCTCCCAGAATTCCCTCCTCCATCCGTCCTCAAGCGGCAACCAATGCCTCTGGCAGCCTTGGCACTGGCGTGAAACCCTCCTGCCTTCTCTCTGTGTTCCTCTCCCACCACTGGTGCTTCCCTACTAGATTGCTCATTGAGGGGGCACCTCGAGTGGTGCCCAGGGGGAGGGCCTAGCTGGTTCTTTCCCTCTTGGCCACTGCCTTGGGCCTTCCTGGAGTGATCACAGCACACATTCCCTTTCCCCATCATGCACTGCGTAGAGAGAAGGGGAGCAGCCTCCCACAGTGGAGGGGGGTTTGGAGCAGGGCTGCGGGCTGCAACACCTGGTGAGCAGCCGGTATATTCCATAATGAATACTAATGGCGCAGCGAGGCAATGACTTGATTAGCAAGCCAGAGGCTGTCGGTTCGAATCCCCGCTGGTGTGTTTCCCAGACTATGGGAAACACCTACATCGGGCAACAGCGATATAGGAAGATGCTGAAAGGCTTCATCTCATACTATGAGGGAGGAAGCAACGGTCAACCCCTCCTGTATTCCACCAAAGAGAACCACAGGGCTCTGTGGGCGCCAGGAGTCACTCCAAGGCACAGCCTTTCCTTTTTTCCATGAGACAAAAGGCTTTCCGAGCCACTCAGTGTCAAAATCAGCATCCCAGAGCTTGGCGCGCCCCCTAAAGCCTGATGGTTTTATTGTCTGGAGGATGGTGGTTAACTGGCCAGAGAGGAGGGCCTGTTCTGGGAGAAGCTTCTCATCGCAGAGAGACAAAGCTTCTGTCTGTCCCTGCCTGCTGCAGACCCAAAGGGTGTCAAGGGCTTCAGGGAGCTGGCCAACCCAGCCTGGGGAGGGGAGGGGCTGGGGCTTAGATGCACAGTGCGGCGACCAGGCACATGCACAAGCCCATGATGTGGACCAGCCAGCTGCAGGCAGGGAGCCTGAGCCAGTTGTGTGAAGGCGCTGACAGCTCTTCCAGAATTAAGCCGGCCTGGCTTGTGCACGTGCTCCTTCCCTTGTGCGTGCGGAGGTGTGGTCACACGGCTGAGGCAGGTGCTGGCCCCAGGAAGAGTCACACCCCTCAGCTCCTCTGCCTAGATTGGCCTGCAGGTGGCTTGTCCTTGCGGGCCAGCAGGCCCCGCCCGGCTGCATCCCTTCACCCTGGGGCAGCCAGGCCCACCTCCGCTCCCAGCAATCTGGGTTCTGTGCCGGTTCCAGCATCCCAGGCACAGGCCTGGAGGGGCTGCTGTGGGCCGTGCCAGTCTCATTCTTCAGGGCTGCTGCTGCTCCTGCTGCTGCCGCTGCCCACATCTGTCTCAGAGACCCTGTGTGCCTTCCTCCTCCTCCTCCTCCTCCTCCTCGGCCTGGGCAGTTGGTGAGGTGGTGGTGGGCGGTGGGGGGCAGCTCAGCCCCTGCTAGCTCACAGCACACGAGAACCAGGACTTCATGGAGGAGAGGTCTGTCAACGACTACTAGTGGGAGGGCTCTAGGCCCCCTCCAGCCTCAGAGGCAAGATGCCTCTCAATCCCAGTGGCAGGGGAGCAACAGCAGGAGGGAGGGCATGGCCTCGACCTCTTGCCTGTGGGCTCCCCAGCGGCATCTGGTGGGCCACTGTGAGAAACAGGAGGCTGGCCTCCTTGGGCCTGATCCAGCAGCAACGCTGTCCTTGTGTCCTTCCAGCAAGTGTCGCGGCTCCCCACGTGCCTTTGCTTGCCCCAGCTCCCCATAATCACACCACCTTTTGTGTCCACTGTCTGAGTCAGCTCAAGGCACTGAGGAAGAGCGGGCTGGAAGAAGTGGGGTGGAGAGCCCCAAGAGATGCCCAGCTCCTGCCTGCCTAGCCTTGCAGCGGGTCCAGGTGCCGGTGGCCTCCCTGAGGCTGGCGTCAAGCCCACCGCAGGGGAGCAAGCCGGCCTCCAGCCCACCCCAGAACCCCTCCCATGCGGCCCCTCCTCCCGCTTCCCCTGGAGGAGAAGCAGGGCTAGGGTTAGGGTTAGGGTTAGGCCCCGCTCTTTTAGTGGTAGGGGGCCCCGCACTGCTGATTTGCCCTGGGCCCCACACCCCGCCAAGGCCCGCCAAGGACAGCCCTGGGGAGGAGAAGTCCTCTGCCAAGCTGGCAGAGCAGTCCGTCTTCACTGGCTTCTGCTCCAGCGGTGCCTTTCCTCCTCCGGCCTCCCAGACCAGGAAGAGGGGGCTGCAGGTGGCGCTCTGGAAGCAAGAAGGACCCGAGGCCGCCTCCCTCCCGCCAGGGAGAGCTTACAGAGATGCTGCTGCCTGAGGAGTCAGACCCTTGGCCCCTCCAGAGGGGAAGTGCAGACTGGCAGCAGCCCGAGAGGGGCCTTCCCCACCTTCACCTGGAGACGGAGAGCTCCAGCCTGCAGAGCAGAGCTGGTGTCCCCCTCCTGCCCCCCCCTCCAAGAGGGTCTGGGGAAAGGAAGCCCCAGACATCCGGGGCTGGACTGAAGCAGCCAGCAGGCCCCGAGTTCAGACCCAGCCGCAGCTCCAGAGAGGGCAGGGAGGGGCCTCCTGCGCCCTGGAGAGCGGCTGCCTGTCAGTGTAGACACGCCTGGGCTCGAGAGACCAAGGGCCGGACTCGTTCGAAGGCAGCTTCCTACGTCCCGATGGGCGCAGAAGAGGGCAATGGAGACGGGCAGCAGAAGCCCTCCGAGGGGAGGTGGAAAGGACCAGCCGGGTGTGTTGAGCCTGGAGGAGAGGAGAGCAAGGGGCACACGGCAGGACTCCCCAAAAGACCGGAAGGGCTCTCGCATGGAAGGAGGCCCAGACTGGTCCTCTGCCACCCAGGAGATCTAGCAGAACTCGATCTCGCCACCCCTCATGTCGCAGGAAGTTAGGTTTGGGCTGGACCTTCGGGGACACTTCCTAACTGTAAAGGCAGTCCAGCCATGGAATCAGTGATGGGGGTGGGGTGGGGTGTTGGGGCCCCCTTGCTGGAGATCTTCAAGCAGGGGCTGGAACAGAAGAACAGCCGTGCTGCTGGGTCAGGCCCCCCAAGGAAGCCCATCTAGTCCAGCCTCCGGATTCACTCAGTGGCCCACCAGATGCCTCTGAGAAGCCCACAGGCAGGAGTTGAGGGCAGGCCCTCCCTCCTGCTGTTGCTCCCCTGCAACTGGTACTCGGAGGCATCCTGCCTTGAGGCTGGAGGTGGCCTGTAGCCCTCTGACTAGTAGCCCATGATGGACCTCTCCCTCCTCCATGAAGTGACCCAAGCCCCTCTTCAAGCCATTGCTCTGGCTCTGGATCTCCTGCATCGAGCAGGGGCTGGGCTAGATGGCCTCCAAGGGACCCTCCAATGCCTGGGCTCTAGAATACTCTGGTCAGGCCAGGGAGCCCCAGCCACCATGGTCCCCTCTGAGGCGTGTGCATGTGCGCACGCTCACCAGTTTTCCGATGTCCGCTCAGTTAATTTTAGGTCTTGCTCAGATTGCCTTAGGAAGGCCCCACTCTGAATGTGGTGCACACACAGGGCCTTGATCCTGCCGCCCAGAACAAGCCTTATTCCGCAGAGAGATGAGGAGAATTGGAGGGACCGCCCGCTGCCCTGCCAGCCACCCAGGAGGAGCTCTTCCTCTGCTCTCCTGGGCCGGGGTGGCCGGGGCGGGGCGGGGCGGGGGGGCGCACAGAGGCCAGTCTTCTGGCATGCAACCACCCCGCAGCCCTTCAAGGGACAGCACAGCCGCTGCTGCCTTCACCATTCCCAAGCAACCCGGGAGACTTGCAGATGGAGGGAGGCGCTGGAGGCCAAGCGACATGCTGCTCGCTTTCCAGGTCGAAGGGTGAGAGACTGAAGGGGCCTCGGCCTGGGCTGGGGAGGCTCCTGGCCAAGCGTGCGCCGCTGCCGCTGCTGCTGCGCCCCTCTCCTGCTGGAGGCGGGGCGTCCTGCCCGCCCCCCAACATGGCTGGGCTGCTCAGTCCAACTCCTCCAGTCAGGCTCCTAGAGCAGCAGCAGCAGCAGCAGCCCCCCGCCCGGCTGGTTCGGCCCCTCGGCCGCAGGGAGGCAGGCAGGGGGAGGGTGGCAGGCTCTTCTCCGCCCGCCTCTCCGCCTCTCCGCTGAAAGTGACCCGGTCTTCTTTGGAGCAGAAAAGTGCTCGCCGTTGGCTCCACAATCTGCTTCTCCGATGCTTGCCCATTAGCATGTGGGTGGCTGCTTCCCTGGTGCTCTCTGGCGGGCTTTCTGTGCGCTGCGCTGGCTCTGTCAAGCCCCCCCCCCTCCTCCTCCTCCTCCTCCGCTCCCCCTTAGGGTGTGAGGCTGCCTGCACACTGCAGGGCGAGAAAGGCTTGTGACCGTGCGGGGGGGGGGGCTGTGCACGGCGGGGCGGGCAGCCATCGTGTTCCGTTGAGCTGCTGGTTTGGCGCTTGTGCCTCCCCCCCGAGCTCTGGACGGGGCCTTTCCAGCCTGGTGCGGGTCATCATGGGTGTCTTGGCAGGCGTGTGGAGTACGGAGGCAGCTTCTGCTTCAGTGTTTCATAGATGAGGGTCGTTTCGACCCTGGTGGGCTGCAAGCAGTGAGGGGTTCCCAGGGTGGTGTAGGGGGCCATGAAGGACGGGGCCAGCCAGCACACCCCATGGAGGAATCCTCCTGGCTCATGACTTGGGAGTCAGCATTTTTGTACAGTTCAAAGCTAAGCACGTTTTCAGTGGGGCTTACTCCTTGTGGAGTGAGTCTGGGATACTTTATGTATTCATTTATAGTTTCATTTCCATACTGCCTTTCATAAATCTCATCCCAAGATGTTTTACAAAAGTTAAAATCTGATCCAATCCATAAAAACCAGATTAAAACATTAAAATCAATTAAAAACGATAAGAAGCATAAAAATGCCCACAGAGCAGCAGAAGAGCAGAGAGGCCAGCACCCTCTAAGGGGCAAAGGCCTGGAAAAACGTTGCAGTCTTTAGTTGCTCTTTAAAGGCAGCCAAAGAGGTCAGGGAATGGACACCCACCGGGAGAGCATTCCAAAGCCTAGGGGGCAACAACAGAGAAGGCCCTGTCCCATGTGCACAACAGTCGAGCCTCCCTCAGTGTCAGCATGCAGAGCAAAGCTCCCTCCAAGGATCTTGTCAAGGGGGCAGAAACATTCAGGAGCCAGCAGTCCTTCAGGGCCCAAACCGTTAAGAGCTGTAGAGGGGAGAAACAGCCTTTGAATTGGACCTGGAAATCAATGGGCAGCCAATGCAGCTCTTCCAGGATGGGTGTCATATGCTACCAACAGACAGCTCCGGACAAACCCTTGGTTACCTGGTTGCCACATTTTGCACCAGCTGCAGTTTCCGAATATTCTTCAAGGGCAGCCCCATGTGGAGTGTGTTGCAGTAATCCAGACATGGGTTACCATGGCCTGATCTGCGCCTGCCACATCTTGATGACACTTCAGCCCCAGTCTCTCCCAGTGGAGAGAGACAACCTCTCCCAGTGGAGAGAGACATCAACCCTGTGGGAGCCCCCAAGCCAGTGGCCCAGCAGGACCGCTTCCTGGGCTTTGCCCACAAGAAAGGGGCTGGAGGCACTCATGGAGCTGGGCCTGCCTGGCTCAGCTCTGCTCCACGGAAGTGGTGACTCGTGTCCCCCCAGCGGTGCCATTCCTTGGGCTGGAGAGCCTCGTCCCTGCCCCTGCCCCTTTGCCTCGGGCAGGGCTCCAAGTGGGGGGGAGCCAGCCCCGTGGGCTGCTTCTGCTGTTAGATCTGAACCCTTGGCGATCTCAAACTAGTGGCAGTTTCTTGCCCTTTGGTTTAAGACCTCCAGGAAAGGGATCTTCGGCAGCAATATCCTACCCTGCCCCAAACTCCGGTGTCCTCCTGTGGTCGTGAAAATAAATGCATATTTTGTCTCCTTATGTCCTTGTTTCTGTTCTCAGTGTAAAGTAAATACGCTTTCTGTGCCACAGGTGCTTCTGCGATGTGATGTCAGGAGTTGGGGCAGGAAGGCCTTCCTTTCCAGAGAGCCATGCTTTGTTGTGGAGGTGGGGGTGGGGGTGGGGGGCCAGGATTTTCTAGAGAGGAGCACTCATAAGACCAGCCCTGCCCAGTCAGGCCCCAGGCGGCCCACCGAGGCCAGAATCCTGCTTCACGGGGGGGCGAACAGGTGCAGCTGCAAAGCTCACAAGGAGCCAGCCAGGAAAAGGGTCTTGGGGCCGGGGCGGGGGGGGGGGCAGCTCGCTGGACAAGCTGGAAGGAGGCCAATTCCATGCCGGGGATCTTGAGGAGAGGGGCTGGGAATAAAACAGCCAGTGTAGCAGTGCCCTTATGGGAATCCATGGAGCGACGGCACCTGGATCATCGGGCGTCCAGTTCTGGTTGCCACACCTTAGAAAGGATATTGCAGAGTTGGGGAAGGGCAGACAAAACCATCAGGGGGCTGGAGTGGCTCCCCTGTGAAGAGAGACTACAACGTTGGGGCCCCTTTAGTTTAGAAAGAAGGCGGATAATGGGGGGCAAGGTGGAGGTCTATAGAATTATGCAGTGCTGTGGATCAAGTGGCTAGAGAGACGTTTTCCTTCCTCTCGTCCTATTCGGACCCGGGGTCATCCGTTGAACCTAAAAGCTGGAGGATTCAGAACAGACCACAGGAAGCACTTCTTTGCACAATGTGTCGTCAAACTACGGAGTTTAGAGCAACTCATGGGGAGAGGGCTATCAGTGGCCAAGAGCCTGGATCGTGGTCTGTTTCCACCAGGCTCAGAGTGGGCCTCGTGCCCCTGAAAACCAGGTTCCAGGGAATACCAGTGGGAGGGGGCATTCTTGCCCACTCCCCCCCACCACCACTTGGGGGCTTCCCAGATGCACCTGGCTGGCCACTGCACGAAGCAAAATGCTGGGCTAGATGGGCCACCTTGGGCCTGATCCAGCAGCAGAGCTCCCAATACTTCTGTTCTGCAGAATCTTGCCATTCTATGTTTCTATGACTGATTGGCACTGTATAAATCAGTTAATTAAATGATAACATAACACTGTAATAATCCCTAACCTGGTGTTTAAAATGTGTTAGCATTTTAATTTGGGGCTCGGTGGTGGCAGCATTTGTGCTGAAGAGGAGGAGATGTGCCTCCTGGCCTGGCTGTGCCTACGAGAGAGTTGCTGTTTGGGGCTTTCCCCTGAAAGGCAGGGCCAGGGCTGCCTCCCAAGCCCACCTGGAAGAAAACGCCAGGCCAGAGCTGCTTTTTTAATCAAAAGGGGTGTGCGGGGGGGGGGGAGAGCCGTTGACAGCTTAATTAATTATATGGATTCATTGCTTAAACCTTGCAGCCTACTGATCTTTTGTAAAGGAAACTGGGGCGGGAGGAGGGAACATTTAACGAGTGGCACTGCAAGCAGAACCCTCCGGATCCCTCCGGCAGCAGCCAGTCCTGCCTCCCCCCCCCACGCAAAGCAGCACGTGAGCTCTCTTGCCCCCCCGCCTGGCCCACCCTTGCCAGAGTTAAAGAGCTCGTGACCCGCAACCCGGGAGCTGCATATGGAGATGATGCCCACTGAACACCGATCTCTGGACAGGGCTCCAGGAGCTTGCAGGCAAGCCGGGAAATCGGTCCCGGGGCATTGAAGAAGGGGGCCTAGTAAAGCTCCGGTGAGGGAGAACTGCAGGAAGGGGAGCCTCGCTGAGCAGCCCCAGAAGGGGCTTCTGCCCAGGACGCCTCATCTTGCTCACCTCCTGACTTCCTTTGGGGATGTCAGCACACAGGGCAATGGGGGTGATGCTCCAGCAATTCTGTACTCGGCAGTAATGCGATCCATGGGACCTGAAAGCTCTTGACAAGGTCTCAGCAGAGCCTCTGCAGGGAATCTTGCAACCCTGCGATAAGCAGGTGGGCTGTTTGGTCCTGTGGATCAGGAACCGTGGAAAGGAAGCCGCTGGAAAGGAACAAACCCTCCCCCCCCCCCGGAGTGGAGGGCGCTCAGCAGGAGAGGCCCTGCCAAGACGATATCACCAGAAAGACTTGATGCAGAAGGGCACGCAAGAGGTTTCATTCTAAAGCAGGCGTGGGGGGGGGGGAAAGGGGCCAAGTTACTCCCTGCCACATGATAGGAGAATCGGGAGGTACCCAGTGAATGAGATGACGCTGTGACGATGACAATGATGACAAAGGTCTATGGACCATTTCCCAACAAAAACCCACAAAGTGGTTTACACAGGAAAAGCTGCAGTTTCAAGACGGTCACAAGGAAGTCCTTCTGTGGAAATTAGGGAGAGAGAGCTGCTCTCTACCGAGTCAGAGCCTTGGTCAGGGCAAGCAGGGCAACTGCTCCGGGTCACACTCTTGGAATCGCCTCATAATCAACTGGAAGTGGGCCCCGTACTGGCTGGTTTGCCCCAGCCCCCCCCCCGCCCCCGCCAAGACTCTCTAAGGACAGTCCTGAGCTTGGTCCCTCTCGCTCAGGATGCTCTGCTCTGCTCTGCTCTGCTCTGAGTGGCAGCAGCTCCCCCAGGGTCCCAGCCGGAGTCTCTCCCAGCCTTACCTGGAGATGCTGCCAGGATTGAACCTGGGACCGTCAGCATGCAAAGATATTCCTGAAGGGGAATATCTGGCAGCCGGCAGTGCCCACATGTAGAGGATGGAGGTCAAAGAGGAATCCTCCCCACCTCGGAGGACAGCGTGGGAAACACCTCTGATTAGCTGGCAACTGCAGCGAAGACCTCGCTTTCAAGAAAACAAGCTCTCTAAATTCTAAAGAGCGAATACAACGAAGGCCGAGAATGCCAGCAGGGGAGGGGCTGCTTCCCAGTGCATGCACAGAGTGTTGCGTGTCTGACTCTCTGCTTGAGGGGCGGAAGTCGTAGCTCTTGGCTCTCAGGGAGCAGTTCGTCCCCTTGAAGCCAAGGTGGCTGACCTGGAGAAGCTCAGCGGGGCAGAGAGGTATGTGGATGAGACCCTCAGGGATGTGGTAGACTGAGGCATCCCACTCCCAGGCGGGCAGCTTCTCTGTTGTCATGGAGAATGAAGGTCTCGAGGAAGGAGGACATCAGTCTGAGGAAGAGGGCAACGCTCCCTTAGCAGGGACCCCTTCCTTGGGTGATGCACCCATATCATCTTGCACAGAGGAGACTCCTCCAGGGGTTGGGGGCCTCCTAGTAGTGGGCAATTCAGTCATTGGGGGCATAGAGAGATGAGTCTGTGACCCACGTGTAGACTTCACAGTGATTTGCTTGCCTGGTACAAAGGTTGTGGGTGTCACACGGTGTCTAGGTAGACTGCTAGGCAGTGCTGAGGAGGGGTCAGCTGTCATGGTGCATGTCGACACCAATGATGTTGGGAAATGCAGCCGGGAGGTCTTGGAAGCCAAATTTCGGCTGCCAGGCAGCATATTGAAATCCCCAGGTTAGTGTTCTCTCAAGTGCTACCTGTTCCATGGACAGGGCCAGCGAGACAGGCAGAGCTGAGGGGTCTCAATGTGTGGATGAGACGGTGGTGCTGGGAAGAGGGCTTTAGATTTCTTAGGCACTGGGATACATTTGGGGGCAAACAAAGCCTGTATAAAATGCATGGAGTAGAGAGTGGACAGAGAGATTTTTCTCCCTCTCTCACAACACTATGACCAGGGGTCATCCCATGAAACTGAAGGCTGCAAAATTTAGGACCAACAAAAGGAAGTACTTTTTCCACGCAGTGCATCATTACCCTATGCAATTCTCTGCCGCAGGAAGTGGTGGTGATGGCCGCTAGCTTGGCTGGATTTAAAAGGGGCTTGGACCAATTCACGGAGGGCAGGTCTATCAGTGGCTACTAGTCTGGTGGCTATGCCCCCCCCCCCCGCCTCAGGCAGGATGTCTCCAAATACCAGCTGCAGGGGAGCAGCAGCAGCAGCGGGAGAGGGGGCCTGCCCCCTCCGCTCTTGCCCTCTGTGGGATGGTGGCCCTCCCTGCTGCGCAGGTGCCACTGGCCAGACGTCCTCTTGGCATTGGCCCCAATACTCCCTGCATGCCATTTTGCCTGATAGAGCTGCTCCAGTGGGAGAGTTGGGAAGGAGCCGCCCTGTCTGGTGAGCTTCTGCCGGTCCGCGGTCCGCGCAAGCACGGGAGGGAGGGAGGGAGGGAGGGAGGGAGGGAGGGAGCAGGGTCCGGCTCCGGCCATTTCTTTCCTCCAGACCTTTCCCCACTCCTCCTATCTGATCAGCAGGGGGGCTCTCCCTGCCTGCACACACCGCCATCTAGCCCAGTGTTGTCTCCTCTGGCTGGAGGCAGCTTTCTGGAGTCCCAAGCGAGGGTCTTTTCCACTCCTGCTTCCTTTTAGCCCAGAGACGGGACCTGCCGAAGCCAGGGTTCTGCTGCCACCACTGAGCTGTGGCCACTCCTCAGCCGGTCTCTGCAGCCTCTTTCCTGCGCCTGCCGAACACCCAGAAAGGAGATTGTGGGCCATGAGGTCACACAGCCCCTCCCACAGACACGCACGCACTGGGAAGATGATGGTGACGATGACTGACACACACACACACACACACACAGCGCAACATCAGCCTTTCTTCCTTGGCTTGGCTGCTATGCTGTGCTCAGGAGAGAGACTTGGATGGGAGTTCTGGGCGCTGTGAGATCATCTCCCGTGTCCACCTTTCTGGACACCTCCTTTTGTCCCTCCCTGGCCATCCTCCGTGGCCCAAGGGCCAGGCAACAAGGCACCATTCAGTGGACCCCGAGTCCCTGTTTTGTTCCGTGGTCTCTTTCTGTGAGGCCCAACTCTGTGCCTGTGCTGCTCTCTGGTCCGAGGAAGCATCACCTTCGGTGCTTCAGTCCTCCTGGCATTTTGCCCTGCGTGCCCCGCAGTCTAGCTGGTGGCTGTTGGGCACTTCAAATGTGACTGGACTGTTGCTATCAGGTGAAATCTATAGCAAGTTAGGGGCCTGGAGGGCAAGGAATGGGGGAGCCACCAGACCCAAGAAGCAAGTGAAGCCTGGACCCCCCCCCTGAAAACCTCAGGAGAAAGGCCAGGGAGCAGTTGGGACTTGCTTTGTGTGGATACTGAGAGAGGATTCCACTCGGTCACCTGTGGCTCTCCTGTGTGGTGTCTGGCATCAACCCCACACCAGGCACAAAGTTTATCTCCACCACAGTTGTAGTTGTGTGCTTGTCATCATCCCTTCCAGAGCTGGAGGTGAGGCGGAGGCGTCCGGTCTCCCTGAAGGTTGAGACTCACTGGCATCCCCTCGGAACAGCTGCTTCCGCAACGGTGCTGCTCTCCATGCCGGCACCTGCAAATTCTGTGCTTAGAGAAAAGTGTGGCCTGTGGTCTGCTCCCTCCGGGACTCAGGCACAGTGGAGGGCAATGTTTCCGTGGCTGCAGAATGCAGGATGGATGCGGGGGGGGGGGCTGTGAGAGACGGGCAGTTCTGTGGGGCCTCCTTGTCCACCTCCACACTCTCTAGGGCAGGCACAGCCCGCTGGCAGCAGCTCCACTTTGAAGCCTTCGGGGTGCAGCTGGTATCCCCAAATGGAGAAACCCATCAACTCGATCTCTGCCTCCGATGGTCTCCCAGTTTTAATGGTGTGTTTCATTGTATTTTCTTTTTATGTATGGTCAGCATACAGATATACTTCTCAATAGACAGAACTGTGGGACCCAAACCTTGGTACTAATTTACCTTGAGCCACACCCCATGCTGCAGCATTGCCATTCGGGGGGCGGGGGGGGAGTCTGCCGTGTCTCTCTGGTGCAGCTGCCATGCGTCTTGTGGCACTTGGAAGACCCCACGCTGGCCACCGTGGGCGCTTTGGTAGACGAGGGCCCCGCCTGGCCTCATGCAACGGATTCAACAGAACGGAGTCGACTCCGGCCCCAAACTACTTGGACGGTGCTACATTGCACCGCCTTTAAAATGCTGACTGCAGGTCTCTTTGTGGTCTTTTTAAAAAGCAGCGAGTCCCTTGTAGAATAAATATCTGGCAGGGGCCACCTGTGGGCGGGTCCAGGAGTTGGGCCTGGCTCCTGCCTTCAGAGCTATGCTCACTCCCAGCCATAGGAGATCTTATTGTCTTGAGGCTGCATGGACGTGTGCTTTCGACGGTGGGATTGGAGTGGCCACAAAGACCTGGGTGTGGGAGCTGAAACTGGGCAAGATGGATGCACTATTCAGGCATTATAGGAATATACCAAAGTCTGTACACTTGTACATGTCTTTGTGTGAATGACTGTGCCTGCGTCTATTTTAAAAGTGAACCTGGGTATAGCCCCCCAGATATATGGGAAAGATAGCGTACTGCAGTACTTGCTGTGCTCAACATTTGTTTTTATTTATTTATTTATTTATTCAGTTTATATACCACCCTTCCTGAAGTGGCTCAGGGCTGTTTACATTAAAATTAAACCAGATTAAAATCAAAACTAGGTGCCTGCTGGGGCCTGGGGGGTGAGGTGGGGGGATTCAGCCTTTGCAGTTCTTGGGCCAGCCAGTCTTGGCTAGAGTGATCCATGCCTTTCTTTACATCTTGAATGGATTACTAGAATGTCTTTTGTGGGGCTGCCCTTGAAGACCCTCTAAAAACTCCAGCTGGTTCAAAATGCTGCAGGGAGTCTGGACTGGGGCAAGGCTCCCTCCTGCAGGAGCTGCCTTCATTGCCAATTTGGTACCAGGGCAGTGCAAGGCAGGCCAGCAGGTCCCTGGCGAAGAGGGCCTCCTAGGTGTGCCACTTCCCAGTGAGGTCCGTTGCGTGGCCGCAGGAGGGCTAGCCTTCTCTGGGATGGCCCCCGCCCTCAGGAACGCCTTGCCTAGGGGTGTGGCTAACTCTCATTCAGACAAGCTTTTCATCGGGGACGGGGCAGGGTATTTTTGTTTGTTTTGTACATCACGGTTGGTGTTTGGCTTTTGTCCCATGGACCAAGCTTGTACCATCTTTCCACCCCAGTGATTTAGAATGGCACCATGCTGATAGGCACCAGCGCCACCCAGTGCTGCTACTAAACCTGGAATGTTTGCTCTTCCTCGTGGATGAGATTCTATATGCCATGTCCAAGGTCAGGTGTTTTTTTTTGGGGGGGGGTATTTTTGTTTGATCATATTTTGATATTGTTTTTGTTTTATTAGCCACCTAATGGCACAGCGGGGAAGTAACTTGCCTATGGAGCAAGAGGTTGCTGGTTCAAATCACGAAACCCCTATATCGGGCAGCCGCGATATAGGAAGATGCTGAAAGGCGTTATCTCATACTGCACGGAAGGAGGCAATGGTCAAGCCCTCCTCTATTCTTCCAAGAAAACCACATGGTTCTGTGGTTGCCAGGAGCTGACACCGACCCGATGGCACAACTTTACCTTTTACTTTTATTTCTTTATTGGTATTGGTTAGCCACTGTGAGACCCTTTTTGTGAAGGAGCAGCTTATACATTTTCTAAATCAGGGGTTCCAACTGGGGGGAGGGGTACTAGCCCCCTTATGGGTACTTGAGGGGCTCCTAAGCGGTGCTCAGAGCCCTCCCGCTGCCCCCCCACACGGTAGTTCATTAGCTGTTCATTAGCAGTCTTCTTGAAATTAATGGAACAAGTTTGCTGGGAGTAACTTCAAAAGGCTCGTTTCAATGGGAGGAAGTCCTTCTCCTGAGTGACGTGGTCTGGATGTCAGCCAGTAACGGGAGCAGCCGCTCTAGTGATGATTACATTTCAATTTGTGTGCAAATGCACACACACACACACACACACACACACACACACACACACACACAAATCTTCATGGGGTACCTGAGCTGAAGGTTTGTGACAGAAGGGGTGCCCTTGTTTAGAAAGGTTGGGAACCCCTGTTCTGAATGAACGAATGAATGAAGTCAATACATGTCTTGGGGAAAGTGGCGCCTCGTTCACAGCCCTTGGTCCACTTTTTGAGGGGGGAGATTGAAGCAAACTGGGCCTGTGTGTGATTCTTGGTCCTCCACATGGACTGCCTGACGCACAAGTGAGGAGAAGGCGCTTCTGATCTGCTCCTCCAACCCCATGAAGCCCATCCCTGTCCGGGCCATTGGAGACCAGCGAGAGAGTGTGGCTGGCTTCCCTTTGGAAGGCCAAACGGCTCCCTTCTGGAGTCAGCCAGCCGAGCTCTCTTTCCTGGGGAGCCACAGCAGGGTCTGTGTCTCAGCCTTAGAAGCAGGAGGCCCCACTTCCTCCCTCCTGCCCCAGAGGCACCCCACCCCTGCAGCACATTGACTTGGGGGCACTTCCAGGTGGGGCATTCAGTCTGGCATGGCTTGCTCTTCAGGGGGGTCCCACCCACAAGAGGAAGTACTTTTTCACACAATGTATCATTAACCGATGGAATTTTCTGCCACAGGCTGTGGAGACAGCCAACAGCTGGATGGCTTCAGGAGGGGTTTTGACCAATTCATGGAGGCCAGGGCTATCCATGGCTACTAGTCCGGTGGCTATAGGCCAGCTCCAGCCTCAGAGGCAAGATGCCTCTCAATACCAGCTGCAGAGGAGGAGCAGCAGCAGGAGGGAGGGCAGGCTCCTTTCAGCTCTTGCCTGTGGGCTCCCCAGAGGCATCTGGTGGGCCACTGTGGGAAACAAGAAGCTGGTATAGAGATGCTTCCTTGGGCCTGATCCTGTGGGGCTGTTCTTATGTTGCCTACCTTGAGTACCCAGAATGTTGGGGGCAATATGCTAAATCATTGTAAACCGCTTAGAGAGCTCCGGCTATAGAGCGGTATATAAATGTAAGTGCTATTGCTATTGCTATTGCTACCTGTATTTTCCATGCACTTAAACTCTTGCATTTATGACGAGAGGAAGTCTGGCCTTTTTGAGGTGCTGCCCAGCACCATGCCCCCCTCATGTGGGTGGGACACAGCACAATGGAAGGTGTCCACAGGACACAATGTGCACACACACACACACCGCCACCGCAAAGTCCTCAGCTCACTGGGTGTCAAGCTCTAGCTCTGCAACCCCCCCCCGCCCCAGTTTGTGTTCCCCAAAAAGCTGCAAGCGCAGCCTCTTTGCAGGGATGGGCCCCGGGCCCTGCCCGCTGGGCTGCTGCTGTGTCCCAGGGAAAACTAACTCAAGAGGAGGGGGAGTCAGCGTCCCCCTGGTGGAACTCGGGGTACGAGGGGGAGGGGGGCCCTGCTGCTGCTGCAGAGACCCAGGAGCGGCAGGACTTCCCGACAGCAGGGGTGGGCCTGGCCAAGGGGGCTATCGTGGATGGGGAGCACCCCTGGGAGACTCAAGCAAGCAGGCCACGGCATTGGCAACCCTCTTCGATTGGGTTGAAGGGGCGGTGGGGCTGTAACTTCTCCCCCCCACACGCGCCACCCGGACTCCTTTCCAGGCCGCTCCTCGCCCGGTTGGGTCTTGTGGCTGCTGGTCTGCGTCTCATCCCCGACCTGCCACGGCCCAGGTGTCGGGCGGCGCTATGGATGGTGAACAGTGCCCTGTTCCGGGGCAGCTGCCAGGAGGGCCTCCCTCTGCCCTGTGGAAGGAGGAAGGTTGCCACCCGCAGGCTGAGAGTGGCCAAGGAGGGTGGACGGAGGAGCCCCCCCCCGCAGGAGCCCGTCTCAGCCTGGAAGGGCCCTGGATTGGGGCGGGTGGGGCTCCTTGCCCCCTCGGGGCCTTCTTCCTCAAGACCTGGGGAGGCCAAGGCAGCGCCCGCCCCATCTTCGCCCCCGGGGGGGCCAGCCGGAGGGAGGGGCGCCTTCTTCCCCTTCTTCTCAGTGGAGGGCAACGCGGGGGAGGGGCAGCAGCGAGGGGCCTGCGGGGGGGGGGACGAGTCCTCCTCCCGCGGCGGTGCATCAGTAGCTGAGCGGCCCCTCCCCGCTTCTGCCCCCGCAGGCGATGGCAACCCCAAGGAGAGCAGCCCCTTCATCAACAGCACGGACCTGGAGAAGGGGAAGGAGTACGACGGCAAGAACATGGCGCTGTTCGAGGTGAGGGGGCCGAGGGGGAGGCGGGGGGAGGGAGAGGGGGCAGGGGAGGCTCGACCGCCCCCCCGCCGCCTCTGACGCGCCCCCCCCCCGCTCTCCTTGCGCCCCGCAGGAGGAGATGGACACCAGCCCGATGGTCTCCTCGCTGCTCAGCGGCCTGGCCAACTACACCAACCTGCCGCAGGGCAGCCGCGAGCACGAGGAGGCGGAGAACAACGACGCCGCCGCCGCCAAGAAGAAGCCCATCAAGGTGCGTGGGGCGCCAGCGGGGGGGGGGCTTAGACTGGGGGCCGCCCGGGACCTCCTCAGGGCCCTTGGAGCCGCCCGCCCGCCCGCGGTTCAGCAGCATCGCCCGGCACTCGCGCGCGCAGGCAGGCCGGATGTTTAGCACGTGGCTTCTTGAGGGCACAAACCGCACCTGGACGCGCCAGGACACGAAGCCGGGCGGGCTACCGAGGCAACAGGGCAGCGGCGGCCGCAACCCGTCAAGGCGCCCCCTCCCATCGCGTCCCCGGCCCACCCCCGCCCGCCTCTCCTCCCGGTCTCTCAAGCCGAGGTCGCCGCACTCGGCAGCAGCCCGCCCGGCGCAGCCACCGCCCGGGAGTGGGGGCCCCGGGCTTGGGCGCCTCCGCGGCTCACGCGGTAACCGGCGCCGGCCGCTTCTTCCCCGCAGGCTCCGCGGATGGGCACGTTCATGGGCGTCTACCTGCCCTGCCTGCAAAACATCTTCGGCGTGATCCTCTTCCTGCGCCTGACGTGGGTGGTGGGCATCGCGGGGATCATGGAGTCCTTCTGCATGGTCATCCTCTGCTGCTCCTGCGTGAGTGAGCCCCCGCCCCGCGTGGGTGGGTAGGGGGGGGCACCCGGCCAGGCTGCGTCTCTCCTGGGGCAGCCCCGCCTCAGGGGTTGTTGCCAGAAAGCAGCACTCAAGGGGGGCGGGGGGGCACCAGTTTGGGCGGCTCCTCCTCCCTCCTGCGCTGCCTGCAAACGATCTGTTCCGATCTGGCCGCGGAGGTGTGCCGTTAACCGCACAGCCCTACCAGACGGGTGAATGGCTCTACCTGACCAATGGCCAGCCTGCAGGCAGCGTGGGGGGGGAGAGGGGAGCCCCCCCAGCTGCTGCTGGGAAGCAGAGGCCGCTGCCTCTCCTTGGGCGCGCCCCCCCCCGCTTGTTAGGAGGAGCTGCTGCTGGCCAAGGGCCCCCACGTGTGCAGTGTCGAAGCGCTGCCTGGACACCCCGGCGGGACGGGGGCTGCCTGCCTGCCGGGTGAGCTCCCAGCTGCCTGCCGGCGTGTGTGGCAGCCCCGCCCCGCCCGGCCGGCTGGGAGGAAGCCAGCTGCCAGTGCCGGGGATGGATGCACCTGCCTGGGTGGGCAGCCGTGCAGGGAGAGCGCGCAGCCAGGGCTGATTAATCCCAGCCTGTCGCCCGGGCGGGCCAGCTGCGCCTCGGGAGGCCGCCGCCTCCGCCGCCGCCTGACAGAGGGAGCTGAGCTGCTTCTCGCTGGAGCAGCGCCCGCTCCCCGATGCCCGCCTTTGCCCGCCGGGGACCTCCTCTGGGGAGGGACCCCTTCCCTGGCGGCAGCGGTGCCAGTGCAGGCGGTTGGGGGGAGGGGCTCTCGGGGAGCCGGAGCACGCGGGGCCGGGGCTGCTGGAGAGGCGGCCGTCGCCGGAGCCTCGCGGCAGCCCTGCCCGGCCAGTGGGCCCCACGGCGCAGCCCGGCTCAAAAGGACCCCGGTGGGCGGGAGGGGGCGTGGCTCTTGGGGGCCCAGATGCCCGTTTGGGGAGAGGCGTGCAGGTCAGGCCCACTTGCCGCCGCCGGGCTGCAGCAGGCAGTGGGGCCTTGTGAGGCCCGCCGCCGCCGCCGCTGCTGTGTTTCCCGAGGGGCTTGGGCCAAGTGGCGGCGCGCTCCGTCGGTGAGCTGGGGCGCCTTCTAAACGCTGCTGGGCAGAGGAATGGGAGTCGCCGGGGCGAGCCCTTTGCGGACTGGTAGGCAGGCAGGCCGGCGTGTGTTTGCCGGGTGGCAACGTGCGCGGAGGAAGAGGCCAGGCCCCCGAAGCAGTGGCCACACGAGGGCAGCAGAGCCGCGTCCCTTCAGGGCCCAGGCAGTGCAGGCGGGCGGCTGGAAGCACCCCCCGCCCGGCCTGCTGCTGCTGCCGCCCTTGCCCCCCCTGCCCAGGCACCACAGGGGCCTCCTTCCCGGCTGCTGGGGGCTTTTGCAGGGAGGGGCTGGCCTGGCTCTTGGGCATCTTCTCCCTCCCCACCTGCCTTGGAGGCTGAGCTTGCCCCACTGAGCTGCCCTGCCTTTCTCTTGGCTCCAGCCGCCACAGGGGTGGCCTGTCCTGAGTGGGGAGGATGTGCGGGGGGGGGGTGATGCTTTGGGGGCCCGGCTGGCTTTGGCTCTTCCCCCGCCCCCACTGCCCCAGCCCTCCTGCCTGCCCTCCAGCGCCTCTGCCTTTCCTCCCACAGACCATGCTGACGGCCATCTCCATGAGCGCCATTGCAACCAACGGGGTGGTGCCAGGTATGTCGAGGAGAGGGGGCTCAGGACCCTGGTGCTGTCGAGGGCCTCCCTTCCTTCCTCTGCCTGGGTCATTTGCTGCCTGCCATGGGGCGTGGCAGCAGTGGTGGTCGTTACTTTGGCTGGCTTGGAAAGGGGGTTGGGGGGAGGGGGGAGGGGAGGGTTCTCTGTGGTTCCGGTACCACCTCCAGCTTCGCTGGCAAGGAGCCTCTGGATGCCAGGGTCAGCCCAACAGCCTGGGCATGGCAGAGGAGTTGCGAGCACCAACGTGGAGGGCAGAGGGGCAGGTAGCCATCCTGCTCTTGCCCCCATTGGGGCAGACCGACCACAGCCTTCCACAGCCTAGCTTCCTTCAGTGGCTGCCTTGTATGGGGAGTGGGATTGTGGCACGCCTGGGGGCCAGGGAACGGGCCACCTCCCCTCTCCCCAGGGGTGGGTGTTTAGTTCTCAGATCTCTCTGTTCCCCTCCCTGCTCCCAAGAGGGAGGAATTTTGCGAACCGCCTCGAGCCTTTGGAGTCGGGCGGCACAGAAATGAAATGAAATGACCTAGTCAGTGGGACTGTCCTACCGGAGTGTCTCTTGGCCAGATGTGTCCGGGAGGGGCTCAGCCCACTCAGAGTCAGCAGGGCCATCCATGGGGTGGGGTGAGGATGGATTTCCTGCCATGTGATTCTACACAGCACCTCCCCCCTTTCTGTGTGTGTCTGCAGCTGGTGGGTCTTACTACATGATCTCACGCTCGCTGGGCCCAGAGTTTGGAGGGGCCGTGGGGCTCTGCTTCTACCTGGGCACCACTTTTGCAGGCGCCATGTACATCTTGGGCACTATCGAAATCCTGCTGGTGAGTGTGGAGGCTGGGGGAAGGGAGGGGCTGCGTCTCTGCACAGAGTGGGGCGTGAACACGACTTCAGCCCACAGGATGCACAGAGAAGACGTCGTAGAAATGCCGGCTGACATTCTGTGCCAGGGGGATGCCAGCCCAGTAACGTTGCTAGTGGGCACAGGGTGCGGCTCCTGATGGAACACAGCAGCATTCTTGGGCTGGCATATCCTTGCGTGGGAGATCAGCCATTCCAAGGAAGCAAGCATGGCAAGGCATTAAAATGACCCATTGTGAGCACCATCCGAGGACCCACTCGAGAGTGCAGTGGCAACAGCCACAAACACACAGCACGAGTGGCCTTAAATCTCTCCGCCTTAAGAACTCAGAGCCTGCAGCCACTGGCCTCTGGGGCCGACTGAGGGCTGGAGTCCTCCTCCTTTTGGACTCCTGCCCCCCATTTACAGGCCCTCTGTCATCACCTGGCTACTTGCAGCTGTGTCAGGGCTCTGGCATAGGTGGGGGGCAGGGATAGGGGACGCTTCTGGGGGGGATGGAGCAACTGTTACAGTAGTGGTAGGGAATAGAAGATTTGGCGCTGGCAGGTCAGCAGGCCGTTGGAGAGGAAGGGAGACCAGACGTCTAACAGCGGTTTCCTCTTCTGGCTGCCCTGAGAGCTCTCAGGCCTCAGTGAGGAGTTCCAGCCACCCTCAGAACCTGGCCTTGCTCCTTTGCAATGCTAGGTTGGTTCAAACTAAGACCGAAATCATCCATGATTTGATCATGGATGTGGAAGCCAACTTGGCTTGTATAACTGAGACCTGGTTGGGGGAGGTGTGGCCCAGTATGGGCTCAGCTTCTCACCGCTGGGTACTCTGGGGTGGAGAAGGAGAAGGGGGCAGTGGAGGGGAGTGGCTGTGATCGATTGGAATAACATCTTCCTTACCAGAATTCCTGTGAGAAAACTGGAACATATTGAGTGTGTGTATCTTGGCCTGTCAAGCAGCCACGAAATATGCCACAGACTAGCACTTAGTCGGGTTGCAATTAAGGCCTTGGAAAGGATATTTAGATGCCGTGACGTCTCTACACCTACAAAGATTAGAATCGTCCGAACAATGGTTTTCCCTGTGACACTCTATGGATGCCAAAGCTGGACTTTGAAGATGCAAGATAGAAAAAGTATTGATGCTTTTGAACTTTGGTGCCAGAGAAGACTTTTGAGAATACCATGGACAGCCAGGAAAACAAACAATTGGATCGTAGAACAGATCAATCCAGAATTTTCACTCAAGGCACAAATGACCAGGTTCAAATGATCACACTTCGGACACATGATGCGAAGACCCAGCTCCCTTGAGAAGTCCGTAATGCTGGGGAAAGTGGAAGGAAAGAGAAGAGGAGGACGACCAGCAGCAAGGAGGATGGACTCGATAACGACAGCAGTGAATGCACCACGGAGAGACCTTCAAGGCCAAGTTGAAGACCGATCGTCCTGGAGAGAATCTATTGATGTGGTCGCTAAGAGTCGACACCGACTGGATGGCACTTAATCAATCATCAATCAAATCTTGGCCTGGGGACAGAGTGGGGATCCTATTGGTGTACCAAGCCCCCTGTTGCCCCATGGAGTCTCTAGCTGGTCGTGGAACTTGTGTTGGAGTTGCCCAGGCTTTGGGTGTTGGGTAACTTCAAGGTGCACTTCAGGTCTGGCTTGTCTGGTGCAACTCAGGAGTTCATTGCGGTCATGACAACTATGGGTCTATCCCAATTGGTCACAGGGACAACACACACGGCGGGTAACACTCTTTTGGGTCTTTTACTCGGTGGTGTTCCATGGGGGGAGACTCCTAGAGTGTCTCCATTGCCATGGACGGGCCACCATCTGGTTAAAATTGGTTTCGTGGCCACAACCCACCTCTTCAGGAGTGCAGGACCTATTAGGATGGTCCGCCCAAGAAGGCTATTTGATCCTGTAGGATTCCAAGTGGCCTTGGAGGGTTTTAGGGTTGGTTCTGCCGGCGATTCTGTTGATGCCCTGGTGGAGACCTGGAATAGGGAGCTTACCAGGGCAGTAGACCCAATTGCCCCTAAGCCTCTTCTCTGTCCCGCTTCGAAACTGGCTCCATGGTATACTGAACAGCCACGGGAGCTGAAGCGGCAAGGGAGAAGACCAGAACGTAGGTGGAGGAAGACTCGACTTGAATCCGACAAGGCACAACACAAAGCCGATTCAAAGGCTTACTCTGTGGCATTACGTGCAGCGAAGAAGCAATTCTATTCTGCTCGTATTGCATCCGCAAGTTCGCGTCCAGCGGAATTGTTCGAGGGGATTAACTTAGGTTCCCTCCTCTCTGAACTTAGCTCTGAATTCTTCATCATCCCGCTGTGATGCTTTTAACGTTTTTGTGGATAAAATCTCTCACATTCAAGCCGACTTGGACTCCACGGTTATGGCAGGGTCAATCGCAGAGGTGTCCAGTAACTCCTCTGGTGCAATTTGAACGGATCAGTTTCAATTTGTCACTCCTGAGCAGGTGGAGAAGCTGCCTGGAGCTGTTTGGCCTACCACTTGTCCTTTGGATCCATGCCCAACATGGCTTCTAACATCTAGCAGGGAGGCGGTTATAGATGGCCTAGCTGACATCATAAATGCCTTGCTGAGGGAGGGCAGGATGCTTCAAGCCTCCATGCCTGAAGGAGACAACTGTGAGACCTTGGCTTAAGAAGCCTGCCCTGGCGCCTTTGGGGAATGATAGGCTGGTCTACAACCTCCCTTGGGTGGGCAAGGTAATTGAGAGGGTGGAGGCTGATCAACTCCAGGCAGTTTTGGAAGATACTGATTATCTAGGTCCATTTCAGACTGGCTTTGGAGCGGGCTATGCAGAGGCGTAACTAGGGAAAACGGCGCCCGGGGCAAGCACTGAAATGGCGCCCCCCCCCCGCCCCCCCAACATACTACATTATACTTAGGTTTTTCCTCACAAGCGCCCGCCGCTGCCGCCAAGCCAGGCCACTGACTGGCTGCCAGGCGCCAGCAAAGCAATGGGGGGGGTGCGGGCGGCGTGGAAGGGACCGCTCGTGGGGGAGGGGGCACCGACACTCTCCCTTGACTGCTGCAGTGCTGCTGCACTGAGCAGGAAACATTTGTATTAACAAAAATTTTAAAAAAATTAAAAAAAAAATTGTCATGGTGGCGCCCCCCACGTGACCAGAAAAGATGGCGCCCGGGGCACATGCCCCCCCTGCCCCCCCTATAGTTACGCCTCTGGGGCTATGGGGTGGAGACAGCCTTGGTCGACCTGATGGATGATCTCTACCAGGGAATTGTCAGAGGGGTTCTTTTGGATCTCTCTGCAGCTTTTGATGCCATTGACCAATGTATCCTTCTGGATCATCTGGGGGATTTGGGAAGGTGGTACTGCTTTTTAGTGGCTCTGTTCCTATCTCTCTGGTAGATTCCAGATGGTGTTGCTGGGAAATAGCTGCTCTCTGAAACGAGAGCTATTGTATGGTGTCGCTCAGGGCTCCATCCTATCTCTGATGCTTTTTAACATCTACATGAAACCCGTGGGGTGAGATCATCAGGAGAGTTGGAGCAGGGTGTTATCCATTTGCTGATGACACCCACAACTATTTCTCCATGATATCTTCATCAAGGAATGGCATAACCCCACTTAAATGCCTGCCTACAGGCAGTAATGGACTGGATGAGGGATAATAAATTGAAACTGATGGCACTCCCCCCGAAGGAACATGAACATAGCTTGGGAGTGCTTCTGGACCCAGGCCTCACTCTGCTTTTTCAGATTAAGGCTATGGCTAGGAGCACTTTCTATCAACTTCAGTTGATATGACAGCTGTGTCCATTCCTTGAAGATAATGATCTCAGAACTGTGGTGCACTCTCTGGTAACCTCCAGGCTTGACTACTGCAACGTTCCCTACGTGGGGCTGCCTTTGTACAGTATGTCGTTCGGAAACTTCAGTTGGTCCAAAATGCAGCGGCTAGATTGGTCTCCGAGGTTTCTTGGAGAGGCCATACTATGCCTGTTTTAAAGCAACTGCATTGGCTACCAATAGGTTTCTGGGCAAAATCCAAAATGCTGGTAATTACCTTTAAAGCCCTGAACGGCTTAGGACTGGGTTACCTGGGAAAGCACTTTCTTCTGCATGATCCCCACCGCCCATGAAGATCATCGAGGGAGGCCCATCTCCGGATGCTGCCAATCCCGTCTGGTGGTGACTCGGGGGCGGGCCTTCTCTGTAGCCACTCCTGGGCTGTGGGATGCACTCCTTGTCGACATTTGAGGTTGAACATCTTTACCAGCCTTCAAAAGAGCCTTTAAGACAATTTTTTTTTAGCCTGGCTTTTAGTAATCTTTGAATGTTTTCAATTATTTTAAATTGCTGTTTCAAGATTGTTTTGTTTGTTTTTGTGAACCGCCTAGAGCCTTTGGAGTCAGGTGGTATATAAAACAAACAAATAATAAGTAAGTTTCATATTGCTCATAGAAGTTTCAACAATACTGAGTAGGTCATAAGAGAACTCAGTAACAAGTAGACACGGGCTGACACCCAATCTAGCCAAGGATTTGGAAAAACTTCAGACTCCAAGCCTCCTTGAGGTTCTAGGTCAGGGCTGCTCAGCTTCGGCCCTCCTGCAGATGTTGACCTACGATCCCCATAATCCCTGGCTATGGGCCACAGTGGCTGGGGATTATGGGAGCTCTAGCTCAAAAACAGTTGGGGCGGGGGGCTAAGTGGAGCAGGCCTGTTCTGGATCCTGACTCATGGGAGTCTCAAACCTGCCTTGCCAGACAAATGGCCCAGCCCACAGGCAGCATGTGGAGTGGCCGAGGAGCAGCCCAAGCTCTGGGAAGGAGAGGCAGCTGTGCCTCCTTTGGCGGCTCCCCCCACCCCAGGTTGCTGGGACCAGCCCCTTCTGATCACCGTGTAGAGGTTGCTGGGTGGTGGTTGTTTTAGTTGGTCTGATCATTGGTTCTAATTTCTTGGGAATGATCCTTGTATGACCCTCTTCTCGGTTGCTGGAAGCCAGGGGCATCTCATTGGGTTATCCCTCTCAGGAGCTCCCAAGCAGGACAGCATTTGATGGGATAAAAAACAAGTCCCGCCTACCCGCGCCGGGGGGGGGGGGGGGCGGGATAACTCCTCCCCAGTTCTTTCTGTCCTCGGCAGCTCCAAGCCGTTTCTTTTCCTCTCTCTGCACCTTCAGCGTTTGTTTGTTTGTTTGTTTTGGCTTTTCCTTGCTCTCCTTTGCCTTCTTTATCCATTCCTTTCCAATATCAATTGCTTCACTCCTCTGCCATATATATATATAAATTTTTTTAAAGGAAGAAAAATCCTTAAAGCTTTTCGCTCGTCTGTCCTCCCCCCTCCCCCTCCCCTTCTATCTCTTGCGACTCCTCTGTGAATGGAGCAATCGCTGGGGGGCAAACAGGCAGTCCTGGTTCCTCGGGGAACCACCCAGCTCAACTTCGGCCCGGCTGCTCTCAGCCTTTCCAGGGTCTGCCTGTCGCGTCACACGCCCTGCAGGCTGCAGCGGAACTCTCCAGGCGGGAGCTCGAGCGCCCTCCCGCCGGCAACCGCCCTTCTGGCCGCTCCCCAGCCACTGGGACGCTTGGCTGCTCAACAAAAGCAGCGCTCTCGGCCGCCCCTGACCGCCCGAGCTCCCTGCACAGATGGCGTGGGCATCAGCCACCTTTGCCTCACGCCTGGAACCCGCCGAGCGTCTCCCGCCCTCAGGCCACGAGACGGGCTCAGCGGCTCGCAGACGAGCAGGGGCTGAGTCCCCTAAAGAGCTAGAAGAGCTCCGTTTTAGGAGGCGCCCGTCCACCTACCCACCACCGACCGTGGAGGAGATACGGGCTAACTCGCTGCGGGCCCAGGAGCCGAGAATGGCGACCAGCGCACAGGAATGAACCGCAAGTACCGCCAGTGGGGCAACGGGGGATGAGGGCGGACAGTCCTTCCCATCTTCATCAAAGGATCGGGGGCAAAAAGGTGAAAAATCTGCTGCTGCACGCCCGAGCCCATCCCCTATAGTTGCAGCTGCCAGCCAGAGTCCAACCTTGTCTCTGCCAAAACAATTCCCCCTGAGTGGCAGGCCTGGTTCTAAATGCCATGGTGGATACAGGGTTTCAGGTCAGACCACCCAAGAAACCTAAGTCAAAGAAAAATAGGCGTCAATCTAGTCACAGGTCTTCCAATCCTGAGTCCTCTCGCTCACCACTGTCCCTGCTGGTACAGACCCCCTCTCTTCTGAGGCCTCTGACCATGAAGGGGAACCCCCCACGGGGACCCCAACGCCCTGTCCCTGACTCGGACACTGTCCCAGATAAACAGGAGAGCAAAGGGTCAGATGGGGACGGGGGGGGGATCATCAGCGGTATCCCAACACCTGTTTGGGCAGAGGACTATCCCCCTCTTATGATAGCAGTTAGTGAGACCATTGGTCTACAGTCTAAGCTACGCCAGAACAGGAAACAACTAAGGGTGATTTGGTCTCCCCCAGAGCAAAGCAAAAGACTTCTTGTTGCCTGTGCCTGAACTCTTTGCTAATGTGGTGAAAGAAGAATGGCTTCTGCCGGCTCAAAGCCGTAGCCCCATGGCTGTAACTAACCAATTTTACTCTTTTCCAGCAGAAGCCTGTAGATATAGGCGAGAACCAGCATGGTGTAGTGGTTGGAGTGCTGGACTGGGACCGGGGAGACCCGGGTTCGGGTCCCCGTTCAGCCGTGATGCTGGGTGGGTGACTCTGGGCCAGTCGCACTCTCTTGGCCTGGCCTGCTCCGCAGGATTGTTGCAAAGAAGAGACTTGAGCATGTGGTGCACCTCTCTGGGCTCCTCGGGGGAGGAGCGGGCTATGAATGTAAATAATACTACTAATAATACTATGCTTAAGACGCCCAGTACCAAGGCCCCCTTTGCCCAGCTGGTGTCAAGTTCGCTGGTGCCAAAGGCTGGCGCAGCATCCCTCTAAGATCGGGGAGACAGGAAAGCAGAACTCTCATCCAAGAGGGCCCAGGACAACTCAGCACTGGCGATACGTGCCACATCAACGGCTTCTATGGCAGCCTCCCTCTTATGGGTAGTCGAGTTACTCAGTAACCCCCCCCCCCAATCTGAGCTGCTCATGCTGCTCATGCGCCAGCAGCTATTAAAAATTCAGAAGCCTCAAGCCTTTATGGCAGAGACTACCCTAGACGCCATCCGCTTCTCAGCTAGGGTCTCCGCAGCCACAGTGGTCGGCAGACACCATTCATGGCTCAAGAACTGGCAAGTGGATCCTTCATCTAGGGTCAGTCTTCCCTCTGTAACATACGACTCCACTAAACTATTGGGGAATCTGCCCTACAGGACGTGCTCATAGAGTCCAAGGCAGAAAAAGACCATTCTGACCTCTGTACCCAAAAGGACCGACAAGCTCTCCTTCCGTAGGCCAGTCCAGAGAACACGCCGTTCCTTCAGAGGTGCAAGGACCTTCAGGTCTACTTCACCCTCTAAGCCCAGACAACAGCAACAACAATGTTGCCAGGCCTACCTGGCATGGGGGGCGTTTGCCACTCCTCCTCCATCCTACAGGTTCCTCCCGACGCCAAGGTCTCAGTCCTTCGAGAAGCACCCCAGAATGCGCCACGTCATTCATCATCTCATAGAGATCAAGGCAATCGAACCAGTTCCCTCAGAAACCCTACGATCTATAGCGGAGGCACTGCACCGCTACAACCGTCTGGCATCAATCGACCTGAAGGAAGTGCACCTCCACGTTCCAATACACCCGGACAGCAGGAAGTACCTTCGCTTAAAATATGCGGGTCGACACTTCCAGTATACAGCTCTGACATTCGGCCTGTCATCTGCCTCCAGCGTCTTCACGAAGGTTCTTGCGCCACTAATGGCACGGCTATGCATACAAGGGATCCGGGCCTTTGCGTACCTCGACGGCTTGCTTCTGCAATCTTGCTCCACTCAAGAATCCCAGAGGGATCTCGAGGCCACTTTCTATGTCCTGGATCTCCACGGGTTCACAATCAATGTGGGGTTTTTTGTTTTTTGTTTTAAAAAGCCACCTGACTCCTTCTCTACAAAGTCACCTTATAGGAGTCATCTTAGACACAACAGCAGCCACTCTCTCTACAGCCAGACCGTCGGATATCTCTCCAACAGGGATGTGCCCGAACCGGTTCGGAGGCCATGCTAGAGTCCTCCGAGCCGGTCCGGTTCTGAGCCGGTTCGGCACAGAGGGGGGCTGTAGCTTTAAGGGCGTGGGGGTAGAACTTACCCCCCCCCGCTGCCGCCGCTCTTCCCTGGAGCTCTTCCCACGGAGTGCGCACACGGCGGCGGGTGCGCACGTGCGGCGGAGCGGGCGCATGCGTGTTCCTTACTTTGGCTCTTGCAGGCTAATGACGGGGGCAGGGGCGGCAGGGAGGAACACTGCTGCCCCAGAAACTTTGGCAAAAAACACAGTGCCGGAGGGGGAAGAGCGGCCGGGGGGGGGCGTGTAAGTACTACCCCCCCGCCCTTAAAGCTACAGCCCATGCCAGACCGGACTGGTCCGGAGCTTTGCACATCCCTACTCTTCAATCCGAGGTCAGACGTGCGTTAGTAGTCCCAAAGGCCTATCTTAGTGTTCTACCGAAGCTCCTGGGCCTCCTGGTGGCCACAATAGATGGGGTACCTTGGGCTCGCTTCCATCTCTGTGACCTACAATGGTTCCTCCTTCCACACCAGAAGGCGATCGCCAATGATCCAAGATCCTGTTGGTTATTCCATCTCCAATCCGGTCATCTCTCCAATGCTGGCGGATACCAACAATCTTTTAAGCGGCAAGCCCTTCTTGGGTCCTCCCTGGGGCATCTCCTGCACAGCTGCAAGCGACCAAGGATAGGGAGCTCCCCCCCAAACATATCCACCCAGGGTCTCTGGTCCCCCCAAGAAAGGTATCACAGCATCAGCTGGAGGGAACTCGGAGCCATCAGGCTAGCCCTCTTAGCCTTCCAGTCTCCCACACAAGCGAGCCATGTCCTGGTAAGACGAACAATATAGCGGCCCAGGCTTATATCAACAAGCAAGGAGGGACCCGATCTCGGTGCATGCACCAGGAGGCAACACTTCTCCTGTCCGGGGCAGAGCACCACCTAGAGTCCATAATCGCTCATCATGTGAAGGGGAAACTCAGCGTAACAGCGGACTGACTCAGTCACACTGTCATCGCACCAGGGGAGTGGAGTCTACATCCCACGATCTTCAAACAAATCACGGAACGGTTGGGCACGCCAGTCCTAGACCTCTTCGCAGCCCCGTCCAACAGGAAACTGACCGACTTCATGTCTAGATTCCCATGCCCAGGCGTGCTGCGACAGACGCCACGTCAGCACCCTGGCCAGAAGGGCTGCGGTACGCATTTCCACCAACTCCGCTGCTAGCAAGAGTGTCCCGCAGAATCCGACTGCTCCGGGTGGTAGCCATCCTCGTAGTCACATTCTGGCCCAGGCACCCCTGGTGTTCCGGAGCTACTTCATCTAGCAACCACGCCTCCATGGGAACCCCCTCAAAATCAAGACCTGTCACAGGGACCCGCTCTACATCCCGATCCAGCCTGGTGGCACCTTGCCGCTTGGAGACTGTGCGGCTCCTCCTCAGGCGGAAAGGCTTCTCTGGCGCAGTCCTGAACACTGTGCTGGCCTCTCGCTGACCCTCAACTGAGAGCGTATATCAGTACACGTAGAGCATGTTCCTGCACTGGAGCTCTAGACACTCCATTCCACAAGGCTCGGAATCCATCCGACACGTTCTTGGGTTCCTTCAGCCTGGCCTAGAGAAAGGCTTCCGTCATAACACCTTAAAGCGACAGACAGCGTCCCTGCTTCTTATACTGCCCAGCGCAGACTCCCAGATTTCTCAGGCTCACGCTGACCGTCGGTTCCTAAGAGGCGCTTCCTTCCTGTCGCCACCTACAGGGCATAGGCTCCCCTCCCTGGACCTACACACAGTCCTGCGAGCTCTTCTGTCATAACCCTCTGAGCCACTTCGAACCATTCCTATTCGGATTCTCACGTTTAAGTTGGTTTTCCTGGTGGCCACTATCTCAGCAAGGAGAGTCTCTGAGCTTCGGGCCCTGTCTGTAAATAAATCCTTCTGCGTCTTTCTCGAGGACGCGGTGCGCTTGATACGGACCCTTTCCTGCTCCCAAGGGTGTCATCAGCACTCCATCTCTCCCGGGACGTGTTCCTGCTGTCCTCGGGCCGACTCACCCTGCTGAAAAGAAGTGGCACAGGCTAGACGTGCCCCGTTGTCTCAAGGTGTACATCACACGCTCTGCCTTGTCCCGGACCTCGGACACGATGTCCGTCTCCTTCCACCCACTCCCTAAGGGGTCAGCGGTGTTGTCAACGGCCATTGCAAGGTGGATCAGAGTCTGCATCTCGATGGCGTACGAGTCCCAACACCCCAGACCACCAGCCTCTATTGTAGCCCATTCCATGAGGTCAGCGGCTGCATCGGCGGCCTTCTCTACTATTGCTCTGGTCGAAGTGATTGGCAGGGCGGCCACAGGGGCTTTTTTCATCTACATTCACCAAGCATCACAAAATCGACGAATTGGCATCTGCCAGAGCCTCCTTCGGGAGACGGGTGCTGCCACAGGTCCATCCTCAATAGTAGGTCAGACTGCCCCCGCCCGCGTTGGTCAGCTGTGGTATGTCCCAATGAGATGCCCCTGGCTTCCAGCAATTGAGAAAGGAGCATTGGTTTCGCTTATCGTGAAGGCTTCTTCTGGTTGCTGAAGCCAGGGGCATCTCAGCCCACCCAGCTACGGCGCTCTGACCTACTCGCTATCAGGGAACGGGGTTCATAGGGCCCAGGGCTGGGGTTTCCTCCTGGTTTCCCCTTCCTGTCCTTTCCTGTTCCTTCTCATTCTTCTCTAGAGGGTGCAAGCCTAGTTCGCCTATCGGCCCCAAAGAACTGGGGAGGAGTTATCCCCCTCGGGCTCGGGTAGGTGGGACTTGTTTTTTATCCAATCAAATTCTGTCCTGCTTTGGAGCTCCTGAGAGGGATAACCCAATGAGATGCCCCTGGCTTCAGCAACCAGAAGAAGCCTTCATGGTAAGTGAAACCAATGCTCCTTTCCCCATGGCACCATTACAGTGGGTATTTTATTAAAGAGCTAGGCTTCCTAGACTCCTGTGTATAGTACAAGTTTCTGCTTTCTTAAGACTGTTTTGCAAATTGGCAATATAAAATCCATCATAGATTTTTTTCAGTGATTATTATGCTAAGATTTTTTTTTGCAAGATTTTCATACAGTGGTTCTACATGATAGTTTGTTTAACTTACTTTTAGGCAACAGTTTTATTCCTTTTCTCTTGCTTGATATATTTTATCTGATTGATTGATTGATTAAGTGCCGTCAAGTTGGTGTCGACTCTTAGCGACCACATTGAAAGATTCTCTCCAGGACAATCAACTTGGCCTTGAAGGTCTCTCAGTGGTGCATTCATGGCTGTCGTCATTGAGTCCATCCACCTGGCTGCTGGTCGTCCTCTTCTTCTCTTTCCTTCAACTTTCCCCAGCATGATGGACTTCTCAAGGGAGCTGGATCTTTGCACAATGTGTTATCTTATCTATGTGTGTTAAAATAGAAATTTATGCTGAGTCCATAATCGCAGAATCAGAGAGTGGGAGACTGCCCTGGAGGTCTTCTGGTTCAACTCCCCATTCAGGGCAGAAGATGCTCAGCTTCCCCGAGAGATGGCTGCCCAGCCTCTGCCTGAACACCTCCTGTGTGGCAGATGCTTCCTCTGTCTGACTGCTCTTGCAGTTGGGAAAGTCCTCCACATTCTCAGCCTGTCGGCTTCTTTGTAATTCAAGGTGGAAATTTATGTTGGAGATTCCTTGCCATTTAAGTTGGAAGTTCGCTTCCTTATAATTTCCTTGTAATAACAATCACAACAATGAGTAATACTAAAATTATGAGTAATAATACTATATGGTTCTGTGCCATATTTAGTTTAACTTCACTTTTTTAGTTGTTCCTCAAATGAAATGCAGTGGATGCTCCAAATGAGTCTGGATAATTTTACTGCCTTGTCATTGGGATAAACACAATCACTCCGTTTATAAGTTTTGGAAATCTTTTTCTTTTTTGTGATCAGAGGTTTCCTACTTGGTCACAGTCCTGTCTACCCATAGCCCTCACTGGACCCAAATTTGGTCCCAGTATGCTGCTGGTGCTTAATCAAAGAGCTCCGGTTTTGGGCTGAGTTTTGACCCGATTGTGGATGCTTTTTCTGGGTAGCCCAGCTGGGTGGTCCTCTTGGACAGCCCCCAGATGGGGACTGGGTGGCTGCAGGTTTGGTGTGGGGTGGGCCGCCTCGGATGCCTGGTCCCCTGACTGGCCTCCCGTCTCCCTCTTAGGCCTACATCTTCCCCCCGATGGCCATCTTCAAGGCAGAAGACGCCCGAGGGGAGGCAGCTGCCATGCTGAACAACATGCGGGTCTACGGGACGTGTGTGCTGACCTGCATGGCCACCGTAGTCTTTGTGGGCGTCAAATATGTCAACAAGTTTGCCCTGGTCTTCCTGGGCTGCGTCATCCTCTCCATCCTGGCCATCTATGCGGGTGTCATCAAGTCTGCCTTTGAGCCCCCCACCTTTCCGTGAGTAGCTGCGGGATCTGCCATGCCACGGTGATTCTGAGAGGAGAAGGGTGGGGAGGCAAGGAGTGCCAGCAGCCTGTCGCCCCGTTCTCTTCACTGCTCCTCTGCACCTGGAGATCCGTCACAAACGACCATCCATTTCAGGGGTGATTCGGCTAACAAGAAGGGTTGGTCTGCACCTGAGCGCTTTTTGCGCCCTTTTAAATTTCTGTTTGTTTCTCATTGTCCCGACACTCCTACAAACATGTGGAGCTGCCATAAATGGGACCGGGCCACTGATTGGCCTCGCTCCGGATGGTTGACTCTGCCAGGCCCTGGCCTCTGGAGCTTCTGCATGCAAGGCGAGCCCTCTCCCGCTGAGCGGGGGCCCTCCCTCCCCTCCGCCGCCTGGTGCGTGAAGCACACCCAGCTCCGTCTTCCTGGGCTGATCGGGATTTGTTCCCTTCTTTGCTCCAACACTGGCCATGTGCAGCGTCTGCCCCGCACCAAAGGGCTGCGGTCTGAGGAGCAACAAGAAGGCGAGAGGACCCTTGGCCCAGAGGCCGGGTCAGGGGCCCCTCTGCCCCATCGCTTGGAAATAGTCACGAGTGGAGCATGGTAGGAGGACCGTGGCATTTGGGCAAATTCCATTTTGAAACAAGAGCATGGGGGGGGGGGGGCGATCACCGGAAGGGTGGGTCAGACGGGATGTAAACGTCCCAGAAGATCTGGCTTCTGATCTCCAGGGTGGATAAAGGCCACCCCCACCCCCGGCTCCGTGGGTTTGGCTGCTGCAGCTGACCCTTCTGGAAGGAGACAGCCAGGGAGGGCCTGAGGACTGTCCAGTGAAGATGGCGCACGGCTGCGTCAGGCAGCCAGAAGCGTCAGGTGCTCCAGCAGAGAGTCCAGCCGCAGCGAGGAGGCGCCAACTGGGCCTGAAGTGTTTCCGAAGAGGCCAGGCCTTGAGTGGGGAGGGAGGGGGCTCGGTCGCCTGCCTGTCCGGGGCCCAGAGCCATGATGCGTGCCCTCCCACCCTCCGACCCTCCCTCCCTCTTCTCTCCCTGCCAGGATCTGCCTGCTGGGCAACCGGACACTGTCCCGCCATGGCTTTGACCTCTGTGCCAAAGTGGTGCAGGTGGGCAACGAGACGCTGGGCTCTCAGCTGTGGGAGCTCTTCTGCTCCTCCCGCTTCCTCAACGCTTCCTGCGACGAGTACTTCGTGCAGAACAACGTGACCGAGGTCCAGGGGATCCCCGGAGCCGCTTCCGGCCTCATCCAAGGTAGGGGCAACCGCACCGGGCAGGAGAGCCATCCGCAGGCAGGGGGCTTGGCCAGGGCTGGGCCTGGGCAGCGGGTGCCTTCTCCTCCCACACAGCACTTCTGCTCTGGGGCTCCCCACCTCAGGGAGCCAGGCCCACCTTCCTCCTCTGCGCTCCTCCAAGCTGGGCTTGTCTGGCTGCACGTCTGTGGGAAGGAGCAGGCTGTGGCGATGTGGGGCCGAGGGATGTGCACTCGCACCTGACCGGACCAGTTCGGTCCGGCACCCCTTAGACCCCTCCCCTCCGGTTCGGAAGGGGTTCACTTTTTTTAAAAAAAAATTAAAATTGGGGTTTTTTACCTTTAGTCCCTCTGGGGGGCTTCCTCTAGGTTGGAGGGGGGGTCAACAAAGGTCCCCCCTCCCCCCCACTGGCCCCATCATTCCCGCAGCCCATTGGGCCACTTTATAGGGCCTCCGTATTGTCCACCGCCACGCATGCGCCAATGGCCTTTGCGAGAGGAGTACCAAAAAAACATTAACCAAAAGAGCATAAAGAACAAACTAAATGTGGTCAAAAGCGCATCCACTAACCTGACTCGCTCTGAGCTCTAACTTAGAGTCCTTGATGAACACCTCGGACTGTCTTTCTCCAAGCCGCCTGCTTTGACTGCAAACTGAACTCTTCTCTGATTAAAGTATAAGAACTGCCCTACTGGATCAGGCCCAAGGAGGCCCATCTAGTCCAGCATCCTGTTTCACATGGTGGCCCACCAGATGCTGCTGGAAGCCACAGGCAGGCATTGAGGGCAGGCCCTCTCTCCTGCTATGACTCCCCTGCAACTGGTACTCAGAGGCATCCTGCCTTGGAGGCTGGAGGTGGCCTACAGCCCTCCGACTAGTAGCCATTGATGAACCTCTCCTCCATGAAGTTATCCAAACCCCTCTTAAAGCCATCCAGGTTGTTGGTTGTCACCATATCTTGTGGCAGAGAATTCCACAAGTGGATTATGCATTGTGACAAAGTACTTCCATTTGTTGTTCCTAGATTTCCTGGGCATGAATTTCATGGGATGACCCCTGCTTCTAGTGTTATGGGAAAGGGAGAAGAATTTCTCTCTCTCCACTTTCTCCACACCATGCATGATTTGATAGACCTCTATCATGTCTCCCCGCAGTCGTCTTTTTTCTAAACTAAAAAGCCCCAGGTGTTGTAGCCTTGCCTCATAAGAAAGGTGCTCCAGGTCCCTGATCATCTTGGTTGCCCTCTTCTGCACCTTCTCCAGTTCTTTTCCACATTCTTTAGATGTGATAACCAGAATTTTAGCAGTACTCCAGGTGTGGCTGCACCATCGTTTTGTATAAGGGCATTATAATGTTAGCAGCTTTATTTTCAATCCCTTTCCTAATGATCCCTAGCATGGAATTGGCCTTTTTTTTTTACAGCTGCCACACATTGAGTCGACACTTTCAACCAGCTGCCCACCATGACCCCAAGATCCCTCTCCTGGTCAGTAACTGACAGCTCAGATCCCATCAGCGTGTACTTGAAGTTGGGGTTTTTCGTCTCAATGTGCATCACTTGACACTTGCCAACACTGAACTGCATTTGCCACTTTGTCGCCCACTCCCCCAGTTTGGAGAGATCCTTTTGGAGCTCTTCACAATCCGTTTTGGATTTCACTACCCGAAAGAGTTTGGTATCATCTGCAAATTTGGCCACCTCGCTGCTTACCCCTGCTTCTAGATCATTTATGAATAAATTTAAAAGCACCGGTCCCAGTACAGATCCCTGGGGGACCCCCACTTCTTACTTCTCTCCATTGTGAAAACTCTCCATTTATACCTACCCTCTGTTTCCTGTCTCTCAACCAGTTAGCAATCCACACATGTATTTGTCCCCTTATCCCATGACTGCTAAGTTTCCTCAGGAATCTTTGATGAGGAACTTTGTCAAAAGCTTTTTGGAAGTCCAGGTAGACTATGTCAACTGGATCACCTTGATCCACACACTTGTTGACACCCTCAAAGAAGTCCAAAAGGTTGGTGAGGCACGATTTCCCTTTGCTGAAGCCATGCTGGCTCACTCCCAGCATGGGATTCTCCAAGGAACTCTTCTTCTTCTTTCTCCTCTTCTTCCTCTTATTCTTATTCTCCTCTTCCTCTTCCACCACCACCACCTCTTTCCAACTCCAGCTTCGACTCTGATTTCCAGCTGGCAACTCTTGGGCTGACTTTCTTCTGGACTCTTAACTAACTCTCTGCTAAGGCAGCCTCCTATATATACATAAATTGTTCCAACAGTTCTTTTTAACCAATCAAATCTTTCCTTGTAACACAAAGTTCCGTCCATTTTTCAAAACTTCCCCTCCCTTCAAAATCAAACTGACATTCGCTAAGTGAAACTAAAATACAGCAGGTATGGACTCTTGGCCCTGTGAGTTCTTTCATACACAGGGACTTTGCAAACATTTTATAATCACAATCTGTTTACAATAATGATGAGGTTTTAAGAATATCAGTGCAATCATAATACAATTCATTTACAAGGTCTTATGTACAGGTCTAGGCCTCATTCTTCCACAGGAGTACTGTGAAGAATGTAACTTCAGAAGGACATTGCAGAACTGGAGAAGGTGCAGAAGAGGGCAACCAAGATGATCAGGGGCCAGGAGCACCTTTCCTATGAGGCAAGACTACAACACTTGGGGCTTTTTAGTTTAGAAAAAGGACGACTGCGGGGAGACATGAGAGAGGTCTATCAAATCATGCCTGGTGTGGAGAAAGTGGAGAGAGAGAGATTCTTCTCCCTCTCCCATCACACTAGAACCAGGGGTCATCCCATGAAACTGCCAGGAAGTTTAAGACCAGCAAATGGAAGTACTTTTTCACACAATGTATAATAAGATTGTGGAATTCTCTGCCACAAGATGTGGTGACAGCCAACAGACTGGGTGGCTTTATGAGGGGTTTAGATAAATTAATGAAGTCTATCAATGGTTACTAGTCTTGAGTGCTATAGGGCACCTCCAGCGGCACAGGCAAGATGCCAGTTGTGAGGCAGCAACAGCAGGGGAGGAGGGGGCAGGCACATCCCTCTTGCCTGTGGACTCCCCAGAGGCGTCTGGTGGGGACAGGAGGCTGGACCGGCGGGGCCTCCTTGGGCCTGACCCAGCAGCAGGGCTGCTCTTCTGTTCAGAGGGGGGCGGGGCAGGCTGGGCAGGAGGAGGGGGAGCACTCGCCAGTGCCTTTGGATGCAGATAGAGTGCTGCTGGCAGGGAGGGTTTGGGCTGTTTTCATGCCCCACCCCAGTTCTGATGAGCCCCAAGCAGAGCCGCCCACGGGGCTCTCTTGCTGATGGGGAGGGCAGTGCCAGCCCCCTGCCCCTCAGGGCTTCCCACGGGCTGCATTCCAGGGGCAAGGCTCCCTCCACCCATTCTCCGGCTGAAGATTGGAGGATGCTACTGCCTTGCTGTGGGCTGGCGCCTGGAAGGGAAGCCCCCCTCCACTTGCCAGCCACCCACCCAAACCACGAGATGGCTGCCTGGGGGGGGGGGGGAGAGCTGGCCGGCCTGCAAGGGGTGCACCACTGGCCCGTTTGCACTCTGCAGGTGCTCTAGCCAGGGTGGGGGACGGTCTTGGGGAGGCCAGCTGGGTCACCTGCAGCCATGTCCGCTGCCAAGGGGTCCCGGGAGCGCCTGCCCCCAGCGCTTCCCCACTCCTCTCTCTGCAGAAAACCTCTGGAGCTCCTACTTGCCCCAGGGGGTGATTATCGAGAGGACGGGGATGACTTCGGTGCCCCCTTCCGACCCGCTGGTAAATCTGGACCAGCCGTACGTCTTCAGCGACATGACCTCATACTTCACGCTCCTGGTTGGCATCTACTTCCCATCAGTCACAGGTAACCAACCTCCCCCCGCCCCGCCCCGCCCCCCGCTATGACGAGGGGAGGGAGAGAAAGACATGACCTGGTGCAAGCATTGGGGAGGGGTGGGGGGGCGTGGGGGAGGAAGGGGGCTCCTGCTGGGGAGGCTCTTCTTGCTTGCTTGGGCAGAAGAGCCTCCACGGGCTGCAGTGGTGTGGCCAAAGGACCCCTAGTCCGGGCCAGCGTTGGTCCCATCCCTGGCAGCGCTGAGGGTCCCCAGCAGCCCCTTGAGGAGCATGGCGAGCTCAGCCCCTCCCCTGGGCCCACAGGCAAGCTGCAGCAGATGGGGAGCCCCGGGGGTCAGGGGAGGTCTGGGCCACCAGCCCCGCCCCTCCCCCCAAGTCCCTCCCACACGCCATGGGGAGCAGCCATGAAGTTCAGCCTGGGGCGGGCAGGGCCTGGCCCAAGGAGCAGCCCCTCCCCACCCGCCCCCTCCCCTCCCTGCTCCTCTGGGAAGCTGCCTGCTGGCTCCCCAAAGCTCCCGCCCGCTCTCCCCTTGCCTTGGAAGGGAGCTGCAGGCGGGCAGCCGCCTGGGGGCAGGAGAGCCCCGGAAGAGCCCCAGCTGCGGCTCCTCCGCCACAGGTCCGGCTAGAGACACAGCAGTGAGTCCAGTGGGCTTCCAAAGCCGCCTTTGAAACCTGCTCAGCAAAGACGCCCCCGCAGCCCGGCTGGCAAGCTGAAGGAGCCCCACAGGGCCCCCGGCGGCCAGCCTGGCTAGCTGCTCCTGGCCTCAGACCCGATCCTCCACAAGCCCAGTGGGGGGCCCGGAAGCGCGGGGAGGGCCCAGGCTCCCACGTGCCTCGCTTGCGTCTTATGCCTCGCCGGGTCTCTTCCTCGGGACTTCTTGCCCTCCTTCCTCTTTGGGCCGGCCTGTTTCACAGCAGGGTGCCTTGAGCTTGGGGGCCGAGGTTGCCGCCCGCCCTCCCGGGCCTCCTCCTCCTCCTCCTCTCCCCGCTCGGTGTCTCCTGCTGGCTCCCTCCCTCCCTCCCTCTCCGGCCAGTGCTGGTGGGCCTCCGCCCTCGGCAGGTCTGCTGCCCCTTGCCACCCGCCCGTGTCCAGCGCCTGCATGCCTGCAGCCTTGCAACGGAGGCCCAGCACGGCCAGCACCCCCGGCCAGCTCTGCTGCTGCCTCGTCCTGAGCCGGCCTCCCCCCCCCCCGCTGAAAAGTGCCTGCCAGAGCAGGCACCGAGGAGGAGGAGGAGGAGGAGGAGGAGGGTGCGGTCAGAGCGGAGGCACTGCTCCGCCCACCTGTGTCTGGGTGGGGGGAGGAAGGAAGTGCCGGTAAAGCCGGGGGGGGCGGGGGCATGGACCTGCAGCCCCCGCAGCCCCCACCCTCCCCTCTGCTGGCTGGTCCTTCCCTGCCGAGGAGGGGGCCTTTGGTCCTGGCAAGGCCAATCAGGGTCCCCAGGCTTCGGTCCTCCCCCTCCTGCCCCAGCGGCCCACCCCACGGGCTTGGGGCTCCTGCCAGGCCCCCAGGGAGCCCCCTCCCTCCCTCCCTCCCCTGCCCCAGGAGAGAGCCCGCAGCTCGGTGGCAGAAGACCTGCGTGGGAGGCAGGCGAGGTGCCAGCCCTGGCGGCAGCAGCACCTCCCAGCAGAGCGGCGGAGGAAGCGCCTTCTCGGGACCCCCAGCGCGCCACTGCCAGCCAGCCCAGGATGGGCCCAGGGCCTGACTCTGTCGGCAGCAGCTCGCCCGCTCCTCCAACCTCCCCCTCCCCCCTCAGGGATCATGGCCGGCTCCAACAGGTCGGGAGATCTGCGCGATGCTCAGAAATCGATCCCCACCGGCACCATCCTGGCCATCGCCACCACCTCGGCCGTCTGTATCCTTGCCTGGGGGAGGGGCCTCACCGTGGGGCCTCCCGGTCTGCTCCCGCCGGCGGGGGCGCTCTGGGCTCCTGCCCCAGCTGGCCTCCCCCTGGTGGTCCCCAGCACTCGTGGCTGCCGCCCCAAGCCTTACCTGCCGGGCGGGTTCATGTCCTGGCGGAGGGGGCTGCCCCCACCCTGCTCCGCTCCGCAGGCAGCCAGGAGGGGGAGGGCGTGGCTGGGGGGGCCAGAGCCGGGGGGTGCGCGCAGGTCCCTGGCTTCTCCCAGTCCCTTGGAAGCCTCCATGGTGCCCTGCGAGGCGGCCCTGGCTTGGTCGTCCAAGCGCAGACCGGCTTCCCTCCTGGGGGGCGATGGCCGCCTCCCTGGGAGCAGCCTGGGGCTCTGTGCTTCCCGCCCCCCCCCCCCGCTTCCTTCCTTGACACTCTGCCAGACATCAGCTCCGTGATCCTCTTTGGCACCTGCATCGAGGGCGTGGTGCTCCGGGACAAGTGAGTCTGCCCTGCTGCCGGGGCTCTCTGGGCTGGAGGTCAGGCCCAGGCGGGCCACCCCCGCATGCCCCCCTCCACCCTGGGCTGCCGTGCTGGGCGCTTGGCCCTCCGTCTCCACCCTGGAGGGGCCTGCTGCTGCCTGCCTGGGATGCCTGCGAGCTGGCAGGCCTGGGCAGCTGGCCTTCCTGACCAGGCCCCCCCCCCCCATGCTGCTGCCACCGCCGCCGCCACTGGCATTGTGGGGGGGGAGGGGGTTGGCTGCGGGCGGCAGGGCTGGCAATGCACCATGAGGTGCCGGGCGGAGGGCGGCAGGGGGCGGGGGGGCCTCTAGCTCTCCCCCCGCCCCGTCCTTGGCTGGCCGTGTGTTTGGCTGTGCAGAGGCAGCCCTGGACACAGCCAGACTCCTTGGGGCTGGAGGGGGGCTGGCCGAGGGGCTCGGCGCTGCCTTTCTGGCCTGGGCCCCGACCTGCTCCCTTCCCCGCTCAGGTTTGGCGAGGCCGTCAACGGGAACCTGGTGGTGGGCACCTTGGCCTGGCCCTCGCCCTGGGTGATCGTCTTTGGCTCCTTCTTCTCGACCTGTGGGGCCGGGCTCCAGAGCCTGACGGGGGCCCCTCGCCTCCTGCAAGCCATTGCCCGGGACGGCATCGTGCCCTTCCTGCGGGTAAGTTGTGGCCTGCAGCTTGCCAGCCCAGGCGGCTGGGCACCTCCAGGCAGGCGCTCCCTGGGCAGTCCGCGATGGGGGTCCCGGGGGAGGTCCGGAGGGAGCAGAGGGATGTCCAGGCGGGCACACCTGCCCCAGAGCCCCCGGCTGGGGAAGGCCTCTGCTTGCTGGGCGACTTCCCCATTCGGCCAGGGAGCCTGGCCAGGGCCGAGCGGGCGCAGGGCGGTGGAGCCACAGCTGGGGGGCATTGCGGGTGCTGCTCCCCTGGCAGGGCACATCTCCCGAGAGGGGAAGTGGCCGCGCCCCTCCCCCGACCCCCAGCCCCGGCTGCTGCTCAGGCCCTGGGGGCAGGAGTCGGGCTGCTGAATCGGGGGAGATGTCCTGCCTCCCCCCCCCGCAAAGGTGAGGCAGCTGCACCCCCCCCCCCCGCGCCCTTCAGCCAAGCAGCAGCTCCTCCTGGAGAGGCCGGCCTCCCGTCCAAGGCTGCTCCAGCCCCTGCAGGCCTGTGGGGAGGGAGGAGGCAAGGGCTGCCCCTCCTGTGGGGCCAGGCCTTGGACCCGGGCCCAGGGCAAGCTGCTGTGCGCGCTCCCTCGCTCTCGCTCTCACACACACACACCCCCCATGAGAGCCTCGGGAGAGCCCGGCTGCAGGGTGTCCAGCCCGGCTCCTGGCTCCCCACCCCCCGCCGGAGCCTCGGAGAAGCCGCCAAGCCGGGCAGGCCGGCTGGAGGTTGCCGCTGCCGCTCCGCCCTCTCAGCAAGGGGCATCCAGCAGCCCCCGGCACCGAACCCTCCATCCCGAGGAAAAGCCCCTGGCTGACTCCACCGCCTCCTTTCCAGGCCCCCTGCTCTGGTGGCAGCCAATGCCACGGATGAGGCCCTGCTCTGTGAAGAGCCCACTTCCGTGGGGCTGCCCTGGACCTCCTGCCACGCGGCTTGCAAGGGCTGCTTCCAGGGGAGTAGCTGGCCCAGAATTGCCGCCTTGGTTCGCTCAGTTCTTGCAGGGCACGGAGATGAAGTTGCCAGGAAACCGGCTTCCTAGACTTCTGCCAGGCTTGGGATCTTGGGTGAATGTGCAAAAATTATACATGTGCGTGTGCGTGTGAAACTGAAGGCCTGGAAATTTAGGGCCGACAAAAGGAAGTACTTTTTTGCACAGTTTACAATTAATCTATGGAATTCTCTGCCCCAGGATGTGGTGATGGCCACAAGCTTGGATGGCTTTAAAAGGGGCTTAGATAAATGCACAGGTCTATCCGTGGCTACTAGTCTGGTCTGCAGCTTGTGCAAATACAGGCAAGACTGAATCTCCAGAGGAGAACTGCGCCACAGGAAAGAGGTCTGCAGAGGGGCTCCCCGCCCGGGCAAGCCAGGCAGTGCTGGCACTCCCCCAGGCAGCCCCCAGGCGAGGGGCTCTGGCCGCGGCTTAGGGATGCAGCTGCCACACATCGCCATCCGGGCAGAGTCTCAGAGTCTCTTTCTCCCCCCGGCTCCACCTCCCTGCAGGTCTTTGGCCATGGCAAGGCGAATGGGGAGCCCACCTGGGCCCTGCTGCTGACCGCCTGCATCTGCGAGATCGGCATCCTCATTGCTTCCCTGGACGAAGTGGCTCCCATCCTCTCCATGTACGCCCTCCACGTCCTCCCTAGACCTGCCCAGGGCACAGGCAGGCTGGCCAGAGGGGCTGGGAAGAAGCTCCCTGGAGGGGTGGGGCAGGCAGCCCTGCTGGGAAGGTGCTCCCGCCCGACGGGGGGCCGGGGGGCCGCTCTCGGATCCCCAGCGCCAAGGTGCAGGGCTAGCCCACGGCTGGCTGTGTGATCGGGAGGCGCCTCCTCCTCCTGCGGGGGGGGCGGGGGCTGAGTGGGGGGGCCCTTCTTGCCCCTCTGGCGCCCCCTGCAGCCCTCTCTCCTGCCCCGCCCCACAGGTTCTTCCTGATGTGCTACATGTTTGTCAACCTGGCCTGTGCAGTGCAGACCTTGCTGAGGACCCCCAACTGGCGGCCCCGGTTCCGGTATTACCACTGGTGGGTCTCCCGTCCCCCCCCCCCGTGTCAGGACCCCTGGTCCAAAGGGCAGCCGGGAAGGTGGCAGAGACCCGGGAGGGAGGGAAGGCGGGGGGGGGGGGCAGCTGGTCTGGTCTGGCTTGGAGAAGCCAGGAGAGCCGCCGGCAGGTTGCTGAAGGGCTGCCTCGAGGGAGGAGGAGCGGGCTGGAGCCTCCCACGTGGCAGGGCCCTTCAGCAGGGGGCTGGCCTGCCCCCTGCCGTGGTCGGCTTCTCCTCAACAGGCGGAAGCGGCTGGGTCCGGCACGGCCCGGGCTGGGCAAGACGGCCTCCCAGCAGCCGCCGCCGCCCCAGAGGCGAGGGGGAGGGACTTGCCGGCTCCTCGGGCTGTTGGGGCGGGCATGGCGGGGGGCGGCTGCCGTGGAGAGCGCCGGCTGCTCCTGCGCTTCGGGGTGGGCAACGCCGCCACTGCCCTCTGACTGGCAGCAGCCTGGGGGGCGGGGCCAGCTCCCTCCCCCCCCCCCCAGCCACAGGGACGGTTCTTGAACTTCACATCTGGCAGCGAGGGAGGGAGGAGCTCCTTGGTCTCCCTCGCTGCCCAGCCTGCCGTTTAAAATCCATCCACACTGCGGGGGGGGGGGGGCAGAGGGATGGTCCGAAGCAGCCGGCAGGCGAGGCGATGCCTGGGCTGTGGGCGGAGGGCGTTGCCTGACGCCGACGCCTCCCCTGGCCCCACTGATGAGCCGCCCCTTTCTCCAAGGACCCCTCCTGGGCTGTGATTGTAGGCCTGGGAGGAGGGAGGGAGGGGGCGGCACCTGCTTCTGACCACGCTCCGTTCCCCAACGGCCCCCACAGGACCCTCTCCTTCCTGGGCATGAGTCTCTGCCTGGCCCTGATGTTCATCTGCTCCTGGTACTATGCCCTGGTGGCCATGCTGATTGCCGGACTCATCTACAAATACATTGAGTATCGTGGGTAAGTCAGGGAGGCCCAGGACGGGGGCCCACCTCCTGGATGTGGGGCAGGGGTCATTCAAGTGGGGGCAGACCCAGCCCCCTGCCCAGCAGAGTAAAGCCGCACCCTGGGAGATGCCCCCTCTCTACCCGAGGGCCTGCAGGGTGCCGCTCCTGCCGGTCTCCCTTGAGCAGACCATCGCCTGGCTTGGTCGTGAGCAGCTGCCCAGGAGCCGTGGCCTTGCGCTCCGGGCACTCCACTGTTGCCCTCTAGGGCAGGGCCGGCAGGGGGGGGGGACGGGCAGCCAAGGGCTCCAGGGGCCTCTCTCACCCCACCCCACCCCACCCCCTCTTCTTCCAGGGCCGAAAAGGAGTGGGGAGATGGGATCCGGGGCCTCTCCCTCAGTGCTGCCCGCTACGCCCTCCTGCGCGTGGAGGAAGGACCTCCCCACACCAAGAACTGGAGGTCCGTGAGCAGCAGTCCATGGCAGGGGAGCGACATGCCAGGAAGGGGGAGGTTTCCGAGGGAGGGCTGAGTGGGGCTCCATCTCTGGGCAACGGATGCCAGCCATGCTGGGCACCACTCCCCTCTGGAGCCCGCGTGCTTGCGTCAGGCTGGGGGACTCAAGGAAGCCTGGGGGCTGTGGCCGGGCAAGGGGACGCCCACCCTCCACATATGGCCCTTGCGTCTTGGTGCCGGAGCTGGGCGGGGGGGGGCATAAAGTCCTCCTCCTTGCCTCCCCGCCCCCCATCCCAGTGGCTCTGGAGACTTCACCACACCCTCCCCCCCCCCATTCCCAAGCCTCTCTTGGCAGTCATAAGGGCTAGGAACTGGGGGGGGGGGAGTTCTGTGCTCGAATGAACGCTGGACATACCCACATCCGAGGAGGTCCCTCTCCAGTTACTGCCAACCCGTTTGGTGGCCACACGGAGAAGGGCCTTCTCGGTCGCTGCCCCGAGATTGTGGAATGCGCTCCCTGCTGAGGAGATGCGATCCTCCCCATCTCTGGCAATTGTCAAAAAACACCTGAAAACCCATCTGTTCGCCCAAGCCTTCTCAGCTTCCTAAATTTGGGGGTTTTTAATCTCTGGTTTATTTTTAAATTGTTAAATTAAATTGTATTTTAAGTTTTTTGTATATATTTTTAACTGGTTTTATGCTCTTGTAAACTGCCCAGCGATGAAAGTTTGGGGTGGTGTACAAATTTGACAAATCAATAGATCTGTCCCAGTCCCGCCACCGTGCAGGAATGGGCCAGCCTGTGCCCAGAGCTGTGCAGAGAATGGGGTGGGGGGTGGGGGGGCTCCTCCTTCCTTCCTTCCTTCCTTCCTGTCCCTGAGAGGAGGGTCAGGCAGGCATGATGCGTGTGGGGTGGGGGGAGCGTGCATCTCTATCCCCCACTCCGCTCGCCAACCCTGTCTGCTCCACCTCGGAGGGAACTAACTGGAGACCCACGAAGGGGCGAAGCAGCCAAATACTTGGGGAAACGTTTGGTTCTGGGGGAGGAGCTGGGCTGACGGTTCTTCTGCTCTAGAGAGCAGCCTGCCTCAAAAGGCGGTGGGGGGGGTGGGGTGGAAGGAGCTGGGGGGGTGGAGTATGGAGGGGAGCGAGGAGAGAAGACGGAGCAAGGGGTGGCAAGGAGGCAGAGGCGCTGGTAGCTGGGAGTGTGGGTGTGTCTGTCCAGGAAGGGGAGAGGCAGTGCTTCCAGGGTGAGGGGGCTGGGGAGAGTGAGTCCGGGGGGGCTGGCCTGGCCCAGCCAAAGGCCCGGGCGGTGCCGATGTCCTCTCCCTTCCCAGGCCGCAGCTGCTTGTGCTCGTCCGTGTGGATCAGGACCAGAACGTGGCCCACCCGCAGCTGCTCTCCTTCACCAATCAGCTGAAGGCGGGCAAAGGGCTGACCATCGTGGGCTCTGTCCTGGAGGGCACCTTTCTTGACAACCACCCCCAGGTCCAGCGTGCTGAGGAGGTGAGCAGGACGCCCCTTCGGGGTCCGTAGCCGCGCTCAGCTCCCTTTCAGCCTCACCGCTCAGTGACTGCTCTGAGCTCCTTGGAGGAAGGGCGGAATGTGCATGCAGCCCCCAGGGACGGACAAGGTCAGCATCTCCCCCACCCGGGGCAGGATGTGACCCGGAGTGGGTGAGGGGCCTGCTGTGCGGCAGTCCAGAGCCTGAGCGCCTGCTCTCCCCTCCCCTCCTAGTCGATCCGGCGGCTGATGGAGGCTGAGAAGGTGAAAGGCTTCTGCCAGGTGGTGACCTCATCCCAGGTGCGTGACGGCGTCTCCCACCTCATCCAGTCCAGCGGACTCGGAGGCCTCCAACACAACACGGTCCTCGTGGGCTGGCCACGCAACTGGCGCAGCAAAGAGGACCACCAGACGTGGCGGAATTTCATTGGTACGGAAGTGGGGGGGCAGGAAGCGGCCACGGGGTCTGGCGGTCTGGGGGGGGGGCCCTGCTTGCCGGATCCAGCAGCAGAATCCGGGAGCTGAGCGCTTGAGGGGATCATTCTGAGCTAGTCAGCCAGGAGCATCCTGGGCGGGGGGGGGAGGGGAGGGGAAGGTTTCCTCAGAGCGCTGTGGATGGGCTGTGGGCTGTGTGGGTGTCGGCGGGGGTGTACCTTGGGGATTTGTTCATGTCCTGCCCCTGGAACGGAAACACGGGGGCAGACCCATTGCCTGGTGCTGCTGCTGGCGGGGGCGCCGGTTGCCTTGGCCCCCTGGCTCCCCATCTGGTGTGCCCTCCCCTCCTCTCTCCCCCCCACCCCTGCAGAGCCCAGGTGTGGCGCTCTTCTTCCTGGCAGGACTTTCTGCCTGGAGTGCCCAGCAGGGGGAGGAGAGGGCCCTTTCCTGCCTGCCTGCCAGGGCACCCGGGGCTCCCATGCTTGGACCCCCTCTCCCCGGTGCCCCCTCCCCATGGCCTGGCCGTGGCTTTTGCAGCGGATGCTTCTTCCCCCTCTGCTTCCCACAGAGCTGGTGCGAGAGACCACGGCTGGGCATGTGGCGCTGCTCGTGGCCAAGAACGTGGCCATGTTCCCAGCCAACACAGAGCGCTTCTCCGAGGGCCACATTGACGTCTGGTGGATCGTGCATGATGGAGGGATGCTGATGCTGCTGCCCTTCCTGCTGCGCCAACATAAGGTCCCCGCTGAGGCGCTCGTGGGGTGTGGTTGGGAGGGAGCAGGCGGTGGGGTCCCAGCAGTTTGCTGCCATGCCTGGGCTGAGCGGGCTGCGGGCTGGCCAGGTGGTCCTGCGTGAGCTGCCAGCCTGCGCTGCTGACAGCGGTGCCCCCTTTCCTGCCACTCAGGTGTGGCGCAAGTGCAAGATGCGGATCTTCACCGTGGCCCAGATGGACGACAACAGCATCCAGATGAAGAAGGACCTGATGACCTTCTTGTACCACCTGCGCATCACGGCTGAAGTGGAAGTCGTGGAGATGGTGAGGGGGGGGGGGCGGGTGAGAGAGGCTTCCGGACCCCAGGGGCTTCTGGGAGAGGCCCGACAGGTCAGGGTCGTGCCGTGCCTGCTCCCAGGGTTGTGCTCTCGGGGAGCTGATCCAAGCGAGGATCATGTTGCCTTCCCCTTCACCCCAACATATGGCCTTGCCACAGAGACGGCTGGGAAGGGGCCAGGGAAGAAACAGCAGGCATCCAGGCAAATCAGGCTCCCATCTCCCCTTAAACTCCTGAAGTTTTCCTTAAACTCGTGATGCTGTGATCCTATCTCTCCAGTAGATTCCAGATGGTGTCGCTCAGAGGTAGTTGCTCTCTGAAATGAGAGCTGTTGTAGGGTGTCCCTCAGGGCTCCATCCTATCTCTGATGCTTTGTAACATCTGCATGAAATCTCTGGATGAAAGCATCAGGAGATTGGGAGCAGGGTGTTATCAATATGCTCATGACACCTAAATCTGTTTCTCCATGATATCATCATCATCATCATCATCATCATCAGGAAATGGCATGACCTTCCTAAATGCCTGCCTACAGGCAGTAATGGACTGGATGAGGGATAATAAATTGAAACTGAATCCAAACAAGACGGAGGTACTCATGGTAAGGGGTCATACTTCAAGGGACGTGATAGATCTTCCTGTTCTGTTTGGGGTTGCACTCCCCTGAAGGAACAGATATGTAGCTTGGGAGTGCTTCTGGACCCAGGCCTCACACTGGTTTCTCAGGTTAAGGCTAGGTCCAGGAGTGCTTTCTGTCAACTTTGGTTGATACGACAGTCCGTTCCTTGAAGATAATGATCTCAGAACTGTGGTGCACTCTCTGGTAACCTCTCGGCTTGTCTACTGCAATGTTCTCTATGTGGGGCTGCCTTTGTATGTCGTTCGGAAACTTCAGTTGGTCCAAAATGCAGCGGCTAGATTGGTCTCCAGGGTGTCTTGGAGAGACCACATTATGCCTGTTTTAAAGCAATTGCATTGGCTGCCAATAGGTTTCTGGGCAAAATCCAAAAAGCCTTTAAAGCCCTGAATGGCTTAGGACCGGGTTACCTGGGAAAGCACTTTCTTCTGCATGATCCCCACCGCCCATGAAGATCATCGAGGGAGGTCCGTCTCTGGATGCTGCCAACACGTCAGGTGGCATCTTGGGGGTGGCCTTCTCTGTAGTTGTTCTGGGGCTGTGGGATGCGCTCCCTGTAGACATTCATAGTTTGACATCTTTACCAGCCTTCCAAAGAGCCCTCACGACACATTTTTCTAGCATGGCTTTTAGTAATCTTTGAATGTTTGTTGTTCAGACCGTTTGTTTTATTTTGTTTCAATTGTATTTATTTTTGTGAACGGCCTAGAGCTTTTGGAGTCAGGGGGTATATTGAATGCATGCATGCATGCATGCAACTTCCCTTCAAGCTCCTCCAGGGCAAAGGTGAGCCGCCAGGCAGGCCTCTGAGGGCCATTCGGCTCCTCCCGGTGCCTGCAAGCAGCTGGCAAAGCCCTGCCACTGGCCCTTGGCGCCTTCTTGTTTTCCTTGGACTGGGTGGAAAGAGCCTCCCGCACCCTGGGTGGATTCTGCTGATGGGCCCCTGCAGGCCCCTCCCCGGCTCAAGCCACCTACAATGGGTCTGCATGGCTCTGCAGAGCTGGGGGGTTTGGATCCCAGCTTTGGGGTCCATGTGGGGGGGTGGGCAGGAGAGCACTGCTTGAGGGCACTTGTGGGCCAGAGGGGTGGAGAGGTGGCACGTGGAGGAATGCCACGCCCAGCCACACCCCCTTCTTCAGAAACGGCTCACAAGGGCTGCAGAGATGCTCTCTGGAAAGAATGGAAGCGGCGTTCAATCTGCTGGCGACGCAGCAGCTCAGGAGGCCCCTGAGCCGGTTTCTAAGCGCACCACCTCTTTGGCCCGCAGCACGAGAGCGACATCTCGGCTTACACCTACGAGAAGACCCTGGTGATGGAACAGAGGTCCCAGATCCTCAAGCAGATGCACCTCACCAAGACGGAGCGGGAGCGAGAGGTAAGGCCGGCCCAGCCCAGCCCAGCCCACAGCCCTCTGGCGGCCTCTGGCATTGCCTCCCCTTCTCCGCCCCCAGCTTTGGTCTGGGGGTGACCCTGGGGAGGTCAGAGATGCCTCTGCGGTGGCAACAGTGTTTGCGCTTTGGGCTGGCAAGATGTGGGGAGCAGAGCGCTGCCGAGCCTCCATCCCGGCAGCCCAGAGCAGGTCTGTGTCCACACACACACACACACACACACACCCCGGAGGAAGGCAAGCCCCTCCCCTGACTTGCATCTCCAGCTTCCCTTGGAGGACTCTGACCGTCTGAGCAATTGCTCAGATTAATTCGGGATGGTTTCTCTGTCCCCTCCCAGCTCGCTGCCCTCCGTAGCCTCCCTCCTGACTCGTTCCTCGTTCCCATTTAAGCTGCAGCCTCCACTCCAGCCCCCAAACCTCAGTACCCCCCTCACCATATGCAATATCCTAACCCTGACAGGCCGTTTGCCTGCCCCGGCCCAGGGCAGGACGTCTGCAGCGGCAGCACCCCCAGGAGGTGGTGGACCCGTCTGGCGACCTTCAGCGGGGGTGGGAGGAAGGCTGGGAAGCATGAGGAAGGGGGCTGGAAACAGAAAGGCGAATGTCATAATGCCCTTGTACAAATCTATGGGGCAGCCACACTTGGAGTACTGTGTACAGTTCTGGTTACTGTATCTTAAGGACGACACTGGAGAACTGGAGAAGGGGCAGCAGAGGGGGGCAACCCAGAGGGTCAGGGGCCTGGAGCACCTTCCCTGTGAGGCAAGGCTACAGCATCCGGGGCTCTTTAGTTTGGAAAACTACAGGGAGACATGATCGAGGCCTATAAAATCATGCACGGTGTGGAGAAAGCTGATCGGTTTTTTTTCTCCCTCTCTCACAACGCTAGCACCAGAGTTATCCCATGAAATTGGTTGCCAAGAAGTTTAGGACTGACAAGAGGAAGTACTTTTTCACACAACCCATAATCAACCTGTGGAATTCTCTGCCACAAGATGTGGTGACAGCCAACAACCTGGATGCTTTAGGAGGGGTTTAGATCAATTCATGGAGGGCATGTCTATCAATGGCTACGAGTCTGAGGGCTTTAGGCCACCTCCAGCCTCAAAAGCAAGATCCCTCTGAATCCCAGTGGCAGGGGAGCAGCAGCGGGAGAGAGGGCCTGCCCCCCTCAGCTCTTGCCTGGGGGCTTCTCAGAGGCATCTGATGGTGGGCCCCTGTGTGGAACAGGGCGCTGGACTAGATAGGCTTTCTTGGGCCTGATCCAGCAGGGCTGTTCTTGTGTTACGTTCGCATGGACGGCACCCGCCCCCCCAGCAATAGCTGGGTCTGTTGTTCAGCTGCTCTTGCCACGAAGAAGTTTCTCCGAATGTCCAGTGGAAACCTGCTTGCCAGGACCTCCAGCCCAGCTGGAGCGAATCCTGGCGCTTCAGAGAGCAAGCTTCTCTGTCGGTTTGAAGAGCACCGTCATCTCCCTGCTGCCAGCAGAGAGCAAAGAGGCCCCTTTTCCAAGTGGCGATTCTCTTTATCGAGTGGGGGAGCAACTGGCCCAACCCAGCCCCAGCTGCCCTCCAGTGGCTGTGGCTGTTTTCTTTTAAAGATCGGGAGCCCTTTGGACAGGGAGTCATTGTATGCATGTACGTATGTCTGTGTAAACCGCTTGGGGAACCTTTGTTGAAAAGTGGTACATGAATATCCGTCGTATTTGTATTCATAACCCCGCCCCCCCCCCCCGGGCTCCTCTTTCCAAGCGAAACACACCCAGTTCCTTGGACCATTCCTCGGGGGGGGGTCTTGGTTCCCCCCTCCACTCCGCTGCCCTCCTGGGGGCTGCTCCCACTTGTCTCCTGCAAGTCTGGCATTCAGAGCGGGATCGTCCAGTGAGGCTCAGCTAGAATGACGACTTCCTATCCCTTGGAAATCGGGCCCTGCTTCTCAAGCCCAAGGCTGCCTCCACCTGTTTTGCAGCCGGATCACACTGCTGATTCATGTCAACCCCCCCGCCAACGCCTGGGTTCCTCAGTGTAACGGAGCATTTCAGACCGATGTCCTGGCCCTCGTGACTGCAACCCCAAGATCCTTTCCACACACACTCCTGCCAAGACAGGCACCCCTCATCCTGTGTCTGTGCATCTGGGTTTTAAAAAAAAAAAAAAAATTCTTATTATTTAAATGCAGAACTTTGCCATTGTGTCTCTGTCACATGTCATGATGGTTGATTCAGCCCAGCTCTCCATTCTGTCAATGCCATTTTGTGTTTCATTCTTGTCTTCTCTGTGGCTAACAATTCCTCCCAGTTTTGCTCCCTCTGCAAAGCTGACGAGGATTCCCTCCACCCTTTCGTCTGTCATTAATAAAACTGCTGAAGAGCCCCACCCAGGACAGAAAGCTGTGACATCACACTTGAAGCTTCCCTCTGATTGGATGAGCCCAACCATATTCTCATCTAGCCCACACCTGACCAGTTCGCTAACCAAAATGTCATGGGGAGCTTTCTCAAATGGCTCGCCCAAATCAAGAGAAATTATGTCCGCGGCACTCTCACAATCCACTAAGCTAGTTACGTGATATTAAAAGAAAAAGCAGGACGCTTATTTTGGCAGGATTTATTCTTGACAAATCCAAGCTGGCTTCTACTGAAGACAGCCTTGTTGGCAAGATGCATACAGACCGTCTGCTCCCCATCCGTTCTCATCTCTTCCTTGGTATCTGACCCAGACTGACTAGCCCGTTGTTTCCCAGATTCTTCCCCCTTTCAGCCAGCCCACCTGCACCCTCGAGGCCCCTCACCTGTTCTCCAGGACGTCTGAAGACAATCGCTGAAGGTTCAGAGAGTACCTCAGCCATGTCTCTGAGTGCCATTGGATGCCGTCCATCCAGCTCTGAACTCATTTAAGTCCCAAGAGATACTTCATGGCCAGCTCCCCAGCTGGTCCCCAGTCAGGCCTGCCCCCTCCCCATCCATCTGGCTGTTGCGAAGTTGCAAGCAGTCCCGCTTTGGGAAGGAGGCCAAGGAGGCATGGAGCAGTTGCCCTGCGCTCGCTTTGCTGCCCACGGACGGGTCACCACCCCCACCCCCACCACCCCCGAGCAGCCGGCCGGCCTGCCGTTTCCTCCCCCTTCCCCTTCCCCTTCCTTTCCGCGCAGACCTCCTTCCACTCTTTATATGTGTCCTTAAAAAATAAGAGTAATAATAATAAATAAATCAGCACTACGCTCTTTGTGCTGCCACGTGGGGTTTTCTAGATGTCTCCCAGTTTTCTTTCACATTGCAGTTGTTTGCGACTGTGACGTTCCTAAGTGGCTCCTTTGGGGACTCCCACCCATCTGGGGCTCCTTCCGCCATGCATTGATCTAGCCATGGGACCCTACCGGGCACTTCTTCAAGCTAATTCAAATCAGCTTACCTGAAATCTAGCCTTCCCGCCTGACTAGGCTCTCCTCTAGCTGTGCATGGATCTCCAATTCATGCACTGCTAATGCTATCATGCCCTCATACAAAACGATGGTGCAGCCACACCTGGAGTACTGCGTACAATTCTGGTCCCCACATCTAAAAAAGGACATTGCAGAACTGGAAAAGGTGCAGAAGAGGGCAACCAAGATGATCAGGGGCCAGGAGCACCTTCTTTATGAGGCAAGGCTACAGCATATGGGGCTATTTTGTTTAGGAAAAAGACGACTGCGGGGAGTCATGATAGAAGTCTATAAAAACGTGGATAGAGAGATATTCTTCTCTCTCTCGCATAACACTAGAACCAGGGGTCATCCCATGAAATTGGTTGCCAGGAAATCTAGGACCAGCAAACGGAAGTACTTTTTCACACAATGCATCATCCACTTGTGGAATTCTCTGCCACAAGATGTGGTGACAGCCAACAACCTGGGTGGCTGGAAGAGGGGTTTGGATAACTTCATGGAGAAGAGGTCTATCATCGGCTACTAGTCGGAGGGCTGTGGGCCACCTCCAGCCTTGGGGGCGGGTGCCTCTGGGTACCAGTTGCAGGGGAGTAACGGCAGGAGGGAGGGCAGGCCCCTTTCAACTCCTGCCTGTAGGCTTCCAGCGGCATCTGGTGGGCCACTGTGTGAAACAAGATGCTGGACTAGAGCTGGAAGGGGGGTGCGTCCGGCGAGCCAAAGGCCGTCGGGATCCGGGCAGGGCTGGGACCCCTCTGGGCCCTGGCCCCATGCCACTCGCCTCTTCTCCTCCTGCTCCCCAGATACAGAGCATCACGGATGAGTCACGAGGCTCCATTCGGCGCAAGAATCCGACCAATACCCGCCACCTGCGGCTCAGTGTCCCCGAAGAGCAGGTGGGCGACAGTGAGGAGAAGCCTGAAGAAGAGGTATGTGGGGAGCGGTCCATGGCCTCCCGCTCGGGAGCAGCCTCGGACCCCTCTGGGGGGGCAGCCTGGCAGCAGCTCCTGGACCGCCGGCCTCCTGCTTGAGGCTGCTGCCGATGCCTGTGGGCAGAGCTCCTCCCTCAGAGGGAGGGGTGGGCCTGTCCCACACCAGGGTGCCGGCCGGCTGCCTCTGCCTCGGGTCCTGGCTGCCAGGTCCCCAGGTGAGACACACTGCCGGTTGGTGGAGCCACAGGGGCAATGGTGGTGATAGCGGGAGAGGAAGACCCTCCCCCCGGGGTGCGCGTCTTGGTATATGAGGTCCGTTTCTGCGGGGGGGGGGGTCTGGATTCCACAAGCAGGATTGCAGAGGCGGCCAGGGGAGGCAGGAGCAGGCAGGAAGGACTGGTGGAGCCCACTGGTGGGCCCACCCACAGCCTGTCGATTCCCCACCCAACAGGTGCAGCTGATCCATGACAAAAATGCCACCACTTTCTCGAGCAGCTCTCAGTCGCCAGGGGACGAAACAGAGGTGGAGCCTGAGGCAGCCCCCGAAAAGGTGCACCTCACATGGACCAAGGACAAGGTGGCTGAGAAGAACAAGGCCAAGAGCCCCGTCAGTCCCGAAAGCATCAAAGATTTCTTCAGCATGAAGCCGTGAGTCACCATCCCCGCCGGGGCAGCCCCTGGAGCACCCAGGTGGCGGATGAGGCCTTGGGGACCCATCTGGCTCCCGGTTCTGCCCGACGGGGCACTCCTTGGGCGAGTGTTTGGGAGCTCCGGGAGGGGGGCTCCCCTGGGGAGGCGGGGAGGCCACGCCGGGAGACGCTGGGCGCCAGGGAGGGCACCTTGGCCGGAGAAGAGGCTCTCGGTCCCAGGCCCTGAATGACCTGCTCTCTCTCTTCCTCCCTTTGCCTGCCTCTGCCAGGGAGTGGGAGACGCTGTAAGTGTTTGCTTTGAGCTGCTCTGCTGCGTGGTGTGGCGGGAGAAGCCGGGAGTGGGTCGGCTGCAGCCCTGCATTTCTCCTGCCGCTTGCTGCGTCCATGGGGCGTGGGGGTGCTGTGCCGCTGGATGGGGCTGGGGCAGAGGCAAGCTGGCCCGCCCCTTCCCTCCCCAGACCCTGCCTGTCTCCTGCAGGAATCAGGCCAATGTGCGGAGGATGCACACGGCTGTCCGGCTGAACGAGGTGATTGTGAAGAAGTCCCAGGAGGCCAAGCTGGTGCTGCTCAACATGCCAGGGCCACCACGGAACCGCAAGGGAGACGAGAACTGGATCCTTTCTGGCACCCTTGCCAAAGCTCACTGGGGTGGGGTGGGGTGGGGTGGGGTGCGGGGGCTGGAAGGGCCAGGCTGCTCTTAAGGAACTTCTTAAGAAGGCAAGAACAGCCCCGCTGGATCAGGCCCCAAGCCCTCCTGGTCCAGCATCCTGCTTTGGATGGGCAAAGAAGGCCTCACTGGGAGAGGGCTGCAGTTCAGGCAAAGATCAGAGTCCAGAAGGTGAGTTCCTGAAGGGTAGGAGCGGAGGGAAGTGGACGGCCAGCTGAAAGCATCCCCGTAGCTTTGCTAGCCATGAAGCAGCTCCGAGCGAGCGCGCCTCCTCCTGCCCTTGGGAAGTCTGGGACACGGCCTGAGACCAGGAGGCAAAGCGGCTCCCTCTGGACTAGCGGAGACGGAGGAGGCTCTCCAGGCAAGTCCCTGTTTACTGAACGACGCAGCTATCCCTGGATCATTCAGGGGCGGCTAGGCTGAAGCGCTAGACAACGGCAGGCCCTGGCGGCGAAAGCACCCAGCAAGGCCAGTGCTCGGGAAGGCCACGGCCGAGCCTGGCTGCCTCCTAGGGACCTAGGTGCCATGAGGGACCTCCAGGGGCCGAGCCTCTGCCTGCCTAGCTCAGGACGGGCAGCAGCTTGCCAGCCAGAGAGGGGCCTTGCCCGGCCCGGCCAGGGACCTTCTGGGGGGTGGTGTGTGTGTGTGTGTGTGTGTGCGTGTGCCCCCCCCCCCCCCCGCCGCTCGGTGGCTCCTTGACTGCTCCACCCAGATATGGAGTTCCTGGAAGTGCTGACGGAGCACCTGGACCGGGTCCTGCTGGTGCGTGGGGGCGGCCGCGAGGTGATCACCATCTATTCCTGAGGAGCTGGCCACGGCCCCTGCCCCCGAGAGCCCCGCCCGCCCGCCCCTCTGCACCCGCCTCCCAGAGAGCCAGAAGGGAGCGCCCATCTCGGCCGTGGCCCCTCTCTGCACCTGAACCACAGCGCCAGGCGCAAGCCAAGCCGCAGCCGCCGCCACAGGCAGGCCTTCCACAGGGCTGCCCGACTGCTCCCGGAGGCTGGAGACTCAGTCGTGCCGCTGCGCCCCTCTGCATCCGGCTCCCGCCTGCTTTCCTATGGTTGCCTTCCATTGGACGTCCTCGCTGCTGCCCCCCACGCGCCCCCCCGGCTCCCACGATGGGGAGAGAGCCCCAGCCGCGGCCACCAGCATGCTTTCCCTGCCAACGCTGGCCTCTCCCCTCCTCCCGCCTCTCTTTCTGCCAGGGACCAGGGCCGCCTGGAGCTCCTGGGGGTGAGAAAGGGGGCTGGAGGAAGTGCTGGGTGGGGACGCTGCCTGGGGCGGGAGGGGGGCTCAGCGTGGCCCTTTGTGCACACACACCCCCCCCCAAGGCCTGGCAGCAGGACTAGGGGAAGCCGTTCATTGCAGGGAGTCTCCGCTTCGGCCGTTGCTGGAGGGCAGCCTCCCGTTGGCACCTCCGCCATTTTGCACTTTTGTCATGTGGCCTCAGCTCCCCCCCCCCCCGCCCGGTATGGACATTTGTATGTCTCGATGCTACCAGGCCGCAGTCATGGCTGCCGCTGCCACCCCATTCCCCAGTGGATGGGGCTGGGGAGCCACAGTGGCCCTTCTGGATCACAGCACCCAGTCGCCAGCTGGCCTGCAGCCCCCTCGCACTTTAGGACTTGGCCCTCAAGCCCCCCCCCCCGACTGGGAGAAGCAGGGCCCTGAGGGCGGGCCGGGGCAGGGTGGGCTGCCCCTGTGCTGTGCCTGGAGGGGCCCCCCCGCCTAAGCCCCCCTCCCCGGTGCGCATCTGGCCCTGCAGGGAGCGGAGACCTCCCGTGAGGTGATGCTCTCCCTGATGTGCCTGGAGAGCGCCCCCGCCGCCGCCAAGCTCCTCCTCGTGCCCCAACAGGGCTGCATGTGGGTCCTGGGGCTGCTGGGGCCTCCCCGCTTCCTTCTCACAGGAAAACTGTGGCGCTTTTAACCAATGTGAACCCTTCTCAGCGACCCGCTGGCCCCGCCCTGGGGCTGTATATAACCTTGTACATAGCACAGGACATGTATTTTTAAAGTGGTCATATTTATGTGAAAAGGAACCCGATGGTCTAGACAAAAAAGAGGTATATCTAGGGATGATACAGGGACACCCCCGCCCCCCCCCCCGCCCCGGCAGTCAGCAGCCACCCAGGGCTCGGGGGGGGGGGGCGGTGACCCCGTGACAGAAACCAGAGCACCCCCTTCCCCCCTTCGCGTTCTTGGGGTTCTTATCAGGGAAAAGGGCCAGAACCAGTTTCACAGCAGATTTGAGCTTCCACGCCCAGTGCAGCCTGCTAAGCCTCCCACTCTCCCTCCGCGCCCCCCCCCCCGGCCTGCCGCGCAGCTCAGCCAGGGGGCCGCCAGAGAGCCCCGCCGCCGCCGCCGCCTCCCCTCCTGGCGCCCGGGGCCTCCCCTCCGCTGGGTCCTGCCCACTGGGGAGGGGGGGCCCTGCACACCCCGCTGGCTGGCCTGCTTCCCGAGGGCAAGACCCTCCGCTTGGGGCACCGGCAGCAGCTGCCCCTCCGCACAGCCCAGCCCGCTCGGAAGCCGTCTTTCCGCACCGCCTGGCGGAGCAGCCCCTTGTCCCCGCTCAGGGAGGTGGGACCCACGTCCCCAGCACCCTCCCTCCCAGTTTGCCTCCGGCCAAGCGGCAGGTAAGGCAGGGTGAGCAGCACACCATCGCCTGTGGGCAAGCGGGCCAAGAGTCTGCAAGAGGACCCCCCCCCCCCCTCTGAGCACTGCTGTCTCCTCGCTGCTGCATGGCTGGCCCTTCTCCCCCCTGCCCCTCCCCGGAGAGGGCCAGGATTAGCAGGTGGCACCTGCATGCTAGTTTACAGCCCCTGTCCTGACCCCGCCCCCCTGCACGTTTGGCCCCCCCCGTGAGAGTGTGTGTGTGTGCTGTTCTCCTCTGGGGCCTCCTTCAGCCAGTCCGCTTCGGGGGGCGGATGCAGAGCCCTCCCGTGCCAGGGAAGATGTCCGTGCTGGAGGAGGAGGAGGGGGTGGGCGGCCACTTCCGCCGCAGGCAGGCCCAGGGTCCCGGGTCCCGGGCCTGTTTCAGGAGTGGCCAGCCCCTGAGAGGAGGAGGAGCGGGGAAGGAGCTCCCCTGGGAAGGGCTGCTGCTCCCCCCCCCCGGCAAGTGAGGCCTGCGTCCTCCAGGGATGCCACCCACCGGGAGAAGGCTGCCCGGGCACTCGGGAAGGGGCTTGGCGCCCAGCAAGGGAAGGGTCCAGAGGCCCACGTTCGTGTTGGTCACACACCCTTTTTCTGTGCTCCATGTGCAATCTCTTTGTTATGAACGTGCGCACCCGAGTCAGCGCATCCAGTAACCTTTATAATCCAACACGGTAGTTAATCTGTTCTCCGTCCATCCAAGTGACTGATTCGAGTGCAATATCTGGGTAGTTGTCGTGCGCTCATTCATAGGCTTTGTGTTCTAGGGAATACTTGTGCAAAGAAATGCCCCTCAGTTCCCTCGTTGTAAATAGACCAGGTTGCAGACCCGCAGGGGCGTGCATTCGGCTTGCGGCGTTCCTCGGCGCAAGTCCCGCCTGGGCCCCCCCCCCGCCCCCTGCCGTTCTCTCTCTGCTGACCGCTCCCCGCGGGGTCACGCTCCCTCCGTCGAGTGCTCGTGTTGATGCTTTACAGCTTCTCCTGTGTGGTTTTTCTTTTCTTTTCTTTTTTAAGTCTCCTGTCTGCACAAAATGCAATAAAAGGATTTTATTACACCCTTCACTCACTGGCCCAGGCGACTTCTTCTCCTGTTTAGAACAGACGTTCACCACGAAGCCTCTGACCGGGGCGGGGTGTCCTTGTCCCAGGCAGGAAGCGGCCTGTGAGCACCCTGGGAGGGACCTCCGGAAATGAGATTCGGGCGACTTTCCCTTCCCCGGGCTCCACCTCTTAGGCTCGCCCATTTCAGCCCGGCCTCTCACGACCCGCACCGACCTCAAGCAAAGGCATGGCTGTGGGCATTGCCCCGAGTGCCTGCCTGGGCAAATGGGCAAATGGCTGCCTTCTGCTGGCGAGGCAGAGAAAGACGACGTCGCAGCGCCCTGCCCTGGGGGCTCTGCGTGAGCACACGAGGGTGCGTCCCATTGGAAACGGGGGTGTCTCGTGAGAAACGGCACTGCTTTGTCTCCGGGCAGCCCCTTCCCTCCGCCGAACACCACCTCAGGGGGTGCCACTCATGGATCCGAGGGGCCCGCAGCTTCCGAGGGGCTGGCGCATCCGAGCCCGGCTCCCTGCAAGGGCGTGGCGCGGGAGAGAGCCCCAGCAGCCCGCCCCACCGAGCACGTGCTAGCAGCCGAGCCCTGTGCTCCTTAGCCCTGGAGGGGACAGGAGGCAGCCCCCAGGAGGCAGAGGGCACAAGCCACGGGGTGGGAAGATGCTTCCCGTCACGTTTCGCGCTCCATCCTCCTCCTGGCTCCAAAGGCCATGACTGCGGTTGTGACTGCCGCCTCCACTTTCCACCGTGACCCAAGACCCTCCGGAGCAACTGCGGACCATTCAGAAGTCCTCAGGCCACACGTGTCCTTTCATCACGGGCGGTTAAGCTGCTCTACCATGCTGCTGTCTGATCACACCTTGCTGCTGCGGTCCAGTTGTCGGATCTTACCATAGGGAGCTGCCTAGGACCGAGTCAGACCACTGGTTCATCGAGCTCCATACTGCCTACACTGGCTGGCAGCCGCTCTCCAAGGTTCCACGCAGGACTCTTTCCCAGTCCTGTCTGGAGATGCTGCCATAGACTGAAGCTGGGACCAGTGTGCCCTCTAAGGCGTGCGTGTGCGCTCACATGTTTTTTTATGTCCACTCAGTTCATTTTAGATCCCACTCAGACTAATCAGGAAGGCCCCACTCTGAATGCAGGTGTGCTGCACACACAGTCTTGATTCTGCCGCCCAGAACAAAACTCATTCCGCACTCAGAAGAGAAAAAATGAGAGAGGACACGGCCTGGGACCAGAGGCTCTTCTGCCGCTGAGCAAGGCCCCCTCCCCTGGCTTTGACTCCAGCCTCCTCCCCTTGCCCCTCGGCCTTTGCCCCCAACTCTCCACAGCCCACCTAGGTGGCTGGATTCCCTCTCAAAAATCCTCTTAATTTCTGGGGGCTCCTCCTGAATCTTGCATTCTGTAGCCATAGCAAGATGCCTGATCCTACACTCTGACCTCCCAGGCTGTGAAGATGGGGAAAGAGCCCCACCAGGCAAACTTGAGCCCCAGTGCCCACAGGGAGATGTAGCCACCCCACTTGCTCCACGCGCTGTCACTCCAGACAAGCCCAGCCTCTCCTTGCTGGGTTAGGGGGCGGGGCATAATGGGCCATCCTTTTCAAGAAGCCTTGGCCATTTCCTGGGAAAAGAGGCTGGCTGGCTGGCTGGCTGGCTGCAAACTCCGCTGTAGGAGCAACCTCAGCAAACGTGGCTGGGGGCAACAGGCCCAGGCAGCAGCTGAGAAAGGCATGCTGGCCCCCTCTCCTCACCCCACCCCGCAGACGGAAGAGTCCCAGGATGGCTCTTTCAGCCTCATCAAGGGAGTTGTTGACTTTTAACTGTCCCCAGTGGCAGAGCAGCAGCTTGCATGGAGAAGCTCACTCCCTGGCAGCATCCTCAGGTAGGGCGAGGAAGACTCCTGCCTGAAACCTTGGAGAGTTGCTACCAGTCAGAGTAGATAGTACTAAGCTAGACAGACCAAAGGCCTGACTCAGTACAAGGCAGCTTCTTGAAACCCATCCAAACATTCTTCTGCCTCTCTAGTCGGCTTTCTGTTCCTGATGCCTTGAGCATTTTAAGAAGAGGAGGGGGGCGGCCTCCAGACAGGACCCCCTGGTCGCCACCCATTACCTCTGCCTCGCACTTCCTTGCTGAGGGGCCCTGGACTCTCAGAAGCTGCCTTTCTAGCAACAAGGGCAGGGAGAGAGAAATGGCTTTCCATGGCACAGCAGCAGCAACAGCAGGACCACTCTGGCTGCCAAACAAAAGGATTTGTTCTGATTCATTTGCTCTACAAAATATCTCCCCATCGTAAGTCGGTGTTTATTTTGCCAGGATTTGTGCACTTCTCATGTAGAGCACCCTGCTTGGTTCTCCTCTTCGTCCCAGCTGGCATCTCAGTCATCTTGCTTGAGCTTTTAAACAACCCGTTGTTGTTGTTGACGGTCTCTGAAGTGCAGACCTCTCTTGCCTGAGGGGGTCTGACCTGGTACATTTCCATTTCCTTGTAGGAAAAGCCCCCCTCTTTCTGAATCGCCCATTCCTCAAAATGTAAATAGAACGATAACCAAGTCTGGAAGAGACACCTGATAAAGAGCATTCCTCCATGAGAAGGAGGAGTGCTCGGACTTCACATGCAATTCAGGATACAGCATCAACATTCGAAACTCGAAGGACTCCCTAGCAGCCTGGGAGGCGGCTCTTTGGAGTGGCTCCCAACTCGTTCTTTCAGCTTGTTTCTTTCAAGGGACCTCGACTCTTATGCATGGGAGACCCTTGAGCTGCAGCACCCCCTCTCCCCCCCCCCGCATGCCGGTTAAAGCCATGTACAGCTTGCTCCTTGCTGTCCCGGGGAGGCTGCATCTCTGGTACTCAGCATGCCCAGCATCCTCTGGCAGCAGCTGAAAGAGCCCACAAAGACCCATGGCTTCTTTTTTTAAAAAAACACACAAAAAACCAAACACACACACACACACACGTATATACTGGATTTAATTTTTTTTAATTAAAAAGTGATATCCTCTTGTTAACAGTACAGAGGAATCTACATGACAAAACCATTCAAGAACAGAACATCTACAGCTCCAGGAATGGGGTGAAGCAGTTTGGCCCCCAAGAGCTGCCTCGGAGCAGGCAGCCCCGCCACAAAGGGCCTCCGCCTGACATCTACTGAAAGTCAACTGTCAAGTGTGGACAAATCCAAATGCAGGGGGCGTGTGCAGCGCCCAACAGGCCCAAGTCAACACCAAAAGCAACACAGAGGCGTCTCTCCGCTCTCTCGGGAAGGACCAAGCCGCACTGCAGAGCCTGGAAGAGCAGCCCGACAAGAACTGCAGGCAGCGCATGCCCGGGGGGGGGGGCACCCTGGCGAGAAGCCCCAGCCCCCCGAGTCCTGGGCAAGGATCCCCGTGAGGCACAGCAGCTCACAGGGCACAAGGTCCCATCCCGCTGCCCCCCAGACTAGCAGCCCCTCGGCCCTTGCTGGCGCCCGCCCGCCCGCCCACCTGTAGGGCCTCCGGTCCCACACAGCCACCCGAGGAAGGGGCTAAGCAGCTCCAGCATCAAAGGCTCGGGAGGGGGAGGAGCAGCACCACAGAGCCCGGGCAGCCTTCTGCAGCACACGGAGGTGGAAGTCCAGAGGCCTGGCTGCGGGGGGCGCGGGGGGGGGGGTGAGGAGGCGTGGGGAAGGGCCATGCTCATCAAGGGCATCCGAGACGGGGAGGCAGGCATTAGTAGTGCCTCTGGTAAGAGCCCAAAGGCTGCTGGCCAGGAGGCACTGCCCGTGCCTGACCCACGGTCTGGTTCACCAGATGGGAGAGCGCAGGGCCGCTCTGGATGAGTGTGTCAAGAGCCTTCTGCACACTCGGGTTGTCAAAGTTGATCCCAGAAGACGGTGCGGGCCGCGTGGCAGCGGCGTTGCTGGGGGCCGGGGCCCGGTTCTGGTAGAGTGGCTGGGAGGGCTGCTGGGCTGCAGCTCGGGGGCCCGCACCTCGGGCAGGCCCGGGGTGGCTGGAGAACTGGGCACCCTGGCCTGGGGCCCGCTGCTGGGACTGGGGCAAGCCCGCCCCGCTGAGCTGGCCAGCCCGGCTCGGAGTGCTGGGGACCGTGGCAAAGCCGGGGTTCTGCGTGGCTCCCACGGCGGGGCTGCTGTTTGCTACGGCAGCTGCTGCCCCGCTGTTGAAGAGGCTGAGGATCTTGGCCTGCAGCTCCTGCTGGGGAGTCGAAGCGGCCGGGGCCGAGGCCGAGGGCATCAGAGGCTGGCTGCTCGAATGGGCTTGAGAGCTGGGCAGGCTGGCCGGGTTGGCCAGCGAGGAGCCAAGCGCCTGCCGGGGAAGCGAAGCTGCAGGAAGAGAAAAACAGCCCCCATTAAGCCCCGCAGAGCTGCTCCTGGGCCCTGAGAGCAGACACCCACAGCCACTGGTCTCGGGCCCCCAACCGCTAGGACAGGAAGTCTGAGTCAGTGGGGCAGGGTGGGCAACTGCATGGGTCCCCCCTCTTGCATGCCCCACTCTGGGCAGCCCCTGCGCACAGCCCCGCCCCGAGGAAGACTCACCAGGAAGAGAGTCCCCGCCGCCGCCGCCGCCGCTGCCACCTCCTCGCAGCTGGCGCTCCTTGCGCTCTCTCAGGTAGTTGATGATCTTGTCTGTCTCCTCGGCAGTCAAATAGCGGTTGTCTGCCAGCAAGTTCAGGAGAGCCTGGATGCTTGGGGGGTGGGCCCCCCGGAGGCCCTCCTCCACAGGCGGGGGCCGCTCTCGCTCCTGCAGAATGGTTTCGTCAGCCATCTTGGCAGCCTGTCTGGCTATTTCCTCACGCTCCTTCTCCCGAACCTCAGTCTTGTAACGCTCATAGTTCCTTGCCACCAGCACCATGGCATCGGCTTGTGGCATATTCCGGTGCTCTGTGGCAGGAAAGACTGTATGAGAGGCACAAGCCATCAGTCACCCCGCCTGACCCCTAGACCTCGTCCACCAACTGACAGCCCCAGGACGGCCCAGTGGGTCTGGAGACCATTTGCAAAGTGCAGGACAAGCCTCCTCCTGAACGGCCTGGCAGTCTTCCCTGCCACTCTGAAGGGCTCCAGGCACCTGCGCAGCTGCAACACAAGCTGCTGCTGGGGCTAGAAGGGCAGGGAAGCGCCCTGCCCAGAGATGGAGTGCCAGTTGGGGGGCGTCAAGCGTCCCAAGGGCAAGGAGTCCCAGGGCACACACTGCCTCTGCTTGCTCCTCTTCCTGACGCTGCCAAGGAGACGGGGTCCTCCAAGCCCAAGTGCCAGGGCTTGGCACCAGGCTCAAAGTTCAGAGTCCTCCAACTAGGAACTCTGGGTTCAGCAACTGAAATAAAGGGGTCAACCTGAGAGGCACCATGGGTTGTGGGGTGAGAGTTGCAACACAACCTTGATCAGCTCCCTGCCCCACATCCGAGGGGCTGGGTGGAAAGTGCAGAGGCTGAGCAGAACTGCACAGAGACGTTCCAATCATCAGAACACATGAAGGCCTGGAACGTCTTTTACACGAGGGATGACAGACACGGTCCTTTCATGCTCCTCGACACAGTGTGGGTCCTGGGGCTCTGGCCCCTTCGCCTGCCTTCTGAGAGAGCATGGGCTGGTGGAGAAGCAGCAGGCCACTCAGAGCCTTGTGTGTGCCATGAGGGCAAGGCCTCTGCCAGGAAATGCACAGTGCAGCCTCCAGCCACATGCTAGCCCTCATACCTTGGGGGGTGCCAAACATGATGTTGACCGTGCAGGAGTGGTGGACTTGGTGCTGCTGAGTGATGACAATGGCAAAAGGAGACCCCCCTCGGCTCACGTCGTCGAGGGCTTGCTGCAAAGACATCTCCGAGTTGAGAAAGATCAGATCCACCATCATGCCCAGGTCACGCACCTTCCGGCCCACGGACTCGGCATACTCTCTGCACAAAAAAGCCGCCCCGCATGAGAACGCAGTGTGAATAGAACATCTGCTGGAGGAGCAGCAGCAGCAAAAGGCATTGTGCCTTCCAGGCAGGAGCGCCTCTCTGCCTCCTCCTCTTACAGAGTCACACGGGGAGCTGGGCAAACTCAAGCCCGCAGACCCTTCTGCTTCAGAACACAGCTCAGTCTTGCCCCAGAAAAACAGCAGGCCAACACAACCAGCCCCACAACAATACACGGGGAGGAGAGGGAACCCGGCCAGCCTCTCCAACTCTTACTTGGTCTGCTTGTTGACCACAATCACGGAACAGTCCACAGGCCGCTCCGAATCGATGCGCCTCTTAATGTCCTCAAAGTACTGGCGGTAGAGATCCTCCCGGCGACGTTCCTCACGCTTCATACGCTCTGGTGACAAGAGCCAGCAGAATCAAGGGCAGAAAAGTGGCCGGCCTGCCCTTTCTTGGCTGGACCCCCCCCCCAACACACACACACCTCTCATCCCCCACCCGCCTGTACCACAGCCCATCCGACACTGACCTTCAGCACTCAAGGGGGGTCTGTCTGCATGATTTCGGTAACGATCATAATAGGAGTCGTCCCTTTTCCGGTAGTAATCCTCAGGACGCACACAGCGGTCGTAGCCCTCTTCCCGCCTACAGAGCAGAGTGTGAGCAGTCTGGTGCCTGGACCAAAGCACCCCCGCATTGCCATCAGCCCCACGGGCTCTCTCCAAGAGCACGCTAAAGGGTCCCTCCCAGAATGCGCTCACCCTGCCCTGCTGTTGAGAGATACCTGTAGGGTGGCTCCCGCGCATCCCGGTAACGCTCTAAGAGTGGATCCCGAGGATCTCGCAAGTCCCGAGGGTCCCTCATGTCTCTGGTGTCTCGTGGATCTCTGGGGTCCCGGAAATCTCTGGGATTTCTATGGTCTCTGGCATCACGAACATCTCTAACCCGGATATCCCGCGCATCCCTGGAATCTCTGCCATTTCTGCCATCCCGAGGTTCTCTCCGTGGACTGCCCCGGTTAGGAGAGCGATCACGCCTTGCATCTCTCTCTCCATATGCAAAGGTCTCTCTACAAGAAGCACCAGGAAAAGTCCTTTAGATAGGCACTAGCAGCGGAACTGTTCTGAACTGCAGGCCAAGGCCCTCCTCCCATCTGTCTCAGACTGCAACAAGCATCCAGAAACACCCCAAAGAGATGCGGATCCCTGTTCACCCTGCTCCAGGCTGCTGAGTGATCCTGGCCTGGTGGTAAACCTGTGTCTGGGCTATACCACCTCAGCCTGCAGTGGGGCTTACATGGCCACACGTGTCTCTATATGAAAAAACTCTCTTCACATACAAAGGAAGCACAGCAGGGGGAAAGCTAGGTTAAGTTTTTGATCCCTGACAGTTCTCTACAGTTTTTCTACATGCAGGGAAGAGCTGTAAAGAAAAACATTCAGTCACATGCGCCACCCCTCTCACCCCACGCAGTGCAAAATGGTACAGTGCAGATGCAGGCTGAGCTGCTTCATCCAAGACTCTGAAACAGCCGCCCTGCCCAACCCAACCTCACCTCCTGTGAGGACTTTTCTAGGGAATAGGCTCCCAAAGATGTTCACACTGAGTGCCAAGCTCAAGAGTGAGTGCAGTGAAATGGGCGCTGCCACATCTATCCCTGGGCTGGGCTCAGCATTCTTCAGAACTTGGTCACCCAGGCTCCCACAGGGACAAAGTATATAGCCAAGACCAGACCTGGCGCCTGAGGGGATTGCCACAGGAAGCAGGCAGTGGAAGCAAAGACTCATGTCATGGGACTTAACACCAGTTGTGGCGATGGAGCACCCCACTGGGAACAGGGAGCCATTTCATTGGCATGCCACTCCCACAACCCAGAACATAGCAGCTTGCAGAATAAACCTCCTGGACAGGAGACCACGAGTACCAGGAAGACAGAGACACACACCCCACTTTCCAGAATGTCTGAGAGCAGGATAGCTGCAGTCCCCTGACTGCTGGTTGATGAGGCGCACTCAGCCTGCTCGGGTTCCAGAGACACGCTCAGGTGACCCTCCACCACCCAACTGACATGGACCTTTGGAGGCCACTCTGAACATGACCAAGGACTCCAGCGAGGGCTGGAGTCTGTCAGTTCCAAGTCTAGCCCTCCCTCTTCCTAGGCTCTGTGTAGGTAGCAGCACTTTCCAAATATCTTTAGTCTTCGAACCAGTGGAGTCTGAAACGGATGTCACTGAGCCCAGCTGAACAGCACCGTTGCCTGGGGAATCCCAGAAGAGTCACAACGACAGGAAGGGTACCCAATATAAGAGCAGTCAAGGAAACTTGGGTGGGTGGCGGGGAAAGAGAGAGCGAGAGGGGGAGGGAGGGGGAGAGAGAGAGAGAGACCGTCCGAGACAGAGACACCGTCCTCCTCCAGGCAGGCAACAGTTCTGGACTGATAAGGTGCCACTGCAGCACTCGCACAGGCATGCCCTGACAGGCTGCAGTGCAAGAGCCCAGACATGGTGTGGCTGTGTGTCCCCAAATTCTCCAACCGCCACCCCCTTGCACTCTGGCCACCGGCACCCACGGCAAGACAAGGCCCTGGCACCCGCTCGCGCTCTGCTCACAGCACTCAAGGCAAGGCAACGCGCCCTGGCACCCGCTCGCGCTCAAGCCGCTGGCATCCAGAGCGATGCGCTGGCATCCGCTTGCGCTTTGGCCACTGAGCCCTGGCTCGTGGCCTGGAAGAAGTGGCAGCAAGCACAGGGCTGGCGCACAGCTTTGCACCAATGCCAACTGGAGTCCCCATGCATGATGGGCACCCACACTGACGCAGCACCAAGAGGGGGCAGGAGAGTCCTCTTGCCAAGTAGGCATCGGGCCCCCGTGTTCAGGGTGCTGCTGCAGCAGCAGCAGCAGCACACGCACCTGCAGGAGGGAAAGGGCTGCCCTGGTGCCCTGCCCTCAGACGCAACCACGGTTGCTGTCCTCGCCCTCTTGGTGCAGCCCGAAGGATGCTCTTGACTTCATGGCGTCCGCCAGGGACGCTCCGGAGTCAGAGAGGCCGCAGCAGCTGCAGCGGCACTCCTCTGCGCCGAGCTCAGGAGCAGCCCAGCAGCAAACAAGGTTTGCCACCTGCAACCCAAGGAAATGCCTCTGCAGGGAATCCAGAATCACTTGGGATTCCCTTCCAAGGAGAAGATCCAACATGAGCAGAGGAAGGTGCATGGCTGCCCTAAGCCCAAACTTCCTGGGGGAACTCGTTGCTTCACAGTACTTTACCTTCGTGCTGGGCTGGACCGTGAGGGAGCCTTATTCATATTTCTTCTTTCCGCTGCTTTATTAATATCTGAAAAGAATAATCAACCCGTCTGTTCAATGCTATGAAACAAAGAAAAGATCATCAGCATATTGAAAAGAGAGCATCAAAGTACAAAGACCACAAGATGGAGCCAGGAAATCCACTCAACAAGGCACTGTCAGACAACCTTTATTACATCAGCAATACAGTACAGTGCAAAGATAGGCTGAAGAATCTCTCCAGGTCCAGCTCAGGCTAGGCCTGCCCCAAGGTCACATGCTTTCTCTGGGAACCTACAGCTGGAGGCTCTTAAGAGAACAAGCCAAGCCGAACTGGCAGTCCACACCTAGCCCCGTTGCCAAATGAAGCAGGCTGGCATCCTTCAGGGTCCCATAGCCACCGTGTTCCCTTGGCACTCAACTGCGGAGAAAAAAGAATCCTAAAGGTCGGGAGGCGGAAGCTCTACCACCTTAAGTCCAAACACCTTCCAGCCACGACAGATGGACAGGAGGAGAACAAATCAAAAAACGTCTGCCGGCATGAATTAGCACTGGAAAAGCCCTGCATGTCTTCCAACAAGCACTCTTGTGTCACAGAGGTTGTCTGTGAGTTTTAAACCTGCATATATTTTCAGCGTGTGGACAAGATGAGCACTTGGAAGGGAGAAAGGGATGTTTTGCATTCAGATGATGCAGACAGACTGGGCAGTAGCACTACCTTCCAAGAGGCTTCCTGTGGAGGAGGAGGTAGCTTCTTAAAAAAATAATAAATAAATAAATCAGGGGCATCTTTCGACTCAATCAAAGCTTGCTAATTGGCCCATGTCACACAGATAGCCAAAGTCCTTGAGAGACGCTTCACTCTTTCCCTGGAGACTCCACTTGGCTTCACTCACAATCCTTATTCAAGCTCACCAGGGCCTTTTATGACACTGCAGAGGGAAATGCAACTGCCTCAGGAATCAGAAAGCATTCAGGTTTGGCAGACACAATCAATTCAAAGAACCCAAACACAAAATACTCATTACTGCACAAGAAGAAGAGAGGCACGGCATGCAACCACGTTCCCTCAGAAGCAAGAAACATGACTATCTTGGACAGGACCAGTAAGAAAAAGTGCTTACTGGAGCTGCAAGCTGATCTTGGTACTGCAAAGGCTGTTTCAAACAAGTCTGGATTGCTTTCTATTAAAATAGTACAAACACTTGATGCTCTAGTGGATTAAATATATAGACTGGGAGGCCATTAATATTATTCTAATAATTAATTCTAGCAATAAAACCAGTCCATTCCAAGCAACACAAACTCATCTAACGCACGGACTCCATTTTTCATAAGAACATCCTGTTTCCCATAGTGGCCCACCAGGTTCCTCTGAAAAACCCACAGCCAAGAGCTGAGGGCATGCCCTCTCTCCTGCTGTTGCTCCCCTGCAACTGGTATTTATAGGCCATCGTGGTGTAGTGGTCAGAGTGCTGGACTATGACGGGGGAGACCCGAGTTCAAATCCCCATTCAGCCATGATGCTTGCTGGGTGACTCTGGGCCAGTCACTTCTCCCTCAGCATAACCTACTTCACAGGGTTGTTGTGAGGAGAAAATTATGCAGTACACCATTCTGGGCTCCTTGGATGAAGAGTGGAATATAATTAATTAATTAATTAACGGCATCTTGCATCTGAGGCTAGAGGTGGCCTAAAGCCACCAACACCACTTCCTGGGGCAGAGAATGCCATAGGTTAATTATGCACTGCACACACACAAAATACTTCTTTTTGTCAGTCCTGAATTTCCTGGCCTTCAGTTTCATGAGATGACCCTTGTTCTAGTGTTGTGAGAGAGGGAGGAAAATGTCTGCCTTTGAATCAGTTTGCCTTTTTGTACCCCATTCCCCCAGTTTGGAGAGATCCTTTTGGAGTTCCTCACAATCTGTATTGGATTTCACTGCCTTAAATAGTTTAGTGTAATCTGCAAATTTGGCCACCTTGCAGCTTACCCTAATTTCTAGATCATTTATAGGCAAGGTAAAAGAGCACTGGTCCCAGTACAGCTCCCTGGGGGACCACATTTCTTGCTTCCCTCCATAATAAAAACTGTCAATTTATTCCTACCCTGTTTCTTCTCCTGCAACCAGTTACCCATCCACACATGAACCTGTCCCCTTATCCCATGACTGCTATGTTTACTCAAGAGCCTGTGGTGGGGAACTCTGTCAAACAAAAGCCTGTTGGTTGTCCAAGTATACTATGTCGACTGGATCACCATTATCCTCATGCCTGTTGAGTCTCAAAGCACTCCAAAAGGTGAGTGAGGCAAGACTTGCCCTTGCTGAAGTCAGGCTGGTTCTCCTTCAGCAAGGCCTGTTCTTCTATATGTTTAATAATTTTGTCCTTAAGTATACTTTCCAACAATTTACCTGGCACAGAAGTTAAGCTAACTGGCCTGTAACTTCCTGGATCCTCCCAGGATCCCTTTTTCAAAATAGAAATTACATTAGCTACTTTCCAGTCCTCTAGTACAGAGCCTGATTGTAGGGACAAGTTACATATTTTTGAAACCCTAACCCAGCAATTTCACATTTGAGTTCCTTCAGAACTCTTGGGCCAATGTCATGTGGCCCTGGCGATTTGTTAATTTTTACATTTTCAATATAGTTCAGAACAGGCCTGCTCAACAGGCCCCAGCTGTTTTTGGACTACAACTCCCATAATCCCCAGCTACAGTGGCCAATAGCCAGGGATTATGGGAATTGTAGGTCAACATCTGCAGGAGGGCCGAAGTTGAGCAGCCCTGGTTTAGAACCTCCTCTTTCATCACCTCAAATTGGCCTCCAGCCGCCAAGTCTGAGAAGCTCAGTTCCGGAGTGAGTATATGGTCAGTATCACCCATCATGAAGACAGATGCAAAGAACTCATTCAGCTTCTCTGCAATCTCCTTATCCTCCGTAATAAGCCCTTTAACACCCTCATCATCTAAGCGTCCAACAGCCTCCCTGGCAGGTTTTCTGCTTCTGATATATTTAAAGAAGTTTTTAAAAATATTCCTTCTTCCATAAGTATCAGTCTGTTTTTTCACTGAAGCTCCAGCCAAGATGTTGCTTAACCATTCTACATCTTATAATTCTCAGGGTTTCATAAAAACAGGAGCTACCAAGAGATTCTCAAGTGGACAAAATCTGAACAGCATCATGAAGAAACCATTATCATATATTCTTCAATTTCCAGATTCCATCTCCACCCCCTCACCCCGCAAATCACACAATTTCTAAGTTGGAAAATGGAAAGAGGTGGGGGAAACCATCTGAAGTTTCCAATATCTGAGCTGACTGGCTGACATCCTGACTAAATTATTCAATAGTACAACTCAGGGAGTAGTCCAAGGACTACAAAATCCAAATAGGACTTCCTATTGGTTCATGAATTCATGGGAATTCAACCAATTCCCATGAAATTGGTTGCCAAATGAAAGTACTTTGTCACACAACGCAAAATCAACTTGTGGAATACTCTCCCACAAGATGTGTTGGCTACTAGTTTCGATGGCTTTAAGAGGGGTTTGGATAACTTCATGGAGAAATGGCTACTAGTCAGAGGGCTGTAGGCCACCTCCAACCTTAGAAGCAGGATGCCTCTGAATACCAGTTGCAGGGGAGTAACAGGAGAGAGGGCATGCCCTGCCTGTAGGCTTCCAGAGGCATCTGGTGGGCCACTGTGTGAAACAGGATGCTGGACTAGATGGGCCTTGGGCCTGATCCAGCAGAGCTGTTCTTATGTTCTCTAGTAAATTTAGTCAGGATGTCAGCCACTAATTTTATATATGTTATTTAGAACCTACTGAGTGTTTTCTGTCCTAACTTTCCACTCAAAGTTAGTGGATTCAAGGCAGCTATAATAAAAAATGATAGAAAATGATCAAACCACATGTGCACCCAGAACATCAGCTATAAAAAGAATAAGAAAAAAATCCAAAGGGAACGAAAAACCTCAATGGTCAGAGAAAGGGAGACTGAGCATATCTCCTGAGGCAGGAAGTTCCACATTCTGGGTGCCACCACAGAGAAGGCCTTCTCCTGCATTCTCAACAACTGCACTACAAGCAGAGGTGGGACATATGAGAGACCATCTTGCCAACCTCAGTGGATGGGCATATAGGATATGACTGCCCTTTAAGCTCCAGTTCCTAAGTAATTTAGCGCTTGAACCGGTATTTTAAGTTGTGCCCAGAAACAGACCAACAGAAGTGGAGATGGCATAGAAGTGGAGCAACATGTTCCATAAAGCCAGTTCTGGTCAAGCAGCAATACTCTTGATGCAACTGAAGCATGAGTAACTGTGGCCAGGTCCATGCTCTTTCCACACGCAAGCATGGCTTGGTGCACCAGCCTCAGCTGAGCAAAAGCACTCCTATCCAACTGGGAGCCCAGGAGCAAGGTCAGGTTTAGCAAGCACCCCTCAACTGCACAGCTCACTCTTCAAGAAAAGTGCAACCCCATTCAAACATGCTGAACCCCCTGCAGCCCTGCTGACCAAAAGCACGTCTGTCTTGTCGGAACTGAGTTTCAGTTTGTTAACCAACATCTAGTCCATTACTGATCTCAGATAATGTGTTTCAGAACCTCCAAAGGCTTCCTTGGACTGAAACAGAAAGCAGAGTTCTGTGCCATCCATCAGCATACTGACAACACACGCCAAACGAGCAATCTCTGAATGGCTTCGTGTAGATGCTACCTTGCAGGATGCCTTCAGCCACAGGCCAAAGCATGGCGCAGGCATCCCCCAACACCACCTTGTGGGATCTGCACACCAAGGTGGTCAGGAGCCAACAGAAGTCCCCTCCTGGCCAGGCAATCCAGAAGGATATTATAGCTGGTGGTACTGAAAGCCACCGAGAGGTCAGCTTCCATATACTGAGTCAGACCATTGGTCTATCTTGCTCAGTACTGTCTACACAGGCTGGCAGTGGCTTCTTCAAGGTAGCAGGCAGGAATCTCTCTCAGCCCTATCTTGGAGACACCAGAGAGGGAACTTGGAACCTTCTGCTCTTCCAGAGCGGCTCCATCCCCTAAGGGGAATCTCTTGGCGTGCTCACACATCAAGTCTCCCATTCATATGCAACCAGGGTGGACCCTGCTTAGCTAAGGGGACAAGTCATGCTTGCTACCACCAGACCAGCTCTCCTCTCCAGCAGAACCAAGAGAGATGCTATCCCTTGTCCAGTTCCTGAGGGGGATCGTCCACCAGGTGGCCATCTCAGAGCCAAAACTGGGCTGGATCTAGCAAGTCAGCTACCCAGAAAACATACCAGTGATATTAGCCTTTGTACCACGATGCTCTCAGAATTATATCTCAAGTACATGGCCTGGGCACAATCCAGCCAAAGTCAGGCCTCTTCTGGCTCCTGCATGCACACAGTACGCAGTGGATCAAGAGGTACCAGAGGAACATTTGTGCACCTGAGCAGTGACAATGCCATGTGCCCCCACCCTTCACTGCTTTCAAAGCCACATCGACACATGGTACCTATCCATATTCTGAGACAACTAGCCAGACCTAAATACCACCTAAAAGCGCAACAAGGGCACTGAAGTCCTACTGATTTCAACAGGAAGGATGAAAGAATGTGTTCAGCTATTTCACCAAAACCAACGGAACTTAACAGGACTGCCCCATAACAACATGATCCTTCAGTATACCTAACCTGCCCTCCTGCAATTTTGTCTGTATGTCATTTCTTTTCCACCAGGCATTTGCCCTTTAAGTTTTTGGCTTTGTTTTGTTTTTTTTAAATCTCAGATGCTGTTCTAGCCTTGTATTTCGCCCTGAGTCTGTGGATTGGGCAGTATATTAAATCATAAATAAAATAAATATAAAATAAAATAAAATAAAATAAATATAAAATAAAATAAAATAAAAAATAAAATAAAATAAACCCACTCCCAGACATTTCCTCTTCCAAATAAAATTTGCCAATATTTCCTATTCATTTCTGCAGGATTTTATAAGTCACCATTATAGGAAGCAAAGCAAATATTTACAACAAAATATTTGGATATACAGACATTTTAATAGCCATGACCACCTTAAGTTTGTTTCATCTTGTCAAATTATTCAGAAGTTCCCCTCTACACAGTTGTACAGGGCATAAGAACTTAAGTTTTAGTTTTTATAATTCTCAATTTTTAGCTTTTAAAATAACTTTTAATTTGAAACTTAACACCAATTTGAAACTTAATACCAATACCAACAATTTAACTTGTTTACTTAATTTGTTTAGTTTTATTACTTTTATTGTATATTATATCTATTTTATTGTTGTGAGCCTCCCCGAACAGTCGTGTACTGGAGGGGCGGGGCATACATGTTTTTTAAACAAACAAACAAACAAATAGCCCTCCTGGATCAAGCCTAGAAGGTCCAGCATCCTCTTTCACACTGTGGCCCACCAGATGACAGGGTTAGAAGTGCCCACTCGCCAAAAGTCTGTGGGAAATCCATCCGGCCTTGCAAAGCTGGGCTACAGCTACTGCATCAGATATCACCTAGGCTTCTGTAGGACACAGAAGTGCAGAATCTGTCACCCTGAAAATCTCCACTTTCACTCTTTTGGAGGGTGGGGAACCAAGCGTCTCGTCCTTGCTGAAGCCATACATGGAAGACCACCCAGGGAGTGCCCTTGCTGAGCAGCCTGCCTCTTTCCCTCAGCTGTGCTACATGCTTCCACAACACCCTACTTGTGATGTAATTCCAAATTTGGAGGAAAGCTCAAATATTAGCTATTTAATGAAAAAGGAAAAGGGAAAACACCACATGGACAACTCTGGGGAGGAAGAAAACAGCACACAAAGATGTCCAGACCGCATTATTTTGCACTGACCTCTGTACAAAGTTTCTATCCCTTCATAATAATGGCTACAATTTACCTTTGCATGAGAAAAACTTTCCTTAGCTGGTAGCAGCTCATGAGGGCCCAATTATGGGGGATTATGCTTGGTGCTATTTCACATAGCTACCTCTCACATGAATATGACAGAAGTGGATGCATATGAAATGTAATACATCATGGGCTTGCAAATAGCCACTCCTCTGCTTGCCTGAGGTGAATCACTCCCATGTGCTAACTCACAGCATCATATCACATCTCAACACAAGTCTAGCCCTTTCCTTGCACATGCTCAGTACAACATGGTGGACACAGCAAAAGGCGCCTGTCTATTTCTATCACCAACCCTCCCTGGAGTCAGTGGTCTCTTCCCCTTCTTCCAAGGCTGAAACATAAAGGCAGCAATTAGAAGCTCCTAGGTGTAGTGCTTAAGATGTTGGACTAGGACTTGGGAGACCAGGGTACAAGTCCCCACTCAGCTCACCAGGCACCTCTCAGCCAATCATCTCTCACCCTAACCTACCTCACAGGGTTGTTGTGAGGATAAACATAACCATGCACACCAGTCTGGGCTCCTCAGAGGAAGAACTGGATATAAATGTATCAAACCATCATATGATTATTTAGATCAGGGGTGATCAACGTCTGTATTCTTGGGACCCAGGAGTGAACTTTACTACACAAACCAATGGGCAAGTTGCATAATAAGGCTGAGTCCATCTAGCATGGAGTCAGGAAAGACAAATGACCAGACACACCATCACAATCAAGAACACACCCTCACTGTGCCAGTTTTGAGGGTTTTAATTTTACTGGTTTTGGGGCCAGTTGGGTGGCATTCATAGCAGAGAATGTGGACAGAAGTGTTCAAGAGTGAGTGTGCGAGTGTGTGTGTGCGAGTGTGTGTGTGTGAGTGAGTGAGTGAGTGAGTGTGTGTGTGTGTATAACATGCAAAACCCAGAAGATTTATTTTGAAGGATTTACACAAAATTTTTCCATTCCCAATGAACACCTAACATGAAGACACAGAATTCAGGTGTGGAATGCTTCCGTTTTCTTACAATTTGAAGATATTTTTCTTTGCTTTATGCATGAAACTGCAGGCAAGCTTTTCACCACATCTTAATTAGAATATGGTGGGACCAGAGCCAGTCAAAGCATTGGGGGCCTGGATCTGACCCATGGGCTACCCAGATTAGAGTATAAGGGGGTGGGGTGGGAGGAAGCGGGTGCTAAGGATTTTCCAGCCCATTCCCACCAGCAGTAGCAAACACCTATGTTTTCCTTCCTGCCTTCCACCACCACCACCCCCAAATGATACACCTTAGTTTGGGCACTCACTGACACAGAGCCCCCTCATTTGATCCTACTGTATTTATTGCCAGGCATTTTTGAGGCTGAAGGGAAGGCAAAGGTTACTCTACTTGGACCAAGTCCCCATCCAAGCCTCTTATTGTTAAAAGTTACTTCTATACCACATTCCAACCAAAAAGAATTCTCAAAGCAGTGTACATGGCAAAAGGTAGGAGAAAATGATCCTGTCCCCAAGGAGTTCGTGCATCATCCACCACAAGGAGACACAAGGAGCCGCCACTGGAGTGATGCTATGCTGGGCTGAAAAGGGAGGGTCTGGTGCCCCGATGGACAGTCATACCCCATTAACACTGCAGAGCTGAAGCGGAGTTCTCCCCTGCTCCTCTTCAGAGTTTACTCCACCTCACTGACCTTGACTCACGCTGTCTCTTTCAACTGTGCACAGCTCTCTGCAGCTCATTATGTCGAAAAGCACAAACCCAAACATCACTAAAGGTAAAGCATGCTGTCGAGTCGGTGTTGACTCCTGGCGATCAGAGCCCTGTGGTTGTCTTTGGTAGAATACAGGAGGGGTTTACCATTGCCTCCTCCTGCACTGTATGAGAGGATGCCTAATCACTACCTGGCCTCAATCCTGCTATGTGCTCATCCTCAGCACCCTCCTTCACTATTCCATTTGGACAAATTACCCAAAGCACATTTCATGAGCCGCCTTGAGACATTCGAAACACACAAGGTCAAGAGGGCTGCCCTCAGCTGTGTTGCTTCCCAGTGCTCTTCACTTCTCATCCTCTGGGCAACTCCTTCCTCATGGACTAAAGCTCTGTTCCTTCATCCACCTGGCTTAAGCACAGCCTCTCCCAATTGGTTCTGTGATCAAGTCAACTCCTTGAACTCTAGTTCCACACCACCTCTGGAGTTCTGTTGAGATTATATGGTTAAATGGCAACAATCCAATCATTTCAACAACAGAGTCACCCTGGGCTCCATCAGCTCTCTTAAGCTATTGTCCGGTTCTAGAGATTTCACGTTTTGGCTTTTTTTCCACAGGCTCTATGAAGGACCATCAGCATTCTTCAGATTACTTGCAGGATGCGGCCCAATGTTCTTTCTCAATTGAAGACCGATGCAAAGGATAGGAATATAGGAAGCTGCCTTATACAGAGTCAGACCATTGGTCCATCTATCTCAGTATTGTCTACACAGATTGGCAGTGGCTTCTCCAAAGTTGCAGGCACAATTCAGTTAGCTTCTCTGTGATATCTTCAATCCTCAGGGAGGCCCTTAAATTCACCTCTTAACAGTTTCTAGCACGGGACAGCACTGAAGATCCAAGCTGGCTTTTCGGCAGAGAATGAGCAGCAGGGTCCACAGAGAATTTCAAAAGGAAGGCTGCCATTATGGGTTTACGCTGAACATGCGGAAGTGCAGCTGCTGTTCATGATAACATCTTAACACAAAATACTAACATAGCAAAATACATCGAAATGCCAAGACACCCCAAGGCAGCAGAGGAGCTATTCAGAGACACACATCAACGCAAAAAATGCAAACAGAAGTTGAGTCTAGAACTTCTTTTATTGCAAGGTCACATGTGGGCCCTACTTCCAGGCCCTAAAGGAAAGCACCCACCGCTTGTGCACCACGCCTCATTAAATAAGAAAGATCACCATTCTCATCATAAATCAGGCTGCCAGCTTACAAGGGAAATGTGTTTTCTACCCCCTGGCTATTGAGTCAAGTACAGCACACAAATAAAAATAAAATTAAAATAAATATTTTGAGGGTCCAGAAGAAACCAAATTGTTCTGGGTTAAATGTCCAGATGATGCATAGCACTTGTTACATATGATTATTTATTTAGACTGTGATTTCAGAAAAGTAGAAGATTTGTGGCTGGCTCAGATATTGGCAGTCTACAGACATAGGCCCAAAATCAATGCATAAAGATGAGAAAGCCCAGAACAACAGAGATGCCCCCGCCCCTATCTCCTATGGAAAAACTGGACATCAGGGGGAAATTGTAATAATATCTTCTGTGATATTTTCTCTATCCGAATGATCAGTGACATAAATAGCACAACTTTTAAAATAATGAATAATTAATAAGAATGCAATATAAAGGCAACTTATGTAAAAAAAAACAAAAAATGTACCTTACAGGGTCTGTAATTGGCTACTACTACTACAAACTACTATAAATATGTATATATTATTTCTCTATGTAAACCACTTCAGAAACATTTGTTGAAAAGCGGTATATAAATATTTGTAGGAGTAGTAACTGGCTAGCACTGTATTCTGCAGACATAACAGAACTGATTTCATGGTGCATTCCAGCCCAGTGTGAATGGCATATAGCGAGGGCATTCGATTCAGCAGCTTGGCCATATTTTTCATACAGCATCATCACTGTGGTTCAACAGCCAACCTTACTGCTGGTTAAAACATTAAGAACAGCCCTGCTGGATCAAGCCCAAGGCCCAACGAGTCCAGTATTCTGTTTCACAGCACAATTAATTTAATTAATGTTAATTACATTATGGGGATGCTCATTTTGAGTGTTCTGTCTAGAATGATGCTCCTATTTCTGCATTATATTAGTGTAGTTTATTTAGATATTGTGTGGGCATAGAAATCGCTTTTTGTTACCACACTGCTGATGGTTTCTATTCACCACTTGCATTAACAGCTTGTCCACACAACTAGAACTCAATCCTGACTCCCACCAACAGGTATTGCCAATGGACCTCATCCTTGGAGACAAACTCTGATACGCCATATATCTGTCTCACCTCTTCCTTCCTTTTGTAGAAGTTTGCCAACAGGCCACAAATAAAGTTTGAATTAAGGCAGTAACAAAGGGAATGTTGAAACAGGCTTTCAGTTCCTCCTGCACTTGTGCCTACAGCAACTCTCCTTAAAAACAAGAGCACATTTCATCCGTGGGCCTGCTTCATGAGCAACATTTTGAGGCAAAATGTGTGCAATGAACTCAGGAAAACAGCAGAAATATCATCCTTGTGCTGCTGGGTCTGACCTTCCTCTTTTGCAGAAAGAAAAAAAGTGGAAAATCTCTCAAGTTTTAGTTCTATGACTAATAGTTTTAAGAGTATATTTCATTCCAAAATTGCTGCAGCCTCATTGTGTTATTCAAAGGCTCTCAAACATCCTCATCAGTCCATCAAACTGCAAAGGGAGATTAATCTTGGGTTTTTGTAAAGCTTTCTAAACACCCACTCTCAGTAAGTGTACAGCACAAGACTCCAAGATCTCAGTAGAGGAAAGAGTAGAGGAAAGAGTTCTTCACATTTGTTAACTGACAGAATTTCAAGAAAGCGTCAAGATCCTCCAGGGCCAACTGGGGCCATTTCAGAAGGTCCCAGAGTAGATCCTCCCATTGTAGGGATGGGGCAGTGATGTATCATTTTGACCACTGTCAGCCAACTTGTAGGCCACATGGATAGCAACTGAGGAAGAAACATTGGTCTTACCTGTGAAGGGTTCTTTTTTGCCATAATCAGAGCCCATCCTTTACCACAGGGGTTGTGTACCCATCATGCCTCAGGAACAGACAGGAAGTTATCACAGCAGAACTTTTGGTTAGCTGTAGGTGGTGCCCCAAAGCCCCAGTTCCAGACTGTCACGCAGAAGTTGCCATGGAAAGTAGAGAGAGCTTTAGGAGAAAAATTGTTACTGGAGAGAAAAGTACAGCCGTAGCAAGGAAACAAGACAACCAGGAGGCCCGGAAGCTGGAAACGCCTCACTTGTGGACCAACCCTCCCTGAAACGGAGCTACCAAGTAGAATCCAGGGTCAAAGGGGAACTCTAGGTGGTGAGAGAGAAAACGGAAAGGAGTGTAATATCACGGGTGGGCCAGATGGACTCCAATTACGGCGGAAAAGAACGCTTCACAGGTAAGACTAATGTTTCTTTTTCCACCATTAATCAGAGCCCATCCTTTACCATAGGGATATACCAAAGCCTACCACCTATAGATTAGGGAGGGAAGCTCTGAGCCATTTTGGTAGGGCGGTATATAAATCAAATAAATAATAAATAATTATACTGCCTGTTGTAGGATCATCGGAATTCCAGACTGGAAGAGATACTCATAACAAAGGAACATAAGGGGAAGACCCAAGCCAAAAAAATGTAATATCATGATTGGGAGCAATAAAAAATATATATACATTGCACCGATTCAGGGGTAACAGAGATTGTTTGAGAGATATTAGATTATTCACCTAACAGGATAAGGATTACGAAGTCTTGAGTTATCTCGGAGAAGGGGAGAGGCGGTGCAGAAGTGTACTGTAAGCAAACGGATAGACAATGTGTGTCTATTAGCCTTACGGATGCATTATCCAGGCCAGCATATGAGAATAATTGAGGGCTGTGAAAAGCAGAGTTGCATTTGAAGACAATCAGTGTGATATGACAAATGGAAATGGTTTGATCATGGTGGTAACTCTAGGGGAGAATGGATAGCTAGAATTGGACCCTATGCAAGTCTAACTACAGGGTGCCATCACAACTCATGTAACTACGTGGTACCAGCGACTAGCACATTTGAACATAAGGTGTTCCCTGAGCTGGAGAAGGGGCACCCAATTTATTTATTCGATTTCTATATCACCCTTCCAAAAATGGCTCAGGGCAGCTTACATGAAAACAAAACAATTAAAATCAATTAACAGTTAAAAACAGAAATTATGAAACACCATAAAACAATTAACAGTTAAAACATTCAAAACAGTTTAAAAATCCTGGAAAACCAGGTTACAACAAATTAAAAACATTTACAACAATTAAAAAACGCTAGAAGGCCAGGCCAAACAGATAGGTTTTGCAGGCTCTCCTGAAGGCCATTAATGAATTCAGATTACAGATTTCTGCAGGGAGTGCATTCTACAGCCCAGGAGCAGCTACAGAGAAAGCCAGCCTCTGCATTGCCACCAGACACACTAGTGGTAGCTGGAAACAGACCTCTTCAGATTACCTTAACATGCGATGAGGATCATGCAGAAGAAAGCGCTCTCTAAGGTAACCTGGACCTAAGCCATTCAGGGCTTTAAAGGTAATAACCAGCACTTTGTATTTTGCCTGGAAACATATTGGCAGCCAGAGCAACTGTTTCAAAACAGGCATAATATGGTCTCTCTGGGTTGCCCCATTTTGGACTAACTTAAAGGATTGAGGGTACAGCCATGTATATAGGCTGCAACCAGATGCAACTGTTGCCTTAGTGCTGAAGCTGCGAGGCCTAGATTTTGTAAGAGAGAGGAAGAATCACAGCTTCTCCTACAGTTTATTCACAGTGATGTTTGTGATTTGTTGGGAGAAAACAGAAGTTTTAGTCACTACCTACTCACAGTAATTGATTATTATACAAGATTTGCTTATGTTCATAGTCTGTGAGAGAATAGTCTAGAGTTTGCGAAATTTCAAGAATCTATTGCGCTGGTCAGGACAAAATATTTTTTTTTTGAAGACAAGGTAGGCGATTACACATCAGATGACATGGAAATTTTCTTTCTTTTCTTTTGAAAGAACTGGGAATCACATCTGAGACCATGCCCCCAGACACGCTCAATAGAATGGTGTGGCACAAAGGAGGAATCACTCTTACTAGAGATAGACAGATACATGTTGTAAGGTGTAAGTGTGGCAAATAAGTTTGGAGAGAAGCAGTAACGACTACCAGCTATTTACAAAACCAATTGCTAACCAAAGCAGTGGAAAAAACACCATCTGAAATGAGGTTTGGAGAGAAGCCTAGCCTGCTGAATGCCAGAGGGTTTGGATGTGAAGTACATGTATATGTAGTGCAAGGAAAGAGAAACAAGCTGGATTGTAAAAGGAAGAAAGGAATACACTGTGGTTATGTACTGGGACAATAAGGATACAGAACTCCTACAATGATGAAACTGATGTTACTGAAAATTTGCACGGTTGTTTACTTTGGAGAGATACAAGCGCCAACCAAGGGGAAGTACCAGAAGTTGGGCCAAGGATCCAAATGGGTGAGGGAGCAGGCGAACAGACTCTCGTACGCCTTGTGGCAGCCAGGAAAACTAAGGCAGAAGCAAAACCAGATTCTGAAGGTGTAGCACAGTCTGCATGAGAAGTGAGACTTTCACAGAGGGTCAACAAGGAAGACCCCACCCGGAGGACATTCACCGATGACCTGAAGTGAAGAGTTACAGGAAACCTGCACGTGGCGAGATGTTGAACAGATGCCAACCGCCAAAGCTGAGAAATGGGGGAAGCCATAGAATAAGAAATTTAATCTCTATACAACAAAACAAAACATGGATGTTTGGAATTTGATAAAAGTAAACAGGCCTACATAAGAACAGCCCTGCTGGATGAGGCCCATCACGTCCAGCATCCTGTTTCGCACAGTGGCCCACCAGATGCTGCTGGAAGCCACAGGCAGGAGTTGAGGGCGTGCCCTCTCTCCTGCCACTACTCCCCTGCAACTGGTACTCTGATGCATCCTGCCTTTGAGGCTGGAGGTGGCCCACAGCCCTCCAACTGGTAGCCATTGATAGACCTCTCCTCCATGAAGTTATCCAAACCCCTCTTCAAGCCATCCAGGCTGTTGGCTGTCACCGCATCCTGTGGCAGAGAGTTCCACAAGTGGATCACACATTGTGTGAAAAAGTACTTCCGTTTGTTGGTCCTGAAATGGGTATTCGATTTGGAGAGCTCTCTCTGCGTGCTGTTCTCTGAAGCAAGACAGAAAAGGAGCTGGAGCTTTGGGGCTCCACCTACTGCTAACCAAAAGTTCTGCTGTGATAACTTCCTATCTGTTCCTGAGGCATGATGGGTACACAACCCCTGTGGTAAAGGATGAGCTCTGATTAATGGCGGGGGGAACCAATTTTTATTGTTTTTAAAGGAATGACAATAATTACACCAGTCAAATTATGCAGTTTAAAAAGTCCTTGAATTCCTTGCAGGCATTCACACCCATGCCAAGTTCTGCCCTACCTCAGTAGGAAAATGTCAGCTTCAGGGTGATGATCTATTTTACACTAATTCCCACAGTACTGAATATATTCATCTCCAGAGCCACTGGCAACCTGAGAGAGGTTTAGAACCATCAGCTGCAGCAGCTAAAACTAGAGATGCACACTAGGAGCATCTGAGCTCTGAAAGGCGATGAGCAGGCAGATAATCACAAACAGCATTTCCAGTGCTGACTGATGAAATCAGTGTTCACTGCAAAGCCCAGGAGCCAGTGGCAGCTTCCACTGACCCCAACTGTGGCTCCCTGACAAACTGTTTATTAGGCCTGTGCAAAGCTTCAGCCAAAGCCAAATACAGGTATATCTTGAGAGTTGTCCTGAAAACAAACAGAGAAGGGGATGCTCTTATTTCAACAGAGGGCATATTCCAAAGCCCTGGGGCAGCCTCAGAGAAGGTCTGGTCCTGAGTTGCCACCAAATGAGCTGGCGGCAACCGTAACCAGACCTCTCCAGATGATCTTAGTAGGTGACAGGGTTCATGACAAATAAGACACTCTCTTAAATACCCTGCACTCAAGACATTAAGGGCTTTATAAGTAATAACCAACACTTTGTATTTCTCATGGAAACTTATTGGCAGTCAGTGCAATTCTTTCAAAATCGGAGTTATATGGTCCCTTCAAGTTGTCACCGAGACCAATCTGGCTGTCGTGTTCTGTACCAATTGTAGTTTCCGGACTACGTACAAAGGCAGCCCACATAGAGTGCATTACAGAAGTCCAGCCTAGAGGTTACCAGCATATGCACCACTGCTTTAAGGTCATTTACCTCCAGAAATGGTTGTAGCTGACAAAGCTACAATCAGTCGAAGCTAATAAAAAGTGCTCCTGGCCACTGCCTTAGCCTGAGAAACCAGAGAGAGTCTGGGGCCCAGGAGCACTCCCAAACTACACACTTGATCTTTCAGGGGGAGTGTAACCCCATTCAGAACAGGCAGATCTAAACATTCTCTCGGGTCCCAAGCCCCAGAGGCACTACCTCCGTCTTATTTGGATTCAACTTCAGTTTGTCATCCAGCCCATTACCACCTCCAGGCAGGCATTTAGGGAAGTTATGCCATTTCCTGATGAAGCTGGGATGGAGAAATAGATCTGGGGGTTATCAGCATACTGATAACACCCTGCATCAAATCCCCTGATGATTTCTCTCAGCAGTTTCATGTAAATGTTAAAGAGCATTGGAGCCTTGTGGAACCCCACACTTTAGTTCACGCTTTGCAGAGCGACAGTCTCCAAGTGACACCATCTGGAATCTGCCACAGAGGTAGAAATGGAACCACTGCAAAACAGTTCCGCCCAATCCCAATCAAGCAACCCAGGATACCATGGTCAATGGTATCGAAAGCCACAGAGAGATCTAGAAGGATCAGCACAGTCACAATCCATCTGTCACTAGCCAACTGGAGATCATCAAGGTGACCAAGGCAATCTCTTGATCTGCAGAAAGGATGAAGACAGCTGTCTGCATGAAAAGAATACACTGCTGCCCTAAAGTAGAACAGTCCTTCTGGATCAGGTCCAAGGCCTCTCTAGTGCAGTACTCTCTTTCCCACAGAGGCCCAGCATCTCATGCTGTTGCTCCCCTGCAACTGGTTTTCAGAAGCATCCTGCCTCTGAGCCTGGAGGCAGCCTATAGCCGTTTGGACTAGTAGCCACTGATAGACCTGATCTCCATGAATTTGTCTAAGCCCCACTTAAAGCTATCCAAGTTGGTAGCCATCACCACATTCCATGGCAGAGAATTCCATAGATTATGTGCTGTGTGAAAAAGTACTTCCTTTTGTTGGTCCTAAATTTCCTGGCAATCAGTTTCATGGGATGACCCCTGGTTCTAGTTTTGTGTGTATGAGTGAGGGGAGAACAACTCCCTATCCACATTCTCACAAAGTTGTATAAACCTCTATGATGTCTCCCCTTAATTGCCTTTTTTCCTAAACTAAAATGCCACAAATGTTTTAGTCTTACCTGGTAAAAAGAGCACTCTCGCTCCCTGATCATCTTGGCAGCTCTACAATATCCTTTTTGAGATGCAGTGACCAGAACTGCATACAGTATTCCAAATGTGGCCGCACCACAGATTTGTATAAAGGCATTATAATATTGGCACTTGGCAGTTGTGTTTTCAATCCCCTTCCTAATGATCCTAACATAGGATTTGCCTCTTTACAGCTGCCATGGACTGAGTTTACATTTTCACTGAGTTGCCCACCATGACCACCCCAATATTCTTTTCCCGGTCAGTCACTGACCACTCAAATCCCATCAGTATACATGCAAATTTAGGAGGTTTTGCTTCAATGTGCCTCACTTCACTCTTACATTTAACGATATTTGCCATTTTGTTGCCTACTCACTGAGTTGTGAGTGTGCATGGCAGCAAGGCACAAACTGTGCATGTTGGTTGACTTCCCCCACCCCCAGTTGCTGAGAAGGCAAACTGGGCAAAGACCCATCCTTCTCCAGGCCTGACAGGTAAGAAAACCAAAATTAGAGACTGGATCCATAGGGAGAAAGGTTGTCTCTGTTCTCCCACCACCACCACCCCACCTATCTCCCCAACACCACACAGTCTGATGAAATTTTAAATATTTTAAGTGCTCTCCCATGTTTGGGACTTTTGCTGTGTGTGAGGATTTAGTACTTAAACTGAGAGGTAATGAGCCTTGATGTCTGCCTGAACAGCTTACATTCGACTACCACTCTATTTTCACACGCATGGGCAGTTCGTGGTTGTTCGGCGGTGATGGTCAGACCTGACATTCAAAACACGGGCTCCCTTCCCTGCCTTTTCAGCAGCAGCAGCAGCAGGAGAGGCCTGCCTGCATGACACTAGCCCTCCGCGCAAAAGGGAGAATCCTCTCCCTCCTTTAGTTGTTGATCTTTTAAACCCTGCAATCATCTTCAGACTTGTCCTTTTCAGGGACTCGGTGATATATAGCCTAGAGCTATAGATACCCTAGACCGGCTATCTATCTATCTATCTATCTAATAGGAAAGGAGATAGATAGATAGATAGATAGATATATAGCCTGGCCTTTTAAAACTGCATTAGGATTGTCAACGTGCCAGGAATTACTGTAGATGCACCGAAAGAGCAGCAGAAACGACGTTTTAAAAGTGTATTCGTACACGTCGTGGATTTATTTGCAGGGCTGATTCTGACGAAGCTTGGAAAACGCGGCGAGTTTTCTGCCATAACAACCCTGAGGGAGATTCCCAGGCGGGACCAAAGAAGCGCGGGCTGGCCAGACCCCGAGGCAGCCCACCGGGCCCGACCTCCGTCCTGCCCCCAGCCCCGCCCCACACCGCCGGCGGCGCTCCTGAGCCAGGCGCAGAGGGGGGGCCCGTGCAGGCGGGCGGAGCTCCTGCCGAGCCGCCCTCCTCTCCGCCAGACCGCCGCCCACGCGAAGGAAGGAAGGACGAGGCCCGGCCAGGCCTCGCGAGCCCGTGGCGCGCGCTCCCGCCCCCCCGCACACACCGCGCAGCCGCACACCCGGCCCGGCCCCCGCGCCCCCCCCACCGCCGCCGCGCGACGCCTCCCCTCCCCCAACGCGGCGGCCCTCTTTCCCCCGCGCGCGCGCGCGCGCAGAGACAGACAGACAGACAGACAGGGTTGCCGAGGCAGCAGCGCGGCCCGCCGAGACTCGTGGGGGAAGGAGGGGGCGGGAAGCGGACTCACTCGCTCGCTCGCTCGGGATCCTCCGCCCAGGCAACGGCGGCGGCAGCGGCGGCCACAACAGCGACAAAAGGCGTCCCGCGCTGCAGCAGCCAACGGCTTCTCACTCCCCTCACGGCGGTGACGCAGGGGGCGGGGTCTCGAGCCGTGTCCTGCGGCGTGCTGGGAGTTGTAGTCTGCTGGGGACCCACCCAATAGGCGTGGAGGTCCCTCCCTCCCCTGCCCGGAGCGACAGGTGTCCCAACCAATCGCAGCCTCTCGCTCCTGCGGGCCGAGCAGGCTTCTGCCAGTCCTCCCGCGAGGGGCTTGCCCGGCGGCGCCTCACGGGCGGTCGGCCTCCCTGAGATAGACTGCCTCCGGACGCGGAGGCTCTCTCGGCCTGCGGGGTGTCGTGGCTGGAGGAGCGTCGGCGTAGGGCGACTCTGGCCAGCCCCCGAACAGGCCGCGTTGGCAGCAGCCCTCCGCCGTGAGTGTTAGACTGCCTCTGAACACGGAGGCTCCACTCAGCCCTCATGACTGGGAGGCATCTGCTCCCCTTTTAAAACTATTTAAGCCATCATCACCACATCTTGTAGCAGTGGGTTCCGTCCATCAAATTTTTTAATCTATTTATTTATTCATTTGATTTCTATGTTGCCCTTCCAAAAATCTTCAAAAAATAGTGGCGCTGTGGGGAAATGCTTGACTAACAAGCAGAAGGTTGCCAGTTCGAATCCCCACTAGATTATGGAAAACACCTATATCAGGCAGCAGCGATATTGGAAGATGCTGAAAGGCATCATCTCATACTGTGCAGGATGAGGCGATGGTAAGCCCCTCCTGTATTCTACCAAACAAAACCACAGGTCTCTGTGGGCTCCAGGAGTCGAAATCGACTTGACAGAACACTTTACCTTCCAAAAATGGCTCAGGGCGGTTTACATTGAAATAAAAACAATTACAATAAATTAACCATTAAAATCAAAACTATACAAACAGCATAAAACTAATTAACAGTTAAAACTGGAGAACTCAACTCCGTAGCCCGCTCTAAAGCCAGTTTGAAATGGTTCTAGCTAATCAGTTTCCTCCAAAACTGCCTGGAGCTGGTCAGCCACCACCCTCTCAATCATCTTGCCCAAATAAGGGAGATTGGCCTGTAACTATCCATCACTAAGGGGTCCAGGGAAGGCTTCTTGAGATGTGTTCTGTATGTACATAGATTCATCTCTCTGGTCCTTTCCAGAGGGTCTGGTACAGGGTATGATCCAGCTGCTCAAAAAGCCAGTGCAGTCATAGGCTGCCTTAATGGATCCTCCCAACTCTAAAATTCTGTGATTCTATCAGACAGCTTGATGCCTTTTGAAGAGGAACTTCTGGGCACATTAAAAACTAGAAGGCCAAATGTAAGTAATTCAAATTTTGGAAGTTTTGCAGAAGTTTGGAGACATCCTGTGTGTCAGTTGGAAGGCTACTCTACAAAATAGGTGAAGGCCTGGGAGCATAGCGAACAGGAATAGCAAACAGGACATAGGAGTTTTGCAGGAGTTTAGCGGGAAGTGTGCGGGGGAGTTTGGATCACAAGGAGCCTGGTGGAGAAGAGAACATAAGTACATATTCCTCCCTCATATCCCTCATATTCTTGGGACAGGCTGTTTGGACAGTTAAAGAGCTGACCATTACAGCTGAGACCTATCCTTCTAATAAACAGATAAAAAACTACTTACAATAAACTATCTCTAAATACTGTAAACAGCCAACAAGACAGTATGAAGATAGAAAGTCAGCAGGGGAAGGGGCACTTCCCAGTGTATTGCACAGAGTGCCACATGTATGACTGTTTGCCCTATGGGCAGAAGTCATGGGTGTGTGCTCGGTGCAAGGAGCTCCTGGCTCTCAGGAAGCAAGTCCGTTCCCTTGAGATCAAGGTGGCGGATCTGGAGAAGCTCAGAGAGACAGAGTGGCATGTGGACGAGACCTTCAGGGATGTGATAGACACATCCCATTCCAGGGCTGCTAGCTCCTCTGCTGTCAGGGAGAATGAGGGTCTCGGGCAAGGAGGACATCGGTCTGAGGAAGAGGGAAATGCTCCTTTAGAAGGGACCCCTTCCATGGATGATGAGCCCATATCCTCTTGAACAGGGGATATTCCTCTGGGGGGTGGGGGCCTCCTTGTAGTGGGTGATTCGATCATTAGAGGGATAGAGAGATGGGTTTGTGACCCGTGTGTTGACCGCACGGTGACTTGCCTGCCTGGTGCGAAGGTTGCGGACATCACGCGGCGTCTAGACAGGCTCCTAGGCAGTGCTGGGGAGGAGACAGCTGTCGTGGTGCACGTCGGCACCAACGATGTGGGGAAATGTAGTTGGGAGGTCCTGGAAGCCCAATTTAGGCTGATAGATAGTGTATTGAAGTCCAGGACCCCAAGGTAGCATTCTCAGAAATGCTACCTGTTCCACGCGCAGGTACAGTGAGACAGGCTGAGCTGAGGGGTTTCAATGCGTGGACGAGACGTTGGTGCTGGGAGGAGGGGTTTAGATTTGTTAGGCACTGGGACACATTTTGGGGCAAGCAAGGCCTGTACAAAAGGGATGGGCTGCACTTGAACCAAGATGGAACCAGACTACTGGCGCTTAAAATCAAAAAGGTTTCAGAGCAGCTTTTAAAATGACACTTGGGGAACAGCCGACGGGAGCTGGGCAGTATCCCATTTGTCAAAAGCTATCCCTTAAAGTGCGAGGGTGCAATGAATTCAGATAAAACAGAAGGGGACAGAGCAGAACCGCATAAAGAGCAGGCGGGAGGCTGTGCCAGCTGGTCAAAGAGTCATAAGAATAGCATACTTCAGGGGAGAGATTCAGAGTGTAGGTGCTTATATGCCAATGCCAGAAGCCTCCGAGCCAAGATGGGTGAGCTGGAGTGCTTGGTTGCTAACGCAGAAATAGACATAGTGGGCATAACAGAAACATGGTGGAACAGTGAGAACCAGTGGGACACTGTTATCCCTGGGTCTAAACCAGGCCTGCACAACCTAAAAGACAGGAAACAGAGGGTAGGTATAAATGGAGAGCTTTCACAATGGAGGGAAGTAAGAAGTGGGGTCCCCCAGGGATCTGTACTGGGTCCGGTGCTTTTTAATTTATTCATAAATGATCTAGAAGCAGGGGTAAGCAGCAAGGTGGCCAAATTTGCAGATGATACCAAACTTTTCTGGGTAGTGAAATCCAAAATGGATTGTGAAATTATGGGGGAGTGGGCGACAAAATGGGGGAGTGGGCGACAAAATGGCCAATGCAGTTTAATGTTAGCAAGTGTAAAGTGATGCACGTTGGGACGAAAACCCGCAGCCTCAAGGATATGCTGATGGGATCCAAGCTGTCGGTGACTGACCAGGAGAGGGATCTTGGGGTCGTGGTGGACAGCTCGTTGAAAGTGTCGACTCAATGTGCGGCAGCTGTGAAAAGGGCAAATTCCATGCTAGGGATCATTAGGAAGGGGATTGAAAATAAAACGGCTAACGTTATAATGCCCTTATACAAAACTATGGTGCGACCACACTTGGAGTACTTACTGCGTACAATTCTGGTCACCACATCTTAAAAAGGACATTGTTGAACTGGAGAAGGTACAGAAGAGGGCAACCAAGATGACCAGGGGCCTAGAGCACCTTTCTTATGAGGCAAGGCTACAACACCTGGGGTTTTTTAGCTTAGAAAAAAGACGACTGCGGTGAGACCTGATAGAGGTCTATAAAATCATGCATGGTTTGGAGAATTTGGAGAGAGAGAAATTCTTTTCCCTCTCACACAACACTAGAACCAGCGGTAACTCCATGCAATTGATTGCCAGGAGGTAGGACCAACAAACAAAAGTACTTCTGTAATTCTGATTACAGGCTCATTCCACTAGAGTCGTAGCTACCTCCACAGCCTTCAACCGTGGACTCCCACGGGATTGCATCTGTCAGGCTGCATCGTGGGTTTTGCCTTCATCCTTTATAAAACATTATGCTTTGGGCCTGTAATGATGCGGCCTTTGGAAAATCAGTCTTTCAAGCCTTGTTTCAGTAGAAAATGTATCCTTACCTCTGTGTTCTTTGTTTGTTGGTTCTCAATAAAGTTTTTCCTCTTGTTGCTGAGGACATTACATTTGTCTCTGATCCTCTATATTGAGTGTGATATGTTTATACTCTAACCACTGGTCGCTGGGCTCTGCTTCTCTCCTCCAAAGGTTTTTGGGAGCTTGTGATGTGCCCACCTGTGTGATGGACAGAGACCACTTAGAAGAACTGCCGGTTGTTAACCTGTCGCTGGAGTTCTTCCGGTGGCCCTCTGTCCAGTCACACACATGCCCACCCTTCCCTGCTGCAGAGCCCTGTGGGGGCGGACTCCAGAAGAGGGTGTGGAGCACATGACCTGGGTGCTAAGGGGGAGGAGTCTAGCTACCTGTCTGGAGAGACGGAAAGAACAGCTAGTGGGTCTTTTGCGGATCTTTCTTCACACAGGCGTGAAGCCCACCTGTGCGACTGGACAGAGGCCACTTAGAAGAACTACAGTTACCGGTAAGCAGCCTGCAGTTATATGTCCCAGCCAGTACGTGGCAGTAGCACTCCAAATGCTCCTGGGGGTGGCATGCAGGTGGAAATGCAGCCTAGCCAGAGAGCAAGAGTCTCCGGCTATTCTGTTCAGTCCGCCCCTCTCGGAGGCTTCTCCTGGTTGGCTGCTGTTCTCTGAGCTGCCCAACAGGTGGCAGTGAGTGAGTGCGGCCGGGAGCAGAGGAGGGAGAGCAGAAAGGAGAGAGAACGAAGCAAGGATGCGGGTCTCCTGGAGGGCAAGGCGCAGGGTTCCCAGCAGAGGGTCTGTGTGGTGCTTTGCAGGAAGGAGACCCTGCGAGGGGTGCCCTGAGAGGAAGGCAAGGAAGGAGGCGGCCAGGCCAGCGAGCTCCCGCCCTCCGCGCCTGAAAAGGCCATCTGCAGCCTGATAAAACACCGCTTTGTACAGCTTACATAACATGTTTGTTTGTTTTCTTGTAAACCGCCATGGCTGCTTTTGTCCACGCAGAAAGGCAGTCTAAAAATGCAACAAATAAATGACAAATGAAAGGAAGTGTGGAAAGGAAAAAAAGTTCCCCAAACAGGAAAAGAACAATTAAAAGTAAGAAGGGGGAAGCATGGTCCAGCCATGTTGCCATGCTCTGTCTGCCCCAAGAGACCCTCCTGTGTGTTGCTGCCCCTCCTGGCAGCCTCTGGCATTGCAACAGACTCCCCGGCTTCTGGAGCCCGGCAAAGGCCCTTTGGGGTCCCTCACTTGGCTTCTCCCAGAAGCACAGAAGTCGTCTCAAGGCCCTCTCTTTCCTCGCGCGGCATGCCTGGAGCGTCTGCTTGGTGTGAGCCCTGGCTTCTCCTGGACTGTTCCTCGAGTTGACCTCTGGTGGGTTCCTGACTCCTTGCATGACCCCCGCCCTGGAGTGGCTGTTCAGTGGATCATCTGACAGCATCACCAGGACTGGGGGCCTCTTGCAGTCCCGGCCCTGGACTTGGGCCTCCCCATGACGGCTACCCCTGGCTCCACCCTGCTGCTCCTCTTGTTTTTTATACTGCTTCTCAACAAACAGTTATCAAAGCAGTTTACGTGAAAAACGTGGTGGTTCCCTGTCATCAACTGAGGTGGGGGGGTGGGGCTGGGCTACAAGTTGCATAGATGGGATGTGTGAGAGGAAGCCAGACCTAAGGAGCACTGTGGCTGCCCCACCAGGGGCGTAGCTAGGGGAGAGGGGGCCCGTGTCCATCCCTCTCTCTGGCAGCCCCCCAGAGTGAGGGAGATAAGGAAGAAAATAGGGAGGGGGGAGCTGGAGGGCCCTCAGGAGTGGGGGGCCCGTGTTCTTTGAACCTTTTTGCTCAATGAGAGCGACACCCCTGCACCCCACAGAAGACTGCGCTGCGGGGAGGAGGCTGCTGGCGGCAGCAGTAGCAGCCACCAATACCCAGGAGCTGGCTTCTGCTTCATGTCTGCAGTGGGCTCTCTGGACATGATGCTTCTGCCTGACAAAGCCTCCCTTGCTTGGGCTGCTGCTGCGTGCACAGGGTGCCGAGTATGGGAGCGACGCACGCCTGGGCTTCTTGCCTGTCCCTCGCAAGGAGTGCAGCCTGCTGCTGCCTGGTGGATGCCGGGCCTGGATTAAGGAGGTGGGCAGCAGCAGCAGCACAATTCTCCTGCTGCTGCTGCTGCTGCCGCCGCCTGCAAGAAGCCCACCACGTCCATCGCTCCGGCTCGAAGAGGGCAGCAGTGCCCTCCTTGACACCCAAGAGGGTAGCAGTGCCACATTAACTGTGGGGAAAGTGCACCGGCCACACCTCTGTACGTGAATCACATCATCACCTCTCCAGCCCCTCTGATCTCTCTCTCTCTCTCAGCCAGCATCCCATCCCTCAGTTGTCATCTCTGTCTCTCTGCACCTCCACAGGTTTCTGCCTCCCACCACCTCTGTCACCCCCACTTCCTAGCTCTCTCTACACCCTCATCTGTGGTGCCCCCTTTCCCCCTAACTCTCCTATCTTGCCTTTTCCCAACCTGCACCCAATGGTACCCCCCCCGCCCCAGTCTGTACCTTCTACTGTCACTCACCTGTCCAGCCAACTCCACTGAGTGTCTCTGCGGCCAGGGAGAGGGAGGCCAGCCCTCCCCAGCGCTCATCAGCCAGCCCAACTCAGGTACCCCGACAAAAACTTGGGAGGGGGCTACATAGATGGGCCAGGTGTCGTGCAGGTAGACCGTGGGGTGGGAATACATTATTCTTGGCTCTGTCTGTGTGGAGGGAGAGAACCCACACTTCAGTGTGTGGGAGGCAGGGATTAGACACGTGTGTGTGTGTGTGTGTGTGTGTGTGTGTGTGTGTGTGTGTGTGTGTGTGTGTGCTGGAGGAGCCAGGGCTCTGCTGTGTGTGCAGTTGAGCGTTCACCCTTCGCCACCCTTCAGTGATCCTGCTGGGGGGATGGGCTTTTAGCCTCCATGACTCGGGCTTAAAAATCTTAAGGAAAAACTTTAAGCATGGAATGCTTCAAGACTACTTTATGGCCTCCCCCCCCCCCCCCACTTTAAGCATCCTGATGCTATACTTTGTGGCTAAAATAATGAACTTCAAAGCAGTAACTGCTCATCCTAACAAGCCGTGTGTGTGCGCGCGCATGTGCGCCCCACCAGAGGCAGCTCAGGTTTGCTCCGCTTCCTCCCTCCCCGCACTGCCTGTCGTCAGGTAGAGCTGAGCGGTCGCCGCGGGCGGGGCAGGGGAGAGAGGAGCAACCCGAGCTGCTGCCAGGAAGCAGAAGAAGCTGTGCCGCCCCCATGGCACCGCGCCCCCCCCCCGCTCGTTAGGACAAGCCACTGTTGCAGCAAGAAAAGCGAGGATTGCTGCCACCCTGGAATGAACTTGAGGAAAACCCCATCTTTTCGCCTGTGTGAGTTTGGCACCGTGGTGGGTGTGTGGGGGGGGTTGTGTAGCACGCGCACACACAGCTTACAGTGAGCTTGCAAGAGTGAGTTTCCTTCCTCCCCTTGAGGCCTACTGAGGGGGGCGGTCCCTGTGCTGGGTGGAGCTAAGATGCAATGCTCCGCCCCCCTAAGAAGTTTTTCAGGAGCTGATGTTCCTTCATGCTTGTAAATAATAAAAAGACCTGTTGTTGAAGCTGCCAGTTTGCTGTCTGGAAAGCAAGGCCAGGAGTGCACCGCAGCTGGCAGAGCAGAGGACCTCACCTCTCATCCCTCCCAGGCCCCGAGGAATACCACTGCGGGGGGCTTGGAGAGGACAACTCACAGTGAAGAGGTCTAGAGGACACCCTCCTTTTCAGTTCAGCCTTTGTACGCATCCTGTCATAGTACGAAAGGAGTTTTTTTTGGCCTTCAGGCTCACTTAAGCATGACGAGGGTGACAGGACTGTGAAAAACTTCCCCCAGAGGCTCTTCAGGGGGACAGAAGAAGCCAAGATGGCAATGTGAAAAAAGCATCTGACTCTCTTGGCTCCCTTTAGTGGAAACTCTCTTTGCTTATTTGTTTGGATTTTAAACTTTATTTTTTATCCTGCCTTGATCTACTTGTGTTGTTTTATGTTTGGATTCTTTTGGAAGAGGAGATATTTGGTTTTGGTCTCTCTTCTCTTCAGTTTTTATTTTTCTGTTTGCAGTTTGCTTTCTGGAGGAGTGATTATATTCTAATCAGCTGGAGCACTGTTTGAACAGTTGGCCGGCTGACCCACTGGATAGATTCTGTTCATTTTGGATAATCTGGCTATTTTAAAGAAGCAACAGATTAGCTTCTTGCTGAAAACATTGTTTCAACTTAAATAATGGGATCGAAATGCTCATTAAGCCAGTTACTTCATTGTTGCCCTCAGGGTGTTGACATTCTTGCTATTGAATGGATACCATCTTCTCCAAAGTGTAAAAGAATTTTGTTAACTTTCAGTCAATCAGTTATTCCCTTGATACTGCTGAAAGTGAGAACCTTTCTGACTGACTTTCAAATCCTGCCTGTTCAAGTATTACAAAAACTTCCATCCACCCATTAATACCCTTAAGGGTTAATACTACAAGATTTCAGCCAGCTAGACTGGATATATCTAACACTGATAAGGTTACCACAGAAAATGCTCTCCCCCAGCCAGTTGCTGAGATGGACCTGCATAAACAAAATGTGCCGAGTGTCTCAGAAGAATTTTTGGACAGTCTCCAGGATGACAGTCTAACTTTCCCCTCCGATGATTCGGCAAAGGAGACGCAGCAGGGAATTAATGGAATCAGTGGAAATTTGCTTAGCCTCAAACAAGCCTTGTCTACAGTACATGTGCTGGTGAGCCCTCTTGCAAAAGATGTAAGCTGAGAAATTAATTGACATCTCTGGAACTACAATTTCTGACCAATAGAAGTTGCAGTACAAGAAGACCAATTTGCCTTAACTAATGCCACCTTTGATAAGGATTAATAGAACTCTTGAACTCTGAATATATACAGATGGATTCCTTTACTGAATGCCCTGCCAAGCCAGAGGATACAACTGTTAATAAGCAGACAAATGTGGGAGAGGATTTTTTGAAATCTGCTGAGCACTTGGAGAGCAGCCCTATGAATAAAGCAGACCTTTTAACAGAATTACAAATGGAGTCCATGAGTCAAGAGAGCCAGAAGATAAAATGTGTGGGTGGGTTTGATGAGGAAATATATAATCCCATGGAGCAACTTGAGATTCAGGATGGAAAGTCCACAGGAAGAAGCTTGGCTTCTGATTCACTAAATATTTCCCTTATTTTCCTTGAAAATCATAATCTCCAGACCAGGGGGAGTTTGAGAGACCAATATGAATTGCCCCTTCTCTGAGGATTCTGAGAACCTCCTGCTTGTTCCTTCGTGAGAGAGTGAAGTGGACTCACATGCCATTTACAATTTTTTCTTAGAGTCTGGTTCGCAAGACCTAAAAGACTCTAAGCCTTTAGATCAAGAAATTGGCGAGGCGAGTGCTCTGGAGGATATTCTCGAGGTCTCTTCTGAGGTCTGCAAGGCCTTCCAAAGCCCATCACACCTTCAATATATACAGACAACTACTACTTCAACAGGTCTTGATCGGGTAGAGGCTGTGGATGATGTTGTTTTCCCATTACATAAGGACCCTGAGATTGTAGAGTCTTTCCACATTTGCTCCTCAATGGAATGACTCATATTTATTTATTATTTATTTATTGGATTTGTTATTTATTTATTTGATTTGCCTTCCAAAATGGCCCATAGGTGGTGTGATGACGGCTTAAGCTCCTATCTTGGAATATCGCTGGGTGGAAATTGAGAAAAAAGATCCTTTGTTGTTAAGTATCTTTAAAAGTTCCATTTTATCATTTTGCAAGAGACATAGATGAAGCAATGACAGATGGATTTGTTTCTTTTCCCCGTTCAGCTACACAGAGTGTGGGTAGGAGGAGGTTATGCTGAGGCCTTGGTCTCAACGTGCACCTGTTGTTACGTGCATTAGGTTAGATTCCTTTGCACATTGTGCTGTGGCAGTTTTGATTAATTTTAAGTGTTAGCTTTGTTTTAATTAATGTTTATCTCCCCCAACACACGTATTGGTGCGCAGACTAAAGATCTATGGTCGAAATTTCAAAATTATTTGTCAGAAATATTATCTCTTTATCCATCCACATTTGCTGTTATAGGAGGAGATTTTAATACAAGTAAAAGAACAATCTGTACTATATGCTATATAATCGCTATATACTAAGTTTGCATTCTGCCCACCCGATAGGACTTTGGAACCCCTGTTATTAGTTCATCAGTCTAAAGATACTGTTGCAAAATTTTCAGGCTTATGCCTGTCCCAAGTTTTTAATAACCTTGATCTCCAGTAGGACTATGACTGGTGATTTTCTAGGTGAATTTTCTATTTGGTTGGGGAAACACATACCCCTGATCACATAGCTGTTTCATGGAACACATTAAGTCTTGTGGACCAATTCCAAATTGATAGTCGAATTGAAAGTTATCTTTTTTAAAAAAATAAAAAATTAACAATTAAAAAATTAGCGTTAATTCTGACTTTACTACCCATTGATACACAAGTGTTTGAGGAACTAGCAGTGTTTCCAGATCTTATTGAGGGAGCTACCTCTCTACATGTAAGGTGGGATAAATAGCTTGAAGAAAAATCTACAATTATCCTGAATTCTGATCACTGTTTGCAGATCCCGGCATATTTTGTCAATGACTGGAGGCCACTGTTCAGTTCAGTTGTGTTTATTTACAGTTGCTGATATACACACACACACACACACACACACACACACACACACACACACACAGTGATCAGCCACCCCTCCCCTAATTAGTTAACCAGAAGTGAACCCTGTCCTGACTGACAGGCTGGTGAACTCCAGGGCTCAGCCAATCAGCACATCAGATAGGTGGGACCTATAGAGCTGTTGGGAGGAAGAAGGAAGGTTTTTGTTAGAGAAGGGAAGGGAAGGATATGTGGCCAGGAAGGATGGTTGCAGGGAAAATATCTCTGTGGATCCTTGAAAGATAGGAGGGGAGGAAGCTTGAATTCTCCTCTGGAGTTTTGTGAGTTCAAGAAAAAGAAGCACGGGCTTTGGCTTCAGGAGGTTTAGTCTAGGGGAAAGTGTGTGCTGCCCCAACATCATTCGGGGTGCTTTTGAAGTATTATTGTAACTACTGAGTATTTTTATCTGTAACTAAAAGCTGAGAAAGCCTCAGACAGAAGCGGTCTGTGGTACTTGAATAAAGCTGTTTTTCTTTTTGTTCTTTTCTTTTACAAGCCTCTCCATGTTGGTTTTTAACTCAGGAAAGAGGGAGCTAAAAGGGGGGTTATGCTAGTGCAAACATGTCCTCAGGAGCTCGGTAGTTATCAGTTTTCTCACCACATGTAGGTTTGCCCATGGAGAATTTTTGTGCTTTTTCAATAGCAAAATGAGTGTTTTCCCTGGGAATTCCACCCCAAACCCAGGGAGGTTCAAGCTCTGTAATAAAGAGGGGTGGTGTCGGCAGCCATTTTTGAACCTACCAAAATTACAGAAGAGTTTTAGGAGAAGCCTAATCATGCAGCTCAGCAGGGATGATTCAGCATTTCTTTCCCTCATGTGAGCTTGCTCTGAGACAAAGGCTATAATCTGCTACAATACAGCTCAAACAACAACAATAAACTAATCAAGGTATTCATAAACCTTATAAATCTAACTACAGATACAGAATTCTAATGGCAACAAGACAAAACTTAGTGACGGATGGCATATGTAATTTTGTATCACTATCAGATAAAAGATAGCTAGCATAGAGTTCATCCAGGCAGCCAGGGTAATTTGCTAGGAGCGGCACTATTCATAATGAGTGTCCCTGTAGAAACTACAGTATAACAACACATGGGATAATGTCTCGATAGCTCTTGACTTGCAAGGACAAAACCACTCCCCGTAAGGGACATTTAAAATCCTGCCTTCAAACACAGCAGAAGATAAAACGTCAGAAGTGTCCTAGTGTGAAGGTTCTATGATATTTTCAGAACACAAGAACAGCCCTGCTGAATCAGACTCAAGGCCCATCTAGTCCAGCATCCTGTTTCACACAGTGGCCCACCAGATGCCGCTGGAAGCCTACAGGCAGGAGTTGAGGGCAGGCCCCCTCTCCTGCTGTTACTCCCCTGCAACTGATACTCAGAGGCATCCTGCCTCTGAGGCTGGAAGTGGCCTGTAGCCCTCCGACTAGCAGCCATTTATAGACCTCTCCTCCATGAAGTGATCCAAACCCCTCTTAAAGCCATCCAGGTTATTGGCTGCCACCACATCTTGTGGCAGAGAATCCCACAAGTTGATTATGCATTGTGTGGAAAAGTATTTCCATTTGTTGGTCCTAAATTTGTGGCAATCAATTTTATGGGATGACCCCCAGTTCTGGTGTTATGTAAGAGGGAGAAGAATTGGATTCTTAAAGTACTAGAATTGGCAGAAATGGCGAAATTAACATCACTATTAAGAAATAAATTTGAAGAATTTAAAAAAGAATGGGACCCTCTTCTTGACTATTTAAAAATACATCACAAAATGGATTTTTGTCAGGCTTTTGAGGGCTAACTACAAATGTTTCAAAAATACCCCAAAGTTGTTTTCTATATGAATTACTGGGGAGAGAATGTTTAATATATAGGCAAGATCCGGTTATTGTTAACAACACTTGTTCCAATGATGAGATGGAAGTCTTCATTGTGTGTGTTTGTGAGTGTTTGTATCACTTGTGTTTGTCCTTTTGTGTTGTGAAAATTGAATAAAAAGTATAAAGCAAAAAGATTTTTAGTAACTGTGGAGCAAACCCATAGGAAAACCATTTCCTTTTAAGTCCCATTTCCCAGTTGTAAGTGGATTTATCTGCTAAAATAAGCAGTAACAATCCAGTGGGATTAAAGTTTATTTTAAGACAAAATTTAATATTAAAAGCCAGATTTTAGACTTGTTTTTCAAGCCTGCCTCCGCTCTCAAAGCTGAGCTGGAAACACCTTGTGGTACTTGAAATAGCTTTCTAAGAAATTTAGATTGCACGGCTTCTATGGCTTGGATGTTAGGATAATGGCCAAGATGAGATGAGCCAGTACCTTGAACTTGAATAGTCTTATGGCTGCAGAAATAAAAAATATTAGCCCTATAGTGTTGAAAAACACCAGTATTGCTGGTGATGACCTTTGAGCATTTTGACATATTCTTGGTGGATTTGACGACTAATGGTGGAATGAAATACAGTACCTAAGTACTTATAACAACTGACCTGCTCAAGCTTATTCCTGTCAATAGACCAACATAAGAGTTTGGGGTGCTTAGCAAACCTCATCATCTGCACTTTAGAGTAGTTAATCTGCAGAGCATGATCTTTACAATAAGAAGTGAGGGAATTACATGCTCTTCTCAGGCCAGTAGGGGTCTGTGATAGTTTTACACAGGGGCGTAGCAAGGTTGGAGTGGGCCCAGAGACAAGATTTTAAAATGGGCCCCCCCCACTCAAAGTCCAGGGCCTCCGCACACCCCAGGCCCCCAAGGATTTAAGTCTGATATTCCAAAATAAGTATGCTGCCTGCAAATACATTTCACTGAATACACACACGCACACCTCACAATATATAGTGATATACATTGAGTACTATACATTTGTTTTACTTTTAATGCCTAGAACACACTAGAAAGATGAATGATTAAAATGGGCCCCTCGCTGCAGATTAGCAAAGGAGACTTTCAACCATGCAGGGTGAGCCTATGTTTGTTTTCTCAGAATTATGAACAAATTCAGTCAAGTTTGATTCCGGGAGGTTTTTCACAGGAGGCTTTTAAAGCCCTTTAACACACATCTCCTCTGGAATGGAGGTGCTGCATTCACATGTTGGCCAGATTGACCCTGAAGTCCCTGCAAGTTATTGGGGAGCAGTTCACACACAAGAAAAATAAAATAAAATAAAAGCAGAAGGCATGCTTCACAGTTCTCACTCAGACCTTCTGGGTTGCAAAACAACTTGAACATAAGTGCATTTATAAATGAATGAATAAAATAAATATAATACTGTTTCTTCCAGAAGTTTTTGTAATTTTCTGCCATGAAACAAGCCACTTATAGGACTTTTAAGAGTTTTTTTTAAGCCAGCAAATTTTCCAAGCTGTTTAAAAATAAATATTCAGAGACTTCTCAGTCCCTCCCCCCCATATCCAAGCCCTATGGCAAGCAGATCCCTATATATCCGGGTGGGGGGGTGGGGAAGGTAACCACAAAAAGGAGTTCACACTCTACCTGGCAGCAGGGGGTCTTCTGCTGCAGAGAACAGTGGAGACCTCTCTGGCTGCCTCCTCCTTCCTGGCTGGCTTGGGCCCTACTTGAGTTCAGGCTTCACTGCGGCCTACACGGAGGCCTCCGTGGAAGCCCCATTGCCCACCCGCCGATCAGCTGAGAGGCGGGAGAAAAGGAGCTCTTTGCAGCGTCTGCTGCCTCGATTGCCGGCCAGGAGAACAAGCTGGAGAGACGGCGAACAGGGCAAGTGGCTGAGGGGCCATGGGGCTGGGCAGGGGGCAATGGGGAGTCACGTGAGGTGCCTCTGGGGGGCCCCTCCAGGCAGTGGGGCCCCCAGACAACTGCCTCCCCTTGCCCGATCGTTGTTACGCGCCTGGTTTTACAGCATAGTCGGCATACAAAAGTACTGCTACAGGTTTAGAGGCTAATATCGGAGAGTGAAAGTCTGAATGAATCAGAGAGGCAACCATAGTTTATATAAAAATGAAGTAATAATGGAGCCAGGATACATCCTTGCTTCACTCCTCTATTTGTTGGAATGTCTTTAGAAAGATAACCTGCTGCATTGCACTTCACTTTCAAATAGGTGTTCTGATGCAATTTACATACTAACAAAAGTGAGTTATGATCGATAGTGGAAGCTTGAAGTTTAGACCACAGCTTCTCCCTAGATAATGATTCAAATGTGAATTTAAGGTTGACAAACACAGCATAAAGGGCCCCTTTTGACTTATATTTTGTTATCAAATGCTGTAGAATCAAGGCCTGAGACAGTGGTGAATAACCAGGCTTAAAACTAGCCTGTTCTGGTGCTAGAATATTTTCAGTGTCTATCCAGTCTAGCAACCTTTCATATAAATGCCTAGCATAGATCTTATTATGCTCAAAAGGCTTATCAGGCAATAATTGATGGGAAGATCTCTTATCCCTTTTTTAATAAATGGGGACAATGATAGCAATACTCCAATCCATTGGGATAGATGCCAATCGATCAATAAAAGTAAAAAGCGAGGCCAAAACAGGGACCCACAATTCAATATTATTTTTATAAACTCTGGGAGAATATAATCGTAGCCTGGAGCCTTTCACAGCTTCAAATGTTTTATCAAATTTGAGATCTCAGCTGGTGTTACTAGAGGCCATCTAGGAGCAAGTCAGCAGTTAGGTCTAAACTAAAAAGGTGATTTTCCTCCCTTGAATAAAGACTATAAAAGTGAATCTCCCATACAGTGGCCAGGATAATGCAATCTAAATGGATAGGACCCCATGTTGGACTTATGAGCAACATGACCACCAAAAGATGCAAAATTTATTTATTTATTATTTATTAAAACATTTGTATACTGCCCAAAACGTAAGTCTCTGGGCGGTTTACAACAGAATAAAAACAAAGTAAAACATTCGTTAAGATAAAAAGGGGTGGGGGGGACACACACATTACAACAATTTAAAAATTTTAAAATAATATTTTAAAACAGCATTAAAACCATTAAAACAACACTAATTAAAAGCCTGGGTGAAGAGATGTGTTTTTAAAGACTTTTAAAAAGCTGTCAGAGATGGGGAGGCTCTGATTTCACTAGGGAGCGCATTCCAAAGCCTCAGGGCAGCAGTGGAGAAGGCCCGTCCCTGAGTGGCCACCAGACGAGCCGGTGGCACGGACCGGTTCGGAGGCCATTCTAAAGGCCTCCAGACCAGTCCGGACACGGGGTGGTTTGGGTTCGGGAGGATGGGGTGGGGGGTTCCAATAAGAAGTGGGGGGGCGTTACTCACCCCGGAGACAACCATGACGTATTTCACTGAGCACTCGGGCGGCAGGATATCTCCCTGCCGCCCGCTTCCTTCCCCGCTCGGTGCCGCGGCTCCTCATTTTGAATTAAGAATTGGGCGGCAGGACAGCTCCCAGTCCCTGCCGCCCCCTTCAAAGCCCCGCTCGGCTGGCGGCCGCCCCCTTCAAGTCCCCTGCAGCCCCCAAGAGGACCCCTGCCGTCCCTTCCCCTTCCCCTTCCAAAAGATCAGCACTCGGCAGGAGAGCTCCCTGCCGTCCCTCCCTTCCCCTTCCCTGGCTGGGCGGCAAATGGCTTCTAAGAAGCCATTTGCCGCCCAGCTGGGGAAGGGGACAGCAGGGAGTTCTCCTGCCGCTCATTTTTTAAAAGAAAAGTAAAAGTTTTTACCGAGCGGGGAAGGAAGCGGGCGGCAGGGAGATATCCTGCTGCCCGAGTGCTCAGTGAAATACGTCATGGTTGTCTCCGGGGTGAGTAATGCCCCCCCCACACTTCTTATTGGAACCCCCCACCCAGTGCCGGACCGCAGCTCCGCGGTTCCGTGCACACCCCTACCAGTGGCAGCTGCAGATGGACCTCTCCTGATGCTCTCAGGGGCGGTGGGTTTCATGCCGAAGAAGGCGTTCCCTTAAGTTCCCAGGGCCCAAACTGTTTAGGGCTTGATAGGTTATAACCAGCACCTTGTATTTTGCCCGGAAACCTATCGGCAGCCAGTGTAGCTCCTTCAATACAGGAGTTATATGGTCTCTCCGAGATGACCCAGAGACCAGCCTGGCTGCCACATTCTGGACCAGCTGCAGTTTCCGGACTATGTACAAGGGCAGCCCCACATAGAGCGCATTACAGTAATCCAGTCTGGAGGTTACCAGCAGATGTACCACTGTTTTGAGGTCATTCACCTCAAGAAACGGACGCAGCTGGCGTATCAGCCGAAGCAGATAGAAGGCACTTCTGGCCATCGCCTCAACCTGGGACACCAGGGAGAGGCTCGGATCCAGAAGGACCCCTAGACTGCGTACCTGTTCCTTCTGGGGAAGTGTGACCCCATCCAGAACAGGCAGATCAAAATCATCTTTCGAGTTCCAACCCTGGACAAAGAGTACCTCCATCTTAGCCGGATTCAGTCTCAGTTTGTTATCCCTCATCCAGCCCATCACCGACTCCAGGCAGGCATTTAGGGAGGTTATACCCTCTCCCAATGATGCTGACATGGAGAAATAGATTTGGGTGTCATCAGCATACTGGTAGCACCCTGCACCCAATCTCCTGATGATCTCTCCCAGCGGTTTCATGTAGATATTAAACAACATTGGAGACAACATGAAGCCCTGGGGAACACCATACAAAAGTTCAGATTTTGAAGAACAGCAGTCTCCAAGGGACACCATCTGGAACCTGCCTGAGAGGTAGGAGCAGAACCACTGCAAAGCAGTGCCTCCAACTCCCAACCCCCTCAGACACTCCAGAAGGATACTATGGTCGATAGTATCGAAAGCTGCCAAGAGGTCCAAAAGGACCAACAGAGTCACACTTCCTCTGTCAATTCCCAGTTAGAGATCATCCATCAGGCCGACCAAGGCAGTCTCCACCCCATAGCCAGCCTGGAAGCCAGTTTGAAATGAGTCAAGATAATCAGTTTCATCCAAGGCTGGATGAAACCAACACCAACAGTCACACTTCCTCTGTCAATTTCTAATCCATCAGGCCGACCAAGGCAGTCTCCACCCCTTAGCCCACCCAAAAACCAGTTTGAAATGGGTCTAGATAATCAGTGTCCTCCAAGACTCTCTGGAGCTGGGAGGTCACCACCCTCTCAATCACCTTGCCCAGGCATAAAGGTTGGAGACAGGTCTATAGTTGCTTAACTCTGAGGGATCCAAGGCAAGTTTCTTCAGAAGAGGTCTAATGATTGCCTCCTTAAGACAGGGATCCTGCCCTCCCTCAAAGAAGCATTTATAATTTCTATCAGGCCATTTATTTATTATTTATTTTTACATTTTATATCCCGCTCTTCCTCCAAGGAGCCCAGAGCGGTGTACTACATACTTAAGTTTCTCCTCACAACAACCCTGTGAAGTAGGTTAGGCTGAGAGAGAAGTGACTGGCCCAGAGTCACCCAGCAAGTCTCATGGCTGAAGGGGGATTTGAACTCGGGTCTCCTTGCTCCTAGTCCAACACTCTAACCACTACACCATGCTGGCTCTGTGGCCATCAACAACCTCCCTGCCAAAGAGTATAAGCTATGTTGGACAAGGGTCAAGAGAACAGGTGGTAGGCCTCACCGCTCCAAGCAGCTTGTCAGCATCCTCAGGGGTCACCAACTGGAACTGATGCAGCCTAACCACGTAAGAGGAGTTGCTGGACACCTCCAATTCACCCAGAGTCGCCCAGGTGACTCTAGGCCAGTCTGATGCTCTTCCCAGAGCGGCAGCCCCATCCCCTGAGGGGAATATCTTACAGTGCTCACACATGTAGTCTCCCATTAAAATACATCCAGGGTGGACCCTGCTTAGCTAAGGGGACATGTCATGCTTGCTACCACATGACATCTCTGCAAGCTTGGTCAGCTAGGGGGACAGTGGGAGGCAGCTGTGATGACTGGGACTGGGGATGTGTCCCCTCTAACAGGGATTCCCAGATGTTGTTTACAACTCCTAGAATCCTCAAGCCCAAGCCATTGCAGCTGGGGATTCTGGGAGTTGTAGTCAACAACATCTGGGAATCCTTGTTAGAGGGGACACTGGACTAGGGTTGCCACGTTCATTGGAGAGAATCCCAGGATACAACCATGGGGGCGGAGGGGCGCAACTTTCACACCCCTGGGTGGTGGTTGTTTTTCACCAGGATTGGCAAGGATGTTGGTGGCCAGGCTTGGCAGCTGCATCCCCGGCCGCCACCCCCTTGCGGGAGAGCCAGCCAACCTAGGCAGGCAGCAGCACCACCACCACCACCACTGGGGGTGCCCAAGGAAGGATCGATGTTGGCCGGCGTCGCTACGCCGCCTGGAGAGAAGCAGCACCGGGCAAAGGGGTCCGAGCCATCAAAGCAAGCTTCCCGCTGCAATCCCTGGGCCACGTTTCCCTTTCATCCCGGTGGACAGCCGCACGCCCCACCCGCAGCGGTTCGAGCCAGTCCTGGCGCGGGGGGGGCGTGATGGCAAAGGCAGCGGGCCTACTCGGGAGGAGGCCCCTCGAGGGCGGGACGGGAGGCGCGCCGCCGGGCCCTTCAGCTCCTGCGTGGGGCGAGCCGGGCCGGGCAGCAGCAGCCGTGCCGGAGCCGCAGAGGGTGGCGGGGCGCCGCCGGCTGAAGTTTCCCGGCTAAGAAGCACTTTTCCCGGACGCGGCAGGGGATTCCACGAGCCGCTCCTGGGAAGTTCCGCCGGCTCAGTCCGGGAGAGTCCGGCTGCGAACCCGGGGCCCGCAGTTTCTCGCTTCCGCCGCCTCTCTGGAGCGAAGGCTGCGTGGCCCGCCAGGCGCGCCGGACGAGGGGTGGGCAGGGCAGGCCAGGGGCAGTCCGCAGCCCCACCGCCCGGCTCCCCTTCTTCCCTGGCGGCGGAGGCGCCCGCCCACCACCCGCCGCCTCTTCCTCGCCAGCAAGCCCTGCTTAGGGGCGCCGGCGCGGACCTCCCTGCTTCCCGCGCACAGGAGGCTCTGGCTGGAGGGAGCCAGGTTGGCGGAAGCATCTTAGGATCTCGCCCACACAGTGGCCCACCGGATGCCGCTGGAAGCCACAGGCAGGAGCTGAAAGGGGCCTGCCCTCCCTCCTGCTCTTACTCCCCTGCAACTGGTACTCACAGTTGCATCCTGCCTTTGAGGCTGACTGATAGCCCTCCGACTAGGAGCCCTTGATAGACCTCTCCTCCGTGAAGTTTTCCAAACCCCTCTTCAAGCCATCCAGGTTGTTGGCTGTCACCACATCTCAGGGCAGAGAATTCCACAAGCGGATTATGCATTGTGTGAAAAAGTACTTCCCTTTGCTGGTCCTAGATTTCCCGGCAATCAGTTTCATGGGATGACCCCTGGTTCTGCTGTTAAGTGAGAGGGCAAAGAATTTCTCTCTCTTCACTTTCTCCACAGCATGCATGATTTTATACATCTCTATCATGTCAGGCCTCCCGCCTCATTTTCTGAACTAAAAAGCCCCAGGTGTTGTAGCCTTGCCTCATAAGGAAGGTGCTCCAGGCCCCTGATCATCTTGGTTGCCCTCTTCTGCACCTTTCCCAGTTCTACAATGTCCTTCTTAAGATACAGTGACAAGATCTCTATGCAGTACTCAATATGGCCACACCAAAGGCCACCTCCAGCCACAGAGGCAAGATGCCGCTAAATCCCAGTTGCAGGGGAGCAACAGCAGGAGAGAGGGCCTGCCCTCACTTCTTGCCTGTGGGCTTCTCAGAGGCACCTGGTGGGCCATGGTGTGAAACAGGATGCTGGACTAGATGGGCCTCCTTGGGCCTGATCCAGCAGGGCTGTCCTGATGTTCTTCTGTTCATAGATGTGTATAAGGGACCTACAAGATTGCATTTTTATTTTCAATCACCTTCCTAATGATCCCTAACAAGGAATTGGCCTTTTTCACAGCTGCTACACACTCTATGGATGCAAAAGCTGGACTTTGAAGAAGCAAGATAGAAAAAGTATTGACACTTTCGAACTAGTTGCTGGAGAAGACTTTTGAGGATACCATGGACAGCCAGGAAAACAAACCAATGGATCCTAGAAAAAATCAATCCAGAATTTTCACTCGAGGCACAAATGACCAGGCTCAAACGATCATACTTCTGACACATGATGCGAAGACCCAGCTCCCTTGAGAAGTCCACAATGCTGGAAGTGGAAGGAAAGAGAAGAAGAGGACGACCAGCAGTCAGATGGATGGACTCGGTTATGACAGCAATGAATGCATCACTGAGGGACCTTAGAGGCCAAGTTGAAGACAGATCATCCTGGAGAGAATCTATCTATGTGGTCGCTAAGAGTCGACACCGACTGGATGGCACTTAATCAATCAATCAATCAATCAATCAATCAATCAATCAAATCATGTCGCCCCTCGGTCATATTTTCTCTAAACTAAAAAGCTCCAGGTGTTGTAGCCTTGCCTCATAAGGAAGGTGCTCTAGGCCCCTGATCATCTTGGTTGCCCTCTTCTGCACCTTTTCCAGTTCTGCAATGTCCTTTTTTAGATGTGGGGACCAGAATTGTACACCGTACTCCAGGTGTGGCTGCACCATAGTTTTGTATAAGGGCATTATATTATTAGCCGTTTTATTTTCATTTCCCTTCCTAATGATCCCTTGCATGGAATTGGCCTTTTTCACAGCAGCTGCACATTGAGCTGACACTTTCAACGAGCTGTCCACCACAACCCCAAGATCACCTAGTTTGTAGAGATCCTTTTGGAGCTGCTCACAAACAATCCGTTTTGGATTTCACTACCATAAATAGTTTGGTATCATCTGCAAATCTGGCCACCTGGCTGCTTACCCCAACTTCTAGATCATTTATGAATAATTAAAAAGCACCAGTCCTAGTACAGATCCCTGGGGGACCCCACTTCTTACTTCCCTCCATTGTGAAAACTCCCCATTTATCCCTACCCTCTGTTTCCTGTCCTTCAACCAGTTAGCAATCCACACATGTACTTGTCCCCTTATCCCATGACCGCTAAGTTTCCTCAGGAGTCTTTGATGAGGACCTTTGTCGAAAGCTTTTTGGAAGTCCAGGTATACTATGTCAACTGGGTCACCTTCATCTACACACCTGTTGACACTCTCAAAGAACTCCAAAAGTTTCTTGAGGCAAGATTTCTTAAGGATTCAAAATGCTGGTTCTCGCCTATAAAACCCTTATGGGTTTAGCACCTGTATATCTCTGGGATCACCTCTCTCAGCCAGTTGAATCCCAACCTGTGATGCCTTCTCAGCTGGCCCTCCTTAGTGTCCTGGGCCCTGGTGTAGGGCATGGTGCCTGGGCCTGCAGGAGCACCTTCTCTATGGCCACCTCTCTTCTTTGGACACTCTCCCCCTCCAGATTTGTTCAGCCCCCCTCCCTGGCTGCTGTTAAGGCTCTACTTAAGACCCACCTGTTTTGCCAGGTGTTTGCCCTTTAATTATTACTATTATTTTATTTTATTTTAATTAATCATTATTGGTTTTGTTGTTCACTGCCTAGAGTCTTTGGAGGAGGTGGTATATAACAAAATTTCCTGGTTCTCCCCCAGCAGGGCCTGTTCTTCTATGTACTTAACAATTTTATCCTTGAGGATGCTTTCCATCAATTTGCCTGGAACATACGTTAAGCTAACTGGCCAGTAATCTCCTGGATCTCCCCTGAGTCTCTTTTTGAAAATTGGTGTTACATTTGCTACTTTTCAGTCCTCCAGCACAGAGCCTGATCGTTGGGATAAGTTATATATTTTTGCAAGGAGGTCGGCAATCTCACATTTGAGTTTTTAAAGGACTCTTGAATGGATGCCATCTGGCCCTGGCAAGTTGCTAGTCTTCAAATTTTCCAGGCAGTTTAGAACATCAACTCTTGTCACTTCTATCCGACTCAGTTCTTTATCCTCCATCCCCCCAAAACCTGGTTCAGGAACAGGTATATGCTCAGTATCCTCTGCCGTGAAGACAGATCTAAAGAACTCATTTGGCTTCTCTGCAGCATCCATATCTTCTGTAATAAATCCCTTTCACTCCATCATTGTCTAACATTCCTGCTTCTGATGTATTTAAAGAAGCATTTGTTGTTCCCTTTGATGCTCTTAGCTAAATGTTCCTCAAATTCTCTTTTGACCTCCCTTATTGTCACCTTAGAATCTATCTATGTGGTCGCAAAGTGTCGAGACCGACTCAATGGCACTTCATCATCATAATTGTCACCTTGCATTTCTTTTGCCAGAGTTTGTGTTCTGTTCTGTTCTCTTCATTTGGGTAGGCCTTCCCATTTTGGAAGGAAGTCGTCTTCTCCTTTATGGCTTCCTTGACTTTACCTGTTAGCCATGCTGGCATCCTCCTGACCTGGACTTAGTGGTACCTTTCCTCCTTTTGGATATACAATCTAACTGAGCTTCTAGTATTGTGATTTTGAGTAAACTCCATGCATTCTGAGTTCTCCTGATTTTCCCTTTCAGCTTTCTTTTCACCATACTCCTCATTTTAGAGAAGGTTCCTCTTCTGGAAATCAAAGTGTCTGATTTAGACTTCCTTGGTGATTCTCTCCCCACATGTATGCTGAATTTGATGGCACTGTGGTCACTGTTCCCCAAAGGGTTCATGACACTGACCTCACACACCAGGTGCTTGGTGCCACTCAGGATTAAATCCAAGGTGGCCTTCTCTCTGGTCGGTTCCAAGACCAACTGTTCTAGGGCACAGTCATTTAGCGTATCTAGAAATTTGACCTCTTTGTCCTGACCTGACTGTGAATTTACCCAGTCTTTGTGTGGGTAATTGAAGTCACCCATTATTACTGCCCTGCCTCTCCTTGATGCCTCCCTGATTTCCTCCTGCAACTTCCAGTCACTGTCAGCATTTTGATCTGGAGGGCGATAGCACGTCCCCAGTAGCACGATTCCTTTCTGGCCTTGTATAGTCACCCACAGGGTTTCTGTGGAGGACTCCTGTCCACCCAGGTTTTCTAGCTTGTTAGATTCTATCCCTTCTTTAACATACAGTGCTACTCCACCTCCAAGGCGCCCCTCCCTGTCCTTTCTATAGAGTTTATATCCAGGGATAACAGTGTCCCACTGGTTCTCAGTTCCACCAGGTTTCTGTTATGCCCACTATATCTATTTCTGCGTTAGCAACCAAGCACTCCAGCTCACCCACCTTGGCTCGGAGGCTTCTGGCATTGGCATATAAGCACCTACACTCTGAATCTTTCCCCTGATGTATGCTATTCCTTTGACTCTTTGACTAGCTGGCACAGCCTCCCGTCTGCTCTTTATGCGATTCTGCTCCGTCCCCTTCTGTTTTATCTGAATTCTTTGCACCCTCACACTTTAAGGGATGGCTTTGGCCAAACGGGATACTGCCCAGCTCCCGTCGGCTGTTCCCCAGGTGTCATTTTAAAAGCTGCTCTGAAACCTTTTTGATTTTAAGCGCCAGCAGTCTGGTTCCATCTTGGTTCAAGTGCAGCCCGTCCCTTTTGTACAGGCCTTGCTTGCCCCAAAATGTGTCCCAGTGCCTAACAAATCTAAACCCCTCCTCCCAGCACCAACATCTCGTCCATGCATTGAAACCCCTCAGCTCTGCCTGTCTCACTGTACCTGCGCGTGGAACAGGTAGCATTTCTGAGAATGCTACCTTGGGGGTCCTGGACTTCAATACACTATCTATCAGCCTAAATTGGTCTTCCAGGACCTCCCGACTGCATTTCCCCACATTGTTGGTGCCGACGTGCACCACGACAGCTGTCTCCTCCCCAGCACTGCCTAGGAGCCTGTCTAGAAGCTGCGTGATGTCCGCAACCTTCGCACCAGGCAGGCAAGTCACCGTGCGGTCAACACGCGGGTCACAAACCCATCTCTCTATCCCTCTAATGATCGAATCACCCACTATAAGGAGGCCCCCACCCCCCGGAGAAGTATCCCCTGTGCGAGAAGATATGGGCTCATCACACACGGAAGGGGTCCCTTCTAAAGGAGCATTTCCCTCTTCCTCAGACCGATTTCCTCCTTGCCCGAGACCTTAATTCTCCCTGACAGCAGAGGAGCTACCAGCCCTGGAGTGGGATGCCTCTATCACATCCCTGAAGGTCTCGTCCACATGCCTCTCTGTCTCCCTGAGCTTCTCCAGATCCGCCACCTTGGTCTCAAGGGAACGAACTTGTTCCCTATGAGATTCATGAGCTCCTTGCACCGAGCACACACCCATGACTTCTGCCCATGGGGCAAACAGTCATACATGTGGCACTCTGTGCAATACACTGGGATGTGCCCCTTCCCCTGCTGACCTTCTATCTTCATACTGTTTTTGTGGGCTGTTTACAGTATTTAGAGATAGTTTATTAGAAAGTTAGGTCTTAGCTGTATTGGTTCTATTTCGCTGTTCAAATTTCCTTTCTCAAGAAGAGGGAGTGCAAATCAGGTGGTATAAAAAGACAAAGGAATAAATAGGACAAGCAGCCCCTCCTCCATCTGTTCCGGTGTGCAACCTGGCATGGGGCGTAACAAGGCTGGAGTGGGCCCAGAGACAAAATTTTAAAACGGGCCCCTCGCTGATACACACACACACACACACACACTTCACAATATATAGTCATGTGACTTGCCTCATGTGACTTGCCTCTGGGGGGCCCCTCGAGGCATGGGGGCCCCCAGGCAGCCGCCTCCCCTTGCCTAATAGTAGCTACGCCCCTGAACCTGGCTGCCTCCTGTGGTTGCTTTCCCCTTTCCCTTTCTCCTTCAAGGCTCGCTCCTGTGGTCTGCTGTGTTGCCTAATTTGGCCCTGTTGCCATGCTTGCTCAAAATGCTGCAGAGGAGCTGCAAGGCGGAGCCAGGAGGCAGGTCATAACTTGGCGCCAGAGGGCCTGCAGAGGGTTGGGGTTGCCGTCTCTCGGTGGCCGAGGGTGTCCTCCCTGCAGCCCGTGTGGCAGCTTCCTGGGGTGCCGAAGGCAAAGCCTCCTGCAGGCTGGCTGGGGTCAGCAGAGAGGCTGCTCCTCCTCCTCCTCCAGCAATGGCTGGCCTTTTGTGGCAAAGGGGGGCAGCGGGAGGTGGTGGGGTGTCCTGAGGAGTTTTGCAATGTGGGGCAAGGGGAGGCAGTGGATCTCCTTCCCCAAAGGCTGCACGGAGCAGAGCTCCCTCCCTCCCTCATCTGGCCTGAGAGAGCGGCAAGAGGGGGAAGTCCCGGCCAGGAAGCAGCCCCACCGCGGCTGGCTTCCCACCCCAGTATGAGGGGCTGGTTCTCCTTCCCTGGAGACTGCGATGGGCATCCCCAGTGATGTGTCTGTGGGGAAATCCCCAAATGGCTGCGTCGTCATCCACGCCAACAGTGTCCCTCCAGCACAGACTTGGGCGCTTCTGCTTCTGGTGCCACGTGCAGGGCTGCGCTGTGGCTCCTGCCCTCCGTGCCCAGGGCCCTCCTCCTCCGCCGTTCATTAAAACAACCCCAAGGCTGTTCACACAAACATTAAACCAAGACTCACTCGCCTCCTTGGGTTCCTCCAGCCTGTGTGTCGAAGGGGGCATGTTCGGAGGCAGGACTGCACAGCTGTTTGGGGACGACCGTTCCCATCACTCACAGCCTCAGCGGCCAGTAGCCTGGAGTTAGCAGAGTTGTCCTGCAATGTCTGCAAGAGGCCTGGTCTGAGGGATGCCTTCCCGAGATGGAGACCAGGTGGAGGGGTGCCACTCCTGGACTGTCTGCCTCTTCTTGGCATGGGGTGGCACGGGGCGCGGGGGGGGGGTCATCTGTGAGGCCCCTCACAGCAGCGTGTGCCGCTGCCTGACTCCTGAGAAAGAGAAGGGCCCGTGCAGGATGTGGCTGCGGGGGCTTTTGCTGAGAGAAGCCTGGGTTAGGGCTAGGGCTCTCGCCTCCTTCCCAGGATTCGGCCCAAGGCCTCGGAGGAGAGGAGCCATTGCTCAGCGCCTGCTGGTAAGGCTGTGTGTGTGTGTCCATCCCAGCCTTGGCCTGGCCTTCCTGAGGGCCCACGCATGCCCCCACCTCTTAGTAGCCCAGCTCTGGCGGTGGCGGCAGCTCCTTCCGAGGCGGGTTTCTGTGTCTGAACGCTTGGCTGTCTCTTGACCACACTGCCAGCCAGCTCTTTCCTCCCGCTCCGTCCCGGCTATTGGCTCAAGAGGGCCCACTCCTGTTGCCCTCAGCCCTGGGCCAGCCTCCCTCCATGATGGCTGTGTTGGAGCCAGGCCATGAGGTGGGGTCTCTGGAGCAGAGTCTAAAGAGATCACGGCCCCACCCGGATCTGGCTGCAGGCGCACACGGGGGGGGGGGGGGCGGCGCGTGGGGTTTGTTTTTTTGCAGCATCTCCTCTTTGTGTCCCTGAGCTTTGGACAGGAGGTCTTCCTGGGGTATGGTGCCCCATGGTTGTGGTGCGTGGGGGGGGGGGCCTGGAGCCGGGAGGGTTGAGGTGGGGGAGCGAAGGAGTCCCCCCTGAACAGCCAGACCCAGAATACAAGCCTGAAATGTTTAGTTATTTAATTCATTCAACTCATTGGGTGGGTGGGGGGCTGGTGCATCCCTCAGGTGGGGGGGCCCTCACGGTCTCCTGTGGCAATGGCCATGTGGGCCACGTTGCCACCGCTGGGGAGATGGGCCCCCTCCTCTCCAGGTGCCCTGGGCTGCCCATGCTTGGGCTCCTTCTTTGCCGGTGAGAGGCGGAGGCGGAGCTGCCCTCCTCCAGCAAGCAGGCCAGGATGACCCCCCTTACAACGGATCTGGAATGCGGTTTGAATTCGGCGCCACAAAACGTTGCACCCAGATAGCGAGGCTTACACCGCAAAAAGTGCGAGAAGCAGTGCACACGGCAAGGTTTCCTGGCGCCGAATTCAAACCGCATTCGCGATGCGTTGCGAGGGGGCCAGCCTCCTTCAACGGGCAAATACGGCCGGCTATCTGGTTCTGCCCCGCCGGGGGGGCGCGGCTGTGCGAGGCGGCGGCAGCAGCAGCCACCCAATCCGGAAAGCGGCGGCGGCGGCGAGGGCGATGCCAAGAGGGAAGCACACCTCAGGGAGCCCTCGCGCCACCCGGGAAGCGCCCAGCTCCGCAGCCCCGTCCGCTTCTCCCCGCAGGAGCCGGCGCGCTGGGCGCTGCCGCGGCTGCCGGGCCTCTCCGGCGGGAGCGCAGCGAGCGCGCGCCTGGACCCAGCGCCCGGCGCAGCTGGCGGCGGCCCGGACTTGGTCGCGAGTGTCCCGCCCGGCGCAGTGCTGCTGCTGCGGCGAGCTCGGCGCCCACGAGGCCGGGCTGGGCTGGCGGGGGCTGGGCTGGCCGTGGGGCCGCCCCCCGAGAGGGCTCCTCCTCGCTTCGCTGGGCGGGGAGCGCTTAAAGGGCGAGCCGTCGGCGGAGCCAGCAGCAAAGCGCAGCGGGGAAGCGATGGGGCGCCGCTGCTGCTGCTGCTGGCGGCTGGGCTGCTTCTCGGCGTGGGCTGCCTGCGCCCTCCTGGCGGTGAGTTTCGCTTTCGCTCCCTCTTCGGTTCGGACCCTGCAGGAGCCGCGCCGCGAGTCGGCCTCGCCGCCCTCCTGAGCCCCGCGGAGAGCGCCCCCTCCTCCCTGTAGCGCCCGCCCCTCCTGCCCGGGCGGGGGGGGCCCCTCTCCTGCGCCCCTCCTGGCCGGCCGGCCGGCCCTTGGGAGCAGGCCCGCCCGCGCACCCACCCACTCGCGCCTCCTGCTGCTGCTGCTTCCTCTTTCGGTGGTGCGTGGGAATCCCCCGCCTCCCGGTGCCGCTCAACCTCGCCCTCTCCTTGGCCCTCACAGCTGGCGCGGAGGGGGGGGTACCAGGGCGAGGCTGACCCCCTCGCCGCTCTCCTCTGCCCCCCCCCGCCCACCCCCGATGCCGAGGAGGGCTCTAAAGGCTCTTCGAGCAGAACTCCAAGATGATGTCGCTGGACGGTGGTCTAGGAAAGGCCAGCTCAGCTCGCCCCGCTCCTCTGGCGAGCTTTTAGGCTGGCTGGGGGCCTGCCCAGTGCCCACCCCAGCCACCCCGCTCCACCGGAGACCTGTTCCCTGCAGGCCTCCCTGCCAGACCCTCTCCTGGCTGGCTGGCAGCAACGCCAGCTGCAGAGACAGACAGAGCTCCTCGGAGGGTGGGTTCGCTGAAAGAGCAGCTGGGCGCCTCCTGGCCCCTCCTGGCTCCCCTCTGGCCCCGAGACATTTGACAGCTCAGCTCCCCTCAGGTTATAGGTGGTTGGGATTTTTTGTCCCAATATGGTTCACTTTACACTTGCTAACACAGAATGCATCTGCCACTTTGTTGCCCACTCCCCCAATTTGGAGAGATCCTTTTGGAGCTCCTCACAATCCCTTGTGGATTTCACTACCCTAAATAGTTTGGTGTCATCTGCAAATCTGGCCACCTCACTATTTACCCCAACTTCTAGGTCATTTATGAATAAACTAGGAAGTACTGGTCCCAGAACCGATCCCCGGAGGACTCCACTTCTTGCTTCCTTGTGGGCCACCTCCAGCCTCAAGGGCAGGGTGCCTCTGAGTACCAGTTGCAGGGGAGTAGTGGCAGGAGAGATGGCAGGCCCTCAACTCCTGCCTGTGGCTTCCAGCGGCATCTGGTGGGCCACTGTGCGAAACAGGATGCTGGACTAGATGGGCCTTCTTGGGCCTGATCCAGCAGGGCTGTTCTTATGTTCCTTCCATTGTGAAAAAACTCCATTTATACCTACCAGTTAGCAATCCACACATGAACCTGACCCCTTATCCCATAACTAAGTTTTCTCAAAAATATTTGAGAGGAACTTTGTCAAAAGCTTTTTGGAAGTCCAGGTAGACTATGTCAACTGGATCACCTTTATCCACATGCCTACTGACACTCTCAAAGACTTTACCTGTTAGCCGTGCTGGCATCCTCCCGGTCTTGGTGGTACTTTCCCTCTTTTTTGGTAGACATTCTAACTAGGTGTCTAGTATTGTGGTTTTGGGTAAACTCCATGCATTCTGGAGTGACATGACTTGATTTTCCCTTTCAGTTTTCTTTTCACCATACTTCTCATTTTGGAGAAGTTTCCTCTTCTGAAATTCAAAGTGTCTATGTTAGACTTCCTTACTGATTCTCTCCCCACATGTATCCTGAATTTGATCGCATTGTGGTCACTGTTCCCTAAAGGGTCGATGACATTGAAATCTCACACCAGGTCCTGAATGCCACTCACAATTAAGTCCAAGGTGGCCTTCTCTCTGGTTGGTTCCATGACCAACTGTTCTAGGGCACGATCATTCAGTGTATGTAAGAATTTTGGCCTCTTTGTCATTACCTGAATGCTAATTTACCCAGTTTGTGTGGGTAAATCAGCTCCCAGAGATCCTCTGCTGTGACGCCTTTAGTGGGTTCTTTGCGGATAAAATATCCTGTATTCGGGCTGACTTGGACTCTTTCTGCAGGGTCTGTGGGAGAGGTATCCAGCGATCCCTCTTGCAGTGTTAAGTTGGATCAGTTTCAATCTGTGACTCCTGACGACGTGGACAAGCTCTTGGAGTGGTATGGCCTACCACTTGTTCTCTGGATCCTTGCCCAAAAGAGATTGTTGGAGATGGCTTAGTTAATATCATAAATGAGGGAGGGTAGGGTGCCTCCATGTTTGAAGGAGGCAGTAGTTAGACCTCTTCTTAAGAAGCCTTCCCTGGATCCCTCAGCGATGGATAGTTATAGGGCAATCTCCAATCTCCCCTGGTTGGGCAAGGTAATCGAGAGGGTGGTGGCTAACCAGCTCCAGGCGGTTTTGGAGGAAACTGATTATCTAGATCCATTTCAAACTGGCTTTAGAATGGGCTATGGAGTTGAGACAGCCTTGGTCGGCCTGATGGATGACCTTTACCGGGGAATCGACAGAGGAAGTGTGACTCTGTTGGTCCTCTTGGATCTCTTGGTGGCGTTCGATACCATCGACCATGGTATCCTTCTGGGTTGCCTGGGGTTTGGGGACAGGGGGCACTGCTTTGCAGTGGTCCCGTTTCTATCTCTGGGGTAGATCCCAGATGATGGAGCTTGGTGACAGTTGCTCCTCAAAGCAGGAGCTGTTATATGGAGTCCCTCAGGGCTCCATTCTGTCACCAATGCTTTTCAGTATCTACATGAAACCACTGGGTGAGGTCATTAGGAGATTTGGTGCTGGGTGTTATCAGTATGCGGATGACACTCAAATCTACTTCTCCCTTCCTTCTTCATGAAATGGCACTCATTCTCTAAATGCCTGCCTACGGGCAGTAATGGGCTGGATGAGGGATAAATAATTGAAGCTGAATCTAAGCAAGACAGAGGTGCTCATTGTGGGGGCTCAGAATCTGAGGGGTGAGTTAGATCTTCCAGTGCTGGATGGGGTTACACTCACCCAGAAGGAGCAGGTGCGCAGCTTGGGAGTACTCCTGGACCCAGGCCTCACCCTGGTATCTCAGGTGGAGGCCATGGCCAGGAGTGCTTTCTATCTGCTTCGGCTGAATCGACAGCTGCGCCCATTCCTTGAAGAGGATGACCTCAAAACAGTGGTGCACCAGCTGGTGACCTGCCGGCTTGACTATTGCAATGCGCTCTACGTGGGGCTGCCTTTGTACGGAAACTTCCGTTAGTTCAGAATGTGGCAGCCAGGTTGGTCTCTGCGGCAACCCGAAGAGACCATATTATGCCTGTCTTAAAACAGTTGAACTAGCTGCTGATATGTTTTCGGGCGAAATACAAAGTGCTGGTTATTACCTTTGAAGCCATGAATGGCTTAGGCCCGAGTTACCTCAGAGAGCGCCTTCTTCTGCGTGATCCCCACCGTACATTAAGGTCATCTGAGGAGGTCTGTCTCCAGTTACCGCCAGTTCGTCTGGTGGTGACTCAGAGGCGGGCCTTCTCTATAGCTGCTCCGAGGCTGTGGAATGCGCTCCCTGCGGAAATCCATAATTTGAATTCTCTATTAGCCTTCAGGATAGCCCTTAAAACCTATTTGTTTGGCCTGGCTTTCCAGGGTTTTAAAATCAGTTTTAATATTTTAACCCGGTTTTGGGGTTTTTAATTACTGAAATTGTTTAATTCTTGTTTTAAAATGTTTTTAAATTAACTGTTGTTATATTGTTTTTAATTTTTGTTTTGCCTCTTTATTGTTTTAGTGGTTTGTTTCTAATTGTAAACCACCCTGAGCCATATTGGAAGGGCGGTATACAAATCAAATGAATAAATAAATAATTGAAGTCACCCATGATTACAGGCCTGCCTGTCCTTGACGCCTCCCTGATTTCCTCCTGCAACTCCCAGTCACTGTCGGCATTTTGATCCGGAGGGCGATAGCACGTCCCCAGTAGCACATTTCCTTTCAGGCCTTGTATAGTCACCCACAGGGTTGCTGTGGAGGACTCCTGTCCACCCAGGTTTTCTAGCTTGTTAGATTCTATCCCTTCTTTAAGATACAGTGCTACTCCACCTCCAAGGCGCCCCTCCCTGTCCTTTCTGTAGAGTTTATACGTAGCAATAACAGTGTCCCACCGGTTCTCACTGTTCCACCATGTTTCTGTTATGCCCACTATGTCTATTTCTGCGTTAGCCACCAAGCACTGTCTCCAGCTCACCCGTCTTGGCTCAGAGGCTTCTGGCATTGGCATATAGGCACCTATACGCTGAATCTCTCACCTGGTGTCTGCTATCTATCTTTTGACTCTTTGACCAGCTGGCACCGGCTCCCGTCTGCTCTTTATGTGGTTCTGCTCTGTCCCCTTCTGTTTCATTTGAAGCATTTGCACCCTCGCACCTTAAGAGACGGCATTTGCCGGACGGGATACTGCCCAGCTCCTGTTGGCTATTCCCTAGGCATCTGTCCCCCTCTGCACCTCCAACCAGGTCCCTTGTGAGAGAGCACTGTGCCCAGGACAAAGCCACATGGCCTTCCACTCCGTAGTTCTCTCCAGGGTCATGTGGCGCCACTAAGGAACACACATTGGGCCCAGCTCCTCAAAGGCTGCCCTAAACCCACCTAACAGTTGTCACCCGGCCTGCATTTTACCACCTTGTTTACAAGGTTATTGCATAGACCACATCAAAGACCCAGCTGACATAAGGGGCACTACCTGGAGCATTCTCATGATCTACCAAACTACTAACTGCTATGCGCGGGCGGGGGGAGGAGAGGCGCATCTGACACAGCTTGTTCTCAACAAATCCGTGCTGGCTCCCACTAGTTGCCAGATACTTTTCTAAGTGCTCACAAATCAACGGCTTAATCATCTGCTCTAGGATCTTGCCAGGCATTGATGTTGAGCTCATTGGTCTAAACATCCCCAACTCCTCTGCCCCGCCCGCTTCGAAGGTAGGGATGTGCACGAACCTGTTTGGAAGCCCTTTTATGGGCCTCCGAACAGATTCAAAAACTGGGTGGGTTTGCGGTTCGAAGGCGGGTGTGTGTGTGTCTCACTTTTAGGGCGGGGGAGGGTGCACTTACCCCTCCCTCCGCTTTCCCCCCACCAGCGCTCGGTTTTGGTAAAAGCCTTTGGGGCGGGGCGGGGCACCTCCCTGCCGCCCCTTCCTCCCCCTCGGCCATCTTCTTCTCGCAACAGACCTACCACTCCCTCGTGCTTTGGACGTAGCGGGGAAAGGCGTCTTCATTGTGTTTGGCCTCGCTGGTCAGCCCTGGCTTTCCTGACACTCTCCCTGCAGGGTCATGCCAGGCTGCTGCCCCCTTTCCTGGTTCTCTGCCCCTCCTCCCTCTCCCGGAGCGTGCCCTTCTTGGCTACTTAGCGTGCTCTCTCTGCATTCACGCTCCCAGTTGGCCTCCTCTGGGAAATGGCTTGTGATTGTGCCGTCAGGGTCTCCCTCTCTCGCTCTCTTCAGGATCTCCCACCGCTCTCCGACTCTTCTCTGCTTTCGGCTCTCTAGCCATGGGAGCCTACTGGGGTCTACTTCGCCATGCCTGCCCTCCCAGCGGCAGGAGGAGAGGAGTGTGTCAGGGTCATGCCGGAGAGCCTGGGCCAGGGCCTCTCGAGGGGACTCTCTGCTCTCTGCCTCCCAGTTCCGTGACTCGGATCTTTGGCGCTCCAAAGGGAGGAAGAGGGCTGGGGCCGGCATCCCCTCAACCCCTCCCTGGCCACTGTGTCCTGGCCCCTGTTAGGAACACAGGAAGCTGCCTTCTACCGAGTCAGACCCTTGGTCCATCTCGCTCAGGATTGTCTACCCAGACTGGCAGCGGCTTCTCCCAGGTTGCAGGCAGGAGTCTCTCTCAGCCCCATCTCGGAAATGCTCCATCCCCTAAGGAGGGGAATCTCTTCCAGTGCTCACACTTCTAGGCTCTCATTCATAGGCAACCAGGGCGGACCCAGCTTAGCTAAGGGGACAAGTCATGCTTGCTGCCACAGGACCAGCTCTCCTCTCCCTGTTGTGGGCTCCAGCTTCTCCACCACCACTGGCCAGTGGCTTAAAAGGACAGGGTCTCTTTGGTGGAGGCACTTGAGTTGTGGAATAGCTGCGAGAGAGACATGCTTTGTTGCTGGCATCTAGGTGAGCTCTGAATACAGTTCTTTTTCTGCTGGTAGTTCCCCCCACCCTCAGGTTTTAACTCCTGGCACATGTGGAACTGACTGATGCTTTTAGATCATTGCAGTTCTTCCTGCTGCGATCAGTGTTGTGTCTGTACTTAGATTTATGCATCTAATGGGGAGGTCCAGTTTTGGTTCTGCCGGCATGTTTGGTGGCTGCTTGGGGCTGGGCCTTCTCTGTGGCAGCCCCGGGCTCTGGAATTCACTCCCTGTCCAAATAAGGCCTTCTCCATCTCTGTCTATCTATCTGTCTATCTATCTATCTATCTATCTATCTATCTATCTATCTATCTATTTTATACTGGTTAAAATCATTGGTTAAAATGTTTTTAAAAGACCCTTAAGACACAAGTACTTTCTCAGGCTTTTAGTTAATTAATTTTAAACTGCTTGTAAAACTCTTTTAATTATTATTATTATTATTATTATTATTACATTTATATCCCGCTCTTCCTCCCAGGAGCCCAGAGTGGTGTACAACATACTTGAGTTTCTCTTTCACAACAACCCTGTGAAGTAGGTTAGGCTGAGAGAGAGAAGTGACTGGCCCAGAGTCACCCAGCTAGTCTCATGGCTGAATGGGGATTTGAACTCGGGTCTCCCCGGTCCTAGTCCAGCACTCTAACCACTACGCCACGCTGGCTGGTTCATTTTAATCATTTTATCCTGTGTTATACTTGTGTTTTAAATTATATACAGTGGCTAGGGATGCACATCAGGCAGTATATAAATATGATAAATAATAATGGGGCAGGTGCACAAAAGCTGCTGCTGCTGCAAGACTAGTCTTTGTCTTCCAGGCTTGACAAGATGGCTTGTGCTTGTTGTGAAAGACTAACACGGCTGCTTCCCCGGGAAGTTCTCCAAGCCCTTGTGATTGCCCGGAGGAGGAGGAGGAGGAGGAGGAGGAGGAGACCTTCTTGGGAAGGGCGAGAGATCCAGCCGCCAGTCTTGGCCCTGAGCGGGTGGGCTGTGCCAGGCCCAGATGCTCCTTCGAAATCCCACTCCCTTCGTTGGCGGCTTCAGCGCAAACTGCCTTGTGGTTAGATGCCGCGAGATAAAGTTGCTGCTTCTTGTCTCACCAGAACCCACTTGAGAGGATGTTCGGGCGTGTGAGGCAAGGCTTCCGCTCCTCCTCCTCCTCCTCAGTGGCTTGTGGTTTGGGTGAGAGGCCCCGGGAGGGCAGTGGGGGGGGGGAGGCGGGGCTGGAGGGGAGTTGGGGGTTCACCTCGTCCAGCCCCAGCAGGGCTTGGGGCACCCGGGGCTGGAGCAGCCCCCTGGCAGCGCCCGGTCCTGCAGGGAGCCCCGTCACTGGCTTTGCGGTGGAGCGGCCACCGAGAGGTTTCTCATCACGCTTCCCCCAAACCTGCCTGCTGGGACTGAATGGGGCCTGCTGGGTGTCGCCTGCTGCTGCTGCTGCTGCTGCTGTGCCCCCCAGGCCGAGCTGGGGCTAACCCTCCGCCCTCCCCTCTTGCAGGGTCTGGCTCTGGAGCAGGGGCAGAAATGCGGCTCGACTCGGTATGAGCACGAGGGCAGGTGCTGCGACAAATGCCCCCCAGGTACAAACTGTGTGGGACTCGGGGGGCGGGGGGGGCGTTGCGTTCCTTGCAGCTCATCTCTTCCGACTGGGAGAACTCCCCCCCCACCCCCCGCAAGAGCTCACGGAGGGCCCAGGCCCACTTCCTGGCAGGCCTGGCGCCTCCTGGGGGAAGGGCATGGCCCACCCGCTCTTGGGAAGGGCTGCCCAGTGTGGCCCCTTGCCAAGTGGCCAGAAGCAGGCGGCTGGCCGGAGTCTGCCGCTGAGCTCCAGGGCCTGCCTGCTTCCCAGGGTCTTCTGGGGGCTCCCAATGCGACTTGCTCTGCTGCCTTCAAGGGGCTCTCCTGAGGTCTCCGGCAGAGGCTTGCCCACCCCTGCTCCCCAAGCCCTCTGAGCTGGAGTCTGTTGGGGATCAAGCCCCTGGCACTCAGAGGGGCCACCCAGAGCCCATCCAGCAGCCCCCAGTGGCGTTCCTGTGGAGCCCCTGCCCCATGATGCTCGCAGTCAGCTGCCTTGTGTCCCCCGCCAAGCAGTTTTCGGCCACCGTGTGTGTTTCTGTGCCGTGTCGCAGGTGAAAGGGTGGCCGCTGACTGTTCCGAGGGGGTGCTGACCCTCTGTGTGCCGTGCAAGGCCCACCACTTCCAGGGCGACTGGACCCAGGAGAAGGAGTGCATCCCGCACCGCGATTGTCATAACAGTAGGTGACTCTGTGGGTGGTGGCGGGGCTCTCTCCTGGCCTGGGTGGGGAGGGGCCCTGTCCCCCCCTCCCCCCACCCCAGATGCATCTCGCGCTCTCCCCTTCCCGCAGATCTGGCCGTGCACATCGCTGGGGACGCCACGCAGAACACCGAGTGCCGGTGCAAGAACGGCACCCACTGCTCCAGCCAGGAGTGCCTGACCTGCCGGAAGAACAACCTCTGCGGCCCGGGCAAAGGGGTCCAGCAGGAAGGTGGGCCAGGCGGGGTGCTGGGCCGCTCTGGGGCTGGAGGGCCCCACTGATCCCAGGAGCTCAGCTGGGCCTCCTAGTCCCCTTGTGCTGGCTGGGCTGCAGCTGCTCTGTGGTGGGGGGAAGTGGCTCTGCACATGCTCAGAGGCAGCCTTGAGAAGGGCCCTGCCCCAAGCAGCTGACCTGCCTCCTCCCCTCTTACCCCTGCATAGGGAGCAGGAGGCACCCACCAGCCCTGCTCTGGCTGCAAGACGTCTTCCCACTCGCAGGCAACCCTAGAGGCATCGCTGCATCCGGGAGGGAAGCCCCCTGCCCCAACCCCAGGCATGGGGGACGAGGTCCCCACACCTCTGACCCCCAGCCTCACCATGCCCCAGGGGCACGACGGAGCCTCCCCCGATGAGCCAGCCTCTCTCTCTCTCTCTCTCTCTCTCTCTCTCTCTCTCTCCTAGCCACCAGCACCAGCGACACAGTCTGCGAGGATTGTCCTCACGGCTACTTCTCCAGCATCTTGTCTGCCACAGCTCCGTGCCAACCGTGGAGCAGGTATGGTGGGCCGTGGGCAGGTCCGCCTTACATGCCACCCGGGCAGGGGGCATGGACCTCTCCGGTGCCAGCTGCTGCTGCTGCTGCATTGGGATGAAGAGCTGGCTGGGGAGGGGGCTGACCTGGAGAGGATTGGGGCCTTGCTGGGGGGCGGGGGTGGGGCTGGCCAGCCAAGGCTTATGCATGCCTGCGGCTGAGCTCAGAAGCTGCTCCAAGAAAAGCTCCTTTCAGGAGAAGGTGGGCTTTGAGTGACCAGGGCACACCAGAGACCCCATAGTGGTGGGTCAAGGGGCCCCTTTGCCTCCTGCTGCTTCTCTGCTCCAAACACCATCTCCCAAAAGGAGGACCCACAGGTGGCGGCCCTGGGGCTCTGTCTGCACACACCTGCATGCCCCATGAGCTTGGCCCCTGAGCTTCTCGCTCTCTCTCTGCAGCTGTGAGGCCAGCAGGCTCGTCAAGAAGGCAAACGGAACGCGCGAGTCAGATGTCGTGTGTGGTGGTGAGTGGATTCTCGGCTGCCGCCAAGGCCTTGATCAGGGCTGGGGGCCGGTCAAAGGGGCTATGCCTTGGGCAGACAATGATAAGGGGAGCAGGGGCGTAACAACCATTAGGCAAGGGGAGGCAGTCATCTTGGGGCCCCACTGCATCGAGGGGCCCCCCAGAGGCACATCACATGACTCCCCACCCGCCCATGTTGCACCCCCTATGAATTATGCTGAGTCTCTTGGAGATCAGCAGGAGCAGAGAGTAAAAAAACTAGATTCAATGTGAACTGGATATTCACCGTATTCATAATGGGGATGTGAGTGTGAGTGCACTATATATTGTGAAGTGTGTTTGTGTGTGTGTGTATCAGCGAGGGGCCCATTTTAAAATCTTGTCTCTGGGCCCCCTTGCTATGCCCCTGAAGGGGAGCTTGGGTGGAGAACTTGCTGTCCCCGCAACCTGGGCAGAACTTGGTTGGGAAAACATCCCCGCAACCGCCCAGTACATTGAGGTGATCTTGGTTTTGTCAACTGGCCCTGCTTGGCTGACTTTGTGGGGTAGCGTTGAGTCCTGTCCAGATTGGGGGTGGGTGGGGCCTCCTCTGGGGCAGCAGCCTTTGCTTCAGAGGAAGGCAAAGCAAGAGGTTTCTGACGGCAACTTGGAGGTGGAGAGGACCCTAACCCTAACCCTGTGTCTTGACGTCTTACCCCCCTTCCCACAGACCTCCCAACCTCAGAAGAAAGGAAGAGAATTGTGCTGACTGTGGTTTTGATCTCCTTTGCTGTGCTTGCGGGGAGCATTGGACTCTTGGTCTGGCATCGGACTTGCAGGGGTGAGTCTTGGGAAGACAGGCTGGGAACTGGGGTGGCTGGTTGTGGAACCAACCCGAGAGAAGGCCACCTTTACGATTCTGGAGTGATTTGACCCTCCTGAGTGGTGCCCCGGACCTCATGCAAGATGTCAGAGTTCTAGAACCATTGGGGAACAGTGACCATAGGGTGGTCCAATTCAGCTTATATGCAAGTGAAACATTGCCAAGGAAGTCCCAACACAGAAGCGTTGGACTTCAGAGGAGGAAACTTCTCAAAAATGAGGGGATGATTGGTAAAAAGCCAGCTGAAAGGGAAAGTAACTAGGGTCAAATCACTCTAGAAAGCATGGAACTTATTTAAAACTACAATACTAGTAGCTCAGTTGGAATGTACAGTATACCAAGAAGGAGGAAAGGTACCACCAAGTTCAGGAGGACGCCAGTATGGCTAACAAGTAGAGTCAGAAAAGATATAAAAGAGAAGACTACTTCCTTCAGAAAATGAAAGTCCTGTCCAAATGAAGAGAACAGAAAGGAACATAAACTCTGGCAAGAGAAATGCAAGGAGACAATAAAGGATGCAAAAAGAGAGTTTGAAGAGCATATAGCTAGAAGTGTCATGGGGAATAACAAAAACTTCTTTAAATATTGTAAACTGCCCAGAGGCGAAAGTTTGGGGCGGTGTACAAATTTGATAAATAAATAAATATATCAGAAGTAGTAAACCTGCCAGGGAGGTGGTTGAACCCTTAGATCAGGGGCGTAGCTATAATTGAACGAAAGGGTTCAAAGAACACGGGCCCCCGCTCCTGAGGGCCCTCCAGCTCCACCCCTCCCTATTTTCTGCATTATCTCCCTCACACTGGGCGGCCGCCAGAGAGAGTGCTGAACAGGGGCCTCCTCTCCCCTAGCTACGCCCCTGCCTTAGATGATGAAGGTGTGAAAAGGATTACTGAGGAGGATAATGCAGAGAAGCTGAATGAGTTATTTGCATCTGTCTTCATGGCAGAGGATGCAACAACAAATATTTATATACCACTTTTCAACAAATGTTTCCAAAGCGGTTAACATAGAGAAATAATAAATAAATAAGATGGCTCCCTGTCCCCAAAGGGCTCACAATCTAAAAAGAAGCATAAGACAGACCCCAGCCACAGTCACTGGAGGCACCCTGTGCAGGGGGTGGATAGGGCCAGTTACTCTCCCCCTGCTAAATAAAGAGAATCGCCACGTTAAAAAGGTGCCTCTTTGCTCAGTTAGCAGGGGAGATCATGGCCATATATCCACTCCAGAACTGAGCTTCTTAGGCTTGGAGGCTGAAGAACTGAGCTAATTTGAGGTGTCTTGAAAAACTACAGTTTAACAAATCATCAGGATCAGATGGCAGCTACTCAAGAGTTCTGAAGGAAAGTGTGAAATTGCTGCTCTCCTAGCAAAAATATGTAAATTCTCCCTACAATCGGGCTCTGTACTGGGGGAATGGGAAGCATCTAGTATAACTCCCACTTTCAAAAAGGGATCCAGGGGGGAACTAGGAAAGTACAAGCAGGTTAGCTTAACTTCTGTGCTGGGTGAATTAGGAACATCGGAAGCTGCCATAGACTGAGTCAGACCCTTGGTCTATCTAGCTCGGTATTGTCTTCACAGACTGGCAGTGGCTTCTCCAAGGTTGCAGGCAGGAATCTCTCTCAGCCCGATCTTGGAGATGCTGCCAGGGAGGGAACTTGAAACCTTCTGCTCTCCCCAGAGCGGCTTCATCATCCCCTGAGGGGAAGATCTTCCAGTGCTTACACTTCTAGTCTCCCTTTTATATGCAACCAGGGTGGACCCTGCTTAGCTAAGGAGACAAGTCATGATTGCTACCATAAGACCAGCTCTCCTCTCAAACTGATGGAAAACATACTTAAGGACAACATTGTTAAACACATAGAAGAACGGGCCCTGCTGAAGGAGAATTAGCATGGCTTCTGCAAGAGCAACTCTTGCCTCACTAACCTTTTGGAGTTCTCTGCGAGTATCAGTAGGAGGCATGTGGATAAAGGTGATTGGTTGACAAAGTATACTTGGGCTTTCACAAAGCTTTAGACAAAGTAAGCAGTTCTAAGGGGACAGGTTCATGTGTGGATTGGTAACTGGTTGAAGGAAAAAAAACAGTGTAGGTATAAATGGACAGTCCTTTAAATGGAGGGAGGTAAGAAGTGGTGTCCCCCAGGGATCTGTCCTGGGACCAGTGCTCTTTAATTTGTTCATGAATGATCTAGAACAGTGGTTCTTAATGTGGAGTCCCCCAGATGTTGCTGAACTACAACTTCCAGCATCTCCAGCTACAATTTATTGGTTTATTAGTTCAGCAACATCTGGCAGACCCCATGTCAAGCAGCGAAGTGGCCAACTTTGCAGATGACACCAAACTATTTAGGGTAATGAAGTCAAACATTGTGAGGAGCTTGAAAAGGATCTCTCCAAAGTGGGTGAGTGGGTGACTAAACTGGGTGAGTGGTACTCATTGTGCAGGGCTGGAACTTGGGAGACTATGTTGATCTGCCAGTTCTGGATGGGGGGTCACGCTCCCCCGGAATTAACAGGTGCGCAGTCTGGGGGTGCTTCTGGATCCGAACCTCTCCCTGGTGTCCCAGGTTGAGGCGGTGGCCAGAGGTGCTTTTTATCGGCTTTAGCTGATACGCCCGCTGCGTCCATTTCTTGAGATGAATGACCTCAAAATCAGTGGTACATCTGCTGGTCACCTCCAAACTGGATTACTGCAATGCGCTGTATGTGGGGCTGCCTTTGTATGTAGTCCGGAAACTGTAGTTGGTCCAGAATGCGGCAGCCAGGTTGGTCTCTGGGCCATCTAGGAGAGACCATATTACTCCTGTATTGAAGGAGCTACACTGGCTGCTGATAGGTTTCTGGGCAAAATACAAGGTGCTGGTTATAACCTATAAAGCCCTAAACAACTTAGGCCCTGGGTATTTAAGAGAACGCCTTCTTCGCCATGAGCGCCATTGCCTGTTAAGATTGTCTGGAGAGGTTCGTCTGCAGCTGCCACCAGTTAGTCTGACGGCTACTCAGGGACGGGCCTTTCCCATTGCTGCCCCTGGGCTTTGGAAGCGACTCCCTCTTGTAATAAGAGCCTCCCCATCTCTTACAACCCTTCAAAAGGCACTGAAGAGATACTTATTCTCCCAGCCTTTTAATTAGATTTATAGTTTTAATACTTGTGATGTTGGGTTTTAATTGATTTTAATGTTTAAATGGTTTTAATTGTAAACTGCCCAGAGAAGCAAGTTTTGGCCGTTATAGAAATATGTTAAATAAAATAAATAAATAAAAATAAATGGCAAATGCAGTTCAATGTAAGCAAGTGTAAAGTGATACATACGGGGGCGAAAAACACCCAACTTCACATATGCACTGATGGGAACTGAGCTTCCGGTAACTGACCAAGAGAGAGGTCTTGGGGTTGTGGCGGACCGCTCCTTGAGAATGTCAGCACGACAGCAGTGAAGAAGGCCAATTCCATGCTAAGGATCGTGACGAAGGGGATTGAAAATAAAACTGCTAATATCGTAATGCCCTTATACAAATCTATGGTGTGGCCTCATTTGGAGTACTGTGTACAGTTCTGGTCACTGTATCTTAAGGAGGACATTGTAGAACTGGAAAAGGTGCAGAATAGGGCAACCAAGGAGATAAGAAAAGCCCTGCTGGATCAGGCCCAAGGAAGCCCATCTAGTCCAGCATCCTGTTTCACACAGTGGCCCACCAGATGCCGCCTCTGGGGAACCCACAGGCAAGAGGTATGTGCATGCCCTCCCTCCTGCTGTTGCTCCCCAGCAACTGGTACTCAGAGGCATCCTGCCTCTGAGGCTGGAGGTGGCCCACAGCCACCAGACTAGTAGCCATTGATAGACCTCTCCTCCATGAAGTGATCCAAACCCCTCTTCAAGCCATCCAGGTTGTTGGCTGTCACCGCATCTCATGGCAGAGAATTCCACAAGTGGATCATGCGTTGTGTGAAAAAGTACCTCCATTTGCTGATCCTAAATTTCCTGGCAATCAATTTCAGGGGATGACTCCTGGTTCTAGTGTGATGTGAGAGGGAGAAGAATTTCTCTCTATCCACTTTCTCCACCCCATGGAAGATCAGGGGCCTAGAGCACCTTCCTACTGAGGCAAGGCTACAACACCTGGGGCTATTTAGTTTGGAAAAGAGGAGACTATGTGGAGACATAATAGAGGTTTATAAAACTTTGCATGGAGTGGAGAGTGAACAGAGAGACCTCCCCTGAAGGGGATTGGGGCCCTCGGGCATGGCTCCTGCACCGGTTCGCGTCTGCTTGGAAGAGCCCTGCTCTGGTCACAGTCTGGGCCTGCTGGTTTCCCTGCTGGCCAGGGAGGTTCCTTCCTGATTCTCTTCTCTCCCCTCCTCTAGAGCGGAGGAAGCTGCGTCTGGATGAGGTATGGACTCGCTTCTTCAGATGGCTCTTGCTGGGCAAGAGTGGCCACCTGGGGGCCCCTCTACGCTGGGGTGGGGGTGTCTGCTCCCACGGCTCTGCCCTGGCATGACTCCTGTCTCTCGCTCCTCCCCCTCTCCTCGCCACTTGCTCAGGACCCCCAGGCACTTCCCGCGCAGAAGCCCGCCGAGGTGGACGAAGACGAGTTCTCTGCCTTGCCCGTACAAGAGACGCTGCCCGGAAGCCAGCCGGTGGCCCAGGAGGACGGCAAGGAGAGCCGCCTCGCAGAGCAGGAGCGGCCCTGAAGGGCCTCGGAGTCGGCTGCAAGGCTACGGGGCTGCCTCTCTGCCCGGATCCTCCGGGCTCCTCTTCCACCAGCGGTGGCCTGTGGCCCCCCCCCCCCGGCTCTCCTGTTCAAAGCCCCCCTGGCCGCTTGCCTCTCTTGGGCAGAGCCGCCTCTTTCCTCAAGTGGCCAGAAAGGCCTGCAGGGAAAGGGAAGGGGGGGGCAGAGGGGAGGCCTCTGGGTGGCCGAGCCCAGCTGCACCAGCACCAGCACCTCTGCTCAAGCCCAGCAAGCCGGGAGCCCAGAAAGACTTGCCATCTCCGAGGAGCCTCCCTGCTCTTCTCTGCTTCGTCTAGACCTCCTGCCTATCGCTGGCCAGCCTGTGGCATCTGTCAAGCAACTGTACAGCTTGGGGGGGGGGGATCTCTCTGCCCCCCCCCCGCCGAGCATGCTCTTGGGCCCGGGGGTTGGCTCGCCTCCCTGGGCGCCAGGTGACCTCGCTCCCCAGCCAGTCTGACTGCACCAGTAGCCGCTGGGATGGTTGGGTGGAGCTCGTTCCAGGGCTGCGCGTGGCCGGCTCTCGGAGGGGCTGGCAAGTGGCACAAGGCAGCCGCGGGGGCGAGATTCCGAAGGGCTGCCGCTCTGCCGTGGGGCTCTTGCCTCCGGGGCCGTCTCTCCTGCCAGGGCGCCCCCTTGCCAGCTCCGCTGGGTCGCTTCCCTTGGCCTGGTGAGAGTGAGGCTTCTTGTGCACGAGCTTCGTAATTTCCTTGCCTTCCCCAACGGCAATTAATGCATTTGTGGCTGGCTTGTGCAAGCGCCACCTGCCCGCCCGGCCACACCCAGGTCCCAGAGCTCGCCACGTCTTGCTGCCATCCCCTCTTGGCAGTAGGGCAGGACGCTGCCTGAACCCCCTAAGTAGGGGTGGGACATTCAGCCCCTTGGCCAGGAATTGTCTGGTGCCAAAGGAAGACCCCCCACCCCAGCCCCACAACACCCCCCCCCCACACACAAGCAAGCCATGTAAGTTGTGTGCTGCCAGAGCAGGTGACCAGTCTAAAACCCACCGTAGTTTTCTAGCTCCTAATAAAATGCTGGTCTCCTGACCAAAAAGGATCAGTGTCCACAGGTGACAACTTCCTTCTTCTTCTTCTGGGAAGAAAAAAAAAATAGAATGCATCTGGCTCTTTCATTCTACCTTTCTTCTGGCCTGCCTCCTGATCAGGAGGCTGGTTTCTCAGGGTTGCCACGAGAGTTGGCCACGTAAGAAGCCTGGAGGCTGCTGCTCTTTGTCCTCCAAGAGGAAGTGAGTCAGTGAGTCAGTCTCGGTTCCAGCGGATCATGGCCTCTCCCTGAGCTCATCCCTATCAGGAAGGAGCCCTTGAGTCCCGCCCTAGTTGAGGGGGACCTGCAAGGATGGAGAGGCGGCAGCCTCTTGTGCCCACCGTCTGGAAGGGGGAAGTGTGTGTGTGTTTGTGTGTGTGTGTGTGCGCACGCTGCTCTGGTCCCAGCTGCCCCTCCCACTCCGGGTCCAGGCCAGTAGCTGCCTACAACAGTTGATCGGATCTGCTTTCCAGGCCTGGGAGGTTCCTCCCGTGCGTGCAAGAAGCAGGGATGGCCAGAGAGGCTCCAGGGCCCCCCTTGATGGGCTGGATGAGGGAGAATAAACTGTAGCTGAATCCAGATAAGACGGAGGTACTTAGTGTGTGGGGTCAGAACTCCAGAGACGATCTTGATCTACCTGTTCTAGATGGGGTCACACTGCCTCAAAAGGAACAGGTTCGCAGTCTGGGAGTACTTCTGGATCCTCCCTGGTTTCTCAGGTTGAGGCAGTGGCCAGGGGTGCTTTCTATCAGCTCCGGCTGATATGCCAGCTCTGCCTGTTTCTCGAGATCAATGACCTCAAAACTGTGGTGCATCTGTTGGAAACCTCCAGACTTGACTTCTGTAATGCGCTCTACGTGGGGCTGCCTTTGTACATAGTCCGGAAACTCCAGTTGGTTCAGAACGCGGCAGCCAGGTTGGTCTCTGGGTCATCTCGGAGAGACCATGTTACTCCTTTACTGATGGAGTTACACTGGCTGCCAGTAGGTTCCTGGACAAAATATAAAGTGCTAGTCATAACTTACAAAGCCCTAAACAGCTTAGGTATTTAAGAGAGCATCTTCTTCACTACAAGCCCCACCACCCATTGAGGTCATCTGAGGAGGTCCGTTTCCAGTTGCCGCCAACTCGTTTGGTGGCTACACAGAGACGGGCCTTCTCAGTTGCTGCCCCAAGATTGTGGAATGCGCTCCCTGCTGAGATACAATCCTCCCCATCTCTGGCAGTTGTCAAAAAACACCTGAAAACCCATCTTTTCACCCAAGCTTCCTCAGCTTTTTGAATTTTTTAAGGTTTTAATCTCTGGTTTATTTTAAATTGTTAAATTGTTTTAAGTTTTTGTATGTGTTTTTAACTTGTTTTATGCTATAGTTAACCGCCCAGAGAGTAAAGTTTGGGGCGGTGTACAAATTTGATAAATAAATAAAAAATAAATAACAGGGATGCCCCACCTGGGCCAGAGTTCTCCCATCTGCATGGCTCTCAACTTCCTCCTTGGCAGCCGTTCGCCAGATGTGAATCCCAGGCAGGCGCAGCCGTGAATCCGCACAGCCTGCAGTCTCTAAAGAGAAAAGCTAGTTGGGCCTGGGGGTGGGGGTGAGGGCTTGGGGAGAGAGAGCGGGTCTGTTTGGCCCGGCCAGACTGGGGGCAGCTGGGCCTGGCCCTCCACACTGGTCCGAGGCGTCCGTCCTTGCTGAGCGCGTCAGACCTGGGGCCGTTGGGGCGGGGGGGGGGGGGGTGTTGCTGGCCAACGGCAGCTGCGGGCCCAAGACGGAGAGCCCCTCGAGGACACGGTCCAGGGATGACATCTGGCCTGCAGCTGAGGGGGCCTGTCTGTCCCCAAAGAGCACGGTTGCCTGTTGCTCTCCTCTGTGGACCGCCCTGCGCACAGACTTCTGCCAAGTCAGCCCGCGGCTCCCTGCGGCTCTGCATGGCCTCTCCTGGCTGGCTGGCAGCAGCGCTCTCAAGGCTCCAGGCAGGAGCCACTCCCAGCCCTTCCTGCGGAGAGGTTGCTGCCAGGGAACGAGCCGCTCCCCTTGTGCATGCAAAGAGATGCTCCACCAGCGTGCCGCAGCCTCATTCCCTCAGGGGAATACCTTGTAGCAGGCAGTGCTCACGTGTAGTCACCCATCCAAATGGCAGCCCCAGGGCAGCCCCAGCTTAGCAAAGGGGGCAATTCCTTCTTGCTCCCACAAGACATCGGCCCTTTAGGGAACAGTGACCACAGTGCCATCCAATTCGGGATACACGCGGGGAGGGAATCAGCAAGGAAATCTAACACGGACATTTTGAATTTCAGAAGAGGAAACTTCTCCAAAATGAGGAGTATGGTGAAAGGAAAGCTGAAAGGGAAAGCCAGGAGAGTCACTTCGCTCCAGAGTTCATGGAGTTTACTCAAAACCACAATACTAGAAGCCCAGTTAGATTATACACCCAAAAGGAGGAAAGATACCACTAAGTCCAGGAGGATGTCAGCATGGCTAATGGGTACCGTCAAGGAAGCCATAAAAGGGAAGAAGACTTCCTTCCAAAATTGGAAGGCCTGTCCAAACGAAGAGAACAGAAAGGAACACAAACTCTGGCAAAAGAAATGCAAGGCGACAATAAGGGAGGCGAAATGAGAGTTTGAGGAACATTTAGCTAAAAGCATCAGGGGGAATAACAAAAACTTCTTTAAATATATCAGAAGCAGGAAACCTGCCAGGGAGGCGTTTGGACCATTAGACAATGAGGGAGTGAAAGGGATTATTAAGGAGGATATGGAGGTTGCAGAGAAGCTGAATGAGTTCTTTGCGTCCGTCTTCATGGCAGAGGATACTGAGCATATACCTGTTCCTGAAACAGGCTTTTCGGGAATGGAGGCTAAAGAAATGAGTCAGATAGAAGTGACGATGTCTGGAAAAACTGAAAACTAACAAATCGCCAGGGCTGGATAGCATCTATCCAAGTCCTCAAAGAACTCAGATGTGAAATTGCTGACTTCCTTGCTAAAATATATAACTTATCCCTGCAATTGGGCTCTGTACCAGAGGACTGGAAAGTAGCAAATGTAACATCGATTTTCAAAAAGGGATCTGGGGCGATCCAGAAAATTACAGGCAGATCTGGCCACATTTACCCATGCCTTAGTTACGTCATGGCTGGATTACTGTAATGCACTCTATGTAGGGCTGCCCTTGAAGAATATCCAGAAACTGCAGCTAGTGCAAAATGCGGCAGCTAGGACTTTATCTTTTATTTTATGCCTGCTGGGATCACATTACACCCATTTTGAAAGAGCTGCACTGGCTGCCAGTTCATTTCCGGGTCCAATTCAAGGTGCTGGTTTTGACCTTTAAAGCCCGTAACGGTTTGGGCCGAGGATACCTGAGGGACCACCTGCTTCCAAGGGTTGCTGCCCGCTTGATGAGCTCATCTGAGGGGGCTCTGCTCCGGGTGCCATCAATGAGGGAGGCTCGGTTGTCCTGCATGCGGGACAGGGCCTTCTCTGTTGCTGCCCCCAGACTCTGGAATGCTCTCCCGGTAGATATTTGCTCCTCGGTCTCCATCACAGCTTTTAGAAAGCATGTTAAATCGTGGCTTTTTACTCAGGCTTTTATTTGATTGTCTCTTCTGCTCCTCTTTAAACTCTGTATTACTTTTATGCTTTTAAAATTTTTAATCAGATTTGTTTTATATATTTTTTGCATTTTAAATTTTTATTGATTTTACCATACCTTAACGATCAGTTACACTTAATTAAGTAAATATTGACTTCCCGCTTACCAGTCTGCGCGGTTCTTGTTAACTATACATATAAGCCATTGCTATAATAATACAAAACATATATACTCCATCTTACAATTTGATTTTACCTTACTCAACCTGCTGTAATTACTAAATTTCAAACCCTGCTGAGAGGTCCATGTTAGAAAAATAGTTCTTTAAGTAAAGCAAGAAAGGTTCCCAATCTTCTTTGAAACATTCCAAGCTTTCATCCCTTATAAGTGTTGTAAGCTTTGCCATCTCCGCATATTCCAAAATTATCTTTCCATTTCTGCACATATACTATTCTAGCTGCTGTGGTTGCATACATTAAAAAACTTAAGTTTCTTCTAGAAAGCTCTCCTTGAGTTATTCCCAGCAAGAAGGATTCTGGCCTCTTAGGAAATGTCATTTAAAAATTTTTCTTCAACTCATTATATATCATATCCCAAAAGACCTTTGCCTTCCCGCATGACCACCACATATGGAAGAAAGTTCCTTCACATTGTTCACATTTCCAACATTTGTTTGAAACATTTTTATACATTAATGCTAATTTTTTTGGTGTCAGATACCACCTGTACATCATCTTATAACAATTTTCTTTTAAAACGTAACAGGCAGTAAACTTTAAATCAGTTTTCCATAATTTTTCCTAAGCTGACATCTCTATATTATGACCCATATCTTGAGCCCATTTTATCATAGTCGTTTTAACCACTTCGTCTCTTGTCTCCTCCAAGAGCAACAACTTATACATCTTAGAGACTAATTTTTCATCATTTTCACACAGCTCCTTCTCAGATCTTGACATCTGATCCTCAAATCCAGCTTTAAGATCCTTAGATTTGTTTTATATTTTTACAACAGATTTGTTTTATATTTTTAGCTTAATATTTTAATTGTGTCTTTTTTACAATCTTGTTTTTAAATTTTGGTGTAAACTGCCTTGGGATTGTTTTAATGAAAGGTGGTATATAATTTTAAAAATAAATAAATAACAGGCCGGTTACCTTAATGTCCATTCCAGGCAAATTGATGGAAAGCATCCTCAAGGATAAAATTGTAAAGCACACAGAAGAACAGGCCCTGCTGGGAGTGAACCAGCGTGGCTTCCGCAAAGGGAAATCTTGCCTAACCAACCTTTTGGAGTTCTTTGAGAGTGTCAACGAGTGTGTGGATCAAGGTGATCCAGTTGACATAGCTGGACTTCCAAAAAGCTTTTGACAAAGTTCCTCATCAAAGACTCCTGAGGAAACTTAGCGGTCATGGGATAAGGGGACAAGTACATGTGTGGATTGCTAACTGGTTGAGAGACAGGAAACAGAGGGTAGGTATAAATGGAGAGTTTTCACAATGGAGAGAAGTAAGAAGTGGGGGTCCCCCAGGGATCTGTACTGGGACTGGTGCTTTTTAATTTATTCATAAATGATCTAGAAGCAGGGGTAAGCAGCGACGTGGCCAAATTTGCAGATGATCCCAAACTCTTTCGGGTAGTGAAATCCATAACTGATTGTGAAGAGCTCCAAAAGGATCTCTCCAAACTGGGGGAGTGGGCGACAAAGTGGCAAATGCGGTTCAGTGTTGGCAAGCGTCAAGTGATGCACATTGAGACGAAAAACCCCAACTTCAAGTACACGCTGATGGGATCTGAGCTGTCGGTGACTGACCAGGAGAGAGATCTTGGGGTCATAAGAAACCAGCATGCCCTCAACTCCTGCCTGTAGGCTTTCAGTGGCATTTGGTGGGCCACTGTGTGAAACAGGATGCTCGACTAGATGGGCCTCCTTGGGCCTGATCCAGTGGGGCTGTGCTTATGTTCTTAAGGCTACAACAACTGGGGCTTTTTAGTTTAGAAGAAAGACAACTGATTGGAGACAAGATAGAGGTCTATAAAATCATGCATAGTGTGGAGAAACCCGATCTAAATTTTTCTCCCTCTGTCATAACACTAGAACCCGGGGTCATCCCATGAAACTGAAGGCCAGGAAATTTAGGACCAACAGAGGGATGTTTACTTCCTTCCACAATGCATACAACCTATGTAATTCACTGCCACAAGATGTATTTTATTTAACATATTTTTATACCGCCCAAAACTTATGTCTCTGGGTGGTTTACAACAGGATAAAAACAAAAGTAAAACATTAATTAAAAACAAAAGCAAGAAATTTAAAAACAAGAAATTTAAAATAATTTTAAATTTTAAAACAATATTCTAAAAAAAAAAAACATTAAAACAATCAAAACAGTATCAGTTAAATGCCTGGGTGAACAGATGCATCTTTAAAGACTTTTTAAAAGCTGTCAGAGATGGGGAGGCTCTTATTTCAGCAGCGAGCGTCTTCCAAAGCCTCGGGGCAGCAACAGAGAAGGCCCGTCCCTGAGTAGCCACCAGACGAGCCAGTGGCAACTGCAGAGACGGACCTCTCCAGATGATCTCAATGGGCGGTGGAGTTCATACCAAAGAAAGCGTTCCCTTAAATACCCAGGGCCCAAGCTGTTTAGGGCTTGATAGGTTATGACCAACACCTTGTATTTTGCCCGGAAACATATCGGCAGCCAGTGTAACTCCTTCAATACAGGAGTTATATGGTCTCTCCGAGATGACCCAGAGACCAGCCTGGCTGCCGCATTCTGGACCAGCTGTAGTTTCTGGACTATGTACAAGGGCAGCCCCACATAGAGCACATTACAGTAATCCAGTCTGGAGGTTACCAGCAGATGTACCACTGTTTTGAGGTCGTCTATCTCAAGAAATGGACGCAGCTGGTGTATCAGCCAGCTGGTGACAACCACCAGATTGGATGGCTTTAAGAAGGGCTTAGATACATTAATGGAGGACCAGTCTATCAACGGCTACTAGTCGGAGGGCTATAGGCCACCTCCAGCCTAAGAGACAGGATGCCTCTGAATACCAATTGCAGGGAAGCAACAGCAGGAGAGAGGTCCTGCCCTCAGCTCTTGCCTATAGGCTTAGGAATGTAGGAACATAGGAAGCTGCCATATACCAAGTCAGACCCTGGGTCCATCTAGCTTGGTATTGTCTACACAGACTGGCAGCGGCTTCTCCAAGGTTGCAGGCAGGAATCTCTCTCAGCCCTACCTTAGAGATGCTGCCAGGGAAGGAACTTGGAGCCTAGATGCTCTTCCCAGAGCGGCTCCATCCCCTGAGGGGAATATCTAACCATGCTCACACTTATAGTCTCCTATTCATATGCAACCAGGGCAGACCATGCTTAGGTCATGCTTGCGACCACAAGACCAGTTCTCAGAGGCATCGGCTGGGCCCCTCTGTGAAGCGGGATGCTGGACAAGCTACGTTCTTCAGTAGCGCATGACCTTACTTGCAAGGCACATGGCGAAGAGTTTTGTAAATAACCTTCCCGCATCTGCTGCAGCCTCAGAAAGACCGGCCAGTCTCAGGACCTGCTGTGCCACTCGGGGACCTAGGAAGGAAGTGAAGGGTGGCGCAGCTGGCAGAGAGTGAGGCAGCAGCGGCCGCCAGGCAAAGAGGCCCAGCAGCCCCCGAGGCCGCCTGTCTCCTGCTCCCCCACCCCGTCTGTTGCAGGCACAAGAGCGGGAGGAGAGGGCGGGTGGAGGTCCTCCTGGGGAGGTGTTGGATGCCGGAGGAGGAAGTGCCGAAGGGGCAACAGGCAAGGCAGGGAGCTTCCCATGTCCCAACAGATGGAGACTCATTTGCACGCCTGGGGGGCAAAGTTTTGGAGCTCCTTCTGGCAAGGCCTGCTGGCAGCTTGGCCAGTCCATCTCTGCTGGCCCAACATGGCCACACAGGCCTAGTGCTGCTGACCTACCTCGCAGAGCTGTTGTTGCTGTATAGGGGATGTTTTGGCTTGGTGCTGGTGTGGATACCCTGCCTGCTACAGCCTGGGTGAGGGGGGGCAGCAGAGGTGCTGGGATGGCCTTAGGGATTGGGGCGGGGTGATGGCTGCCCCAGAAAAGAGACCCCCCGCCCCCTTCCTCCTCCTGGAAAAGACGGTAGCCCGTCTCCATTCGAAGGCGCCTGCCATGTGCCTGGCAAGCGGAGGTTGAGCGCTTGCGCTGTGTGGCCACCAGGTGGCGCTCCTCTCCCACACATGATGGCAGGAGAGGGTCCAGTTCAGGCTGAAGTTCTTCGATGGACAAGGAGGAGGAACTCCCCCCTCGGAGCCTGGGTGTGGGCTGCAGGGGTGCTGTGGCTTTTTTAGCATTGCAAAAACCTCCTGAGCAGTTGGGAGGGGAGGTGTGTGCTGTATGCTGTCCACTAGGAACCTTTTGCAGTTTGTGTGTGTGAACCTTTGTCCCAAGGGGAATCCTGTAGAGAGTGTGGGAGATGAGTCCAAAAAGGGAGGGGGGGGAGGAAAATGGTGGAGTTGTTGCTGAATAAACCTTCCGTTCAATCTACAGAGGATTCCCTGGTGTGTGAGAGAGAATCAGCTAGAAAATGTCTGGCCACAAGATTTTGAACCAGCGAAGTGTGTGAGCCTGCAAAGCTTGTGGATGTTTCCGCAGCAGCAACTTCATTGCATGGCGTTCCTGGGCCTAAATTCCTGCACTGCTTCCTAGTATCTCTGCTGGTGGTGGTGGTTTCTCCAGCTTTCTGACCTGCACAACCCCTGAAGGGACTTTTCCCTTATCCATCCCGGACGCTGTTGTTCCCCGGATGCCCACTGCAGCATGGCCCAGGGCCCCCCGCCCACACACACCATTTTTCTTGTCCACCCAGGTGGAGACCCTGCTCCTCCCTGGAAACACTGGAGCTCCTTTTCCTGCAATTACCTCCCCACCATACAGAGCCCTGATTCTACTCCAGCAAAGCAGAAGGCTGTGTTGCTTCACTGCCTGGGCCCTGGAGGCCAGAGAATATATTCCGTAACCATCTGCCCTTTCCTGCCAGTTCATAGGGAGCTGCTCTTCAAGCCTGAGATGATCATTTCAACCCGACTTTGAATGTGATGGCTGGACGTTACAAGTTCTATTCTAGATCCCAGCTTTCTGGTGAATCTATCGACTGGTATATTACAGCATTGTGTGCCTTAAGTGTAACCTGTGAGTTTGCCAACTTTACTGATGAAATGATCAAGGATCAGATTGTTATGAGAACAAACTGTGTGAAGAACTGGAGAACCTGATGATGGGGCATCCATAGGCTGATCTGAGTGCTGATTTCTCGAATGTTTTTGCTGATACTCCTGGCACTGCCATACAGGTACATTTCAAACATGAAGTTCAGATGAAGGCCAATGCAATACCTGCACAACACGAAGTGAGGAATGTATCCATAGCGTTGTGCCACCCACTTAGAGAGGAGCTCTTAAGATTATAGCAGGCTGACATCATAGAGCCTGTTGAGTCGTCAGAAGGGGTCTCTCCCATTGTTCTTGTGCAGAAATCAGAGGGCACACTTCAAATGTGCATAGATTTAAGAGATGCCAGTTCCAACATGGTAGTGGATTGTCATTCATTACCCAATATCAATGAAATGCTGCTTACTTTGAAAGCAGCCTCAGTTTTTCAATTTTCTAACCCTAACCCTAAACCCCTTTCAGTTCAACTGACTGCCCTTTGGTTTAGCCTCTGCAGCTTCTAAACTGACAGAAGTCTTAAGAAAACTCCAACAACACGAACTTACTTTCTGCAGAGAAATGCCAGTTTTGCACAGACGAGGTGATGTACTTGGGACACACCATATCTCAGAGTGGCGAACATCCCAGAAAAGACTTGGTGAAAGCTATTTGGGAAGCACCAGAGCCACACAAGAAGGATGCACGTGGATCATTTTAGAGTATTACTCTAAATTTGTTAGACACATTGCCTCCAGAGTTGCTCCATTGCGGCTTCTTTTAACATAGGAACATAGGCTGCCAAATACTGAGTCAAACCATTGGTCTATCTAGCTCAGTATTGTCTACCCAGACTGGCAGCGGCTTCTCCAAGGCTGCAGGCAGGAATCTCTTTCAGCCCTGTCTTGGCGATGCTGCCAGGGAGGGAACTGGGAACCTTCTGCTCCTCCCCAGAGCGGCTCCATCCCCTGAAGGGAATATCTTGCAGTGCTCCCTGTAACTGGGCATGTAACTGGGATGCATCCATCATGGCAAGTTTTCTGACTATCGAATCGGCCATTGCTGAAAGCCCTGCTCTCATTTCTTTTGACACCAACAGGCACACTATTGTAATCACTGATGCTTCTGAATATGGTTTGGGTGCTGCCTTGACCCAGCAAAAAGTGGTCAGGGAAGATACAGTTGCCTTTGTTTCCAGAGTGCCGACTACTTCAGAGAAGATACGAATACGATGAAGAATACGATACGCCAACAAATACATGGATATTTAGATACCACTTTTCCACAAAGTTTTGGAAGTGGTTTACATAGACCGAAACAAACAAACAAACAAACATTTATTCTTTCATTGAAAAAGAGGCTTACTTGAGGGGCAGAAAATTCATTTTACGGCCAGACCATAAATCCCTATCTGCTTTATTTACCACCTGGGGATCAAGTCGAGCAACCCCAAGAACAGCCAAATGGATCACCAGACTTTTGGATTTTGATCTCCAGGTGGAATATCTGCCAGGGCTTCTGAATACAAGTGCAGATTGTTCACCTCGGCTTCCACTTCCAGGCCAAGAGGAGATCCCAGAAGACGAGGAGGAGGGAGCAGCAATCTTGCAAATGGCTCCGTCCACTGATGGAGTGATCACGTCTTCTGAATGGAAAGTGGCCTCAGTACTGCTCTGAAACCTCACTCAACTAATGGCTGGCTGTGCAGAAACAAGGGAACTGCACATCTTCAGCCAGACACGCACGTGGTGAGTCTGAGCTGTCCCTTCTTGCTGAGCTGCTGGTGCTGAGGACCGGTCGTTTGGTGGTGCCGACCTCCTCCTTACAAGCAGAAGTGATCAGAATTGCCCATGAAGGTCACCCGAGTGAGGAAGTCCGCCCCAGTACCAAAAGGAAAGACGTTTGTAGTAGCCTTGACTGGTGCTCAGTGTGGTGCCTGTTTATATTCGTAGTATATTTTGAATTTGCTTCAGTAGTACTTGTGTTGAAGGGAGGAGAGCTGGTCTGGTGGCAGCAAGCGTGACTGGTCCCCGTAGCTAAGCAGGGTCTGCCCTGGTTGCATTTGAATGGGAGACTTGATGTGTGAGCAGCACGGCAAGAGATTCCCCTCCGGGGATGGAGCTGCTACTCTGGGAAGAGCCTCTAGGAGGTTCCCAGCTCCCCTCCCTGGCAGCAGCATCTCCAAGAGAGGGCTGAGAGAGACTCCTGCCTGCAAGCCTGGAGAAGCCGCTGCCAGTCTGGGTGGACAATCCTGAGCTAGATGGACCAAGGGCCTGACTCTGTAGAAGGCTGCTTCTTATGGTCTTCCCACCTGCTATCAACTTTCCTGTTTTCCCCCTGTAATTCTACGGCGGGGTGTGTGTGTTAAGGGGGTGTGTGAAAACCGGCTCAGATCCGAACTGGTTCAACATGGATTTCTCTTCGAAACTGCCCAGTTCGGGCATCTTCAGCCCTTTCCGGGCCTATTCCCTGGTGCAGCGGCCATTTTGGAGGCCGCCACACCTGTGCAGTGGGACCCTGTGTGGCCTGCAGGGTGCAGGTGTGGCGGCCCCCCAAGTGGCTGCCGCACCAGGGAATAGGCCCAGAAAGGGCTGAAGATGCCCGAACCGGGCAATTTCCAAGAGAAGGGAGGCTGGTGGGGGGAGGGGGAACCTCCGCAGACCTCCCGTCACCTTGGAGGAGCCCCTGGAGGAGGCAAGTTAGGAGAAGAAAGAGATTTTTTTTAAAAAAAGTTCGTTGAATCCCACCCCAAACCGAACCGGACCAGTGGGGTTTGAAGGGGGCCAGGACCAAACTGGCCTGGTGTGGTCTGAGTTCAGTTCAATGCGGGGGGGGGAGAAGCCCCCCTGCCCCTTCTGTGGTGGCAAAGAAGGCGTGACTGCAGGTGGAGCCATCCCAGCCCCAGCAGTTCTGTGGGCAGAGGCCGTTCTGGCCGCCCTCTCTCTGGAAGGGCGGCAGCAGCAGAGCCCCAGCCTCCTCAGCGGGAGAGGCGGATGTCCACCAGGTGGGGAGGGCTGGATTGGCTGCTGTGTGCACAGCCAGCGCTGGGAGGGGCCAGGCGCGCGCTGATGAGGCTGCCGAGCTCTGCTCCCGCACGGATCTGGCCCTTGTGATGGATTGCTGCTCTTGAATGGTGCCAGCCTTTCCGTTAGCAGGCAGGTCCACAGGCTCATTGGGAAAGGCTCAGGAGGAACGCGTCTTCAGGAGCTGCTGGGGTGCCTCCTCTGGCAGCTTGGGACCTGGCCTTCTCCAGGGCTGCCCCAGGACTCTGGAATGTCCTTCCGAATAAAATCAGAGCCTCCCCATCTCGGCTGGTTTTTAAGGAACAGCTGAAGACATACCATTTAAAGTTGAGTTTTATGTTGCGTTAATTATTTTAATCATTTTAATGTTTTATTATTGGTGCTTTCAAATTGATTTTCATGTGTAACCCCCCAGGGCTGTGTATGTTGGGCAGGATAAATAACAATACACAAAATGAAATGAAATAATTAAACAAAGGGCTCTTGCAGACCACACCCCGTTTCTCCAGCCAACAAGTTCCACACCTGGCAGTGGTCTAGCAGCTGTGACTGTGAAATGTCTCACAGAATCATGGAATTGGGGGGCTTGAGGGGACCCCAGAGGTCTTCCAGTCCCACCCCTGCTTGGTGCAAGCATCTCCTGCAACCTATCTGAGTGATGGCCGTCCAGCTTCTGTTTTGAAAATCCGCTGGGAGGAGGCCCACCGCTCTAACCGGCTCTTGCAATGAGGAAGCGCTCCCCAAAGCCCACCCTGCATCTGCTGGCTCTCCCCCCCCCCGCGCGCCCCACTGGTTTGGGTCCTGCCCTCAGGAGCCACAGAGAGCACATCTGGGCCGTGTTCTGTGTGACAGTCCTCCAGCTATTGGAGGAGAGCTCTCATTGGAGGGGCAGGATAGGGCTCCTGTGAACATGGGGAGAAAGCCTGGATATTTGATCACCGCTTCGCGATCTACAATCAACCCTTCCTGAAATCGAGTGCAAGTGCCAGCACTTCTCCAATTTGGGGGAAGATCGGGTGAGAATGGCTGAGACGCAGCAGACTGAAGATGGTCTTTGCGACAGAAATCGGCTGAAATGGGTGCCATTTGGTGCTGGCAATGGAGACGGCAGAAGGGCTCTCTCTCTCTCTCTCTCTCTGGCCCATTCCGCCCCATCCTCTCCCTTTAGTCTTCTCCAGGCTCAACACCCCCAGTTCTTTGTAGGATGGTCTACAGTGCTTACTGCTGTGTGCCTACCAAGGGCAAGCAGGCATCTCAGGAGGAGGGGGGAGCAGGGAGGGGCCAAGCCCCCCCCCCAGCTGGCCACGGTGAGGTAGGCAGCTGGCAGGAGGTGAGGGGGTGGCATCTCCCTCAGGGACCGATGATTAGCAGGGAGGAATATGCCCGCTCTTCGTCCACCCATTTGGCACCTCCTCCCTGCTCCAGCCAATGAATGGGTCCCCTGCCTGATCTCTCCCAGCCCCTCACTGTCTTGGCTAACCTCCTCTGAGCCGGCTCCACTTTCTCAGGCTCCTCCTTGAAACGTGTGGCCCAGAATTGGGCACAGTATTGCAAGTGGGGCCCGGCCAGCACACTAGAGTGGAATGCTGACATCTTGTGATCTGGACACTCAAGGTTGCGTTTGCTTTTTATGCTGCTGCATCACACTGCTGGCTCATGTTCAACTTACGGTCCATGTACTGCTCTCTCCCCCACATCCTATATTTCTGCCTTTGGTTTGTCTTACTAAAATGCTGAACGTTACATTCGTCTCCCCTGGACTTCATTGGGTTGGTTTTGGCCCAGTGTTTGAGTCTGCACAGATGGTTTTGAATCTTGATTTTGGCCATGCTCTCACAACTGTGTTAATCCTGGTTAAATGGGGTTGACTGGCATTAGTGCGATTGTGAGAACCTGTGTGCGGCGGGAATCCTGGCTACGATCCACAGCATTAACCAGGATATTGGATCTACTGTAGGATCAGTTCTGAGTTAGTCATCTGCCTGGTTGCCCTGATCAAGATCCCTTGGTTATATGAGCTCTCACCCCACGCCAAGCCGGCTACCTGGCAAGCCTTCCATTGAGGCCCATGCCCAGAGTGGACCCTTCCCGCTGACGCTCTAACCTCCCACCCACACTCTGTGGCCTGAACACCTTCTGGCTGCGTGAGCAGAAAACTGTGCTCCTTGTGATCATTGGCTGGAGCAGGGAGGAGGTGCCCGGTCCCTGAGGGAGATGCCACCCCCTCACCTCCTGCCAACTGCCTACCTCACCGTGGCCAGCTGGAGGCAGGGGACATGCCCCTGGCAGGCACAACAGTAAGCCCGGTAGACAGTGCTGCCCAAGATGGCCTGGGCCCCACGGAGCTGCCTAATCCGACCAGGCTGGGCTGCCCGATTGCCTGGCCTGCCTGGCCCTCTAGCCCTGCGCCTGGTGGACAGCCACCCTCTGGGTGCTTGCTTGCCTCCCCCCTCCCTACCGGGATGATCCGGGGCTCAGCCAGGGCACAGCCCAGGGGGTGGGGGGTGGGGTGGCCCTGTGATTGCGGGGGGGGGGGCGGCTGCAACCGCCACTCGCCCCAGAGGCTGCCACTGCGTGTGGGGTCAAAGCCCTCTGGGGTTGCCCAATGCAGCCAAAGCCTCTCAGGGCTGCTTTGGCCATGGGAAGGAGGCTGGTGCCATGAGGGAGGCTGTCCAGGGTGAGGGCAGCACTGCCAGGAATCCATCCGGGGCCCTAGAAGCAAGTGGCTCCTCCTGGGATTCCCTCCCCTGAGTGGAGTCACTAGCTGGGATGGGGGGGCCGCGGGGGGCCTGCACCACAGCAATACTGGCCACCTGATGGGCTCATCCCGCCGATCCTGGTTCAACTCCAGGGGCCAGGAAAAGAGTTGTGGGGACGCAGCCGCTCTCTTCTAAGGTCCTAGCAAGAACCCCCTTTGGGTCATCTGCACATTGAACAAGTATCCCCTCTACTCCATCATCATCATCATCATCATCATCATCATCATCCAAGTCATTTATAAGCTGTTGAACAACACTGGTGGGCGCAGGACAGGGGCCGTTCACTCACTTGCTTATTTACTGATCAATCATATTGACAGCTCTGGGATCCAATGAAAAGAGCCAGCGTATCTCTAACACCATGCTGGTTTTAGACCAACCCGGGGTTGAGTTTCCCCCTCCAAACTGGAGGTTCCTCCTCCTGAAATAGGTCTGATCTTGCATGCTCTGTTTTGACCTGGTCACCTGTTGTGAAACAGGCTTTAAGGCCAGAGCTCTGACCCTTTGTGGAGGACCCTCTTGGGTTCTGCAACTAAGCCCTTGCATGATAAATGAACTGTGACTGGCATTAATATGCACAAACCTCCTCATGACTGTAAAAAGAATGAAAATGCTGGCAGGGTCAAGAGTTCATGCCTGCTGGTTTCTTCGTTTCACTTTGAGAAAGAACGGTTTGACAGTTTAATTTTGGAGGGGAGGGACATTTTTTTAAAACTGAGTAACTTTGTGTTATACGGATTGGATGCTTTAAAAAGAACTGTTGGGACAATTTGTGTATGAGTTTGGCTTCGGCTGTCAGAGTGGAGAGTCTGCCGTTGCAAGGGCTGGGCGAAGGAGAGAGAGGTCAGGAGGAGGAGAGGCAGTGCAGCCAAGACGCTACACGTTGGGGAACTGCAGGAGCTGAGTCCAGCGGAAGAACTGCTAGAACTGTTAGCCCAGATGGGGAGAGGAGTCGGTGCTGTGGCGATAGCCAGAATCACTTACAGAGGGTGGGGGGCTCTCTGGGAGGGGCTGAAGTCCCAGAAGGACCAGGCTGGATTGAACCTCAAGTCTGTCAAGGTGACCCAGGCCGGAGACCGCACCAGGAACAAGCCAAGTTGCTGGCAAAGGAAGCCAAGCCAACTGTGTTGGCTCAGTGCCTCAAGGCTGTCAGGACCTGGATGGGCCCAAACAATCTCAGGCTCAATCCCTCCAAGACCGAGTTACTCTTGTTCAGGCTGAGATCTGGCCAATTGCCACGTGTGAGTTTATCTCTTGACGGGGTTGTGCTTCCCTTGCGAGGGACGGTTTGTGATCTGGGGGTCCTCCTTGACTCGCAGCTCCTGCTTGAACAGGCCGTGGCCAGGGGTGCCTTCGGCCAGCTTCGGCTGGTTCACCAGTTACGGCCTTTTCTCGACCGGCAGGCCCTGGCAATGGTAATTCATGACTTTGTTACCCCTCACTTGGATTACTGTAATGCGCTCTACCTAGGGTTGCCTTTGAAAACGATGCAGAAGCGTCAACCAGTCCAGAATGCAGTGGCCCACCTTCTAGCGGGTGGCCGTAGTGGGTGGTCGTAGATTTTATAGCGCCAGATTTTATAGCGCCACACCTCTTTTATGCTCGCTGCACTGGTTGCCTGTTCTCTTCCAGGTCCAATTCAAAGTGCTGTTCTCACCTACAAAACCCTTATGGGCTCAGCACCTGTATATCTCCATGATCGCCTCTCTCAGCCAGTTGTATCCTGGCCTTTGAGGTCTTCTCAGCTGGCCCTCCTTAGTGTCCTGGGCCCTGGTGTAGGGCATGGTGCCTGGGCCTGCAGGAGGGCCTTCTCTATGGCCGCCCCTCTTCTTTGGAACACTCCCCCCCCCTCCAGATTTGTTCAGCTCCCCTCCCAGGCTCCTTTTAAGGCCCTTCTTCAGACCCACCTTTTTCACCAGCCTAATAATAATAATAATAATAATAATAATAATAATAATAATAATAATAATAATTAATAAATGCAATAAGAGCAAAAGTCAAAAAAATCCACCATAAACAGCAAGTGCCGCCTTTGTAAAGAAGCAGATGAAACCGTGGACCACCTGATCAGCTGTTGTAAAAAGATCGCACAGACTGACTACAAACAAAGGCATGACAAGGTAGCAGGGATGATACACTGGAACATCTGCAAAAAATACAAGCTACCTGTAGCCAAACATTGGTGGGACCATAAAATTGAAAAAGTTGAAGAAAATGAAGATGTAAAAATATTATGGGACTTCCGACTCCAAACAGACAAACATCTGCCACACAATACACCAGATATAACTGTAGTCGAGAAGAAAGAAAAACAAGTTAAAATAATCGACATAGCAATACCAGGGGATAGCAGAATAGAAGAAAAAGAAATAGAAAAAATCACCAAATACAAAGATCTACAAATTGAAATTGAAAGGCTGTGGCAGAAAAAGACTAAAATAATCCCAGTGGTAATTGGCGCCCTGGGTGCAGTTTCAAAAGACCTTGAAATGCACCTCAACACCATCGGGGCCACAGAAATCACCATCAGCCCATTACAAAAAGCAGCTTTACTGGAAACAGCCTATATTCTGCGACGATATCTACAATAACAACAGCAACGACATTGACAATAAAATTCAGCCATCCCAGGTCCTTGGGAAGGACTCGATGTCTGGATAAAACAAACCAGTCAATAACACCTGTCTGACTGTGTCAACAAGAAATAATAAATAATAAATAATTGTTGTTGGTATAGTTATTGTTCACCACCTAGAGTCTTTGGAGGAGGCAGTATGTAAGAAGATTTTAACAAAGAAAGAAATAAACAAACCGCAGAGGACTCTGTATTAGGGACCCGTTTCGAAGAGTTTAGTTGGATGGGTTTTTCCAACCATTTCTTTTCTCCTTTATGCTCTTATGGTAACTGTTTTGTTTTCTAAGTATGTGCTGCATAAAGAAACCAACGAGATAATGTTTTAAATTGACTAATATTTTTTCCAAAGTAAACTTTTTTACATTTAAAGATTAGAAGTGGTTGTTGGATGGTCTCCACCCCCCACACCTATAAGCCTTTTCACTCTACAGAGTGTTTGTTTTGGTTATTTGGGTGGGTTAGGGTCAAAGGTGTCAGGCCTGTTGTAGCAGACCCAGTGGACTGTCCACTCGGTGGCCAGAGGAGGTTGCCCTGAGCCAGAAAGAGACAAAGACTGTCAGTCAGGCTCTAGTGGGCATTTTTGCCAGGATTGGTTGGCCGGGAGAAGTCCTGACTGATGCAGGTGACAAGTTCATACATGGGGAGATGGAGAAGCATTGGAGCACCCGTGGAGTGGAGTATCTTGCCCCAGTGTCTGGCCAGCACCTGACACGTGGATCAAGGGACTTTGGGGGCCACGATCCAGAAGTTCATTGAGGAACGTTCCAAGGACTGGGACACTTTGGGGCTGCCACAGCTGTTGGATGCCCACAGAGTTGTGCTGCACCTGAGCCTAGGATATTCTCCCTTTGAGCTAGTCCATGGAAGAGATGTTAGAGAGACTCTGGGACAGATGAGACGTCAGTGGGAGGGGAAGGAAACCCCCCAGGGAGAAAATGTATTGAACTTTGGGGACAAGCCCCAAAACACACTGAAAGAGACCCGGTCCCTTCTGCAGCACAATCTGTGGGAGGATCAAACAGAGCAGAGGGCCTGGCCTGGCCTACACGCCAGGGAGCGTGCTTTTGATCCAGGAGAACTGGTGTCGGTCCGCAGGCCAGCCAGGACTACAAACCCAATGCGGAGATGTGGGGGAGGGAGGGTCAAACTGCTTCTGAAGCATCAAAAGCAGTCCTCAGTAAAAACTCCACCAATGCTTCGGAGAGGGGCACTGAGGCAGAGATGATGCTATGGGGTCCAGACCAGGCCCCTCATACGGGCATGGTCCTTAACCAGAAGCAGTCAGTGTGGGAGAACCACTGGCTACAGGGGGCTCCACACAAGAAGAAGAGGAACACCGTGGCAGGTGCCTTGTCACAGGGACACTTTGAAGACTCCACTGGAACCTAAGAATGTGGGGGGGGGGGGTGGAGGCAATAGGACAAGAGAATTCCAATGCTATTTTGATATGTTATTGTTTATTACTGTTTTGTATATTTAGATAGTTAAGTTAGGAAATTGGTGTTCTAAACTCCCTGTTAAGTCAGGAGTTGTCAATTGCCCTTTCTAGGCACCTGTCTCAGTTTAAGGAGGGGAGTGTAGTGATCAGCCACCTCTCCCCTAAAGAGTTAATCGGAAGTGAACCCTGTCCTGTCCTGACTGACAGGCTGGTGAACTCCAGAACTCAGCCAATCAGCAGAGCAAGTGGGTGGGGTGGGACCTAGAGAGCCGTTGGGAAGAAGAGAAGACTTCTTTGTTAGAAGAAGCAGGCTGGAGGTACAGAGAGAAGCATGGATGGAAAGGCTTAGTAAGGAGCAATGGAGTTTTGCTCCCTCATGGTCAAAAGCTAGCCTGGAGATTTCTCTCATGGAATGACCTCTGCAGGTTCCTGGGAAACCAGGAGGGCAAGAAGCTTGAATTCTCATCCAGGATTTGGAGAGTTCAAGACAAAGGAAGCCAGGACTTTAGCTTCCGGAAGTTTAGTCTAGGAAAAGTTTGTTTAGTCAGATTTTGTGTTACTTTCTGTTTTCTTTTGTGCGCGCTTTGCATATCCCTGATTCTGGTCTATTAGTATTGATCTGCAACATAAATTAAACTAAGAAACACTAGCTTTTGCCCATCCAGCCAGGGGATTGTAAAAGACTCTGTAAGTTTTAATTGTGCTTTTGTATTTTCCTACATACCTATGAGCCAGCATAAGCCAGCGTGGTTCAGTGGTTAGACTGCTGGACTAGGACCGGGGAGACCTGAGTTCCAATCCTCATTCAGCCATGAGACTTGCTGGGTGACTCTGGGCCAGTCACTTCTCTCTCAGCCTAACCTACTTCACAGGGTTATTGCGCAGAGAAATCCAAGTATGTAGGACACTGCTCTGGGCTCCTTGGAGGAAGAGTGGGATATAAATGTAAAATAATAATAATAATAATTCCTTGCAACTGGGTAACCATGATTTTTAAAGTGTGCTGCCCCAACTTCATCTGGGGTGCTTTTTGAAGTATTCTGGTAACCTACTGAGTATTTTTACCTGTAACTAAAAAGCTGGGGAAGTCTCAGACGGAAGCAGTCGGTGGCATTTGAATAAAACTGTTTTTCTTTTTGTTCTTTTCTTTTATAAGCCTCATCCAAGTGGATTTTTAACTCAGGAGAAAGGGTGGAGGCTGAAAGGGGGCTTTTTCTCTGGTACAAACATGCATCAATCGGTCAACGGCGATGAGTTTCTCCCCACGTGTAGGCTTGCACGTGGAAGGGTTTTGGTTTTTTTAAAAAACTTTTCAAATGGCAAAAGAAAGAGAGTTTCTCCTGTGTTTTCCACCCAAACCCAGGGGTGGTGGTTGTGGTCAAGCTCTGTTGATTTGCCGGTGCTTTTGTTCAGTAACACAAGAAAATAATGTCCTCTATTCAGGACACTCAAGACTGAGTGGAAGTATCCGGCATTCTTGAGCTAAGATGGAGATCTGTGTTGCGTCACAGGTTGCTTAACCAGCTGTGAATCCACCTAATGGTAGTATAATCCTGTCCACATTTTACCATTGTGTCCACAAGAATATCACAGGAAACTGTGTCAAATGCCTTGCTGAAACCAAGATACACTATGTCCATAGCATTCCCATGATCTACTAAGCTGTGAAGACAGGCCGGGCATGAGTTGTTCTGCTTGACAGACCTGTGTTCTTCCCATGGTGGGTGGATGTACTGTTTGTTTGTATATACTGCCCCTTAGCCTCTGTATTTCATTTTAACTTTCCCTCCGTGGATCTGTTAGCAACTGATCAAGTCTTGTGGCTGATCCAGCTCTACTCCTGTTTAGTTTAGACTTGCTGTGTTGTGAGAAGGCTCTCTCTTGGGACTTTGCCCTGGAGAACTGCAGCCTGGAAAGTTTTGGCCCTGTGTGCTCCTTTCACTTCATCCATCTCACTCATTTCATCCTCACCCCAATTCAAGCCTCTTCATCCTTTGTTCCCGCCGGCCCACAAGGCAGACAGTCATTTTCTAGGCAGAACAAGCAAGACTCTGGATGAGAAGCAGACTGGTGACCCAGCACCACCAAGACGTACATCACTGCAGCTGTGGTGATGCATGTGGGGCACTTCTGAGAGCATGTGGGGCACTTCTGCATTTCTGGGCTGAATGTAATGAGCTAGTCTCTGCTTTTAAATGCTTTCATTGCCCAGGTTGTCTTAAGGACCAGCTTCACCCACAGGAACTGGTCCAAGCCCTAAGATGGGACTTGGGAGCAATGTTCTCTCTCATTTTTTTCATCTCTGTGCAGAACGAGTTTTGTTATGAGCCGCCATATCAAGGCAGTGTGTGTGCACCATGTGCATTCGGAGTGGGGCCTTCTTGATTCAACCTGAGCAGGTTCTAAAATTAACTGAGTGGACATGCAAACTCTTGTGAGGGTGTGCACATGTGCGTACGCCTCAGAGGGAACACTGCTGGGGACCCTCTCTCTAGCCCACCTTTTTGGGCCATCTGATTGGTGGGATCAGGTGCGAGGCTTTCCAGGTGCTGCTGGCACTGGGGCTGAGAATTTCCAGCCCCAAGAAGAGCTAACAAGCTTCCCGTCTTCTCACCTTGAAATGAGCTTGGAACACCTTTTTAAAATCCCAATAGGAATTTGATGTTGATCTCTCCTGTTTAATCATCTGCTGCTTGCAGGTCATTTTATGCTGGTCTTAGTGATGTTGATTGCTCTTATGGTTGCATTTGTCTTACTGATTTCATTTTTTAATGTATTATTTTTTAAAATGTTTTGATTGTTTTAATTAATGTGGAGTAGAAATTGATAGAATTCTCCTCCTCCTCCTCCTCCTCAATGACATCTCTGCTTTTCCTGAAGCTACAGCGTCTACAACTGAACACCAGACTATTTCAAATTGCTTTACTTAAGCAAGCAACAATGTTCAGCAAGGTTTAATTAATTTTACTAAGGCCTTTCACACCATCATCTGGGGTGGTTTGCTGGAGGGAAGAGTTCCTACTCTGATCCCCAGAGATGAGCAGAGTCTCTGTTTGGATCTGCAAGCTCACTAACCAAAAAATCACTGCAGCCATGGTCTCCATTATGGAAAAAGGGTGCTGAGTCCTCCATGGATCAAGGGAGTTATCCCAGAATGCATTGTGTTCCGAGAAGAGAGGCAGCCCTCAGTGCACTGAGCTCTCCTCTGCTTGGTCCCTCTAGCTGCTGTACTCTGTGACAAACATAGCTGGCACCTGCTGGGAGCTGCAGGGGAAGGGAAGTGCTGACACACAAGCAAACGCCGAGGTAGGGCAGCTCTTCTTTTGACCCCGTCTTGATAAACGCTTGATAAACTCTTTGTACTTGAATGCCCAAGTAGTGTGAAATGTTGCCAAGTCGCTTGACTTCCACATCTCTGTTCAGATGATGCATTATTTCCTTGCTGTCATCTGAATTCTCATAGGCAAGAATCAAATCATCAACAGATGCCAAAATGTAAGTCCATTTGCCATCTTTGCATTTCGTGTACAGGCAGGGATCCGCTTCACTTCTTTTGAAGTTTGCTTGAAGCAGCATATCATTTAGTTTTATGTTCCATGCTCTGGCAGCCTGTTTTAAACCATAAATGCTCTTTTGCAGTTTGCATACAAGGTCCTCCTTTCCTTTCTCTAAGAAACCTGGTGGTTGTTGCATGTAAATGTCCTCTTCTAGTTCCCCATGCAAGAATGCAGTTTTCATGTCTAGTTGTTCAACATGCATTTCTTTGCTAGCAGCAATACTTAACAGAGTCCTTACTGTGGTATGTTTAACCACTGTCTCATCATAATCTTCTCCATATTTCTGTGAATACCCTTTCACTACTAATCTAGCTTTGTAGCGCTGAATCTCACCATCAGCATCATGTTTGAATTTGAAAACCCATTTGTAGCCTATGACTTTCCTTCCTTGAGGTAACTTAGTAAGAGTCCAAGTTTTGTTTTTCTGTAGAGCCTCAAGCTCTTCAATTGCAGCTTGTTTCCACTTCTGGGCTTCTGGTTGTGGTAGCTGGGATATTTCCTCCCATGATGAGGGTTCTGGTTGTTCTGCCGTTCTTGCGAGGTAGGACAGTCTCGAAGCTGGAACACCTCTGTTTGAGTGTGTTGATCGCCTCACCTCACCCTCTGTGGTCTCTCCCATTATCTCAGGTGCGTCTGGTGGATCGCTGGGGGTCTCTGTGTTGAGCGTGGTTGGATCTGGATCTGCTGTCTCCTCCTCCTCAATTCCTCTGAGATCAGGAAGCATAATCCAGTCGTCAGGGTGTTTGGTCTGGTTGCTTGCTTTGGTGTAGGCCCCCTCTGAAGATGTAGCTCTTTCATTTTCATCAAAATACACCGATCTGCATTTGGTTATCTTGTTGGTGTCAGGATCCAGAATTCTGTAGCCTTTGGATTGTGCTGAGTAGCCTACAAAAATCCCTTTTGTGGCCCTAGCCCCTAACTTATTCCTTTTTCCTTTGGGATGTATGAGTAAGCCATGCTTCCAAAGACATGCAGATGCGTCATGGATGGCTTATGACCATGCCAAAGTTCATATGGTGTTGTTCCCACAGGCTTTGTGTGCATTCTGTTTTGTATGTATGTAGCAGTCATGATTCCTTCTCCCCAGAGATTCTGTGGGAGGTGTGCGTCAGCAAGCATGCATCTTACCATATCCAGTAGGCTTCTGTTCTTTCTTTCTGAGACTCCATTTTGGGACGGGCTGTAAGCTACAGTGGTTTGATGTATGATTCCATGTTCTCTCGGGAACTGTTGTGTGGCGCTGGACATATACTCTCCTCCATTGTCTGTGCGCGGGATCTTTGGATTCCACCCAAATTTGTTCCTTGCCATGGCCACATAGTCCTGGAGTTTCTCCAGCATCTGTGATTTCTCCTTTAGTAGAAACACAACTGAACATTGTGAGAAATCATCTGTGATTGTTAAGAAATATTTTTGATTACCTAAAGTAGCTGGTAGTGGTCCAGATATATCACTGTGGATAAGCTCCAGGGGTCTTCTGGTCTTCCTTTCACTCTGCTTAGGAAATGGCTTGTTAACTGCTTTCGACTCAAGACAACAAACACAGTTAGTCACAATGTTACATGGTACAAAATCAATGCCATTAGCTAATCCCTTTTCCTTCATGTTCTGGGTTAACTCACAGCTCCTGTGTCCCAGGCGTCTATGCCACAGTTGCAAGCAGTTTTCATGCCGGCATGAAAGGTTCACTTCATTAGGCTGGTATGCTTCAGGTTTGGACCAGGTTGGTCTCTCTCTGTCTGTCTTTGATACAGGCTGCTCCTATACACTGTATAGGCCTTTGCATTTAGAGCCTACAACGCAAACTTCTCCATTCTGGGTAACAACACATTGTCCATTTTTAATATACAGTTCACAGCCTTGTTTCTCTAGCTTGGATATTGAAAGCAAGGAGCTTTAGAAGTCAGGGATATACAAAACATCTCTCACCAAAAAACTCACTAATTGATCCATCCAATAACTTGCAATACAAAATTCCTTCGCCTTTCTTCTTTGCTTTAATTGTAGTATTATTGCCCAAATAAACAGTCTCTTCAGGAATATCAGTTCAGTATAGAAACCTAAATTATTTGAAATATGGACTGTGGAAACTGTGTCCAGGATAAACTTTTCATCAACTTTGCATCAGGCAAACATTAAAAATTTTATTTGAATATCTTTCTGTAAAGTTGGTTTTCTTTGTCTGATCCTTGGGACAGTTCGCCACCTTGTGGCCAAATTGGTTACACAGAAAACATCTAAAGACATTAGTCCCAGTTGGCCTCATTCCAGGAGCAGTCTCCCTGCTGGCGGTCATGTGACCTCTCTCTCTGGACTGAGTTTCCTTGGCAACCAAGCCAGACCTCTTTGTATGCAAATGTGGGGGGGGACCATGCGGTTTCCTCTTGCAGCATTCCCTCCCCACCTTGGGTTTCCTCTTGAGTGACCAATTGTTGCTTTAAGAGCAATGTTACTTGCCAATTCACTTTCATCGTGAGAGTTCAAAACTTTTCTTTTGCTTGCCTCAGAAGATATCGTTTGCACTGCTTCCTCAAAGCTTAGAGTGGTGTGGACTTCTAATTGGCCGATTATATTGCTATAGTGGGGGGGGGGGCATGCTTAGGAACAGAGCTTCCAGCTTCTGACTCTCTGTAAATTCCTCCCCTGCCGCTTTAAATTGAAAAAAGAAATCTTCCAGCAATGCTACATATGTGGCAAAACAGTCCCCGTCTTTATACTGGAGATCCTGCATTTTTTCTCTCAAGTTAAAGGTGTATGCCTACCCCTTTTTCATATGCAAGGAATCTAGCTTGTTTAGCATTTTCCTTGAGGTCTCAAGATCACATATGGTGTAAAGGTAATTTTTACTCATAGAAGCAGCAATCAAAGCTTTCTTTTTAAAATCCTTGAGCAGCCAATTCTCTCTAGCAGTCTTCTCAGCAGCTGTGGTTCCTTCTGCCGGGGGTGTGTGTGTCCTCCTCAGTTACTTTCTCGAGTCCTTCAGTGCGCAATGCAAGCCTCAGTCGGGTTTTCCATTCCAAATAATTGTCTGCGTTCAGAATAGTCAGCCTGAGCTTTCCCTCTAGGAAAGTAGCCATCCTCACTGGCTCTGAAAAAGGCAGTTACTGTAGATTAGCAATTCAAAGTGTCCACGCTAGATCTCACTGGATCTCCTGGAACAAACCTAACTCTCTAGTTGCAGTACACGCAGCTCAAAATACTGGGCTCCCATAACCTGTTGGGAATTCTCTTTGTTGAGAGAAACCCTTTTTCATTATAGCAGAGTGCACAGAGGCACAACACAGCAGAATTTACTTAGGCATGCTTGTGTGCTGAGAGTAAAGTAACTTGGGGCCAATTCATAGTTTCAAATCAATACAAAAGGCATTTATTAAGGAACTCCATTCTAGATAGGAAAGTGAGGATTTAGGATCTCTAATCTATCTATCTAGCTGGATGCAGATGGATTCTGCATCTTCTCTGCACACATGGTGCAGGGAGAGGAGCTTGCCATGCTGCAAGGTAGAAGGAACAGGAAGAGAAGAGAAGGAGGAAGTTAATCCCTAAGAGTACCAATCTACATTTCAAAAGGGATAGTGTCAGAGCAGTAGAGAAGGGATGACCAATGTCTTGACCCTCTAGCCCTCTGACTCACTAGTCTGTCCTCCACTGTCTGAGACAAGAGACAGCGCAAAGTCCTTAACTTCCAACAGCACTGAGGGGTCTTCACCTGGCCTGCTGAGCCCAAGTGACTCCCTGGCATGCAGGTGAGCTGTGGGCAATGAAGCAAGGGAGTCACAGCAGGATAAAGGGCATGCCCCTTTCAACCCCATGCCTGTAGGCTTCCAGCAGCATCTGGTGGGCCACTGTGCGAAACAGGATGCTGGACTAGATGGGCCTCCTTTGGCCTGATCCAGCAGGGCTCTTCTTATGTTCTTATGTAAGCAGGCTAGCAGATGGCTTGAGCAACATTGGCAGAAAACTCAGAATGAATGTGACCAAGCAAAAGCCCATATTAGGGCCTAGTCTATGGCAGTGATGGCAGCGAAGAAATCCTATTTTTCTCCCGCCATTGGGGCATCCAGTGGAGCTTTTTTGAGTGGTTTGGGGCCTCCTAGATCATCAAACAGAACCCTTGCCAGCCTGCTGTGATGAATTTGTCTTACATGTTGCAGATAAAATTTCTTGTTTCTATTCTGACTTGGATGCTAAGGTATTTGTGGCACCAGAACTGGATGTTACCAATACACTGTCTGGCCTTGTTATATTGGATGGTTTTCAGACGGTGTTGCCTGAGGAGGTGGACAGTCTCCTTGGAAGGCTGAGGCCCACCACATGCGTGCTCAGCCCTTGCCCTTCATGGCTGGTGAAGGCGGCCAGGGAGGGGCTGGGTCCATGGGTGGCGGGGGTGGCGAATGCCTCTCTGGAGCAGGGGGTGGGGCCTCTTCAGCTGAAGGGGGCATTCATTAGACCTCTCCTTAAAAGACCCTCATTGGACCCAGATGATTGAAATAACTTTCTATCAGTTTCTCACCTCCCCTTCTTGGGCAAGGGGTTGGAGGGTGTGGTGGCATCTCAGCTCCAAGCAGCTCTGAATGAATCTGATCACTTAGATCCTTTCCAGTCTGGCTTCTGGCCTGGATTTGGGACAGAAACTGCCTTGGACGCCTTGGTGGATGACCTACGCCAGGAAATAGAGGGAGTTTGGCTCCGTCAATCCTCCTGGACCTCTCAGGGGCTTTCGATACCATCGGCCATGGTATCCTTCTGGGATGTCTCTATGGGTTGACTTGGGGGCACAGTGATATGGTGGCTTTGCTCCTACCTTGAGGGGCGTACTCAGAAGATGGTGCTGGGAGACGCCTGCTCCACCCTTTGGCCTGTGGGGTGCCACAGGGATCTATTCTGTCCCCCGTGCTGTTTAACATTGACATGAAACCCCTGGGAGAGCTCATCCATGGGTGTGGGCTGCGGTGCCATCCCTATGCTAGTGACACCCTGCTCTACCTGTCTTTTAAGTCAGCAGACACCAGGGAGGCAGTGGATGCTCTGAACTGGGGCTTGGAGGCTGTTCAGACTGGATGGGGGCAAACAAGCTGAACCTTAATCCAGAGATAGAAGTGCTCTGGGCTGGTAGAATTGATCATCTGAGTAATGAGGTAAATCTAGTCCTGGGCAGGGGCAGGGGCAGGAGGAGCAGGCAAGCCTTTCTGTCCTGTGACGTTCTGCATCACGTGAAAGAAGGCAATGCATTTTCCCTGGTACAGGATTCCGTGTGACTCAACAGCTTGCACCTTCCCTAGGGAGCAACAGCGATTTAGACTGTGACCCCCTTGGGGACAGCCTGGCCTGTTTTCTGTCTAGCATGCCTGTAACAGGGCCAGGCCTTCTCTGGGCTGCCCCAGGGCTTTGGAATGCGCTCCCTGTCAAAATAAGAGCTTCTCCGTCTCTGATTGCTTTTAAAAAGACCCTTCAGACACACCAGTTTTCTCAGGATTTTAATTAAAACTAATCTTAAACTGTCCAATTGTTTTACTCTGTGAATTGTTTTTAATTTTTCTTATTCTGTGAAAGTGTTTTAATTGTTCTATTTTTGTTTTGTAACTTGGATTTTGTACACTGCCTAGATAGATCTCTCTCAGGTGTTACACACACACACACACACACACACACACACACACACACACACACACATCCTGCCAGAAGAGGGCTGGCATGCTGTTTCTCTGTGGCCAGTATGGTATCAGGCAGCGACTAACCGCCCTGCAGCTGTGCCCAGGAGCACAAATGCAAGAGAGAACCGCGAGCACCCTCTGCATTAAACGCTGACCTCCCAGGTGTGTGTCATCAGCACCCATAACATGGCTGCTGCCTCCTCCCAGAGGTGTGTGAGGATGGCCTCCCACATCCACCCCCGAGCAGGAGAGCAAGGAGGGAGCACAGACACCTGCCTGCCCCTCCTCACCCTCCTCAAGTCCAGCTCAGAGTGGCTGGCCATGCCAGGCTCACACCATCTGAGGGTGGGGTCAAGCTGGGGGGTTCTGGGTGAGCACAGATGACTGCCTCATCACAAGTGCTTTGACCACTCGGTGGCACAGCCAGGTATTTAACAACATAAGAACATCAGAACAGCCCTGCTGGTTCAGGCCCAAGGGGGCCCATCTAGTCCAGCAGCCTGTTTCGCACAGTGGCCCACCAAATGCCTCTGGGGAGCCCACAGGCAGGAGTTGAAAGGGGGCATGGCACGCCCTCCCTCCTGCTGTCACTCCCCTACAACTGATACTCAGAGGCATTCTGCCTTGAGGCTGGAGGTGGCCTGTAGCCCTCCAACTAGTAGGCGTTGATAAACCTCTCCAACATGAAGTGATCCAAATGCCTCTTCAAGCCATCCAGGTTGTTAGCTGTCACCACATCTCGTGGCAGAGAATTCCACAAGTGGATTATGCATTGTGTGAGAAAGTACTTCCATTTGTTGGTCCTAGACCTTCTGGCCATCAATTTCATGAGATGACCCCTGGTTCTAGTGTTATAGGAGAGGGAGAAGAATTTCTCTCCACTTTCTCCACACCATACATGATTTTATAGACCTCGATCATGTCTCCCTGCAGTCGTCTTTTTTCTAAACAACAAAGCCTCAGGCGTTGTAGCTTAGCCTCATAAGAAAGGTGCTCTAGGCCCCTGATCATCTTGGTTGCCCTCTTCTGCACCTTTTCCAGTTCTACAATGTCCTTTTTTTAGATGTGGTGACCAGGTCTCCACCCCAGTCTGCATCTACATATGCTTCTAGTTTTGGTTGACTGTTAGCTGGTAGCTTGAGCTTAAAGTGTGCAGTACTCTTTAGGTACCTAACAAGTCTCTTAATTGCATTCCAGTCCCTGACTGTTGGTGTTGCAGTCTTTCTGCAAAGTAAGCCAACTGCTGTACTAATATCCGGCCTAGTGAGTGTACTAATGTATAGAAGCTTACCCAATGCTTCACGATATCTGTGGTTGTCAGATAGTGGCTCAGTTTGATCTTCTTGCTTTATGTAGTTCACTTCCATTGGAGTTGGTGTAGGATTCGCATCTTCCAGTCTGAGCAGGTTTATCAAGTCTTTAATTTTCTGTTCTTGGTTGACGAGGAAACTTCCATCTTTCTCTCTTTGTACTTGAATGCCCAAGTAGTGTGCAATGTTGCCAAGTCGCTTGACTTCCACATCTCTGTTCAGATGATGCATTATTTCCTTGCTGTCATCTGAATTCTCATAGGCAAGAATCAAATCATCAACAGATGCCAAAATGTAAGTCCATTTGCCATCTTTGCATTTCGTGTACAGACAGGGATCCGCTTCACTTCTTTTGAAGTTTGCTTGAAGCAGCATATCATTCAGTTTTGTGTTCCATGCTCTGGCAGCTTGTTTTAAAACATAAATGCTCTTTTGCAGTTTACATACACAGTCCTCTTTGCCTTTCTCTAAGAAACCTGGTGGTTGTTGCATGTAAATGTCCTCTTCTAGTTCCCCATGCAAGAATGCAGTTTTCACGTGTAGGTGTTCAACATGCATTCCTTTGCTAGCAGCAATACTTAACAGAGTCCTTACTGTGGTATGTTTAACCACTGTCTCATCATAATCTTCTCCATATTTCTGTGAATATCCTTTCACTACTAATTTGGCTTTGTAGCGCTGAATCTCACCATCAGCATCATGTTGAGTTTGAAAACCCATTTGCAGCCTATAACTTTCCTCCCTTGAGGTAACTTAGTAAGAGTCCAAGTTTTGTTTTTCTGTAGAGCCTCAAGCTCTTCAATTGCAGCTTGTTTCCACTTCTGGGCTTCTGGTTGTGGTAGCTGGGATATTTCCTCCCATGATGAGGGTTCTGGTTGTTCTGCCGTTCTTGCGAGGTAGGACAGTCTCAAGGCTGGAACACCTCTGTTTGAGTGCATTGATCGCCTCACCTCACCCTCTGTGGTCTCTCCCATTATCTCAGGTGCGTCTGGTGGATCGCTGGGGGTCTCTGTGTTGAGCGTGGTTGGATCTGGATCTGCTGTCTCCTCCTCCTCAATTCCTCTGAGATCAGGAAGCATAATCCAGTCGTCAGGGTGTTTGGTCTGGTTGCTTGCTTTGGTGTAGGCCCCCTCTGAAGATGTAGCTCTTTCATTCTCATCAAAATACACCGATCTGCATTTGGTTATCTTGTTGGTGTCAGGATCCAGAATTCTGTAGCCTTTGGATTGTGCTGAGTAGCCACAAAAATCCCTTTTGTGGCCCTAGCCCCTAACTTAGTCCTTTTTTCCTTAGGGATGTATGAGTAAGCCATGCTTCCAAAGACACACAGATGCGTCATTGACAGCTTATGACCATGCCAAAGTTCATATGGTGTTGTTCCCACAGGCTTTGTGTGCATTCTGTTTTGTATGTATGTAGCAGTCATGATTCCTTCTCCCCAGAGATTCTGTGGGAGGTGTGCATCCCCAAGCATGCATCTTACCATATCCAGGAGGCTTTTTTTCTTTCTTTCCAAGGCTCCATCTTGGAATGAATTGTATGCTACGTGGTTTGATGCACGATTCCATGTTCTCTCAGGAACTGCTGTGTGGAGCTGGACATATACTCTCCTCCATTGTCTGTGCACAGGATCTTTGGCTTCCACCCAAATTTGTTGCTTGCCATGGCCATGTAGTCCTGGAGTTTCTTGAGCATCTGTGATTTCTCCTTTAGTAGAAATACAAGCGTGTATCGTAAGAAATCGTCTATGAATGTGAGAAAATGTTTGTAATTACCTATGGTTGCTGGTAGTGGTCCAGATATATCGTTGTGGATCAGCTCCAGGGGTCTTCTGGTCTTCCTTTCACTCTGCTTAGGAAATGGCTTGTTAACTGCTTTCGACTCAAGACAACAAACACAGTTAGTCACAATGTTACATGGTACAAAATCAATGCCATCAGCTAATCCCTTTTCCTTTATGTTCTGGATTGACTCATAGCTCCTGTGTCCTAGGCGTCTATGCCACAGTTGCAAGCAGTTTTCATGCAGGCATGACTGAGCAAGGTTCACTTCATTGGGCTGGTATGCTTCAGGTTTGGAACAGGCGGGTCTTTCTCTGTCTGTCTTTGATACAGGTTGCTCCTGCACACTGTACAGGCCTTTGCATTCAGAGCCTACAAGGCAAACTTCTCCATTCTGGGTAACAACACATTGTCCATTTCTAATATACAATTCACAGCCTTGTTTCTCTAGCTTGGATATTGAAAACAAGGAACTTGAGAAGTCAGGGATATACAAAACATTTCTCACAACAAAACTCATTAATTGATCCATCCAATAACTTGCAATACAAAATTCCTTCGCCTTTCTTCTTTGTTTTAATTGGAGTATTATTGCCCAAATGAACAATCTCCTCAGGAATATCAAACAGTTCTGTATAGAAACCTAAATGGTTTGAAATATGGACTGTGGAACCGCTGTCTAATATGAATCTTCCATTTTCTTGAAACAGGTACAGGCTATAATTGTGATTTAAATCTCTCTCAATAAAATCAACTCTTCTTGTCTGATTCTTGGGACAGTTCGCCACCTTGTCACCAAACTGGTTACACAGAAAACGTCTAAAGGCATTAGTCCCAGTTGGCTTCATTCCAGGAGCAGTCTCCCTGCTGGCAGTCATGTGACCTCTCTCTCTGGATTGAGTTTCCTTGGCAATGAAGCCAGACCTCTTCGTATGGAAATGTGGGGGGGGGGAATGTGGTTTCCTCTTGCAGCATTCCCTCCCCACCTTGGGTTGCCTCCTCTGGTATGGCCAATTGTTGCCTTAAGAGCAAAGTTATTTGCCAATTCACCTTCATAGCGAGAATTTTAAACTTTCCTTCTGCTTACCTCAGAAGATATCATTTCCACTGCTCTCCCAAAGGTTAGATCAGTTTGGATTTCTAATTGGCCGATTATACTGTTATAGCTAGGCGGCATGCTTAGGAACAGAGCTTCCAGCTTCTGACTCTCTGTAAATTCCTCCCGTGCAGCTTTAAATTGTGCAAAAAAGTCCCATAGTAGTCCAACATGTGTGGCAAAACAGTCCCCATCTTTATACTGGAGATCCTGCATTTTCTTTCTCAAGTTAAATGTCTATGCCCACCCCTTTTTCATATGCAAGGAATCTAGCTTGCTTAGCATTTCCTTTGAGGTCTCAAGATCACATATAGTAGAAAGATAATTTTTACTCACAGAAGCCGCGATCAAAGCTTGAGATTTTGCATCCTTGAGCAGCCATTTCTCTCTAGCAGTTTTCTCAGCAGCTGTAGTTCCATCTGCGGGGGCGGGGCTCCTCTTCAGTTACCTTTTGCAGCCCTTCAGCTCTCAATGCAAGCCTCAGTCGGATTTTCCATTCCAATGTCCTCAGTCGGATTTTCCATGTCTGGGTTCAGAATAGTCATCCTGAGCTTTCCCTCTAGGTAAGCTTTCCCTCTAGCTAAGTAGCCATCCTCATTGAGCTCCGAGAAAGGCAGCTGCTGTAGATTAGCAATTCAAAGTGTCCACGCTAGATCTCATTAGATCTCCTGGAACAGACTTAACTCTCTAGTTGCAGTACATGCAGCTCAAAATACTGGGCCCATAACCTGTTGGGAATTCTCTCTGGTAAGAGAATCCCTTTTTCATTATAGCAGAGTGCACTGAGGCACAACACAGCAGAATTTGGTTAGGCATGCGTGTATGCTGAGAGTAAAGTAACTTGGAGCTAGTTCATAGTTTCAAATCAATATATAAGGCATTTATTAGAGAACTCCATTCTGGATAGGAAAGTGAGGAGTTAGGATCTCTAATCTATCTATCTAGCTGGATGCAGATGGATTCTGCATCTTCTCTGCACACATTGTGCAGGGAGAGGAGCTTGCATGTTGAAAGGTAGAAGGAACAGGAAGAAGAAGAGGGAGAGGAAGGAGGAAGTATCCCTGAGATTAGCAATCTACATTCCAAAGGGATAGTGTCAGAGCAGTAGAGAAGGGATGACCAATGTCTTGACCCTCTAGCCCTCTGACTCACTAGTCTGTCCTCCTATGTCACTGAGACAAGAGACAGCGCAAAGTCCTTCACTTCCAACAGTTCATTGTATTTAAGAAAGACTTAAGTGCAAAAGTTCACAGCTCCTGCTCGGTACTGTCAGAGGAGAGAGAGAGAGAGAGAGCGCACCTCTCGACAGTTAAAATATTGGAGGGAAAAGGAGGTTTGATTTCATGGGTCATATTTTGAAAATGGAGGGAACTTGAGTCATGCTGATTGGGTTGTTTAAAAATGGTTGAAGAATTGTGTGTGTATAAGGTGGCTGCATTCAGCAGAGTGCAGTTCAGGAGGAGACTGCTGAAGAAGCAGTACAGTCTGGAGAAGGGCAGAGGGCAGTCAAAGCTGAAGAGTTGCCGGGCAAGCGGAGAGTCCAGTTGGAGAAGGAGTTCAAGAAGGAGGGCAGAACGGAAGGATTACTGCTGCTGGCACAGCCTGAGAGGAGAGCTGTGCTTGGGCTGCAGAAAGAGCTGTGGAATCCCTAGGAATCCCTCTGAAGGGCGGGAATCACTCACAAGCAAGGAAGAGCAGTCGGGGGCTGGGGAGGAGGAGAGCAGGACCTGCGGCTGAACCAGGGGCAGCCAGAATCGCTGGAATCCCTGGGGTGACTGCAGGGGCCCTTGCTGTGTCACGCCAGCTGCATGCATTCCCACCACATTGCATTGGTTTCCTTGTGCTCATTTGGGTTTGGGCCCGGGATACCTGAGGGACCGCCTGCTCCCAAGGGTTGCTGCCCGCTCGACAAGGTCATCTGAGGGGGCTCTGCTCTGGGTTCTGACAATGAGGGAGGCTCGGCTGTCGTGCACCTCAGACAGGGCCTTCTCTGTTGCTGCCCCCAGACTCTGGAATGCTCTCCCAGTGGCTATTTGCTCCTCAGTCTCCATCACAGCTTTTAGAAAGCATGTTAAATCGTAGCTTTTTACCCAGGCTTTTATTTGATCGTCTCTGCTGCTGCTCTTTGTACTCCGTATTGCTTTTATGCTTTTTAAATTTTTAATCAGATTTGTTTTATATTTTTAGCTTAATATTTTAATTGTGTCTTTTTTACAATCTTGTTTTTAAATTTTGGTGTAAACCGCCTTGGGATTGTTTCAATGAAAGGCAGTATATAAATTTAACAATCAATCAATCAGTCAATTTGGGGGTCGTTTGTATAACAAACTTATCAAAGAAACTATTGGGTTTATTGGAACGATCTTTAAAGTCAAGGGTTTTTTTTTGTTATATTTAGAAGTTAATAGCTTCTGTCTGTTTCTCCATCCCACGCCGAAAGCCTTTTACCACTCTACCAGGATTTTTTTTTTTTAATGCAGCAGAGGTTTGAAAGGCTGTTGCAGCAGACGCAGCCAGACTCAGCCAAAGGTCTACTGGGTGGCAGCAGTTAAACTGGAGAGTCACAGGGCAAGACAGGGAGATTTGTGACCCGTGGAAGCACAGTGGGGCGGATCCTCCATAACTTGTGGGTGGATCCTCCACAAACAAGAGATTCCAAGTTGGATACACCGGTTGGAGCCCACAGGGGTGTGGAAGACCTGTTCCCTCCAAGAGTGTGGGGTTTCCCCTCTTGCATTCACAGGGGCAGCTGGCAGAGCGAGGCCGGCCACGAAAAAGCAGAAGAGCACCCATTCTGTCTGTAGCACTGCAGGATATTTCTCCGTGGGGGACATCTCAGCTCACCATCCTTCGGGCTGGCCCTGGCTCTCTGGCTAAGGGCATTGGGGGCTGCCATTGGGGGCTCAGGCTGGGTGTTGCCAAAGAAATGCTTTCCCTGGACAGACTTGGGCCGATTTTGGCAGCGAAGAGGGACTCCCCCCAAGTCCTGGGAGTCTGGGTTTTGCCACCCACCTGGGCTCCTTTGCTTGAGCTCTCGGGCGTGCTTTGCAGAAGGAGCCATTCCTTGAAGGAGGCCAGCAGCTCCCTCGCCCTCTCGTCCTGCTCAGGCTGACTGTCAGTGGCCCAGCCATGGGCTGGCGCAGGGCTGGAGGGGCTGGGCTGGCAGGCTCCCCACTCCATCCCAAGCTCTGGGCCTACCTCCGAGCAGCAGCAGCAGCAGCAGCAGCAGCTCACGCCTTTTGAGGTGGGTGGGAAGGGAGTGCCTGGCCTGGCCAACCTTGGGGCAGAGGCTCCAGTGGCTGCTGGTTCCCAGGAGGAACAGACCCGCCTTGCCGTTGCTTCTCCCTAGAAAACCTCCATCCCTGTTTGGCCCCAGTTTCGCGTTGGGGCTGTGATGTTTGTGTGCCTTGCTGGAGTTTTCATCCTTGAAGGGCGAGCCCCTTCTCTCCAGAGCGTCACTCTCAGTGTGGGTGAGTTAGTGCGCGGATGGGTCCAGGCAGGCACATGGACGTGATGGCCCCATGAAGTGTGCAGCCTCCCTCCCCACACAGGCTGTGCCCACGGCTTCACCCTGTTGCCAGCAGATGGCAGGAGAAGGGTGTCTTTTCGGGTTACCTTTCCAAGCAAGAGGACCCTGCCTCTTGGCTTTTATACGCAGGGTGTGGACAGCCTTCAGGGAGGGGCCATGGGGGAGAGGGGCAGGCCCAGAGAAAGAGGGACTCTGGGGGCAGCGGCACCCGCCCTCCCCCACTTTCCCTGCTGCTGCAGCCAGCGAGAAGGGCAGGGAAGAGTCGGGGCTGCCCCCCCCCCCCGACACACACTGCCAGAGAGCCGGGGCTTGCTTCAGACCGGCCAGAACCGCCCCCCCCCCCCCGCAGCCCTCTCCCTGCCTGCTGCTCAGCAAGCCAGCAGCACACAGAGGCGGGCCAGGCCAGACCCTCTGCTGGCCAAGTGCTGCTGCCCGCCCGCCAGGCCTGCCGGTGCTGGTGTCTCATTAGCACGCCTGTCCCCTCAAGTGGGGAAGGAGAGCACCGAGACCTAATTGAATGTAACTAATTATTCACTCAGCAAATGCTCTGTTTAAATGGGATTGTGAGGGACAGAATTACTCATTCCAAGAAGGGGAAAGGCAGAGAGAAAACAAATAGAGGGGGATAGCAGCACGGCGGCTTCGGCGCTCCCTGGAATACCAATTACCGGATAAAGTGATTGGATAAATCTTTGTGGAGTGAACAAACTGTACCAGTCACTTACTTCTGTCCAGCTGTTATTAGGAAGGCATGAAAAATCATTCCTCCTCCCCAGCTTTGTTCCACCCGGGGGCTGCGGTGCTGTCCGTGTGTCTCTCCATCTCTCCGCGCGGCGCCCCGGCCAGGACCTCTTGGAGATGCTCCTCCAGGCAGAGGGGACGAGCTTTCCCTGGCTGCTCTGGCCCTGGCCCTGCTTCACGGCCGGCTGGGAGGACTGGGACAGCCTCCCTTGGCCCTCCCAGCCCTGTGGTTGGCGCTCTGGATCACCCAGGCCAACCCTCAGACCCCCACTTGTTCCCTTCGTTGATGCTCTGAGATGCAACTGGTCCAATGGGGATAATAAAACCGCTGTCCAGTGGATTCACAACCAGTTGGAGAACCCCGTGCAGAGAAAGGCCCTCCGCCATGGATGGTGCCTGACCCAACTGGAGGGGTGTGGCTGTGGCCCGCTGCAGGGGGCCCCTCTCCTGGGCCTGCTCCCCTTCAATACATTTGTCAAGGGCAGACAAGGGGGGGGGGAGCGGGTTCCTCATCCTACCCCTAGCCGCCTGTGGATGACACAAGCCTGGGAGGGGTAGCAGCCGCCAAGACCTCCAAAGTCAGGATTACTATTCAAAATTAGAATGGGAAACTGGGCTGAAACAAAGGGAAGTGAACAGAGACAAAAGCAAAGTTCTGCCTCTAGGCAAACAAAATGTTAACTCCAGGCATGAAGATGTAGGGCAGAGAATCCGTGGCTCGACAGCAGCACATGTGGAAGGCTGCAGGTGGGTGGATTGCCCTGCAGCACGTCACCTTCAGAATCGCGTCTGTGCTGGGAATGGTATCATCAGAACACACACACACACACACACACACACACACACACAGTGAGGCCAGGCTGAAGGGAGCGAGTGTGTTGCGCCTGGAGAAGAGAAGAGCAAGGGGCACATGGCAGGACTCCCCAAAAGACCGGAAGGGCTGTCGCATGGAAGGAGGGGGTCTGGATAAAGAGGGGTGTGGATCACTTCATGGAGGAGAGGTCTATCATCAGCTACTAGTGGGAGGGCTATAGGCCACCTCCAGCCTCCAAGGCAGGATGCCCCTGAGTTCCAGTTGCAGGGGAGTCACAGCAGGAGAGAGGGCCTGCCCTCCCCTCTTGCCTGTGTGCTCCCCAGAGGCATCTGGTGGGCCACTGTGTGAGACAGGAGGCTGGACTAGATGGGCCTCCTTGGGCCTGGTCCAGCAGCAAGGCTGTTCTTATGTTCTTATGCAGGGAAGCCAAGACTGGTCCTCTGCCGCCCAGGAGATCTAGCAGAACTAGATCTCATCATGGCTCACGTCGCTGGGGGTTAGATTTGGGCTGGACCTTAGGGGACTCAGTCCAGCCAGCCATGAGACCAGTGGCTTGGGTGGGGGGCTGGGGCCCCCTCACCGGAGGTCTCCAAACAGAGGCTGGGCAGCCGCCCGTTGGGGTCACTCTCGCTCTGGATTTCCAGCCTGGAGCCGGGGTAGATGGTGGCCCCTTCGGCCCTTCTGTGGATGCAGGCATGCTGACACTGAGCAGGAGAAGGGGGGCAAGCCCCCTCCCATTCTTACAGCTAGCTGCTAGGAGCAGGGGTGTGCTGGGTGGCCAAGGGGGCTGGCTGTACCCCCGACCGCCCCATGGGGAAATGTCGCTACTTAAAAAGTACTTGGAACAGGAGCTAGAACGATTTTCTAGGCAGCTGTAAAAATTGCTGCACAGCCCAGTCCCACTTGGTAGCCAAAGGACTGTTAAAGGAGCCAATGCCTGTCAGTGAAAGGAAGATCAGCCTCCTGAGCTGGGAAGGGCTGCCCCACCGCCAGGCAGCCCCAGGAGACCTGGCTTGGGTGGTTGTGCTCGTCATCCCCAGGGGCCTCCCCCCGCCCGCCTCTGCTTTGCACTGACTCAGGCCGCCTGCGCCTCCTCCTCCTCCTCCTCCTCTCCCCTTGCTGCTGCGGTGGCCTCGTGGCTTCCTCCTCCCTCCTGCCCTCACGAACTTCTCCTGAGGAGTCCCGGGCGGCCTAGCCAAGTGCCCCCAAGTGCCCGGCTCACAAGCAGCCTCGGCAGGCCTCCTCGGCTTCAGCTGCTGCTCCGGGAGCAGTCTCAGAGAGGAGGGGCCGAGGGGCTCTGCTCTTCTGTCCAGCTGGCCTGTCCAGCCTCCTGATGCTCTGGGGGGGAGGGGAGTGGGGCAGGTGGGGGGGGTTCCTGGAGGGAGGGGGCATCGCATGTGTCTGGCAGCTGGGCCCATCCTTGGCTCCTCCCCAAGGCCCCCTGCGCGACGCCATGGGGACCCACGTGGGGCTGGCCCCCCCAGGAGGTGGCGGCCAGGGAGGCCCCTCTCCGTTAGGGGATCTGGCGCAGAGGAGGGAGCTGCCTGCAGGAGAGCCGGGGCGGGCTGAGCGCTGCTCCCCAAACATGAAGAAGGGGGCGGCCTGCCTCCTCTGCAGGCGGGCCCAGCGATGTGGGGCCAGGCGCTAGCCGGGCTTGGCAGCCGCACAGCCGGCCGGCTTGGCAGCTTTGCGCGGGGACAATGGCTCCATTGTTGCCAGCCGTGCCGGAGGAGAATCCCCATTTCCCAGGCCCTGGCGAGGCGGCGATAGCATCGTCGGCATCATAAGTTATAACATGTGCAGCTGCTTTCTTTGCTTATTGGCTTTCTTCTGTTTATCTGTAAATAATTGCTGGGACACAAAAGGCTTTTAAGGCCGCTGAAGAGTTAGTAACTGAATTGCCACCTTATCTGCCTGGAGGAAGGCGGAGGTGGGGAGAAATATTTACTGCTGGGGATATTTGTCATCAGCAAATTACAGCCGCCTCTAATCCCGGCCTGGAGGAGGGAGGCAGGGAGGGAGAGGCGCTGATGCAGAGCCCAAAGCCGATCAGGACTGCAGGAGGCGGCTGCCCGCCTGGGCCCTGGGATCCCCACGCCCCACAGGGATAAGGGGGCTCGCCCACCCACACCCCGCCTCCAGGGCTTCCTCCCAGTAGATCTGGGGGGGTCGGAGCTTGGAGGAGGGGAGGGATGGAGCAGCTGGGAGGGACCAGGCCAGGAAAGAGCATCTGGCCGAGCCTTGCCAGGTCCCCCGGCATTGAGGGCAGCCCTCGGATTTTGACTCCTCCACCCGGCTGCTAAATTCCAGCCGGATTTACACGGATTTCAAATGCGCTGCCCGGATTGTCCGGATTTTACTCTGGATCCAATCACATGGGAGGGCAGAGGAGGAGGGGAAAGTAGAGAAAGAAAGAAATGCAATGCAAATTAGTTGCCACCTAGTTTGCATAGTATGCAGATTAGGCCACCTGGCTTGGGGGAGCTTGAATATGGCAGCCCTATAGGCTGCTGCTGGACTGCACAGCTCATTCTCGCCATCCTGGGCTCTGGGGACCCCTCCTCAGGGCAGCCTCTTTGGGAATGGTAGTCCAAGAGGCCAGGCTGTGGTCAGGAGGCAGGCAGGCTACTGGACCGCCCTGCCGGGTCCTGAGCTGTGGGCAGGTGAGGTGGGGAAGCCTCTCCATGGGGGTGGGGAGCTGTGCATGTGCCCCCCCCCACAAGCCCCCTTGAGTGCCTGCTCCAGGCTGGGCCCCCTCCCCAAACTGTGCACACACACACACACAGACACACACACACACACACACACCCAGGGCCATCGTGGGGCTGCTTCCCTTCTCTTCTGAGGATGAGGCCAGCCAAGTGGCTGTGCCTGGGAGAGGGAGGGGCTGCCTTCAGCACTCTGCTGGCCTACTGGTCCCAGAAACAAAGCTGCTTCAGAAGGGACCAAGGGGCTGCCCCCCCCACGCCCCTGCCCACAGGCATGCTGTGAAGAGAGGTGACGAGAGATCTGCTTGGGGGCTCTGCTCCACCCTGGGATCTCCCCAACCCCCACCTGGGCTCTGGCCCTGGAGGACCTGCTCCGGGCTCCGCCCTCAGGAACTCCACCCCCCCCCCACCCCAACCCCCACCCTCTCTCAGGGCTGCTGCTGGCCTCTCACCCCACACTCCTTGATCCCGCAAGGAAAGAGTCCTTGTGCTAATGGGCACTGGGGGGCACCCTTGCGCCAGGGAGGAGATCCACACAAGGCAGCCCATAGCCAGAGAGGGCTGCCTGCCTCCCTAGCACCGGGCAGCAGGAAGGGGATCCAGTGATCCCAAACAGGGGGGCTCTACCCCTAACCCTAGAAGGCAGGGGGACCCCCCCCCGCCGGCGGTGGACAAAGCAGGACCTGCCTCTGCCCAGGGCTCCACTGCTCTTGCCTTCCTTGCCTCTCCTTCATCCCATTCCTTATCCACCTTGCAGAAGCGACGTTCAGTGCTCACCTGGTCCAGTTTCAGGAGTGATTTCCCATGAGGTGCTGCTGCATCAAATACTTGGCTGGAATCCAGACAGACGCGAGCTGTTGCCCAGGAGTGGGTCTTCCTCCCAGACCCAGACGGAAAGGGGAGTCAGCAGCAGGGCTCTGCCCCCTCCCTTGGCTGCGCTCTCCCAGCTCCTTCGCTCTCCTTCCTTGGGGTGTCTCTTCTTTCAAGGGCTTAGTGACTGTCGGTGGCAACTGAGCAGGGCTGGCCTTGCCCTGAATGCTCACCAGGCAGCCAGGCAGGTCATTGTCTCTCCTCAAGAGGCTTTTGCTGCTGGGCCCTGCAGTCTGGCTGGCTGGTTCAGAAGCCTCTGGGGTGCCCACCAAGACCTGAAAGGCGGCTTGTGGTCGTGAGCAGCAATTCTCCCCCAGCTAAGCCGGTCTGCCTTGGTTTGCATTTGGACGGATGCCTACCTGCTGTCTGCTGTGGGCGGTTCCCCTGAGGGAGGGGGCCGTGGCTCAGGGCCGGGCAGAGCATCGCTTGCAACACTGATGGTCCCCAGTTCAGTCCTTGGCAGCGTCTCCAGGTACGGCTGGGAGAGGGAGAGGCCTGATCCTGAAACCCGGGAGAAGCCACTGCCCGGGAGTGTGGACCGAGGGGGCTCCACTCTAGCCCTCCTGCAGATGCTGGCCTTCGACTCCCATCTTCCCTGACTATTGGGCACTGTGGCTGGGGATGCTGGGAATTGTAGTCCAGAGACAGCTGGAGGGCGGTGGCCCTGGTGGGGACAAGAAGACTTTCCTACAAGGCTGGACCAGTAGAAGTCTGGCTCAGTAGAAGGCAGCTGCCAGTGTCCAGATGTTCTTCACTCTTCCTCTCCCCCCGGGGGGGGGGCGGTGTACACACACACACACACACACACACACACACACACACACACACACGGCATTCTGGGAGCAGGACTCCCTTGTTCCGTGCCTCCTTTCTTACAGCAACTGGAGAGGCAAAGGGAGCTCCATCCCACACGGCCTTGGAGCCTCAGTCCTCCTCCTGGCTGCCAGCCTAGCTGGCGGCTGTCACTGCAGCGATGGTCGAACGGCCCGTGAGCCCCATGCTGGCCTGGCTACAGTGGGGCTGCCGAGCTCCTTCCTCCGGGGCTGCTGCTGCTGCTGCTGCTGCTATTTCTGGGCTGCTTTTCAATAAGTCTCCAAAGCAGTTTACATAGCACAATAAGGAAGGAAGCAGGTTCCTGTCCCCTCCCCAAAGGGCTCACAGTTTAAGAAAGAAACGTAAGGTCGACACCACCAAGAGCCACTGGAGGGCTGCTGGGGACAGAGAGGGCCACTTGCTCTCTCCTGCTCCATAAAGAGAGAGGGACCCCTTTGAAAGGTGCCTCTGTGCTCAGTGAGCAGGGCTCCTGCAGATGGAGACCCCACTTTCCCAGTGGAGAGGCTGGACTGCCTCCCCCTCAGCCTGGCATCACGCAAACCCTTTTCTGCCCTGTTTTGCTGGGCCAGATCCAGCTAGAGAAGAAGCCTTCCTCCTCCTCCTCCTCCTCCTCCTCCTCCTCCTCCTCCTCCTCCTCCTCCTCCTCGCCTGCCGTTCTCTGACTTTCCCAGATGGCGCCTCTCTCCACCTTTTCCTTTTAGCCCGATTCAGAGGCTGCTTTGCCCAGTTATGCCTGCAGTCTCCCTGGTAAGGGCAGCATGTAGTCAATCGAGGCACCGCCTTGGCGATTTAAAAGCCGTTCCCGTCCTCTCCTGCATCCGCTCCCTAAGCCTTGGGGCCTGACCCTGCACAGAGGCAACTCCTCAAGTCTTGGCAAACCTGCCTCGCGGCCACGGAAGGAGAAGGACTCCAGGCCCCAGCTGGCCGCGGCCAGGCAGGGCCACCTCGGGCTCCCATCCAGTCCAGCAGAACCAGCCTCTGCTGAGGGGCTCCAAGGAGCGGCTCTTCCCCCCACCCTTTCCTCATTCACCTGCCGCCATCCACATGATCTGAACCTGGAGAGCAGACCGGATGGGTGGGGCAGAACATGACCTGCTTCAGGCCAGTTGATGGCACGGTGGGGGGGGGGGGTCGGCTGTGCTGCTGTGTGACCCAAGAGCCACCCCCACCCCCGAGGGTCTGCCTTGTGAGCTGAGCGCTGGAGCCCACGTCTGCTGCCCTGGGCTTGCTGCTGGTCCTGCTGATCTGTACCCTCTGTGGTGAGGTGTGCTTAGCTGTGTGTTTGGGAGCTGCTCCTGGGAGGCTGGATACAGGGAAGCTCTGCTCCCTTTTGCGCTGCAGAAGAACATAAGAGCAGCCCTGCTGGATCAGGCCCAAGGAGGCCCCTCAGATCCAGCATCCTGTTTCCACACAGAGGCCCACCAGATGCCTCTGAGAAGGACACAGGCAGGAGCTGAAAGGGGCGTGCCCTCCCTCCTGCTGTGACTCCCCGGCAACTGGTACTCAGAGGCATCCTGCCTTGGAGGCTGAAGGTGGCCCACAGCCCTCCGACTAGTAGCCGTTGATAGACCTCTCCTCCATGAAGTTATCCAAGCCCCTCTTAAAGCCATCCAGGTTGTTGGCTGTTACCACGTCCTGTGGCAGAGAGTTCCACAAGTGGATCACGCGTTGTGTGAAAAAGTACTTCCTTTTGTTGGTCCTAAATTTCTTGGCAATCAATTTCATGGGATGACCCCTGGTTCTAGTGTTATAGGAGAGGGAGAAGAATTTCTCTCTATCCACTTTCTTCTCCACACCATGCATGATTTTATAGACCTCGATCATGTCTCCCCGCAGTCGTCTTTTTTCTAAACTACATAGCCCCAGGTGTTGTAGCCTTGCCTCATAAGAAAGGTGCTCTAGGCCCCTGATCATCTTGGTTGCCCTCTTCTGTACCTTTTCCAGTTCTACAATGTCCTTTTTAAGATGTGGTGACCAGAATTGTACGCAGTACTCCAAGTGTGGTCGCACCATAGTTTTATATCAGGGCATTATAATATTAGCCGTTTTATTTTCAATCCCCTTCCTAATGATCCCTAGCATGGAATTGGTCTTTTTCACAGCTGCCGCACATTGTGTCGACACTTTCAACAAGTTGTCCACCATGACCCCAAGATCCATCTCTTGATCAGTCACCGACAGCTCAGATCCCATCAGCGTATACTTAATGTTGGGGTTTTTCATCCCAATGTGCATCACTTGACACTTGCCAACATTGAACCACATTTGCCATTTTGTCACCAACTCCCCTAGTTTGGAGAGATCCTTTTGGAGCTCCTCACAATCCATTTTGGATTTCACTACCCGGAAGAGTTTGGTATCGTCTGCAAATCTGGCCAACTGGCTGCTTACCGCAAAGACAAACGCAAAGAACTCATTGAGCGTCTCTGCAACTTCCATATCCTCCTTAATAATCCCTTTCACTCCCTCATTATCCAAAGGTCCAACCGCCTCCCAGTCCTTGCCAGTCTCTGGCAGGAGAGGAGAGCTGGTCTTGTGGTAGCAAGCATGACTTGTCCCCATAGTTAAGCAGGGTCTGCCATGGTTGGATATGGATGGGAGACTTGATGTGTGAGCACTGCAAGATATTCCCCTCAGGGGATGGAGCCGCTCTGGGAAGAGCAGAAGGTTCCCAGTTCCCTCCCTGGCAGCAGCATCTCCGAGATCGGGCTGAGAGAGAGACTCCTGCCCGCCACCTTGGAGAAGCTTCTTCCCTTTTATGGCGTCCTTGACATTACCTGTTATCCCTGCTGGCATCCTCCTGGACTTAGTGGTACCTTTCCCCCTTTTGCATTTGCATTTCAGGAGGGGGGGATATGGTGGTGAGAGAGGCTCAGCCCGCCACAGGGAAGGGGTGCCAGTCCCTGGCAGACTTTCTCCCGGCTTCTGGTCTGTCCCCAGCACCCTGGTAGCACCACAACTGAGGGTGCTGTTGCTTCATGATGCCAGGTCAGCAGACGAGGAGATGCACTTTGGCCCTCCAGGATTCGACCTTCCTCCCAGACAGTCCTCAGAATCACCTTTGACATGCGGCCGCAGCACGCCCACACAATCCTCTGGAGGCCGAGACTGATTGTCCGGCCTCTGAGAATCCCCCGATGCACCATGCAACAAGGAGAGTTCATCAGGGGCTTCCCCTGGGAGTCCGGCGCCCTACTCTGTGTAGGCTTGGGCTGCAGGCAGCCCGAGGATGCACGTGACCCCATACCTGGGATCAAGGGTGCACCGGCACCCTTTAGCCCAGGTTAAAGCCCAGGTACAAAACGTAGGCTTGCAGGGGAGGCAATGCCAGGATCAGCCTCGATCCCGGGATTGCGCACAAGCAGCCATACCCAGGCAGGGCTTCTCTAACCTGGGTGGGGCTGCTCATGTGCAAAGCCTCATAGTCTTAATCCCTTTTTTCACAATAGGTAAGCAGCTCAAACCAGACCAACTTTTAGACATGTAAGTTCAGACTCATTAAAGTGGAGGAACCTCCAGTTAGGAGGGAAAACCTCAACCCTGGATTGGGGAAAGACCTGCATTAACATCAGAGATGTGCTCATTCTTTTCATTGGGCTCCAGAGCTGTCTGTCTCTGGAGGAGTGGGAAAGCCTGCCCCCTCTTTAATCACTATAAAACAGGGGGGGGGCCAAGAACCTCAACCCTTTGTCACCAGGATAGTTGCTGGGCACCATGTCACCAGAAAGGGAGACGCTGCAGAGACCGATGGTCTCTCAGCCAGAGATTGGCACTTGCTCTTAGATCTGCCTGCAGCTAGACTAAGGTAAAACCCAGGGCTAGTTAGTTAGTTAATGTTTTTGCATTTCCTTTGAATTCCTGAGTGCTTTACTTTGCTCTCAGTCCCGCCCCCCGCCCCCCAATTTCCCCCAGTTCCTTATACTGTTGTGAAGCTCTTATTTTCTTAATAAATAAGACTGAGGCTATTCACACAATGGGACGAAATTGGGCTAGCCTCCACTAGCCCGATTTCGTCCCACCATGGGAACCATCAGGCTCAGCTGCAAGCCCGGTGGTTCCTGAGCGGGTAACCCACTCAAGTAGCCCACCCCTTAAACCAGGTTTGCGGAGTGAGTGCTCCGCAAACCTGGTTTTTGGGATTGTGAGTAGCTGCGGTGCTGCTCCGCACTGTGGCTACTCATGAGTAGACCCCCGGCGGGAGGCTGAAAAACAGCCTCCCGGCTCAGGGGTCTCTCCAGTATGGAGCTTGTGGTGGCCACGCAACCCCCGAACTCCCCAGCCCCTGCCAGCTCCGTCACAGAGCCGGCAGTGGGAGCAAGGCTCCCACCCTGCTCGTCTGCAGGGAGAGCAGGCTTAGCCCACTCTCCCCGCAAAACTGGCAAAACCGGGTCTCACTGATCGTGAGACCTGCCTCTCTGGCTGTCCTGCCAGCTTTTTGACCTCGGGGTGCAGTGCCAACCAACCACAGAGGCTCACCTTTCTCCTTTGTGATGCCAGGTCAGTGCCAAATAAATCAGAAATCATCCATGATTTGGTTCTGGGTGAAGGGGCTGACCTGGTATGTGTCACAGAGACTTGGTTTCAGGAGGCTGGGGGCCCGGTCTGGTCCCAGCTTCTCCCTCCAGGGTTCTCTGTTGATGAGCAGGTGAGAGGATGTGGGCAGGGAGGTGGCTGAGTGGCTGTGGTCTAGAACAGGGATTCTCTACGTTGGGTACCCCAATGTCACTGGTCTTCAACTCCCATAATCCCCAGCCCCAGTGGCCTTTGGTTGGTGGTTATGGAAGTCCAATGACCTCTGAGGACCCAGCCTTGAGAATCCCTGGTCCACAAGAACAACATCATCTTACCAGGCTCCCCGTCAATGTGTCTGACCATATTGAATGTGTGTACTATACTTAAATTTGGGGCCCTGGGATAGACTGGGACGTTTGTTGGTGTATCGATCACCCTGCTGCCCAACAGACTCCCTAACTGAGTTGACAGACCTGGTCACGGGCTTGGTGTTGGAGCCTCCCAGGCTTGTGGTGCCTGAAGTGGCAAGATAGAGGTCTGGAACACAAGTGGAGGAAAAAACCCTAATATCTGACAGGTTAAAACATAGAGTTCATTTTAAGACTGATGCTCAGGCAATACACGCAGCAAAGATGCCATACATTTCTGCCCATATTGCATCGGCAAGCTCACATCCATAGGAGTTGTCTAGGGTTGTGAGAGAGCAAGTGAATGCCCCATCTCCCTTGAATCAGAATTTGGAACCATCAATTGCCTGCTGTGACATTTGTTGTGTATATAAAACGTCTTGTATTCGGACCAACTTAGATCCCACAATAACTGCAGTGTCTGATGCAGAGGTGTCCAGGAACTCCTCTTACAAAGTTAGGATGGATCAGTTCCAGTTTGTGACTCCTGAGGATGTGGACAAGCTGAGTGGACTGGTGAGGCCTACCACCTGTCCTCTTGACCAACATGCCTTATACTATCTGGCAGGAAGGTTGTTGTAGAAGGCTGGGTAGAAATTATAAATGCTTCTCTGAGGGAGGGCAGGATGCCTCCCTGTCTTAAGGAAGCAAACAAAGCCTCCAATGGATCCCTCAGAGTTAAGTAACTATAGGTCTGTCTCCAACCTACCATGGCTGGGCAAGGTGATTGAGAGGGTGGTGGACTCCCAGCTCCAGGAGGTCTTGGAGGAAACGGATTATCTAGACCCATTTCAAACTGGTTTTTGGGCGGGCTCTGGGGTGGAGACTGCCTTGCTTGGCCTGATGGATGATCTCCAACTGGGAATTGACAGAGGAAGTGCGACTCTGTTGGATCTCTCAGCAGCTTTCAAAACTATTTCATTCATTCATTCATTTATTCATTCATTCATTCATTCGATTTCTATACCGCCCATCCAAAAATGGCTCAGGGCAGTTTACACAGAGAAATAATAAATAAATAAGATGCCTCCCTGTCCCCAAAGGGCTCACAATCTAAAAATAAACGTAAGAGAGAGACCAGCAACAGTCACTGGAGGTCCTATGCTGGGCATGGATAGGGCCAGTTACTCTCCCCCTGCTAAATATCCTTGCATGAATGAGCTGCAGGGATCTGTACAAATCGATGGTGGGGCCTGTTCTTTGATCCAGGCCAGCTTTTGAATGGGGCTTTAGTGATTTGCAATCCGGTCCTGGGGTAGAGGCGGGGCTGACACACAGCCAGCAGCAGGAGGACCGAGAAAGCAGCCTGCGCTGGCCTCTCCGGAGTCACATAATGTCTCTTTCATTCAACGATTCCTATTCCTGATTCCACTCCACTGCCTTGTCCTTGGAGACCACAACTCTTTCCCTTGGATTTTACACGGCCACATTTGGAGTCCTGGTCACTGTACAGAATCTCCAAAGGGACATTGCAGAGCTGGGGAAGGTGCAGAAGAGGGCCACCGAGATGGTCAGGGGCCTGGAGCGCCTTCTTTATCAGGGAAGGTTCCAAACCCGGGACAATTTAGTTTGGGAAAGAGGCAACTAAGGAGAGGCATGACAGAGGTCTATAAAATTATGCCTGGTGTGGAGAGATCAGATAGAGAAAAAATTCTCTCCTTCTTGCACAACACTGGAACCAGGGGTCATCCCATGAAACTGATTACCAGGAAATATAGGACTGACAAAAGGAAGTAGTCTTTTACAGCGTGGAACTCTCTACCACAGGATCTGGTGATGGCCACCAGCTTGGATGGCTTTGAATGGGGCTTAAGACAAATCCATGGTGGACAGGGCATGGCTGCAAGTCAGGATGGCTGTGGGCTACCTCCTGGCTCAGAGGCAGGAGACCTCCAAATACCAGCTGCAGGGGAGCAGCAGCAGCAGCAGCAGGGGAGGCATGCCTACAGCTGGGGGTTCTGTGGGCTTTCCAGTGGGAAGCCCATGCAACCACAGACATCTGGTGGGCCACTAGGTGGGACAAGGTGCTGGGCTAGATGGGCTTCCTTGGGCTCTTCTTAGGCTATCCGTGAAAGAGAAAGGAGAGGGTAAGGCAGCCTAGCCAGGGAGCTCCACTGGCCGCCCCTTGGCAGGAATGCTGGGCAGTGGGGAGCCAGGAGGAGCCCAGCTCGGGCCCAGAGTCAGAAGACCCCCCGAGAAGAGGGGAGGGGGAGGGAGGGAGGTGGCCAGCCGAGCTGGGCTGGGGGGCAGGACGGGACCCAGGGCTAGGACTGGAGGCTTGGATGGGGCAGGAAGGGCTCGCTGCCACCATGGCCACCCCCTGCCCCTGTCTGGTGCCAGCCTCTGCCGCCCTGGAAAGTGGAGGGGGCAGGGGCAGCTGGGAGCTTTCCAAGGTGCCGTCTGGGTCTTCCCAGAAGTCTGGGCCTTCGTCAGAGGTCCACTGTGGAAGGCGGCCGTTCCAGCCTGTGATGGGCCTCTGCCCGCTTGCCGTGCTCTCTACAGGAGTGATGATGTTGCACCCCCATGGCGCCCCCTGGCGGGCCTGGGGCAAGCCTGTACCGTCCCCAGGTGGCCCCTGTCGCGGGGAGTGAAGCAGAAGAGATGGTTTGCAGCCAAGGCGCCAGGAGCAGAGCAAAGCCTCTTGCTCAGTGTCAGGGTGGTAGAAACCCCGTCCGCCGCCGAGGGAGCCCCGGAGATTTACGGCCCGTCTCTCATTGTTTAAAGACTCTCGTCCAGGCTGTGCTGCAAACTTCACCGAGAAGGCAGCAGAGATGCAGCAAATTTATGATGCCGACTCTGAATCCCCCTTCCTATCGTGGGCCAATCCGTCTTTCTGGCGCTGAGGATGGAATTAAATTATTGTAAAATAAATCTGTAAAAATGATGGAAAGAGTGTCGGGCGGGCAGTGGTGGGGGAGGGGGCCCTGACAGACGGACTCGTGGCCTCATCAGGCTCTGGGGCGGGGCGGCTTCTTGGGCTCCCTGCATTACACCCTGCGCCAAGTGGGGGTGGGGTGGAGTGGGGGTGGGACAAGGACAGAGAGCCGACTCTGGATTAAGGATCCCAGCAGCCCAGCCCGGGGGCCTGGCTCTGCAAAGGGGAGCGAAGTGGTGGCATGGGGGGGGGCTAAGGGTGTGAGTGCTGGGACCTGAGTCAGGAGGGGGCCAGATGCAGCCAGCTCAGCAAGCACAGAGGGGACTTGAAGGGGGAGGGGAACATGACATGGGGTGGGGGCTTCTCTGCAGCCCCCCGGGACAGGCTGCTGCCGCCATCTGCCTTCCTAGCACCCACCCCCCGGTTGCTCACTGCACGCCCACCCCAGCCACAGCCCTGGTACCAGCGTCAGAAGCACACGGACGCAGGCGGCCTGGCTGACGCAAGGGCCTGCCGAGGACAGTTGCCCCCCCCTCCCAGCAGCAAGTGCTTTCTTCACCACCAGCTGGGTGCTTCTTTCTTCTCCCCCATTTGGAGCAAGTGGGAGAAAGGGAGCACCCAGCCAGCAAGCAAGGGGTGATGGCAGGATGCAAGGGGCCACATGCCCGTCTCTCCCAGCTGGGAAGTGTGCCATTCACCAGCTGGGTGCCAGGGGGCTGAAGGGGCTCCCTGGTGCCCCCTGGACACTGGTGGCCCAGGGCCATCGGCCCCCATCCGTGCAATGGTGGCTGCCCCTCTGCACCCCTGCCTGGGTCCCCTCCCCACCCGCCCTGTTCAAGCAGCACACATGGACGCACAGACACCCCGCCCCCCCAGGCACCGGGTGCCTTCAAGATCAGGGTGCCTCTAGGCATGTGCAAAACAGCCCTTGTATTTCTTTGGTTTCTCCCCACTCGGGCATCGCAGCCAGTCCAGCTGCACCCAGCCAAGAGCAGCAGTGGAGGCAGGAGCACCTCCTGGCCGCTCAGCGCTTCTGCAGCGGGGGAGGCCGGGGCCTTGGCTTGGCCCTTCCAGGCAGGGAGCAGCTGCAGCAAGGCCTGGGCCCCACCCAGGGAGGCCTCTGCTCGGCTTGGCTCTGGCTGGCAGCCCCAGCCCTGGGGACTTGCTGAGGATGGGGAGGCTGCTGCGCTCTGCTGCCAGCATCCTCCTGCTCAGCTGGACTTGGCTGGGCTCCCTCCACGGCCTCTGCCAGAGACCTGCTCAGGCTGGCAGGACTCCAACGCGACCCCAGGGGGACTGCCGCCCAGGCCCTGGCTGGAGCAAAGCTCCCTGTTGGTCCTGGGCTGGCTGGTGACCGCTGGGCTTCTCTGCCGCTGCCGTGTCCTGAAGTGGCATCAAGAGAGGTGTCCCTCAAGGCCCCGGAGAGCCGCAGGGCCAAAAGCAGCAGCAGCAGCAGCAGCAGCTAGCAGGGCCAGCCCGAGGCGGGGAGAGGCCAGACCTTTTCAATCCCAACTGCCGGGGGTGGGGGCAAGTCACAGCCCCCTATCTGCCCCTGAGGGGCTCCGAGCTCCGTCTCCTCCAGGTGAAAATCCCTCGGGAGTGACTCCAGTGACAGCATGGAGGGAGCTTTGAGCAGGAGCTCCGGCCAGGTCTGGTGGTCACTCCTGATCCAGGGACATAGAAGTCAAGAGCCAACGCTTTGAAGTGTCCCTGGAGTGAGACCCTTTTGCTCACTGGCTATAATAATAACCTTGCAAGCAGACACTCCCTTAACATCGCTACGATCAGCTCCTCGCACCCTGCAACATGGGTTCAGAAGCAGTGGCCATTTGGAGGGACACAACCAAGAGGAGGCAGGGAGCAAACTGGCCGGGAGGGGGCAGCGGGGGCGGAGAAAGTAGCTTTCTCCCAAGCAGGGTGAGGCCACCTTTGGTACGCCAGCTGGCAGGAACTACAGCGATCATCAGCCCAGGCACAATCAGTGAAGGCAGCGGGTGATGCTGGCTGCAGTGGCACAACAGCTGCAGTGCCAAAGTTCACCTGCCCCCAGCAGTGGCTTGTCCTAATGAGGCTGAGGGCGGGGGGGGGCGCCAAAGGAGGCCCAGCTGCCTCTGCTTCCCGGCAGCAGCTCGGCTGCTCCTCTCTCTCCTGCCCTGCCCGAGAGCTGTGCTGCCTGCCGGCTGGCCATGTGTCAGGTAGAGCTGCAGGGAGAGAGGTTCACACTGCTCTACCTGACACATGATGAGCCTGCAGGCAGCATGGCTCTCAGGCAGGGCAGGAGAGAGAGGAGCAGCTGAGCTGCTGCTGGGAAGCAGAGGCAGCTGGGCCTCCTTTGCCCGCCCCCCCCCCCCCGCCGGCCTCATTAGGACGAGCCACTGCTGACTGCCCCTGCTCTGAAGGCTAAGGAAGAGTGCAATTGTGCAAGAACATCAATGAACAATGAACAATAATGGTAATAAAGTGGGCAGAAGACTCTTATATTGATCAAGTGGCCTGCGGGGAGGAAAGGAAAAATGGAGCACGCAAGGTGGGGACCAGAAGAAAAGTGCACTCAGGTGTGGTGGGGGCATGCAGGGAGTTCCCTTGGGAGCCCTCCCTCCCTCCCTCCTGCCACCTCCACAGGATACACAATGGCCAGAAGAAGGGAATTTAGCACTGACCGAAGGCAGTCCTTTTTCACACCGCACATATTTTATCGATGGAATTCTCTGGCACGGGAAGTGGTGGTGATGGCCACCAGCTTGGATGGCTTTCAAAGGGGCTTAGACCAATCCACAGAGGACACGTCTATCCATGGTGACTAGTCGGACGGCTACAGGCCACCTCTGGCCTCAGAGGCAAGATGGCTCTCTGTACCACTTGCTGGGGAGCAACGGGCAAGAGAGAGGGCATACCCTCACCCACCTCTTGCCTGCAGGCTCCTCCGAGGCACCTGGTGGGCCAGTGTGGGAAAGAGGAGGCTGGGCTGGATGGGCCTCCTCCCTGGGCCTCAAGCAGAAGCAGCAGAGCTGGGCGGGTGTCCTTTTGAGAATCCAGCAGCACAGTCAGGGCAGGAGGCCAGGGGTGCCCAGGAGACAGCAGGGTGGAAGCCAGAGAGGGAGGGGAGCTGTGGGTTGGGTGGCCAGAGCCCCAGTAGCGGAGCCCCAAAGAGTTGGAAGACTACGCTGTGAAGAGCAGACACATCTTGGGGAGGTGAGCAAGCTTTTCTAAGTATCTAGCCCTTCCCCCATTCAAACCAACTAACAGGAGGAGGGGAGATTTTCATGGGCTGGTTTCTCTTTAAGGGATAAGTCTCTCTCTGTGTGTGTTTATAATTGCAAGGGTTAGAATCTAAAAGGGTTAGCTAACTCCAGTGTTTGTTGTTTGTCCCTGCAAGAGTTAGAATTTGAAAGGGTTACCTAACTCTGGTGTTCGTCCCTGCAAGGGTTAAAATGTGAAAGGGTTAGCTAACTCCAGGGTTTCTCTCTGCAAGGGTTAGAATTTGAAAGGGTTAGCTAACTCCAGTGTTTGTTGATTGTCCCTGCCTGGAGGGGGTGGAGTCAGCTAGGGCAGGGGGAGGCCCCACATTCCTTTGACTCACATCCTGTGTCAGCTGGAAGACTACTCTCTACATAAGAGGTTTAGGGCCAAGAACATAGCGAACAGGAATAGCAAACAGGACATAGGAATTTTTCAGGAGTTTAGTGGGAAGTGTGCGGGCGAGCCTGGAACAAGCCCCAGTGATCACAAGGGCCTTGCTCATATTCTTGGGAAAGGCTGCTTGGACAGTAAATAGCTGACCATTACAGCTGAGACCTATCCTTCTAATAAGCTATCTCTAAATACTTTAAACAGCCAACAAAAACAGTATGAAGATAGAAGGCCAGCAGGGGAGGGGGCACTTCCCAGTGTATTGCACAGAGTGCCACATGTATGACTATTTGCCCCTAGGCAGAAGTCATGGGTGTGTGCTCGGTGCAAGGAGCTCCTGGCCCTCAGGGAACAAATCAGTTCCCTTGAGACCAAGGTGGCGGATCTGGAGAAGCTCAGAGAGACAGAGAGGCATGTGGATGTGATAGAGGCATCCCATTCAGGGATGTGATAGAGGCATCCCATTCCAGGGCTGGTAGCTCATGTCCCATCTTCAGGGACGTGATAGAGGCATCCCATTCCAGGGCTGGTAGCTCCTCTGCTGTCAGGGAGAATGAGGGTCTCAGGCAAGGAGGAATGAGGGTCTCAGGCAAGGAGGAAATTGGTCTGAGGAAGAGGGAAATGCTCCTTTAGAATAGACCCCTTCCATGGATGATGAGCCCAGATCCTCTCGCACAGGGGATACTCCTCTGGGGGGTGGGGGCCTCCTTGTAGTGGGTGATTCGATCATTAGAGGGATAGAGAGATGGGTTTGTGACCCGCGTGTTGACCGCACGGTGACTTGCCTGCCTGGTGCGAAGGTTGCGGACATCACGCGGCGTCTAGACAGGCTCCTAGGCAGTGCTGGGGAGGAGACAGCTGTCGTGGTGCACGTCGGCACCAACGATGTGGGGAAATGCAGTCGGGAGGTCCTGGAAGCCAAATTTAGGTTGATAGGTAGCATATTGAAGTCCAGGACTCACAAGGTAGCATTCTCAGAAATACTACCTGTTCCACGTGCAGGTACAGTGAGACAGGCAGAGCTGAGGGGTTTCAACGCGTGGATGGGATGTTGGTGCCGGGAGGAAGGGTTTAGATTTGTTAAGCACTGGGACACATTTTGGGGCAAGCAAGGCCTGTACAAAAGGGACGGGCTGCACTTGAACCAAGATGGAACCAGACTGCTGGCACTTAAAATCAAAAAGGTTGCAGAGCAGCTTTTAAAATGACACCTGGGGAACAGCTGATGGGAGCTGGGCAGTATCCCATTTGGCAAAAGCCATCCTGTAAAGTGCGAGGGTGCAAAGGTTTCAGATAAAACAGAAGGGGACAGAGCAGTACCGCATAAAGAGCAGACGGGAGCCTGTGCCAGCAGGTCAAAGAGTCAAAAGATAAATAGCGTACATCAGGTGAGAGATTCAGCGTATAGGTGCTTATATGCCAATGCCAGAAGCCTCCGAGCCAAAATGGGTGAGCTGGAGTGCTTGATTGCTAATGCAGAAATAGACATAGTGGGCATAAAAGAAACATGGTGGAACAGTGAGAACCAGTGGGACACAGTCATCCCTGGGTATAAACTCTACAGAAAGGACAGGGAGGGGCGCATTGGAGGTGGAGTAGCACTGTATCTTAAAGAAGGGATAGAATCTAACAAGCTAGAAAACCTAGGTGGACTGGAGTCCTCCACAGAAACCCTGTGGGTGACTATACAAGGCCGGAAAGGGAACGTGCTACTGGGGACGTGCTATCGATCTCCGGATCATAATGCCGACAGTGACTGGGAGTTGCAGGAGGAAATCAGGGAGGCGTCAAGGACAGGCAGGGCTGTAATTATGGGTGATTTCAATTACCCACACATAGACTGGGTAAATTCACATTCAAGTCAGGACAAAGAGGTCAAATTTCTAGATACGCTAAATGACTGTGCACTAGAACTGGTCATGGAACCGACCAGAGAGAAGGCGACCTTGGATCTAATTCTGAATGACACCCAGGACCTGGTGCATGATGTCAGTGTCATCGACCCTTTAGGGAACAGTGACCACAGTGCCATCAAATTCAGCATACATGCGGGGAGAGAATCACCAAGGATGTCTAACACAAACATTTTGAATTTCAGAAGAGGAAACTTCTCCAAAATGAGCAGTATTGTGAAAAGAAAGCTGACTGGGCAAAGTCAGGAGAGTCACTTTGCTACAGAATGCATGGAGTTTATTCAAAACCACAATACTAGAAGCCCAGTTAGATTGTATACCCCAAAAGAGGAAAGGTTCCACTAAGTCCAGGAGGATGCCAGCATGGCTAATGGGTACCGTCAAGGAAGCCATAAAAGGGAAGAAGACTTCCTTCTGAAATTGGAAGGCCTATCCAAATGAAGAGAACAGAAAGGAACACAAACTCTGGCAAAAGAAATGCAAGGCAACAATAAGAGAGGCTAAAAGAGAGTTTAAGGAACATTTAACTAAAAGCATCAAGGGGTATAACAAAAACTTCTTTAAATACATCAGAAGCAGGAAACCTGCGAGAGAGGCAGTTGGATCATTAGACAATGAGGGAGTGAAAGGGATTATTAAGGAGGATATGGAGGTTGCAGAGAAGCTAGATGAGTTCTTTGCGTCCGTCTTCATGGCAGAGGAAACTGAGCATATACCTGTTCCTGAACCAGGCTTTTCGGGGATGGTGGCTAAAGAACTGAGCCAGATAGCAATGACAAGAGATGATGTTCTAAAGAACTCAGATGTGAAATTGTTGACCTCCTTGCTAAAATATATAACTTATCCCTGAAATCAGGTTCTATACCAGAGGACTGGAGAGTAGCAAATGTAACACCGGTTTTCAAGAAGGGATCAAGGGGTGATCCGGGCAATTACAGGCCGGTTAGCTTAACATCCATTCCAGGCAAATTGATGGAAAGCATCCTCAAGGATAAAATTGTAAAGCACCTAGAAGAACAGGCCCTGCTCGGAGTGAGCCAGCATGGCTTCCGCAAAGGGAAATTTTGCCTCACCAACCTTTTGGACTTCTTTGAGAGTGTCAACGAGTGTGTGGATCAAGGTGACCCAGTCGACATAGTATACCTGGACTTCCAAAAAGTTTTTGACAAAGTTCCTCATCCAAGACTCCTGAGGAAACTCAGCGGTCATGGGATAAGGGGACAAGTACATGTGTGGATTGCAAAACGGTTGAAAGACAGGAAACAGAGGGTAGGTATAAATGGAGAGTTTTTGCAATGGAGGGAAGTAAGAAGTGGGGTCCCCCAGGGATCTGTACTGGGATTGGTGCTTTTTAATTTATTCATAAATGATCTAGAAGCAGGGGTAAGCAGCAAGGTGGCCAAATTTGCAGATGATACCAAACTCTTTCGGGAGTGAAATCCATAACTGATTGTGAAGAGCTCCAAAAAGATCTCTCCAAACTGGGTGAGTGGGCGACAAAGTGGCAAATGCGGTTCAGTGTTGGCAAGTGTCAAGTGATGTACATTGGGACGAAAAACCCCAACTTCAAGTATATGCTGATGGGATCTGAGCTGTTGGTGACTGACCAGGAGAGGGATCTTGGGGTCGTGGTGGACAGCAAGTTGAAAGTGTCGACAAAATGTGCGACAGCTGTGAAAAAGGCCAATTCCATGCTAGGGATCATTAGGAAGGGGATTGAAAATAAAACTGCTAATATTATAATGCCCTTATGCAAAACTACAGTGCAACCACACTTGGAGTACTGCGTACAATTCTGATCACCACATCTAAAAAAGGACATTGTAGAACTGGAAAAGGTGCAGAAGAGGGCAACCAAGATGATCAGGAGCCTAGAGCACCTTTCTTATGAGGCAAGGCTAAAACACCGGGGGCTATTTAGTTTAGAAAAAAGACAACTGCGGGGAGACATGATAGAGGTCTATAAAATCATGCATGGTGTGGAGAAAGTGGATAGAGAGACATTCTTCTCCCTCTCCTATAACACTAGAACCAGGGGTCATCCCATGAAATGGCCAGGAGGTCTAGGACCAACAAACGGAAGTACTTTTTCACACAATGCATAATCCACTTGTGGAATTCTCTGCCACAAGATGTGGTGACAGCCAACAACCTGGATGGCTTGAAGAGGGGTTTGGATAACTTCATGGAGGAGAGGTCCATCAACGGCTACTAGTCAGAAGGCTATAGGCTACCTCCAGCCTCCGGGAAGGGGTGCCTCTGGGTACCAGTTGCGGGGGAGTAACAGCAGGAGAGAGGGCATGCCCTCAGCTCGTCTGTGGCTTCCAGCAGCATCTGGTGGGGCACTGTGCGAATTTCACGATGCTTGACTAGATGGGCCTCCTTGGGCCTGATCCAGCAGGGCTGTTCTTACGAGAACGCCCTCCCTCCTGGGTCTTCTGCCCCAGGATTCAGCCCGGCCACCTTGCCCCGTCCCCACCCTGCGGCCCTGCCGGCGAGGGCAGCCACAGGCTGTGAAGAACACCCCAGTCCCCTCCCCACGGCAGTGCAGAGCTCTCTCCCTGGCGGGGGGTGGACCCTAGGAGGGTCCCCCTGCCTGCCTCTGTGTGAGTCTGCGCTGGGCCCAGCTGCAGGGGGGCATAGCTCCACACGCACAGCCGTCACACAAGCCCAGCAGGCCTGGCCCCAGGCTGGGCTCGTTTTCCAGAGACCCGCTTGCCTGGGAAGGTGCAGTGGCTGCTAGGGGCGGAGTGGGAAGCTGCTCCCCCTCAGGAGTCCTCAGCCACTCAATAATTCATCGTTACTGAACTCTGGCAAGAGCAGCAGGGAAGGCAGAAGCCCCGCGATAGTTAGGCCAGTGGCTCAGCCTGTTGCAAAGCGTGTGCCACTGGGGGAGTGGGAGTGTAGCTCATTCGGCACATGGGGGTTGGGAGCATGGGGGGGCTCCTCACTGCCCCCCAAGCAAGCCTCCCTTCCCCGAGCAGGGAACGTGGTTCCCTGCCTCCAGCCTCTGCTTGCTTGGGCCTGGCGAGGCGTGGGAGAAGAGGCTGGCCCACCCCCATCCTGGAAGGACAAGGAGGAGCCTGGAGGCATCACTCTGGGGCCCGGCCCCGCCCCACCCTTTATGGCCTTCTTTGCAGGGAGGAACCAGGCTCTGGAGGAGGGCGTGGAAGTGGCAGGGGAAGGCCAGGCTCTGGCGGAGGGGCTGGTTGCGTCTCAGGAACAGGGGAGTCTCCTGCCTTGCTAGCCCAGGCGTCACTGTGGGGGGCTCCCTCCCAGGACCCCACTCCCCGCAGGCCAGCCAGCCAGCATCTTGTTCAGACTACTCAGGAGTACCCTCTTCTTGGGCCCTGAGCACACACCCCCACCCCCACCGCCATCCCTCAGGCCGCTTCTTCTTCCTTCCTCGCATAGGGCAGGGGGGTCTCCCTCTTCCTTCTCCACCCCTCCCCACATCCACATCCCTGTTTGATTTGCAAAGTGCTGGATCATCCGAATTCCTCCATACAGCCATTCACTATTATCCCCATTTCGCGCGGGGCGGGAAGACCCACACAACAAGACGACACTTGAGCACTGAGACTCCTGCACAGCCACAACCTCCAGTCAAGCCTCAGGGTCCCCAAGTGCTCGGACAGGCAGCTCCACAGCTGCCCGGGGGGGGGGTGATACGGGTGCCCCCCCCATGGCTCCTAGGCAAGGCAGCTGAGACTCTGCAGGGCTGGAGGCTGGACCTGCCTGCCTGGGCACCAAGCCTCGCCTCGCCTGCTCCCACCTCTGCATTGCTGCTCAGTGAGCCTCCTGCCCAGATGGGGGTTTTGGTGGGGGTGGGGGAGACCCCTCTTCTTGTCATCCAATGACTGTGTGGGGAAGAGGGCCCCGTGGTAGCTCTTCCCTCCCAGCTGAAAGAGACAAGCGTGAAATCCTGGCTCCTGCTATCGATTGGGAGGGGGCTGTGGGGGCTGGCTGTGGGTATTTTTAAACCAGGCTGGGGCGTTGGGAACCTTCCACTTTGTTCTGGGAAATAGGAAGTTTCAGCATTTTATTTGTGCTCAGCCAAGTGGAAACCTGCCTCGGCTTCTTTTCTTTCTCATTTCTCCTTTCTCTTTCTGTTGCTTTTCTTTCTTTGGCTTCCTACTTCCCTCCCGCCCCCTCCCTGGAATGACCGTAAAAGGAGCACCCTGCGGGAGACCAAGGTTGGGGGGGGGGTTAACCCTTGAGGCGCCTGGCCCTGAAAGCAAGGCTGGATGCGACAGAAGGAGGCCAAGCAGGGAGGCAGCCCCCCGCCCCCGCCCCGTGGGAGGCCAACTTGGCTCTGTCTTCGGAGGGCACGAGACCTCCTGAGCAGATCCTCTCTGGGCCCACAAAGGGCATGGGGAGCAGGTGTCCCCTGGCACTGGAGTGGCAGGCCTTTTGGGCCACCTGGGGGGCTTTCTCCATCCTGGGCTGCTGCTCATTGCTCAGCAAACCAGGGTGCTTTCCAGATTGTGAGCTTGCAAAATTCCCCCCCCCCACCCCTGCTGCTCTTGTACAATGGAACCAGCAGCACCTCCTTGGGATGCAATCAGCCAATTTTCTCTCTTCTTTTTTTGGCAACAAGACTTCCAAAATGCTTTTGACAAAGTTCCCCACCAGGGGCTCTTGCGTAAACTTAGCAGTCATGGGATAAGGGGACAGGTTCATGTGTGGATTAGGGTAACTGGCTGCAGGACAGGAAACAAAAAATAAAAATGCTAGTGTTATAACCCCCTGATACAAACCTCTGGGGTGGCCACATCGGGAGTACAGTGTACAGTTCTGGTCACCGTATCTTAAGGAGGACATTGTAGAACTGGAGAAGGTGCAGAAGAGGGCAGCCCAGATGGTCAGGGGCCTGGAGCACCTTCCTTAGGAAGCAAGGCTACAATACCTGGAGCTGTTTAGTTTGGGGAAAGGGCAACTACAGTGGCGGGGGGGGGCATGATAGAGGTGCCTACGGTTATGCATGAAGTAGAGAGAGGAGAGCCGCCTAATGGCACAACAGGGAAATGACTTGCCTAGGGAGCCAGAGGTTGCCGGTTCGAATCCCCAGTGTCATCTTTCCCAGACTATGGGAAACTCCTATACTGGGCAGCAGCAATATAGGAAGATGCTGAAAGACATCATCTCATCCTGCATGGGAGGAAGCAATGGTCAACCCCTCCTGTAGTCTGCCTAAGAAAACCACAGGGCTCTGTGGATGCCTGGAGTCGACTCTGACTTGATGGCACACTTTACCTTGAGAGAGAGTGGACAGAGAGAAGTGTTTCTCCTTCTCTCACAGCACTAGAACCAGGGGTCATCCCATGAAACTGAAGGTCGGGAAGTTTAGGGCCAACAAAAGGAAGCACTTTTTCAGACAGCGTATATTTAACTTATGGAATTCTCTGCCCCAGGATGTGGTGATGGCCAGTAGCTTGGATGGCTTTAAAAGGGGCTTAGATAAAGTCATGGAGGGCAGGTCTATCCATGGCTACTAGTCTGGTGACTATAGACCACCTCCGGCCTCAGAGGCAAGATGCTTCTAAATGCCAGCTGCAGGGGAGCATGCCCTCAACTCCTGCCTGTGGGCTTCTCGAAGCCACCTGGTGGGGCACTGTGTGAAACAGGATGCTGGACTAGGTGGGCTTCCTGGGGCCTGATCCAGCAGGGCTCTTCTAACAGTCCAGTGCACAAATTCACCGAGGCAGGGGTGGAGGATGGGAGGGAAAGCTTGCCACATTTTGAAGCCAGTTAGGTTTAGCGGTCAGATTTTACACCACTTCCTCCTGCATAGAGGCTCTGAAGGGAAAGAGCAAGAGAAAGGAGGAGGAGAGGAATCAGCCCCACACCCCTGGATCTCCACACAGGGCACTTCCCTGTGAGAGAGAGGGGGGAGGGGAGGGGAGGGGAGAGTCAGGGGACGTGACGGCTTTCCCTCCCCTCCTCCTCCTCCTCCTCTTAGTGAAATTGCACAAGAGCTCTTGTCAAAAAGAGAAGGGGGGGCAATTTCAACTGAAGGAGGTACTGCTGGTAACTTTGCGCAAGAGCAGCACCAGGTTGTTGGTTTTTTTAAATGCCGGTTGCAGGGGCTGGTTGCTTTGCGCAAGGACAGCAGGGATGTTTTTTTTTAAAAGCTGAGAGGCAACAATTAAGATATATCCACTGAAAAACCCCTCCAGATGACACCTCAGAAAAAGTGGAGCAAGCCTGCAAACTGTTCTCAAATCTAAGAAAACCAGCTACTATTTTCTCATGCACTTACAACGCTTTAAACCTGCAGTGTAAAGACAGGATCCAAATAGAGGCTGTGGCTGTGCGAACAGCACCTTGCTCTTCCCATTTGCAAGACAGTGTCAAAACCCAGATCATGCGAACGCACACCAAGCCTAGACATAGCGAAGCAGTTCTAAGCTGCCACCTGGAAAGCACCCAGGTGCTGTGAGGAAGAAGGAACCCTGCAACATCTCCATGGCCTCCATGACTCATGCACGTTCCCCACTGTCTGCCTCCAGCGGGGACTTCTGCATGGCTTCTCTTTCCGCCTGAGTCTGTGTCGCTTCAGCTGGAACCCCAAGGAGCCCACCACCGGCCACCCCCCTTCGTCCAGAGCCAGAGACTCCTCTGCTACTCAGCCCTGCCCCTCACGGCTCAAGAGAGAACGTCTTCTTCACTATGTGCCCCACCATCCATTGCAGTCGTCTCTGGAGGTCCGTCTCCAGTTGCTGCCAGCTCGGCTGGTGCCCACACGGAGACGAGCCTTCTCGGTTGCTGCCCCAAGATTGTGGAATGTGCTCCCTATTGAGATACCATCCTCCCCATCTCTGACAATTTTAAAAAAATATTTAAAAACACGTCTTTTTACTCAGGCTTTTTCAGCTTCTTAATAAAGTATAGGTTTTTAATTCTGTGATTGATTTTTAAACTGTTAGTCTTAAATTGTTAGTTTTTAATTGTTTTTATGTGTTTTAATATGTGTTTTAGCTGTTTTATCGTTGTGAACCACCCACAAACACGTGTGTGGGGCGCTATAAAAGTGTAACAAATAAATAAAATAAGTGGTCCCCTGAGCTCAGGGAGGGCCAGAGAGCCAGGCCGAGGTCCCCGCTGGGGAACCACCAGCATTGCTGTGGAGCCTGGGCCCAGCTGCAGCAAGGAGCACTCAACTGGCAGCCCCCAGACTGGCTCGGGAGGCAGAGGGGCCCCCTTGCGAGGAGGGGACTTGAGCAAGCACAGCTGGGTGGTGGGGGGGCAGCATAAGACCAGGAGGAGGGCAAAGGCTTCCTGCTTCCCATGCCAGCCAGGAGCAGCTTGTCTGGATGAGCCTGGGAGCTGAGGCAGCTCAGGGTACCTTGCCCTACCTGCAGGCTGGACCCTTGGCAGACAGAGCTGGGTGGTTAACTGTGCAGCTCTACCTGATGAATGGTCAGCCTGCAGGCAGTACGGCTCTCAGGTGGGGTGGGAGAGAGAGCAGCAACCTGAGCTGCCATGGGAAAGCAGAGGCCAAGAGGGAACACAGCCAGCTCAAGAGTTTACCCTCTGCCCCCTCTCCCCGCCACCCGCCTGTGATGTGTTAGGATGAGCCGGCAGGGAAACTGAGGGGCTTGTTTCTGTGCTGGTGTCACACCCCACCCCCACCCCTTGCTGATGCAACAGTCCTTCCAGACATGCCTATTTAACCTATGGAATTCTCTGCCACTAGCAGGATGTGATGATGGCCACTAGCTTGGGTGGCTTTCCTGGAGGACAGGTCTATCCATGGCCACTAGCGGAGCAGGGCCCAGAGGGTCAACTCCTGAGCTGGCTGTGTTCCATCTTGCTGCTGTGGCTTACCTGTGAGGAGACCTTGTTGCAAGGACCTTTTGCTGCATTCCTGTTCTCTTGTTCCAGGGATCTGTGTTGCCTTGCTTCTAGCAAGTTGTGGTTGCTGCTGCTGCTGCTGCTCCTGCTGATAACCTCAACTTGTTCCAGCTGTTGAGTTTCTGCTGGAAGGGCTGGCTGGCTGGCTGGCTGCCCACCCCACCTCCTCTTCTTGGACTACTTCAGGCAGCTGTGGCCAAAGGTGCAGCTGGTGGCCTGCCTGTAGGTGGCCACCAAAGCCAGCTGCCCAAGGGGGGTGGCCTTGGCTGGGGGCAGTCACTGGTCTTGGGACTGCCTCTCTCTTAGTCTGGCTGAAGGATGTGTCTGAGCTTATTAGGAGGTGGAGACAGAGGGGGAGTGGTTGCTCCGCAGGGGGTGGCTATCTCAATGGGGCTGAGAAAGAGAGAGGCTGTTGGCGGGTTGTTGGCGGGTTAGCAGGCAGTTACAGAGGGAGGGAAAACAGAAACTGAATAGCGGTTTCCCCTTCCAGCTGCCTTGTCAGCTCTTTGACCTTGGGGAGCAGTGCCAACTACCCGCAGAATCTCACCTTGCTCCTTTGCAATGCCAGGTCAGTCCAAAATAATCCAGAAATTATCCACGATCTGATTGTGGATGAGGGAGCCGATCTGGTGTGCATTACAGAGACCTGGTTGGGAGAGGCTAGTGGCCCAGTCCCAGCTTCTCCCCACAGGATACTCTGTTGGGGAGCAGGTGAGAGGATGTGGTTTATAAGAACAGTATATCCCATACCAGGACCCCTGTCAGAGCACCTGCCTCTATTGAGTGTGCATACCTGAGTCTTGGGACCAGGGATAGACTGGGACTTCTGTTGGTGGACCAATCACCCTGCTGCCCAACAGACTCCCTAACCGAGCCATCGGACTGGGTTGCAGAGCTGGCACTGGAGATACCCGTTGGTGGTGGTGGGTGACTTCAATGTTCACTTTGGGACTGAATTGTCAGGAACAGTTCAGTGGCCATGACAACTATGGGCCTTTTCCAAGTGGTCTCGGGTCTGACACATGTTGCTGGTCACACTCTTGATTTGGTATTTTGCTCTGATCAGGGAGGTGTTCCATGGGTGGGGACTCCTAAAATTTCCCCATTGTCATAGGCAGACCACCACCTGGTGAAGGTTCAATTGGCAGCCACTAGTCTCCTCTGTAGGGGTGAAGGGCCTGTTAGGATGGCCCACCCGAGGAGGCTGCTGAATCCAATAGGATTCCAAGAAATCTTGGAGGGTTTTAATGTTGGCTCTGCTGGTGATCCTGACACCCTGGTGGAAAACTGGAATGAAGAGCTCACTTGGTGATAGACTCAATTGCTCCTAAGCATCCTCTCCAATCCACTTCTAAATTAGCTCCATGGTATACGGAAGAACTACGGGAGCTGATAGGTAGACTATCGTGCAAATGGAGAAGGACTCTACTCTAATCTGATTGTAGCACAGAGCACAACGGAAGACCTGTGCTCTGGCAATACGTGCTGCAAAGAAGCTATTCTTTGCTGTGCGTATTGCATCCCCAAGCTTACATCCAGTGGAATTGTCGAGGGTGGTGAGGGGACTTGAAAAGGCCCCTTCCCCTCCGGCTCTGGAGCCATCCGTTAGCGCTGTGAAGCTTTTAATGATTTTTTTGTGGACAAAATCTCTCTTATTTAAGCTGACCTGGATTCCATAGTTGGTGCAGAGTCTTTGGGGGGCAGTATCCAGTAATTCATCTTGGCGCTTTCCCGATTAGACCCTGCAATGGGGTCACAGTGTATCTCTGAAGTGTGCTTCCACACTTCCTGTGTTGTGACACCGCGGTCCCTACACTGACAGCAGGGTGCTGTTCACATTTCTGATGCCTTTTGGGGGGATTTAATCACTGTGATTTATTGATACATCCGTCATAAAAAGGTCGCTGTTTTGGGGGGTTGTTAGTTTTCACAAAACTGCTCCCCTTGCTGGGCACTTTGCTATTTACGTTTTGAATGCAATTTGCTTGACCGGAAGCATTTTGCTGCTGTTGAGCAGCTAATCTGGAAAGCGCCCTTGTGCGGTTATATTGGATCAGTTTCAGTTTGTGACTCCTGAAGACATGAACATGCTTTTTGGAACTGTGCATCCTACCAGCTGCAGTCTTGACCCTTGTCCAACATGGCTTCTGCTGGAGCGGTCCTGGTTGAGATCATAAATGCTTCTCTGAGGGATGGTAGAATGCTTCCTTGGTAGGAGGCAGTTATTAGACCCATTGGTACTCTTACCCCTGGACTTCTAGGCCGAAGTCCAGGGCCACCTCCACAGACCCTGGGGGCCCCCAAATCCTCTTAGTCTGTCCCGGATGGTGTGGTTGCCCAGCCGAGCATGATGGTGCTTAATTTGCGGGGGGTGGGAGTGGGAGGTCTCCAAAGGCCTTTAGGTCCAGGCACCAAAATTACCTAGGTGACCCTCTGATTAGATCTCTTTTAAAGAAGCCTACACTGGATCCCTCAGAGTTAGGCAATTATAGGCCTGTCTCCAATCTCCTGTGGTTGGCAAAGTGATTAAGAAGGTGGTGGCCTCCCAACTCCAGGCAGTCTTGGATGAAACAGATTATCTAGAACCATTTCAAATGGGCTTTCAGGCAGGTTATGGGGTGGAGACTGCTTTGGTCAGCCTGATGGATGATCTCCAAAGGGTAACTGTGATGTGTTAGTCCTTTGGGATCTCTAGGTGGCTTTCGATACCATCGACCATGGTATCCTTCTGGATCGCCTGTGGGGACTGGGTTTAGGGGGCACTGCTTTGCAGTGATTCCACTCATACCTCTTGGGCAGATTTCAGAAGGTGTTACTTGCAGACTGCTGTTCTACAAAGCAAGGGCTTTTGCATGGTGTCCCTCAGGGCTCCATTTTGTTTCCAATGTTTTTTAACATCTATGTTTTGTCTTTAACATCTACATGAAACTGCTGGGCGAGATCATCAGGGGATTTGGTGCAAGGTGTTATCAGTACACAGATGACACCCAAATCTACTTCTCCATGTCAGTTTCATCAGGCAATGGCATAACTTCCTTAAATGCCTGCCTTGAGGCAGTAATGGGCTGGATGAGGGATAACAAATGGAGACTGAATCCAAACAAGATGGAAGGGCTCACTTTAGGAAGCTGCAGTTTGGGAAATGGCATAGATCTGCCTGTTCTGGGTGGGGTTACACTCCCCCAGAAGTAACAGGTTCGCAGTTTGGGAGTACTTCTGGACTCAACCCTCAATACCTCAGGTGGAGGCGGTGGCCAGGAGTGATTTCTGTCGGCTTCGGCTGATTCAGCAACTGCTCCCTTTCCTGGAAGTGAGTGACCTTAAGACAGTGGTGCACATGCTGGTAACCTCCAGGCTTGACTACTGCAATGCACTCTACATGGGACTGCCTTTGTACATAGTCTGGAAGCTGCAATTGGTGCAGAATGCTGCTGCCAGATAGGTCTCCTGGACATCACGTAGAGACCATATTACTCTAAAAAGATTCTAAAAGATCTACACTGGCTACAAATAAGTTTCTGGGCAAAATACAAAGTGCTGATTATTACCTATAAAGCCCTTAATGACTTGGGCCCCGGTATTTAAGAGAATGCCTTCTTTAGTATGAACCCTGCTGTCTATTAAGATCTTCAGGGGAGGTTCGACTGTGGGTGCCGCCAGCTTGTTTGGTGGCAACTCAAAGGTGCACCTTCTCTGTGGTTGCCCCGGGAGTGTGGGACGTACTTCCTGCTAAGATTAGAGCTGCTCCATCTCTGTTGGCCTTTAGAAAACAACTAAAGACAGCAAAGCTTTTTAGTTAGTTGGTGTGCTATTATGGATATTTCCATCTGATTTTTATGTTTTAATTGTTAAATTCTTGGTTTGTTTTATTTTTGGTTTGTTTTATGCTGTAAACCGCCTAGAGACTTTGGTAGTGGGTGGTATACAGATTATTAAATAAATAAATAGTCTGGTGGCTATAGGCCCCCTCCAGCCTCAGAGGCAGGATGCCTCCGAGTACCAGTTGCAGGGGAATAGCAGCAGAAGAGAGGGCAGGCCCTCTATTCCTGCCTGTGGCTTCCAGCAGCATCTGGTGGGCTACTGTGGGAAACAAGTTGCTGGACTAGATGGGCCTCTTTGGGCCTGATCCAGCAGGGCTGTTATGTCCTTATGTTATGTATGTTCTTTGGAGATGGTGGGATAGTGTGCCCCAGCTGGCCCTATTGGCTAGGGACAGGCCGGTGTGGGTCCTTGGCCATCCCAGCTAAGCCCCTGCCCCATGTGCTTGTCTTGGAGGAAGAATGTAAGTGGCCGGCCCAGGAGGCTGCAAGCAGCCACGCACACAGGAGGAGTTGGTTGTGGCCAGTGAGCCCAGTGCTGGCTGGAGGCTAGTTCTGAAGCCGGAGGGCCAAGGGTCAGACTTGCCTTGCATCTGGGGGGGGGCACTTGAGAAGTGACCCTGGGGGGTTGTGCCCCCTTGCATCTCTTTTCTGTCTCACAATGCTTCCTTCCAGCTTCCTACGGTTTCTTAGCAAAATCATTTGGTTTCAAAGGGTTTCCTTGGTTGAGGTGCCAAACTGGAGAACTAATTATTGAATGCCTCCGCTCCATGCTGCTGCAGGAGAAACCAAGACAAGGTGAGGGTGGAAATCCAAGAGGCTGCTTCATAGGGCAGGGTTTGGGGCTCAGATTTCTGGGAGTAAGCTGCTTCCTGGGTACTAGGAATATCAGAAGCTGCCATATACTGAGTCAGACCATTGGTCCATCTAGCTCAGTATTGTCTTCACAGACTGGCAGTGGCTTCTCCAAGGTTGGAGGCAAGAATCTCTCTCACAGCCCTGTCTTGGAGATGCTGCCAGGGAGGGAACTTGGAACCTTCTGCTCTTCCCAGAGCAGCTCCATTCCCTGAGGGGAATATCTTGCAGTGCTCACACTTCTAGTCTCCCTTTCATATGCAACCAGGGTGGACCCTGCTTAGCTAAGGGGACAAGTCATGCTTGCTACCACAAGACCAGCTTTCCTCTCCTAAAGAGGGCCTTTGCGGGTGTGGGGGGATGAGGTCTAGATGGACCTCTTGGTTTGGGAGTAAATAATCCCTTGTAACAGAATTGTGGTTGTGAAAGCTGGACTTTGAAGAAGCAACATAGAAAAAGTTTTGAACTTTGGTGCTGGAGAAGACTTTTGAGGATACCATGGACAGCCAAGAAAACCAACAAATGGATCATTGAACAAATCCATCCAGAATGTTCACTCGAGGCACAACTGACCAGGCTCAAACTATCATACTTCAGACATATTATGCGAAGATCCAGCTCCCTTGAGAAGTCTGTAATGCTGGGGAAAGTGGAAGGAAAGAGAAGAAGAGGACAACCAGCAGCAAGGTGGATGGACTCGATAACGACAGCAGTGAATGCACCACTGAGAGACCTTCAAGGCCAAGTTGAAGACAGATTGTCCTGGAGGGAATCTATCTATGTGGTCACTAAGAGTCGACACCGACTGGATGGCACTTAATCAATCATTCAATCAATCAATCAGCCAACAGAATTGTATTATTATTGCACTGATATTCCTAAACCCTCATAACTATTGTAAATAGATTGTGATTATAAAATGCTTCCAAAGTTCCTATGTTGGGGGGGGGGAACTCGCAGGGTCAAGAGTTCATGTTAAAGCTAACTGCATTATTAAGAAATAAATTTGAAGCATTTAAAAGGGAGTGGGGCCCTCTTCTTTTTAACCAAAAAACATATTATAAAATGGATTTCTATCAGGCTTTTGAGTGGTAACAAAAATATTTTTAAAATGCCCTAGAGCGGACTTTTGTACGATTAATGGGGGGAGAACGATTAAATCACAGGCAAGACTTGGGTATTTCAACTGATACTTGTTCTAATGATGAGATGGAAGTCCTCTTGTGGTGTGTGTGTGTTTGTGTTTGTGTGTGTTTTCCTTTTTTTCTTTTTGTGTGTGCGTGTGTGTATCCTATGTTGTGAAAAATTGAATAAAAAGTTATTGTGGGGGGCGAGAGTTCATGTTTTTTAGTTTCACTTTGAGAAAGAACTGTTTGACAGTTTAATTTTGGAGGGCAGGGAAATTTTTAAAAATGGAGGGAAGTTTGTGTTAAACTGATTGGATTGTTTAAAAAGAACTGTTGAGACAATTTGTGTATATGTAGGAGGCTGCTTTAGCAGAGAGTTAATCTTCAGCTCTGACTTCAGGACTCAAACTTCAACTCCAAGAGTTGAAGTTTGAGTCCTGGAGAAAGTCAGAGTTAGCAGAGAGCCTGAAGTCAACAGCTGAGGAATGAAGAAGCTGTTTGGGAAGTCAGAGTGAAGAGTCTGCAACTGCAAGAGCTGGAGTGCACACAGAAAAAGAGAGAGAAGTCAGAAGAAGTCAAGGTTGGAAGGCTGAAGGGACTGAGTCCAAGTGGAGGAGCTGAGGCCAGTCCAAGGCTAGTCCAGGCTGAGAGAATCAGTGCTGTGGCTGCAGCAAGAGCTGAAATCAATGAAGAACCGGGCTGGGTTGAACCCCAGGCCTGTTCTGGGGCCAGGAGGGACAAGCCCTGGTTGCTGAAGGTGTCCCTCAAGGACTCTGTTAGAGCTCAGTAAGAGTCAGGTTCCTGCATGCATTTTTGACCAATTTTGTTTAGTCCTTATGCTCTTTTGTTTAATGGTGTTTTGAACTAAAATTGTGAAGCAACTTTTGACTTAAAATCGAACTATTTGCAAGTAAATTACTTGTTAATCTTAGAAAGGAAAGTTGTAGGCAGCTTCTGTTGCTCCGCCCCATGCCATTAGGCCTTACCACTCTACCAAAGTTTCATTTTTGCAACAGAAGTTTGAAAGGCTGTTGTGGTAGACTCAGCCCAGTGCACAAAGGTCTGCTTGGTGTCAGGGGTTCACAAGTGGTAGGTTGTCAAGGAGAGCCGTCTGTGTGTGTGTGTGTGTGTATTAGCAGCAGGGCGATCCTCCACACATGGTGGGGGCAGGACGGTGGGGTCAGCAGCTATTCCTCCGCAGGGGTTTGGACACAGGTGGCCCCCTGACAGGAGGGGTCTCCTGGGAGGCAGTTCCAGTGCAGCTTCGGGGAGGGCAGCTGCCTGACCGCTGGAGACCTCACCTTGGCCCTGGTGATTCCTGCCCGCTCCTGCTTGCCAGGCCGATGACTCCCCAGGGCGGCCCTTGATTCCCAAACAGTTTCAGAGCCCGCCTGAGGAAAGACCTGAAGAGCCGGAGGGAGGAGGGGTGGCGCAGGCCTGGGGGCAGGGGGTCTCCTGCTGGAGGAAAGCGCCGAGGTTGCCGAAGGAGAAACCAAGGGGCAATCCGGGGTGAGCGGCGCGGAGGAGCTGGGCGGGAAGCGGGGGCGCTGATGGAGGCAGAGGCTCGGCGCGAGCAGCAGCAGAGCAGATCTCGGGGGCTGGGCGCGGCCTGATGAAGCCGCGGGAGGGCCTGCAGCTGGGGCAAGAAGGCCGGGCCAGCCTGCCTGTCCGGTGCAGGAGCCTGCTCACAGGCTGACCGGAGGGAGGCGCCCCCAGCCCTTGGCGCCGCCCGCCCGCCCCTCCGGGCACGCCAGCAGCCTTTGCTCCCTGGAGGAGTTGCGCGGGGGGCCTGGTGGTGAGCCGAGGCTGGGCTCCCGTCCCCCGAGATGCTCATCCAGCTCCAGGGGAGCGTGAGACAGCAGGAGAGGCGGCCTGCCCTCAACTCCTGCCTGTAGGCTTCCGGCGGCATCGCTGTGGGACACGGGAGGCTGGGCTGGATGGGCCTCCTTGGGCCTGATGGTCCAGCCGCCGCCGCGCGGTTCTTATGGCCCGACTCCACGGCAGGAGCGGCAGCGGGCTGCTGCAAATGGCCAGGCGGGCCTGCTGAGGTCCCGCGCGAGGAGGCGGCTCCCCGCAACCTCTTGCTCCAGGGCCAGCCCGCGGCGGCCCTCTGAGCCCGAGTCCCACCGCCACGGGGCTCCCCCTGCCTGCGCCTGACCCGGGAGGAGGAGATGCCTCCAAGGCCTGAAGTTGCCCTCCGCAGCCCCGCCCAGGAAGGCAGCAGCGGGGCAGAGCGCCGAGTTCCTTCCCCGGCAGCCGGAGGTAACCAGACGGACCCCGCCCGCCGGCAGTGCTGCGCCCCGCACTGAACCTCTGGAGCCACAGGGCGGGCGGGGGCAGCCCCAGCAGCTCCCTAGTCCGGGGAGAAAGAGAGAAAGGCCCGGCGGCGGCGGCGGCAGCAGAGGCGGGACACGCACCAGGGCCCCCGCCGGATGTCCGCTCAGGCCTGCAGTGCCAGGGCGGCAGAGCTCCGCCACTGGCCCGGCGGCGGGGTCTCCCCCACGGGCGGTGTCCCTCCCTCGCCGCTGCTGATGGAGGAGGCAGATGGCGCCGCTTGCTGATGCTGGGCTGTTCCCCGCCATCTGTTTGCTTTAATTGACTTCCTCCTGCAGAAGTTTCGCTCTCCATCTCCCGCCTTCGATTAAACCAGTTGCAAGGATAAAATGGCTAATTAAAGGGCCTTTTGATTAGGTAGACAAATATTTGCCAATTACGAGTGACCCAGCCATTCTTTTTGTGTCTGCAAAGGCAACGATCAGCACTTATCGCCACAATTACCTTGGCACTGATGGTCCCCCGCCCCGTAATCTTTCCCCCGTGAGTGTCTCTCTGGGGGCGGGGGGAGGAGGCGCGTTCGTGCCGTGCTGAGCCGCCTCTGCAGAAGAGACAGAGGTCCGAGCACAGCCCTCCTGCGCGCCAAGTCAGCGCTTGCTCCCCAGCTGACTGCCGCGCTCGCGGGCGCAGCCGCTGGCTTCCCCCAAGTCAGCAGATCGGTGTGCCCTCATTAGCTGCCGTGATGTACGGCTGCTGTGCCTGGCCGTAGAGCTCCCCACAGCTGGGGCGGCGGCGGCGCGACCTCCTGCCCTTACCCCCGGCCCGGGGGGCTGCGGAGGGAGGGAGGGGCCCCTCTTGAGGCCTGGCTGGCTGGCCCGTCATCTGGGCCCCCTGGCCGCTGCTGCCCGCGCGTGGCTCCTCCTGGGAGGGCTGCAGCGAGGGGGCCTCGGAAGGGCAGCCGCCCCATGGCCCAGAGACTGGAGGCCCCTGGCTGGGCTGCACCACGCGCCTTCGCTTCAGAGCATTCAGACTGGCTGGGAGCGCCCGCGCGGCTGAATTCTTGACCCCCGAGCCTCGCGTGATATCAGGAGAAGGGCGGTGGGGTCCAGCCTTCTCCTGACCTGGAGATGCCAGTTTCCCACGTGCGGCAGTCATCTTTCTCATAGGGGTGGGTGTCTGAACCCCACCCAGAACGCCTCCCCTGCAAGTCTGATTGGAGCACTGTCCATGCGCCCCACCCCCAGCCCGGGCCTCAAACCCTGGCCCTGCCTTGGCTCAACTGGCGGCTCTCTGCTGCGCACCACCACCCCCAATTCGAGCTGCCCCGCCCCCCCTGCCCCCCCATCTGCTGCGGGCATGGGGGTGGGGTGGACTCTTCTCTTCTCTCTGCTTACTTGCTGTCCCTCAAGAAAGGGAGGGAAGCCCTTCCAGCCTAAACTGGCAATTGGGGGGCAAGGCTGTGTGGAGCCCCTTTAGGGAATGTCTGCCAGGGCTGGCCACCTCCCCCCACCCCACCCAAGGCTCCTGCTCAGCTTTAGGCAGCTCTGCCACTTCATGTCTGGAGGAGGCACGTGTGGAGTGGCGGGGGGGGGGCTTTGGCACACTCCCCCAAGAGCTGATTGCCAATTGTAACGTGCTAAGAAACTGATGGATGACTCCAGATGAATGTTCCTTTTAAATTACCCATGCCGGGCTCCAATTCATGGCTAATTCATTAGACACACGTTTCTACACAAAAATAAAGACCCCCCTAAACACTTTTGTTTGCCAAGAAGCCTGGAGGAGAGAGAGGATCCAGCTGACACCTCCAGTCACATCTCTGGTGCAGGTCTGGGAGCTACAGTGGGGAACAAGGGGTAGTTCTTGCTGGTAGCAGCGGGGGGGGGGCGCCCGCCTCCCCCTTCCCACCACATACCCACAAGCTCTCCTCACAGCAGGAGCTGTGCAAGTAGCAGTCCCGAGTCTCTGGGCAATAACAATGCTAGGAAATACAGCCAGAGATTGCCCAAGAGGGAAGTGGGGTGAATGCCTCTGAATATCGGACAATGCCTGATGCCAGATCAGATCACTGGTCCATCAAGATCAGGATTGTCTGCACTGACTGAGCAGGGCTTTCCATGTTACGGGTGTGCAAACTGGTTCAAGCTGGAACCGGGTTTGAGTTGAACTGGCCCAGTTGGACTGGTTGGAGCTCAAACGGGACTAGCCCTACAAAACGGGGGGTGGGGCAGCCCAAGTTCGGGACAAACCGTGCCTAGTTTGGATGCTTGTAAAGGGGAATCTGGTAAGGATCCCCCTTTATGAGATTGGGGGGAAGGGTTTGAAAAAGGTGGGCAGGAAGTTAACTTATGCCCCACTGCAGCGCACAGCTCCTTGGCAGCCGCTCCTTGGAAGTGGATCCCTTTGGCCCCACCACGGGCACTGCACCCCATCAGCCCGGGCTGGTGGGGGCCTGGTTCGGACCGCCATGCTATGCACAGGCCATTTTATTTTTTGATTTGATTTATATACTGCCCTTCCAAAACTGGCTCAGGGAGGTTTACATCAAAATAAAAACAAAACAATTTAAATCAAAACTAAATTAAACAATTAAGACCAACTAAACCAACATTAAAATCATTTAAAACCAACACTAAAAATTTAAAACCATGAATCTAATTAAAAGCCTGGGTGAATAAATGTGTCTTCAGTGCCTTTTTAAAAATTGCCAGAGATGGGGGGGGGCTCTTATTTCAACAGGGAGCGCATTCCAAAGTCCAGAGGCAGCAACGGAGAAGGCCCGTTCCCGAGTAGCCGCCAGACGAATTGGCAGCAGCCGCAGGCGAACCTCTCCAGATGATCTTAACAGGCAGTGGGGCTCATGGCGAGGAAGACGTTCTCTTAAATACCCAGGGCCTAAACAGTTTAGAGCATTATAGGTAATAACCAGCATCTTGTATTTTGCCCTGAAACATATTGGCAGCCAGTATAGCACTTTCAACACAGGAGTAATATGGTCTCTCCGAGATGACCCAGAGACCAACCTGGCTGCCGCATTCTGAACCAACTGCAGTTTCCAGACTACGTACAAAGGCAGCCCCACATAGAGCGTATTGCAGTAATCCAGCCTAGAGGTTGCCAGCATATGTACCACTGATTTTGAGGTCATTCATCTCAAAAAATGGATGCAGCTGGCATATCAGCTGATTCTGATAAAAAGCACCTCTGGCCACCACCTCAACCTGGGACACCAGGGAGAGGTTCAGATCCCCAGACTGTGTACCTGTTAATTCCGGGGGAGCGTGACCTCATCCAGGACTGGCAGATAAAAATCGTTTCCAAGGCAGTCTCCCCCACATAGCCTGCCCAAAAGCCAGCTTGAAATGGGTCTAGATAATCAGTTTCCTCCAAGACTGCCTGGAGCTGGGAGGCCATCACCTTCTCAATCACCTTGCCCAGCCACGGAAGGTTGGAGACAGGCCTGTAATTATTTAACTCAGAGATCCAAGGCAGGCTTCTTCAGAAGCGGTCTAATGATTGCCTCCTTAAGACAAGGAGGCATCCTGCCCTCCCTCAGAGAAGCATTTATAATCTCTACCAGGCCCTCTACAACAGCCTCCCTGCCAGACAGTATAAGCCATGTTGGGCAAGGATCAGGAGGGCAGGTGGTGGGCTGTACCATTCCAAGCAACTTGTCCACATCCTCAGGAGTCACGAACTGAAACTGATCCAGGGTCATCACATAAGAGGAGCTGCTGCAGAACCTCAGCATCAGACTCTCTAACAATTGTGGAGTTTGAATCTAAGTCCATCCAAATATGAGAGAGTTTGTCCAAAAAAACTCATTAAAAACGTCACAGTGGGTAATTGTTGGTTCCAAGCACTGATTCAAGGGGGAAGGGCTGCACATGAGCCCCTTCACAACCCTGAACAATTCTGCCAGACATGAACTTGTGGGCACGATACTAGAGGAAAAGAGTAGCTTTTTTGCTGCATGTATCGCCTGAGCATAGATCTTCAAATGCTCTCTATATAGTAATCTGTCGGATTTGAGTCGAGTCTTTTTCCACTTGCATTCTAGTCATCTACCTCACCACTTCAGCCCCCGTAGTTCAGCCATATATCAAGGGGCTAGTTTAGAAGGGGGTCGGAGAGGACGCTTAGGAGCGATTGTGTCCACTGCCCTGGTGAGTTGATTATTGCAGTTCTCCACCAGAGTGTGAACAGGATCACCAGCAGAGTCAACACTAAATCCCTCCAAGGCTTCTTGGAATCTTATTGGATCCAATAGCCTTTTCAGGCGGACCATCTTAATGGGCCCCCCGCTCCTGCGGAGGTGGGACGTGGTCATGAGTCCAACCTTAACCAGATGCTGGTCCATCCATGACAAAGGGAAAATCACAGGAGTCCCCACCCACGGAACACCACCCTGTACAGAGTGAAAGACCAGATCAAGCGTGTGACCAGCAATGTGCATTGGTCCTGAGACCACTTGGGAAAGGCCCATAGTTGTCATCGCTGCTATGAACTCCTGAGCTGCCCCAGACAAATTGGTCCCAAAGTGAACATTGAAGTCCTCCAGCAACACAAGCCTGGGAGACTCCAACACCAAGCCCGAGATCACGTCTGTCAGCTCTGTTAGGGATTCCGTCGGGCAGTGGGGTGATCGGTACACCAACAGAAGTCCCAGTCTAGCCCTGGTCCCCAAACTTAAGTACACACATTCTAGATGGTCCGACACTTTAACAGGGAACCTGGCAAGGGAGCAGCAGTGTAGGGAGGCCGGCGGTGGCTTGTGTGCAGCCGCCGCCAAGGCCCCCTGGCCCTGCCCCCCACGCCTGACATCAGACGCAGGGGCCCGGCTAGCCATGCCCCGGTGTGTGACATCAGACGCGGCGGAAGTGGTCTCCCTCCCAAACAGGGCCGTGCAGCCCCATTTGGAAGGGAGATCAGCCTGTGCTGCGTTGGGCAGCATGGACCGGAGTGATTTTCCCTGCCTTAAAGGCAGGGAGAGCTGTTCCAGCCATGCTGCCAATGCAGCACAGGCTGATCTCTCTCCTAAATGGGGCCGCATGGCCTCGTTTGGGAGGGAGATCTATCAGCCCCACTGGGTTGGCAGCAAGACTACTCCGGCAGCACGGGCCGATTTCAGCTCCAAACGAGGCCATGTGGCCCCGTTTGGGATGAAATAACACCCCCGCGTCTGACGTCACATTCGGGGGGGGCGTGTCTGGAGCTGCGCTCGCGGCCCCTGATTGGTGGCGGCCCAGGTTCTTTGAACCTGTTTGCCCAATGGTGGCTCCGCCCCTGCAAGGGAGATTCTGTTCTTATAGGCCACAGCCACTCCACCTCTCTGCCCATGTCCCTTCCCCTGCTCCTCAACAGAGTACCCCAGAAGGAGAAGCTGGGGGCAGACTGAGCCACCAGCCTCCCCTAACCAAGTCTCTATAATACCAAATGGCAGTTTGAACTCAAACCAAACCTTAGCGTGCCTTTAGTGGTTCCCTGCACACCTCTATTTCATGCACAATAAAGCCTGGGATATTCAAAGCTTTCACGCAAGTTTCAAGCATGATCTCAGGCTCCATACCTGCTCTGCTACGGATTTCCATGCCACTTCCTAGAGCAACCTTACTTTCTGTACACAGGCTGAGCAGGGTTCTCAGGTGATTTTCTCAGTGCCACCTGCAGGCCAGCTTTGCATTCCCAGACCAACCCATCTCTTTTTATTACCTCTTTTGTGGCCACTGTGGAAAAGGGTGGGTACTACAAGAACTGGCCAGCAGGTGGAGCTGCAAAATATGCAGGTGGTCCCTGCTGGCATATACAGAGGGTAAGATTGGGTTAGGGTTAGGGTTAGAAAGCAAGAGGGAAGCCTGCAGCAGGGTGTGTGGGTGGGAGTCCGCGTGGTGCAGTGGTCAGAGTGCTGGACTAGGACCGGGAGACCGGAGTTCAAATCGCCATTCAGCCATGAGACTTGCTGAGTCGCGGGATATAAAATGTAGTAGTAATAATAATAATGCTTGAGGCTTGCACAGCGCTTCGAATATCCTACCCCTGAGTTGGGAGGAAAGAGGCAAAAATGTAAGAAGGGAACTGTGGCTCAGTGGCTGCAGAGCCCCCTTTTCCACCCTTGGCAGCATCTCCAGGAGGGCTGGGGAAGATCCTGCCTGAACCCCAGAGCAAATACTGAGCTAGATGGACCCAGAATCTCCCACCGGCCTCTTAGGCAGCTTCAGCCATAGAAGAGAGTCAGTGGACATTGTCTGAGCTGAGGCCGGGACGGGAGCTGGGTGGTGGCCTCCAGTTGGGGAGGAAAAGGAAGCTCAGCCCAGGCCTGTGATCCTTCCTCCGCCTTCGGCAGAGAGTTGGGTGGTGCCCCCAAACGTGGCCCGGCTGGAGGGAAGAGTCGTGCAGCTGGCCCCGCTCCGCTGAAATACTGGCGGGAACGCAACAAGAAGGACAAGGTACTCGGTAGGAGGCGCCTTCGCTTCCCGCAAGGAGGAGGAGGAGAAGGAGGAGGAGGAGATCCCTCCCCACCACTTTTGGGTTAACAACATCCTGAGAACTCGAACATCTCCTGAGCAGGAGCCGAGGCGCCACCGGGCCCCACCCAGCAGGCACCGGGGCGGCAGATTCGCTTGTCCGCAGCAGGGGGCGGCGGGGCCTGGTTATTTCAGGCGGCTCTTTACAAGAGGCGGTTATTTGCGGGAAGCGATGCTTGCCTATGCCTGCGGGAAGGAAGCGCCCTCCTCCCGCCGCCCCGCCCCGCCCCGCCTCTGCGCGCCCACCTTTGGTGGGATCAGGGCCCAAAGGGGTGCAGTTGTGAGCGCAGCGCAGGGCGAGGAAGGGCTTCGCCCCGCCGCCCCTAGGCAGGCCTCCCAGACAGCTGGGAGGGTGTGTGGGGCGCGGGAAGCGACGGCATCATCCGCCGCTGGGCGACCCGTCCTGGCCGGCCCAGCATGCCGCCTTTATGCAGCGTCGCTAGCCGACCCGGTCCCCCGCGGCTGTGGGCGGCCTTGGCCCGATGGGGAAGGGTCAACTGCCGTCCCGCGGGCGTCCCCTTGTCTGGGGTGCTTTGACCGGCAACTCCGCAGCAGCTGGCGGGGGCCTCGCCTCTTCTTGGGGCGCCTCTTGTCTGGAGCAGGGCGGGCTGCCTCTCCCGCGCCCCAGCGATGCCTCCTCCGCCTGTGCTCCCAGGCTCTGCTTCTCTTGATGAGCAAACACCATTTAAGGCTTGTTAATGGAGCGGGGGAGATAATTGTGATTCAAACAGCAGAGCCGCCGCCGCCGAGGAGGCAGCCCTGGAAAGCTCACGGCAGGTTTTCGAAATCAAAGGAGAGGAGCGTGCACCAGAGAGACGCCCCCGCCCAAGCCCAGGGAGAAGGCGGAAGGCGGCTTCCTCTTCAGCGGGCTCCTCGTGTGCCTCGCGGGGCGGGGGGGGGGGGGGCAGCAGCTCTGCATCTTCCGCAGCCTGAGCGAGCGCAGCTCCTCAGAAACGGCGGCACCACGAGCCTGCCAAGGCCCTCCGAGCGCCCGCATTTCTATGACAACCGCACTTTCTGCAGGGAGAGGAAACAAAGGCCAGGTGCTCGGAACAAGGAAGGGCACCCACCCACGGGGCCTCCCCCGCCCTGGCGCGCGTGCACACACCACACACACACCACACACACAGGCCTGGGCGGCGGCGGCGGCAGCAGCCGGGCGCAGGAGGAGGCGGCGGCCGGTGGAGTCCTGGCTGCGTAGCCAGGCGAGGGGGGCATGCTTGGGGGCCGCCTCGTCCCCACGTACAGAAGGGCCCGCTGCAACAGAAGGACTTCGCCCCCCAGGAGGAAGCTTCGAGGCCAGTGGCCTCCCTGTCCTGCCGTGCCCGCTCGCTTGTGCTACTTGCCGGGAGCATTCGGGTGTGGCCGGGGTCAAGCTCGGGACGGGGGGGGGAGTCCCGCCACAGCCAGAGGAGGGGGCCGCTCGCCGGGCCCCTGCTGCCCCTCTGCGGGGATGATGCTGCAACCGCAGCCGCCCCCGACTCGGTGACTGAGGAGGGAGCCTGGAGCCTCGCGCAGGCACCGCCACCCGGAGCGCTCCGAGGGCGGGCGGCTGCTTCCTCACGCCGTGTCTGAGAGCAGGGCGACTGGCCGGCCGCTCAGCACACGCGTGTTCCCAGTCCGTGCGTGACGAAGCCATGCCAGCGGTGCGCGCGGAGAGCATGATCTGCCAGCGAGACCCAGTGGGGAGGAGGTACTGGGGCCGCTCATTCCCCCCCCCCCTGCAACCAGCGCGCCCCCTCCCCCGCCTTTTCTCGCTCCGAGCCTCGCTTCTGACGGGATCCCAGCTGGGCGGAGAAGACTCTCTAGGGATGGTTTGCGGAGCGGCCTCAGCAGCCCCAGGGGCAGAGGCGTAACTATAGGGGGGCAGGGGGGGCAGGTGCCCCGGGCGCCATCTTTTCTGGTCACGTGGGGGGCGCCGCTATGACAATTTTTTAAAAAATTATTTTTTATTTTTTGTTAATACAAATGTTTCCTGCTCAGTGCAGCAGCGCTGCAGCAGTCAAGGGAGCGCGTCGGCGCCCCCTCCCCCACGAGCGGTCCCTTCTGCGCCGCCCGCGCCCCCCATTGCTTTGCTAGCGCCTGGCGGCCAGTCAGTGGCCTGGCTTGGCGGCGGCGGGCGCTTGTGAGGAAAAACCTAAGTATAATGTAGTATGTTGGGGGGCGCGGGGGGGCGCCATTTCAGTGCTTGCCCCGGGCGCCGTTTTCCCTAGTTACGCCTCTGCCCAGGGGTGTGTTCCTAGAATTACTGAGCAGGTGGGTTCAGAGGCCCTCTGTCTTGAGGGGCCGCCAGCGCCACCCTCCTCTCTCTTCTCCGTGATCTCCCTCACGCCGAAGGGCCCGCCTCTGCCCTAGCGACGCCCCTGCTCAGCACCGCTCTCCTGCCCACCACGACCTCCTGCCAAGGCCTCTGCCCCCCACGCCACACTGGAAGCAGCCGGGGGTCCTCCCAGGACACGGCCGACGCAAGGGAGTGCTTTTCCTCACAGGGTGTCGTGGGCAGGTTTCACCCCTCTGGCAAGCAGGCTCGGCTTGCCAGAGGGGTGGCAAGATTGGATTTTGGATTTTGGAGGGGTGGCAAGGCTCGGATTTCCTTCCCCTCCAGTAGTACTAGAAGGGCTCTTGCCCTGGGGGCGAGGAAGACACTCCCCGGAAGTGGAGAGGAGATGAAGGCAGAGCAACCGGGGAGCGGCTGCTGCTGCTGGGGGGGGGGGAGGCGAGGAGCAGGAGGCCCTGCCCCACCCCTGTCCTCTTGGTAACATTTCCCCTGAGCCTTGAGGGGTGCTAGTATGGTGGGGGGGGAGGGCGCTTGCTTCTCCAGGGTGTGGGTCCTGCCTCTTCTCCACTCTGGGGTGTCCTGCTGATATGGGCATTTCTTCCGGGGGGGGCATAATTACAGAAAGCCCCCATCATGTGGTTGAGGGGCGGGATTTGGCTTCCAAGCAGCTTGTGTGCATCACCCACGTGAAGATGGCGCCCTCAGTCAGGCCTTGGTTCATCTCGCTCAGGACTCCGGTCTGTCTGCTGGGGCTGGCAGGGGCCCTTGGGGGTCAGCCTGAGAAGGGCTGTTCCCAGACCTCCTGGGAGAGGCCAGGGGCTTCCTGCTTGCAGAGCCACAGGCCTCCCCTCAGGGGCTCCAGCGCCCCCGCAGGGCTCGCCCCACTCCCCGTGGAGGTCTGCCCGGCCAGCACACTCCCTGGCCTTCTCCCGGGGCCCTCCAGGAAGGAGCCATTTCCTTTCCTCCTGTGAGGAGGATTCTGCTGACCTCTCCTCCTGCCTCCACCCCCAGTGGTCTCTTCTCTGACATCCACCTGCCCCAGAGCCCTCATGGCCCAGGGCTGGGGCTGGCAGCAGCGGCTTCCTTTGCAGGAGCTCTTGTCAGGGGGCAGCTCTGTGGCCTCCCAGCTTGAGAAAAGCAACACTCCCCCCCACCACACACACACACACGAGGGAGGAGGGATGGTGTGTGAGAGGCAGTGCCTGGGCAGCGGGCAGGGGGCAGACAGAGGCAGAAGAAGCAGTGAGAGAGCTGGACGGGGGGCACCTGGGGGGGCAGGGCAGGGTCTCCCTCCCTCTCTTCACGTCAGGGAGCAGGCCTGCTGCCTGCCTTCACTCTGCCCTCCTCTGTATTTGTAAATAAAACAAATGCGGCACAGACATGGCGAGGCCATCCTCCGCATCGGAGCCACTGGCAATTGGGCTCTGGATGCGACGCCTGTCACAACCTGCCACTCTTCCTGAACAGGTTTTCCTGGTTTCCTTCAAGGGGCCATTCGCAGCAGTGTCCCCCCCCCCCCCGCAGGGCTGCATCGGGCACACTCACTTTGCAGTCGGTTCGTGGTGGCTCTGGTGCCCACTCCGTCCTTTGGAGCTGGGTGGTGAAGGAAGACTTCTCCCTGCCTGCCTGCCTAACCAGAGGCCTCGGCCTGATTTGTGTGTGGTGTGCAAACCCAGAGGCCCCCCCCATCCCCAAAGAGCAGGGACTTGGGGGGCTCTGCTTCCAGGCCAGGGAGCTCTTTCTAGGTCACTGGATGCAGAGCTCTGGCAGCCGGCTGAGGGCCTTAATTAATCCCTTGCAAATCCCAGCCCAGCTGGAGGCAGCAGTCAGAGCTGGGGGGTTTCCCAGCATGGCTTCCCATGAAGCGGGTGGCTGCCGCCCCCTCTTCTGCTCTCAGGGCACCTGTCACTCACAGGTTTGGAGATGGGCACCCAACCGCAAAGCCAAGCCAGCCAGAAAGGGGTCTGTCTCCCACCATACCATGGATTCGCCACGTTTGCTAGGGCCCTGGCGGCAGCCGCAGCTGGGGAGGGGTGTGGGTGCATCAGAGGGAGAGGCTGCGGGCTCAGAGGCCCCCCGCGAGGAGCCCAGCCATGCGGCTGGCTTCCTCAACAGGCAGAGATCCAGCCTGCCCCCTTTGAGGCTGGGAGCCCCCCAGCCCCGGAGGTGGGGGCTTATTTCCCCTCTCCCCCAAGGCTGCAAAAGATCCATCAGGAGCCTTCCACTCCAGAGGGATATATATTATCTAAATTTGATAAGACAACTTAATTTCTCTCCATGTCTGTTACCGGCGATAAAACCGGGAGACTTTTATGACCCGGAGTCCTCTGCAAGATTGTCAGGAACTTATTATACAAGGTATAACTGGATTTCTCTCCGCAGATGGCTCGCAGCCATGAGCTGTAACGCAATTCTGCAGCACATTTGGTGGAATAAATGCAAAGCACTTGTTACAGCGACTCAGATAAGAGAGAAGGGAACACAGCTCTTGCAGGCTAATTCAGAAGCAGGTCTGCTTCGGCCTGACTGTGAAGGGCGAGAGAAGGAAAGTGTCTTTCCATGTAGACTGGGGGTGGGGGGGGGGGAGGGCGAGTCTTCAGGGACCACGTGGCTGGACAGCCTGCTCTGAGACTCCCGGGGAGGTTGGCCCAGAGGGCCTCCTTGACTCCTGGTCTGTGCTGGTCTTGGACCGGATCGATTGATGCTTCCCAGTTCTTGGGGTGATCTGGTGGATCCAATGGGCTCCCGCCTCTCATGCGGGGCAGGGGGGGTCCAAGCATGGTGTCTCCCTGGTCTCCCTAGGGTTCCACCTAAACGGGAGAGTCCTCTGGCGGTGGGGGGGGGCCGGTTGGATGGCAAGCAGGCAGGGAGCTCTGATGCAGGCCCTGCCTCAGCCCCTCTGGCTCCTCTCTGTGGTCCCTGGTTTTAGGTTGCATTAATTAAATAGAATAAATAATAATAAATAATTTGCAGGGGAAATGGTGGCCGATTCACCTGCAGCTGTCTGGAGAGGGTGGCAGCCTTCCAAGACCCCGCCCCGCTCACCGCCCTGGCGCTCTCTGACCTCCCTTCCTTCCAAGGGTGTGGTGCTCTCCAAGCAGTCCTCCTCATGCCGCCCTAGATTCAGACAGGGAGGGGGGCCTGTCCTGCCTGCCTGCCATGCACCACCCTTCCGATCCAGGCCTCTTGTGTTGCTCATGGTGAGAGTGCAGGGCATGGACTCCAGTCAAGGAGGGGCTCATTGAAGACTCCCCTCTCTCACTCGGCCTGTCTGTACTGCAGGATGCCCCCCCCCGGCCAGAGTGGCAAGTATTCTGGCCCCGAGTAAGCCCAGCCACACTGGGGGCTGGGCTCTGGGGGCTCTGCTGCCTCTTGAGCTTTGGGCAGGGGGCATGTGGCCAAGCCTGGGGTCCCCTTACTACTATGACCACTGCAAATACTTGAATGCCGCTTTTCAGCAGAACTTCTCAAAGTGGCTTACATAGAAGAAGAAATAAATAAGAGGGATAAGCTCTCTCAGCCCACCTGAGTCCTCTGGGGTCCTGATAGGAAGGCATCTACGGCTCCCAGGCTGGTCCTGCAACAAATAAGAAGCCCATGCTGGTTATGATGGGGTTGCTGCTGAGGAGGCCCCAGTAAAGTGCCCACAGCTGTGGCAGGCAGGGCAAAAGCCAGAGCTGCTCTGATAAGGCAGGCCGATGGGCGGAGGAGGTTGGTGGAGAAGCAGCGGAGGGAGAGGAAGGGTTAGGGTCCTGGGTTCCAGCTGCACCGCTGCGCTCCATGGAGGAAGAGGTGGAGGCCGGCCAGGAGCTCAAGAAGAACCTCTCTGTCTGGCGACAGGCTTCACCGGTGAAGGAAAGCATGGAGTGCACCTAGGGGCAGGGTGTGCACCTTTTCAATAAAGAAATAATAAATGTGATGATTGACCTGAACAGAGAAGGAGAGAAGACCTAAGGACTGTCCCGCGTAACCCCAGAGCCACGGGGGATTTTTGTACCTCAATAAACGTGTCAAGATTGCACCTCTTGCTGCCTCAGTGAGCAGCCAGGTGGCCAGATTTGCAGATGATACCAAACTCTTTCGGGTAGTGAAATCCAAAACGGATTGTGAGGAGCTCCAAAAGGATCTCTCCAAACTGGGGGAGTGGGCGACAAAATGGCAAATGCCGTTCAGTGTTGGCAAGTGTAAAGTGATGCGCATTGGGACGAAGAACCCCAACTTCAAGTCTATGCTGATGGGATCTGAGCTGTCGGTGACTGACCAGGAGAGGGATCTTGGGGTCGTGGTGGACAGCTCTTTGAAAGTGTCGACTCAATGTGCGGCAGCTGTAAAAAAAAAAAGGCCAATTCCATGCTAGGGATCATTGGGAAGAGGATTGAAGATAAAACTGCTAATATTATAATGCCCTTATACAAAACGATGGTGTGGCCACACCTGGAGTACTGCGTACAATTCTGGTCACTACATCTAAAAAAGGACATTGTAGAACTGGGAAAGGTGCAGAAGGGGGCAACCAAGATGATCAAGGGCCTAGAGCACCTTTCTTATGAGGCAAGGCTAAAACACCTGGGGCTTTTTAGTTTAGAAAAAGGACGACTGCAGGGAGACATGATAGAGGTCTATAAAATCATGCCTGGTGTGAAGAAAGTGGATAGAGAGACATTCTTCTCCCTCTCACATCACACTAGAACCAGGGGTCATCCCATGAAATTGATTGCTGGGAAATCTAGGACCGACCAACGGAAGTACTTTTTCATACAACGCGTGATCCACTTGTGGAATTCTCTTCCACGAGATGTGGGGACAGCCAACAACCTGGATGGCTTGAAGAGGGGTTTGGATAATGTCATGGTCCCTCCCTCCCTCCTCCCCCCTTCCCTCCTTCCAGGGGAACAACAAGCCAGGTAAGTTGTTGAGTGGGAGAGGGCGGGCTCCCTGTTTTCTACAGCTTGGCCTGGAACCTGCAAGCCAGAGGAGAACCTCCAGGCTTGTAATGCTCCCCTTGCATTTGATTCAAGCACCACAAGCCGTCAAATGTCAAGGACGAGTTAGCAACAGCGTCTCATGTTCCGAGTGGCCTAGCAAGCCGTGTGGCTTCCACCTTTCCTTTTCCTGGGAGACCTGAAGGCACACAACTGCATGGCTCTTTGCAAGCACATCACCTCTTGCTCCCTGTTGTTAATAGGGAGAGACTTACAAATGTCTCCCCGTCTGCCCTAATGATGTATGTGTCCTTTGCTGCACGTGTGCCAAATTGCAGCTTTCCAGGTGGCCTGGGGGTGTCGGAACCATTTGGAAGTACATTGCAGATTCCTTGTTCTGGGAGAAAAGTGCCCCGTAGCCCATGTCCAGATGCTTCTACTAACTGGACTGTGTTAAACGACACACCTGCCTAATTTCAAGGCTCTGGCTGATCCAGAAAGACCTTAACAAACAGCCGTGATTGCCCATTGAGCAAGTGCGTGAGGCAGCCTGACTGAGTAGAGCAGGCTCTGTACCCGGGATTCCCCTGGGGAGGGACGTGCAGGGCCCTGGGGTGCACCGTCCTCCCACCTGGTGAGACCCGGAAAGGCCTCCCTGAGGTACATGCCAACTCTTCTGCCAGAAGCAGAGGCAGCAAAGGCAATCGGATTCATATGCCGCTTTTCATTAAAATGACCTCAAAGTGCTTTACAATACTGTAAAGTGAAATGCAAAAAGTAGAGCTATTAATATAAATATAAAAATAATCTCTATTTAAAAACCTCATTAAACAATAATACATAAAACACAGAGCAACAGCAGTAAACAAGTTTGTTTAAAAAACCCAAATCTCATTTAAAGGCCTGTGTGAAGAGCCACGTCTTTGCTTGTTTCCTAAAAACTGTGGTAGAAGTTGGGGTGTGGATGCCAGTGAGGAGAGCATTCCAAAGCCTGTGGGGCTGGAGGCCTCCTCCATAGGCCAGGAGGAGGAGGAGGGCTGGCTGCAGGGGTGTGGCAAGATTGGAGCAGGCCTGGAGACGAGAACTGAAAATGGACCCCCAACCCACAACCCACAACCCCCAGCCCCCAACGCCAACCCCAACCCTAGCCCTAACCGGCTGATGAACAAAGGAGACTTTCAACCATGCAATGCGATCCTATGTATGTTTTCTCAGAAATCCTAACAAGTTCAGTACAGTTTGCTTCCAGGTAAGTGTGTAGAGAACTGCAGCCTCAGGCAGCAAATCTAACCACATTTAGCTGGAAGTACATTTCACTGAAACCTAAAGGACTTTGTAATTTTTTGCCACGAAACAAGCCACTTATAGGACTTTTTTGATGGTTTTTTAAAATTAAAAACATATTTAAAAAACAATTTAAATATACATATTCCTCCCACATCTCTCTGCTCAAAACCAAAGCCCTATGCCCACTCATTCCAGGTGATCTAAAGGCTGGGGCTGAAATGGGGTTGATTTTTATGAAGGCAAAGGGCAGATTCTTCCATATTGGGGTGGAACTACTTTTTTAAAAATAGTTTTTTTTAACTTAAAAAATATTTTAAACCAGCAAATTCCTCAATCTCTGAATTAAATATTCAGAGTCATTTCAATCTGCCCTACACCCCCCCCCACCTTATATTAAAGCTCTATGGCAAGCAATCCCTAAATATCCAGGGGGTGGGGAATAACCACAAAAAGGAAAGCACATCCCCCCCCCCTCCATTACTAAGCCTGAGGAGTCAAAAGCTGGGCAGAGCTGTGGTGGGCAAGAGCAGCCAGCACTGGCCACCCTGCCCCCTCCCTCCCTCCCTTCCTTTCTTCCTTCCTTCCTTGCTGCCTGCCTTCCGGCACTCAAGTTGAGGCTTCAGGGAGGCCTCTCTGGAAGCCCCGCTCACCCACCAAACAGCTGAGAGGCGGAGACAGAAAGGGTTGCAGCCGCTGGCAGGCACCTTCACTCCCATGGCCAGAGCAGCAGGGCTAGGAAGAGAGGGGGCCAGCAGGCAAGGCAAGGGGGGCTGGCTAAGGGGCCTTGGGGGGCCCTCCAGGCCCTGTGAGCCTAGAGACAGTTGTCCCCCCTCGCCCAATAGAACTTACGCCCCTGACTGGCTGAGCAGAGGGCCAGAATTCTTCTTCCCAAGGGCCAAAGGTGGCTAGTGGCAGGGGGCACCAGTTGTGCCCCCTGCACACCTGGTGCCCACCTTTTCCCGGCCCCCTGCTCGATGCTGGAGGAAGCCAGAGATGCCCCCCACCCCGTCCAGGCTCTCACTGCCAGACTCTTGCCACGTGCCAAGTCAGGAGGCAGCCGTTACCTCTCCACCCCACCGACCCCAGCCTTTCTGCAGCTCCACCAGGGCCTTCTCGCCCTCCTAGTCACCACCACCAGGACCAGGCAGCCTGTCCAGAGCAGCAGAGGCCAGTCAGCTGATGTGCTGCTTCTCTTGCCGGCTGGCCTGTGGGCAGAATGCCGCCACCTGGCTCCTCATTTATCTCCATTTGCGCCTTCCTGCCTCCCGCTCCTCCTTCCCAGCCAGTGCCTCAGAGGTGAACCTCTTATCTCCGCTGCCATTCCTGGGATCGGAAAACAATTGCCGCCCCATCTTCTCCTGGAGTGCTGCCGGGTGACAGGCCCATTAGTGTCAGTGCCTGGCTTGAGGCAGGCGGGCCATGCGACCAGGCGCTGTGCAGGCTGGAGGGAGAGTGGCTGGCTGTCCTCGCCCTCCGCCCTCCCTCCTCTCCCCGATGAGACAGGCTGGCTCAGGCAGGGGGTCACCAGCTGAGCATTTGAAAAGCTTCCTCATACCAAGGGGACAGGCAGCTTTTGTTGGAGCTGTTTGGGGGGATATCTATGCAAGCTTCTGAGTTACACAGAACTCTTCATGAGGCAGAATGGAAAGGCAATTCATACTCAGTGCTGCATTTAAAGGCAAATGGCTTCTCTTTCCCCACACCCAGCAGCTGCAATTCTTTGACCAGCAGAGCCCCACAGCCAGCCATGATGATACAGGAAGCAAGCCTTTCTGCGCCATCCCCTGCCATAGCATCATAGGGGAAGAAGCCACATGGCCATCTCTTCCACCCACCACCACAAGACACACCAATACCAGCTCCACCCTCCACAGATAAGCAGCCATGAGCCACACCATAGTGTAAGCCGCAAGGAAAGCACCCCTGGCCTGTGGAACCCTACCCCTAGCCAGCAAGGATAGGCCACGTTGGGCCCACCAAGCCTGGAAGAAGGGCCTTTCTTCCCAGGGGCGAGCGGTGAGATCCTGGACTCTGTCTTCTGTCCCCAGAGGCCGTTTCCAAAGGTGGCCTCCCATACTAGCCCTTTCCCCTGTGACTGCCCTCCTTGATTTACTCACTTTTGAGCATGAAGAATCCACATGATACGGCTGCACAATTTCTGTGTTGTTCTCCCATGTTTTATCAGGCCTGGTTTGTGCCCCACCCAGTTTTTGGCAATAAAACTCAGCTGCAGTGCCAACTGGTCCAGCATGGGCTGGAAGGCTGCAGTGAAGATGTGAGAGGATGACTCTGCTTTTCACCAGGAGTTTTCCTGCTTGCTTCTGCTCCACACAGCCAGGGATCCACAATGAATTCCGCATCAATGGCCTTTAGTCAGCTGCTGTTTCCTCATGGTGCATACATGTGAGGTGTGTGTGCGTGCGTGCACGTGTGTGTGAAATCACTCCCTCCCCCACTGCCCTACTGTTTTTCATTTTCCTTCTTGAATAGTGAAATTGAACAATAAAAGGAAAAAACTCTAGAAGGAAACTAGTAATTAGAGCCTCTCCTTACGCAGAGACCCAAAGCTGACAATTAAGGGGGAATCAATGGGGAACTGAGAATTATCCCATCCCACCCACCCACCCCCATTCTGAACAGGAAGCAAAACAACAGATGGAACCAGCAAAGACAATGCTTTTGTCTAGCATTAGACAGGACCTTTGCTGAATGGAACTTCGCTTGAGAGTAGACTTCATATCAGGATTGGGGCCGTGGATCAGGGCATTGTTGGCTCATACAGTGCCATCTGAAGGGCTGTGTGGAACTTGCCTTTTGATTACCTGTTCAGCTAATTGCAGAAAAGCAATGCCTCAGCAGCATTAAAGGGCTCCCATTTGGAACCAGCCCCTGTTGCTTTGCAGCTGCCTTTTTAGGGGTGTCAGAAAGTGATCTGGCCTCAGCAGGGGGTTGAGCGGGGGGGGGGGCGGGGGAGGCTTTTCTTTCCCTCCCACATAAAACAGAACCAATTATGCAAACATCAGTTGACATGGAGAGCACACAAACACACACCCGGCCCAAGGCAGCGCCATTGGTCACACCCTCCGAGCAGAAGCTCTGTCCAGGAGGGGGGACCCCCGTGTGCCCTCAGAGGCCCCGACTTCTGGCAGGCCAGTGGAAGTCGAGCAGCCTCCTCGGAGGGCCCAGAGCCAAGTCTGCCTCTGGTCATGTGGCTCAGGTTTTTCCCAAGACGGCACTTAAAATTCCAAAGAAACCGAGATGCAAAAGTAAGTTTCTTATCGGATGTCAGGGAGGAAATTATGAGCGCCTCATTGTCCAAGGTTAAAAAGTGAGGGCTGAGCCGGGGAGCGGCAACAGATAAGATGAAATGTTTTCTATTCAAATGAATGGGCTCCTCTCTTCTCTGTAATAAACGATCAGTGTCAATATGACAAATTAATCCTGCATTGAGATCCATTTAGAGCAGAGCCGAGGGGAGGGGGAGGGAGACGGGGCCAAGGGGGGAGTCAGCAATTCAGCTGCTGCTGCCCGCCAGGATGTCAAGAGGGAGCAAAAGCGGCTGCTGTGAAATCCCCCCCCCCCCGCCCCAGAAGGAGCCAGAGGGCATGGGAGGCCGGAGCCTAGGCAGGGGCTGGGGGAGGGGGAGGGGCGCCGGACCCCCCTCCCTTGGCAATTGCCGCCTGGCACATGGACAGCAGCACCGTGCTGGCCCAGGCAGGGCTTGCCACAGGCCAGGAGCCCATTTCCAGAGCCTTTGCCAGTCCTGGAATGTTGGAAGTGCACGTCAGAAGACCGTGCCACTGAGCATGCACAGAAGGCCTTTTACTCCTGATTGAGTCGCCACAGCTGTGCTCCACACATATCCTTTGGCTCTGGCTGCTCGGCTAACTGGGGTCGGGACAGGAGTCCTATGAGGCTGCCTTCTGCTGAACCGGACCTTTGCTCCATCCCGCTCAGAACTGTCCCCACGGACTGGCAGGGTTTCTCCGCCCTCCCTGGAGCGGCTGCCACCACCAGGGGCCAGCCCAACAGCCTCCTGCATGCAAAACAGGGCTTGCCGCTGAGCAATGACCCTCCCCTCCAAGGGCTAAGCCAGCCCTCACTGGCTCTGGCCCAGAGGCGCTTCCCTCGGCCTCTCTGTGGGTTTGCTGTGGGCCCAGATTCTCTGCACTGGTAGCTTTCCAGAAAAACATGAAGAGCCGTGTGTGTGTGTGTGTGTGTGTGTGTGTGTGTGTGTGTAGGAACCTGGCTGGCTGAAGCTGAGTGGTGGGTGTGGTGTCAAAGCCCACTCCTGCCACAAGGGGCCGGGACAGGATATGCCCCCTTTGCTAAGCAGGGCCCAGCTTAGTTTGCATTTGGATGGGCACCTCCATGTGAGTGCTGCAAGATGCGGGAGGGGCCATAGCTCAGAGGACGAGCGTCTGCCTGTTTGCATGCAAGAGATGCTCGCTCCCTGCCTGGCAGCTGGGAGACCCCCCTGCCTGGAACCCACGGGAGCCACGGCTGCCAGCCAGCCAGCCTGAGCGCAACACGGGCCGATGGCCTGGCTCCTTCTATGGCAGCTTCCCCGGTCCTTGGGGGGCCCTTCTGCTGGGCTGGCCCTGGGGGAGGTGGGATGTTGGGGAGGGCACTGGAGGAGCCGAGTGGAGGGAGGGCCAGCGGCCGGCAGAGGCAGGCAGGGAGCTGCCACCACCCTCAACCTGGCCGCGGTGGTGCCTGCCTCCGGCTGCGTGGCATTGCGGCTGGATGACCCAGGCAGCTCCCGAGATGCACAGCCTTGGAAAGAGACAGTGATGAATGGGATTCCCTTTCAAAGTCGGGGGAGGAAGGCGCAGCAGAGATGCACCTTGCAAGAAGAAGCTGAAGGTCGCCCAAGAGCTGCTGGGGGGGGGAGCATGGGTGGGGGCTGGGAGGGAGGAGAGGGAGGGAAGGACCCGGACCATCTGTGGCTGGCGGGGGGGGGCGTGCAAGGGTGGAATGGTGCTCCAGAGAGAGGAGGAGGAGGAGGAGGACAAAGGGAGCATAAAACATGGGGAGCGAAAGAGAGGGAGAGGGGAAGCCGCGGAGCAGAGTGGCACGGTCAGGGTGGCGAGGGGCCTGGGTCCCGCTGCGCCAAGAGAGCCTTGGGCACTTAGGAGGAGTTTCCTCAGCTTCGCTCTCGTGTGGCTGCTCCTCTGTCCTCCTCGAACAGTCTCGCTGGCTTTCGGGGACAGAACGATCCTGTTACCAGGCTCTGGAGTTGATCCGGGCTTCTGAAGTCTGTTCTGGGAGGCTGTGTGTGGCGAAGGGAAATGTGATAATATTGCCACCCCTAGTGTGCCATCCCAACAAATGCCCCGTATGCCTCTCACCCGATACCCAACCCCCCCCCAGGGAATCCCCCCCTTCCTTTCCCGCTGCAGGCAGGCGCTCGCTGGCCCTGCTGCTCTTGGCCTCGCCAGGGCTCCTGCAGACCCTCCCCCCTCCCTCCCTCCCTCCCTCGGCCCCTCCCCGTGCTGGGCCTCCTCTTCTGCTCCCTCCCTCGCCTCCTGCCATGATGGAGAGACCACGGCCATCTGGATAGTGGCCGCGGCTGCACGTGGGCCCAGACTGGTGGGGGGGAGCCTGGCGCAGGCCTGGGCGTCACCACAGGGCATGTGGCACCGGCTGCCCCAATGGAGAGGGGCTGAGGCCGCGGCTGGCTCATGGCCATGTGGGGATGCCATGCAAGCTGCCTCTGGAGCGCCATGCGCCGTGCAGCACCCCTCCATCCCCCCAGAGCTCTCCAGGGCCAGAGCCAGCCTCCGGTCTGGCCAGCAGAGTCCAGCGAGGCCAATGGAGTCGAAGCCAGCGGGGACGGCAACCAGTCTTCTCTCCCCGTTTCCCCACCTGTCTGCGGAGTGAGTTTTCTCCGGGGCGGCAGGATCCAGGCAGTGTGTGCGCACCGTGTGCATTCAGCGTGGGGCCTTCCTGATTCAGCCTGAGCGGGATCTGGCTAAAATGAACTGAGGGGACATCAAAAGAACCTCTGAGGGTGCACACGTGTGCATGCCTGAGAGGGAATGAGGGAGCTCAAGCATCTGGATCCCGGCCCTCTCTTTTCCATCCTGAAAGGGAAAGGTGGGAGCCCAGGCTTCACACGGGAGGCAGGCAGGGGGCCTCTGCTGGCCACGGAGGCAGCTTCTCCTCCGCCCAGGGTGTGCTGGCTCAGAGTGCAGCAGCAACAGCAGCAGCAGCAGCACCACCAGCACCACCACTCCGTCCTGATCAGCATCCAGGCAGGGTAAGCAGGCTAGAAAAACCATTCGAGAATTGGGAGCCGGTAAAAAATTACATTTATTTGTTATAAACTGATTATTTTTCTGTTTGGCTGAGGCAGGCTCGTGCTGCTGACAGGTGGAATTGTGATTTATATTCATGTTTAGTCATTTATCATGAAGAGCCGGGAACTGGCTCTCGCTCTCCAAGGGATTACCAGCATTCACCTTCCTGGCTCACTTAAACCCATCCTGGTCAAGACCGGCGCCTCTTGCCTTTCTGGGGCTTGCTTGGCACTGGGAGCTGGACTCCATCCAGGCAGCAGACCTGGGCCCCATACGAACCTGGGGGTGCGGGGGAGGCCGACCCTTTCCAGGGCCTGAAGGCTGCACCTCCTCCGTCTTCTGCTCTGCCCAGCAAAGGGAAACTCTCCATGAGCTCCCCAGCCCTATGGGGAAAGGGCAGAGCCCCTTGCCCATCCCCTGCCCCTCCTCTGTGTGTGCCTTCCAGGATGGTGCTGGGACTTGCTCTCTTAAAGGGCTCCCCCAGCACTCAGGAAAGGGCTGGACTGCTGCGTGGAGGTCTGTGCAGTGGGGAATGGCTCTCACGCTGACTTTTGACATTTGATTTTGCCCAAGTGGCCCCTGTTTGAGAAATAGTGACGATGATGAGCCTAGTGAGTCCAGGACCAGGACTCCAATCCTACCGGGGGTGGGTGGGGGAGACCCCACTGGGGGGTGCTGAGCAGCAAAGCTGTCTGCCTCAGCAGCGCCCCTGGAGGACTGGTGTACGGCCTCCGTGACTTGGCTGAGAGGTTCGCCTGGGATGCGAGCAGGCTACAGACCTCGTCTTGCCCTGTGGTCACGCTCCACAAGCAGGCGTGCTTCTCCCAGGAGAGCATGAGGAGATCTGAGCAACCAGCAAGAGGCTGGACTTGGACCTCCTTCCAAGCCCTCTTCTGGGCCCTCCTGCAGAAGGTACCCCAGGAAGTTTTTCACATGGGTCTTCTGAAGTCCTTTAACTCATGTCTCCGCCAGAATGGAGAGGGTGCGTTCACATATCGGCCGGATTTACCCTGAAATCCCTGAGAATGATCAGGGATCGGTTCACACACAATTCAGGGTTTTCACTGCATGTGAGAGTGGAGCCCAATTTAATTTGGGGTTTAAAAAAATCCACTGTTGGTGACAGTTTTTTGGGACAACTTCGAGTTTGCAGTAAAGCCTCCCCATAAACCTGTGGAAAGCCAGCTAGCTCCCAACTGGTGGCCTCTGCCCTTTCAGAAGGCCAAGCCCACAACACAGATGGAGTCACACTTGGTGCTTTCGGGAAGAAGGGAGTGGGGAGAAGCAGCCAGGGTCAGCCACAACAGCCCCCTCGGGTGGAAGGCAGGTTGGGGGTCTGGGTGAAGCAACAGTCAGACAGACACTGGCCCACCGTCTTCCATTCAGCCTTCGGGGGCATTCCTAAGGCTGCGGCAGGCAGCAGCCAAGGGAGGCCCACAAGCAGCAGACCTCCCTTCCTCCATGAGTGACCAAGGAGCAAATGGGTCTCGTGGCTCCTCCTCCTTCGTGGTCCCATTTTCAAAGTCTGTGTCCAGAAGGCGGCTTTGGAGCCAGGGGCTGAGCGGGCAGTCCTGCCTGGCCCTGGGAGGGTGAACAGCCCTGGCCTTGGACCCTTCCGTTCAAGAGAGGCTCGAAGCAGCAGCTCTTCACTGGGCTGGCCGCTGGGGATTAGAGCCAGGGAACAAGGTCTGGGTCTTCGTTTTTTAGAGAGGAATTGCTAATATCATCCTCAAAGGATTCCGCCCCCCCTTTGACTTAAGAAAAATCTAATATCTTCATTTCCATACCTTTTTAAAGCTAATTTGTGGAAAATTAAAATGGTGAGGCCCACAAAGGCTGCATTTTAATTGAATCTTGTATCTGCACCACGGCACGGAGTCTCTCTTGGCTTCCTTGATTAGCTTCCTCCATTAAATCATTTTTGCACCGTTTAGCTGAGATTCCGTCTTCTGCAGGGCCGGGGACTTGGGGAGGCCGCAGCAGCCCTCCCCTCCCCTCCAGCCAGCTCAGGCAAGTGCCTCTTCAGCACGGCCGTCCTCTGGGGCCCTCCAGCTCCAGGGACCCAGCACCACTCTCTGGGGGCCCGACAGCCATCCCAGAACAGGCCCTTTCCAGTGGCCATGTGGCAGGGCCCTTCTCAAGGTCTCCAAGATAGGGCTGAGAGAGATTCTTGCCTGCAACCTTGGAGAAGCCGCTGCCAGTCTGTGAAGACAATACTGAGCTAGATGGACCAAGAGTCTGACTCAGTATATGGCAGCTTCCTCTGTTCCTATGCAAGGTCTGCCCCCCCGCTTGCCCGCTACCCTAGCTGGCAGTGCATGGAAGAGATGGCTCAAGCAAAGCCTGACCCTGCTAACTGGGCCAAGAGGCCCCTTTTAAGGTGGTGATTCTCTTGACTGAGCAGGGGGAGAGCAACTGGCCCTCTCCACCCCCAGCACAGCATCCCTCCAGTGACTGTTGCTGGTGTCTATCTAATGTTGCTTTTTAGACTGAGAGCCCTTTGGGGACAGGGAGCCATCCATCTTATTTATTTATCATTTCTCTGTGTAAACCGCCCTGAGCCATATTTGGAAGGGCAGCATAGAAATCAAATCAATAAATAATGGGCGGGGCCACCACGGCTCAGCAGGGGGCCCGGCCAAAGGCTCCTTGGGGCTGCCGTGGGAAGCAGCCTCCTCTGTCCCTTGGCAAAGGTCTCCCTTTTGGATGACTTTGAAAGCTGCTCCTGCTTCTTGTGAAAATGCCCCCCTCAGTCTGGACAATCTTATCATTTCTGTATTCCATTTTTAATTTTCTTTTTTGTTACCAACATTCACATATTTTTCCACAGAATCATCGAATGGTGAAACTGGAAGGGGCCCTGCAGGTCTTCGCCCCCTGCTCAGTGTGGGAATCTGCCGCCGCTGCCGCTGCCTCCCTGTGATGGAGGAGGAGAGCCCCACCCCACCCCATCCCCACCCCCGGCCTGCTCCACAGTTAAGCAGCTCCTGCAGGAAGCAAAGGCACCGCAGCAAGTGAGTCCTTCCAGCAAGGACGGGCCTCATTCTGCTTCCATCACGTGGCGCAAGGGGGCGTCAGCCCACTAACATCACAGGCATGCAAGTTTTGCAACTGTGCAAATGGCGCAAATGCAAAAACTGTGCAAATAATATTACACAAGAGTAAGCCAAGTATTTCTAATTGGCTTACTTTTAGGTAACAGTATTGAGTAGCTGTATGCTTCCACCAGCGTCAGAGGTGGCCTGATGCCCCTAAGCACCAGGTGCTGAGGAACACCACTGGCAGGCTTCCCAGATGCACCAGGCTGGCGACTGGGGAGGGGCCTTGGGCCTGATCCAGCAGGGCTTCTCTTAGGGCCAGTGTTCAGGGAAGCCAGAGGCAAGGCCCAACCCCCACCAAACCTGTCCTCTTAAAGCTGCTGCTGCCCCTCTACGGCCCACCCCCAACCCCACCCCAAGCCCTGCCCGGGTACCCGAATGTTGGATGCCAAGAGGCAGGCAGAGAGTCCAGGGAGAGGAGCTGGAGACGGGGAGAAGCAGCGGGACCTGGGAGGCCCCTCTGGGGAAGGCCTGAGCGGCAGCCAGCTGGGAGGTGCTCCTGGTCCTTTCAGGTTAAAGCCGATTTATGTGGCAGTCCTTCTCCCCCCAAGCGAGATCACCTTGATCTGCGTCATAGATGCTCTCAGTGCAATGCCTGCTTGGGGGGTTTCCGCCATATGTCTGGAAGGCAGAGCAGAGATGAATCCTTGGAGAAGGTTAGAGAGGGAGGGGGGCACGGCACTCCACACGGGGCTTTGCTCAGCACCCCCAGGTGGCCCCCACAGCAGCTCCGGCCTCCTCTGCGGGAGGAGCTGCTTCCCCGGGGTGGTTTGGCTCGGCTGGTTTGGGCTGGGCAGTCAGGCTGAGCACCAGCGGCCTCAGTGGTGGGAAGGACCCCTCCTGCCCTCCGTCACAGGACTCCCGGAGAAGCCTCGGCCAGGCGCTCGGCCTCCCTTTCCCTGCGGAGACGGTGAAGCCATTGACGTTGCCAAGGGGTGCTCCAGAGTAGGAAGCCGGGCTGTGGGGCTGGGCTGCTCCCCACCAACCCACAGCCCAGGGAAGTTCCCCGCCACCGTCCACACAGCCACGTCGCCAGGGAGCTGCCCTGCCCAGCCCCGAGGAGGAGACACTCCCCACCTTGGCTTGGAAGGTGTCTTCTCCCCGAGCATTGAGGCCCCTGGGAGGCTGAGCTGCTGGCCCCGGAGGAGGAGGAGGGTCTGGAGGGAGCAGCCATTTCCACGAGGATCTGAAATGGGCAGCTTGGGGCAGGGGGAGCCCCCGAATCCCCACACGAATCCTTCCCTTCCCTGCAGCAGCTGGTCATCCTAACCAGCCGGGGGGGGGGGGCAAGGAGGCGGCTCCGGTTGCTCCTCTCTCCTGCCCCAGCTGAGAGGCACACTGCCTGCAGGCTGGCTAACTGCACAGCTCTACCTGACGCATGGCCAGCCTGCAGGCAGCACAGCTCTTGGGCAGGGCGAGAGAGAGAGAGAGAGAGAGGAGCCCCCTGAGCTGACAGAGCTGGGAAGCAGAGGCAGCTGGGCCTCCTTAGGAGCAGCCCCAGCTGCTTGGCTGGGAAGCCAGAGCCCTCTCCCCTCGTTCGAGCTCTGGGACAGGCTGCTTGGGGGCTGCAGGCACCCATCTCAGCAGGCTGCGCGTTGGCCCGTCCCACACCTCTCATGGGGCACCTCCTGCAGTGGATGGCGCCGTGGCAAAGAGCCCGGTGTCCTCCTCCTTCTCGCCCGTGGGCATGGCCAGTGGCTCCGTGGCTGAGACCTCTCGGGAAACGGAGCCGCCCCGGCCAGCCGGCTCCTGCTCTGCAAAGGGGAGGCGCGATGTGGGGGAGCAGCTGGAGCCGATGTGTGCTGTGCGGATGTGTGCACTGCCACCTGCCATCTGTCTCGGCCGCAAAAGTCCTGACTTGGCATCTGGGAGATGAGGCCAGGCGGCCTCCTGGGCTCCGAGCCGGAGGGTGACTGCCCAGGGCTGGCGCTCGGGCTCAGCAGGAGCAGAGAGCCTGCGGGCAGGAGCCACCGCCTGCAGCCCAGGACTCCCGGCCTTGGGGTGGCGGGGCGGCCCTTCCATGGGGCAAAGGGAGAGGGTTGCCTCAGGCGGCAGCAGACGACAAGGGGCCCCCACCCCCACCCCCCTGCAGCCACCACAGCAGCTCCCTTGCAAGCCCAGCAAGAAGCCCGAGGAGAGGCGGCTGGGGGCAACCTTCCCTCTGCTCAGCCCCCACAGGCCGTCACAGCTTGCCAGGGTCCATTGGGACCGAGACTGTTTTGCCCCACTGCAGCCGAGGGGCAAAGCAGCACTTGGCCCTCCCCTGCTGGGTGGAGGGCACCCTCGCCCCCCCCCCTTAGCTGGGAGGCTGCTGGGGAGTCCAAGGGGCTGGCATGAGAAACACCCTCCCCTTGCGGCGGAGGAGGAGGAGGAGGAGGAGGAGGAGGAGGAGGAGGAGGAGGAGGAGGCGAGAAGAGGCTGAGGAGAGAAGCAGCAGTTCCCCCCCATCTGGCTGGCAGGAGGAGATGCAGACACTCTTCTCCCACTCAGAGAAGCGGCAGCTCACAGACTGGACACCCGTCAGGAGCCGCTCAGGAAGGCGGAGGAGAAGGCACCACCGGGCAGCAGCAAGGGCCACCTCTCTGCAGGTTGTTCCGCTCCCTTCGCTCTGCTGGTGCCAGCAGGGGACTCTGCAGGATGGAGCCCTGGGGGCATCGGTGGGTGTGGGGCCAGGCTCTGCCCTGTGGAGCAGAGGCTGAAGAGCAGGATGGAAGCACACAGGCACTGCCCTTAGCGGGCCGATGTTTCATTCCTTGGAGGAGCCAAGACAGCCTGGCATGCAGAGCGGGAGGTCCCCAAGCACTTTCTGCCTGCTGCGGTTTGGCAGCTGTGTTCCCACCCTGTGGTGCAGGGGCCCAAGTGATGGGGGTGCTGGAAAAACCCCTTATCCCAGCATGGGCCAAGGCATGGTTCCTTGAGGCACATGGCCAATGTCCTTGGCAGATGCGGGTCCCATCTCAGCCCCCACTGCATCCTTCCACTCCTTGTGGCGTTTAGTGCCTGTGGACATGTCTGCAGGGGTGTACATGAACATGACAACTGCATGGGGGGAGACTAATGGGGTGTGTGTAGGTGCTGTGCACATTCAGTGCCTGGATAGGGGCCCCATGAAAGCCATTCTGACGTGTCAACCAAGCTCAACAGTTCAGCAGACCTTCTGAAGCGTCTCCATCATGGGCTCTGCAGATGGAGAAGTGATGTCTCATCCTAATGAGCCGTGTGTGTGTGTGTGTGTGCGTGCACTCGTGCGCTCGCACCAGAATGAAGAACACCCAGGGATCGGCAGGAGACCCCTCTGCCACCCGCTCATGGATATTTCCTGCAAAATCCAAGTGGTCCAGATGGAGACAATGGTAGAAAAAGACACAAGTTAACCCTCACAGTTTTTAAAGCCACCAAGAGCCAAAACAATGTCTAACCAGTCTCAGATCCTGAGGTCTCCAGTGTCAATGGGATACTTAAATGTCCATGAATTTCCTACAGAAACCACACATGTAGCAAGACTCCCATTCTAACAGGAACATGGTATGTACAGTGGTGAAGAGTAGTTCCATTTCATCCTGCAGATCACAGGCCTTTGACTTGATGGCTTGAGAAGTTTTCCTAGCCAGGGAAGGTCATTTATAGATCAGCATTGAAAGAGGAGACACACTAGGCGGCTGTAGGCTAGGAGTCAGTCTCCCAGGGACATTTGGCAGAGAAGTGCGGCTTCCCTCTTGTCACAGGAAGGAAGCAAGTGAGGATTGTTTCCTGACAGGCAGAAACCCCCCATCCCTATGGCCACAACATTCATGACTGTAAAGGGTTGGCTCACTAAATACGATTGTGACCAGGCTATGGGCCATTTCCAGGACCAGTTCCCTGGAGCTTGGAGGGCAGACTCAGCCCACTAGGGTCACGGAAGAAGCTTTAGGGAACAGAGACCCCAGTGGGATCAAATTCAGCCTGCATGCAAGGAGAGAATCGCCAAGGAAGTCCAACACACACACTTTATTTATTATTATTATTATTATTATTATTATTATTATTATTATTAATTCATTCGATTTCTATACTGCCCTTCCAAAAATGGCTCAGGGCGGTTTACAAAGAGAAATAATAAATAAATAAATAAATAAATAAGATGGATCTCTGTCCCCAAAGGGCTCACAGTCTAAAAAGAAACACAAGATAGACACCAGCAACAGTCACTGGAGGTACTGTGCTGGGGGTGGAGAGGGCCAGTTACTCTCCCCCTGCTAAATCAAAGAATCACCATGTTAAAAGGTGCCTCTTTGCCCAGTTAGCAGGGGTTGAATTTCACTAGAGGAAACTTCTCCAAAATGAGGAGTTTGGTGGAAAGAAAACTGATAGGGAAAATCAGGAGAGTCACTTTGCTCCAGAGTGCATGGAGTTTACGCAAAACCAGAATACTAGAAGCCCAGTTAGACTGTATACCCAAAAGGAGGAAAGGTACCACCAAGTCCAGGAGGATGCCAGCATGGCTGACAGGTAACGTCAAGGAAGCCATTAAAGGGAAGAAGACTTCCTTCCAAAATTGTAAGGCCTGTCCAAATGAAGAGAACAGAAAGGAACACAAACTCTGGCAAAAGAAATGCAAGGCGACAATAAGGGAGGCAAAAAGAGAGTTTGAGGAACATTTAGCCAAAAGCATCAGGGGGAGTAACAAAAACTTCTTTAAATACATCAGAAGCAGGGAGATGGTGTTAAGTGTAAAGTGATGCATATTGGGGCAACAAACAAACAAACCCCAACTTCACATATATACTGATTGGTCAGAGCTGTCAGTGATTGACCGGGATAGAGATCTTGGGGTCGTGGTAGATGACTCAATGTGAAAGAGGAAAGCAGTGGGCGGGTGGGGAGAGAAAGCAGCGGGGGGGGAGAAAAAGTGGTGGCAGGGGGAGAAAGCAACAGACGGACACCAAAAGGTGAACGGGTGGGTGGGCAGGTGTGTGAGGGGGAAGGAAGCCGCCGGCAGTGGCTGGCCGGTCAGAGAGAGCAAACGGCAGCAGGCACCCTGACCACGGCCGTCCTCCTCATGAGGAGACTGGCTGAGCAGCTGGTGGAGAGGGCGGCACAACCTCCCTCTCCAGCCAAATGACAGGTCAGGCTGCACTGGGGCCAAATGAGGCCTCTCTGAGCCTGCGCAGAGAGGTGAGGAGACAGCCAAGCAGGCGGCAGAGAGGGTGGAGCAGCCTCCTTCTCCAGGCCAGCCTGCCAGCCAAATGGCAGGTTGAATGGGCCCCAGTGTGACCCCCAACCTGCAGCTGCCAGGCGAGTGGGTGGCGGGGGACAAATAGCCAAGTGGCAAGCGGGGGTGGGGAGGAATGCGCAAGCGGGGGCTGAGTGCACTAGCGCACAGATACTCTGTGCGGGATCAGCTAGCTTAAAATAGAACTGTTACTATTCTAACACCCTGATACAAACCTCTGGGGTGGCCGCATTTGGAGTACTGTGTACAATTCTGGTCATCAAATCTTAAGAAGGACATTGTCGAACTGGAAAAGATGGAGAGAAGGGCAACCAAGATGATCAGGGGTCTGGATCACCTACCTTCTGAGGCTGGCCTACAGCATTTGGGACATTTGGAAAAGAGTTGACTATGGGGAGACATAATCGAAGTCTATTAAATTATGCATGGTGTGGAGAGAGTAGAAATTTTTCTCCCTCTCACATAACACTAGAACCAGGGGTCATCCCATGAGACTGAGACATTTAGGACTGAAAAAAGGAAGTACTTTTTCACTCAACACATAATTAACCTATGGAATTCTCTGCCACAAGATGTGGTGACAGCCACCAGCCTAAGTGGCTTTGAGAAGGGCTTAGATGAATTTATGAAGGACAAGGCTATCAATGGCCACTAGGCTGGTGGCTCTAGGCCAGCTCAAGGCTCAGAGGCAGGATGCCTCTGAATCCCAGTTGCCCGGGAACCACAGTTGCCCGGGAACCCTCTGGCCTGTGGGCTGCTTCTCAGAGGCGGTGTCTGGTGGGCCACTGTGGGGAACAGGAGGCTGGACTGGCTGGGCCTCCTTGAGGGGCTGCCTGGCCCAGCAGCAGGGCTGTTCTTCTGCCCCACCTAGGCGAGGTCCCTGCCTCCTTGCAGGCCTGCTGTTGCTGTGCATGGCGTCTTGCCCCATCAGATATGGCCTTTCTGGTGGGGTGGCTGCTTGGCACAGGGTGGGTTATTTCGTGCCAGGGCCAGGGTAGGGGGTAACTGGGGAGGATTTCCCAGCATCCTCCACTTGCTGCTGTGACGCGGCCATCTTCCTTGCAGCATCTTCCCACTGCAGTGACCTCAGCCGTTTGTCTGTGCCTGACTCACCTCCTGCCACGGCTGCTGCTGCTTCCCCCCCCCCCAAGGACGAGCTCCCCTCTCTGGATTTATGGCTCCCCTTCTGTCTCCAGCCAGCTTGGCACGACCTCCAGCTTGCTGCTTGCTCCCCTTTCTGCAGCCGGCTCGTGTCTGCTCTGGGCAAGGAGGCACAACAAGCAGACACTGGCCCAGGCCAACGGAGCCCTGGCGGGGCACGAGACCTGCCCTGGCTTGCCATGCCTGGGGGAAGCGTGGAATGCCGCCCTGGGAAGGGCAGGCGGGCTCCTCCTCCAGCCCTTTCTCTTGGGCCCGAATGCCGGCATCAGCACAGTGGGTCAGGCTGGAGGTCTGCTGTAGTGACGCCTTCCCCACTTCTCCTCCCACCAGCTTCAGACTTCCCTCTCTCTCTGTGAGGATCTCACGCGGGAAGACGCTCCAGCCTGACTTCCTGGTCTGGTCAGGGCCACCGAGAGGGGGTGGGGCCCTGGTGAAAAAGCGTTGGGGCCCCTGCTGTGAGGCCCCCTCCGTCGCTGCCGCCACGAGGACAAACCACCCATCTTTAAAACCATTCTAGCCACCATGTGCGCAGCCGGGGTGTGTGTGTGTGTGTGTGATCCAAGCACCCCCCTGTGGCAGCAGGTGGAGCAGGAGCGGCCGCTGAGCTTGACGGTCCAGCCCAGGGCCCTTGAGAACTGCGCGCCTGCGCACTTCAAAGAGAGCGGCGACACTCTAGTCACCACAGGCAACAGAGTCGGGCCCCCTCCAGGCCCCCTTCCGGACCACGGGGCCCCGGCAATTTGTACCAGCTCCCCCTCCTCTCTCGCCGGCCCTGGGTCTGGTGAGGGTCCTCCTGGCCTCCCTCCCTTTGGCCAATGTCCCCTTTGACAGTCTTGGAGACTCAGTCATCCCTTCTCAGTCTGCATCTTTTGGACACACAACCATGTACTTATTTCAAAGCACAGACATCTTGCCTGGCAACAAGAATAAAAACAAACCAGTAAGACGATGAAGATGAAAATACAGAGACAAAACTGCAAGAGCAACCCATGCCTTGTACCAACAAGGTACAAGTCAGAACCCTTGTTAATGAATGAGGCCACTAACAACACCCGAACACTCTCCGCCTACCACGTGAGGTTCCCTGGGGAAGGCATTTCCGCACGGGGCGGGGCAGGGGGTGGGGGCTGTCTGACCCTGTCTGGGGCAGCTGCCTTGTTGCAGCAGGGGTGGGCTGTCTTTGGGTGGAGTTTTGCAAACGGAGGCTGGGCAGGGATGCTGGACTCTGGAGCAGAGGCCTTCCCTGAGCAGGGGGCTGGGCGGGAAGAGCGGCTCCGAGGCGGCTTCCAACTCCAGTCGCCTGTGATTCCGTGGGACTCCACAGAAGGGGCCCTCCCTGAAAAGGCCCTGCTCCTGGAATTCTCGGCTGCCTACAGCCTGGAAACGTCTTATCCTACAGCCTCCTTGTCTTTTCCTTCCATATCAACCACCTAATGGTGCCGCAGGGAAAGGTTTGGCTAACAAGCAGAAGGTTGCCGGTTCGAATCCCCACTGGTACTATATTGGGCAGCAGTGATATAAGAAGATGCTGGCAGGCATCCTCTCATACTGTGCGGGAGGAGGCCATGGGAAACCCCTCCTGTATTCTACCCAAGACAACCACAAGGTTCTGTGGGCGCCAGGAGTAGAAATCGACTTGCCAGCACACTTTACCTTTACCTCTTTCCATATCCAGGCAACCCCAAATGCCTCCCTTCCTCACTGGCTTCATTGGCTAACACCTTTGCCTCTCCGTACCAGGCGCGAAGTGCATTTGGTCTAGGATGCCAGGAACATCCTGCCCCAGGCCAACCCCAGGCGCCCCCGGAAGGGGCAGCGAGAGCCAGGCCGCGCCTCTTTCTCTGCGGCCGCGGCCGGCGGGATGGCCAGCCCTGGCAGCGCTCGCGTCCAGCAAGGGCCGCGCTGCCGCAGCCGCCGGGGCTGAAGCGCGTGCTTGCCAAGGAGGGGCCGGTCCAGTGCGGAGGCGGCTGTGCTCGCTGGGCAGACGGAGGGGGCGGCATGCCCAGCATGGGGCTGGCTGGCCGTGGAGCGCTGGCCGGCTGCCTCCCTCGCGCACAGGGGCTGGGATTGCTCCCCGGCTTCGCCGGCCCCCTGAGCAGCCCTGCCTCCCAGGCGGAGCCTGGCTGCAGGCTGGCGCTGCATCTCCGGGCCACAGAGCCGCCAAGGGCCCTCTTGGAAGGGCTCCGCCTTGCCCCCCGGAGGGCTCCCCGTCCCAGGCTGTCCTCCTTTGCCTGCACGACAGCCCGCTGGGTCCCCCAGAGCCCGTCCCACCTCCCCGGAGGTCCCTTGGGGACAGGGGCCCCTCCTCGGAGGCCTTTTGCTTCCGCGTGGTCTCCACCAGTGGGGCCAGGCGGGCGCCCGAGCCGCGACGGCAGGCCAGTCTCTGGCAGCAGGCTGCGTCCCTGGGCCGGGAGCTGTGCGCTGCAGCAGCCGTCCGCCGCGGGCCCGTCAGAAGGGCCTCCTCCTCCTCCTGCTCCTGCTCCTCCGGCCCCTGGCTGCTTCCAGTTCCAGCCCCGCCAGATGCGACGCCTGGACAGGGATGTGCTGCGCGGGGTGGCCTGGAAGGTCTCCCAGGTCCCTTCCAGCTGGGGGAGCCCAGCCCAGCTGCACATGACCTGCCTTCCGTGGCGGGTGAGCGGAGCAAGCCGGTCGGCGGCGGCAGCAGGCAGCCCGCAGGCGGACGCTGCACAGAGGCAGGGGCGCCCCTCTGCCTTGCCCCATAGAGCAGGCCCTCCCAGGCGGCACTGACCGGGCGGCGCACCAGGCGCCCGCAAGGAAGGCCTTCTCTGCGCTGGGGCCGGGGGAGGCGGGGGGCCGCCTGCCGAGGGGGCCGCGAGGGAGGTCAGCGCAGCGCTCCGGGCCCCAGCAGCTCACGCAGCCCGCGCGCCGCCTCCTGCTCTGGCCATGCGAAGCGACACCTCCGTCACCGGCCATCTGCCTCTCTGCGCGGCAGCCGGCCTGACACTTCCCGCACTGCCCTGACACGGGCTGCCGACTCCCCGCCGAAAGGGAGCCGCTCCGGCAAGGGCGGGCAGGGCGGCCAGGAGCAGGACGCGGGCCGGCGGGCGAGGCGCCAGACAGGCCGCTGGCCTCCAGCGCCCTCCCGCGGACGGGGCGGCCACTGCGGCTGGAAAAAGCTGGGCGAGGCAAACTGCGCCCTCCGCGCGATGGTGCCCCCGCCCCGCCTTGGGCCTGGGTCAGTAGCCCCCGCCCCGCCCCCTCTCCTCCCTCCCCCGCCCGGTCGCCACGCGCCTAAGCCGAACGGCCTCGGGCCCTGCGGGGGCTCCAAGCAGCTGCCAGCCCCCTCCCTCGCCCCCGCGCTCTGGAACCACGCAGCGCTGAGCGCAGCAGCAGGCTCTGTGTGTCCCGGGGGGCGGGGGGGGGGCGCAGAACTGTCACTCCGATTCCGTCTCCTTCTAAGCGACAGGGAACAAGCTGTGCTCGCTCACCCGGCGCCGACTCGGCTTGGCCTCCCCGAGCTTGCCGGCTTATCCGCCGAGTTCAGGGCCCCTGGCAAGGCGGGAGGGAGAGGCGCGCGATGGGGCTGCCGACCCAGATCCTCGGGCTCTGCTGGGGCTGGTGGCCTGCACCCCCCACCCCCGGCCCAGGCTTGGGGAGCGCAAGGGGCGGCTCAGGAGCAGGCGGCACGGCAGGGTTCCTTCCAGCCTCTCAACTCCGTCCTCAGATCAGACCCGAAGGCGGCGCCCGTCCAAGCCCAGCAAGCTGTTTCTCCCTGGGTGTGCAGCCCACAAGGCCGGAAGACAGGAGCCCGGTGCCCCGAGGACCTGCTCATCAGAGGCGCGCACTGCCCCTGAACTTGGAGGCTCCACCTAACCATCCATCCGGAGTCATCGCCAGTGACTGACGGTGCTGCTGGTGATGCTGCTGCTGCTCCTCCACGAACTGGCCTGACCCCCTTTGAAGCCATCATCTCGGCTAACGGCCATCGCCACAACTTGGGGCAGCAAAGCTCCCCCGTTAATCTTCACGCGCGGTGCGGCTCCTCCCTTGGGGTCCGGAGGGCGGCCGCCCAGAGGGCAAGAGTCAGGCCAAGTCCCACCGGGAGGACCCCTTCCTTGAAAGGGGTGGGGAGGCGGAGGAGAGCCCGCTTCGAGGGCCGCCGCCGCCGCAGAGGAGCCGGAGCGGGAGGCGCTGACCTGCGCGCCCTTGCTCACGCGGGCCGGCCGGGAGCCGCTGGGCTGGAATGGCCCGGGAGCCGGGGGAGGCTGGACGCTAGCAGGGAGAAGACCACGGCTGTCCGACCGAGGGGCAGCCTCACCAGGCGTGGCGGGCTGGGCTGGGCTCCCCTCGGCCGCAGCAGGCTTTCCAAGAGAGGCCGGACTGGACGGGCACCTGGAGCAGTGCCCCGAGTAGGGGAGGGGGCTGCTGCTGCTGCTGCTGCTGCTGCTTCTGCTTCACCCCGCTCATTCCCTCCTGACCTCCACACACCTCCCTTTGTGCCCCCCCCCCAGCACCAGATGCCCTGGGCAAAGGGTCTTGCTGGGCTGAGGCGCTGCCTGGATTGGTGCCCCCTTGGTGCCGCATCAAGGCCAGCCCCCCTCCTGCTTCCCAGGAAAGATTCAGGGGTTCAAAGCGCCTACAAGAACCCCAGGAGGAATCTATTATTGTCCACGTGTGGCAAGGGGAGTGGAGCTGAGAGAGAGCAGCTTGGCTGAGGTCACTCCCCGCGTGTGAGTTCGTAGCAAGCCGGAGAAGTCCGTCCTTTAGCAGTGGAACTCATCGAGAGCCCTGGAACATAATGGGAGAGAGTGGTGAAGAAGTGGGGGTGCCTTGGAGCATGTGCAAAGTGCACGGTGTCCCCACCAGCAGCCGCCACTCCATTTCGGGGATTAAGGCCGCCTTGCGCAACTTCTGGCCCCCCCCTCAGGCTGAGCGGCCCTGTCACAGCTCTCAGCCACCCCCTCCCCCCATCTGTGGGTCAAGACCTGCACATGTCCTGAGCCCCAGGTGGGCATGCCAGATCCCCCCCCCCACTCCACGCACTGCCAGCTGGCAGGAGAGAGGCAGCAGCCTGTCTTTGGGCCTCTCCTGCCAGGTGGCTCAGCGCCACTGCCTCCGTCCTGCCCTTGGAAGGACCCCCCGCCACACCTTAAGCTCTCATTGGGATGAAATGAAAACTTTGCAGGAATGGCAGAACAAAGCCTGGGTGGCAAGTCGGCGCTGCAGCGGCCCACCCTCTCCCTCACGAGGCGTGTTGCTCTGATCTGGCTGCACAAAAGGAGCGAGACGACAATTATCCATTTTAATTAAAAGCAGACCGTTAGTGAGGAGGAGGACTGGGCGGGCTCCCAGACGGCTCACTGTCATTCCTGCCTGCTGATGCTGCAGAAATCACCCTGGAAGGATTCCTCCCCATTAGAGTCTGTCTGGGCACATCCCCTCTCCTGGGACTAAGACAGGCGGCCCAGACAAGCAGCTTGGCCGCAGGGGCCGGGGCGGCAGCAGCAGCAGCAGGGGAACCCAGGGCCCGAGGGATTCGGAGTCTCATAGAAGTCTCATAGAGTGGGAGGGCTCCTTGGAGGCCATCTAGCCCAACCCCTGCTCAGTGCCGGACGTCCAGAGCGAGAGCCTCCCCATCCGGCGACTGTCCAGCCTGTGCCTGAAGACCTCCACCGAGGGAGGGCCGGGTCATTGGCTCCACGGCCAGACTGCTTTTACAGATAAGGAGTTTCCTGTAACGTTTAGCCCAAACCCACTCTTCCGTAACTTAAGCCCATGAGGTCCAGTCCAGCGGTGGAACAGGGGCCCGGGTTCACCCACATCCTGGTGGCCCTGCTGGAGGCATGTGCCAGTGATTCCCCTTGTGCATGACATCATGCACAAGGGGGCGTGGCCAGAACCCCAGAAGGGCCGTGTGAGCCCTCTGGGGCTCGTTCTCAGCCAGTGTTGGCTTCTTGGTTTTCCTCCTTGCACAGAGAATGAACCAGACGCACACCCAGCCAGCAGGGAATCAGCCCTGGAGGACTCCTTCTGGGGCTCTTGCCAAGGGGAGGGCAGAGTCCGGGGACTCCCCAGAGCTTGGCGGCCCGGGTTCTTCGCACCCGCCTGCCCTACTGTAATCCCGCCATGGTCCAGTCCTGCCTGCTGGGCAGCAGAACGCAAGTCTTCCCCTCTTCCCTGCAAGAGTCCTTCCGGGAGTTGCAGAGGGCTGTCATGTTTCCACTGGATCTTCACTGTCATGGCTGCGGCCCCAGTGAGTGGCGCAGAGTCTGACCCTGGACCCAGCCTCAGGCTCTGAGACCTGGCCAGAGCCTGAGACAGCTCTGGCGACGGAGCTCCTGAAGACAGCATCCATAGCGCCTGGACCACACACACACACACACACCCCGCAAGTGACACCCTCAGGACCCAAGCCCCCTGGAGAGAGAGCTGGCTCCTCCCCCACTCACCCTCCCTGACATCTTCTGCACATCCCCACTGGTGGCAGGAGAAGCAGGATCAGCCGGTGGGGAGGAGGAGTGCCAGGCAGAAGGCTGCTTCTTGGACTGCTGCTCCCCAGGCAGGGAGGCAGAGCCCCACAGGGGTCACCCCTAAATTTCTCTCTGGGCTTGCGTGGGGAAATTAGCTCAGAAAGGAACAGTCCCACATCAGATTAAGTTGTGGGCCCAGGAAATGACTGGACTGAGACAAGATTTAAGTCTCAAGAAGGTTTTTATTGGAGGGAGAGGTACAGCGGAAAGAAACGTGTGGTTGAAGCAATCCAAAATACTTGACTCACAAGCAGAAGGTTGCCGGTTCGAATCTCCGCTGGTACTATATCGGGCAGCCCTGATATAGGAAGATGCTGAAAGGCATCATCATGTCATACCGCGTGGGAGGAGGCAATGGTCAACCGCTCCTGTATTCTACCATAGACAACCACGGGGCTCTGTGGGCGCCAGGAGTCGAAACTGACTTGGCAGCACACTTTACCTGTTACTATTAAAGATACGCTCAACTGCAAATAGGTGTTTTAGCTTAAAGTCCTAAGGGTATAAATTCCCAGGCGGGCAAAAGAAAGAGGCTTTTAGAGAAAGAGGCGGCTGGATTCAAGAAAATGGGATAGAGAGTGAGTTGGGTCCAGCGAGGGGCAAACGATCATATCCCCTGATCAGGACAAAGAAACCTCAGGGCTCCTGAAACAATTGAAGGACCGTTCCTCAGGGACAGCTCAGTCAGAGGCGGGGCGAGAAGGCCGGAGGGGTTAGGTGTGAATCCACAAGTGGAATCCCCTGTGGAACCAGCTTCCTATGTTAGCAAGGAAGACTGAGCAGATCAGGACAGGCAAGAAAGCTGATCTGGAGAGTGGTATGAAGAACTGGACACAGCCTGGAGTGGTGGTCTTTGAACAGTACATCATCCAAGTGGCTGGTGACGCCAGGGTAGATGGTATGCAAAGAGCACACTGGATCATGGAACTGGGGCCTCATGGTCCCAAGAACATCTCCTGGGGCCACATTCTGGTTGCCCCTCTTTGCTGAAGAGGTGTGTCGGGTGGAACCAGCAAGGAGTCCATTGTTGCTGATCCCTCTTCGTGAGTGTAACAATGTGGGAATGGCCGAGGCTGATTGTCATGACAAAAGAGTGCATGGATGTGAGAAGGGGAAATCTGGGGAATCCAATAATCCAATCAGTACTTTTAATGGGTGCATCTCGAGGCCCTTATCGCTGACTCAACCTCTTTTGTGAGTGGGGAGGAGTTACCTCCGGGAGCCTTTTCTGCATTCTTCCTGCTGAGTTAATTGGTGCATTAGCTGGCTGCTTTCCAGGGAGGGTGAGGCAGTTCACTCCGCGTACAGAATGGCCTTGACTGGAAGTTAACTTGCTTTAGTTAACTTCTGGGGTCTGCTTAGCATATCCCAGCATAGGGAGGGTGTGCATCTGCTCCCCTTTCCAATTTGTTCATTAGTAGCCAAATCTAGGGGTGACTGGCCCACTGTCAACTAAGTGACCTGTCCCCATGTGCCACAAATGGAGAGCTCACAATGCTGTGAGGCTCCTGAGCATGTCAAGAGTGAGATCTCCAGGCCTGGAGACTCAAACAAAAGTGTGGTTGTGGCAGGGCTCCTTGGAGCCAGCAGAAAAGCACTGCTAGCCACAGTGTCTTACTGCTGCCTTGCTTCAGTCGCTACCAGACCTTGTGGGCACTGTGCTGTGAGTTGGGACAGTGCTCCCAGTCCCTCCAACTCTGCTTCATGGTGTTCCCCCCCCCCAGACCCCTAACCATCTTCATTGCCCTCTTCTGAACCTGTTCCAATTTATCCACATCCTCCTTAAAGCAAGACACCCAGAACTGGATGCAGTACTCCAGATGAGGGCTGATGAACTAGTGCAGAGCAAAGCAGAACTCTTATTTCCTGTGACTTGGAAACTGTGGCCCTCTTAATGCATCCTGAAACTGCATCGGCCTTTTTTGCAGCTGCATCACACTGCTGGCTCATGAGAAGCTGATATCCTGAGATCCTTTCCATGTGCTCTCCCTCCAAATCAGGCATCCCCATCCTCTGCCTGTGCTTGTGGTCTTTTTTTGTTGCCTATGTGCAGAACTTTGCATTTGTCTCTGATGAAATTCATGTTGATTTTTCAGCCCACTTTCCCATTCTGTCAAGATCATTTGGAATTTTAGTCCTGGTTTTGTATCAGTTGCACAGTTGGTGGGGATTCCTTCCACCCCTTTATCCAAGTGACTGATAAAAATGTTAAAGAGTACTGAACCCAGGACAGAGACCTTAGCACCACCCTCTAGGTTGTGGAGGCGTCTTTGATGACTGCTCTTGTTTAAAAAGAGAGACAAGATTCATCTGGCAGGATTTATTCTTGACAAATCTGTGCTGCTACTACGGTCTTGTTGTTGAGATGAGTACAGACTGACTGTTTTATAATCTGTTCCTAGTCTCTTCCCCAGTATCGAAACGAGACTGACTGGTCACAGGCGTGGAGCCAGATGGACGGCGGCCTGGGTCCAGCCCCGCTCAGCAGCCCCCTCCACGTACGCGCCCGTGTGCGTGACGTCACATGCACGGGGGCGTGGCTCGGGCACCAGAGGAGGCCAGAGGGAACCCCCCCTCCCGCCTGGGCTACCGAGAGCCCGAACAAATGTGGCGCCCCAAGAAGCATGCACTCCCCTTCGGCGAAGGAGAACTCCCCCCCCAGTGAACTCCCCCCTTCCACGCCCGGGCCACTGAGAGCCCAGGTGAACCCTCCCCTGAGGGAAAGGATGGGGGAAATGTCCTATCAGGCGGCCGCCGTAGCCTGACGTGACGAGCTGAGAGCTCGCTCGGGCTCTCAGCAGTCCGGACCACGCCCCTTTGCCTGTGACATCACACCCAAAGGGGGCGTGGCCTGGGCTGCCGAGCCCGAGCGAGCTCTCCGGTCGTCATTTCCAGCAGCATCGGCTGCCTGATAGGATGCTTTCCAGAGAGGGAGAGAAAGGGGGAAATGTCCTATCGGGCAGTTGGTGCTGCCGGAAATAACTGGCGGAGAGTTCTCCCGGGCTCTCCGCAGCCCAGGCGTGGGAGGGGGAGTTCGTTCTGGGCTGCTCTAGAGTCCGAGCCACGGGGCTTCGGTGGCCTTTTTCATTGGCAGCCTGGGTTCTTTGAACCTGTCTGCACAATGGCAGCTGCACCCCTGACTGGTCAGTAGGTTCACCAATCCTCCCCCCACCCACTCTGAAGATGGGACAACATCAGCCCATCTCCAGTCTTCTGGCACCTCACCCGTTTCCTGGGATCTCTCAGAGGTTCTAGACAGACACTCTGGGAGTCCATCAGCAAGTTCTTTTAGCTGGCGGAAGACACTGTGTGCCACGGCCCCTGCTTGAGCTTCCAGCCCGAGGGCCAGACCTAACTGCATCTCCAAGCGGTGAACCTGCTCTTGAAGAAGAAGCGCCACTCCGTCCAGAGCAGCCTGGTGGTGCCACCTCTTGAAGACACCAGCATGCCAACTGGGCAGCAAGCTGTGTCCGCCAGGTGGGGTGTGGTCTCGCTGCTTGCGTGGGCCTCCCCCATCCATTGCCACTCCTGACTCTGTGTGAATGAGGCGCAGTCCTTCATGGGAGTCAGGTGCAGCTGCTCTGATGCTCCGCATTGTTCATACAGAGCCTCCCCTGCCTGTTCCAGGAGGGGCAACGGATGGGGGAGTCCCATGCAAGCAGTGCGCCCATGTCCCACTTGGCGGGCGGCTCGCTGGGCAATGTGTGAGTCAGTGAGGCAGCAGTGAAGGCCGCCCCCCCTTGACGGGTGAGGAGAGGCATGTTGGCAATCAGCCTCCCGTCTGAGAGATGTTTAACAATGTCTCTTTATACTATGGATGTATACAAGATGCACAGCAAAGACACAAATGAGCTCCACCTTTTATGCCCGCTGCTGCTGCTGCTGCTCTCCCCACTGGACTGTCAAAGGGCAGGAAGAGAGAAGAGCTGGCCTCCGTGGCCAGGAAGGCTCTGTGGCTCCCCACTTCTTGTCCCTACTCCCACCCCTCCCCCCATGGCCACCTTCAGCTCCTGTCTGGCTGCCCGGCTGGCCAATCATTTTTTGCTGTAAACTGCCCAGAGACATAAGCTTTGGGCGGTATAAGAATATGTTAAACAAATAATAAACAAACCAACTGCAGGGGTGCTGTAGGCAGTCCAGGGAGGCTCCAAGGTGCGGGGGGTGGGTGGGGCATGTGGGATAAGACAAGGCTGCAGACCTCCCACCATCCAGCCATCTGAGTTAAAGGGTAGAAGTCAAGGGGCAGTTCTCCCAATGGAGGCCAAGAAGAAGCGGAATCCCCGGAGGACCTCGGCTGGGACTGGCGCTTTTGAACTTCTTCATACACGAGTGAGAGGTGAGCAGTGAAGCAGCCGAGTTTGCAGAAGGTACCAAATCATTCAGGGTGGTGTGAAAACCCAAATGGCTTCCAAAGGATCTCCCAAAGGATCTCTCTGAGCTGGTGAAGGAGCAAAAAAACCAGCAGAGGAGGTTGAATGTCAGCAAGGGCCGTGTGAGTTCCTGCGTCAAGCAGGGAGTTGGACTAGGTAGTCGCAGTCCCCAGCAAAACTGGTCGGCAACAGATTCAAGGCCTTCTGCACAAACATTGCAAGATTTGTTGCCCCAGGATGTGATGATGGCCCCAGGCTTAGATGGCTTTAAAACGGGATTAGAGAAATTCATCAGGAAGGAGAAGGAGGAAGAGAGAACTAGCAGAGGCTACAAGACATGGTGGTGTGTGGAGCCTCCGTTTCAGAGATCGTCAGCCGCTGGGAGTAATACTGTGGCCTTCATGTCCTGCTTGTGGGCTTCCTTGAGGCTTTGGTTGGCCACTATGGGAAGTGCAGGATGTTGGACCTGATGGGTCTGTGCTCTGCTCCAGCAAGACGGTTCTTTTTTATGTCCTTAGCAGTTCCAAACATGTTGGGAACCCCTAGGTGGTGCCCCCCTCCACACACATCACATTTCAGTGTCGAATTGCTGAGCTTAAGTTCAGTGTCGGTTGCTGAGGGCCAGAGACACTCTTACCCCTGGACTTCGGGGCCGAATTCCAAGGCCTCCACAGCCCCTGCCCTCCCCCCATCCTCTTTAGTCTGTCCCGGATAGTGTGGTCACCAGGCGGAGCATAATGATGCTTAGTTTGCAGGGGAAGGCGGGGGCTCCCAAGGCCTTTAGCTCCAGGCTCCAAAACTACCTAGGTGCACCTCTGCTGAGGGCAGTCAACGATGGGATGTGGGGTCCTGGGTTCAGGGATGATGAATGCCTCATACCCTCCTGTTGAAGGAGTCAGCCTGGTCCAATCCTCCTTGGATCCAGAGGTCCAAAACAGCTTCTGGCCAAGCTCCAACTTGCCATTTCTGAGCAAAGAGCATCTGGTGGCATCTTTTCTCCAAGCAGTTCTAGATAAAATAGATCGTTTCCAGTCTGGCTTCCCATCTTGGATATGGGACCATTGGCCATGGAATCCTTCTGGGACTTCGCTCTGGGATGGGACCCGATGACACTATTTTACAGTGGCTCCTCTGGTCCTGTCTGGAGGGCTGCATCCAGAAGGTGGTTCCAGGGGACAACTGCTCGGCTCCCTGGCCACTGGGTGCCACAGGGCTCCCCTATGCTCTTGAGCATATATACATGGAACTGCTGGGAGAGGTTGCCAGGAGGTTCAGGCTGTAGCGCCACCAATATGTGGATGAGACCCAGCTCCACCACTCATTGAGAACTGCTGATCCCAGGAAGGCAGGTGATGTTCTGAACTTGTGTCTGGAGGCTCTTCTGGACTGGATAGGGACAAACAGAGATAATCCAGACAAGATGGAAGAGCTGGATCAGCAAAACTGGTAGTTCAAGCAGTGAGATAGTTCTGACCTTGGGTAGGGTCACACTCTTGCTGAAAGACCAGGCTTGCAGCTTGGGGGTCCTGCTGGAATGGAAACCCAGACAGTGGTGCCCAAAAGTGCCTTTTATCAGCCTTGGCTTGTGGATGCCCATTGCTTCTTCACGAAGATGTCTTACACCCATCCTGTGGCAGCTTCAGGCTAGATTCAGGCTTTCTTTCTTTTTTTAGATTTCTTCCAGGCTAGATTCAGAATGCTGATGTTTACCTTTAAAGGCCTGTACAGCTTGAGATTGGGTATCTGTCAGACCACATTGGTTCATATGGATCTGCCAGGGTCCTCAAATGGTCATTTCAGGCCCTGCTCTTGACTCCACCACTGAGGCAGATCTGATGCAGGGACCAGACTGGCAGGGCAGGGCCTTCTCAGTAATAGTGCCCCCCATCCCACTTTGGCATGCCCTCCCAGAGGTGCTTTGCCAATCTCCCTCCACCAGAAAACCTTCCTTTTAAATCAGTAGTGTCTTACGATCAGTTTTAATTGAGTTTTTGTTTTAACCAATGTTAGTCCTATCTGCCTGTTATGGATTATACCGTACTGCTACCACTTGTCATGACCCAGTCTCAACCAGCTTCTAAGTTTAACCACTACCACCACGTAGACTGTTAGGCTTGCTCTGGCTGAGTCTACTACAAAAGCCTTTGTAGTGATCAGCCTCCCCTCCCTCTAAAGAGTCAACAGAGAGTGAACCCTTGTCTCGACTGACAGGCTGGTGAACTCCAGGACAGCCAACACAAGGTGGGTTGCACCTAGAGTGTGGTTGCTGGGAATGCTGGGAACAAGAAGGGCGGTTTTTGTTGGAGAGAAGCATGTGTGGAAAGGCTTAGTGAGAGGCAATGGAGTTTGCTCCCTCATGGTCGAAGCCAGCCTGGAGGTTTCTCTCAAGGAACAACTCTATAGATCCTTAAAAGAAAGGGTTGCAGGAAGCTTGATTCTCCTGAGGAATTGGGTGAGTTCAAGGAAAAGAGAATTCAGCATAGGTTTGTTTATTTGTTTAGTTTGTTTAGTCAGACTGTGCATTAGGAACTGATATTTCTTTGTATGTGTGTGCTTTTGCATATTCCTGATACTGTTCTATTATTGTTTACCTGTAACGTAATTAAAATAAGCAACACTAGCCTATATCCACCCTACGTAGGGCATTGCAAAAGACTCTAAAAACATTTAAGCATGCCCAAGACATCCTGTTTTTGTAACCTATTAAGCATTTTTGAGTATATCTAAGAAAGCTAGAAGCCTTAGACAGAAGCAGTCTGTAGTAATTGAATAAAACTTTTTTGTTCTTCTCTTTTTACGAGCTTCTCAGAGTTGGTTTTTAACACGGGAAAAAGGGGAGGGGGGCATGGGGGATTTGTCCTCAAGCACTTGGCAGCTATCGGTTTTCTCATCATATGTAAGCCTACACGTGGAAGGTTTTTTATTTATCCAATAGCAAAATAAAGAGAGTTTTCTCTGGGATTCTATCCCGAGCCCAGGGAGGTTCAAGCTCTGTTGATAAGAGGGATGATGGTGGCAGCATTTTAATTCTATCAAAAATATACTGTATATTAGTTTAGCCAGGTAGCTCGCCAGGGATGATTCAGCATTTTTAGCCTACTTTCCAGTAGGCTTATGAGATCACCCAGCATTCGCTGTGTGTCTGTGTGTCCGTCCATGCATCCCCCCATCAACTTTGCAGCACCTTGACCAATATGAACCAAATTGGGTACAGTTGTAGAGACACATAGGGACACCTCAACGGCATAGTTTTTGATGATGTCATCCACCCTGATTCAAGAAGGCGGATGTGTAAACTTTTGAGGCACAAGTGGGCTAACTTGTGAACCGCCTAACCAATTTGAATCAAATTTGCTACAGCTGTAGGAACACATAGGGATGCCCAAATGGCATGGTGTGTGGTGATGTCATCTACTTCGATTCAAGATGGCAGCTGCATGAAAATCTGAGGCACAAACGGGCTAATTTGTTGACTGTCTAACCAATTTAAACCAAATTAGGGACAGTTGCAATGAGTGACTCATAGGGACACCTCAACAGTATAGTTTGTGATGATGTCATCCACCCCAAACCAAGATGGCAGACGCATGAACGTTTGAGGTGCAAGTGGGCTAACTTGTGGACTGTCTAACTGATTTGAATCAAATTAGGTACAAATGTAGTGAGTGACACACAAGGACACCTCAGTGGTGTAGTCTGTGATGATGTCATCCACCCTGATTCAAGATGGCAGAACCATAAACTTTTGAGGCACAAGTGAGCTAACTTGTGAACCGCTTAACTGATTTGAACCAAATATGCTACAGCTGTAGGGATACATCAACGGCGAAGATTGTACCAATGTCATCCACCTCGATTCAAGATGGTGGACACGTAAACTTTGGAGGTGCAAGTGCACTAACTTGTGGACAGTCTAACCGATTTGAACCAAATTTACTACAGCTGAATGGACACATAGGGATGCCCCAATGGTGTAGTTTGTGATGATGTCACACACCCCAATCCAAGATGGCAGATGCATAAACCTTTGAGGCACAAGTGCACTAACTTGAGGCCTGTCTAACCAATTTGAATCAAATTTTGAACAGCTGTAGTGAGTGACACACAGGGACACCTCAGTGGTGCAGTTTGTAATGATGACATCCACCCCGATCCAAGATAGAAGACACATGAACATTGGAGGCGCAAGAGATCTAACTTGTGGACCTCGATTTGCACCAAATTTAGTCCAGATGTAGAGACAGTGAAAGGAAAGTAGGCTTATTAGTTCTTACTAGAACAACTTGTTTCCCCTCACGTGAGCTGCTCTGAGACAAAGGCTTTAATCCACTACAGACTTCCAGACCTCTGTTGCACCAAAAAACCCACACAACACTTTAGTAGAGTGGTAAAGGCTTTAGGCATGGGGTGGAGAAAACAGTCAGAAGCTAGATACAAACAAGAAATTTTACTTTGAAAATAGCTCAGTTTAAACCACTAGTTTCTTTGAAAAGTTTAACACCAAAACAGCAACCAAATGAGCATCACGAAAAAATGAAAAGTGATCAAAACACATCCAGATTGACCTGTCTAACACCAGGCCCAAACACAGAGTCCTCTGCAGTCACCTCAGTTGTTTTCAGCAACCCAGTTTGTCCTTGTTCAGCCTCAGCTCCTACTCTCCTTCACAGTTCTGGGGGTTCAGCCCCAGACTGTTTCTCCTTGCTGGCACATGAGTTAGCTCTCCAGAGACCTTCCACTCTCTGTTAATGATTTCTCAGCTCTTTCCAGCCCCAGCTCTGATTCTCTCTCAGACTGTGCCAGCAATTCCTACACTTGGGCTCTTCAGTTCCGCACTCTCTTCTTCCAGCTTAGATTTCATTCTCTTGGGCTCTTCTTCCAACACCAAACTTGAACTCCCACTGCTTTACAAGCACTAAACTTGTACTCTTCTTTCCCAGCACCAAACATGAACTACTCCTCTGTTAAAAGCAGCCTCCTTATATACAAACTTCCCTCCCATTTCCACAAATAATCCAATCAATATACAGTCACCCCTCACCAGCCACTAGGGTTCCATTCTGGCAAAACCTTGCCGTGGGCAAACTCCCGGTTGGTGAGGCATTAAAATCTATGGGAAACAGGGGGTTAGGGGAACCATGACTGCAAAAAGACCTAAAAATAAAGACCTAAAAATAATCCTAAAAATACCAAAACAATGCTAAAAAGTCACCAAGAAGAATGAGCAGATAGAACTTCTGGAAATTTTTTGAACCTCCCCAAATCACTCAAAGGCATATTAAATTGGCAAGGGACAGCAAGGTCAGCAAAGGTCAGCAAGAGGAATGAGCAGATCAAACGCCTTCCTGAACTCCAGGTGGGCCCTGAGTCCCTGCACGTCCACCTCAGCCCCTCACAGGTCATGCTGCAAGCCAGGGCCGGTGGAGCGGAGCCTCTGGCCGAGTCCTGCTCCGACCTCCTCCCCGGTGTCCTCCTTGCAAGGTCTTGCAAGCTCGGAGCTCCTCACCCCTGCAGGGTTGTGTGGACTGGTGGTGCTCAGTCTGTGACAGCCACAAGGCAAGCAGGATTCTGCAGCCAATATGGTGAGTGAGTGAGGCTGGGTCACATTTTGTAGCAACCTGCTCCTGAAAATGCCAGCCAGATCCGAGGGGTGGGACTTCAAGAAGGGGCGGCCAAAGGGCTGGGGGCCCCTGATGTGGCCACAGGCTGGGGGAGGAGTTGCCTCTCTCTGGCAGAGGTGGGAGTGGCAGACGCTGCTCCAGCAGGGGACAGCCTCCTCTTCCTCTGGTCCTCCTCCTCCTCCTCCACTTGTGTGGCTGGTGGGTGGTAGGTGGCAATCAGGTCTAATCAGCTCAAGGAATAATTGCCAAGCCTCCTGCCGGGAAATGATGGCTGAAGTGCCCCCAGCTTTGTCAAGTGACTGCCAGGCTGATGCTGCTGAAAAGGAATCATTTTCAAGTCAGCAAAGAAGGGCAGCAGGGTCAACTCCAAGAGTGAGTGGTGGAGTCTCACTCCAAAGGGCAAGTGCTCCCTGGGCAAGCAGGAGCATCTAGGGACTGTCCTCCCAGAGGCCCTCCAGGCCTGCACTCCAGCCAGATGTCTCCAGGAAGCCATCCCTTGTTCACAGCACCTGCTACCTGGAGGTAGACTGTCTCCAAGCATGGAGGTTCTGCTTAATGATCACAGAAACAACAACAATCCTAAGCAAATTACAAGGAAGCAGATTTAGGTTAAACAAGAGGAACATTTAAAAGAACTGGCCATGTTTAGCCTGAAGAGGAGAAGATTTAGGAGAGAGATGATAGCCAAATATCTGAAGGGATGTCCCAGAGGAGGAGAAGCAGGCTTGCCAGGCAGTGGGTTGGAATGACAAGAAAGCAGACTGCAGCTAGACCCTGGGAGGAATTTTCATAACTGTAAGGACAGTTTGATAGTGGAAGAGACTGTTTTGTGCAGTGGTAGGCTCTCCCTCCTTAAGAACTTAAGAACAGTCCTGCTGGATCAGGCCCAAGGAGGCCCAGCATCCTGTTTCACACAGTGGCCCACCAGATGCCACTGGGAAGCCTACAGGCATGAACTGAAAGGGGCCTGCCCTCCCTCCTGCTGTTGCTCCCCTGCAACTGTGGGATGCATCCTGCCTTTGAGGCTGGAGGTGGCCTGTAGGCCTCCAACTAGTAGCCGATGATAGACCATGAAGTTATCCAAACCCCTCTTAAAGCCTTCCAGGTTGTCAGCTGTCACCACATCTTGTGGCAGAGAATTCCACAAGTTGATTATGCTCCACAAGTTGATTATGAGTATCGTTTTGGAGCTCCTCACAATCTGTTTTGGATTGCACTACCCGAAATTGTTTGGTATCATCTGCGAATTTGGCCACCTCACTACTTACCTGTACTTCTAGATCATTTATGAATAAATTAAAAAGCACCAGTCCCAGTACAGATCCCTGGGGGACCCCACTTCTTACTTCCTTCCATTGTGAAAACTCCCCATTGATTCTTACCCTCTGTTTCCTGTCCTTCACCCAGTTAGCAATCCACACACGTACTTGTCCCCTCAACCCATGCCTGATAAGTTTCCTCAGGAGTCTTTGATGAGCAAGTTTGTCAAAAGCTTTTTGGAAGTTCAGGTATACTATGTCAACTGGATCGCCTTCACCCACACACTTATTGACACTCAGTCTCAAAGAACTCCAAAAGGTTTATGAGGCAAGATTTCCCTTTTCTGAAGCCATGCTGGTTCTCTCTCTTTTCACCTCTCTTATTACTGTGGTGATCAGTCCTCCCATCCCCTAAAGCGTGAACCAGAAGGGAACCCTGTCCTGACTGTCAGGCAGTGACCTCTAGGGATCAGCCACTCAGCACACAGTGGGCAGCTCCTGGAGGACCTGCAGGCAGGAAGTGAAGGCAGTTCTTTTGTTGGAAGTGAAGGACTATACCCTGTCTCTTGTCTCAATGACAGTGGAGGACAGACTAGTGAGTCAGAGGACTAGAGGGTCAAGACATTGGTCATCCCTTCTCTGCTGCTCTGACACTATCCCTTTTGAAATGTAGATTGGTACTCTTAGGGATTAACTTCCTCCTTCTCTTCTCTTCCTGTTCCCTCTGCCTTGCAACATGCAAGCAAGCTCCTCTCCCTGTACCATGTGTGCAGAGAAGATGCAGAATCCATCTGCATCCAGCTAGCTAGCTAGATTAGAGATCCTAACTCCTCACTTTCCTATCTAGAATGGAGTTCCTTAATAAATGCCTTTTATATTGATTTGAAACTATGAGCTGGCTCCAAGTTACTTTACTCTCAGAATACATGCATGCCTAACTAAATCTGCTGTGTTGTGCCTCTGTGCACTCTGCTATAATGAGAAAGGGTTTCTCTACCAGAGAGAATTCCCAAAATCTTTGTCCTCAGTTGGAGGAGCCAGGCAGGGCGAGCAACAGGTTGTCTGGCCTGGCAATGGTGGCAACCAGGAGCTCTGCAGGGGCCTGAAGTCTCTACCATGGATTTGATGAGTTCAGGAGGGAAGCCAGGGCTTTGGCTTTGGGGAACGTTTTAGCCAGGGAACCGTGTGTTGGGTAGCCTTTCTTTTGATTTTGTGCTTTTGCAAATCCTTACAATTCGTTTATTGTGTTTTTATCTGTAACGTAACAAAGAGGAACTGAGCCTGAGCCCTTTTATCCAGCCAGGGCTTTGTAGAAGTCTCTGTACCCTGTAAAGGTGCTTTTAAAGGTTTCTTGCACCTGGGGGTGCTTGTTGAATTATCCTTGCAACTGGGTAACTGATTTTAAAGTGTGTCACTCCAAACACCAGTGGGAGTGATCTTTGGAAGTAATCTTGTAAAGTACTGTGCATTTCTTTTTACCTTGGAACTTAAAGCTGAGAGAGCCTCAGACTGAAGCAGTCTGTAATATTCTGAATAAATTTTTTCTCTTTTTGTTTTTTGTATTTTACCTGTCTCTGAGTGAAATTTTAACTCAGGAAAAGGGTTTTTACTCTGGTGCAAACATGCCTCAATGTTGATTGCTCAGCAACTCACACTACCAAGTTTACTTTACACGTGTAGGCTTCACATGGAAGGTTTTCTGTATTTTTCCATTGGTAAAGGAGAGTTTCCCTTGAATTTCACCCACACCAGGGGTGGGGGAGGGATAAACTCGGTTAAGAAGTGGGCATGGTGGCAGCGACTGAACTACCAAAGGAGCAATTTAAGTTTTAAAGGAACAGCCTTTGTTGAGCAAACCTGGAGGGAATGATGCAGCATTTTTCTTTCCCCAACATGGGCTTGCTTTGAGACAAAGGCTGGGCTTAAATCCACAATTCACTACAGTCACCTTCCTTTTTTTTTCTCCCCCTTTTGCCTGAGTTTGTGTTTCTGTTCTCTACATTCCAATTTCAGAAGGAAGGCTTCTTCCCCTTTATAGCTTCCTTGACTTTACCTGTTAGCCTGTGGAAGGCACTGGGTGGGTGGACGGGCTAGCTGGCTTCCTGGACAAGCGTGGAGGGGCCGGGGGAGCGGAGCAGGCAGACACGCTGGGGAGGGGGGAATGCTCTCTCACAGGCGACAAGCTGTTCCTGTCCAGTCTCATTTTCCTCAGTGAGTTCATCCAGGTTGGGGCTCCCCAGTGGAGACGGGCAGCTTGTCCTGAAGAATGCCCTGCAGGCGAAGCTGTGATGGCCCTTCTCATGCCCAGCGCCCACCAGGGCCCTTCTTAGCCAGGCCCCTTTCAGGAGGGCTGAGAGCTGCAGGCTGGCTGGGCGGGGTGGGGGTGATATCCCAACTGAGGCAGGGTTGAGACAGCTCAGCAGTGGGGGGAGGAGGCTGTAATGTGCAGAGGCGGGCCAACCTTTGCTTGCTTGATGCTTCCACATGGCAAGGGGAAGACATCCAGCCCTCAGCTGATTGCAAAAGCCAGGGAGGGTGTCATGCGGAGAAGAAAACCGCCGAGAGATGCACATACCGGGCAGCAGTAGATAGATATGAGGTGAGAGAGCCAGAGGGCAGAGCGCAGCGCGAGCTCTCATCCAGAGCGTCTGGCCAACCTGAGCTCCCAACAGGCCGTCCTCAACAGCACCAGGCCTTGCCCGGAGAGGGGACTGCAGGGCGGCCACCGGACTGCTCTGCCAGGCAAGCCGCCCTGGATGCGGGGTGGCTGCTGCTGCTGCCTGCCGGCGGGCAGGGAGGAAGCATTCCAGGTTCTGGCCCGGCAAGGAGGCGAGGACCGGAGGCGCCAGGCAACTAGTTGGGTGCCCTCTGGGCCCACCGGGCAGCGGCAGCACTCAGCACTGCTCGGGGTCGGGGCGGGACAGCACTGCAGCAGACTCGGCTCTGGCCGCCCGCCCCGCCCTCCTCCCCTCTGCTGCTCTCCGGCGGGACCAAGCACCCTCCGTCCTGTGGACGGCACAAGCCCCGCCTGCTCGCCCATTGCTTGTTGCCCAGGAGAAGGCCCGGGGGGCTCCCCACGCCCTGCCGCCTCGCCTGCGACCTTCCCCCCTGCCCTGCCCTGCGAGTGTCCAAGGTCTGCTCCCCCCAGGCGCCTCGCAGCCATCCCGGACTTTGGACCTGAGCCAGGGAAGGCCCCGGAAGGGCCACCAGCCCCCTTCTGACTTGCCCGCCACCAGCTGCGGAGCTGCTGCGCATGCCGGCCCAGACACGGCCACAGCCGGCTTGCTTGGGGCGGCCATCCGCGCCGCGGACCTGCGCGGCGGGGGAAGAAACACTCTCCCCGGGATTCTTTTCTTGTCCAGTGCGCTGCACAGACTGGGCGGGAGGCGGAGGCCGCCCCGGCTGGGTGGGGCAAGAGAGGCGCCTCCCGTCCACCGGGCCAAGGAGCCTCCTCGCTGGGGAGGCGCCCGACACTCGCCCGGCGTCGCGACACGTTGCAAATGGGTTGAATCCCGCCAGAGGACGGCGGTGCTGTGGCAGAGGCTGGTAATTAACTGTTGCCCGCAACGGAAAACTGCTGACTCCACACCAGCCTCTGCGGTCCAGCCCGGCTATCGGCACGCTGTGCCTGGCTGCCGCCACCCGGGCACGCCCCGCCGCGGCCCCTTTTCCAGGGGCGGCTGGCGGGGAAGCAAGCGCCCTCCCCCCGCCACCCCCGTCAAGTGGCTTGCTGTCCCCCACGCGCCCTGCCCCATCTCTGCTTCAGAAATCTAACACGTGGGGCCGACCCATCAGCTCGCCGGCCGGCCGCCCGCCCATCACACATGCACACGGGCACCATACGTGCTGCGCCCCCCGCTCCTCAATGTGCGCCGCCGCCGCCGCCCTCTCCCTCCCTGCCCGCCTGCCTGCCTGCCTCCCTCCCTCCCGCCGCAGCGAAATTCGAGAGGCGGGGCATCCCGGGTGCGGGGAGGCAGCGCCGGTCTCGGTGGGCCAGCACAGCAGAGCTCCGCGGCGGGCCTTGGCGAGCGGGAGGGGGCGGGCTCGCAGGTGCGCGCACAGCCCAGACTCGACGCCGCTGCTGTTCCGGCGCTGACTCGCCCAGCCGCAGCAGGTCAGGCGCCTCCAGAGCGGCTCAGAGTTCGGGCCTGAGCCGGCTGGAGGGGGCCGGGGCGCGGCGCGGCGCAGACAGGGGCTGCTGCGGGCGGGCGGGCGGGCGGACTGCCCTCCTCCCACCCAGACGGGCCCTCATGTCCTGCTGCCAGCCTCTCGGAGAGCCACTGGAGAGCCACTCGGCCCGCCGGAGTCCCCGAGCTGCCTGCAGGCCCAGACTCCAGAGGGAAGGCCGCGCCGCCAGAGGCCCCGCTCCTCCGGCAGGGGCGCGTGGGTGGTGGCCCGGGTCCCTCTCCTTGCTGTTCTGCGCGCTGCACCATGCGGCAGGGTGGCTGCCTGCTCTTGCCTGCGGCCGGGCGCCGGAATATCCCCGACGGCCGCAGACCAGCCGACATTAGTGCCACTTAGCAAACAGCTGCAGAGACCAGAAGCACGGAAAGGAGACCCCGTTGCCTGGGTCGCCGCTGGGCTCCTGCGGACTTCCTGCAGCTGCCTGCATGGGATGGCCCCTCACCAGGTGTGAGGGCGAGGGAGGCTAGAGGCTAGGCTCCAGGCCAGGTGTGCGGGGTGGCAGGTGCCCGGAGGAGACGCACCTGGCAAAGGCAAGGGGGGGCGGGGGGGCTGGCCCAGGGAGCAGGCAGGCGACTTATGCTGGCCGGCCTCCTCTAGGCACTGGCTGCTGCGAGCTCCGGGGAGAACCTGCTTGCCCAGCTGAGCCACCTCCGCACAACACCCGGAGGCAGCCGGAAGCGGCACCAGCCTGCCTCTGGAGAGCCGCCGTTGCCCTGGCTGGGGAGCAGCGTAAGAACACGCGAAGAGCCTTGCTGCTGGATCAGGCCCACCAAGGCCGCTCTTCACACCGTGGCCCACCAGATGCCTCTGGGGAGCCCACAGGCAAGAGGCCTCCCTCCTGCTGCTGCTGCTGCCCCCCCCCCGGGACTGAGAGGTGCCCCGACCCAGTGCCAAGCAGGCCGCGAAGGAGGCACCACAAGAGGCCCCTTGCCTGAGGCCAGAGGTGGCCCATAGCCCTGAGACTAGGAGCCATTGATAGACTTGTCCTCCGTGAATTGATGTAAGCCCTCTGAGTGGAGCCATAAGAAATGTGGCGGCAGCTTCCCAGCTGGCAGCCCCCCCCCGCCCCACATGTCACTCCCCCCTGCCTCCCCCCCAACCCTCTGGAGAGGCGGCCTGCAGACCCAGCGTGATGGATTGAGAGGCGAGCCACTGACATCCCCTCATAAGTCACGGCGGTTCTTTATGGGGAGATCACAAGTAATAAGCGTCCCTGCCGGAATTAGAATGACATCTTGGAAAATTACAGTCTGGCTGAACAATGGCTGATGGAGGCGCCGAGGGTTCCTTCTCCTCAGGCAGCCCCCGTCCCTGGGAGGGGGAGCCGCTCTCGGCCAGCCCGCCCGCCCGCCCCAAGAGCGCTCCCTCTGCTTGGGCCGCAGCTGCTGACCAAGAGCCAATACGGCCGGATGACCAAGGAGGAGCAGCGGCTGGGAGGGAAGGGGCGGCAGTGCTGGCCACGCTTGGGATTCGGAAGATGCACCCGGCTGCTGCTGCTGCTGCTGCGGAAGCCCATCCCTGTCTCGGGGCCTGCCTGCCTGCCAGCCGCCCCACCCCCCCCCCCCCCACTGAAGTGGCCGCCGGTAGCCCTGCCTTGACCCCAGGCGGCAGCAGCGAGGCACAGAGGAAGCTTCCAGTGGCCAAGGCAGTTGGCAGGGAAGGTGGGCTTCCATTGCAGGTGGCCTGGGGGACAAGGCGAAGGGACGCTTCTGGGACCTGGGCTGTGCCACCTCACAGGAAGGTGCTGCCTGGAAGGGGAGGCACTGCCCCTCTGGCCCCCCGAGCCCTGGCATTGGGCTCCTGGGCAGGATTCCAGCAGGGCCCCTGGGCTGCCTTCAGGCTCCGTGGCCACGAGAGAAGCGCTGCAGCCAGACTTGCACCAAGGAGCACTCCAGCGCCCCAGCCTGCGGAACAGCAGCGGGGGGGGGGGGGCATGAGCCCAGCCACTCGGAGCAGGCCACCCGCCGGGGCCTTGGCAACGAGCGCTGACGGAGGACTCTGGCAGCAGGGCTCAGGAGCCTGGCAGGCCGGCTGGTGATGCCTGCCCTGCTCCCCCAGCCTGGAGAGCTGGGCTCAGCCAGCAGCCCCTGACCATGGCCACAGATGGGGGCCAGCAGCAACCGCCAGGTTGGATGCCATGCGCCCCGCCCCCCCAAGCCACAGTGCAGCACTGCATCACTCCCTGGAAATGGGGGGCATGGCAGGCAGCAGCTCCCGGCTTGAGAGCCTCCACTTGTGCCGCAATCCTGCTGGGAGTGAAAGACATCCACATCTGCCTTCACAGGAAGGGGGGGCTCCATCCAGGCTGGAAGGGCCCACCCGAGGTCACCTTGCCAATGGCCCCTGGCATGGACATCCAGAGGGGGGTGCGAGGGGAGGCATCCCCCCTGATTGAGTCAGTCCCATTGAATTCAATGGGGCTTACCCCTAGGTAAGTGGGTTTAGGATTGCAGCGTTTGCCTGCTGCACCCCCCCAAAGCCCTGCCCACGGCCCCCCGCTGACCTAGCCAACTGGGATCTGCCCGGGGTGCCAGTGCAGGGACAAAGGGAGGGCTGGCCAGTTGAGCTGTCCCCGGTGCTGAAAGGCCACAGGCCTCTCGCCAGCCTTGCCCTGACCAGCTGGCAGGAAGGAACTGCTGACTTGATGTGGGGGCTGCTTGTTTGCCCAAGATGGGGTCATTGTGGCTGGGGATGATGGGAGTTGTAGTCCAACAGCATCTGGAGCTCCTGGGCCCAGAGTCACCCTGGCCGTGGCCAATGGTCTTGTGATGCCTAACAGCAGAGCTCTGGGCACCTGATGGGGAAAGGGCCATGTTCTGGGCCAAGAAAAACGGAGTTCTGCCACCTGCAGAGATCTCCTTGGTTTGCAGCAGTCCTTCTGCTCCCTCTAGTCATGGGCGGGGAGGGCAGTGGGATAAGTTATGGAAGCACCAAGGACCCACTGCCCCCACTGGCCAACTGGCAGCCCCATCAAGCACCCCACCCTTAAGCGTGGGAGCTGAGCTTCTCGGGACTCTCCTCGCAGCAGCCAGTGCCACATCCAGTGGCTTTTCTGCACTTGTGTGGAAGGCAGATGCACTTTGCCAGGCGAAGCCAATGAGGAGGACACACGAGCTGCTCCTTTGGTTCCAAGCGTGGGAGCCCCTTTTGACCCCATTCTGTTTGCTGGCCGTGTCGAACCTCCTGCTGGCCTTCCCTTCCCTGGGAACTGGCCAGAGCCTGAGCTCCCCAGTGCCCCCTCCCGTGATGGGACTGGTCCAGCTGGTTCCACAGGGCAGTCTCTGCTTCTGCGCTCACGGCTGCCTCTCCCTGGGCTGAGCTTGGAAAGGGGGCCCAACCAGAGCTGTTGGCAAAGGGATATGCAAAGAGGCACCTGCTGGGGCACTTAGGAACATCAGAAGCTGCCACATACTGAGTCAGACCATAGGTCTATCTAGTTCAGTATTGTCTTCACAGACTGGCAGCGGCTTCTCCAAGGTTGCAGGCAGGAATCTCTCTCAGCAGGATCTTGGAGAAGCCAGGGAGGGGAACTTGAAACCTAGATGCTCTTCCTGGAGCGGCCCCATTATCCCCTGAGGGGAAGATCTTACAGTGCTGCTCACACTTCTAGTCTCCCTTCCATATGCAACCAGGGTGGACCCTGCTTATCTAAGGGGACTAGTCATGCTGGCTACCGCAAGACCAGCTCTCCTCCACTTGGCAAGGGTTAGGGTTAGGAACCAGTTCTTGGGCATCTCTGGCAATATCACAGGGGCAGATTTGTGGCTGCCTGGGATTGGGGAGCCAGAAGCAGCATCACCCACGCCCCCAGCCCTGCAGGTCTTTTGCTCTAAGCACCAGAAGGTGCCGTGGGCCCCATCTATATTTCAACACACACACAGTGGGACCCCCATTCCAGCAGCAACCAACACAGGTGCTGGGAGCTTCTGGTTGTCCAAGGGAGGAGCTGCAGCCCAGAGGGAGCCCCCCCTCCCTCCGAGTCTCTCCCCCCCCCATCCCTCTGTGCATCTGACAGGCATTGGGAATGTAGCGCTAATTGATCCTGGTCTTTCTCATAGCCTCACTGCCTCTACAATGTCATTTTCTCCAAAAAGGCTCTTGCAATTACTGTGAATTACATATGAAAAGCAAGCCGCCACATATTGATTGGAGGCCAAGAATAGCTCTCCAGCCATTTAGAGTAGATTAACTTTGGGAGTGGGGGAGGGGTTCACAGTTATTTAAGGAGATTAATCAGTTCATCCCAGGTAATTCCTCCCTCCCTCCAGCCAGTGGGCTCCTGGCCCACTAGGGGTGCTGCAGCCCCAGACAGCTGGCGCCAGAGGTGAGCTGGCTGAGCAGAGGCCCGGGTTCAGCAGCATTGCCTCTGGTCCCAGAGACCAGGAGTGTGTGAAGCTGTTGGTGGGGGGCTTGGGTTAAAAGCACTCACACAGAGACACAGACACACACACCCCCACTTACACCCTTCACTGGTGGAGGCAGAAACGCGGCTGGATCTCTTGCCCTGCATGATGTTCAGGGCAATGGTGAATTCTACATGGTGTTGGTGGCCATGGGCCCGGCTGGCACCTTCCAGCCTTGTGTGGCCCTGGCCCCAAGGAGCTTACACTCTAAGACGGGGGAACCACAGAGGGAGGGAAACACAAGGCACTCAGAGCGGGCTGCTGTGGTTCCCAGTCTGCTGCAAACAGCAAAGGGGCCTGAGAGGTTTCCACACCCCAAACCAAAGCCCCCACCTGAGACTCCCTTCTCCACACAAACCCCCATCTTGCCCTAGCAGGTGCGGGGGGGGGGGGGGGAGAGAATGTGCCTGTCCCTTGGCGTGTGGCTTTGAAAGGGATTTCCCTCTGTAAAGCACCCAGAGACAGAGCCTGGACGCCCCAGCCGAGGCTCCAGCAGATGTCAGCTTCCTCACTGTCATGCTGGGCCCATTAGCTCTCTGTGTGTGGGGGGGGGGTGTGAGGATGGCATGGGGTGGAGGCTGAGCTGCAGGAGCGATGAGTAGGGGCCCGTGTCCCCCCCCCACTTCCAGGGAATGGGTCACATCACCTCCCACCTCCCCTGGTCCTTGGTTCCCAGCCTCTGCTAGTGCTGAGACACCCCAACGGTCTCCCACCTGAATAGTCTCCCATTCATAGGCAACCAGGGCAGGCCCTGCTTGGCCAAGGAGACCATTCCTGCTTGCGACCCCCAGGCCAGGCCAGCCCAGCACCCCCCTGCCTACAAGGCTCCTGGGGGCAGAGCCAGGGGAGGCCCCAGTCCTTCGGCAAGCAGAGCGCCTGGCTGGCCCACAGCAGCTGCAGACGCTCTCTGAGCAAGCCGCCAAGCAGTGTGAAGACGGGCTCAGCTAAGGGGCCCCCTTCTTCGTGTTCACATAAGGCCATTGGGGCAGCCCCCACAAGTGGGGTGGAGACAAAGCCCGTCAGCAGTTCAAAAGCGCTACAGCAGGGCTGGCAACTTCAGCCCTCCTGCAGATGTTGGACTACAACTCCCATCATCCCTGACTAGTGGCCACTGCAGCTGGGCATGATGGGAGTTTTATCCCAAAACAGCTGCAGGGCCAAAACCTTGCAGCAGAATGCAGCCTCCTCCTGCTTTCCAAGCCTAGTCACAGGGTGATGCAGAGGGAGGGGGCAAGCACCCCCACTTTTGAGAGCCCCCCCCCCAGCAATAGCCTCTAGATGACAGCCTCTAGAAGTGGGGTACTCCAGGAATCTGTACTGGGACCAGTGCTCTTTAACCTGTTCATAAATGATCTAGAAGTAGGGGTAAGCAGCGACGTGGCCAAATTTGCAGATGATCCCAAACTCTTCCGGTTAATGAAATCCAAAACGGATTGTGAGCAGTTCCAAAAGGATCTCTCCAAACTGGGGGAGTGGGCGACAAAATGGCAAATGCAGTTCAGTGTTAGCAAGTGTAAAGTGATGCACATTGGGACGAAAACCCCCAACTTCAAGTATATGCTGATGGGATCTGAGCTGTCGGTGACTGACCAGGAGAGGGATCTGGGGGTCGTGGTGGACAGCTCGTTGAACGTGTCGACTCAGTGTGCGGCAGCTGTGAAAAAGGCCAATTCCATGCTAGGGATCATTAGGAAGGGGATGGAAAATAAAACGGCTAACGTTATAAGGCCCTTATACAAAACTATGGTGCAGCCGCACCTGGAGTACTGTGTACAATTCTGGTCACCACATCTAAAAAAGGACATTGTAGAACTGGAAAAGGTGCAGAAGAGGGCAACCAAGATGATCAGGGGCCTAGAGCACCTTTCTTATGAGGCAAGGCTACAACACCTGGGGCTTTTTAGTTTAGAAAAAAAGACAACTGTAGGGATGTGCACGGAACTGCGGAGGTGCAGTCAGGTGCCGGGGGTCTCCCTTTAAGGGTGGGTGGTTTGCACTTACCCTCCTTCCGCTTTTCCCCTGCCAGTGCTCTGTTTTAGCAAAAAGTTTTTTGGGCGGCAGCGTTCCTCGCTGCTGCCCATCCCCGTTATTGTCCAGAAATACCGGAAGTAACGAGTGGGCGTAAGGCCGCCGCACACATTGCTGCGTGTGATGTGTGTGGTGGGCACAGTACATGCGCGCGGCGGTGGTGGGCTCACGTACATTCGTTCCTCCGAGTATTTCTGGACAATAACGGGGCGGGGCAGCAGCGAGGAACGCTGCCGCCCAAAAAACTTTCTCACACAACGCATCATCCACTTGTGGAATTCTCTGCCACAAGATGTGGTGACGGCCAACAACCTGGATGGCTTGAAGAGGGGCTTGGATAAGGTCATGGTCTATCAACAGCTACTAGTCTGGTGGCTGCAGGCCACCTCCAGCCTCCAAGGCAGGATGCCTCTGAGTACCAGTTGCAGGAGGGAGGGCCGGCCCCTTTCAGCTCCTGCCTGTGGCTTCCAGCGGCATCTGGTGGGCCACTGTGCGAAACAGGAGGCTGGCCTAGATGGGCATGTTCCGATGATGGGGACCCCGCCCCGCCATCCAGCAATCCTGGGCCTGAGTCGCTGCTCCTGGCCTTAACCCGAAAGGAAAGCCGGAGAGGCTCCTCCACGGTGCCTGGCTTCCTCCCCTCCTGCCTGCCGCGGCGGGCGAGCAAGCGGGCCGGAGGAAATGCCAAAGGCCGACGCGGCCAGCCCTCTTCCTTCCCTGCTGGCAGCGGCAGCGGCAGCGAATGGCGACCCTGCTGGCTTCAGTGGGCAGCGAGCGGAGGCCCGCGGCTTGGCTGCTGCTGCTGCTCCCGGCGAATGAGGCTGGAACCAGGGAGGCGTGTCTGGGCGCGGCGGGGAGGGGGGTGATGGGCCACCGGGGGGGGCGGGGGGAGGCCGCTCAGCAGCTGCCGCTGGCTCTGTCGGAGGTGCCGGAGGCTCCAGGGGCGAGCAGGCAGGGGCGACTCTCCACGGAGCGGGCGGGGGCTCCCAGGCACCGTCTGTGGGGCTGAAGCAGCTCCATGTTTCTTGCGGGGCCCGGCCAGTTGCGGGCGGGAATTGCACAGGAGTGAGCCGCCACTCTGGGCTTAGAGTCTAGACCTCGTTAGGACTAGAAGGGACCCTGGGGTCCAGCCCCGTGCTCAGGGCAGGAATCGGCTCCAGCAGCAGCAGCACCACCCCTCCAGGCAGCATCCAGCCTTTCTCGGAAACCCTCCCGCGAAGGAGGGCATGGCAGACTCTTCCCCTGTTGGACAGCCTCCTGGTCCCTGCTGGACATCACAGAGGGACAGTCTCTTGCTGTCTTCAGGGTCCGCCTGGAGCTTGGCCCCGGAGATGATCGGGGGCCTGGAGCACTTTCGCTATGAGGCAAGGCTACAACACCTGGGGCTTTTTAGTTTAGAAAAAAGACGACTGCACGGAGACATGAGAGAGGTCTATCAAATCATGCATGGTGTGGAGAAAGGGGATAGACAGAAATTCTTCTCCCTCTCCCATCACACTAGAACCAGGGGTCATTCCATGAAACTGATTGCCAGGAGGTCTAGGACCAGCAAACAGAAGTACTTTTTCACACAACGCATCATCCACTTGTGGAATTCTCTGCCACATGAGGTGGTGACAGCCAACAACCTGGACAGCTCAAAGAGGGGGTTGGATCACTTCATGGAGGAGAGGTCCATCAACGGCTACTAGTCTGGTGGCTGTGGGCCACCTCCAGCCTCAGAGGAGATGAGTGGGCCTGCCCTCCCCTCGTGCCTGGGGGCTCCCCAGAGGCGGCATCTGGTGGGCCACTGGGTGAAGCAGGATGCTGGACTGGATGGGCTTCCTTAGGCCTGATCCAGCAGGGCTGTTCTTAGGTTCTTATGAGTGTGAAGCTGATGGTAGCAGACTGAGGAGGGAGGCAGTCCCACCCCACAGGAAGAGGGTGTGGGGCCCGCCATGCCCGCCTGGTGGGCTGGGGAATGCAGGGGGGGAAGGGGGAAGACTTGCTCTCTTGGGTGGGTGGGGGGGGGAGGTGCACTAGAAGTCCCCCCCCCATCTGGCTGGTCATTCCCCCCAGTATGTGGAATGTGTTGCCCCCCACCAGCTCAGCCTGCCTCTGCCCTGCAGCAGGATTGCAACTTAGGGCCCAGGGGCTTTCCAGGATTCCTCGGCTGAGCCCTGCAACACGGAAGCAGAATGCCTGAGCCCCACGCAGAGCCCTGCCCCCCCCTTGCTTGTTTGCCTTCCCAGGTTGGGAAATGCTGCTTTGCTCTTCAGCTCAGCTGCTGCGCCTGGAAACTCCTGAGTGAGCACCAACCCCCCCCCCCAATTACCTGCCGGGAGACGCACACCGGAGCTGCAGTGCTGCTCCTTCCCTCCCAGCCTCCACCAGCCCGCCTGTGGGCCTGTGAATGCCTAAGGCACTCCTGCCCTGCCCCACCCAAGAGGTGGGGTCTGCTTTGCCCCAGGCAGAGACGGATTAACATCGTAGCAAATGTAGCATTTGCTACAGGCCCTGCGTTTTTGAGGGCCCCGCACGCCCGGCTTCCAACTGGGAATTAAAGTTAAAACTTTACCTGTTTTATTTGGTCCATGTTAGATAAAATATCCCTTTTCTGCTAAATGTGCCTTGTAAGAGAAGGCCCAGCACAGCATCTGTCCAGTGGCTGTTGCTGGTGCCGACCACATTTTTCTTTTTAGAGTGTGAGCCCTTTGGAGACAGAGAAGCATCTCTCCGCTCTTTATTTTTCTATGTAAACCACTTTGAGAATTTTGATTAAAAAACGGTATATAAATGTTCACTGTTGTTGTAGTTAGTGTGAGTTTGTGGCTTGGTCTCCCATACTCCCAAATATAGCAAATGAAAAAATTGAATTACTTTACTGCGCAAGTAAATAATGTACGTGTATTTTTTGAAAAAATTTAGGGCCCCTTTATAACATATGCGACAACAGGCCCCACACTAACTTAATCCGGCCCTGCTTGAGGCCACAAGACCTTCCAGCCAGGAGCCTCAGGGGCTGGAGGGGGTGGCTGGGAGCAGCCCCACGGAAGAGTCTGCCTCCCCCGCCTGGCTCCGAAGGTGGGCCTCCCTCCTCCCGGTCGCTTCCCTTCACGGCCCTGGCGGGTCACATCCGTCTTTCCCAAACCTCCCTCTGGCGTCAGGCTGGACACGGAAGCTGCTGGTGTCTTCTGGCCATGTGTGTGGAGCAGTCTGAGGAGGGGACTCCACTCCACAGCAGGCCCCCAGGAGTTGCTCAGCGGCTGGCTCCCCTTGCAGGAAAGGGGCCTCCTCGGCTCCCCCAGTCTCTGCGCGCAAGAAGGGGGGGGTTGCTGCCACCTCCTCCAGAAGCAGCTGCCTCTCCTGCCCGCCTGGCAGGAAGAAGAAGCCCATGCAGGGACCTCTCGCTCAGGGGCTGCCTTTGGGCGTGCATGTTGCTTTGCCAGGCTCTGGGCCAACAGCCATCCCTCAATTGTGTCTTCTAGGAAGACAAGAGATAAAGCCCCCCTTAAAGCTGCTGGCCGAGCCCCGGAGGTGCAGCCCTCCCTCCGCCCGCCCGGCTTTACCAGGACCCAGCCGTGGCTCCGTTGGCTCACCTGGGAAGGGTCCTTCCGGGCTCCCGTGATTTCCTGTTCATGCAGAAGTCCGTGGGGTAGCAGCCGGCACAGTGTGGGGTGGGGGAGAGAGGAGCCTGGCACCCCCTCCAGCGCCCTCCCCCCCCCCGAGCTTCTGCGGGCCGCTGCCACACAGCGTGCCCTCGTGCCCTTAGGATGGGTCAAGGCCCAGGCTGGAAGCCGGCTCCTGGGAGGATGAGGCCGCCGGGCGCTGGCCAGCCCCAGGAGCCCGGGTGCTCTCCGAGATCAGGACCGAGAAGGCGCTGCTGGCTCCGGCAAGGGCCCGCCCAGCCCAACAGCCTGTTTCCCTGAGCAGCCGGCCAGGTGCCTCTGGGAAGCCCACTAAGAGGAGCTGCCCCCGGGTCCCGCCTTTGCTGGCCTGCAGCTGGCCATCCCGCCTCTGGACCGGCTGGTAGCCCCTAGCCAGCCTGCCTAGCAGCCGGAGATCGGCCGGGCCTCCAGGAGCTGCTCCCATCCCCTTGGAAAGCCACCCCGGCTGGTGGCCAGCACAGCCTCTTGCGGCAGCCAGTTCAGGAGGGGCTGCGTGGAGAAGGCCTCCTGCTTGCCCCCCCCCCTGCCTCCTGCCCTTCTCTCCCAGGGGATGATCCCACCCCGGGTCCAGGGCTGGGAGGGAAATGCCGCCTCCTCTCTCCACTCCAGGCATAAATGGTTCTCCCCACTTAGTTCCCTGTCCCCAGACTGAGGGGCCCAGACACCGGCCTTTTCTCCCCAGTGAGGGCTGACGGGAAACCAGCCGGCCGCTGACTCCTCCTGTCCCCTGCAGTGGGAGAGCCTGAGCTGCCCCCCCCCCGGGTGGAACCGGCGTGGCCCAGAGCAGCAAGTCCCTTCCCAGCAGGGGACCGGGCGGGCAGCCGTGGGGTGCCCCTCCTGGACACCAGCCCCCCCCCAGGCCCCTCTGTGTTGCTGCTGCCCGGCTCTTGAGCCTTCTTCTTCTTCTTCTTCGGGGCGCCGAGCCTGTGCTTTGGTTTTCAGGGGTGCCACTAGATGGGTCTGCACCGAATCCCAGTCTCCTGCTTCCAGTCCAGCTCTCACGTTCATCCAGGCCATGGGGGCGCCCTCGCATCCCCCCCCCGCAGCAACTCCCCATTGCTTCCCCCTAGTGACAAAGAAGCCGAGCTGGAGCCCACCTGGAGGCTGCATGTAGGCCCCCTCCCCCGGCTACTGTGCTGGGGCCTGTAGGGGTTTTGCCAGGCTGTGCCGGGGACATCAGGGCGTGGCCGCTGAGGCGCCCCCACCAGAGCCAGGAGGGAGAGGGGCCAGCCCCGAGCAGCTTGGGGGCTCCTCTGGGCTCTGCCCTGCCCTGCAGGCAGCCTGGGAGAGGGAGAGGGAGATGGAGAGGGGGGAGCCCCACCCCCCGCTGGCTGAGCTGCTGCTGGGGAGCAGAGGCTGCTGCCCCTCCCTGGGTGTGGCCAGCTTGCAGCCGGCCCTCCCTCCCCTGCCACGTGGTGTCGAGCGCATCCCAGAGGAGCGTGAGGATTGGGGGGGGGGCCTGAGAGGAGAGCCTGGCGGAGACCAAGGAGCCCCTCTCCCCCCCCAGCAATGAGGAGCAAGGCCACAGCCGCTGCTCCCAGGGCAAGCAGCCAGAGCCCCTCCTGGTGGGCCACCTGGCAGGGCCAGAAGCCTGCCTGCCGCCACTCTGGGTCCCTTGGGCAGGTAGCCCAGCTGCTGGCTCTCCAGAGGAGCCTCTGAGCCTGAAGAGCAAGCCGCCGGCCTCTGGGCTGCCAGCACTCCGGCCTCCCCGGCCTCCCGCCGCTGCCCACGACGGGTCTTCCCTGTGGCAACCGGGGAGGGAGAGCTTGGCCTCAGCTCTGGGGCGGCCAGTGAAGCAGGACCAAGGAGCAGCCCAGCTCCAGGCGGGAGGGAGGGAGGGAGGGAGGGGGCTGCTCTCTCGGGCCAGCATGTGCCCCCCCCACCGCCCCCCCCCCCCGGTCCTGGGCAGAACTGCTCCCAACGGCCTTTCCTGGGGATTTCGTTTGAGGTGGCCCAGGCTGATCCCCGTGCCAGCAAAAGGACTCTGGCCTGCCACCCCCGCCCCACTTTCAGGGCCCTCTGTGGGATACGAAGGGAGCCCCCTTGGGGGGGGGCAGGTGCCAGTCCCTTGCAAACCGAAGTGGCTCCAGCAGAGCCCAGCCAGGATTCTCAGGTGCCCCCCCCCCACGCGCACCCCCTCCCCCCGCCCCAGCCGCTTCTATCCAAGGGGAATGGCAAAGTATGGCTTGTGAATTATAAATTATGCGCATTACAGAAATCTGCAGATTGCGAAGTATCTGGCCTCTCTGGAGGTCCACAGGAGCTGATTCACGGTGACCATCGGGAATGTCCTCTCCGGCTCAGCTCCAGTGCCAGGGAGCAGGGGCTGGGTCCCCCTGCCTGCAGCCCACGGGGGCCCTGTGCCCCGCTCCGAGGCCCTCCAGTGCGCACACCCTGCTCAGCCACGGGGAGCACAGACCTGCAGCCACGGGAGGAGGGGCTGTCAGAGGGGCCCTGTGGGGTGAGCCGAGGAGTCCGATGCTGGGGGGGGGCAGCGTGCAAGCAGCTCCCTGATCCCCCCCCCGTCCCTGGCAGTCAGGCACCAGCAGCAGAGAGCCGGCCTGCTGTTCAAATTCAGACAGGCAACTTGACCTTTTCCTGGCAGAGGCCTCCCTGACGCGGCTCCTGATGAGAAATGAGAGGTGGCAAGACGGATGGCGTCCTGTCGCCGGGGATTTGCTGCCCGAGACAAACAGGGCAGCGGGGGGGGGGCGGGGCTGGAGCACTTGGGGTCAGGGGCTTCTCCTCCAGGGCCTCCCACCGCCGGCCCAGGCAAGGTGGGCTCCCGAAGCTACCAAGAAGGGGAGCAGCCCGGGGCGGGGGGGGGAGGCAGATGCCCCTCGCTTGCCGCATCTGGGGGCCAGCCTCCTTTCCAGAATCTGCCAGGGGCCAGCCCCCCTCTTCTCCTGCCCGCCTCTCTTGCAAGCCGGAGTGGGGCTCCCTGAGAGGGCAGACACCGGGCGGGGGGGCGACATCCTGGCACCCCCAGACTCTGCTGGCTGAGGTGACCACTGCAGGAAAGGGTGGGCCCCGGTGGGCCCCCCCCCCCGCCCCCCAAGGAATCAAAGGACAGAAGCAGAACAGACTCCAGGGAGACGACAAGGAAATCATTTATTTCCAGGTCCCAGAAAGACCTTGTGAGAAGGACGAGGAGGATGAGCCACCCACTCCACGGGGGCTCTGCAGGCCCACCCGGCCCTCCATGAGAGGCCTCCGCCTCCTCCCTGAAGGGGCATTCAGGGCTGGGGGGCAGCGGGAGGGAGGGAGGGAGGGAGGCCTCTGGGACTGGGAGCCTGCTCCTATTTACAGGTGGGGGGAGGCAGCAATGCAGAAAACCTTGCCCATGGCGGGCAGGCGGGTGGGCAGGCGGGGTTGTGTGTGTGTGTGGCTGCTCCCTTTGGGGCAGTGTGTGGGAGCCAGGCGGAGCGTGTCCAACACTTACCCTGTTTGGCCCATTGTCGGGGAGGCCTGAGGACCGGCCTTCCCAGCGGAACAGGGCGGGGGTCCACCCCGCCCCCGCCCCCGCCAAGGGGCAAGCAGAAAAAGGTTCCTGAGGCAGAGGAGAGGGAGGGAGCCTCCTCCGGGCTGGGCTGCGTCTGCCCAGTTGCTTCTCCAGAGCCCGAGGAAAGTCACAGTGAAGGCCCCAGCAGGGAGCAAGCCGGCCGCGGCCAGGCTGGGAGGCGGAAGCCGAAGCCGCCCAGAGCGGCCCGGAGGGATCCTGAGAACAAGCCACTCGTCCGGGCCAGGGCTGGGGAGTCCGGTGGCTTGGAGGGGCTGGCCCGGCCCCGGGAGGGCGGAGGGCTGGCCTGGAAGGGAAAGGGGGCTGGGGGCTTCAGCAGCTGCTGCAGGGAGCCACCCCACCTGCCGGCAAAGGCCCCCCCCACATCTGGGCTGGGCACATCCCACCACCCTCCTTGGTCTCTCCCACTGGGGGGAGTCTCGCTAGGGGTGATTGGGAGGTGTTGGGGAGCAGCAGGGGGTCATGCCCACCTTCCCTGGCAGATGCGGGCGGGGCGGGGGGGGCAGGCAGGGCTCTGGTGGAAAGGAAAGGAAAGCCAGGGGGCTGCAGGGGCCGGCCACAGGAGGGGGGCAAAGGGGCTCCTTTCCAGATAAGGAGGGAAGGCCCCCAGGCGGGGCTGGTGGGGGCAAGCAGCCTCCCCCCTCTCCACTCCCAGCCCTGCACTCCCCCCACCCACAGAGTCACACACACTCCAGGGAGCTTCTGGCACATCTGGGGGGGGGTTGCAGGGGAGGGGAGGGGCAGGGAGCCATCCCACCAGAAGCAGGCGGTGGCCCCCTGGGGGGGGTGGGAGGAGGGAAGGCTGCCCCTCTTTGCCGGGGTGGGCGGCTGCTCCCTCTGAGCTCTGCGCCAGGCGTGGCCACGCTCCCCGGCCCTGGCTTGGGGCGAAGCCAGGATCCTCCTCAAGAGGCTTTGGAGTGGGAGACGCCAAGTAGTAAATGCTCTTGGCAGAGGCGCTGCTTAGCAAATCAAAGCTTGTCAAACGTTGGGAATCCAGTGACAAAATCAATTTCGACAACAAAAGCTGCCCTCCCCCCCCTCCTCCTCCTCCCCCGGCAGGCAGCCTCCCTCTCCTCACACAGATCTATTTAAATGATAATTTGCCAGAGCAGAAGCCCCGGCTGCTGGCATCCCACAGCTCTTCCTCCAACCAAAGACGGGGAACCTTTTAATGGCAGAGCAGCAGCAGCAGCAGCAGCAGCGGTGGCTTCCCGAGGAGGAGGCTGGCAGCCGCAGAGGGGCTCCGGCTTGGGACCCTCCGCCCGCCCGGGGGCGAGGGCGGTGCGGCTGGACCCCGGAGGAAACGCGGCGGCCCCACCGGCTCTTCCCTCTGTCCTGGGGGGCTGGGGTGGGGGTGGGGGTTTGGTGAGCTGGGCTAGGACTCCTCGGCGGCGGCGGCGGCACCCTCCTCCCCCCCGCGGCGCCCCCCGGTGGTGGTGGCGGCGGCGTAGAGTGCGGCCAGCTGCCGGAAGCGCGGCCCCCAGCCGCTGAGATAGGAGAAGTCCTGCTCGGAGCCGGTGGAGCGGGAGGCGATGGAGCTGAGCGAGGCCAGGGGGGAGTCCGCCCCCTCAAAGGCGTAGGTCTGGAAAGAGTCGTAGGGGGGCACCGAGGGGTCCTCGTCCGCCTGCCCCACCTTCCTGCTGATGTAGTTTCTGAAGAGGGAGAAGTCCAGGTCGGGCACCTGGCACCACTGGGGCAGCGAGTGGAGCTCCGAGGGCGGGGGGGCGCTCCCACTCTCGCCCCCTCCCTTGCCCTCGCTGAAGTCATAGAGGCTGCGCAGGGCCGACATGTCGTAGGCCTCGGTGTCCTGCTCGCCCCCGCCCTCGTCGTTGTACTTGATCACGTTGTCGCGCATGTCCTCGTCTTCCTCCGAAGCCAGGTGGCCCTTCTGGTGACGCTTCAGGGTCAGGATCAGCAGAACCAGCACTGGAGCCGGGCAGGGGGGAGAGGACAGTTAGGGGTTTTTTTGGGGGGGAAGCATGGCCAGGAGACCCCCTCTGTGCAAGCAGAGAGACCATCTCAAGCAGCCGGCGCCCCACTCCAGGCCGCTGGAAGAGAAGACAGAGCAGCCCCCTGGAGCAGGTCCCCCAAACCAGCAGGGGCCAGGTAGCCCAGCAAGCCACTTCCCCAGAACGGCCCAGCCCCACTGGAGGCTCAGAAGTGGAGCATGGAGGCTACCAGCCGCCCCGCACCTGAGATCCAGAGGCTGAACATGGAGGCAGACAACTGTTCAAATTTGCACATTTGAAGATGACACTAAATTATTTAGGGCAATTAAATCCACAGCAGATTGTGAGGAGCTCCAACAGGATCTCTCCAAACTGGGGGAGTGGGCGACAGAATGGCAAATGCGGTTCAGTGTAAGCAAGTGCGAAGTGATGCATATTGGGGCAAAAAAAACACCCCACACCAATTTCACATATACATAAGAATATAGGACGGACGCTGCCATATACTGAGTCAGACCCTTGGTCCCTCTAGCTCAGTCTTGTCTTCACAGACCGGGAGCAGCTTCTCCAAGGTTGCAGGCGGGAGTCTCAGTCTCGGCCCCATCTTGGAGATGCTGCTGCCAGGGAGGGAACCTGGAGCCTAGATGCTCTTCCCAGAGCGGCTCCATCCCCTAAGAGGGGAAGATCTTACGACGGACGGGTCTGTCAGCGGCTACTAGTCTGGTGGCTACAGGCCACCTCCAACCTCAGAGGCAAGAGGCCAGTTCCAAGGACTGAACACCGCAGGCTTAAGCGCAGGTTTTCTGCGAAGCTTTACTGCAAACTCAACACTATCCCAAAAACCTGCTGCAAAAAGTGGATTTTTAAACCCCGGATATAAATTGGGTCGAGCAGTGAAAAACCCGAACCACACGTGAAGCGTTCCCTGAGAGCTCGCGGGGCAAATCTGTACCGGCTTTGGGGCTCAAAGCCGGGTGTGGGAAACTTCCTGGGGAGCAGCTGCAGCAGCAGGAGCCGGGCTTGCCCCCCCCCTCGCCTCCAGGCTCCCCAGTGAGACTGGCCTGGGTGGACCTCCGGGGGCTGTTCTCATGGGGCCTCTGGGCTACGGCTAGTGGCAGCTTGTCCTAGGGGGCCCGGCGGAGCCCAAGGAGGCCACCTGGGCTGCTCCTCTCTCTCCTGCCCCAGCAGAGCCGCACTGCCTGCAGGCCGGCCACACAGCTGCATCTGATGAACTGCCAGTCTGCAGGCAGCACAGTTTGGGGGCAGGGTGGGAAAGGGAGGAGCTAGAGACCGCTCCCTGCCCCCCCCCCCACACACCCCGGTCCTTTGGATGGGCTGCTACAGGGGAGACTACCGGGAAAGAGCCGGGCTCCTTCTGCCCCCGCCCTGTCCCCATTCTGCTCCGATCCTGGGCCCTGCCTCGGAGAAGCTCAGCAGCGGCCCTTCTCGGCCAATGCCAGGCCAGGGCCCCCCACGGCTGTGCTGGCCTCCTCGGCACAAAGAGGCCCCCTCCGCTGGCTGGGGGTGGGGTGGGGGGGTGGCAGGGGAGGGCCCCTCCTGGCGGCGCTGGGGAGGGAGACTCACCGATGAGGATGAGGACGCAGACCAGCAGGGCGATCAGGGCGCCGGGGCTGAGCGAGGCGGAGGCGGCGAAGGCGGTGGTGTTGCAGGACTGGATGGCTCCGGCGCTGTCGCAGCCGCAGACCCGGATGGTGAGGGTGCCGGTGCTGCTGAGGGCGGGGGGGCCGCTGTCCACCACCAGGATGGGCAGCAGGAAGAGGTCCTGCTCCTGCCGGTTGAAGCTGGGGCGCTGCGTGTGCACGGCGGCCATGTTGTCTGGGGCGGAAGAGGCAGAGGGGGCTGTGGGGCTGGGCTCTGCCCACGCAGCAAGGGCCCCGGGGCCTCACCCAGGCGGGACACCCCCACCCCCACCCCCCTTGGCTTCTGGCCCCTCAGCAGACGAGAGCCGGAGGACCGGCGAGGCAGCTGAGCCCTGCTGAAGAACTGCCCCCTCCCCCTGGAGGCCCCCTTCCCTGTCTGGGAGGCTGCTTCTGCTCAAGCCCCCCCGCCCCGAAAAGCCCCTGGAGGAAGCCAGCAGGTGTGCCACAGCCGCCTCCTCCGGCCCACACAGAGGACCCCCAGATCCAGCTGAGGGGGGGCGACACACACTTTCCTGGAGTATGGGAGGACCAGCTTTCTGGACGCTCCCCGGGGCACACTTGCCCAGTGCTGCTGAGATGCTGGTGCCAGGCCTGGGCCCTGCCCAGCTGCTCCTCCTGTGGGCTGGGCTCCGGGGTGGGGGGTGGGGGGTGGGGCTTTAGCTCCTGTCAGGTGAACATCCCCCTGCCAGCCCAGCAGGCCTTGCTGCCGTCTTCTTCCAGCGCCAGCCACCCCACACACCCTTGCTTAGCTCTCCTGCCCCCCCTCCCCCGTGCGCGCCACTGTGAGGAGCCCCCGGAAGCTGCTGCTGCCCCCCCGCACTCCCCCCCCCCGATGCTGCTGCTGCCCTAAGCAGCCCTTTGGCAACGCCCGGCATGCTGACAATCAGCCGCCTGCTGGCCCAGATCCCCTCGCTCACGTGGGCACACGGCCTCCTCTCCAGCAGCCAAATGGGGCAGGCCTGGCCTCGACTCCCCGCCCCAGGTCAGGCTCTGGAAGGGGAGCCGAGAAGCGTGGCGTAGGCACACACGGGGCGGGCAGCAGCTGCCGCCTGGGCTGGCAGGCCTCCCGGGCCTCTGGCACCGGCCTCCTGGGCTTGGCTGCCTCCGGGTCCCCGCAGGGAGGCAAGGAAGCCCCTTGGCCTGGAGAGGGCTGGCTTGGCCTGCCTGGGAAGGGGCTGCCAAGCAAAGCAGAAGCACACGCTCCCCCACGGCCAGACCCCTTCCGGAGGGCTCCACTCCCGCCCTCCAGCCAGCAGCCTGGCCCCGCGGAGCGCCAGCCAGGCCGGGTGGGGCGAGGAGACCCGGGCCGAGCAGCCCGCCTGGCGCCACTTGCTGCCGCCACTGCTGCCCAGGATGCAGGAGGGCAAGATTGAAGGGAGAGCTTTGTGTCTCCATCTGGGCCGGCATCCATCAGTGTCTCGTCTTGGCTCCAGCAGCAATATTTATAAATCACATCTCAAAACTGGCGAGGAACTTGCACAAAGAAACAGATGGGCCGTTGGCGGCCATTTGTCACCAGCACCATTTATACTGCGCCCAAGAGGGGAGCTGCGGAGGAGGCCGCAGAGAGGAGAGGCCACCGGCCAAGGAACGGGCCGGAGGTGCTGGGCGGGGGGGGGGGGGCCGCAGCCAGGCCTCTTTCCTCAGCAGCAACCAGACCTCTTTGCATGCAAGCCAGAGGGAGCACACGGCCTTGGCAACATGACTAGGCCAGAGCGCGGGGGGGGGTGCTGGGGGAGGGGCCGGGAAGCAGGGCTGCTGACCCCAGGGCGGGGCTCAGGGTGCAAAAGGAGTCCCTCAGGAAAAGCCCTGCCGGATCATCGGGCCCAGCCTCATGCAGTGGCCCTCCCAGTGATTCTGGGAAGCCCACCAGAGAAAACTGCTGGCAAGGACCCCTAGAATGCCCCCCCCACACACACACACAAACACCAAGGGGGCCGTCAGGGCTCACCTTTGATATCCAGCAGGGAGAAGTGGGGGCTGCTGGAAGCCTCCGGGGCCAGCGTGAAATAGAAGCGGTGGCCACTCTGGGGCTCATCTCGGTCCACGACGCTGATGGTCTGGATCAGCTGCAGGGAGGAAGCCCAATGCCTCGCTAGGACTGGTCCCGGGGAAGAGGGTTGGGAGGGGCTCTCCACCGCGGCCTGCTGCCTCTCGGTGGCCAGGCCCCCCTGAACCCCCCCTCCTCTTCGAGCTCCAGGAGAGCAGGCGGCTGAGGCCCCCCCCTTGGAATCCCAAGCCCCCCCTTGCTGCCTGAAGGGCTATGGCGCTATCAACACCCACCCCTCAAGGGCTCAGCTGGGAAGCAAAGCAGACGGGGCGAAAGGAGGAACTCCAAGGCCTGCAGAGGCCAGACTCTGGGGGGTCCGGAGACCACACACACCCCGCCCCAGCTTCAACACCCTTTCTGGATTCCTGGGGGCACGCCTTAAGCAGGGGCAGCAGCAAGCAGAGGGGCCAGGGCTAGAGGCACTCCTACCCCTGGACTTCCAGGCAAAAGTCCAGGACCTCCTTCACACCCCATGGGGGCCCCCTAATCTTCTTTAGTCTGTCCCGGGTGGTGTGGTTGCCACACTGCCAGCTCATGCTTTAGCCAGGTGCACCTCTGGGTGGGGCTTATTCTGGCCCCCTCTGGCCCATTCCCCAGCTGCCGCCCCACACCGACTGCTGGCTCCCTCCCAGCCCAATCCAAATGCAAGGACATCCTGTTCACAAAATGCATGGCCAGGTGGCCGCCTGCGGAGGGCGGCAACCGGACCCCTTACCTGGCCGGGCTTGGCATCCTCGCAGACTGCAGCTTCATAGGGGGTGGCCAGTTCGGGCGGATTGTCATTCACGTCCAGGATGCGGATCCTGAGGGATGTCCTGGACACCTGAGCGTGATTGTCTGCAAGACACACAGAAGCGTGTGGGACTGCCTGGCTGGACCTGCAGCAGGAGAGGAGGGCATGCAAGCACGAGGGGAGGGAGTGGCCCCCACAGGGAAGGGGGCCAGCAAGAAGGCTGCTGGGGAAGAGCAGGCTGTCTCCAGGCCAGTTTCCAGCTCCAGGATCTCTGGGCCAGCTAGACAGCCGATCCCTGCCTTGAGTGCAGTCATTGGTAGGGGTCCTCAGAGGAAGCCAGCCTCTTCCTTGCCTGTGGGAGCCTGAGCCACCAGGACCCGCTTGCTGACTCAGAGCACAGGGTGGGGCTTCCCGAGAGTTTGTCCACACAGGAGCTTAATGGAAGGGCTCCCGGGGCGGCAGCAGTGTCCTTAGGGCAGGGCAAGCAGGGCAACTGCCCCAGGCCCTGCTCCCTGCAAGGACCACCCTCCACGGGATGCTTGAAGGTGGTCTGGCTGCAGCCCCCCCATGCCACATCTCCCTTTCTTGTGGGGTGGAAGCAGCACCCATCCCACTGCCTGCAAAAATGTGCAGGCAAGAGACAGCCCTGGGCAGCCGCCCCGACAGGCTGTGGCCGGCCCCAGGACTCCCAGAGCGGCAGCATTGCCTAGAAGAGCCCTCTCTGCCCGTGCCTGCCTCTGCCTTGCCTGTTGCCTTGACCCCCTCCCCTTCACAGTGCTGGGAATCCAGCCCCACCCCGTGACCCCACAAGAGACCGCACCTCACTCTTCCTTTTGCCCCAGTGCTTCCTGGGAGGGCGAGGCCAGCAGCTTTCTGCCAGCCCCTAGCCCCACCGCCCAGGCAGGCATGAAGTATGAGCCACCCCACTCCTGCCGCCCAAGTCATCTGCTTGCCAGGGAGCAAGTGGGCAGCATCCCTGGGTCAGGCCCCCAACCTTTGCAGGGGACAAAACGGCACGGACAGCCTCGGGAGAGTGGCACAGCTACCCCTCTCGGCGAAGGTCACCCGGCCTGCTTTCATGCAGCAGCTGCAAGCACTGGCCCTGCGCCTGTCGGCTGAGCCAGGCAGACACACGGAGGAGGCAGCCCCGGAGTGCTCAGCTCCGGCCAGGTGAGCGGCCCTCCTGAGCACACTCCGCGGTGGGGTCCTCCTCCGCAGCCCCTGCCCCCTTCCTGGGCCGCTGCTGCCTCTTTGCTGCCCGATGGGAGGGGGCCGCTGCAGGCCCAGCGAGCCCAGAGACCGGAGGAGGCAGCAGCTGTGCCGCTCCAGACTGAGCCGGGTGCCAAACCTCCCCTGGCTCTTGTCCCCACCCTGCCGCACACACACACACACCCGGCCGGCCACTTTGCTGATTAGGGGCAGTGGGTCTCGGAGGGGGCAGGCAGAGCTGCGGTGAGCAGCAGCCCTGGCCCAGCCATCAAGCGCCTGGCAGCAGACTGGGCTGAGAAGGGAAGCCGGGCCGTGGGGAAGCCTGGCGTGGCTCCAGCCCAGGGATGGTTGCCCCGTTGCCCACTGCCTGCTCAAGAGGCCCAGGGCTGCCAGCAGGCAAGTGGCCACCCGGGCAGACAGCTCTCCTCTCCTTCCGGCTGCAGCCAGAGGACGTTCTCCGCCACTGGCCAAGCCCACTCAGGCTCGCAGCAGCCTTTGGGGTAGCCACACAGCTGGGCTTGCCAGGGGCTGCTGTGCGACAGGAGAGGGGGGGGTCCTCTGGCGGAGGCAGTGGCTCTGCCATGGCCACAGCAGCCCCTCCTCTCCCAAAGCCCCGCCCTCCAATGCCCAAGGATGGCCAGGCACAGCTGCCACTTCCAGGTCAGCATCTCCAGAGCCCTTCCTGCCACAACCCGACCTCCAGCCCCCTGCCAGCTCTGGGCCCCCTGCCCAGCTCTCCCTGCCCCGTGTGTGTCGGAACCCCTCTGCCGAACTCTTCCCTGCCTCCCTTCCCCCCTCCTGAGCCTGTGTCTTGTGTGTGTGTGTGTGTGTGGGTGCGCTTTACAAGCATCCCACCCTTCCTGCTGGGAAGGGAGCTTCCTCTAGCAGCTGCCCACCAGAGCCAAGCAAGACCATGAGATGCTGCCTTGCAGCAGGTGGCTTTGTGGGCCGGAGCCCACGTTTGCAGGGGTGCCAAGTGCTGCACCCCTCCCCCAGCACAGAGAGAAGGGGCAAGACGTCTTACCAGGAAGTCCGGCCCAGCAGGGGGCCCCCACCCTGCGGGCTCCTCCGTGTCTTTGTCTGGGCGGGGGGGGGAGGCTGTCTCTCTGCAGGCTTTGCTGCAGTGGACAAAGGCCGGCGGAGCCCAAGGCAGGACCAGCCACGTCCCTTCTGCCCAGGAGCCGAGCAAGGAGGGCAGGCCAGCCCCTTCTTGGGGCACAGCTCAAGATTCCCCAGCACCACGGCCGGCCGGAGGGCAAGACTCAGAAGCCTTTGCGTACAGACGGAGAGAGAAGCCGCGCCAGGCTCGAGTAGGGGCAGGCCTTGCTCGGCCCCTTCTGGGCCCCCGTCACCTCTGCCCAGCTCTCCATCTCTATGGCTCATCCTTGCAGACAAACCCCTGGAATTCTGCATGTCAAAGAGGGAGAGCAGACCGGTGGCGGTGGCGGTGGCAGCAGCAGCAGCAGCAGCAGCGGGGTGCCTTCCCATTTCAAGCAGCGCTGGTCCCCCCACCCTGGTCTTTTCAAGGGTCTGAAAACGCAGCTGGGAAGGGAGAGAACAACTGTTGCGGAAAGGACCAATGCTAAAGAGCACCCCAGGAAGAGGAGGCGGCCGGGGGCAGGGGGCAATGGCCAGGAGGCAGACCCCCAAAGCCCCGTGGAAGCTTCCGTCTCCTGAAGCCCAACTGGTCCCCAGAAAGGAAGCCGCCCGAGTGCACTAGGCAAGCTGGCGTCTTTCTCGTGGTCCTTCCACCCCAGACGTGGAGACAGCAGCGTGCTCAGAATCCAATAATCTGAGAGTTGGGAGGGCCCCTGGAGGCCTTCTGGTCCAGCCCTCTGCTCAGTGCAGGAAACTGCGGGGCACCCCGACAGCCAGGTAGGCGGCCAGCTTCTGTTTCCAGGTGTGCTTGTTTTGAAAAGACAGCCCCCGCACCAAGTGTGGGCCGTGGCTCTCCTCAAGCCAAGCTGGGGGTGGGTGGCACGGCTCTCCCAAGCAGGTCAGCATGGCTCCCTCTTCCAGGATCCAGAGAAGGCGGCCGGCCACTTTGGCTTGATGGAAGCAGGCAATGCCGAGATGGCCGCATTTCCCTGGAACGCCTCTCTCTCTCCCTCTCTCTCTCGCTCGCTCCTCCTGGTTGGCACGTCTTAAATTGCAGCAGGTTTCTGACCCGACTTGTGCGCTCAGTGCCTGACCCAGGATGCTTTCTAGCTGTGGTCGTGGCTTAAAGCTCCTGGGAAGGAAGGGGAACGCTGACCTCAGGAGAGCCGGCTGGAGAGGCCGGGAGGCCGGAGCCTCAGTTCCCCACCGGAATGCGGCTTCTCTCCAGCGCCCAGCCCTGGCGAGGAGCCGGAGTCTTGAGGCGTGTCCTGCCAGCTGGGAAAACAGTCAAAAGGGGGCCCAAAGCGCCCATCCTCCCAGCAGCTCTCCACCACTCGCCACTCCTGGGGTCCTGGCATTGTAGTGTGGGGAGGGGCCGGGGAGGTCTGCTCAGCGCAGAGAATGGCTGCAGCCTCCCTTTGGACACCTCCAGCGAAGGAGTCCAGCACTCCGCGGCATGAAGGGAGGGGAAGAGGAGCATTGGCAGCCTGTGTGAACGGCCCACCCTGGAGGCTTAGGGAGCCTCGTGGATGCCTCGGAGGAGAGAGTGGAAGGTCCTGGGGGCAGCCTGCTTTCCCTGCTCTGGCATGAGGAGGCGGGCGGAGGTGGTGCCCGAGTGTCCTCGCCTGACCTGCCGAACCAGGCAAGGCCCTGGTGGCCAATGGAGCAGGTGGGCGGCGTGGGGCTGGAGCGCGCTTAGCAGAAAACCCAGGATGGAGCTGAGCTAAGACAGGGGGGAGCCCAGGCTAGGGCCCACTCTCAGGCAGCGGCAAAGGAGCCTCCCGTCTCTGCTGCCAAACCAAATGGTGTCTGGGACCAAATCACGCTCCCCCTGAAAGGCAAATTCCAGCGCTTCTGGACCCGACATTCTCCCTGGAGGCACAAGTGGCAGTGGGGTGCCTTTTCCCAGCTGTGACCCTCCTTGGAGAAGCCAGACCCAACCTCAGTCACTCATGCTTTGGCGACATCCAGGCTGGACTTTTGGATGAGCCTTCACTGGTTACAGGTTTGCTTCTGGGCTAGATTCAAGCTGCTGACTTTGACCTGCAAAGGCCCACACAGCTGGAGGCGGAAGTATCTTTGCTGGCTCAGGAGGATTCTTTTCCAGTGACTGGAAATCTGGAAGTGTGAATTCCTTTTGTGCCTTCCCTGTCGTCCCTTCTCCTTCTCCTTCACTGCTTGGCATTTAAGGCATCTTGGAGGCCCCTGAGCCACACCCACTTTTGCTCTTCCTCTCCCCCCACCCCACCCCGTCTGTGGGCCTCCCGTCCTTCTCTGGAGCTGTGAGGTGGCCGAGTCTGCAGGTGACCCCCCCCACACACACATCTGCAGGGGGGCTGCACTGGGGACCCTGAGCAACATTCTGGACAGCGGACCTCAACCAGGAGACTGCAGAGACAGGGCAGGTGCAGAAGAGAGCAGCCCGGATGGCCAAGGGGTTGGATCAGTGGGGCTGGGGCCTCCAAGAACTGAGGTGCCAGCAAGCCAGTCCCACCACTCCTTCCCTCAGCTTCAGCACCCAAATTGTTATTATTTTGACATTTATCTCCCGCTCTTCCTCCAAGGAGCCCAGAGCGGTGTACTACATACTTGAGTTTCTCTTTCACAACAACCCTGTGAAGTAGGTTAGGCTGAGAGAGAAGTGACTGGCCCAGAGCCACCCAGCAAGTCTCTTGGCTGAATGGGGATTTGAACTCGGGTCTCCCCGGTCCTAGTCCAGCACTCTAGCCACTACACCACGCTGGCTCTATTCTATTCTAGGAGAATATTCTAGGAGAGAGCTGGTCTGGTGGTAGCAAGCATGGCTTGTCCCCTTTGCTAAGCAGGAGCTAGCCTGGTTGCATATGAAAGGGAGACTTGATGTGTGAGCACTGCGAGATCTTCCCCTCAGGGGATGATGGAGCTGCTCTGGGAAGACCATCTAGGCTCTGAGTTCCCTCCCTGGCAGCATCTCCCAGATAGGGCCGAGAGAGATTCCTGCCTCTGCAACCTTGCAGAAGCCACTGCCAGTCTGGGTAGACAATGCTGAGCGAGATGGACCAAGGGTCCGACTCAGTATATGGCAGCTTCCTATGTTCCTGCCTGCTCCTTGCCTTGCAGCCTTGCTTGTGGGCTTCCTAGAAGAATCTGGATGGATGCCACGATGCTGGACTCGACAGAGGCCACAAGACGTGGAGGTGGGGCCTGAGCGCCACACTTCTTATTTATTTATTTATTTATTTGATTTCTATACCGCCCCTCCAGAAATAGCTCAGGGAGGTTTACAAAGAAAAAGAACAAATAAATACTTCATATCCCACCAATCATTTCCCCTTCAATTAATAACCCCCACCCCTGTCCAAACCATTTACTTCTCTCTTCCCCCACCTCCAGAGAGCGAAAGGGAGGCCACCCAGAGCCAGCCCCCCCCCCGGCCCGGCCCCTCCATGCATGGCCTGCCTGCGGGCACAGTCCCCAGCACCCAGGTGGCACCTGCTCCCATCCCTAGGAAGGAGCCCTGCAAGCCCCCTGGGCATGGTGGCAGGGGTGGGATGCCTCATGGCCCATCTGCCCCCCAAGGGCCCTCCATCCGCATGTCAGGCCCGTCCCACTTTTTGGGTGGCCCTCTGAAGGTGCCCCCAAGCCAAGCCCTGAAGACGCGGCTCTTTAGTTCAGACACAAACAAGGAAGGGGCCGTAGCAAGGGACTGCCCAGTGGGGCTGCGGGGCGGGGGGGGGAGGCCCTGCAGAGAAAGGGGGCTGAACAGTGGGCCGTGGGCCACCCAGGAACAAATACTGGCAGCGATTCAGAACAGACAAAAGGAAAGCCGAGGGGGCCACAAGAGGGGGAGATGGCCACCTTAAAAATCTGTCAGCCATGAGTAGCCCGGCCAGCTAAAAATGGACCCTCTGAAGGACCAGACTGAAGAGTGGGGTGAGCAGCTGGACGGGCCCCTTTCCGCCGCGCCCTTCTGGTGAGCTTTGCCAACACTGCCAGGAGGCAGAAGAGTGGGCTGGGGGCGGGAAGGTGTTGGCGGTCCTGGGGAGAAGCCCTGCAGTGCCCCCCATGGTGCTCCCACGAGGGGGGGGTGTCGGAGGCAGGGTGGCCCTGCTCCCTCTCCCCTCCTCTTTGGTGGATGGAGGGGCAGCAGGATGTGGGGCTTTAGAGGGTGGGGGGAAAAGCTGCTGCTGCTGCCCCCCACATTTGCTGGGGCGAGAATGTGCTGGGGGTCTCTTGGAGGGAGGGGGCTGCTCCTCCTTCCCAGAGTTCCCAGCACTGCTGCAGGAGAGACGCCTCCGCTGGGAGCCTCCACATTCGGCCTGAGGTGTCATCAGTCTGATGAGGATCCTTGTCTCTCCCTCTTTCATCAGAAGCCGCCTCCAGCCTCCAAGGCAGGATGCCTCTGGGTACCAGTTGCAGGGGAGTCACAGCAGGAGGGAGGGCCGGCCCCTTTCCGCTCCTGCCTGTGGCTCCCAGCAGCATCTGGTGGGCCACTGTGTGGAACAGGAGGCTAGACTGGATGGGCCTCCTTGGGCCTGATCCAGCAGGGCTGTGCTTATGTCTGTTTTGAGCATATTTTATTTCTTTATTTTTATTTATTTTCACATTTCTATCCCGCTCTTCCTCCAAGGAGCCCAGAGCAGTGTACTACATACTTGAGTTTCTCCTCACAACAACCCTGTGAAGTAGGTGAGGCTGAGAGAGAAGTGACTGGCCCAGAGTCACCCAGCTAGTTTCATGGCCGAATGGGGATTTGAACTCAGGTCTCTCTGGTCCTAGTCCAGCACTCTAACCACTACACCACGCTGGCTTGTCAGCTGCACTGGCTCCCAGTCCCTTTCTGGCCCAAGCGCTAGTTTTAAGCTTTCAAGCCCTAAATGGCTTGGGACCAGGTTACCTGAGAGAATGCCCTGCCCCAGATGCCCCAACTCAGACCTTGACAGCTTCTTCGGAGGCCCTCCTCCGGGTGCCCCTGCCCAACGAGGTGAGGTGGGTGGCTACTAGGGAGAGGGCCTTTTTGGTGGCTGCACCCCATTTATGGAATAGCCTCCCCAGCGAGGTTCGCCTGGCTCCATCGCTTTGTTCTTTTAGGCACCAGGTAAAGCCCTTTTTGTTCACCCAGCTCTTTAAAATTTTGGTTTTTAAATTTGATTTTTAAAGTTTTAAATTGTATTGTATTGTGTTTTGTATCCCCCCCTTTGGGGGGGGGGGTCTGTTATGATTTAATCTGTTGTGTGTTTTTACTTGATGTTTTATTGTTGTTTTGTAGGCCCAGAGAACAATTTGTTATCGGGCGGCTAACAAATAAAGTTTATAATTGAATTATTATCCTTCTATCAGCCCTGGTGTCTCAGGCACGGCCTGCCTTGGCTGGCCACTAACGCTGGACGGCTGGCCAGTGGGTCCACGGGAGCGCAGCAATCCCAGCACACGGGTGGGGCTGCCCTGGTCCTGGTGCTGCCCCCTCCTCCTGCGAAGCCTCCCAAGGTCTGCCTGGGAGCTGCCGTGCCCCCCCTCCCCTCCTCTGCCACTGACCTCCCTGCCTGCCTCCCCCTCACTCCTGGCCGGGCCCTGATCTTCCGCCACCCCTGCCTCCTGCCCTGAAGCTAGATGGGGGGGGTCCTCTGGGCACAGAGACTCTGGCTCCCGGGGCTGGGGCTACCACAGGAACGAAGCCGCTGCCGCCACCTCCGGAGGGAAGTGCTGGTTGCCAAGCCCTGCTCCGTGCAGCCAGGCAGTGCTGGAAGAGGCGCCGGAATGTGACGCCATCCAGGTGGGCAGGAAGGAGGGCAGCAGCGGGCTCCCTGGGAGGGCTCCCCCCTCACCTCCAGAGGCAGCTCCCCTCCCCAGCATCCCAGCTCGGCTGACTGACATGCAAATTAGTTTAATTATTTCTTCTTCTAAAATAAATTATATTTTGCAGTGGCTGCAATATGTTGTGTCAGGCAAAATTACATTCAATATTTTTAAACTAATTGATGTCAGCCTTGAGAAAACGTGATTGACAGCAGCGAGGAAACGAGCCTGCTACCTAAATGGTTTCCTAAATTAAAATTAAACACGCCGTTTTCCTGCATTTCCTCCAGGAGCTGGAATGCCATTAATCTGAGAAAGCCCTGCCGGGGGCGGGGGGGGAAGGTGGTGCTAGGAAAGCACATGGCAGCAGGTGGGGTGGGGTGGGGTGGGGTGGGGAGCAGGCTGCAGTGGGCCCCTGCCAGCCCCATCCAGAAGCCTCCAAGGTTCTGCTAAACCCGGAAATCACTCTGCTGTGCCACGAGGAAGGCCCCCCCGCGAAAGGGAGGAGTTGGCGGAAGGGAGCTGCTCTAGGCCCAGGAGCCTAAGGAGGGGCAGGGGGCTGCCAGGGGCTCCCAAGGGGGCCCAAGGGCGCTCCGCCTGCACTCTGCACCCTCCTGGCTCAGGGCGGAGCCTTTCGCAGCCACCACTGGGAAGGGGGCAGCCCTTCTCACTGGGCATGCAGCCTCCCCTGGGGCGCCACGGCCCGGCCGGCGCCCTGCCCACCTGCAGCCACTGGGCCACAGATGCCGCTGCTGCTGCCACCACACCCGCCTGTGTCTGCCTCAGCTGCAGCTGCCAAGGCCGAGGTGACCCTCTCTTGCCATGAGATCAGCAGCCCCCCCCCACCCCGCCCCATGGCCAGCTGGGGGCGGCAGGCAAGGCAGGGCAGGGCAGGGCAGGGCCAGCCACCTCCTCCTCCTCCTCCGCGCCCTGCCCAGCTCAGCGGCAGGAGGGTGATTAAGCAGCAGCCCAAGTGCAACGCGCTCGGATTCCAGCCAGTCTCCAGCAGGAAGATTTATCATCTCAATTACCAGCAGTGGACGCAGCAGCCGAGGCCCCGTCAGTCAGTCGGTCGAGGGGAGCAGGACGAGCATCACTAATATTAGCCCAAGCACGGTAAACAGCAGGCCTGCCCAGCCCCGCCCGGCTGCCAGGGCCTGTGCCCCCAGGGCTGCCCACTGAGGGCCAAGGCAGGGCCCGCCGCCCCATGTGCCCAGCTGGCCTGCGGCCACCTTCCCTACAGCCCAGCAGCAGGACCGCCTCCCTTTTCCCCAGCAGAGCCCCACCCACCCCCGAGCCAGAGTGAGCCGGGCAGGAGGCTCTGCTGGGGCTGCAGAGCGCTCCCGGGCGAGGGGCCCCCCACATGCCAAATAAGCGCCCCGCTGCCTGCAGGCCCCTTGGGGGACCCAGGCAGGAAGGTGCCCATGGAGGGCAGGTTTGCCCAGGGCTCGCTGGAGCTCCCCCCCCCGTGGGGGCAGGATGCTTTCACGGCCTTCCAGCCCCACTGAGAAGCGCAGGGAGACGTGGAGCACCCGCCAGCTCTGCACAGGAGTGGGGCCTGGACCCACAGGCAGGGAGGACGAGTGGGCAGCACTAGACCCGGCACCTGCTGGCCAGTGACTGGAGGCAGCAAGTTCTGCTCCAGAGCCACAGATGGGGGCGGGAGGCGCCTCCCTGCTGGCCTCGGCTGGGTGCCAAATCCCGGGCAGGAGGCCCTCAGCTCACCCCCCCCACACACACACAGAGCAGTGGGTAGATCTGAAGGCCTGGTGCTGGGGGGGGAGCGGTCACCCTACCCCCTGCTGCCACTGCGCTCTCCTGGGGGCCACCTGGCCGCTCAGAGGGCTGGGTGCCTTCCCCCCCCCGCCCGCCCCACAACTCCAGTCTGAAGTCCTTCCCTTTACAACTGCCCTTTTCCAGCCGAGGATTCAGACATAAATTGTACTTTAAATTCAATATCCGCCATTAATATTTCATGATTACAAAACGGTACGGATAATGTCACTGGCAAAGGAGCGTCTGGACAGTTGAAATGGATGAGTCAGACCCGCTGACAGAGAGGAGCCGGCAGGCCCAGGCGCCCCCCACGCCGGCCTTAATGCAGCCTGACAGGCCCCTCGGCGGCGAGCGGGCGGGCGGGCGGGCGGAGGCTGCGGACCGGCCTGGAAACCGGAGCTGCTGCTGCTGCTGCTGGGGGAGGCAGAGACGGCCCTTCTGCTGCCTGTCGCCTCGCATTTGCTGCCAAGGCTGTGGAAGCAGCAGGCAGCCCAAGCAAGGGCCCAGCGAGGGGAGGGCCGGTCCCAGCGGCAGCCTGCCGGGCGGGGGGGAAAGGCCTCGGAGAGCTTCGGCCCCGCCGGCCCTCTCTGAGGCAGCCCCACTCCAAGTCTGGGGCACAGCGCAGACAGAGCCTCAGCACCGAGCACGCACTGAAAAGCCAACCAGGGCACCTTCAGCTGTGCTGGGACTTCCCGGGGAGGAGGACGGCCACCAGCCACGTGCCTGCCCTGGCCCGCCCCCCGCCCCCGCTTGGCTTTCCTTGGCGGCAGGAAGGCAGCCCCCCCACCCCCCCAAGGCCCCAGGCACACAGCAGCGAGAGCGCGCAGCTTTGCCCCTTGGGCAGAGGAGCGGCTGGCGAGTGGGGCTGGCAGCCCCCTCCTCCGCTGCCTTCAGCCAGGGTGGCCGGGCGCCTCCGCCTCCCCCTCCCCGCAAGCAGCAGACACGCAGCCCGCCGAGCGAGCCCCAGGACGGAGGTGGCTTCACTGCACCTGGACATGAAGCTTCTGCGGGGCGGGGCGGGGCGGGGCGGGGGGGGGAGAGGGGCCAGGCTGAGGAATGCAGAGTCTCCTCTGGGGCCCCCACCCTTGGCCGGGCAGGAGGCATGCCTGGGTGAAGAGCACCCCCCCCTCCGGGCCCTGGATCCGCCCCCCCCCGCAACGAGTCTCTCCCAGGTAAACCGGCACCGGCCAGGTCATGACCCGCTTGGCTGAGCCCCACCCCACTGCGAGCCTGGAGCTGCCCCGCGGCCTGCAGTCGGTGTCCACCAGCCCGTCGCGGATGATGAGTCAGGCCCAGGCTGCGGGGGGGGGGGGCCGTTGGGGGCGGCCGACTGCGAGAGCCGCTCCTCGCCCCTCCTCCCGGGGCCAGCCGCTGCCTTCCGGCCCAGCCCGCTCCCCGCCCGGGCGGCTCATCAGCATTCCTGCGCCGCCGCTGCCGCCAGACAGGTGCCCGCTCGCTGCTGCTGCTGCTGCTGCTACCGGAGCCGTGCAGGCTGCATGTGCTCGGCTAGCTCCCTCTCCCCCCTCCCCCCCCCCAGCGCACGCAGGCAGCCTCCTTCGGCAGCAGAGCTCAGCCTGCCCGCCAGCCCACAAGGGGCGGGGGGGCGGGGGGGGCAGGCAGCAGCGTCTCCTCCGGGCCCTTTCTTCAGAGCGGCTCCTCCGCCTCGCCCCGGCCCCGGCGGAGGGAGGCGGCATCAAAGGCTGGCGCCCCGGGCCCGGCTGCCTTTGTTTCCTCTCCTCTTTGTTTGAAGTCGGGAGAGCAGCTGCGCGCCTTTGGCTTCCCTCCTCTGCTGGGGACGCGGCGCAGCAGCAGCAGCAGCAGCCGCGGCCCGGGCGGGGGGGGCACCAGGCTGCTCGCAGGATCTGCCCAGAACCAAGCCGGGATGGCGGCGGCGGGGAAACCGGGCGGCAGCCCCCGCCTGCACTGCACGACGCCCCCGCCCGCTGCTCCCCGTGCACCTCGGCCCTGCTGCTGCTGCTGCTGCTGCACCCCCGCCCGCCCGCCCGAAGCTGCCTCCTACGGGCGGGCGACCCCCAAGCAAGCCCCCCAGTAGCCGTCTTTCTCCCGCTCCCTGCTTCCTCCCACGCTGCCTGCCCGAGGACAGGCCGGCTCTGGCGTGCCGAGTGAGCCAGGAGGCGAGTGCGGGGGAGGGGAGCGCGAGCACCTTGCAGACGCCCCTCCCTGCCGCGGCCTTGTGGTTGCCTTTGGCGGGGGGGGGGCATTCGGGGCCCTACAATGCGAGGCAGCCATGGCTACGGGGAGCAGCAGCAAGGCCAGTGTGAGAGATGCCGGTGTTGAGGCTAAGCAGCCCGCCCTCCGCGTTCTCGTGGCAGGAAGTCCCACGGGCCACAGGGAGTGGTGGTGTGGGGCCCTTCACTCTTTTCTCTGCAAGCCAGTTTTCTGCTCCGAAATGGGGCCCCCACTGACCTTTCCCCTGTAGTGCCCCCCCCGTCTGCCCTGGGAGAAATGCATCTGGAAAAGCCAGGGGGGGTGGGGGCTTGGATAGGAAAGGCGGGCCTGCCAGGGCAAGGCGGGGGGGGTGGGGAGAACCTGCCGCTCGGCCCTCTGGGGTGGCCAGCAAGGGCTCCCTGCAAGGCAGAGGCTCTTGCAGAACAAGGCTGGGCTGCCCATCCCCTTCCCCACAAGAATAAGCCCCCTGCCATCAGTGCTGGTGGGAGAGGCCCTGGCACTGACCCCTGACCCCACCCAATCTCAGATGGGGGGGGCGGACTCCGAATTAACTCATTCACACACAGAATTCACAGGGAACCTTAAGTGGAGCCAAAAGCCACCCAGAGATGCACAAGCACTGCCTCTCCACAGTGAAGTGTCCAAAACACAGGCAGGTTCTCACCAGAAGGCCTGAGCAGGGATCAGAAAGTAGAGAGACACACGGGCACTCCAGCCCCAGAGGCATGCGATCACTGGGCGGAGGGGAGCAGGGGGAGAGGAAGAGCAGCGCCCAGGCCGCAGAATACCAAGCCCAGGAGCGCCATGCAAGTCATGAAGCAGCACCCGCCCCACATCGCTCCCAGACATCCAATGGACGCAACCTCCCCCCACAGAGCAGAACGGTGCCACTTCTTTTGGCCTGGAGCTGCTGCTTCCTGCCCAGGCTGGTGACAGAGACCTGCCCAAGCAGAGCTTGGTGGGGGCAGGGGGCCCGAATGCCCCAAGACACTCCCTGCCCGCCAGGGGCCCATGGGGGGGGCACAAGGAGGGCTGTAAAGAAGAAAAGCCTCTCGCCTCAAAAGGGTGTGCTTGGAGCCCACTGGCGGGGGGCGGGGGGCGGATCTGGCTGGCACACGGGGCTGCCCCCGGGGCCCTGCAGAAGCCGCGCAGCGTCCTGGCCAGGCCGGGCTGCTCAGCGGCTACTCTGAGGAACCGGCTCCGTCGGGGCTTCTGCACGCAAGCCAAGCCGGGAGGGAGGGAGGGAGGGAGGGGGCCCCTTCCCGGCCCCAGCCAGCAGTGGAGGTGCCTGGAGCGCCCCTCTCCCCAGCCCCGGCAGGGCCCAAGGGGCCTCCTCGGAGGCAGGGCCTCTGCCTGCCAGTGCGGGCCCCGCTCTTGCCCTGGCGCCCGGCGCCCGCGACTCACCTGCCTCCATGGCCAGGACCGTGATGTTGTGCCAGCCGGCGGCCTCCCGGTCCAGGGCCTGGCTGGTCACCAGGGCGCCCGACGTGGGGTCGATGCGGAAGATCGGCTCCTCCGTGTCCTCCGTGCTGCGCTCAATGGCATACCTGGGCGGGGGGGGGAGGGGAGCAGAACTCCTGTGAAGAGGCTGCGGGGGGGGGGCGGGGGGGTAGATGAGCCCTCAAGCCCCCGGGGGCCCAGTCCGGCCTCTGCCAGCGTTGATGCCGAATCCTCCCCACTGGGGAAGGGCGCTGCCTAGTTTCTCCTGCTTCCCAGATGACAGGCAGACAGCCGGAGAAGGGAAAGGAAGCAAGGGGAGGCCTGGAGCCCGTTGGCTTGTGGGGCCAGGAGGGCTGAGCCCCGGGGGACCCACAAGCTTCCCGCCATTGCTCAGCATGGGCCGCCCCCCCCCCCACGCCTGCAGTTTCACCAGCAGCAGCACCGCCAGGAGAAGAGCTAGCAATGGCCTCCGTTGCCCAACAGGGAAGGAAGGAAGGAAAAGCCCCGGCCCAAGGAGTGTGCCCCCCACCCCGCCCGGCCCCCTTGTTCCTCCCAGGGCAGGGCCCCCCTGGCCAACCACCCCCCAGCGCCAGCCAGGCCCATCCTTTGCTGCACATGCAGGCAGGCCTGCGGAGCGCCAGGCTGAGAGGAGGGGCCGGGGCACCACGAGGCTTCCCCCTGGCGCTGGCAGCAGAAGCAGCTGGCCCCACCCCGATCGCAAGTGGGGCGTTCCACGCAAGCCCCCCCCCCAAGAGCCGGGCGGGGGGGGGGAGAGGCCCCCTTCTTGCTGCTGACAAGCGGAGCTCACAGCCAGCTGAAGCCGCCGCAGGAGGGGGGGCACCTTCCCGCCCCACCCGGGCAAGCGCAGAGGGCCCAGCCTCAGCCCTGATGCTCGGGGGGGGGGGGCAACAAGGAGGCGCTGCGGATACCGCCCAGGAGAGGAGACCCAGTCCAAGAAGGGGCCTTGGTCTACGGGGGCCATTTCACGAGGCTGGCAGGAAGGGAGGGAGGCGGACCTGCTCCTGGGAAGCCAGACCCCAGAGCCACCCCACACGGCTGCGCCCCACTTGCTGCTGCCCGGACAGAGGAAGGCCCCAGGCCTGCAGTGGGGGGGGTGGGCTCATCTGGAGTGTCCCTGAAGAGCTAGAGTCAAGGGCCGCAGCAGGGGGAGGCAGCCAGCCAGCCAGCCCCTCTGGCAGTGGCCACAGCAGGGCCAGGAGCCCCCCCAGCCCCCCCTGTATTCAGCTGGATGCAGAAGGGTGGGGAGACCCCCCGGGGGGGCACCACGGCCCTTGCCCTGCCCTTGACAGAGGCCCTGCAAAAAGACACAGGCGGTGCCAAGGAGACTTGTGGGGCTGCTGGGGAGACGCTGGCACCCAGGCAGTCTCCTCCCACCAGGACACACCCTGCCACGGGGCGGGTGCAGCCCCCAGGGGTCCAGACTGTGCCCAGCCCAGACGGAGACTGCCCGCTTGTGGCACCCTGCGGGGGGGGCTCCTTCCCTTCAGGCAGGAGGGGGTGGAATACAGAAAAGGGGGGCACAAGGAGCACGTGGGGGGGGGAGACTCTGAGCTGCACTGCCAGGAAGCTGATTTCTGAGCCCCAGGAGGGAGGGGGAAGCGCACGCAGAGGGCAGCAGGTCATCCAGGCAGCCCCCCCCCCCCCGCGCCTCCACCCGCCATACCCTCTAGTATGCCATCTGCATGACTCTGAATTGACGGGATGTGACTCTGCAAAATGTCCCTCCCAGGGACTAGAAGCCTGTTGATTGCTAAAAGGCTGAGCCATTCTCCGGATCCTGACCCCAGGGCCAAGTCCGGTGATGTGGGAAGCCAAGGAGAGCTTTAGGGACCCCCTGCGCCCTCCTCCTCCTCCTCCTCCTGCACAGCCGCTCCTCCCCCCACCCCTAAGTGGGGTCTTGTCCCCCCCCCCCCACACACACGCTCCCCGCCATCACAGCCGATTCCCGGGGGGGGGCGGGCAAGGGGCTGCTTTACCGGACGGGGCTGTTTGCGGCGTCGGGGTCCAGTGCGGTGACCACACCCACCAGGGAGCCCACCAGCGCATCTTCCGGGACCTCCATCAGGCCGTCGGGGGGCTGGAACTCAGGCGGCTCGTCCACGTCCAGCACGGAGACCCGCACGATGGCCTGGTCTCGGAAGGCGCCCAGGTCCACGAAGCGGGGGTCGGCAAACTTGTTGAGGGCCTCCAGCACCACCGTGTGCACCGCCTGCGCCTCGAAGTCCAGGGGCTGCAGCCAGAGGGGAGGGGAGGGGGTGGGCGGGGCTGGGGGCTTGCAGGAGCAGGGCAGCCAGAGGCCTCCAGGGCAGGGGAGGCTCCCCGGGGGCAGAAGCCGCCCCCAAGGAGCCAGGCGGCCCCCGGAGCCTTGGAGGGCACCAGCAACACCCCACCACCACCACCACCACAGTGGCCAGGAGAAGCCAGCAGCACAAGTGCACCCGCAGCAAAGGCTTGCTTCAGGCCCGAGACCGGCCTAGCCTCAGGCAGGGAGGGGCCCCGCTGAGGAGGAGGGGGAGGAGGAAGGCTTTCCCTCTTCCCTAGGATGCTGGGCAGAGGGGCCGGCAGGACAGCACCGTCCTTCCTCTCCAGCAGCAGCAGGAGGCTGAGAGAGGGTCCCCCTCCTCCCTCCTAGGTTTCTACAAGCACATGATCAGAAAGGAGGCTGCCCCCCCCCCACACACACACAACAGCGAGGAGCCTCTGAAGTGGCTGGGCAGCAGGCAAGCCAAGAAGCCTGGGGAAAGTGGCAGCACAGCTGCTGCAGGGGCCCGCCTGGTGGGAGGAGGAGGAGCCCGGAGGAGCAGCTTGTGGAGCCAGGGAGCGGCCGCCCAGAAGTGCCACCGGGCTCCAGGGCCGCCCGGAGCTCAGTTCCTCTGCTGGCAGGATCTGGAGCCTCGAAAGAACGGAGGCCGTGTCAGCCACACCGGACTGGCCCAGGTCCAGGACACACTCACCCTGGCACACCTTCCACCAGAGGGCACCGCAGGGTGGGGAAGGCGTCCGTCTAGGCAGAGGGCTGTGCCCCATGTGCCTGCCGAGCTGGTGCTGGCCAAGAGAGCCCCGCCTGCCCCCTGGAGCAGCTGGGCCAGGAAGCCCTCCCCACCCTTCCCTCTCCCCAAGGGGGGGCTGGGGGGCTGAGCCCCCCGCCTCCTGGGCCCCCTCCTCCTCTGTGCCCCCAGGCAGGAAACCACCATGCCTGGAGGCCCACTGCATGTGGGTGGGGCTGCGATCCTCCAGTAGGCTGGGGTTGTCTCCACTGCAGCACCGACCAGCCTCTGCGCTCCCTCCTACCTCTTGCCAGCCAGGCCCCCTCCCCTCCCGGGAGGACCGCAGCACCCTCCCCGCAGCCTCTCCAGGCCCTCCGACACACCCGGGGCACGGCCACGTCCCCCTTCGCGGGGAGAGCAAGCTCCGCGGCTCCTTTGCCCCCCGTGGCCCAACCAACTTGGGCGCCTCCGTGGGCTTGGGAGGGGGGCAGCAGTGGGGGCTGGAGAACAGGTGGGCCAGTGGAGGAGGGGGCTGGCAAGGGATGGGGCCTTCCTGGACACCCGTGGGAGCAGAGAGGACACCGGCCCGGCTGCACCCGGCCCCCAGGGCAGCTGCTGGCTTGCCGAGAGGAGGCCGGGCCGCCCGCTCACCTTCTGCACGGAGATCAGGGCTTCCTGCGTGTTGCCGTCCGTCGTCACCCGGAAGGCCCCCCGCCCCGCCTCGTCCTTGACCTGGTAGGCCATGTCGGTGTTCTCGCCCACGTCCGAGTCCTCGGCCTTCACTCGCCCAATCAGGGTGCCCACAGGAGCCGTCTCCGCAATGCTGAACTGGTACATCTCTTGCAGGGGGGAGCAGAAAGAGCCACTGGCTGGGGGGGGGCAAAGGGGGCGCCTGCCCGAAGGCCACCCCCAGCCTCCACCTCCGAGGGCGGCCCCTGCACTGCTGCCCGGGCCCAGGAGCCGGGGGGGGGTGGAGCTGCTCCTAGGGAAGGCGGTCAGACTGACATGGTGGTGGGCCGGGGGGAGCTCCGACCTCTCCAACACCCCCCCACCCAGCTTTGCTTCCGAGGCGCCAAGGCCTGCTCCGTTCCTGGACAGTCCCCCTCCCAGATAACAGCCGCTGCTCGCCAGCCCCACAGCCCCATAGCAAAAGCTCACTCTGTGGGAAGCGCGGGGGGTTGTCGTTCACGTCGGTGATGACGATCGTGACGGTGGTGGAGCCCGAAAGGCCCCCCAGCTGCCCGGCCATGTCCGTGGCCCGGATGACCACCTCGTACCGGTCCTGAGTCTCCCGGTCCAGATCGGCCACAGCCGTCCGGATGATGCCTGCAAGAGGCCGCCGGAAGAAGGGCCCAGTCAGGAGGGCAGGTGCCGCCGGATGGGGTCCCCCCCAGCAGAGCTGCCCCCGCCCGGCACAGGGCAGGCGCTCAGGGAGAGAGCCCCGTGCACAGGGGTGGGCAGGCACACAACATGCCCCGGGGGGGGGGACTGGCCCTGTTTAGGCCAGCAGTGCCCCTCCCAAGGCTGCCGCTGTGGTCACCGGTGTGTGCATGCACAGGGGTGTGTGTGTGTGTGTGTGAGATGACTGTTATTTGTAATCCCCGCTGAGACAGGGAATCTTTGTGAACTTTGTCTGGAAAAGTGAAAAATCCTATATACTTTTTCTACAATTTATATACTTATAAAAAGCATTGGACTCCCCATGAGCCACCAGCCCCCTTCTCTCCCCCTGCCCCACAAGCATAGGTCAGCCCACAGAATGGAGGACGCAGAGAGCAGGAGGAAGGAGCCTGGGCGGGGGAGCCACTTCCGGGGAGGTGCAGGCAGGGCTGGGGGGCGGAGGTCCTGCCCCAGCTGCAGCCGCAGGCCCCTCACCCCCCCCCCCGTGCTCTTTGGGCTGCAGCTGCTGCAGGGCAGAAGGAAATCCTGCCTGGCGCTGGGTGTGATCCAAGGATTCCGGCTGCCTGTTTGTCTGACCACCAAAGAGAAGCAGCAGCTGCTGCTTGGAAGCTCCACCAATGAAAAGAAAGATCTTCCTGATGAACTCTCTAGCCGACTCTATAAATAGTTGCCACCCTTGAGAAGGCGGCAGAGGCACAAAGCCGGGAGCGCACACGCACGCACACACACACACGCACACACACACACCCCTCTCCACCAAGGCCAGGAGCTTGCTGGGGCCAGGAGGCAGAAAGAGCGGGGGGGGGGGGGCAGGAGGGCCTGGCCACGTGCCCAAGTGCTGCCCAGGAGTCACCCGCCCCGCCCCGCACTTTGCTTCTGCGCCACAAGATTGCCCTCTGTGCCCCCCAGCAGCAGCAGCAGCCCCTCCTCTTCCACTGGCCTTCATGGGAGGGGGATCTGCCTGTTGCCTCCCCCCACCCCCCACCCAATTCTGCCCACACCCACATGTATCACAACCCATCCCCCAGCACTGGCCTTCCCAAATGGTCTCCCCCCCATTTTCAGGGCGCACGTAAAAGGAGTGTGGATCGGGGCCCTGTCCCCCCAGCACCAGCAGGCAGCAACACAGCCGGGTGTGGGTGTCCCACAAACAGGATCCCATCCACAGGGCCTCTTCATGGGGAGGACGAGCAAGACCTGCTGAGAAGCAGCCTGCCCAGGCTGGCCCGTGGCATCAGCCCCCCAGCCCTGCCCGGCCCCTCCCTAGCCCTGCACAGTGGCTGCAGCTCCCTGACCCCAAGCAAGGTCAAGCAAAGAGTGTCGACTCCGGGCGCCCACAGAGTCCTGTGGTTTTCTTTGGCTAGGATCCCGGAGGGGCTGACCATGGCCACCTCCTCCCACGCAGCGTCAGCATCTTCCCATTTCACTGCTGCCCGATCTAGTCCCAGCGGGGATTCGAACCGGCAACCTTTCCCCGCTGCGCCACTGAAGGCGACCCCCAAGCAAGGGGACCCACCCAAAGGCCAAGGGTTAGGGGGAGCCGGCGGGGGGTTGGCAGCCTGCTCCGGAGGGCCCGCTTCCGGGCTCCCTCTGGTGCTGCAGGGAAGGCCCCTCGGAGTCCAGGCTGCCAGGGAGGCCAGCAGGCAGGCAGGGCCCCTTCCCTGGGTGGGTGGCGCTTCGGCTCCCCCTCCGCGGGGGTGCTGTGAGGCTCAGCTTCCCTGGGTGGTCCTGGAGGAGGACGGGAGGGGGCTGAGCCTGACGCTCCGACAGCTTATGGGGGGGCCCAGCCCCACAGAGCGTGGAGACGGGGGCAGCCCAGGACGCCAGGCTGACTCCCAGAGGCATCACGCCGCGCCGGGAGTGGAAGGAGCTGCCCGCCGGGTCTCTCCGGGCCTGGCGGCTGCCCTCCAAGGCCTGCCACCGCCGCCTCCCCCCCCCTTGCAGCTTTCCCTGCTGCACACCAAGGGGGGGGGAGAGGCGGGGGGAGGCTTCTTGGCCCACAGATGGCTGCTTGCCGGAGGGCCGCCACGGGGCCCCGAGATCCCCTGCCCGCCCTCTTTGGATTTGGAATCCAGGCAGCTCCTCTCCTCCTCCCCCCCCCCGCTGAGATGGCCAGAGGCCCACAGAGCAGCACCCATCCCGCCCCCCCCTCCTGCTCCTGGTGGTCCTAGCAGAGAGCGGCCAAGGACCTCCCAGGAGGCAAAGGCGGCAGCCCCGGCCGGCCCCTTCACCGCCTGCATTAGCCAGCCTGGTCTCTCTTGCCCCGGTGGTGGCGGCGGGTACTGAGGCTGGGGTCTCGCACCAGAACTCGGGCGCGGGGGGGGGGTCCTCCTTCCTCGCGCTCTGGCGACTGCAGCTGCCTCTTGGCTAGGAGGGGGCCGGCCTTGGCAGACGCTCCTCAGCAGCAGCCGCCGCAGCCCAGACAGCCCCCGGAGCCCAACCCCCAGCGCCCGAGGAAAGACGCCACTTGCCGGGGGTCCCCAGCGAGGAAATCCCCGGCACTTGGGCAAGGCACACTTGGCCGTGTCCCAGGAGCGGGCAGGAGAAAGCCCCGGGAAGTGGCCGGGGGGGGGGGCAGGCAGACAGCGCTGGGAGAGGGGCCGGGGCCAGATGGGCCAGCCCCTCCAGGCAGGGACTCACACGCCTCCCCCCCCCCAGCAGATGGGCTGGAAGGCTTGCCGAGGGCAGGGCGGAGGAAGGCTGCCCTCGTGAAATATTCATTCCCACTTTACACCGGCAAATACATCCTCATTTCCCAAGAAGGCCCGGCGGCCGCTTGCCCGGAGCAGGGAGGCCTTCCTTAAAGGGGCCGCTGGGCCGGCCGGCAGCGCAGCCCACTCGGCTCCTGCACAGCCCAACCCGCCCTGCGTGCGTCCCCTCCCGGCGCCGGTCCAGCAGTCAGGAGCCAGGGGTCTGACCCACAGGCAAAGGGGAGCCTTCCCCCCCCATGACCCAAGAGGGCCACCTGACCGCCCAGGGCTCTGCCCCGGCCTGGCTTCGCTCCTGCCTGCCCCTCCGTCTGGCCGGCTCCCCAGGAGGACAGCAGTGGGTCCTCCCCGCCCCGCCCTGCAGAGCTGGTGGGGAAGGCTGGCTGAGACCCCCCCGGGGGTGGCTGCTTCAGGCACTCGGCCCAGGCACACACTCCCCCCCCCCGCCGCCCTCCCTTCTGCGCTTGAAGGCCCCCCCCCCCGCCCTGCCCCCCCCCCCCCGAATGTGTGAGAGTCCAGCCAGGAGGGCCTGGATCCATCTGGCCTGGCTTGGCAGCACAAGGCGGGAGGGACGTGGTCAAAGTCAGAGAGGGGACCCAAACGGCACTCCGTGACCGTATTTTACGAAAAATGGATGTGCCGGATTTTATGGCTCCTTTTACAACGTTAATGATCACTGCAAGTGAAGCTGCGGATATGGGCAATTAAAGCCCCTGCTCGTCTGGGCCCAGGAAGGAGCGGCCAGGCAGGCTCTGCCGCTGCTGCTGCCGCTGCCCGGTGCATGAGGGGACCCTGGCCTTTGCCCCGGCCCAGCCCCACGCTTGGGCTGCTGGGTGGGGGCAGGAAGGGCTGCCCCACCGCAGCCAAGCATGCTCAGCTGGGCAGCCTCTCCCTGGACCGTGGGCAGCCCCCACCACACACACACAACCCCCCCCCAGCTGGGCGGGCGGGCGGGCCAGGGAGCCGTTGCCCTGTGGAAGGCAGCGGGTGTGGGCAGGCTCCGAGGGGGGGCACCAGGCCAGGGACCCCACACTCCCCTCACAGGCAACAGCCCCACAGCATCCCGCAGGGCCTGCCTGCCTGGCTGCAGGGAGAAGCTTCTTGCTACTTCCGGATGATTCAGCGGGCCGTGCTTGCTTCCCCACAGCGTTCGTGGGGGCAAAAAGGGGGCAGGGAGGAAAGCCCAGGACCAGCTGCCAAGGGGTCCAGGCAGACCCTCTGGGTCGCGGGAGGAGGATGCTCTGCCCTGGTGGGGGGGGGGCTCCTGAGGAAGCTCAAGGCATCCAGGCAGCATCTCTGTGGGGCCAGGAAGGGGAGGGGAACCTGTGCCGCCTGCCTGCCCTGCCCTTTCCCCCTCCCCACAAGCCCCAGGAACGCACATCCGGGAGCCACAGCAGGGCTCCCCCCCTCCCCACGGCTGCACCTCCCCCCCCTCGTTACCCCCTACATGCTAACGGCCAGTCACAGCATCATCTGCTTGGGATTTATCACCGGTGCCTTTTACAGCAGGCTTTATTAGAAGTTATTAAAGGATGGAGCAGCTTCCACTGTTCGTTCATTAAATATTAATAGAGCATTTATAAAGCAATCCTTAATTTAAAGTGTTACCTTTAATCAAAGGCCTGCTGCTAACCAGGCGCTCCCAAAGAGCCTTGGGGATCCCTGCAGCCCTCTCCGCGCGGGGGGGGGCACTCATGGGGGGGGCTGCCCGGCTAGGAGAGCTCAGCAGTGCCTCCGTGACATTTCAGGCCTCCCTGCCCGAAGGGAGGCTTTGCTCTAATGCAGATCTCCAAATGCCAACCAGGCTCCCCACAAACCAGGGCCGGGGGGGGGGGAGCCCGGGCCAGGGCTGGGGAGAGGCTGACAGGAGGGGGAGGAGGGGGAGGCAGCCAGCAGCAGGCCAAACGCCGGGGGGGGGGTTGGATCCGAGCCACAGGAGCCCCCCAGGCAGGCCAGCCTCCGTGCCCTCCTCCCCTGTGGGTCCCAGGGAGCTCCGCCTTGGCCAGCTGGTGAGATTAAAGGCTGGCCCCAGAGAGCTGCCTGGCCGGACAGCAGATGGAGCCCACGTCTCTGGGTCACAGCCGCACCCTCCTGCCGGAGACAGAGAGGGCCAGCTGAGGAGTTGGGCCCGGGGAGGAGGAAGGGGGGCCTGCCGCCACCCCCCCCCCCTTGGCCACCCCCCCTACAAGGAGCCTGGGGCCATCTCGGGGGGGGGGCTCTGGCTGGAAGTGGGGCTCCAGCGCAGAGGCCCCCCCGCCCCGCCCCACTCACCGCTCCTGCTGTCCACCATGAAGTGCTGCTCCCCGTCCAGCACGCTGTAGACCAGCCGGGCGCTGCTGCCATAGGTGGGGTCGTCGGCATCGGCCGCCATCACCTGCATGACCGAGGTCCCTGCGGGGAGACAGAGGAGAGGGCGGCCTCTCAGCAGGGGCCCCGGGGCCCCAGCAGCCTCCAAGGGCAACGCCCCCCCCGGCCGCCCGTCCCCTCTCCCTGGGGGCCAAGCGGGGTGGGGGGGTCTGGGGGGGGCTGTGCTCTCCCTTCCGCCCCAGGCAAAGCGCTGCATCCTTATGCGCCACACGTCACGGGGCCAAAAGCGTCTCAACGGGAGAAAAGCCCATCAAATGGCTGCAATTACGTTATTGATTTCCAAGGCGGCCTCATTAAACAGGGTGCTTCACGCTGCCGGTCCCTGCGATGGCTCTAATTGGACATCATGTTGCATTTGACAGCAGTGGGGCCCAGGACGTGAAGAGCGGGTGGTGATGGGCCGGGCGAGGGGGGGCCCGCGGGGAGGGCCCAGGGCCTAACCCTAACATAACCCTAACCCTTCGCCCCAGGGAGGGCGGGGAGTTCCAAAGGCACGGAGCCACCAGCAGGAAGGCCCCCGGCACCTCCGGAGGCAGGCGCGCGCGGAGCAGGGCCTCCAAAGGAGAGGCTAGCGGGGGGGGGGGGGCAGGTCCAGCCAGCCTTCCAGCCCCAATCCTTGGCCCCTCCACCATGCCAGCACCGCCGACCAGCAGGAGGGCGGCAGGGGTCCCCAGCAGCCCAGAAGGAGACCCTGCTCAGCCACGTGACTGAGGAGGGGAGGGCCACGGGGGGGGGCCGAATGGGTCTGAATGGCAGCCCACCAAGGGGCTGCTTCTGCAGAGTTAGGCCCTTTCCTCTGCCGAGCCCAGGACCTCCCCCCCCCCGACTGGCAGCAGCTCTCCAGGGGTCTTAGCTGGGGGGCGGCGGGGATGTCTCCCCCTCCCTGAGGCCTGAAATTAGGGGGGGTCATGCAGGGGCTCCCCCACAGAGCGGCTGCCTCCTCTCCCTGAGATGGATGCCTCTCTCGCCCGGCCAGCAAGCACCCCCCCCACCCCCCGACAGAAGCTGGAAGGCTGGCTGCAAACCAGCACAAGCAGCCTGGGACCCCGGTGGGGGGGGGGGCTCGGACCCCCTCCCCCTCCCCCCATGGGAGTCCCACCACTCAGGAATGGCTCTTTGAGAAGTGTCCTTGACACCCGGAGATCTGATCCAGACCATGCCACCCCACGGAATGTAGGGGGCGTGAGAGGGGCCTGCCATTCAGGAAAGAGGTTTCCTTCTGCTCCAGCTGGCCAGGCCACCTCGCAGGTCCCACTGGGCCCCTCCTCCCCTTCTGCTTCCTCGTCCTGCACTAGCGGGGCGGAGAAAGGGCAGCACCCCAAGGGCTGGGGACCAGGCCCAACAAGACTGGGTGGCGGAGGTGCACAGAGGACCCCCTGCCGCAAGGGCGCATGCCAGGATCCAGTGCGGGGGCAAAGCCGGGGGGAGTGTCAATCCAACCCGCTGGCGTGGGCGGAGCATGTGCAGTCCACAAGGGCTCCCGGTGGGAAAGCAGGGCCTGGGGGGGCTACGAGGAGCCTGCCTGGAGGCACCCCTGCCCAGGGAGGCTCTCTGGCACACACACACGGCCAGCCAGGCAGCCCTCGCTGGCCCACCCAGCCACCAGGTGAGCTTCACGGAGGGGGCAGGGCGGGGCAGCCCCACCGGGGAGGCCAAGCCCTCTGCCTCCCCCACACCTCTCTGCAGAACGGCAACCCCCTCCCCGCCTGCGCCCCCCCCGCCTGCCTTTCAAAAGGAAGGGGCCCCCTCCTGAGCCAGCTGGGAGCTTCTCTCTGTCTTTTTCCTGAGGACATCGCTGGGATTCTTTCTTTAAGCAGCCCAGAAAAGGCCCTCCCAGCCAGGCCAAGAGCCCCTTTGCAGCACGAACCTTGCGGGGGGGGGAGGTTCATGCCAGGGAAGGGTCCCACCACCAGGACCCTCCTGGGGGAGTCCAGAGCCCTTTGGCCAAGGGAAGGCCTCTTTGCCACCACCACCCCAGCCGAATGTGAGGGCAAAAAGCCTGGCACCCCAGGGCTCCCCACTGCTCCCCCTTACCCGCCCCCCCCGCCCCCAGCTTGGCACAAGATGGGTTCCGGCTGCTGAGGCTGCAGGGTGCCCCCACCCACTGCCCCAGGCCACCTGTGCGGATGCCAATACAAAGCCCCCCCCGCTTTGTTGGAAGTGAAGGACTTTGCGCTGTCTCTTGTCTCAGTGACATAGGAGGGCAGACTAGTGAGTCAGAGGGCTAGAGGGTCAAGACATTGGTCATCCTTTCTCTACTGCTCTATCCCTTTGGAATGTAGATTGCTACTCTCAGAGACTAACTTCCTTCCTTCCAGGCAGCCACTTCCTTCCTCTCCCTGTTCCTTCTACCTAGCAACATGCAAGCAAGCTCCTCTCCCTGCACCATGTGTGCAGAGAAGATGCAGAATCCATCTGCATCCAGCTAGCTAGCTAGATTAGAGATCCTAACTCCTCACTTTCCTATCTAGAATGGAGTTCCTTAATACTGTAAATGCCTTATATATTGATTTGAAACTATGAACTGGCTCCAAGTTACTTTACTCTCAGCATAAAGCATGCCGAACCAAATTCCACTGTGTTGTGCCTCTGTGCACTCTGCTAGAATGAGAAAGGGGTTTCTCCTAGCAGAGAGAATTCCCAACATGCTTCACCCGCCCCAAGAGCTGTGGTGGTGGTGGTGGTGGGTGTTTCTGCGAAGCTCTTTCTCCCGCCCGTGCGGCTTCCAGCCCTGTGCAGGGGACTGAGGGGAACACGGCAAGGGCCAGGCAGGCAGGAGCCCCGACCCCAGCCAGGACAAAGCCCGAGCAGCCCTGGCCCTGTGGAGGGCCGGCCAGTCTCCCTCTCTCCAGCAACTGAGCCTCGGGAGGGACCCTCCGATCAGTGAACTGGTGCGGGGGGGGGGGGATAGGCCTTTCTCCGGCCCCAAGGCTCCTTGAAGCATCCCGCCAGAACTTCCCTCCATTCTAAAGGCCACTTTGACTTGGCTCGCTCCTTTGCTTGCACCAGCCTGGTGTGAATCAGGTGGCCTCTGGGTGTTCCCACCGTTGTTAAGTACCCAGACCATCATGCCAAGGGATGCTCCAGTGGTCGAAGGACATGCCACAATCGGGGAGAAACACCAGGCTCTTGAATTCAGTGCTCAGAGCAACCCAAACCCCATCCTGCCAGGAGGCCTGCCCAAGTCCAAGAGGAAGGTTTTAATCAACACCTGGCTGCCCCTCTTTTCCGTGCTAGACGGTAAATCTGCAAACCTCTTCCCTACAGAGGCAAAAGCCAGCTTTTGTGTGTAGTCCGTAGGAGAGAATTTGGGGGTGGCTGATTCTAGAATTTTGCTTTTTGTGTTAGCTTCCCTTTGTTAGTTGAGTCTTTGCTGCATGGCTCCTGCACACGTGCAGAGTTCACCATGATAGATGCTTTTGCTATCTGATAATAAATTTAATAAAATAATAAATTTATTTTATTTATCATTTATGTGTTTATTCAGTTTAAATACTGCTCTTCCTGAAGTGGCTCAGTGCAGTTTACATTAAAATCAAAACCACACAATAAAACTTAAGGCCCATGAGCCTCGTGTCTAAACAGCAGGCAGGAAGAAAGGTACCTCACATTTGGACTTGTTTGCCTGTAAACGCTCCTGCTTTTTCGACTTACTTACTTAAATGAACTAGATTCTGATGGCTGCAAACCTGATCTGGGCTGGAAACTGGCTCACTTCTACCTCCCCACGTTGCCTGCTCTGGCTTCCATGCTCGTTAAGAGGGTTTGATCAGTTTTGCTTCGTGTTCACCCTGCTTCTAGACAACACAGGGAAGGTTTCAAGGTTGTTTGTCTCACAGGAGACTAGAGGCAGCTCTACCGAGGTAGGATTTTAACGAACAGCAGAGGCCATCCGGCCCCACTCAAGAGTCTGCCTAAGAAGCCAGGGCTGGAGGTGGTGGAGAAAGAATCCCGGAGGAGACGAGGTGCAAGCATCGACTGGGTCCCTTTGCCCTCCTCAGCCCCTGCCCCCAAAGAGAGGAGCTCCAGGCCGAGAGGGCGGCTGCTCTTGCCCTGGTCCCCCCACCCCAGACCCAAACACTGCTGCCGCCGCCGCCAGTGGGAGGGCTAGTGCTGTGGCATCGCATGTGCTTTGAACGTAAGATCTGGGGCCTTCTATGTTCAAAGGACATGCGATGCCACAGCACTAGCCCTCCCGTGGTATCCTGGTGCCCCGAAGCCACTTAGAGCTTTAGAGGCCAAGCCCAGCGCCCCAAGTTTGCTCGTAAACAAACCAATAACCAGGCCAGGCCAAAAGACTTGGGGTGACTTGGAGCTGGCAAGTAGCTCCAGAAAGAAGACAAGCTGCTAGGCCCACTGAAGTTTCCAAGCTGTCTACACGGGTAGCCCTAGGCACTGCGCATTACAGCAGTCCAGCAGAGAGGCTGACTTAGCCTTTCCAGTGCCCTGCCCACCCCCCACCTCCGCCCCGCAAGGCGCGGTTCTCTCTCCGACATCGTTGGCAGCAAACGCAAAGAATCCCTTTGCTTCTTGGCAATCTCTCTGTCCCTCTCTTGAGCAACCGTCCCACACCCTTGTCGTGGAAGGGTCCCGCGGCCTGCCTGGCTTCTTTCCTGCTTCCAGGCCATCTCTCTCTCTCTGGGGTGTTTGCCTTGGCGATTCCTGCAAGCAGCTCCTGGGTGGTTCACTGGCCTCCGGAGTCTGTGCACCCCCCCTCCCCTCCTCGGGCCTCCCACGCCGCGTCCGTCCGCCCCAGCGGGAGACACCCCAGCGGCACTGCGAGGATTCAAGGAGCCGCGAGACAGAAGCCTCCCAGCCAGGCCGCTGCCCTTCGCCGCGTGGGAGCCCAGAAGAAACGCGGCCCCCACGGGCCCGGAGCAGGGCCTCCTCGGCAAGGAGGCGCAGCCGGAAGCCACAGCTGGCTGCCACTCTCCAGGCCCCGGCCGGCTTCCAAAGGAGCTGCTGCCGCTGCTGCCGCCGCCACTGAGGAAAGAGGCCTTGAGGAGGGAGCCACTGCAGACAGAGCGGCGGCAGCAGCAGCCACTCTGCGCATGGCCGCCATCCACAAGGCCAGCAAAGGCAGCGAGGAAACAGAAAAGACTCCTTGGCGACCCAAGGCCGTGTGCAGGTGACCTTGCAGCGGAAGGGGGGCCCAAAGGAAGTCCCCGCCAATCTGAGCATGGCTGCCAGGAGAGCCAGCCTCGGACCTTTGCTGTTGCCGGCATGAGGGAAGGGGGCAGCGGCATCGGGGCGGGCGAGGCCGTGCACTGAGCCGAGGCCCCTTGACCCCCTGCAGCTCCTCCTCACGGCCCAGAGGGTGGGGCCCCAGCTCAGCGGCAGAGCCCCTGCTTTGCACATGTCCGGCCCCAGCTCCGGTCACTGGCGGCAGCATCTCCTGGCCGGGCTGGGGACGGCCCTTTAGCTGCTGCCAGTCAGTGCAGGCAAGGCGGAGTGGAGCGGACCAAGAGCCGGAGAAGGCCGCTTGCTCTGTGTACCCGACAGGCCGAGAGAGTGGGTGGTGGGCGGCCAGGAGGAAGAGCTGCCGCTCCCACCGGATCATTGCCTCAGCCTGCCCGCCCCCCCCCCCGCCCCGCTCGCAGTGAGCAGCAACGATGGCGAGGAGCAGCAAAGGCAGCCGCCCCGAGGAGGAGCGCTGGGACAAGGCCGCTGCCAGGGTGTGGGCCACGCTCCCTCCCACAGCTGGGGGGCATGAGCGGGGGGGGCGGTATGGCCAGGCCACGGAGAGGCAGGAGGGGGCCGGGACGAGGGGCTCAGCAACTCCCCTCCCCACCCACAAGGCAGGATGGGGCGCCTGAGCTCAGAGCCAGAGCCTGTGTCTGGGGAAAGGGGAGCCGCCAGCACCACAGGGCTGGAGCCGGAGCCCTGGGCAGCCATGCGGCCTGGCCAAGCCAGCAGCCTGCCCGTCCCCGGCTCCTGGCCAGTGCCAGCCCTCCCAAGAGCCCCCTGCCCATCACACGAGCCATCGGTCTCTGGCACAGGGAGCCCCACAAACCCCTCCCTGGCAAGGTCCTGCTGGCCTCGTGGTGGTGGTGGGGGGGGGAGGACCTCAGAGGAGAGGACTTGCGTGCCAGCTCTGGAAGGAGGGAGCAGCCTCGCTGGCTGTTGTCGGGGGTGAGCGAGGCCGGGCTTGTCTGGACTGCTGATGCTCCCACTGGTCCCGCTGGGGCTGCTATGGATGAAGCTGGGGATTCCCCCGCTAGAGGAGCGATGCCAGGAGGACGGGCCGTGGAGGTCAGGTTCGCAAGCGCTGTGTGTTGTGCTGTGATCGCTGCAGTCAGAGTGTTTGTCCCAGTTAGAGGAGTCTTGATCTCTGCCGTGAGGTTGGTCCTGGCGGCACATGGGTGAAGTATGTGAAGATGGTCGGGATCGACCAAAGGGGCTCCATTGCGGGGTGGGGCTGAGCTCTTTAAGTTCGTAGTGGTAGTCTCGGATATCGGAGGGAGCCTCTGCCACATCGGGAGCTGCCGTCTACTGAGTCAGACCCTGGGTCCATCTCGCTCAGTATTGTCTTCACAGACTGGCCGCGGCTTCTCCAAGGTTGCAGGCAGGAGTCTCTCTCCGCCCTCTCTTGGAGATGCTGCGCCAGGGAGGGTGTTCATAATGAACATAATGGTGAACATCCACTGGGAGGGCTCCAAATGGCTCTCGGGTTCGGAGCAGAGGTCCTCCACCTCTGAGTGTGAGTAACCGGCTGGTGTGAGATGGCCCGGGACCGACCGAGCTAAGTAGGGCAAATCAAGATGATGCTCTTGGTCGAGGGAGTGATGTGGTGGCGGAGCAGGAGGTTGTGTTGCAGCTGCTGCTTCTTCGGCTTCAGCACAGGATCAAGGTCCTGGATAGAAGACTTCCATTGAGGAGGCTTCCGAAGTGGTTGGGCTGTTGGGTAAGCCAAAGTTGCAAGTGTCTCGAAACCCACCAGGTGGGGTTCTCTTTTTCTCTGGGGGGCATAGTGGCAGCCATCAAACCCGATGGAAGTGAGGTGGAGTTTGTCAGAGGGGCCGAGGGCGAAGTGGATGGTATCGAAGTGGTCGGTGCTGAAGTCAATTGGTACAGAGCCACAGACTCCCGGACAGACCCAATCTTAGGGGGCCGGAAGGCAAAGTGGTGGTAATAGGCTGCGAGCCCAACTGAGTCGGGGGTGAACCCCAAGCCGCTGTGTGAGGACAGTTGGTGGGATCGTCAGACCCAGCCTGCATGGTCCCGGGCAGTGGTCCCTCTGTGCGGAAGGAGTTTTGTTGTGGGTGGGTGGGTGGTATCAAGGTAGTGTCTGTGCAGCTGCATTCAGAGTGGGGCCTTCCTGATTCCACCTGAGCGGGATCGAAATGAACTGAGCAGACATCCAAAAACTTGTGAGCGTGCGCACATGTGCACACCTTGGAGGGAGCCGGGGTCGTGGGGGTCGAGGCCATCTGAGACGATGTTCATGCTTGCTCCCAAAGCCAAGCACGTAAGTGAGAGGCTTGGTGCTTCCTCGCTTGCTTGGTAAACTTAGCACAGTGAATGCACATGTGGACCTCCTTGTGGGCTTCATGGAGGCAAAAAGGGCAGCAGAGATGTCCATCAGTGGAGGGGAGTTTAGCTTCACAACAGACACACCTCTTGAAGGAGATCTTGCTGTCCAGACGCAAGGAGTGGAGAAGAGAAAGCTCTGATCCCTTGTGAAGGGGCGGGGGGGAGGCGGGGGTCACGGGGGTAAACCAAAAACCCAAACAGTAAAGATAGACTAGACTAACACCAAGAAAGAGCTAACAAGATAAGGAGAGAAAGGAGAGAAAATAAAGTGTGTGTCTGTCTGTCTGTGTCTGTGTCTACAACAACTACAACAAATATTTATATAGTGCTTTTCAACAAAAGTTTCCAAAGCGGTTAACATAGAGAAATAATAAATAAACAAGATGGCTCCCTGTCCCCAAAGGGCTCACAATCTAAAAAGAAACATAAGACAGACCCCAGCCAGTGTCACTGGGGGGCCCCTGTACGGGGTGGGGTGGGGGGGTCTAGAGCTCAGAGCAACTTGAGAGCTGAAGGAAGGAAGCCACACGCACACGCACACGCACACGCGTGCTTTTCACCAGGAGGGGCGGGGTTACTGCCAAAACACCGGAGAGACGTTCAGCTTGGAGGAACTCCGAGGTGGTCTCTGCCCAGGAGCAAAGCCCTTTGGTGTGGAGCACAGAGAGCCCATCGGAGGACCTCTGGAGTCCAGCCCAGAACGGCCAGTTTCTGGCTTGAGAGGCCGAGGCCAGGCCCAACGCCAAACCCCCACACTGGGGAGGCAGCTCCCACCCCCGCTGCCGGGCTTGGAGGCAGCTCCTCCAGCAAGCCCCACGAGGAGCAGAAGAGCCCCTGCGGGCACATCGGGGCTGCTGCTCCCCAGCCCAGCCCAGCCCAGCCCCAGGTGTGGTGTGAGGGAAGGCCCGGCTGCTTCTGGGCTCCGCAGGCGGGGGGGGGAGGCGCCTCCCCCGCCCCCAAGGGGACAGCCAGCCGGGCACCCAGGCACGTCGCTGCCGCCGCCGCTCCAAACCCTCCGCCTCGCTCTTCACTTCTGAGCCGTTTAATTTGCAGGACTCGCCTCCTTTCATGTCCGGAAAGTGCGCTCCTTCCTGCCTGTGATCTCCAATTTGGCACAGACGCGGCCTCCTTTGATATGCCTTGTTCCCATCAGCCCCTGATCAGGCGCCTCCATAATTGGGAGCGATTCTCAAATAATCCGAGGCGCCGCTAAGAGGCTGCACGGAGACTCCAAGGCCGCAGAGCCACCGGGGGCAAGAGCCGGAGCCGCCAGCCTCCCTGCCCCGCCCAGGGAGAGGGGAGGGGGCGCTCAGCACGCCAGCCCCCAAAAGGGGGGCCCAAGCGCAGCCCTGCCCAGGGGCCAGCAGAGCCGAGCCCCCTTGGCTCACCGGGGCACGCCGGCCAGGCTGCACTTCCCCGGCGGGCCAGGAGCCCTGGCTTTTCCCGAGCTCTCCCGAGGGGCTGGCAGGCGACGCGCCCCCTCCCCTTGTCCGCGGCCCCCAGGCACACCCACCCGGCCCCTCTGTGCCTCTAGCAGAGCCCGAGGGGCGACCCGGGCCGGAAGCCCTCCAGACTCCCAAGGCCAGGGAAGGCCACGGCCGGCTGAGCTCCACGCTGGCTCTTCCGCAGCTCCCACAGCGCTAGCAGCGGGGTCCGGAAGCAGCCCCGGAGCTGAGCCCCACTGGAGCGCACAGGCCGGGCCCCAGATGATGCACCACCCGGGGAGTTCTGGGCCCCAGCAGGGCCCTCCCCCACCCACGACGACCCTGCTACTCCGAGCACAAGGGGTGCCCGCTGGGCCACAGCAGAGCTGACCCCAGGCGCACGCATCAGCCTGAGAGCATCCTGTGGCAAGGAGTTGTGTGGGCTGACAGCACACTGTTGGAGAAGGGCCTGCTCTTGTCCATCGCCCAGGAGGCCGGCCCTGCCCCCTTGGACCAGCCTCCCACATGGCCCGTGGGCTGCTGCTTCCCCACACTCCGCCCTGCATCCCCCTGCCTCCGCACAGGCACCTGGCCTGCCCCAAATGCCCGGAATACACCTTGGGGGCAACGGCCAGGGCAGAACCGGCCCCCTCCCTCCTCCTTGACTCTGGCTTTGGGCAGGGACCCGCCTACCAGGCTCTTGCCCGGCAAGGTTTCCGGGGTGGGTCTTCTGGCATTCCCAGCCCCCCCCCCCCGGGCTCAACCCTTTGATACAGGATTGCCAAGACCAGCTGTCCAGCCTGGCGGCCCTGCAGCAGGGCAGGGCATCCACCTCAGGGGGCGGCAGGGCTCGAGCCCCCTCCGCCACGCCCCAGGGGAGCTCAGCACCCGCTGGGCTGCCCGCGCCAGCCAGCTGCTCTCCCCTTCGGTCCCCCAGAGCGGCGGCAGCAGCAGGCCACGGCCGGGCTCTGCAGAGTCAGGTGGCGCTCCCGAGGGGCCTTTGGGGGTTTGTTCCTGCTGCTGGGTCTTGGCGGGCTCTTCACCGAATCCTGGCCCGCCGCAGCTGCGCCCAGCTCGCCTCCGCAGTCCCCGCCACCACCACGGGAGTCCCCCCCCCCCCGTTCACCGGGCCTCCAGCTGGGCCGGCTGGCTTCAGTGGGAAGCTTCGGTTTGCAGGTGCTTGCGGTCATTTCGTTGCTTCCTGTGCAGGCTGTGCCTGGAAGGTTCGTGGCCAATGGCCCCACAAGGTCAAAAGCAAGGGGGTGGGGCTTGTGGGTGTCCTCAGCCCCGCCCCCATCACCCAAGCCCTGCTTTCAACCAAGAAAGCCCGGCCTTCCCGGTGCGGAGTCCGTTCTCACTGGGCACGAGGCACGGCCTCTGGGGGGAACTGCCCTGGGGCCGAGCGCTGAGACCCAAGAGAGGGAACCGGGGGCGGGGGGGTCGTCTCCCTCTTGTCAGCTGCGAGGAGCCGCAGCGGGGCTAGCCAGGGCCTGGGCAAAGCCCTCCCAGCCCCCTTGCCCAATTCCCAAGGCCAGGCAGCTGCTTTGCGACAGGCCCTCCCTGCACAAGGGCACTGGACGTGGCCAGGGCCGTGAGCTGCCACAGGCCCCAGAAGGAGGGCGCTGGTTCCACCCGCACTGGACGCCGCGCCGGATCCCCCTTCCGGGCCTGCAGTGCTCATCGTTGCAAGCCGGACCAGAAGGCAGCCCTGCCCCATCCCAGCCAGCGAGCTCACTCAGGCCTGCAGGCTGCGGCCAAGCCCGGCTCTCCCCTGGTGGCGCCCTTCAGCAGCTCCAGCACTTCCCGGAGGGCTCACGGGGCCGCCCCCTTGCTGAAGCGCAGCAGGCCTCGGTGTGGCCACTCTCTGGAGGGGAGACCCCGTGGGGCCGGAGCTCCGTGGCAGAAGAGCCCCTGCTGGGCAGGCAGGAGGTCTCGGGTTCAGTCCCTGGCGGCAGCATCTCCAGGGCGGGCTGGCAGAGAGCCCTGAGCGGCCGCCGCCAGACAATGCAGACCGGCCGGAGCGATGAGGGCCGGACTCGGGAGGCGGCGGCGGCTTCCTCGGTTCCTCGCCGGGCCCTTGAATTCGCCACTTCCTCTCTGCAGGCAGAGCAAACCCACCACTTGCTCATTCTGTTTTTATTGCATGTTATATTGCAACGGCACTTCCGCAAGAAAGGAAACCCAACATATCGGTCCCATTTGTGACGGCACTTCCATTTTCAGGAGAAAAGTGAAATGAGGTCTTGTCTGAAAGGCATCATTGCAGCTGCACAGCATGGCCTGCAACGGCCATGAAGCAGGCAGGGCTGGCCGAGCATGTCAGAGCGGCCAGGCCGGAGGGCAGGGACCTGCCTCGGCCCCACGGAGCCCCGCCCCTTGGGTGGCGTCTCAGGAGTGTTTGCCAGTCCCCCCCGGACTTGCAGCGGCAAAGCTCACCAGCAGCCGGCCTTTGAGAAGAAGAGAGGGCAGCATGGGACACCCTGGAGGGCCACCCAAAGACGGATTTGCCTGCTGCAGAGCAAAGGGTGGGTGCAGAGCAAGCACAGCTTGCCTTTCAGAAATCCAGTGTGGTTCCTAGGAGGCAAACAATTCTCTTCTGGATGCTGGCAAACTCACTTTGAAGACCATCATTTTTTGGTTCCGCTGATCTATGGCAGGAGGAACGACAGTTTCTTAGGTCACCCTCTCTCTGATTTCGGGGACAGGACAGGCCCTCTCCTTCAGCACCTGGCCAAGGTTCGTGATGGGCTGCAACAACCCTCCCTTGCCCCCGCCCCCCATCCAAGGGCTGCAACAACTCCAGACTCTGCTCTGCTGTGCCACGATCCAAAATGGGTCACTCTCCAAGATGCTCTTTGGGCAGCCTAACCTTGGCACCAGGGATGCGCACAAAACCGTTTTGCCTGGTTCAGTTCAGCCATGGAAGCCCTCAGTGGCTGTAAGTCCATCTCCCCCTGCCCAAATTAACATCCCTAGCACTCCAAACAAGGCCGGAACCAACCTGGGGGCTCGGCTCAACCTTGAGTCGAACCGGGCCCTGTTTGACTAGGGGTCGAGCCCTTGAATCAGGCCGGTTCAATGTCGAACCGTCTCGAGGTTGAGCCAGTTCATACTTCCCTACTGTGCACCACGCCCTTTCAACCCAATCCTATGCAGGCTTACTTGGAAACAAGGCTCACTGGGCCCAGTGGGTTTTGTTCCCAGGGTAACAAAACCCAAAGCCTTCGTTTCGGGAGATGCAGCATCCAGTGCAGGGGTGTGCACAAGTTGCCTGGTTCAGGCATGTTCGGTTTTGGCACACACACACACACACACACACACACCTGGTTGGGGGGGGGTGTTCCACGTGTTTTTTTAATTTGGCCACGGGGGATGTGTGTCTCCAGAAGTCCCCACCACCACCACCACCACCACCACCACTGGCCTCCATTTATGTATAAATCGCCCGGTTTGATTGGTCTTTGGCCCGTTCTGGGCCTGCCCTCCGTTATGGTGGCCATTTTGGAGGCTGCCACGCATGCCCAACGGGCCTCTGTGTGGTGTGGGTGACCTTAACCCTAACTGGCAGTAAGTAAAATTTGATTTTTTTAAAGTTTTTTAAAAAATTTAACTCGTGAACCCCCAGGGGGATTGGCCCAATAGCGAACCGAACCGGGGGTGGGGGTGGTTTGGTTCAATATCAGACCATCAAACCAAGCAGGTTTGATGTTGAACCTGTTTGCACATCCCTAATCCAGTGTGGGAGTCCATTGCTCGCCAAGGATTCATGACCTGGAGAGAAGGGGAACAATGTGGGAGCCCAATCCGTTTGCCTGGGGCTGTCAGGAATCTGACAGATGCAGAGAGTTCTGGAAGAAGCAATGGAAGGAGGCCCAACCCCCTGGGAGCCGCCTCCCCGCTCCTCTGAGGACTCGCCTTTGCCCTTGTCCTCTAGGTCGGAGGGCTACCTCGATCCTCGGCCTTCAGCAGTGGAGACACCTCCCCGCTGGAGGTGCCTATGCCTGGGAGAAAGGCCCCCGCCCCCTGCTCGGAGGGCAGCCCGTGGCCAGAGCCCCAGTGCAGAGCCATCCCAGGTCTTCCCCGCCTGAAGCAACTTCCAGCTCTCCGAGTGGGTGCTTGGCCTGCCACCTGGGAGCTCTCCAGCCGCTGCCATGGATCTGCATCTGCCCCGCCCTGCTCCATCCCTCCGACACCCGCCCTGGAGTCACACCTGGAGCAGGGCAGCAGCTGAGCCATCCCTCGGCCCATCCTCAGGAAGTCAACTTGGGAGGGCTGGCGAGGGGGGCAGGGCTCAGGGTGGGTGAAACCTGCTCTGCAGAATCGGGCCCAAAGAGCAGCAAGAGCAAGCGGGGGGGGGAGGGTTGTGGGACAAGAGCAGGGGAGGAGCCGAGGGGGCGGGCATGAGACAGAGGAGCCGAGAGCCGAGACCTCCTCCAGCCCCTCCACGGCACACAGAGGCTGCATGGGGGGCTCACTCACACTGGGGGGCAGAGGAGGACCCACTTCCGGGGAGGCGTTTCTAATCAGGACGTTGCCAAAGTCCCTGGGGGGGATTTGGGGGGTGGAGAGAAGCAGTGCAGAGGGACTCACCAATGGGGGAGAGTTCAGCCACGCTCCCGATGTAGGGCCCCCCCAGGAACCGGGGCTCGTTGTCGTTGATGTCCTGTACCTTGATGATGAACTCCGACTCGGGTTCCAGCAGCCGGTCGGTCTGGCGGTCCCGCGCCTGAGCCCGCAGCGTGTAGAAGGTTTTCTGCTCACGGTCCAGGCGTTCAGTGGCGTGAATGTCGCCCGTCAGCTCATCAATCAGGAAGATGGTGCCAGCGCCTTCCCCAGAGATGGTGTACTTGATGGAACCGTCAGCCTGATCCGAGTCCGAATGGATCTGGAGGGGACAGACGCCAGAGCGGGTTGGGCTGCCATCCGGAGGCAGATGGGCAGCACTGGCCCTGGGGGGCGCCATCGGAAGAGCAGCTGCCCCCCCCACCACCACCACCACCGCAAAGGCACCCTCACTTTCTCTAGCTTCCTGGGGAATCTCGGGGGGAGGGGGGGCAAGTGAGAAATCTTTTCCTCTCCCTCCCTCACAACACTAGAACCAGAAAGCCATCCTATGAAACGGATGGCCAGGACATTTAGGACACACAGAAGGAAAGACTTTTTCACACAGCGCATAATTCATCTCTGGAATTCTCTGCCACAGGATGTGGTGACGGCCACTAGCTTGGATGGCTTTAAGAGGGGCTTAGTCAAATTCAGGGAGGCAAGGTCTATCCATGGCTGGTGCTATAGGCCACCTCCAGCCTCAGAGGCAAGAGGCCTCCAAATAGCAGTTGCAGGAGAGAGGAGGGCCTGCCCCTCTCAGCTCTTGCCCTCTGTGGGCTCCCTGGCATCGAGATGGGCCTCCTTGGGCCTGACCCAGCAGGGCTGGTCTTCTAAGGCGCCTGAGGCACAGCGGCCCAAGGAGCTGGGGCCCCTTCGGCCATGTCCTGTCCCCACATGCATTGCCATGAGGAAGGTGGGACCAGCCCTCTGCCTAGCGGCCATGAAGGTGCCCAACTTGGGCACACAACCTAACCCTAACCCAGCTTGGGCACACAAGCCAGTCTCTGGATTGCTGAGGCATCACCACACACAGCATGTGAGGGATGTGGAACTGTACATTATGGTTGTTTTCAACCCCACCAATGTCCATGGCACTTCACAAAATACTAGAGGACAGACCCCCGCCCCAAGGGGCTTACAGTCTGGAAACTCACATGAGAGAGACAACACAGGAAGGAGGGGGGACGAGCACCCAGCAAAGGCTGGGGAGTTGCCTCACAGGCAGTTGAGGAGGGGTCTGCAGGAAGAAAACCTGCAGGCATCCCAGGGCAAGAGGGCAGCGGCAGGAGGCCTTGGGGTGGCCCCAGGAAGCCACAGGCAGGGAGGGGCTGGGGCACGAGAGCGGAGGAAGGACCCCTAGCGGGGTGGCGGGGTGCTGAAGGCCAGGCCAAGGAGGAAGCCCACAGAGGGTGCCACAAGACTGACTTGGAGTGAGAGCGGTTGGACCACACGGGGCAGCCAAAGGCCAGGGAGGGGGAGGCTGTGGCAGGCATCCGGCCAAGAGGCACGCAGGGCACAGACCAGCAGGGGTTTGCTGAAGGGTTAGGAAGGGCCAGATTCTGGCCATGCTCTCAAGGAAGAAGGTGTGAGATGATTTCCTGACAAGAACAAATATGGAACAGCTCCTGCTTCTTGGAACTCGAAGAGTTTCCTTTCTCTGGCATGTGAAACCTCCTTTCACCACACCCTGAGGCCAATTTGAGCAGGCACAGCATGGGCTGGATAGAGCCCTGAGACCCACCAGCAGGCCAAGCCCAGCGCCCTGCTGCTTCCAAGAGCGGCCTACGAGATGCCTCTGAGGAGCCACCCAGCCAGGAGATGAAGGCAGGCCCCCCTCTTCTGCGGCTCCTCCCCTGCAACTGTTATTTCCTGGAGGCAGCAATACCAGCAGCCACGAATTCGTCCAAGCCCCAGAAACGAGGCCTAAAGCTCTTCTTTTTGTAAATAAGACTTTGAATTGTAAATTGCTTTGCTATTCAGTGTATTCAGAAAGCTGTGCAGGGGTCAAAAGTGCTTGGCTTCTGTTCAGCACTTTCATTTTTGAGGGTGTTGAAATGTGCTGGTTTGATTTTATTGGTCATGGTTTGAAAAATGGAGGGAACGTGAGTTATGCTGTTTGCATATTTTGGAAAATATAGGACTGAAGTTTGTGTGCATATAGGAGGCTGCTTCAGCAGAGCTTTCAGTGTAGAAAAAGAAGTCAAAGGAGTGTTTTGTCAGTTCAGATTCAGAAGAAGTACCAGCTGGAGTCTGAGTTGTTGGCAAAGGAGTTCCCGAAGAAGAACCGAAGTCTTGCTGGCACCATCTGAGAGAGGATCAGAACGAGAGCTGAAAAGAGCAAACAAATCACTGGCAGAGAGTGGAGACTTCGGAGAGCTGAAAACACTCACCAGCAAAAAGACCCCTCCTGAGCTGAGCCTCAGAACTGCGAAGAGGTCCAGGGCCTGAGGTGGAACAGCGGGGAAGCCGGGGTGGCTGAAAAGCGCAAGTGTTTGCAAAGGACTCTAAGTCAGGCCCAGTGAGAGTCAGGCAGCTGGATGTGTTTGGCCCACATTTTGTTTATTCCTTATGCTCTTTTTGGTTGCTGGTTTTTTGTACTAAACTTTTAAAGCAACTCAAAATTTAGAATGCTTTAAAGAAGATTGGAAACCATTCTTGTTGTATCTATAGAACTATTTTCCTACTATGGATCTTACAGCAGGGTTTGAAATCTAGTAATAATTGCAGGTTGGGTAGATTAAAATCATGTTTGTAAGGTTTAAATTTATGTTTTGAATTATTATTATAGCAAGGGTAAATTTTATAGCTGATGATTCACGAAGAGGTGTGAGCGGGAAGCACATATTTGTTTATCTGTTAATTATAAGATTATTGTTAAAATTAATAAAAATTGAATTGGGGGAAAAAAACTTTTAAAGCAACGATTGGTTTAAAGCAAACTAGTTGCAAAGTGAAATTACTGGTTTTATCTTTAAGGAAAAATTGTAGCTTTTGTTTTCTCCACCTAATGGCCTGAGTAAAGGTAAAGCGTGCCGTCGAGTCGGTGTCGAGTTGACTCCTGGCGACCACAGAAACCTGTGGTTGTCTTGGGCAGAATTCAGGAGGGGTTTGCCATAGCACTCTGGTAAAATTCTTTTCTTGTTGTTGTTTGTAACAGAGATTTGAAAGGCTGTTGGAGTAGACTCAGCCAGAGCAAGCCAAAAGTCTACTTGTTGGCAGCAGTTAAACTAGAAGGTCACAGGGCTGGTTGGGACCAGTCTTCCTTCTAAGGCATGCACACATGTGCATGCTCACAAGTTTTTGGATGTCCACTCAGTAAATGTTACATCCCACTCAGGTGGAATCAGGAAGGCCCCACTCTGAATGCACACACACTGCCTTGAGCCTGCCACCCAGAACAAAACTCATCCCTCACACAGATGAAAAAAATGAGAGAGAACACTGGTTGAGACCAAGCTGTGACAAGTGGTAGCAGCAAGGGTGATCTGCCACACCCCTTTTAAAGCCATCCAGGCTAGTGGCTATCACCCCATCTTAATGCCACAGATTAATTATGTGTTGTGTGGGAAAAGTGCTTCCTTTTGTCATTCCTAAATTTCCCAGCCTTCAGTTTTAGGGGATGCTGGCTCTAGTGTTTTCAGAGGGGGACAAGAATTCCACTCTCTCCACACCAGGCATAATTTTAGAGACCTCTATCACGTCTCCTCTTCGTTGCCATCTTCCTCAGCGAAAAAGAAGGCCCTCAACATTGTCGCCTTGCCTCATAAGGCTGCTCTTGGGTTCTCCTGGCTGGGCAGATGTGAGGGCCTCCTCTTGGTCAATCGTGGCTTTCAAGACCCACCCACCCTCCCCGGTCATTTTGCCCTCCCCTGCCCCTTTTCCAGCGTGACAGTATTCTTTCTGAGATGAAGAGACCAGGACTCTATACAGGATGCCAGGTGAGAAGGGCCTTCTCCTCGGAGCAGTTTTCTTCTCAGTCTCTTTCCTAACGATGGAGAGCTGGAAATGTGGGCACGGTCAGATATACCCCTCGGGGGATGGAGCCGCTCTGGGAAGAGCATCTAGGAGGTCCCAAGTTCCAAGAGAGATTCCTGCCTGCTCCCTTGGAGAAGCCGCGGCCAGTCTGTGCAGACACTACTGAGCTAGATGGACCAGAGGTCTGACTCAGTCCGTGGCAGCTTCCTCGGTGCCTATGATCCCTAGCAGGGAATTTCCCTCTTTTGCAGCTGCCGCCGGCTACTTGTGAGTCATGCTGGCCTCCGAGTACCTTTCCCACTTGGTGGGGTAGGTGCTAGCTGAGCTGCTCTCACTGGGGATTGTTCTCTAGAGAGATCCGACCCGCTTGACTTCCTGCTGCTTGAAGTCAAACCTGTCTCTCTCCGACTTGCTCAGCATCGCTCTGCTTGCACACAGACTCATCACCTGAGAGCATGACGGCCACAACTGGGGCCCAGTTGTCCGCCCAGCAACTGTGCCCTGCTCCCAGTCCTGGGGCGCCAGAGGAAGCGCGGCGGCCTCTGCTTCCTGGCAGCAGCTCAGGGTGCTCCCCCCCCCATCCTGCAACAGCCACGTTGCCTACAAGCTGGCCATCTGTCAGGTGGAGCTGCATGTCTCTACCTGACAAATGGCCAGCTTGCAAGCAACAGGGCTCCAGGGCGGGGTGGGAGATGGAGGAGCTGCCCCCCCTGCCTCCTGCGGAGCCCCCCCTCCTGGAAGGGGAGGCCGAGCTGCCTCCCCCTGCACTCAGGATCAGGTCCAGGGCTGCCCTCCGCTCTGGCCGGTTCCATGAGCGGCGTTTTAGGTACCGCGAGTCAAAGGGCAGGATTCTGCATGTGCGGCAGGAGTCGTTTGAGCAGCCGCTGATGGAAACCCCACCTCAAGTTCAGGTGTCCCCTCTATTTCCTGGTGAAATAAGAGCCCCCGCATCTCTGACCATTTTTAAAAAGTCTTTAAAGATGCATCTGTTCACCCAGGCTTTTAACTGAGACTGTTTTGATTGTTTTTAATGTAGTTTTAGAATATTGTTTTAAATTTTTTAAAATTGTTGTGTTTTAAATTTCTTGTTTTTGTTTTTAACTAATTTTTAATGTGGTTTTTATCTCGTTGTAAACCACCCAGAGACATAAGTGTTGGGCGGTATAAAGATTTGTAAAACCAAAGAAAGAAAGAAAGAAAGAAAGAAAGAAAGAAAGAAAGAAAGAAAGAAAGAAAGAAAGAAAGAGAGTTTGGTTATATTCTACTTTTCAACAAGGAATTCTCAAAGCAGTTTGCGGAGCAAGGAGGAGGAGAGAACGGCTCCCTGTCTCCAGAAGGAAGCCCCAAGGAGGCCCCAGCAAGAGCCACAGGAGGAAGGCAATGCTGGCCTTGGAAAGAGACAGCCGTCTCCCTCCCCAAGGCAGTGCAGACGGCAAGATGCTGCCTTCTCCACAAGGGTTAGGGTTAGGGTTAAGACCAGCCCTGCCTGGGCTGCCTGCCGCTCCTTCCCAGAAAGGCAGGGGAGCCCCCCCCCACCGCCTGGCCCAGCAGCAGCAGGGGCCCCTTGGCCTCCCAGCCCCTCCTGCACAGCCACAGCGCATGGGCGGCGGGGGGGGGGAGTTTGTGGCAGGGGGGGCCGGCTGGTGCTTGCTCAGGCCAAGGCAGCTGGCCAGATCCTGAACGGGTGCCAAGAGGGCGCTCAGCCTTTCCCCACCCCTGGCAGGTCTGGCTCCTTGGCTTGCTGTTCCCTCCTCCGGCCAGAGCTCGGGGGGCGGAGGGGTTTTGCTGTGTGTGCATATGCAGACTGACCCACCCCCCACCCCAGCGGCCATCTGCAGTGCCCCAGTGGAGAGAGCGAGCCAGCAGGCTGGAGGGCCGGGCCGGGCCCTGAAGCCTCCACCTCTCCCCCCATTTGCAAAGCGGGCAAGCCTGACCCCAGCCTCCCCCCGACCCCCTCAGCTCCCCAGGCAGCCTGTCATCCTGCCAAACTGGCCTGAGAAGCGGCTCTTCCCACTTCCGGGGCTGGCTTGCCCACGGCCACCCAAAAGCTCTGCAGCTGAAGCGGGATTTGAACTCAGGCCCGTGCCCAGCACTGAATAGGCCGGCTGGCGGAAGGGCTTGGGCAGGTCCCTCAGTGAAAGGGACTCACAGGCACACGTGGGCCAGTTTCCGGGCACCCACCAAGCAGGGGCTGCGGGGAGGGGCCTCCGCAGGTGGCACTGGAGAGGCCTGTCCAGGGTCCCAGAAGGAGCAGCCCCCCCCCCCGGTCACCCGGGCAGGAGGCGTGGCAGAAGCCCAGCTAGCCCAGCCACAGCTCCTTCCCTCGCTGCCCCCCCCCAAGAGGAGCGCTGGAGTCTGGTGGGAGCAGGCAGGTCTGGTCCCCTGAGCTAAGCAGGGTCCGCCCTGGTTGCATATGAAAGGGAGACCAGAAGGGTGAGCAGCACTGGCAGAGATTCCCCTCCGCAGGGGATGGAGCCGCCACTCTGGGAAGAGCAGAAGAAGGTCCCCGTTTCCCTCCCTGGCAGCAGCATCTCCAAGAGAGGGAGGGGGCTGAGAGAGACTCCTGCCTGCAGCCTGGGAGAAGCCGCTGCCGCCAGTCTGTGAAGGCAATACTGGGTTAGAGAGGCCAATGGTCTGACTCAGTATACGGCAGCTTCCTATGTCCCTCCAGCCACACGCCCGACCGCAAGGGGCCCTTTGCAGCTGGGGGCGGGGGGAGGGGAAGCAGTGGCTCCCCCCAGCCCCAGAGTGCTCCCTGGAGTCTGGGCCAGACGTCCGGAGATAATTTTATTGGTGGCATTAAACTGAGTTATGAGGTTTTTACAATCCAGCCACTTATGAGAAATCTATTAACAGGAACTGGGCAGGCAGAATTCAGCTTCGTGGCAAGTGGCACAGGCATTAATGGGGACCATCCCTAAGGGGACCGGCCCCCGGAAAGGCTGCATCAGACGCCTTCGTCCCCTCCCCGCAATTTTTGCTGAGAATCAGCAAAGTTGCCAAAAAAGGGAGCCGTCCATTAATCGGCTAATGAAATATGAAAATGTTTATGGGCCACTCCATCTTCCAAACTGCAGTCCCATAATCCACCTCCAGACACACGCCCGGCTCCAGCCGCTGCCGCCGCCGCCAGGATTTATGCCGGTGCTGCCACTTTTTATGAGGCCCTCATTATATTTGTCTTGTTAGGTACAGTTTATGTTTCTATTTACCTGGCTGGGGAGGAGAAGCCTGACGGAGGCCAAGCCCTGGGCGTGCATCCCCAGGAGCGCCCCCCCGCCGCCCCCCCCGCCCAGCAAGGAAGACGCGCCCCCAGCCGCAAGGAGCAGGCAAGACCAGCCCTCTTGGGGCACCCCCGGGAGCGGCCACGCAGGGCCCCCCCCCACCTGCTGGGCTCAGCAGACCTGAGAGCGCCTCCAGCCGGGCGGCCAAGAGCAGCAGCCGGAGCCCTCGCTGCCCCCCCTGTGCGGCGGCAGCTGCTTCCCGATGGCCGGCCTGCAGTGACAGCTGCACAGCTCAGCCTGGCCGAGACGCCTCCGCCCGCCCGCCCGCCCGCCCGCCCCCCCCCCCCCGAGCCCTCGCCTGGACGGTGCTGCCACATCAGGCGGCGCCCGGGACGGGGAGGAGGGGACTCCCTCGGGGCCAGTCAGCTCAGGGGGAGCTTGGGGGGGTGGGGGGGGCGGCTGAGAGAGGGCAGGCTGCTGGGGGGCTGCTCGCCACCAGGCGTGGGCCCAGATGCCCGGCCCTGGGCAGCTTCTCGGAACAGCCACTCCGAGGCAGGCAGGAGGTCCTGAGCCCGGCTCCAGAGAAGGGCCTCTGGGCCAGCAGGATTGGGAAACGAAGCACGGGGTGCAAGAAGGGGGCGGACAGTTATAGGCCACTTCTCAACCAAAGTGCCCCAAGAGTTATAAATAAATAAGACGGCCAGAGGCACTCTCACCCCTGGACTTCGGGGCCAAAGTCCAGGGCCGCCTCCATAGCCCCTGGGGGGCCCCCAATCCTCTCCAGTCTGCCCCGGGTGGTGTGGTCGCCCAGCAGAGCACGAGGATGCTTAATTTGCACAGGGAGCGGGGTGGGGCTCCAAAGTCCTTGAGGTCCAGGCTCCAAAATGGCCCAGGTGCACCTCTCAAGATGGCTCCCTGTCCCCAAAGGGCTCACCATCTAAAAGAGAAATGGAAGATGGACTCCAGCAGCAGCCACTGGAGGGATGCTGTCCTGGGGACGGAGAGGGCCAGTTATTCCCCCCCTTGCTGAACTAAAGAGAATCACCACCAGGGGAGACTGACTGACTCTCTCTCTCAGGCTGGGCTCCAGGCCCTTCGGCCACGGCAGGGCTTTGCTCCCTCCCCACCAGCAACCTGACCCTGGGCTTTGCCACAGCCACGTTCCCTGCTCCTGCTGCAGATGCCTTTCCCCCTCCCATTTCAGTCTGAAGTGCACATGGTGCAGCCCAGAGGCCACTAGTGGCTTGTCCTAAGGAGGCACCAAAGATTGCTTCTCTCTCTCCCACCCCACCTGAGAACCACGCTGCCTGCAGGCAGGCCATTCACCAGGTAGAGCTGTGCAGGGACCCATGCAGCTCTACCTGACGAATAGCCAGCCTGCAAGCAATGCAGCTCTCAGGCAAGGCAGGAGAGAGAAGAGCAGCCCAAGCTGTCTCCTTAGGCGGCCCCCGCCCTCCCCCCCCGACTACTTTGGATGAGCTGTTCTTGCCGTCGATCTCTCTCGGGTGGGAGATGGACAAGCATCTGTGTCTGCACGGGGGGGGGGGGGGGAGCGGGATTCTGGGAATCTGACTTCTCATTTAGAAAGCTTGTAAAGAGGGATTTGGGAACAGGTGAGTGGGATTAACTAAAGCTGCCCTAAAGAGGGTGACCTGTGCCGCTCCATCTGGCTGCCCCCCCAGATGGGGCCCATGGGGGCACTCCAGGTCAGAAGAGCCCTGCGGGATCAGGCCCATGGCCCAGCTGGGAGAGGAGAGCTGGTCTGGTGGTGGCCAGCAGGACTGGCCCCCTTAGCTAAGCAGGGTCTGCCCTGGCTGCATATGAAAGGGAGACTAGAAGTGTGAGCAGCACTGGAAGACATCCCCCCCCCCGGGGATGGAGCCGCCGCTCTGGGAAGAGCAGAAGAAGGTTCCCAGTCCCCTCCCTGGCAGCATCTCTGAGACAGGGCTGAGAGAGATTCCTGCCTCTGCAACCTGGGAGAAGCCGCTGCCAGTCTGGGTAGACAATCCTGAGCTAGATGGACCAAGGGTCCGACTCAGTCTATGGCAGCTTCCTATGTATCTATCTAGTCCAGCATCCTCTTGCACACAGTGGCCCACCAGATGCTTCTGGGGAGCCCACAGGCGAAGGGGGAGGGCCTGCCCTCTCTCCTGTTGCTGCTCCCTTGCCACTGGTATTCAGAGGCATCTTGCCTCGGAGCCTGGAGGTAGCCTCTAGCTTTCCAGACCAGTAGCCATTCGAAAGACTGCTGGTGGCCATCACCACATTACATGGCAGAGAATTCCCTAGATTAATACATGCTGTGTGAAAAGTATGACCCTAAAGTTCCTAGCCATGGGATGACCCCTGGTTCTCGGGTTGTGAGGCGGGGAGGGGGATTCTCTCTGTCCTCTCTCTCTACTCCCGGCATCGTTTTCTATACCTCTGTCATGACACACACACACCCCATAGGCGCCTCTTTTCCAAACTAAAAAGCCCCAGTTGCTGTAGCCTTGCCTTAGTTTTCTTTTCAGTCCCTTTCTGGAGGAGCCCTAGCATGGAGCTTGCCTTTTTCACAACTGCCACGCACCGAGTCGACACTTTCAAGGAGCTGCCCAGGTCAAGGACCCCCAGATCTCCCTCCTGGTCAGCTGCGCACAGCTCCAGGCCCCGGATCCTCTGGGCTGCCCTCCTCTGCCCCTTCCCCAGTCCTGCAATGCCCTCCTGCAGACGCAGGGAGCAGCACTGCCCAGCACACAGGACTCCTCCGCCCGGAGCGGAATCTGCCCAGGGCCGCCCGTCTCCCAGGGCAGGGCCTGGGCGCGGAAGAGCCCCCGCGGGGCCCAGGCAGGCAGGGGCCCTTTGCCGCCCTCGGCCAGGCTTGTGCCACATGCTTCGCTTCCCGCCGGAAGCCCCAGAACGGCCCTCAGGCCCAGCAAGGAGCGCATGGCAGCCCACCCACCCCACTCCTCCTCTCCCTCAGGTGGGAAAGCGACCCCCATGCCAGATGGAAGCCCATGCCCTGAAGCCTGCCCCCCACCCCACCCCGCCCCACACACAACCATGAGAGAACCTGAGCTTGTTCTGACCAAGAGGAGACGCATCAGGCAACCTCAAGAAGGAAGGGGGGGGGGAGCTGGGGAAAGGACAAAAACCTTTCATCTCTTCCGTTTGTTAAAAAGGGAAATTGCTTCCTTGCCCTAAAGGGCTAGAAATCTGGGGTTTTACGAGGCCATTAATTACCTGCTACTAATTAAATCAAAATTAAATGTGAGCAGAGGTGCATTTTCCTTATTAAACCGATTAAACAGAAAGCACAGATACACAAATAAAAAATGACTCTGGGATGGAAGAAGAAAGGAAATCAAATAAAAATGTGCCCTTAATGAAGGCGCTTTTGCTGTGTGCTCCAACTCATAAAGCCCAAGTTCATCAATTTCCTTTAAATATTAGCAACTTAATTAAATCTGTTTTTCCCCTTTAATCCCCTCCTCTATCTAAAATAGATCTGTCCACAGGCACAAGTTTGTAACTCATGCTGACCCCATAATTCTATTTTAAAAAACCACGGAAATCCACATCAAACTGACAGGGGCCTCTGGGGAAATTACACTTCCAAAAAAGGATTAGCTCGAGTACCCAGATTTCATGAAAATGTTCTTGGTCCTCCCTGGCATGCCTGCACATGGGCACAAGGGGCAGAGGAGGGAGAAGGCTTGGGCCCCTGCCCTGGGCTCAGCGCAAAACCCTGCAGGAAGAGCTGGCCAAGCCAAGGTGCTCACAGACAGGGGGCAGGCCAGGCCCACAAGCAGCCAGGGGCTGCCCTCCCAGACCCCTAAGAAGAAGGGCACCCAAAGAGAAGAAGTCTCTCTCCGGGGAAGGGGGGGCTTCAGGCCCAATGAGGCTCCCACTCCCCGTCATTTCAAGGCAACAGCCACCCCCATGCAGCTGCCCGGAGCCAAGATAGAGGAGGCCACAGAGGGACCACCCCACATCCCGTCTGCACTGACGGTAAGTATGATTCGTTCTGCCCTCGGTGCTCAACTGGCTGCCCTCACCATCGCCATCAGGCACACACAGAAACAGCTGGAAAAAACAGATCCAGGCTGCCACCCTCAGTGAGAGTAGCTCTCCCAGCGCAACTGAAAGGAACTGTGCCTTTGGACATGTGCAGAGGACCTTTCTGCAGATGGGGACCATTTTTAAAAACCAACATGATTTAAAGTCACAACATTCCTGAATCAATTCCTAAGATCGAAACAGAAGATGGCAGGAACAACAGAAGTGTCGAGCGGAGAGCGGGCCCTTGGGGGCCTTCAGGTCCAAGCCCCGGCTCAGCGCAGGAAACGGCCCCACATCCCCGACAGGCAGCCCTCTCAGCTCTGCTTGGGAACCGTCAGGGGAGGAGAGAGCGCCCATCCCTCCAACTATGGCAAAAAAGGAACAAACAAACAGGGTACGGGTTTCCCAGTCATGAACAAAAACGGATAATCATTTTGGCAGTCATTACTGTAATATCAAACTTAACTATACGGCAGCGTGGCATCTTTTATGAATGGCTGCAAAGTTATGTTGGGGGAAAGAAAAGAAGGTGGGAGAATGAGAAGGGAAGGGGGGATCCACCCACTCATCTACCTCCCACCCACCCCCTTCTATAATTGCCTAACAAGTATATATTGCATTTATCAACGTGGCATTCTCTGCTGAATGATGTGGTGCTGCCTACTAGTTTGGATGGCTTGAAGAGGGCTTTGGACCACTTCATGGAGGAGGAGAGGTCTCTCACGGGCTACTAATCGGAGAGCTACAGGCCACCTCCAGCCTCCGAGGCAGGATGCCTCTCGGAGTCCCAGTTGCAGGGGAGCAACAGCAGGAGGGAGGGCAGGCCCCTCTCACTTCTTCCCTTTGGCTTCCAGCGGCATCTGATGGGCCACTGTGTGAAACAGGAGGCTGGACTAGATGGACCCCCTTGGGCCTGATCCAGCAGCAAGGCCGTTCTTATGTTCTTATGTATCTCACATGAGAGATCTAAGTGATCCTAAAGGCTGGCAGCAATCGATCCCGGTTATTCACAACTGTGTTGGAAGGAATGTAACAAAGATCTTACTTCCACATGCGGTGGTCATGCCCCAAAGTTTTCCAATTTTTGCTAGGAATACATCACCATACTACTGTGACCTTAAACACTATTCCACTGCTGAGCAGCTCTTCCCATTAAGAAATTCTTTCCAATGTCTGGCCTGAAGACAATACAAGGCCGGAAAGGGAACGTGCTACTGGGGACGTGCTATTGCCCTCCGGATCCAAAAGGCTGACAGTGACTGGGAGTTGCAGAAGGAAATCAGGGAGGCGTCAAGGAGAGGCAGGGCAGTAATAATGGGTGACTTCAATTACCCACACATAGACTAGGTAAATTCACAGTCAGGTATAGGAACATAGGAAACTGCCATCTACTGAGTCAGACCATTGGTCTATCTAGCTCAGTGTTGTCTTCACAGACTGGCAGTGGCTTCTCCAAGGTTGCAGGCAGGAATCTCTCTCAGCCAAATCTCTGTAGATATATCATGTACAAACAACCACTTTGTATATAATTGTGCTTTGGCAACGTACTGTATGCTTTGGTAGTTTGCTGGTTCAATTAAAAAATCTTGTCCTATTAAAAAAAAAAATCTTGTCCTATCTTGGAGATGCTGCCAGAGAGGGAACTTGAAACCTTCTGCTCTTCCCAGAGCGGCTCCATCCCTTGAAGGGAAGATACTCCAGTGGTCACACAACAAGTCTTGTAGACTAAGAGGTCACATTTCTAGATACGCTGAATGACTGTGCCCTCAAACAATTGGTCACGGAATCAACCAGAGAGAAGGAGACCTTGGATTTAGTCCTTTGTGGGACTCAGAACCACCAAAGAAGTCTAACACAGAAACATTTAATTTCAGAAGAGGAAATTTCTCCCAAATGAAGAGTATGGTGAAAAGAAAACTGAAAGAGAAAATCTGGAGAGTCACTTTGCTCCAGAATACATGGAGTTTACTTAATACCAAATACTAGAAGCCCATTTAGACTGTATACCAAAAAGGAGGGAAAGGTACCACCAAGACCGGGAGGATGCCAGCATGGCTAACAGGTAAAGTCAAGGAAGCCATAAAGGAGAAGACGACTTCCTTCGGAAATTGGAAGGCCTGCCCAAATGAAGAGAAGAGAAAGGAACACAAACTCTGGCAAAAGAAATGCAAGGCGACAATAAGGGAGGGGGAAAGAGAGTGTGAGGAACATGTAGCTAAAAGCACCAAGGGGAATAACAACAGGTTGCTTACCTGTAACGCTGGTTCTTCTTCTAGTGGTCATCTGTCCTTTTACACCAATGGGCTATGCGCCAGCACAGAGACCTTATTGGAATGCAACAAGCTCAATTCTCCTGCTTTGGACGGGAACCCCGCCCCCAGCCGCAATATGCGGCTGCACCACTCCTCATCCCCTCAGTCACGGAGTCAAGCTTCAGTAGACCCCACGGAGAGGATGGGAGGGTGTGTAAAAGGACAGATGGCCACTAGAAGAACCAAAGTTACAGGTAAGCAACCTGTAGTTCTTTGACGTGGTCTCTGTCTTCTACACCAATGGGTGCATAACAAGCTAGCACTCAAGGAAGAGGGAAGAAAGTGAAGCAATATGTGATCTGCCAGAAGTATTTATTTCAGAAACAAGTACACCAGGTGCCTGTTCGGGGCCCTGAGGTCCAGTATAGGAAGCTGACCTCCATCCAGTTTCGGCACGACAAAGTACTGGGAAGAGAAATCGGGACTCCCCGAATTGGCGACTCACTCTATCTCATCTTTCGACAGGAGAGCAGAGACCTCCTGGTCCAATTCCGGAGTATACGGAGTAGTCACGACCCCAGTGGCGTCCCACAGAACTCAAGAGCACAGCACAAACATATGACCGTGAGGACCCACTGGTCCGAGGTCACCTTGTCCCAGCTCGCCAAAGATGGGGCCAGGCGAGTCCAAAAGTACCCCGAGTCATTGTTTCTTTGGAAAGGTGTTCAGGCGCTGTTTCTGAAAGGCCGTCTTAGTATTTTTATTATTATTATTATTATTATTATTATTATTATTATTATTATTATTATTACATTTATATCCCGCTCTTCCTCCAAGGAGCCCAGAGCGGTGTACTACATACTTGAGTTTGTCTTTCACAACAACCCTGTGAAGTAGGTTAGGCTGAGAGAGACGTGACTGGCCCAGAGTCACCCAGCTAGTTTTCATGGCTGAATGGGTATTTGAACTCAGAGGCCTGGCTTGTATCAGGACTGGAACTTGATGCCACGAAAGGAACACCCGGACAAAGATTGCTGTTGAGAAAGAGTCTTCTATTGTTGATAAGGAGACCACCTGGAAGGCTTCTGTAGTTTGGGGGTTGATGAAGAGTAAGACATGGACCTCACTGTGCTCCTTAGCTTCTGGACCTTTTGGACTGTATCGTCCGTCTGTTCCACAAAGAGGCTAGAACCCTCAAAGGGAAGGTCCTTGACCCTGCCCGGGCCTCATAGGTCAGTCCAGACAAACACAGCCAGACATGCCGCCAGAGAGCAACAGACATGGCCATCACTTTGGCCACACACTCCACCAAGTGTCTAGCTGAGTAGAGCTCCTGTTTCGCCACCTCTACTGCCTCGCGGAGGAACACCTTAGTCGGATCACATTTGTCCTGTGGCAGGAGATCCAAAAATGGGGCCACAGAAAGTGGTTATAGCGGGCATTGTAGGTCTGATAGTTGGCCACCCTTAAGTGGAGAGCCGAGGCCGAGTAAAGCCTCCTCCCAATGGAATCCAACTTTCTGCCCTCCTTGTCACCCGGTGCCGACTGGCTGTGACCCCTGGCCTTCTGCAGAGACGCTTCAACAACAATAGAATTAGGGGTGGGATGATTATTTAAGAAAGCCGCATCATCCTGCAGTTGCACCCTATAAAAGTTCTCCAAGTGCCTATTGGGTTGAGAAAGAGTCGCTGGCATTTTCCAACGCCCCTGCATGACCCCCAACAATGCCGAGTTCAGGGGTAAAGCAGTGCCTTGGCCTCCGCATCGATAAGGCTGAGCAAGGGATCCAATTCTCCTTTTTACTGCATACCGAGGCTCACGCCCAGGGCAGAAGCCATGTGGGCCACGTACATGGAGTATTGCTTATAATCCTCCGACGGAGAAACAGACTTAGAATATGATTGTATGTCCAGTGGGGATGACCTTGGGAAAACAGCCTCCGATCCTGGAGAACTAGGATTGCTCTCACAGTCCGATTCTGGAGGCGCCAAAGAATCCTGGGCCAAAGTCGTCGCAACCGTAGGGGAATCCAGCTTGCTTCCCATAATGTCCGATACCAAGATGGGAGGCTCCGACAGCAGCACCTGAGCAGGCAGCGATGCCTGTTGCAGAACCGGAGCTGCAGAGGGCAAATCGTACCGCTCAGGCCGATCTTGAGGGGAGAATTGCGGGGATTGAGAATGAGGTGTCCCCTCCAAGTGTGAGGGGGACTCACGCCAGTCCCAAACAGTTCAGTGTGTCCCATATTTGGGACCTTCCCAGTACCGAGGGCCATATCGAGGCCTAGCATAGTCTGAGTAGTCCCAACGATAGTCTACTTGGTAATGCCCACACGCCCCCAAGTCTTGGCGCCAAGCACCATTAGAGGAGGGCTCAACCTCATCCAAGGGGGAGTGGCGCCCTGGCATATGGTACCGATCCATATACCTTTGCTCACGATGGTCCCAGTCCCGATCCTGTCTGTGATCAGAGGAGCGATCTTCCGAGTCCCAACGGGAACTCTGATCCCTAGGAAGGAGACATTCCTGGTGCCGTCGAGGGGACAAATGATGCCGAGGCAGCCACGACGCGTCTTCAGTGAGCTTGTCCAGTGAATACGCCTCCTCCTCAGATGAAGCATAACCAGGCTCATCCATCGCCACTGACAGCTCTCTATTTGTGCGGGTATGATCAGGTGCCATGGCAAAAGAATTCCCGGCCAGTGGTGAACTAGACCAAACAGAAAACGATGACTCCGGTATTGGCGGGACCGACACCCTTGCTGGGCAGTCTAGGGGGGTATGGTCCTGTCCCGCATCCAACTTAGGCTTCTTGGCCAGCAGGGCCTCTAAGGTAGGAACCGACACAGCCTTCTTTTTCTTTGGAATAGGAGGGAGGTGCTGACCTGCCAGTACACTATGAGGCAACTTCGGCTTTTTCTTCTTTTTCTTCGGTATTGACACCGAAAAAGCAGGAGAAGGGTCCAGCACCGTGGGCATAGGGTGCTGAGGTAAGTCCTCAGAGTGCACCGAATTGCTCGAAACCATCAAGGGGTTGATGACGGGAGATGCCGAAACCGGTACCGAGACCAGGATTTCAGCTTCCACGGGAGCAGATTCCGAACACTCCAAATATGTCGAAGAAGCCATCTTAACGGACCGGTTCAATGATCAGGCCTCCGGCAAACGTAGAGCCAAGTCCCACAGGGCTGCGCGTAGGCGAGAAGCCCTAGTCTTGCGGCCTCTGCTTCGCAAACCTCTGGCAATGAAGACAGGTCTCGACAATGTGGGATTCCTCCAGGCAAAGAAGACACCAGGTATGAGTATCGGGGGGAGGGATGCTACTTCCACAACAAAGACATTTCTTGAAGTTCATCGTGCCTGGCACAAATGCAGAAGGCTGGCCGGCCGGCCACCATGCTCTGCCCCAGCCGGAATCGGAGCGCCAAAGAATGGGGGAAACCCTGTTTAAAAAAAAAAAGACCAAGAAAAAAAGCGACTACGCGAAAAATAAGAAAGAACGAAAGAAAAGCAGGAAGAAAACAACAAGAGGCTAGAGGAGATTCCTACTCCTTGCCGAGTTGCAGATTCCACGACATCTCCTGAAGCGCGGACGACGAAGACTGAAGGGACGAGGAGTGGCGCAGCCGCCTACAGTGGCTGGGGGAGGGCTTCCCGCCCCAAGCAGGAGAATGGAGCTTGTGAGGTTCCGACGAGGGCACTGTGCAGGCGCAGAGCCCATTGGTGTGGAAGACAGAGACCACGTCGAAGAACAAAAATTCTTCAAATACATCAGAAGCAGGAAACCTGCCAGGGAGGTGGTTGGACCCCATTGGAAGAAGGGGATGCCCTTAGCGAAGTTGCCTATCCAAACGGGAGAGGGGCAAAGGGGATGGGAGTTTACAGTTGGGGATCGTTGCCAGCTATGCTGGTTGGCGATGACCTGGTCTCACACGTGCTGTGGGACAGCTTGCATCCAGGGGAGAAAGATCCCGAACAGGAGGGGCTAGAGTGTTGACTGCAAGCCACCTACAGTTGCCAGTCCAAAACCCCTTCAGAGCCCACCCTGGACTCAGGTACAGCAGAGAAGGGTAAGAAAAATCTCTGGAACAGAAAGACAGCCTGGGCTGCTGACACGGTTGCCCCCAAGCGCCCTCTCTGGCTTGGTAGAGCCCGTTCTGCTCCCTGGTTTTCCCCGGAGCTTAGGGCGATGAAACAACTCAGGTGACGGCTGGAACAACGCTGGAGGGAGAGTCATGACGAATCTGACTGAACACGGGCTAGAGCCCATTTTAGGGACTACTCCGTGGCGGTGGCAGTGGCGAAGAAATGCTTTTTCTCCGCCTCCATTGCATCTGCTCAGTGCAGACCAGCGGAGCTGTTTCCTGTAGCAAAGACATTGCTGCACACATCCCCCCAGGTAACGGGGGAGGAATCAGCTGCCAAGGAGGGGGCAGGTAGATGGTTGGAGATGATTATCAATGCCTCATTAAGGGAGGCCAAGATGCCATCGTGCCTCAAGGAGGCGATGGTGAGACCATAATTAAATTGGTCCCTTGATTCCTCCAACCTGAACAACTATAAACTGGTGTCTAACCTGCCCATTTTGGGCAAGGTGATAGAGCGTGTAGTGGCATCCCAACTGCAGAGTCTTGGATGATATGGATTATCTGGAGCCTTCTCAGTCTGGCTTCTGCCCCAAATATGGGACTGAAACTGCCTAGTGGACAACCTACACCGGGAACTAGATAGGGGGAGTGCGTCCCTGTTGGTTCTGCTGGACCTTTCGATGGCATTCAATACCATTGAGCATGGTATCCTTCTGGGCCGCCTCTTGAATATGGGAATTGGAGGTACTGTATTGCAGTGGTTCCGGTTCTTTCTTGGGGGGAGGGTCCAGAAGGTGGTGCTGGGGGACTACTGCTCGGCCCCGTGGGGTCCTGCAGGGTTCAGTTTTGTCCCCCATGCTGTTTCACATCTACATGAAACCGCTGGGAGAGGTCATCTGGGGACTTGGACCGAGTTGTCAGCAATATGCAGATGACACTCCGCTCTATCTCTCTTTGTCACCTGATTCTAGGGAGGCAGTAGATATCCTGAATCAGGGGTTGTTGTTGTTGTTATTACATTTATATCCCACTCTTCCTCCAAGGAGCCCAGAGCGGTGTACTACATACTTAAGTTTCTCTTTCACAACAACCCTGTGAAGTAGGTTAGGCTGAGAGAGAAGTGACTGGCCCAGAGTCACCCAGCTAGTTTCATGGCTGAATGGGGATTTGAACTCGGGTCTCCCTGGTCCTAGTCCAGCACTCTAACCACTACACCATGCTGGTTCTCTTGGTTGGACGCCGTGATGGGTTGGATGTAGGCCAATAAACTGAGACTGAGTCCGGACAAGACGGAGGTAATGTTGGTCAGTCAGAGAGCCACTTGGGATGAGGAGATTCTACCATTTCTGGATGGGGTTGAACTCCCCTTGAAGGAGCAAGTACGCAGCTTGGGGGTATCGCTGGACCCAGCTCCGCTTTTGGAAGCACAGGTGGAGGTGGTGGCCAGGAGTGCCTTTGCATGGCTTCGGCTAGTGTGCCAGCTGCGTCTCTTTCTCAAGAAGGCAGATCTGGCCACAGTTACCCATGCCTTAGCCACATCATGGCTGGATTACTGTAATGTGTTCTACGTGGGGCTGCCCTTGAAGAATATCCGGAAACTGCAGCTAGTGCAAAATGCGGCAGCTAGGATTTTATCTGGAGTTGCCCGCTGGGATCACATCACACCCATTTTGGAAGAGCTGCATTGGCTGCCAATTTGTTTCCAGGTCCATTTCAAGGTGCTGGTTTTGACCTTTAAAGCCCTTAACGGTTTGGGCTCTGGATACCTGCAGGACTGCCACAGGTTTCTGCCCACTTGACACCGTCATCTGGGGGGGGCTCTGCTCCAGGTGCCCACAATGAGGGAAGCTCGGCTGTCGTGCATGCGGGGCAGGGCCTGCTCAGTTGTTGCCCCCAGACTCTAGAATGCTCTCCCGGTGGGTATCCGCTCCTCAGTCTCCATCACAGTTTTTAGAAAGCTTTTGCAATCTTGGCTTTTTACCCAGGCTTTTAGATGACTTTCTTATTGCTGCTGCTTTGTATCATTTATGCTTATATTGTACTTGTTCTTTAATCTTTTAATGAGATCTGTATTTTTATATTCTAGCTGATATTTTAATTGTGTAATTTTTGTAGTCTTGTTTTAACTTCTGTGTGAATCGCCTTGAGGTTGTTTGAATGAAAGTCGGTATAGAACTCTAACAATAAATACATAAAATAAAAAAATAAGACTCCCAGAACTGCACTCGCACTCCTTCCTCCAGCGGGGTTCCCCACTAAAGAGTCTGAGGGCGAGGAGGCAAGAGAAGGTGACCTCTCAGAAGCCACCCTAGCAGGCACTCCTCAGCCTAATCGGGGTCCGGAAGCTGAAGCCTTTCAGAAGGCACAAGAAAAAGACCAGAGCCTCGATAAGATCAGAGAGATGGTAAAAGGGGGCCGGCTAGCCCTGGCAGACACCAGAAACCCAGGTACCTTAAGAAGGATGGACTGCTGTACTGGGAATTCCTTCCAAAAAGGCAGCCGATTGGGTACGAGCCCCCCAAACAACTTATAGTACCCACAGAATCCCATATGAAGTTGCTAAGCTTAGCTCATCATCACCCCACTGGGCACATGGAGGTGGGTTGGACCAAAGTGAGACTGAGACAAAACTTTTATGCGGGGGGGGGGGCCTATGGCCAAGATGTGTCCAACTATGCGACATCCTGTGCTATCTGTCAGCGGGTGAGTACCATCCCAAACAAGGTCAAAGCCCCATTACAGCCCCTTCCTGTAACAGAGCCGCCCTTCCAGAGAGTGGCAGTGGACATTATGGGACACATTTGGCCTAAGACCCGCCGTGCAAGCAATGTAGCCTACACTGGTTGATCATGCCACCAAGTGGCCAGAGGCAGTTGCCCTGATGCCAAGAATGGAGCAGTGGGTGTCAGTCCCGTCTCACCACCAAATGGCTCCGGAGAAGCTGCCCCAGTATTTATGGGGCCAGAGGTTCAAACTGCACACACAGATCATGCTGCCCTTCAAGGACTGCAAGAAGCCCGGCACAAAAAGAAGAAAAAAGTTCATTGGAGCCTGGCCCCTCAGGAGTGTAACTCCGAACAGAATACATCAGGGGGGAAACTAACACTGCTCTACCGTGGGGACCTTTTGAGGACGAGCCCTAAGAGACAATTCAAATATGCCTGTTGTTAAAAGGCACTTAACTGATGTAGAACGTTTGGCTTGTTAAGGGTATATTTTGCATTGCCCTAAAGCGTTGTGGTGTTGAGGAACAGCTAGCCCTCGAGGTTGGGCTATTTACAGTTAAAACCATAGCATGATGTCCCTGTTCTAATCCTCCTAACTCGACGCGGGTCATGAAAGCGCTTCACTCCCTGAGTCTCGTTTTAAGCAGGCGGGTGTAGTGATGGGAAGACTTGGAGGGAGGGCTAGGCCTCACTTAGAGCAGCTGCCGCCTAGTAAGGAAAAAAGCCCGGGGAATTCAAGACAGAAGGACCAGTCGAGAGGACTGGGTGGGGACTACCCACTCAACCACCTACTGGAGAAGAGAAAGCTTTGCTCGGCTACTTAGTCTGTCCCAGGAGGGCCCTCTCGAAGGAAGCAGCAGGCTGAGAGCTGCTGGGGAAATGGGAAAGCCTGTAAATAGTAAGTTAGGACCAAGTCAGTTAGAGGCGTGAGGGAAGTTATTTTCTTCATGGATTGCTTGGAATCTGCGTTTCCAGGTTAATGAAAACTCCCTCTCTATTATAATCGGCTTTATGAAAAGACAATTCTTATTGCATACCTTTTTCTTTTAACCTGATGATAAACCTTTGTTGGTGAAGTGTGCTACTCTTCATTTTGGGTCTGCCTTAGTCACACACCTAGGTGGCCTAGGACTGCTCAGCCCCTTCTAGGGTGGATTTTGCCACTTTAACCTCCCCCAGTGATCTTATATGAAGAGAGGGGCTTGTCCCACATTAAAATAAAGTGGATGGTGGCAGCCTACTGTGAATCTCTTACTGACAATGGCCCAACTCCAGGGAACTCCCCCTGCCCCCCACCTCCAGTAGGGTCATGATGCATGTGCAGACTCTTGATTGACATCATGGGTAGAAAGCTGGACTCGAACCAGGGAGACGTGGGTTGAAATCCCTGCCCAGCTAGTCACAGCCTCAGCTTAACCCACTTCATAGGGTGGTGTGGATAGAATGGAGAGTGTGTGAGAGACAGAGAACCCCATCCGGAGCTCCTTAGGGGACGTGGAAGGGGAAAAGGGAATCCGTGAACGAAACACTGGGTGCCTGTTTCCCTCCATCTGCCCCCGCCCCTTTCCATTCCTTTTGGAGGGCTGCTCCAGCTGAAGGTGGGATCTGGGGCTGTTTCCCTGCTTTTCAGTGCCGGAGGGACTGTTGTCTTCAAAGATCTGAAGGGAGGAGGAGGAGGCCTTGTTCTCTATTGCCCAGTTTCGATGGGTGTAACGTGCAAGCAAACAGACTGAAGCTAGACATCAGGAGGAATTTCCTGGCTGTCAGATCTGTGGGAGGGTGGAACAGCCACCATGGAAGAAATGGCTGATCCTTCCATTTGGGTTCCAAAGGATATGAAGAGGGTGGATTCCCCCCCCCCCGGGAGTCTCTTTGGCCCTGAAGCTGCCCTTGTAGAGAACACTCTCTCTGGGTGCACCATCAAGGGGCCTCCACAGGGGCTTGGGGGGTGGGCAACTGGGGGAACAGAGAGCGGGCCCTCCCGGCCGTCGCCTGGCCCTTGCTGTGGGGCTGGCAGCTGCTGCGGCCAGTGATGTGGAAAGGGGCTGTAAAATGGGTTAGTCGGAGGTGCCTGGGTTCATTTGGGAAATGAGGCTGTTGCTAGGCTACCTCTGGAATCCGCCAAGGCTTGGCGCTTCCAGTCGCTCCCCGGGGAGCTGTGAATTAACTGGAGCTCCAGTGCACAGCAAGCGGCCGGCAGCAGTCCTGGGAGCAGAGGCCGGCCGGCTCCAAGCCTCTGGCTCCAGCCCTTCTCCTGCCCAGCTTCCAGAGCGGCCTTCCCTGGGAGGGCTCTGCCCATCTCCGGCAGCAGCTGTGGCCTCAGGGGCCGAGCCCTGGAAAGAGCCCCCGTCCTCGGCACCCAGGCTGCAGGCCCCGGTCCTCAGGGAAGGCTGCCCGGGTGGGCCATGGGTGGCTGCTCCAACGCCCACGGACAGCAGGGGCCCAGCCGGAACCCCACGCAGCTGAGGGCAGCCAAGCTCCAAGAGGACGAGGAGGGCAAGCCCCACAGGGAGGGAGGCCGGCAGCTCCGGCAGCGGGAGGTGCCACTTGGCTGCATCTCCCCTGGTGGCCGCCTCGCTGCACAAGCCCCACTTTGACCGGAGGTGAGCAGCTAGGGGGTTGGCGCCCGTGAGCCACCTGGAGAGAGGGTTGCCTGCCTGAGGGCTGGGGGGCCCAGAGAGGCCATCCCAGGGCCTCTGGGGCTTGGCGCAGACGCTTGTGCCACTCATGAAGGGCCCGGCCGCCTGGCTCCGTTGGGAAGCAGCAGTTTGCTCCTGGCCGGGGCCGCTCTGGGCCCAGGAGAGCGGGAGGATGGGGAGAAGAGGCCACGGGGCGGCCCCTTGGCCTGAGGGTGGGAGGCAGGCCCTGGGATGTCCCTGGCGAGGGGGCTTGGACTCCCGCGAGAGGCCCCAAGCGCTGCGCCTGAGAGCCACTAGGAGAAGTTCATCCTGACATCCCACCCCAGGGCTGGACATTGCCAGGAGACCGCTCTTGGCACTGAGAGCCCTTCCCAAGCACGTGGGGAAGCAGCCCACAGAGGCTCCTCAGAGAGGCATCCACATGGCTAGGCCTCCCCCTGCTCCCCCCCTTGAACCGACAAGGGCAGCGCATGCAGCGCTCGCCCCCTTTCCCATGGGGCAAAGCCTAGCTTCGTGATTCAGGAGCAGCCTAAAGAGAGTGCTTGGCCTGCCAGGTACCCAGGAAGCACTGCAATCTCTGGGGAAGGGGTGAGACACACACACACTCTCTCCCTCTCTCTCTCTCTGTCGCCCCACCAGGGCCCAGGGGGACACCAAGGGAGGGCCACCCAGCCAGCTGCCCTGGGCCTGACTTTGCTGGGGCACCAAAAGGTGCCCATGAGCTAACTGGGACACAGCACTGGGTATCGGGTGGTCTCCGGTGCTGGTGGGAACGGGCCAAGGCTCCACCACCCCCATGGCGGGAAGCCCCAAGGGAGGCCCAGGGCCCATCTCTTGTGCAGGCAACACCATGTTGCCCCTCCTCCTGGCCTCTCTCGGGATCCATCCGTGTCTGCCTCAGTTCCTTACAGCCATGCCGAGCTCCCCAGAAGCAGCCGCCTGCCTCTTGCTGGCCATTCCCCTGGCTTTTCACTGCACCTGACCACACTCAACACCAAGGTCCAGCGACATGAAGGACTCCCAGGGCAAGCCACAGACAGGGAAGGGGAGGCAACTCTGATCCAAGAAAGAGGGGGGAGAGAAAGAGGGAGGGAGGGAGAGGGAAAGAGAGAAAGAAAAACCGATAGAAAAAGAGAGAGAGAGAGAAAAGAGAGAGAGAGAGGGAGGGAGGGAGGGAGGGAGAAGGAAAGAGAAAGAGAGAGAGAAAAACCGATAGAAAAAGAGAGAGAGAGAAAGAGAGAAAGAAAGAGGGAAGGAGAGAGAGAACAAGAGAGAGAGAGAAGGAGAAAGAGGGAGGGAGGGAGGGAGGGAGGGAGGGAGAGGGAAAGAGCGGGGAGAGAAAGAGAAACAAAGAGAGAGGGGTGGAGGGAGAGAGAGAAAGAGAAAGAGAAAGAGAGAAAGAAAAACCGATAGAAAAAGAGAGAGAGAGAAAGAGGAGAGGGGGGGAGGGGGGGCGGACCCAGGCGTGCCTGTGGCCGAGCCAGGAAGAGACCCAACGGACCTCTGTCATCAATGTCCACCTGCGCCATTTGGCTTTGCCTTCCTCCAATGAAACGCCATCCCACAGGAATCGGGGGAGAACCAATGGGGAGGAAGCCCCCCGGCAGCAGCCTCAGGGCCAGGGCTTGCTGACAGGCAGGGCTCCACGGCCCTCACCCCCCACTTGCTCCGCACCTTCAGCAGCACCACAGCTCCTCAGGGAGCTGCACAAAGAGGGGCTGAAACATCGCAAACATGGTGCAGACCGAGCACCCCCTGTCCTTCCACGGTCCTCAGACTCCAGGCACCACATGCGACTCATGCACCCACAACAACCCATCTCCCATTTGACAGTGGGGTGGGTGTGTTTGCGTGTGTGTGTGTTCCACAGCCATTCACTCCATGGCTTTCAACACAGTTCACCACAAAAGGTCAGCACTGTTTACAAAAGGGAAGCCTTCTTCTGTGGCAGGAGGGTGAGCATCCTTGGGGGGCTTGAGAACAATGAGGGGATGGGGATGGCTCTCCTAAGCCCCTTAACATGCCCCTGGCTCCCTTCTCCTCCCTGACTTGCCCAAGACCAGCCTTGGGGTGACAAATCACTTCCTGCAAGGAGCTCCCTGAGAATGCCTGGATCCTGGAAGGGACCCTGTAGGTCTTCTAGCCCACCCCCTGCTCAGTGCAGCAACCCCTGGCCAATGGCCAGCCGGCCTCTGTCCAAAAACCAGCAGCAAAGAGAGCCAAGAGAGGGCAGCCAGCTCCCCTGCCCAACAGCTCTTAAAGTCAGGGACCTGTTCAGACTGGGTGGCATCTTGATACTGCCTTCTCAGGTGCTAGCGACCAAACGCACACCCCCTAGCTGTGCACCACCTGCAGATTTGATATGCATGCAACACCTCTGCTGCCTCCTCCAAGTTATGCATAAAAATGTTGAACACAGGGATCAGTCAAGAGCCCCGAGGCACTCCACTCAATACTCCCCCCCCACCCACCGCGGCAGACATGGAGCTGTTCTTGGGTGCAGCCGCTCAAATCAGTTGAGAATCCACCTAGCAGTTCTTTCACCTTGCCCACGTTTTGCCATCTAGTCCACAGCAATATCATGGGAGCTTAAGTCATAAGCTTAGCTGAAACCAAGGTACACTATGTCCAAAGCATTCCCATCATCTACTACTGTCCCCGTCCCCCGTCCCCCCAAAAAAGGAGGTCGGATGAGTCTGGCACGACCTGTTCTTGACTAGCCACCAGATTCCTTGCTCAGGGCCCACAGAGACAGTTTCAGAATCTGTCCGAGGGTCTTGCTAGGTACTGACATCCAGCTGTCAGGCCTGGGAGTGTGGAGGACTGCCATCTGAACAGAACGGCTGCTCAGGCTGCCCTCCCCGTGGTGTCATTCATTCCAAGAGGGCAGGGCCACCTTCCCCAAGGGTCTCTACCACTTTCACTTCTTCAGCCAATTCTTCCTCCCGCTTGGTAAGGCCTAAGTCCCAGATGACTGGACCCCAGCCCAGCCCATTCCTTCTTCCATCTTCAGAAAGACAGGCTTGTCAGCAAGGCGGACCAAGGAGGGTATTGGACCACCTCCCCCTCTTAGCAGAGTTAGACTTCCAGTTGATGTGGGGAGAGCTGAAGCCCCCCACGGCTGCTACTGTCACCTGTCTCTTGCAAGTTGGGTGGTCGAGTTTGGAAAGCACCACCTGTGCATTTTGCTCAGCAAGGTGGCCTTTAGCAAACTCCCACGATGGCATCGCCTTGCTGTCTCGCTCCCTTCTGAGTTTTACCCAGCGCAGCTGCCTGCTGGCTAGGGTCTTTCTGAGCACAGCATGCCTTCCAAGGCCCGTATTTCAAGTTCCAGGGCTGCCATTCCGATCCTCCTGGCCTTCTTCCGGGGTTAGGACTCCGAGTGCAGAGGCCTTGGCTCTCCCTGACTCCTGGCTCCCCTGGCGCATTTCAGCGTCTGCCCTCCCGCTTCTGCCCTTGAGCGCCTGTGCTCTTGCCCCCCCCCATAACTTTGTCTCTTGGCTCTGTGCTTTTGCCCCCTCCCCACTTCTCCGTCTCCCACCAGGAGGCAGCTGCAGAGTGGCCCAAGCAGACGCGGGATCAGCTAGGAAGCCCACAGGGGCCCTGGGCGAGCAAAGGCACGGCCAGGCTGCCGGAGGCGTGTTGGATGGGCAGGGGGGCCAGGCCCCTGCCGCCCGCCCCAGAGCCCACCAGCCGCTTGGCCAGGCCTGGAGAGCCAAGCGCTGCTCTGCCCCCCTCCCCGGCCACTCAGCCCACATGACCCAGCCGACTTTACCTTCCCCACGTACAGTGGCTCTGTGCCTGTGTACTCCTCCACCACGAAGAACTGGTTCCAGACCCAGCCCCGCTTCACGCGCCCGCTGCCGGGCAGGCCGCCAGCCCCGGCCTCTTCCTGGCCCAGCCCCCCGGGCTCGGCGTGCATCGTTAGGGCCACGGGACAGCCCAGTGCCCAGAGCAGCAGCAGCAGCAGCAGCCCCCCCGAGCAGCCCCCAGCAGCCATCACCACGGAGCCCTGGCCGCTGGCAGAGAGGGCGTGGGCATCCCTTGGGCAGGGAGGGGAGCTGCCAGCCACGGTGCCCAGTCAGCCCTCGGAGGGGGGCAGCAGCGGAGGCATCCTTGGGGCAGCGCTACTCCTCAGGAAGCCGGGGGGTGGGGGGGCGAGGGGCAGGCAGCAGGCCTCTCCTGGCCCGGGCGCCTCTCTTCCTCCAGGCAGCAGCCCCGTCCCGGCTGCCGGGCTCCAGGCATCGGGTGGGGCAGAAGCAGGCCTCCCACGTGCCCCGCTGTCCGGGAGAGCAGGGAGGAGCCGCTGTCCCCTGCAGGGAGAAGGGCCAGCCGCACACCTGCCCCGGGGCTCGCTCAGCCCAGCACCGTCACCAAAAAGCGCTCTTCTTCGCCATGGCCGAGGCCGCAGGGCCGTCAGAGGGCGGGGGCCGGGGGCTCAGGGACTCCACTCCCGGGGCAGCTTCTGGGCTCCTGCTCTGGGCATCGGGGCCTGGCCCAAGCGACTGCTGGTCCCCTCCATCATCGGCCTGGTCAGAGCGGCTGGCGCAAGACGCTGGCATCCAGGGGCCTAGGAAAGACAAAGAGGGCGGCGGGTTAGGGGGTGCTGAGCATCTCTGCCTTCTGGCACAGTCTCGTGGCTGCCCCCTCCCAAGAGGGAGGGCACTGCTGCTGCGGCGGCTCAAGGAGGAGCCGGGGGGGAGGACCACGGAGTAGACTCCGGTGCGATCCTCACCCCAGCAAGCAGGGGGAGCCTGGAATGACCTCTGCCTGCCATGATCGCCACCAGGCTGCACTTCAAACCCCAAACGGGGCTAACGGAGGGACACCGAGGAAGCATTTAAGCTGCCAGACCACCAACCCCAGCCCCCGCTCCACATCCATGATCAGGGCAACATAACCCCTCCCGCACCTTTGAGGAAAGGCAGGTCCCTGCAGGAGCCGAGAGCATCTCCTGCCCGGCCCCCCAGCAGATCCCTCAGAGTGGGGGGGGGGTGCAAGGGCTGCCACGGTGGTCGGGACATTTGCTGTGGCTCCTCCGCCCCTTGGGAAAGGACACTTCTCAGGCCCACCGGGTGCCACCGACTGAGCTGCACGAGAACCCAGGGCAGTTTGGGGAGGGTACTTATGACTGGACTGGGTGCTCTTGGGTTTGGTTGTCGCATTCTTATTTTTAATTATTATTTATTTTATCTGTTTGATTTTTAGACCGCCCTTACAAAATAGCTCAGGGCGGTTCACAAACATCAAAGACCTTTTAAAACACTTTAAGAGCACTGGAAGGCCAGGCCGAACAGGTAGGTCTTTAGGGCTCTCCTAAATGCCAGTCAAGAATTCAAACTACGGATGTCTGCAGGGAGCGCATTCCACAGTCCAGGAGCGGCTACAGAGAAGGGCCGCCTCTGGGTTGCCACCAGACGAGCCGGTGGCAACTGGAGCCGGACCTCCTCAGATGATCTTAGCATGCGGTGGGGATCAGACCGAAGGAGGCGCTCTCGAAGGGAGCCATTCAGGGCTTTAGAGGTAATAACCAGCACTTGTATTTTGCTCAGAAACGTATCGGCTATAATAATGGTTATAATTGCGTCAACACGTGTTATAACTGTTAAACTTTGAGAGTGGCGTCTGTTTTGTACTTGGGGTCTCCCATGCTCCATCTGCCTCACTGTAGTCGCCTGGTCTGCCAAGATCCACAGAAAACGGCCGCCTGCCAGATTAGCCGCGAGGCCAGGCCAGCCTTGGCGGCTGGAGCAGATTCCTGCACTCAGCTGGGGGCAGGGGTGCCGCTCTCAGTGAGGCGACATTGGGCTCCCGGCTCCCGAGGGCCCCCCAGCTCCACCCCTCCCTATTTGCTTCCTTATCTCCCTCACTCTGGGGGGCTGCCGGAGAGAGGGATGGACACGGGCCCCCTCTCCCCTAGCTACGCCCCTGGCTGGGGGATGGACTAGAAGACCTCCCAAGGTCCCTTCCCCTCAGCTCAACACAAGGGCTTCCCAAGCCATTCCGTAAGAGGCTGCTGGCCCACACGGTCCACCACCCCCCCACCCCGACACCTCCACCCGCACAGGAACAGGCTACAGATTTACGACCCCTTCCAAAGAAAGAAAGAAAAGAAAAGAAAAGAAAAGAGTCAAAAGAGACCCGAAACAGCCCTCAGGAGGCCAGACCCCACAGCACACACCCCCCACCCCACACCCCCCCACACAGAAGCCTCCTACCGCAGGAACCTCCTCACTGAGGCTCATGAAGTAAATGGAAGCATTAACCTCTCGTTATCAGTGACTCCCTTTGAAAGAAATCTCCCCAAAGCTCAGACAGCGCGGCCCGGCTGCTGGCCAAGTGCTCCCCCCCCCGAAAGGGGGCAGCTTTGAGACCACCAGCCCAGGAGCATCACTCCACGAGCTGCCTGGGGGGGGGGCTGCCTGGCTCTTCCTCTCTGCGCCCCACCCACACTCCAGCAGCAGGGAGAGCTTTGCGGGGTGGGGGGCACACTGCCCTCTCCAGCAAGAAGCCCTCCCCAGAACACAGAGCGGGGAGGGAGGGGACTGTGGCTGCTCTGGGAGTTCCACACCCTCTTCTCCATTCCCAATCCCCCCCCCTTGAAGAAAACGCTCATCAACACGTTGAAAACAAGCACAAACAAGTGTGGGGGCTGAAATCCAGAGTGGCCCCCCATGGGTGTAACATGTGGTCAGTCCCTTTGTCGCCTTTCCCCACATGCTCAAGGAGGCCACCCCCATGCTTTGCTTTCCCCTGCCTGGGGGCCCTTTCTGCTCCTCTGCCAAGGGCCACAAGAGCCTTCCTGAGGGCAACCAAGGCTTCACTGTCATAACCCCCCTTCGCCTTCCACAATGTCTCAAGGCAGCGACAACAGAAGGACAGAAGGCCAGCCCTTCTGCAGGATCAGGCCCCTCAAGGAGGCCCATCCCGTCCAGCCTCCTCCTGTTTCCCACAGTGGCCCACCCGATGCCTCTGGGGAGCCCCCAGGCGGGGGGGGGACGCGCCTTCTCTCCTGGTATTGCGCCTGCTGCTCCCAAAGGTTCCTGTCCGCGTGACGAGGTCATTGGAGGGGGCTCAGCTCCGCCTGCCGATGGTGAGAGAGGCTCTGCTGTTGCACCCACGGGACAGGGCCTTCTCTGTGGCTGCCCCCAGACCCTGGAATGCTCTCCTGGTGGACATCTGCTCTTCAGTCTCCAGCCCAGCGAAATCTTGGCTTTTTGCCCCCAGGCTTTTACATGAATGTTGTTTTTGTTGCCACTGCTCTGTGTTTTATGATCCTCTTGTGTATGTTATTAAACTTTTAATTAGATTTGTATTTCTATATCTCAGTTGACTATATTTATTGTGTAACTGTTTTATAGTCTTCTATTGTTTTATGTTTGGTAAACCGCCGTGAGATTGTTTTAATGAAAAGCAGTATAAAAATCTAACAAATAAATTTAAAAAAGCAAAATTTAGAGTCATCGTGCCTCTGAGGCTGGAGGTGGCCTAAAGCCACCAGACTAGTAGCCATTGATAGACTTATCTTCCGTGAATTCATCTAAGCCCCTTATAAAGCCGTCCAAGCTGGTGGCTATCAACACATCCCGTGGCAGAGAATTCCATGAGTTAATTATGCAGAATGTGAAAAAGAACTTCTTTTTATCAGCCCTAAATTTCCCAACCTTCAGTTATTTATTATTTATTTATATTTTATATCCCACTCTTCCTCCAAGGAGCCCAGAGCGGTGTACTACAGACTTAGGTTTCTTTCTCACAACAACCCTGTGAAGTAGGTCAGGCTGAGAGAGAAGTGACTGGCCCAGAGTCACCCAGCTAATAGCATGGCTGAATGGGGATTTGAACTCGGGTTTCCCCAGTCCTAGTCCAGCACTCTAACCACTACACCACGCTGGCTCTAGTGTTGTGAGAGAGGGTGAAAAATTTCTCTCTGCCCACTCTTTCTACTCCATGCATGATTTCATAGACCTCGATCATGTCTCCCTGCAGTCATCTTTTTCCTAAACGAAATAGCCCCAGGTGTTGTAGCCTTGCCTCATAAGGAAGGTGCTCCAGGCCCCTGATCATCTGGGTTGCCCTCTTCTGCACCTTTCCCAGTTCTGCAATGTCCTTCTTCAGATAAGAGCAGCCCTGCTGGATCGGGCCCAAGGAGGCCCATCTAGTCCAGCATCCTGTTGCACACAGTGGCCCACCAGATGCCGCCTCTGGGGAACCCACACGCAGGCAAGAGGTGTGTGCCTGCCCTCCTTCCTGCTGTTGCTCCCTTGCGGTGACCAGAACTGTACGCAGTGCTCCAAATGTGGCTGCACCTCAGAGTTAGTCGACATTTTCAAACACGACCCAAGCTCTCTCTCCTGGTCAGTCACTGACAGCTCAGACTCCATCAGTGATAGATGTGAAATTGGGGTTCTTTTGCCCCAACAGGCATCACCTTACACTTGCTTACTCTGAACTGCATTTGCCATTGTGTCGACCGGCACCACAAATGAGCAGCCTGAGCAGAAAACAGCCCTGGTGAATGCAGCAGACAGACAGGAAGGGGACCTCCTTCCAAGGGGGGAACCATCTTCTGCCCATGGGGACAGCCTGGGGAGGGCACGCCAGGGCAGGGGCACCATCACCAGGTAGCCCTCTGCCCAGCCTCGCTGCTTAACCTGCAGAGAGAGCACTCGCGGAAGGGCTTCCTCCCCCCTTCAGGCCACAGAAGTCCTAATGCAGATGGATTTGCACTCGGCGCCCTCCCCCACCAGCGACTGGGGAGGAGTGACAGGCTGCCCTGCTGGGGAGGGCCCCCCCGGGAGGGCCCCCCCCGCACACTGCCCTGCAGGACAGCAAGTGAGCCGCAGAAGAGAACGTCTCCTTCTTTGCCATGAGCCCCACCACCGCCCATGGAGATAGCTGGAGAGGTCCGTCTGCAGTTGCCACCGGTTTGTCTGGCGGCTGCTCAGGACGGTCCTTCTCCGTCGCTGCCCCGAGGCTTTGGAAGACGCTCCCTGCTGAAATAGGAGCCTCCCCATCTCTGACAACTTTAAACAAATCTCTAAAGACACAGCTGTTCAGCCAGGCTTCTAATTTAATTAAATACTATTTAAATAGTTTTAACACTGTTTTAAAATATTGTTTGAAGGTTGTAAATTGTTGTAATGTTTTAACTGTTTGCTGTCATTTATTTTAACCAATGTTTTAATTCCTCTGTTGTCATTTTTGTTATAAACTGCCCAGACATGCAAGTTTGGGTGAAATAACTACGTTAAATAAATATGCCTGCTGCAAGTTCCCCTTCTTGAGACGAAGGAGGATGGATCTTCCCCGGAAACAGCCGAGATGCCTCCTCCGGTCCAGGAGCGCTTCACCCCGGGGCACCATGAGGACAAAGCGGCCTCCTACGGAGCCAGGCCCCAAAGGGGCCGCCTGCCTCCCTGTTCCTGTCTGCAGGGCCGGCCGGGCAGCAACTCCCCAGCCCTCCCCGGAGATCCTGCCGGGCACTGCATTGGGGGCCTTCTGCCTGCCGAGGGGATGCGCCACCCCTGGGCCGTGGCCGCCCTCTTCCCCTGTCCCAAGGCAAGGGTGGTTTGAGGATGCTGGTCTCAACTGTCTCTGGGTCACCTTGGGGGTCTGGCTAGACCATCTGAAGCACTTGCTCTTCAGGCTTTTGACAAACCGCCTTCGGAAACGGCATCTGCCACCTTCCTGTGGGCAAACCAGCTCCAGAGACTGGTGCAACCTACAGCGGCAATAAATTTGCTGGGCAAAGAGAAGAGGCGCACCTGAAGCAGTTAACTGGGAGATATGTTTTCCCCACAGCAGGGGGAGGGGGGAGGTCAGGGGCCATGCAGAGCTGGGCTTCTTGGTGGCGGGGTGGTAAGAGGGCCTGGGCTTAGCTCTTGGCTTCCATGCCAGCCCTGCAGAATTCCTTTTTTCTCTTCTTCTAAAGCGGTGGGGGGGGGGGTTAGTGGTGGTGGTGGCCTTTGCTTGGTGAAGCAGATGGAGGAGGAGGAGGAGACCCCCACCCAGTTCAGGAGATCAGCTTCAGCCTCCCCTTCAGCCCTGAAGACCCAAGCCCAGGTCGGCACTGACCAAAGTGAACGCTACTCTCTGTGGAAAGGGAGCTGCTGTGGGGGCAAGAGCTGGCTTGTCCTCCACCCCACCCATTTCTGCCCCCCAAGTGTGACCCTTGATCGATCCTCCGAAGGGCAAGAGGGCCTGGGGCTGTTTCCTCGAAGGGTGTGGTGGGGCGGGCATCTGATGGCTTCTTGTGGCTGCTGGCTTTCCACACACCCCTTCCTCTTCCCGGCCAGATGCTGCTTGGTTCACGCGTTCAAGCCGCCTCAGCCCTTCTCGCCTGCCAAGCACCTAGTTCTGCTCTCCACTTTGGGCAAATGCTCTGATCAGGATTACGTGGGGTGGCCCGTGAAGAGCTGGAAGGTCCTGCCTTTGTGGCAGGGCTGGGCGGGCCTGAATGGTGCTGGAGTCACTCCCAACTCCATGTCCACGATTCCTCCCAAGTGCTGAGGAAAGGCAGATGGAAGGAAGAGAGGGATGCGGCCAGAATCCTTCGGTAATACTATCATGCCCTTAGACAACCACATTTGGAGAACTGCGCGCCGTTCTGGTCACCAAATCGTAAGAGGGCCTTGTAGAACTGGGAAAGGGGCAGAGGAGGGCAGCCAAGATGGTCAGGGGCCGGGAGCCCCTTCCTTACGAGGCACGGACACAACACCTGCGGCTCTTTCATGGGGAAAAGAGGTGACTGAGGGGAGACATGATCGAGGTCTATAGAATTATGCAAGGACGAGAGAGAAATGTTTCTCCCTCTCACATCACACTAGAACCTGGGGTCACCCCATGAAACGGAAGGCTAGGAAACTTAGGACAGACAAAAGGAAGTACGTTTTTGCCCAGTGCATCCTTAATCTATGGAATTCCTGGCCATGGGATGCGTTGATGGCCACCAGCTTGGATGGCTTTAAAAGGGGCTTAGACAAATTAATGGAGGACAGGTCTATCAATGGCTACTAGTCTGGTGACTATAAGGCCACCTCCCGCCTCAGAGGCAGGCTGCCTCTCAACACCAGTGGCAGGGGAGCTACAGCAGGAGAGAGGGCAAGGCATCCCCCCTTGCCTGTGGGCTTCTCTGAGGTGGCATCTGGCGGGCCATGGTGTGAAGCAGGAGGCTGGACTGGAGGGGCCTCCTTGGGCCTGATCCAGCAGGGCTGTCCTGATGTCCTTATGAAGAGCCCCTGCTCTGGCCAGAATGCCTCTTGGGTGGGCTGCCTCTGGCATGTGGCGCGTGTCTCTGGCCTCCTCAGACGTGCCTTCTGTGGGCTGTTAAGGATAGCTCTCATCCATGAAGCAGCTAAGCCACTGCAAAAGGTGGCTGGGCAGTGGAACAGCCCGCCTCATGCAGTGGGGGGGGGCTCTCCTTCACTGGAGGCTTCCAAAGGCCTGCACTGAGCAGGGGGTGGACTAGAAGACCTCCAGGGACCCCTGCAGCTCCCCCCCCCCTTCCCCTGGGCACAGCCATGGAGCTGCACTGCTTCTGTCCCAGGAGGTTGGTGCAGCAGAACTTCTTCCGCATCCATCGGGGGAGGAAATGGGCACCTGGGGGGTCTTCCACAACCTGGGCCAGGCTAAGCGGGGGGGGGGGGATGATGACGTGGGCGGGGGGAGGGGCATCTCCCAGCACACTGGAGCGGATGGGCAGGAGCTGTACCTCCCCCACTCTACCCACACCCCTCATTTGTGCCCCAGAGCTCTCCCCATGGGGCTGCCAGAGCTGGAGAAGTGGCAAATTCTCTCTCTCTCACACACACACACACACACCCATAATAGCAACAGCCTCCCCCCCCCCACCCGCCCGCCACGTACCCACCCACAAGTGAGGGCCTGGGCAACGGTTGCTGTGGGAACGAGAACCTGCCTTTAGAATCCCCCCCCCCCGCCGCCTTGCCTTTTGTGTTCAATGCCATCTCATCTGTCGAGTGATGGGGGGTGGGCAGGGAGGGGGGGCTGCTGCTGCCGCTGCTGCACTCTCCTTGACCCCCCCCTCAGAAGGAGGAGGGTCCTGGTAGCAGCAGCCGCAGCCGCAGCAGCCCCCAGCAGGAGCGGCCGGCCAGGCAGAGAGAGGGGCCCGCACAGGCGCTGCCCCCCGGCCCCCCCGCCGGCCTGCCCAAGCCCCGCGCGGTGGCTGGCGGCGGCACGTGCTTCCCTCCCCCGCCTGTCGGTGTGTGTTTGGCAGAGCCGTACTGTACATCATGTTGACAGTAGAAATTACATCCTGAGCTTATGTTTTACACTCTGCCCTGTCAGAACTCACCGCAGCCCAGTGATCAGGACAAATTGAATAGCATCCCGTCCGTGTCAATATTTATTTCATTTCACAGGTGCAGTGGGGCGCCCCTGCACGGCCCACGCCAGCCAGCCAGCCAGGAACAGGCTCCTGCGGCGGGCGGGCAGGCCGGCTGGGCGCCGGGCACCAGCTCCAGGAGGACCCTGCCCAGGGCAAGCAGCTCTCCCCACCTCCACGGGGAGCCCCGCCCCGCCCCGCCCCGCCCCCTCCGCGCACCTGGGGAGGGGCCGCTGGGCCTGGGCCTGCCGGGGTGGCTGCGCTTGCTGGGGGCTCTGGTGGGCCAGCAACCCGTGGTGCCTCCTCCTCAGGCTCCTCTCTCCCCCGGCCAGCCTCCTCCCCAGCCGAACCCTCACCCCACTCGCTCGGCAGTGCCCGGCCACTTGCCCAGAAGCCTGCGGCTGTTCCCGGAAGGCAGCGGTGCAGGGCTCCCCCCCCCGGATGCCAAGGCAGAGTCTGCCCTCGGCCCCCGCCCGGCCCCAGCGGAAGCCTGGCTTGGCCTGGCCGGTGTCCCTGCGGAGTGCATTAGCGCCGGATCCGAGCCCGCTGCCACCCCACCGCATGCCTGCACCAGGCCACCTGCCCGGCCAGGCACGCCGCGAGGCCAGCCACAGCCAGATCTGGCCGCGATGGGCCCCACAGCCTGTGATTATTGCACCAGCAAATTCCTCTCTCCGATTGTCAACAGCGCAGTAAATTACAGTGCCATGTAACTGCGTCTCCTCTCCTTAAACAAGATTCAATTCCACTTAACTCTCCCTTCCTGGGGGAGGAGGAGGCGACGCACAAGCAGGAATTCATTGCCCGGGATGACTTCTGCAGGAGCTGGAGGGTTACCAAGGCAGGGACCTTGGGAGACTCTATTCGCACTCGCCACCTCCGAGCCCTGCTCTTCACTGGCCTGGAATGCAATTCATCTCCTGTCTCTTGCGAGGAGGAGGAGGAGGAGGAGGAGACACCGAGCACTCCCGAGATGCCCCTCATGTGCAGCTGCCTCAGAGTCAGGGAGGGAGCCGAGCAGACCTGGGGCAGGGGCAGCTCTGCTGAGGGGACCCCTCGGGGGTCCCCAGGCCTGCTCCTGCCCCGCTCCCCGGCCTCCACCCATGAGCACCAACCACAGAGGTGGGCAGCATGAGGATGAACGCAAGACACCCGGCAGGGGTTGCGTGGCGGAGCCTGCCTGGCTGGCCAAGGAGGAGAGAGCACCACTGCGAGATCCCAGGGGCAGAGACCCCCAAGGCTTCAGGCCCAAGCTTCTCAGCCGGGGACCACCTGTTCTGAAACCTGGGCAAAGGGGACCAGCACAGGGAGGGGCCTCCTTGAAACACCACTGGGGACCAGCCGTGCTTTGGGAGAGGCCCCTGGGGGCCTGTCCCGGGCCCAGCCCACGCCCCACGTTAAAGGCCAAGACCCTTCTCCTGCAGCCGGCACAGCTGTGCCCTCCAGCCCCAGGACGCTTCCCGGACCAGGGACAGGGATCCCAGGGGACTCCGCTCCCCAGAAGACACTCCGCGTGGCTTCCCCAGTGGAGGCTCTTTGCAGCCCAAGTCTACCACGGCCAAGGCAGAGGGCCCAGCCCAGAGGAGGCCAGGGGGCAAGGGGGCATCTGCAGCCCGGCAGAGGAGGAGAACAAAGCCCCCGGGCTAATCCCAGCCAAACTCCAGTTTTAATAATAAAGGGAGCAAAAACCCATTATCCTTATTAAACGTGTAATCTTTCCTGTCCTTGAAGTAAATCTCCAGCTTCCTCTTTCTGGCTCCTTGGAATTATTTTCTCGGCAGGGGGCCTTCTCCACAGCTTTTCTTCTCAGCTGGGCTGGAACAGGCCCGGCTGGCAATGCCATGCTGCCCGCCCCCCCCCCCCACACACATGGCTTCCTTGACGTGGTGTTTTAATTGGGGGGGGCTTTGAGGGCTCCCCCAGAAGGAGAGCTCTGGCTGGGGAGGCCGAGGCCGGGCCCGCCACCTTTGGAGCCGGCTGCTGCCTTCCAGTCCGAGGGGGCGGAAGAGGTGTTTGCTAAAACTCTCACACAATCACTGTTTGGGGAAAGTATTTCAAACTCAAAATATTTCTTTTTCAAATCTTCTTTGGTCCGAATTTCAAAGAAATTTTAATTGCAAAGAAAATCTCCGGGCCTCCCTGGGGGAAGAAGGCTTTTACAGCCAGAACCGTCTCGCTCTGCAATAATTCTTCTCCAAATAGGGAATTTTCATGCTTCAGCTCCACGGATACAATGCTTTAATTGGCCTTTCAAGACACACACACACGGGGCGGGGGGGGGGCAGGCGGCGGAGGCGCACCTGGGTCCTCTTCTCCCCTCTCAGTCAGCTGGGAGAAGCCCTGGCGGGACATGCGGGGGGGGCTGGCGCTCTGCCCTCCAGAATCGGAGGTGCCAAGCCAACCCCCCCCGCCCTCCAGCCTGGCACGGGAAGCTCTGCTGCCCCCCTTGAGCCTGGCAGGCCCACAGCGGCCTCCGTTTCCTCGGGACTCTGGCAGCGAGCACACCGAGAACTGGGGCCAGGGTGCATGTGGGGAGCCAGGCCCGTCTGGGCAGGAAGCGCTCCTGGGGAGCCACCCCGGCAGGGAGGGAGCAACCAGCTGAGCCCTGCCCATGTTGGCCTTGCTGCACCAGAGCCCCCCGCAACCCTAGGGGGCCTCCAGCCACAGCCCACCTCACCCCCCACTTCCCAGCTCACCTTCTGCAAAGGCACAGACAGTGGGGACAAGCGGGGGGGGGGGGGCTGTGAGGCAGCAGCGAACACACACACACACACACACACACACACAGCAAAAAGGACAGATTCCAATAAAAACCTGAAATGGATTTCTTGCCCCTTGACAAATGCAGGAGGAATTGGCTTCTTTTAATCAAACGTTTGGCAGAGGGATGAATTCTTTATCATCCACTGTGGTCACCTGGCTAAACGGGGAAGGGACCGGTGCCCACAGCTGCCTCAGCCGGCCCCCTGAAGTGGTAGAAGGGTGGGGGGGTCAACGTTAGCAGGTTGAGTAGATCAAAATCGTGTTTGTAAGGGTTAAATCCATGTTTTGAATTATGATTATGATGATGATGATTATTATAGCAAGGGTTAATTCTATAGTTGGCGATTCACGAGGAGGTGTGAGCGGGAAGTCCATATTTGTTTAATGTGTTGTGAATGATTATTGTTAAAATTAATAAGAAAAATTAATATTAAAAAAAGAAGGGGGGGTCAAGGCAGGGGCAGCTGCTCAGGGTTCAGGGAATCCAGGCAGGCACAACTTGGGGGGAGACCCACACCCTCCTCCTCGTCAGACATGCTCCGGGAGGGCCGGCCAGCCCTCCTCTCCCAGGGAAAGCAGCAAAGGAACTGGAAGACCAAAGCCGTCCTGGGGGAGGGGTGGTGGAAGCAGCCCGAGGCGGGGGGGGGGGAGGCAGAGACGCGCTGGGCCCCCTGGAATGCCAGCAGCCATTCACGGGGAGGAGAGCTAGGAAACATGAATTGCCCCCTTTGCTAAACAGGGTCCACCCTGGCTTGCATTTGAATGGGGGGCTGCATGTGAGCACAGGAAGATCTTCCCCTTGGGGTGGGGCCGCTCCGGGAAGAGCACCACCCCTGGAGGCAGGTGGGCTGCACGGAGGGTGGGTTGCTCCCAGCAGGAGTCACCACCTGTGTAAGATTTCCCAGCCACACCAGGCGGCGGCTGCTGCTGCTGCTACTGCTACACTGACATCTTGCCTTTGCAAGACTCAAGGCAGCAAACGAGATCACACTGACAGCAGTATGTTATGAGAAGACCAAGACAGCCATCCCAGGGTGGCGGGGGGGGGGCAGTCAGGGAAACCGGGAGGCACACAAACCATCACTCCAAATGAAAAGCCTAAGGCCCTGGAAACCAGAGCTACAGGGCACCAGATGGATTTCCTGGGGCAAGGAGTTCCATAGCCTCCGCACTGCTGCCAAGGAGGAGCGCTCCCGCAAGCTCACCAAGAGTCCCTCCTCAAGGGGCAGAACAGTAGGCGGCCCCACCCAGCTGAGCTCAGGGGGGCCGGGGAAGAGGCTCATCCACAGCTCAGGAGGGGCTGCCGCCATTCATGCTCACAGAACACGGCTGGTCTGCAGGCTGGATCAAGCGGGCCGGCCCTCCTCCAGCCTGGAGGTGAAGGCAAGAGAGTGGCCTGGGAGAGGAAGGCCAGCCCGGGGCTGCCAGGGCCCACCCAGAGGCCTCTGCCCAGCTCCGGACTGGCCCTTCCCAGGCAAGGAGGGAGGCCGGCTCCACCCTTGGCCCCAAGGGCACCACAGCGAGCTGCTTCCACTCCAAAGACCCCCAGCGACCCCCTTGCCCATCCGAGAGCCTTCCTGGATGAGGAGGGATGAGGAAGCTTCACACAGTAAAAGAACTCCCAGAGAAGAGGGGCTCCCGTGTGCCTGGCGGGGGGGGGGGGGCAGCAGCAGGAGACCCTCCTCCGTGGAGCAGCAGCAGACCCCGGGGCACAGTGTGGGGCTCCTGGTCCAAGCCCCACAGCAGCTGACACCCCTCTACTATGGGATGCAGGAGAGTGAAGGGGCCTGTCCGGGTGCTCTGTGTCCAAGTCCCCTGCTGGGCTCTGATTGAGTCAAGGTGCCACACCTCTGCATTAAGCAGGACTTCCAGAATTTATTCTGCAGAACTTTGCTTTCCTGGCAGTGGAATGTTAATGGCTGCAGCGAACCAGAGCTCTGCCCATGACCTTCCAGGAGGGAAGGCCAAGGAAGTGGGCAGAGTCAGACTAGAGAAAAGCCCTCTCCCTCAGGGGGCAGCACCGAGGCAGCTGGGACCATGGGGGGGGAGAGGGGGGAGCAATGGGCCAGGACTACACCCCTAGAGATGGGGGACTACACCCCTAGAGATGGCAAACAGGGGGCAGCATGACCAGACTTTCAGCTTGCATTACCCTGACCATCAGCCAAATTTGCAATGGTGCTATACAAGTTTTTAAAACAAAACAAAAAACCGACTATAAAATTGCATCAGTGTTGTCAAAGGAAAGGACATGGCAATGGACGTCCTCCCAAGATAGCTCCATGGAGAAAGTACAACCATTTGTTCATTGTTCCTGTAGTGATGGGAAGGATTTGAGGGAGGACGAGGCCTCACTTAGAGCAACTGCTGGGAGCGGGGAGGTGGTGGCTTTCCTAATAAGAAAAAAAGTCCAGGAAAATCAAAACAGAAGGATCAGTCCAGAGGACTGGACAGGGACTGCACTCACAGCCACCAACAGAAGAAGAGAAAGCTTGGTTCTGTTTGCTTGTTCTGCTCCCAAGAGTTTCTCCCAGGAAGCAGCTGGCTGAGAAACTGTTGGGGAAATGGGGGGAGCACAACCTGCAGGCTGGAGACAGCAAGAAGACCCCTGCCTGTGAGTAATAAGATAGGAACCAGTTCAGGCAGACATGTGAAGGAAGTTGTTTTCCTTTATTGTGCTGCTTGAATCTTAGTGAAAACCTCCCTCTCTCTCACACACACACAATCTGCTCTACGAAAAGACAATTGTTCTTATTGCATATCTTTTTTAAAAAGTGATAATAAGAACATGCAGTGATAAGACTCCCCTCCCCCTAAAGAGTTAACCAGAAGTGAATCCTGTCTTGACTGACGAGATGCTGAACTTCAGGGCTCAGCCAATCAGAACACCAGGTGGGTGGAACCTAGAGAGCTGTTGCCAGGAAGAAGGGAGGTCTTTGTTAGAAGAAACTAGGCTGGCGGTGCATAGGAGGACATGTGGCCATGGAGGTTGGCTGCAGGAGAATAACTCTACAGATCTTTGAAAGATAGGAGGACAGGAAGCTTGAGTTCTCATCAGGAGTTTGGTGAGTGCAAGGCAAGAAGCCAGGGCTTATGGCTTCAGGAGGTTTAGCATAGGGAAAGGTTTGTACCCCAAGGCTATATCATCTTGGGGCTCTTTACACTGGAAAAGAGGAGACTAAGGGGAGACATGATTGAGATGTATAAAATTATTCATGGAGTGGAAAGAGTGGACAGAGAGAAATGTTTATCCTTCTCACACAAGACTAGAACCAAGGGTCATCCCGTTAAACTGAAGGTCAGGAAATTTAGGACTGACAAGAGGAAGTACTTTTTCATACAGTGCATAATTAATCTATAGAATTCCTTGCTATGGGATGTAGTGATGGCGACTAGCTAGGATGGCTTTAAAAGAGGCTTAGACCAATTCATGGAGGATAGATATATCAATGCCTACTAGTCTCATGGCTAGCTATGGGCCAACTCCAGCCTCAGAGCCACAATGCCTGTCAATGCCAGTTGCAGGGGAGTAGCAGCAGGAGAGAGGGCATGGACACACCTCTTGTCTGTGGGCTCCCCAGAGGTATCTGGTGGGCCACTGTGTGAAACAGGATGCTGGACTAGATGGGCCTTGTTCCTAATCCAGCAGGGCTGTTCTTATGTTCTTATCCTCCATGAATTTATATAAGCCCTTCTTAAAGCTATCCAGGCTGGGGGCCATCACCACATTCTGTGGCAGAGAATTCCATAGATTAATTACACGCTGTGTGAAAAAGTACTTCCTTTTGTTGGTCCTAAATTTCCTTGTCTTCAGTTTCATGGGATGACCCCCAGTTCTAGTGTTGTGTGTGGGAGGACCTGGTGCATGATGTCAGTGACATCGACCCTTTAGGGAACAGTGACCACTCTGTGATCAAATTCAGGATACATGTGGGGAGAGAATCACCAAAGAAGTCTTACACAGACACTTTGAATTCCAGAGAAGGAAACTTTTCCAAAATGAGGAGTATGGTGAAAGGAAAGCTGAAAGGGAAAATCAGGAGAGTCACTTCACTCCAGAGTGCTTGGGGTTTACTCAGAACCACGATACTAGAAGCCCAGTTAGATTGTATACCCAAAAGGAAGAAAGGTACCACTAAGTCCAGGAGGATGCCAGCATGGCTAACGGGTACCATCAAGGAAGCCATAAAAGGGAAGAAGACTTCCTTCCAAAATTGGAAGGCCTGCCCAAATGAGGAGAACAGAAAGGAACACAAACTCTGGCAAAAGAAATGCAAGGTGACAAGAGAGACAAAAAGAGAGTTTGAGGAACATTTCACTAAAAGCATCAAGGGGAATAACAAAAACTTCTTTAAACACATCAGATGCAGGAAACCTATCAGGGAGGTGGTTGGACCGTTAGACAATGAGGGAGTGAAAGGAATTATTAAGGAGGATATGGAGGTTGCAGAGAAGGTAAATGAGTTCTTTGCATCTGTCTTCATGGCAGAGGATACTGAGCATATACCTGTACCTGAAACAGGCTTTTCAGAGATGGAGGCTAAAGAACTAAGACAGATAGAAGTGACAAGAGATGATGTTCTATACTGTCTGGAAAAACGGAAAACTAGCAAATCGCCAAGGCCCGATGGCATCCATCCAAGGGTCCTCAAAGAACTCAAATGTGAAATTGCCAACCTCCTTGCGAAAATATACAACTTATCCCTACAATCAGGCTCTGTACAGGGGAACTGAAAAGTAGCCAATGTAACACCAATTTTCAAAAAGGGATCCAGGGGTGATCTGGGATATTACAGGCCGGTTACCTTAACGTCTGTTCCAGGCAAATTGATGGGAAGCTTCCTCAAGGATAAAATTATAAAGCACATAGAAGAACAGGCCCTGCTGGGAGAGAACCAGCATGGCTTCTGCAAAGGGAAATCTTGCCTCACAAACCTTTTGGAGTTCTTTGAATGTATCAACAAGTGTGTGGATCAAGGCAATCCAGTTGACTTAGTATACCTGGACTTCCAAAAAGCTTTCGACAAAAATTCCTCATCAAAGACTCCTGAGGAAACTTAGCAGTCATGGGATAAGGGGACAAGTACATATGTGGATTGCTAACTGGTTGAAGGAAAGGAAACAGAGGGTAGGGATAAATGGAGAGTTTTCACAATGGAGGGAAGTAAGAAGTGGGGTCCCCTAGGGATCTGTACTGGGACCGGTGCTTTTTAAATTTATTCATAAATGATCTAGAATCAGGGGTAAGCAGCCAGTTGGCCAGATTTGCAGATGACATTTAACTCTTTCGGTTAGTGAAATCCAAAATGGATTGTGAGGAGTTCCAAAAGGATCTCTCCGAACTGTGTGAGTGGGTGACAAAATGGCAAATGTGGTTCAATGCTGGCAAGTGTCATGTGATGCACAGTGGGGGGGAAACCCCAACATCAAGTACACGCTGATGGGATCTGAGCTGTCGGTGACTGACCAAGAGAGGAATCTTGGGGTCGTGGTGGACAGCTCGTTGAAAGTGTCGACTCAATATGCGGCAGCTGTGAAAAAGGCCAATTCCATGCTAGGGATCATTAGGAAGGGGACTAAAAATAAAACGGCTAATATTATAATGCCCTCATACAAATCTATGGTGCGGCCACACCTGGAGTACTGCATACAATTCTGGTCACCACATCTTAAAAAGGACATTGTAGAACTGGAGAAGGTGCAGAAGAGGGCAACCAAGATGATCAGAGGCCTGGAGCAGCTTCCTTATGAGGCAAGACTACAACACATGGGGCTATTTAGTTTAGAAAAAAGACGACTGCAGGGAGACATGATAGAGGTCTATAAAATCATGCATGGCATGGAGAAAGTGGAGAGAGAGAAATTCTTCTCCCTCTAACATGACACTAGAACCAGGGGTCATCCAATGAAATTGATTGCCAGGAAATCTAGGACCAGTAAATGGAAGTATTTTTTCACACAACGCATAATGTACTTGTGGAATTCTCTGCCACAAGATGTGGTGACAGCCAACATCTTGGATGGCTTTAAGAGGGGTTTGGATCACTTCATGGAGGAGAGATCTATAAATGGCTACTAGTCGGAGGGCTATAGGCCACCTCCAGCCTCAAGGCAGGATGCCTCTGAGTACCAGATGCAGGGGAGTAACAGCAGGAGGGAGGGCATGCCCCTTTCAACTCTTGCCTTTGGGCTCCGCGGTGGCATCTGGTGGGCCACTGTGCAAAACAGGATGCTGGACTAGATGGGCCTCCTTGGGCCTGATCCAGCGGGGCTGTTCTTATGTGAGAGAGAAATCTCTCCGTCCACCCTCTCTACTCCATGCATAATTATATACACCTCAATCATGTCTCTAAATCAAACGAATAAAAGTATCAGGTATAACTGGCCCTATTCCCCCCCAGCACAGTACCTCCAGTGACTGTTGCTGGAGCTGGTGTCTATCATGTTTCTTTTTAGATTGTGAGCCCTTTGGGGACAGGGAACCATCTTGTTTAACCATTTTGTCAAGTATGCTTTCCATCAGTTTACTCAACACAGAAGTTAAGCTAACTGGCCTGTAGTTTCCCAGATCCCGTTTTGAAAATGGGAGTTACATTGGCGACTTTCCAGTCCTCTGGAGCAGAGCCTGATTGCAGGGACAAGTTACATATTTTTGCGAGGATTCAGCCATTTCACATTTGAGTTCCTTCAGAACTCTTGAGTACATGCCATCTGGCTCCAGCAATTTGTTAATTTTTAGTTTTTCAAGACGGCTTAGAACATCCTCTCTTATCACCTCAAATTGGCCCAGTTCTTCAGCCTTCAAGCCTGAGGAGCTCAGTTCTGGACACGTACATGGTCAGTATCCTCCACCGTGAAGACAGATGCAAAGAATCCATTCAGCTTCTCTGCAATCTCCTTTTCCTCCTTAAAAATCTCTTTCACGTCCGCATCATCTAAGGGTCCAACCACCTCCCTGGCAGGTTTTCTACTTCTGATATATTAAAAGAAGTTTTTGTTATCCCCTGCTAACTGGGCAAAGAGGCACCTTTTACCGTGGTGAGCAGGGGGAGGGTAACTGGCCCTCTCCACCCCCAGCACAGTACCTCCAGTGACTGTTGCTGGTGTCTATCTTGTGTTCCTTTTTAGAATGTGAGCCCTCCGGGGACAGGGAGACATCTTATTTATTTATTATTTCTCTGTGTAAACCACCCTGAGCCATTTTTGGAAGGGCATTATAGAAATCGAATTAATAATAATAATTCCCCCTGACATGTCTAGCTATATGCTCCTCTTTTTGCATCCCTGATTGTCTCCTGCACTTCTTTTGCCAGTTAAATAAAATAAAATAATAATCCTTGCTGGTGAAGTGTGCTACTTTTCATCTTGGGACTGCATATAACACTTTCCTCTGTGCAAAAATTATAGCAATGTTACCCGGATTGTTTTGGGTAATCATTTGCTTTGCATTTTTCTTGGTATGTATGGTATAACATTTGTAAATTTTGTGTTCTTTTGATGTATTTTATGCTTTGTATGTAAACTGCAAATGATTGTTATGAGTGCTATGTAGCATGGTTGAGTTTGATAAAACTCATTCCTAATTGTTTGGGGTCAGTAATAAAGAAGGGGTGATAACGCAGAGGTTACGTGCAACAAGGCTGTAATGTATAATGCAAACCACCCCAAGCCTTTTTGGAAGGGTGGTACAAAAAAGGAAGGAAGGAAGGAAGGAAGGAAGGCTCTCTCCCATCTCTAGAGGGGGCCGATGCTGCCACACATCACCAGGGGAATTTGTCCCCTGAGATGTGCCAGTGGCCGGCATTTGTGGGCCCGGCTTGTACACTCTCTGGGGTGAGTGCTGGCAGGGGAGGCCCAGCCTGAGAGGGGCAGCTCCCCGGGCGCTCCGGAAAGAGGGAGGCTTGGCCGCCTGCCCTTCTGGAGCCCCACCCCACCCCCCCCCCCCCCGCAGGGCTCCAACTGGCCAGGCAACCCGACCCAGGCAGGCAGCTCCCGGCTCTCGCTCAGAAGCCATGGCAGGTCCCCTTGTCCAAGGGGCCAAGCAACCTCCACCCCCAGACTCCACTGCGACCTTCCAAGCAGCAGCTTCCCCCAGTGTGGGCCCCGCCGGAGCAGGGGGCTGTTGCTGAGCGGGGTCGATGATGCGGCAGGCCGGAGGGGGGAGCAGACTGGACCCTTCCCGGGGCCTGTGATGGGGACAGACCCCCCCCCCCCCGCCACCGCCACCACTGTGCCACTTGGAGCGCCTTCTGTGGGCAGAACCAGCAGCCCTGCTACCCTCCTGGCTCTGTGGCCGCCCAGCAGTGGAGCCCACCAGCAGCACCGGGACTCCAGCCAGGGCAGGCCTCTCTGGTGCTGCCCGTCGAGGCCCCAGCCCCAGCCCCACTCCAACCCTAAGCCTCCCCCCTTGGCCCAGGCCGCTCCCCGCCGGGGCGGCAGCCAGGAGCCAGCTCAGGAGCCGGCATCTGTCAGGAAAGGGGAGGACGGATGGCGGCAATTAGCCCCCCGGATGCCAACAGCAGCCTAATCTTTCACACTTAAGAAAATAGTTCCAACGATTTTCTTATTTTCAGGGGAACTCATTAAATACGAATTAGAAACCAGATAGGATAATAGATAGGAAAAGGAGTTCGGCCGCCAGGTGGTTGTGCCAAGACCCTCCGCAGGGCAGCGGCCCCCCCTTCGCCAGCGGCCCCTCCCTCAGGCCCAGCCCCCAGGCCCTGCTTCCCCTCCTGACGGCCCCAGCAGACAAGGGGGTCCTCTCGGAAAGACACCCTGGGCCCAACTCAAGCCAGGCCCTGACCCTGACCCTAACTGGCGGCTAATGCCCGCTGTGGAAGACCGGAAAGCAGAAGAGCCTCTGCGCATGGGCAGAGCACATTGCCTCCAGCACTGAAAGCCTGCCCTTCTGGGATGATTAGGACTCACTTCTGCTTTTCGGCAGAGATCTGAGCCCCAGCACACAAGGACGCGACCCAGTGGGCTTTGCTTTATTGCTGTGCATCACCCAGAGCCTTTTGGACAGGGAGGCATAAAAACGCAATAAACACATAAAGAAATAATAAAAGAAACGGGCCAAGCCACCCCACAGCTCCTGCCACTGCAGCCACAATCCTAAGGAACTGGGGGTGGGGGGTGAAGGCAGAGCAGCTCCTCCCTGCAAGGAAGGCTCTGGAAGGAGCTGGAGGCCCCCCCCCCGTCCCTTGCCCAGCAGCCCCCGGAGCCACGCTGCCCCCTCCCAGTTGCTCTGGCTTGGGAAGCCCCTCCCTGGGCAAACTACAGCTCCCTGCAGCTGCTGTGAAGCAAGACATCAATCAATAAAGGGGCGAAGGACTGTAAGGAGACCGAACCACAAGCACTTCATCTGTTGGCCGCCCCCCACCCCCACAGAAAGCTATCCCGCCCCCGCCCCCGCCCCCCCGAGTCAGGCCCTGGGCTGTGCCCAGCAGCTGCGCACACACGGGCAGGCAGCAAGGTCCTCCCGATCCTCCCCAGAGGGGCCTTCCGCCCAGCTGGTCAGGGAGGGCAGGGTGGGCTGGGCCTGGAAAGAGAGCTGGGTGGCTGCCTCTCAGGGCCATCCCTTGCCGCACACAAGCCCATCCGGAAAGCCAGATTGGGTGGCGGCTGCAGGGAGGGGCCAGGACTGGAGCCCCCCAGCCCCCCCCCCCCAGCAAGGCAACGCTCCTTGGGGAAGGAGAGATGGGAGAAGGGCGGGGCCGCAGCAGCAGCTTTGCTCCTGGTGGGTGGGGTGGAGGAATCCTCTCCGGAGACCAACACTCGCATGACATTGACCAGCAGGATCGCCCAGGACAGGCGGGGAAGTTGCCCCACACTCCCTCCTCCGTGTAGGAAATGTGTCTCCCACGAGAGGTGGCCACGGCCACTAGCCGAGGCTGCTGTAGGGGGAAGTGGCAGCAACTCAGGGAGGAGAGCAGGGAGCACCCCAACTGCAGCCCCGCTGAGCCCACCAGGAGGGGCCCTTCCCGTTCAAAGGCAGCAGACCCCTGCCCACTGGGGGCTTGGGGGAGGGCAAGGACAGGGAGGGCGGCTGCCTTCCCCATCCGGGGCGGGGGGGGGCCGCCCAGTGGCAGCAGCTGCCTGTTGGAAGCAGGACGCGGGGCCCAAAGGCCGGACCCCGCAGGGCTCCTCGGAAGCCCTCAGCACAGCCCTTCAGACCTGGCTGGGGCAGGCTCTGGCCCCCCTTGGGAAAGGAGGTCTTGGCCACCATGCGCTCAGCTGCTGGAGATCCTGCCTGCCAGAGGGACCTCGCAGGCGCCCTCAGCACTGGGGCATCTCCCCAAGACGGATGGGCACGTCCCTGGAGGCTCCTGGCTGTTCCTCAGGGGCAGAGCTCCCAAGTCCCAGGCAGGATTCGCACAGGGGTCTTGGCTGGGTGACGTGCCAGGAGGGAGCTCTTGGGGCCCAAGAGAAGACCTCTGCAGTTGCGGCCCACCGCTTCACACGCCGGCGGATGCTTCTCAGGCCCTCTGTGGGAGAGCTGAGGCCATCAGGACATAAGAGCAGCCCTGCTGGATCAGGCCCGAGAAGGCCCATCCAGCCCAGCCTCCTGTTCCCCACAGTGACCCACCAGATGCCGCCTCTGGGGAGCCCACAGGCAAGAGGGATGTGCCTGCCGCCTCTCCTGCTGCTGTAGCCCCCCTGCCACTGGGACTGAGAGGCAACGTGCCTCTGAGGCTGGAGGGGGCCCACAGCCACTAGACTAGTAGCCACTGATAGACCATGAATCTCTCCAAGTCTCTTCTACAGCCATCCAAGCGGGTGGCCACCACCACACCCCAGGGCCAAGCATTCCATAGGTTAATTATGTGCTGTGTGTGGAAAAGTCCTCCCTCTTGTCGGTCCTAAATTTCCCGACCTTCAGTTTCATGGGGTGTCCCCGGTTCTAGGGCTGTGAGAGGGGGAGAGACATTCCCCTCTGTCCACCCCCTCCACTCCATGCATCACGGTATACACCTCGATCACGTCTCTCCTTAATCGCCTCTTTTCCAGGGCAAAGCTCCACCCGCTGCTGCAGCCTCGCCTCCTAAGGAAGCTGCTCCCGGCGCCTGGTCCTCTTTCTTGGGTGCCCTCCTCTGCACCTTCTCCAGTTCTACGATGCGCTTCTTCAGCTACGGCGACCAAAGCCCTGGGATCCCAACTCTGGGGCCTGGAGAAAACCCCGAGTGCCGGGCGGCGCGGGCAGCACAGAGCAGCCGCCGGATCCCCCCGCCCGCCACCCCCCCCCCCACACACCAGCTCGCGCTCCTTCCTGTCAGCCTTCCTGCTCGCTCCTGATGCAAGAAACAGGCTTTTCGCGTCCTGCCTAGCAGAATCAAATTTTTATATCCTTTCACGGCCAATAAATCCAGCTGGGAGAGAAGAGGCAGAAGGGGCGTAAAAGCCCTCGTAAACGCTGCCGCCGGCGGCGGCGGCAGCAGCAGAGGGGCCCGCCTGTACACACACGCGCGCGCGCGCACGCACGCACGCAGGCGGCTCCCTCCCAGGGCAGATCCTGGGTAATGCAGGCGAGCGCTGATGTTTTCCTCCAGTATCATTTTCCCAGCTTGATCTCGGCTGTCGCAGTGTGATGGTTTCACCCCATTAGCCTTGCTTAAAAAAGTGCTCCCAGGCCTACGCCTGTTATTGCCCACATAAATCAGGTGGCTTTGAATACGGAGCACCTTTAAATAAACAGCTGATGGGAGTGAAGTTCCAGGATCATTATTAATAGCTTTTCATTTCGGTGTCCACTGCGCTGTGACATCCATTCCCAGCCGAAAGCCTCGCCTCCCAGCCCCCCGTGCCGCGGGTCCCCCGGGTCCTCCAGTCAGAATGAATGACGGCACCCTCCTGCTAATTGCACCGCCCGCTCCACCAACGGAATGCTAATATGAACCCGCCCGGGGAGCCGCCCCCAGCCCGGCCTGGCCTCCGCGCACACCTGGAGAGGGAGCCTCGCGCTAACGATGGGCCGGATCCAGCAGCAGGCCACGCACAGCACCCCACAAGCCAGAGCTGCGTGGGGGAAGCCGCTGCCTGCCGCTCTGCCCACCCAGTCCCCTCTGTGGAGGAGGAGGAGGAGGAGGAGGAGGACCCCCACCCCACCCCACCCCACCCCACCCCCCCATGGGTGCCGCTGTGCCTTGGGAGGCCCCCCCCCCGCCCCCGCCTGCCGGAGAGCAGAGAGAGAGGAGGAAGCGCTGCCTGGCAGAAGCCGGCGTCATCAAGGGCAGCCGCTTTACCTGACCGGATCCAATTTATTTTTCCAGCAAGCCTGAGGCAGAGAAGGAATCGATCCCACATCCCTCTCCGGTAATTAGCCAACTCCCCTGGGAACAGCCAGCAGCTGCCCCATAACCCAGAATAGCTGTTCGGCTGAGCAGAGGGGGGTGGGGGGGCAGAGGGATGGATCCCCACCCCAGCAGGACAGGGAGCCTGGAAGCCAAAGGGCCAGCTGGGAGGGGCAGGAGGGGAGCATTTCCAGGCCCAGGGGGCTCTTGGGCATTCCTCATGCCACACTTGGCAACCTCCCCCCCCCAAAAAAAACACACTAAAGCAGCTGGATCCCCCCACACACACACACACACAGGGCTTCCAGGAAATCTTGCTCTCCCCACCCATTTGCACGTCCTCTTCTCCAAGGCTGCTTTGAAGCCAGCAGAGGGGGGGGGTTCTGAGGGATTCCCCAGCCCTTCCCAGGGTCTGTTCATTGGGGTGGGGGGGGCGCTCCCCCTTGCCCTTCTGACCCCAATCAAAGCGGCCTGCCATGCCCCGCTGGAGGTGCTGGACGCCCACACTCCGGGGGGGGGGCACAGGGACAGGGCGGCTGGAAGAGCCACAGGCTGCCCACAGGAGCCTTCCTCCCATCAAGGGCGGGGGGACTACTCTGCCGGCCCTGCGCCAGAGGGGGGGCGCTTTGGGGCAGCAAGGCTGCTAAGCAGGGGAGGCACCCCTGGCCAACAGGCAGGGCTGAAGAGCGCCCCTCTGTGGAGGCCGGGGCAGGGCGCGCTCGGCACCAGGTGAGGCTCGAACGGGCCCCCGCCCCCCGCAGCCAGTCCCCGAGCCCAGAGCAGCGGCCGCAAACAAGCGTGCTCAGCTAGCCCCAAAGCCTCCCCTTCTGCGCTCCGCCCGCTGCTTCCTCCACAGCCCCCCAGCCCCAGACGCCACCCGCCCTGGCGTGGGCTCTCCCGCCACACGGCCCACCCCTCCGAAGGGCCTGGCGGGTGCCTTGAGGCTGGCCAGCCATCGCCAAGGCCACTGGGCAAAGGGCCCTCCCAGGCGGAGAGAGAGACGGCGGGGCCGCTGGACAGGGCACGTCCGCACAACAGAGCGCGCCAAGATGATGCCCGCCCGCCCGCCGTCAATTGTTGCTGGGAGGAGGGCGGCAGCAGGGCCTAGTGGGCCGGACCAGCGCCGGGGGGGACGGGACAAACCAGGCCTCCCCAAGGAGAGTGGGTGGCAGCCCACAAGAGCCGGCTGCCCCCGGGGCGGAGGAGAGCAGGCCGCCACCCCCTCCTGAAGGGACTCCGCCCGCCTCTGTCTGCCTCACACGCTTGCTGCCTGTCTGCAATTCTGTTCCGCAGGCCGTTGCTGCCCCAACATACTGGCAGCAGCGGCTGCCGCCTCCCCCTGCGTTGTCCCAGAGGCTCCTCCCCAGCTCTCGCCTCGCTTGGCCTTCTTCAGCCTCCTTGATGAGGGCAGCAGCATTCGAACTCTGCACTCACAAAGTGCCCAGGCTCCTCTGAACAGGGAGAGGTGCCAACAGAGCGCTTCAGCCCACCGCTGGGGGCAGAAGGGTTGGGAGGAGAGGGGAGGCCAAGGGCAGCCGTCCCATTTCCCCCCACCCCCAGATTGTGCATCTTCGGCAATCCCACACAGCACCTCACTAATCTGTGGAATTCTCTGCCACAAGATGTGGTGATGGCCACCAGCCTGGATGGCTTTAAGCAGATAAATTCAGAGAGAATGAGTCCTGTTGACTGTAAGCCACCTCCAGCCTCAGAGGCACCAAGCTTTTGGTGTTGGGTGACTTCAGTGTTCACTTTGGGGCTGGCTTGTCTGCAGACCCATAGCCAGCTGGTGGCATGGTGTGTACCTGCCACACCAAAACATTCTCTTTCTTCCCCAGCCTCACTGACTTTCGCTTAACATTTTATAACCTGCCTCCCCTGACTTCTGCAATCCCCCCCCCCCCCCCGCAAAAAAAATTGACGCTGGCTACAGGCCTACTTGTCTGGTGCAACTCAGGAATTCATAGCAGCCATGACAGCTATGAGTCTATACCAATTAGTCACAGGGCCAACACACACTGCAGGTAACACTCTTGATTTGGTCTTTTGCTCAGATCAAGGTGGTGTTCCATAGGTGGAGACTCCTAGAATGTCTCCATTGTCAGGGATGGGCCACCATCTGGTTAAAGCTGATTTTGCAGCCACAACCCACCTCTTCAGGGTGCAAGACCTATTAGGATGGTCCGCCCAAGAAGGCTATTGGATCCTGTAGGATTCAAAGACTTTTGGGGATACCATGGACAGCCAGGAAAACCAACAAATGGATCGTAGAACAGATCAATCCAGAATTTTCACTCAAGGCACAAATGACCAGGTTCAAATGATCACACTTCGGACACATGATGCGAAGACCCAGCTCCCTTGAGAAGTCCGTAATGCTGGGGAAAGTGGAAGGAAAGAGAAGAAGAGGCCGACCAGCAGCGAGGTGGATGGACTCGAAGACGACAGCAATGGATGCACCACTGAGAGACCTTCAAGGCCAAGTTGAAGACAGATCGTCCTGGAGAGAATCTATCTATGTGGTTGCTAAGAGTGGACACCGACTTGATATGAATCAATCAAGCATTGCAGTGCTTAAAACATTCAGAGAAGATATGTACATTTGAAACCTTGATCCTACTACCTTTACTCTAATAGCACGCTTGTTTTTCCCGCAACACTCTAGGGATGCGAAAGCTGGACTTTGAAGAAGCAAAATAGAAAAATCATTGACGCTTTTGAACTTTGGTGCTGGAGAAGACTCTTGAGGATACCATGGACAGCCAGGAAAACAAATAAATGGATCATAGAAGAAATCAATCCAGAATGTTCACAGATGACCAGCTCAAACTATCCTACTTTGGACACATTATGCGAAGATCCAGCTCCCTTGAGAAGTCTATAATGCTGGGGGAGGTTGAAGGAAAGAGAAGAAGAGGGCGAGCAGCACCAAGGTGGATGGACTCGATTGCGACAGCAGTGAATGCCCCACTGAGAGACCTTCAAGGCCAAGTTGAAGACCGATCGTCCTGGAGAGAATCTATTGATGTGGTCGCTAAGAGTCGACAACGACTGGATGGCACTTAATCAGTCATCAATCAAATCTTGGCCTGGGGACAGAGTGGGGATCCTATTGGTGTACCAAGCCCCCTGTTGCCCCATGGAGTCTCTAGCTGGTCGTGGAACTTGTGTTGGAGTCGCCCAGGCTTTGGGTGTTGGGTAACTTCAAGGTGCACTTCAGGTCTGGCTTGCTTGGTGCAGCTCAGGAGTTCATTGCGGTCATGACAACTATGGGTCTATCCCAATTGGTCACAGGGACAACACACACGGCGGGTAACACTCTTTTGGGTCTTTTACTCGGTGGTGTTCCATGGGGGGAGACTCCTAGAGTGTCTCCATTGCCATGGACGGGCCACCATCTGGTTAAAATTGGTTTCGTGGCCACAACCCACCTCTTCAGGAGTGCAGGACCTATTAGGATGGTCCGCCCAAGAAGGCTATTGGATCCTGTAGGATTCCAAGCGGCCTTGGAGGGTTTTAGGGTTGGTTCTGCCGGCGATTCTGTTGATGCCCTGGTGGAGACCTGGAATAGGGAGCTTACCAGGGCAGTAGACCCAATTGCCCCTAAGCCTCTTCTCTGTCCCGCTTCGAAACTGGCTCCATGGTATACTGAACAGCCACGGGAGCTGAAGCGGCAAGGGAGAAGACCAGAACGTAGGTGGAGGAAGACTCGACTTGAATCCGACAAGGCACAACACAAAGCCGATTCAAAGGCTTACTCTGTGGCATTACGTGCAGCGAAGAAGCAATTCTATTCTGCTCGTATTGCATCCGCAAGTTCGCGTCCAGCGGAATTGTTCGAGGGGATTAACTTAGGTTCCCTCCTCTCTGAACTTAGTTCTGAATTCTTCATCATCCCGCTGTGATGCTTTTAACGTTTTTGTGGGTAAAATCTCTCACATTCAAGCCGACTTGGACTCCACGGTTATGGCAGGGTCAATCGCAGAGGTGTCCAGTAACTCCTCTGGTGCAATTTGAACGGATCAGTTTCAATTTGTCACTCCTGAGCAGGTGGAGAAGCTGCCTGGAGCTGTTTGGCCTACCACTTGTCCTTTGGATCCATGCCCAACATGGCTTCTAACATCTAGCAGGGAGGCGGTTATAGATGGCCTAGCTGACATCATAAATGCCTTGCTGAGGGAGGGCAGGATGCCTCAAGCCTCCATGCCTGAAGGAGACAACTGTGAGACCTTGGCTTAAGAAGCCTGCCCTGGCGCCTTTGGGGAATGATAGGCTGGTCTACAACCTCCCTTGGGTGGGCAAGGTAATTGAGAGGGTGGAGGCTGATCAACTCCAGGCAGTTTTGGAAGATACTGATTATCTAGGTCCATTTCAGACTGGCTTTCTATTTATCAAATTTGTACCCTACCCCAAACTTTCATCTCTGGGTGGTTTACAGCAACATAAAACAGGTTAAAACACAGGCAATAAAAACCTTAAAACAATTTAAAACCAGAGTCAGACTAAAAAGCTTGGGTGATGAGGTTTAGAGCAGGCTATGGAGTAAAGACAACCTTGGTCGGCCTGGTGGATGCACAGAGGGAGTGTGATTCTATCGGTTCTTTTGGATCATACTGTCGACCATGGTATCCTTCTAGATCGGATTTGGGAATAGGTGGTACTGCTTTACAGTGGTTCCGTTCCTATCTCTCAGGTAGATTCCAGATGGTGTCGCTGGGAGATAGTGGGATAAGGGGACAGGTTCATGTGTGGATCAGTAACGGGTTGAAGGAGAGGAAACAGAAGGTAGGGATAAATTGACAGTTTTCACGATGGAGGGAAGTAAGAAGTGGGGTCCCCCAGGGATCTGAACTGGGACCAGTGCTTTTTAATTTATTCATAAATGATCTAGAAGTTGGGATAAGCAGCAAAGTGGCCAAATTTGCAGATAACACCAAACTATTCAGGGTGGAGAAATCCAAAACAGATTGTGAGAAGCTCCAAAAAGATCTTTCCAAACTGCAGGAGCAGACAACAAAATGGAAATTTGGTTCAATGCAAGCAAGTGTAAAGTGATGCACGTTGCAGGCAACCCCCCCCCCCCCAACTTCACATATACACTGATAGGTGCTGAGCTGTTCGTAACTGATCAGGAGAAAGATCTTGGGGTTGTGGTGGGCAGCTCGTTGGAAGTGTTGACTCAATGCATGACAGCGGTAAAAAAGGTAAATTCCATGCTAGGAATCATTAGGAAGGGGATTCAAAAGAAAAATAAGGTAAGGCTACAGAATCTGGGGCTTTTTGGTGACTATGGGGAGAAATGATCAAGGTGTAGAAATTTATGCATGGAGTGGAAAGAGTTGTCAGAGAGGAATGTTTGTCCCTCTCTAGACCCAGGGGTCATCCCATTAAACTGAAGGCCGGGAAATTTAAGACCGACAAAAGGAAGTACTTTTTCACACAGCATGTAATTAATCTATGGAATTCTCTGCCATGGGATGTGGTGATGGCCACTAGCTTGGATGGCTTAAAAAAGGCTTAGACAAATTCATGGAGGACAGGTCTATCCATGGCTACTAGTCTGGTGCAATGCTCCCTCCAAGGCATACGCACATGTGCGCATTCACAAGTTTTTTTATGTCTGCTCAGTAAATTTTAGATCCTGCTCAGGTTGAATCAGGAAGGCCCCACTCTGAATACAGGTGTGCACACACTGCCTTAATACTGCAGCCTAGAACAAAACTCATTCTGCACACAGATGAAACCATTTATTTTATTATTTATTTATTTGGTTTCTATACCACCCTTCCAAAATGGCACAGGGCGTTTTACAACAGGATAAAAACAATTAAAACCAGTTAATAATTAAAACCTGTACTATAAAAACAGAATAAAACCAATTAAACATGCAAACAGCTAAAAATCCTGGAAAAATAGGGAAACCATTTAAAACAATTTAAAACAATTTACAGTTGTTTAAAAACCCTGGAAGGCCAGGCCAAACAGATAGGTCATAAGGGCTCTCCTGAAAGACAGTAATGAACTCAATACGGATTTCTGCCGGAAGTGCATTCCATAGCCCAGGAGCAGCTACAGAGAAGGCCCGCCTCTGAGCTGCCACCAGGTGAACCGGTGGTAACTGGAGACGGACCTCCTCAGATGACCTTAACGTGCAGTGGAGATCGTGCAGAAGAAGGCGCTCTCTAAGATAACTCGGACCTAAGCCATTCAGGGCTTTAAAGGTAATAACCAGTACTTTGTATTTTGCCGGGAAGCATATTGGCAGCCAGTGTAACTGTTCCAGGACAGGCATAATATGATCTCTCCAGGTCGACCCAGAGACCAATCTGGCTGCCGCATTTTGAACTATATAGTTCAAAATGTTTCCGAACTACGTAGAAAGGCAGCCCCACGTAGAGCACATTGCAATAGTCAAGCCGGCAGGTCACCAGCTGGTGCACCACTGTTTTGAGGTCATCCTCTTCAAGGAATGGGCACAGCTGTCAAATCAGCTGAAGCTGATAGAAAGCACTCCCGGCCATGGCCTCCACCTGAGAAACCAGGGTGAGGCCTGGGTCCAGGAGTACTCCCAAGCTGCGCACCTGCTCCTTCTGGGGGAGTGTAACCCCATCTAGCACAGAAAGATCTAGCTCACCCCTCAGATTCTGAGCCCCCCCAATAAGCACCTCCATCTTGCTTGGATTCAGTTTCAATTTGTTATCCCTCATCCAGCCCATTACTGCCTGTAGGCAGGCATTTACAGAATGAGTGCCATTTCCTGAAGATGAAAAGGAGAAATAGATTTGACTGTCATGAGCATACTGATAACACCCAGCACCAAATCTCCTGATGACCTCACCCAGCGGTTTCATGTAAATGTTAAAAAGCACTGGTGACAGAATGGAGCTCTGAGGGACTCGATATGATAGCTCTCGTTTTAAAGAGGAACTGTCACCAAGCTCCACCATCTGGAATCTGCCTGAGAGAGGAGTGGAATCACTGCAAAGCAGTGCCCCCTATTCCCCAACTCCCCCAGGCGACCCAGAAGGATACCATGGTCAATGGTATCGAATGCCGCCGAGAGATCCAAGAGAATCAACAGAGTCACACTCCCTCTGCTGATTCCCTGGTAGAAGTCATCCATCAGGCCAACCAAGGCTGTCTCAACCCCACAGCCAGCTCTAAAGCCAGTTTGAAATGGATCTAGATAATTAGTTTCCTCCAAAACTGCCTGGAGCTGGTCAGCCACCACCTCTCAATCACCTTGCCCAACCAAGGGAGATTGTAAGATTGGCCTGTAACTATCCATTTCTGGGGTCCAGGGAAGGCTTCTTTAAGAGTGGTCTAACGATTGCCTCCTTCAGACAAGGAGGCACCCTACCATCCCTCAGCAATGCATTTATGATATTAACTAGGCCACCTCCAACAATCTCCCTGCTAGATAGAAGCTGCCATGTCAGGCAAGGATCCAGAGAACAGGTGGTAGGCCACACCGCCCCAAGCAGCTTGTGCACATCCTCAGGAGTCACAGATCTAATACTGCAAGAGGGATCGCTTGACACCTCCTCCATAGACCTTGCAGAAATAGTGGAGTCCAAGTTGGCCCGAATACAGGATATCTTGTTTGCAAAGAACCCATGAAAAGCATCACTGCAGAATGACCCCGGGGACTGATTTGAAATAGAAGGAGCAGAGACTAAACTCCTCACAACCTGGAATAGCTCTGCCGAGTGTAAACCTGCAGCTGCAATGCACACAGACCAAAATCTCTTTTTCGCTGCACACACCGCCATCACATAAGTCTTCAGATGGGTCACATGCTGCATCCTGTCAGAGTCAAACCGAGTCCTCCTCCACTTGGGCTCTAGTCACCTACCCAACCGCTTCAGCCCCCGCAACTCCTCAGTATACCAAGGGGCCATTTTTGAAGCAGGTCAGAAAGGACACTGAGAAAATAAGAACAGCCCTGCTGGATCGGGCCCAAGGCCCATCTAGTCCAGCATCCTGTTTCACACAGGTGCCCACCAGATGCCTCTGAGAAGCCTACAGCAGGAGTTGAGGAGCAATCTTCTCTACTGCCCTGATGAGTTCCCTGTTCCAGGTTCCCACCAGGGCATCGACAGAATCACTGGTGACACCAGCATCAAAATCCTCCAAGGCCTTTTGAAATCCTACTGGGTCCAGCAGCCTTTTTGGACGGACCATCCTAATAGGTCCACCATCCCTTCAGGGGTGGATTGAGGCTGTGAGACCAACCTTAACCAGGTAGTGGTCCATCCATGACAACGGGGAAAACACCGGATCCCCCCACCCATGGAACACCCTCCTGATCCGAATAAAAGACCAAATCGAGTGAGTGGCCGGCAACATGAGTTAGTTCAGAAACTAATTGGGATAGGCCCATAGTTGTCATGGCCGCTATGAAATCCTGAGCTGCACCAGACAAGCCAGGCCCAAAGTGGATATTGAAGTCCCCCAGCACGAAAAGTCTAGGATACCCCAACACCAACACCACAGAGGGGAAAAATTAGAGAGAGCCCTGGACTGGTGGCTACAGGCCAGCCTCAGAGGCACGATGCCTCCGAGTCCCAGTGGCAGGGGAGCCACGGCAGCAGAAGAGAGGGCCTGCCCCCCTCTCAGCTCTTGCCCTCTGTGGGCTCCCCAGAGGCATCTGGTGGGCCACTGTGGGAAACAGGAGGACGGACTAGAGGGGCCTCCTTGGCCCTGATCCCGCAGCAGGGCTGTCCTTACGTTCTTATAGTTGCTGTCTGAAACAAGAGCTATTGTATGGCGTCCCTCAAGCTTCCATCCTATCTCTGATGCTTTTTAACATCTACATGAAACCCATGGGGTGAGATCATCAGGAGATTTTGGGCAGGGTAGTATCAATATGCCGATGACACCCAAGTCTATTTCTCCATGACATCATCATCATCATCATCATCAGGAAATGGGACATCCCCCAAGATGCCTGCCTACGAGCCGTAATGAACAGGGTGAGGAATACTAAATTGAAACTGAATCCAAACAAGATGGAGGTACTCGTGGTACGGAGTCATACTTTGAGGGACATAATAGACCTTCCTGTTCTGGATGCGGCTGCACTCCCCCTCCCCAAAGCAACAGGTAAGTAGCTTGGGAGTGCTTCTGGACCCAGGTCTCACTCTGGTATCTCAGGCCAGGAGCGCTTTCAACTTTGGTTGATTCGACAGCTGCATCTGTTCCTTGAAGATAATGATCTCAGAACTGTGGTGCACTCTCTGGTAACCTCTAGGCTTGACTACTGCAATACTCTCTATGTGGGGCTGCCTTTGTATGTGGTTCAGAAACTTCAGTTGCTCCAAAATGCAGCAGCTAGATTGGTCTCTGGAGTTTTTTTTAGAGAGACCACATAATGCCTGTTTTAGAACAATTCCATTGGCTGCCAATACAAAGTGCTGGTAATTACTTTTAAAGCCCGAAACGGCTTAGGACCAGGTTACCAGGGAAAGCGCCATCTTCTGCACAATGCCTACAGCACGTTAAGGTCATTGAGAGGAGAGCTGGTCTTGTGGTAGCAAGCAGGACTTGTCCCCTTAGCTAAGCAGGGTCTGCCCTGGTGGCATCTGAATGGGAGACTTGATGTGTGAGCACTGCAAGAGATTCCCCTCAGGGGATGGAGCCGCTCTGGGAAGAGCAGAAGGTCCCAAGTTCCCTCCCTGGCAGCAGCATCTCCAAGAGAGGGCTGAGAGAGACTCCTGCCTGCCACCTTGGAGAAGCCGCTGCCAGTCTGTGAAGGCAATACTGAGCTAGATAGACCAAGGGTCTGACTCCGTCTAGGGCAGCTTCCTATGTTTCCCTATGAGAGCGGTCCGCCTCCAGAGGCCACCAACCCGTCAGCTGGCAACTCAGGCTCAGTGGGCCTTCTCTGTCGTCGCTCCTGGGCTGGGGTACAGATATCTGTAGCTTAACATCTTTTTCAGCCTTTAAAAGAGCTCTTAAGAGACATTTTTCTAACCTGGCTTTTAGTAATCTTTGTACATTTTAAATGGTTTTAACTCATTGTTTTAATAGTTGGTTTTATTGTGTTTTTATTTTATTTTATGGTTGTAAACCACCTAGAGCCTTCAAAGTTGGGCAGTATATAAATAACATACAAAAATAATACAACAAATAAAGACAAGATGCCTCTGAATACCAGGTGCAGGGGAGCGGGCAGGGCCCCCCCCCCTTGCCCTCTGTGGGCTGCTCCCCAGCAGCATCTGGTGGGCCACTGTGAGTAGCAGGAGCCGGGGCTGGGGGGGCCGCCGGGGGGGGCCTGATCCAGCAGGGCTGCTGTTCTGCTCTGCCATGGGATGGGGTGTGGGGGGGGGACAGGAGCCAGCAGGCGGCCCCCAGCTCCGCTCAAGGCCACAAGGCTCCTTCCCAAAATTAAGCTGCCGTTGGGCTCACTGAGCGCACCAGCGCAGCACGGGTGGGGTTAGTGGGAGTTGGGAGATCCCATCAGGGCAGAAGCATTTGCTCTGCGTGCAGAAGGTCCCCAGGGAGGGCTGGGAAATGCCCCCCTTCTTCCTCTGGGAACCATGCAGCCAGCCGCCATCACTGGCCACAAGCTGTTAGCCCTAAGAGGTGGCATCAGACCCCCTTGGGAGAGTCTCCCACCTGGAGCCAAGCCTGCCTGCCCCACTGACCGCAGCTCAACTGCCCAGCCCAGGTAGTCGTGGGATCCTCTTCCCCCCTCCTCTGCGAAGCTGAACCCCCTTCCCCCCCCCCGGGCTGGGTTCCTGGGAAAGGGGAGAGCCAAGGCCACCGCCACACCCCCGCCTCCACACGGCCTGGACACGGCCACAACAGCGTGACCACCAGTCATCACTGGCGGCCCAGAGGCGTGGTGTGGCATTTCTCCAGGGAAGCATCCTGGCTTCAGTGCTGATCTTGGCAGAAGACTCGGGCCCTGGGACACAAAGCCAGGCGGGACAAGGTTCGAATTCAACCCACACACGATCACTCTGGAACGGGCTCCGTCCAAATCAAAGAAGTGAAGGGAAAAGGCGCCCTGGAATGCCAAAGCAAAAAGTGTAGCCAATGCACTTGGGATCCGGGGCGTTTTAGCAGCGCCCACCCTGAGCAGCCGTCCCCTTTGGAGGGCCACAGGGAGGCAAGTGTCTGAGGAGGGGAGAGAGGGAAGGAGGGGCACACCTGCAGACTCCCCAAGGAGAGGGCGGCCGGCCCCAGACAGCCCTTTCCCCCTCAGCACCCAAGGAGAACACCAGAACAGCCCTGCTGCTGGATCCGGCCCAAGGAGGCCTGTCGCGTCCAGCATCCCGTTCCCCAGCGTGGCCCTCCAGAGGCCTCTGAGAAGCCCCCAGGCCAGAGCTGAGGGGGCAGGCCCTCTCTCCACACCCTGCCCATCACACACCGGCCCTCGGGGTCAGGAAGGGGCTTCCTGGAGGCAGCCTTTTGCTTCACGACGACCCCCACATGCTGCCCAGCCCCCCCCGTCCCGAGGCCACCCCGTGAGAGCCTCAGACCCTCTTAAAGACGCCCCCAGTCGGGCTCTGCAGGCGACCTCCCCGCGGGATTCCAGCCGGCCATCTCCCATGCTGTGGACTATTTATGCTGCCCAAAGAAGTCTCTCCGACTTTCCGCCAATGTCCCCAAGCGGCTTACAATACAGACAGTACAATTAAATCCCTAGAATGCAGCCTAAAACTCAGTTCAAATTGCTGGACCAAAAGGGGAAACACCAGAGGCGAAAGCCACTCTTCAGGCGGCAGGGGTGCAAGAGGCCAGGTGCCTCTGTCAGCCAGGGAGGGGCCGGCCAGCTTCCCCAGCAGACCAAGCCCTGCAAGGAGGAGGCCGTCCGATCCCACATGGCGGCACACGCCACGCAGCGGCAACCCCCTCCTCCTAGGCCAGGCAGATTTCACGGGGGGGGGGAGGAGGCGGCAGCGGCGGCCCTTCAGGGACCCTGGTCCCAGACCAGAGCAGGGCTTTAAAGGCAGACACCAGCACCTTGAGTTGCACCTGCAGGCCAACTGGCCACCAGGCAACTTGCCGAAGACCCGCAGAATAGGGTCCAGGCATCTGGATCCACTCAAGACCCTCACCGCTGCATTCCGGACCAGCGGACGTTTCAAAAGGGTCTTCAAGGGCAGCCCCACATCAAGTGTGTGACAATCATCCGGGGCTTGCCAAACCCAGGGAGCCATGGCAGCTCAACTAGGACGTTCCGAGAGAGAGAGAGGGGCATTTCACACCATCCCAATCTGTCCCAGGCAGCCACGCAGAGGGGACCAAGAGAAGCCAGTTGCCCGCCCCCTGCAGAATAGCTGTCGCCAAGTCCCATCCTTTTGCCCTGAGCCTGTTGTCTGGCTCCTAGATCCACCGAAAATTCGCCCAGGCCTGCAGCAGCCCAGTCCAGAGGTAACAAAGGCTTGGACCGCCATCGCCAGATCTGACTGGGAACAAAACTGCCCCAACTGGGGCACCAGCTGAAGCTGGGCAAAAGCCCCCGAGCCAAGGCTGGGCATCCAGACGCGGCACTGTGCCCAGGGGAAGTGCCCAGGGGCACCCTGGCTCCTCCAAGGAGAGCACAGCCCCCGTGAAAGGCAGCCGGCCAGCCATGCCCAAGCCAGCTGCTCTCCTGCCCAGCCAGGGAGGCGGTTCACCCACATCCGCCACCCGGGGGTCCGTGGCCTCGTCAGCTAGGGAGGGCACAGCTCGACCAAGCTGGGGGTCATCCACAGACTGGCGACGCCCAGCCCCCAGCCCCAGGGGCCTCCTCCCACTCTTCCATGCAGGTGTGGAAACGCGCACGGGAGGCCCCATGGAGCCCTGCAGGACGCCACAGGCCAACCGCCAACGCACTGAGCAGGAGTCCCCCAGCACAGCTGCTGGATCTGACCCTGCAGGAAGGCACGGAGCCCCTCCCAGCCCCCCTCTCCACACGGCACGCCAGAAGAGGATCCCTCATGGCCAATGGTGCTGTCAGCGGCTGCTTTCTCAGTCCAGGGTCCAGCAGAACCAGCAAGCCTGCCCCGCCCAGGTCCATTTCCTGGCACAAGCCACCTACGAGAGAGACCAAGGCCATTTCGGTCCCCAACTGGGCTGGACGCCAGACGAAAAGGGGCCAAAATAATCAGCTGCATCCAGCAATCGCTAGAGCTAAACGGCCACGACTTGCCACTGGAGAGCAGCCAGCAGCTGCTGCAAGATCCAAGGCCTGTCTGGGGCGAGGGCTGCTTTGAGGTCCAAGGGAATCACACACACACACACACACGTGTATTCAGCACTCCCCAGCCCAACCAGCCAGGCTAAGCAAGGACACAGTGTGCACACAGATGCCCTCTCGGACATCTGTGAACAAGGAACACCTCAGAACAAGGATCTTGCCCATGTTCTCAGTCTGAACAAGCTGAAAAGAATCCAGGATTACAGAGCAGACTCAGTATTGCCTTTGGCACCAGTAACGTGGAATCCAAATTGTGGCAGATGCAAACGATTCCTGTGCTTCGCAAATTGGTCACAGAGGTGTCCTCCAATTGATTGCAGGGGCAAAGGTGTAACAAGCACCACACTGCCCCAGAAAGCATAACGGGACAGCTCTCTGCGGAGACGGTGGAGACAGAGAAGGGCTCTCTCTTCACCGTCATCACAGCCACAGAGACCCCACTCCGGGGCTCCAGCCAGGCCTCCACGGTTGCTTCATAGATGTCTCGGATGACCCTGACCCTTTGGGCTCTACAATTGAGAAGGGAATGAGGATCCTCGCGAAGAAGGCCCTGGCCATCAGCAGCAGTGGCAGCAGCCCTGTTGGCCAGGAAGCCCCCGCTCCACCCCCCGAGCAAGCAGGGATCAGGCAGGCTCCATGAGCCTCTGGAGACAGGCCATCTTAGTGGGACACCCGCCCTTGACAAGGTGAGGGGACACGAGAAACCCAAAGAAGGGGTGTGAATCTCTTCTGCTACCAGATCAGCAGCTTCCCTCCCCCCCCCCCGCCTGCACTCAGGATGGCCTGCCCCACGAGAGGGCAGCAATACAAACGGGGACAAGCCCACAGTGGCCACAAGTTCTCGAGGGGGAGCTCCAGGGTGAACACTGATGTCCTCAGGACGAAAAAGCTGGAGACTCCAACGCCAAGCCCAAGAAAAGATCATAAGAACAGCCCTGCTGGATCAAGAGCGGCTTCTCGAGTCCAGCCTCCTGTTTCTCACTGTGGCCCACTAGATGCCTCTGGAAAGCCCACAAGCAAGGGGCGAGGACATGCCGTGGCCCTCCTGCTGCTGCTGCTGCTGCTGCTGCTGCTGCTGCTGCTGCTGCTCCCCTGAGAATGGTATTGAGAGGCGTCTTGCCTCTGAGGCTGGAGGAGGCCTGATGCCTTCAGACTAGTAGCCATGGATAGACCTGTCCCTCCGTTAATTTAGATAAGCTCTTCCAAAAGCCATCCATACAGAACTGTATGCAGTACTCCAAATGTGGCCGCACCACAGATTTGTATAAGGGCATTTTATAATATCAGCAGTTTTATTTTCAGTCGCCTTCCTAATGATCCCTAGCATAGACAAGTTACATACATTTTCCAAGGAGGTTGATAATTTCACATTTGAGTTCTTTAAGGACTTTCAGTGAATGCCATCTGGCCCTGGCAATGTTAATTTTTAATTTTTCCAGATCGTTTAGAACATCATCTCTCATCACCCCCATCTGACTCAGTTCTTTAGCCTCTGTCCCTGAGAAGCTTGGTTCGGGCGTGGGTATATGCTCAGTATCCTCTGCCGTGAAGACCGATGCAAAGTACTCATTCAGCTTCTCTGCAACCTCCATATCCTCTGAGCAATCCCTTTCACTCTCTCATCATCTAACGAACTAACTGCCGCCCTGGCAAGTTCACCCTAACCAGCCCAGGTGGGGTGGGCAGGACATCAACTGAATCCCATCTTCTCGTCCCTGTCACTCAACTCCAGACGACTGCTGGAGAGGACCCTGAGATAAGGAAACAGATGCACAGTGGATGATAGCAACCCCGTCCCCATACCTCGAAGCAGGGCTGCTGCCAAGAACATTGCTGAGAGCAGGAAACCCCACCCAGCTCATCCCAAAGGGCCTTGGCAACGCCCAACACCTCAGCACCTTCCTCCAGCCCAAGTCCCCGATGAGTCACTGACCCAGCACGGAGCCACAGTGCAGCACCCTCCAGGTGCCTGCAGGTGCTTTCCAGCAGTTCTCCCCGTTCCCTCAGGCTGGGGAAAGGGCTGGACTGAGGACTGGCCTTCCTGGCCCCAAACCCACTTCTGGAGGGGGTGGCTTGCAGCAGAGTGCCTCATGGCTGCCCCTTCATCAGCCCCAGGGGGCTTTTTCTGAAGCGGGGGGGGGCGCAGGGCTTCCGCCCCAGGCGCCCGTATGCCACGGCCAAGTAGGACTGCCAGCGAAACAGACACAGAGAGAGAGAGAGAGAGAGAGAAGCCACCCTCCAGCTGACTGCCCGTCAGGCAGGCGGCAGGGACCTCCCTCCAGCAGAGAGATCCAGGCCACACCGCCAAAGGCTTCCTCTTCAGGAAGGCAGACTGTGGCCTGGGGAGCCTGGACGGAGCTGCCCTCGCTGGCACACTGGCCCCTACTGCCGCCCAGGGCGGAATTGAGAGAGTGGCTGCCCCCCCCCGCTCCACAGAGGGGACCCCCAGCCCCAGCAGGAGGGCTTCTGTGCAGCAGGGCTGCTGGGGGGGGGATGCAAAGCACTGAGCCGGCCACTTACTGGAAAGCAGCAGCTGCTGCAGCCTCCCCCCCCCCCCCGGCCTCGGGTCGCCAGAGCACGTCGCTGGCCTTGGAGCGGCCCCAGCTGGGCCAGCTTAGCCTGCTGACGGAGTCACTTTTCACCACCGGCTGCAAAAGTCTCCTCCGCTGCCATCCAGCACTAATTACCCAGCGCACAGCAGCGGGCGGGACCTGGAGCCGGCTCATCAGCTCCGGGCGGGGCCAAGGAACCTGTTGGCAGCTCGTTAGCAGGCAGCCGGCCTCCAGGCAGAGGGAGGGCAGCACGGAAGCCAAGGCTCTGTGGGGCAGCCCGGCTGGCCCACCCCCACGGCAGCAGCGGGCCCTCAGTGGGGCCCTGGCCACCCCAGCCAGCGCGCCAGAGGCACATGCCGCTGCCCCGTGGGTCGCCTGGGCTCACCCGAGCAAGCAGGGCCTCTCCCGGCCGGCCGGCCAGCCCAGGCCGCGGCTGCAGCCAGGGAGGGCCCCGGAAGCCAGGAGAGGCAGCCAGGGAAGGGGGCAAGGAGCCGGGCTCCCCATCCCAGCCCTGCCCCAAGGAGGGGGCCACAGGACGCCTTCCTCTGCTCAACAGCCGCACTCCACCCGGGCCGCGGCTACTCCCGCCCCCACCCTCCGCCCCCGGCTGCATCCTTCGGGCTGCCCCCTCAGAAGCACAGGCTCTGCACAGCCAGGAGACCCGCAGAAGGGCAGGCACCCAGCCCATGACCAGCACTGGGACCCCCCCCCCCGCTAGACCCACAGGGCAGGGATGCAGGCCCCTCCCCAGCTCCAGGCACAGAGCCCCACAGCCAGGAGCGCACTCCACGCACCACCCGCGCACAGAGGCCCCCAGCCCTCTGCAGATCCCACCCCCCCCGCATCCGTCAGGCTCACACCTAGCTGGGGGAGGAAAGGGACTTTGGGGGAGAAGCGGAGGGCCAAACCCCACCCCCTTACACTGCTCTACCCAACTGCGCCCCCCCCACACACACACAAGAAGAAGAGCCACAAGCCTGCCAGCCCCCAGCCCTTGCAGCTGAGGCCTCAGAAAGGCTGCCCGGAGGCATGGAGGGGGCCGCGCTGGGTGGGGCCCTGCAGACGCCCCAGGCACACGGGCAGAGTCCCCACAGGTGGAGCCGCTGCGCCTGCCCATCCAAAGCCAGCCGCCCCCTGCAGCCAGACTGACCGACTCCCGCCTCACCCTCAGCTCCCAGTTTTGATGCATTGGTGCCTAGAAAACGCCATTTTAGGTCCTGCATGATTTGAGAAAATAATCCAGAGTGCAATAAATGTCCTTGGCGGATCCTCTGTTGCTGCTTCTGCAGGCATCTCTCTCCCTGCTGCACGCGTCGCCTGGGTGTGTGCATACGTACACACACACACGCGCCCCCCAACAAGGCAATCCTGGCTACTATGATCTTTCCACCCCACTCTTCTTCCTCCAGGGAGCTCACGGGGGCCTGGGCGGAGGTTCACAGGCACCCGAACCCTGACCAGCCATGGGCCAGCCTCGGGGCCACTGTCGCCCCAGCCCCAAATGCCTGTGGCCCACCACCGCCCCCCTCCCCAGAGAAGCCCCTCCTGCTTCCAGCCTGCTGGAGCGGCCCTCGAGGGCTCTGCAGCCACCTCCAGCTGGAGGCAGCCCAGCTCCGCCCTGCCCAGGTCTCCCTCGCCTGGCCCCTTTCTCCTCTTGAGATGGGCAGCCCGGCAGCGGCAAGACCTGTGCCCGCTTCGGAGGGCAGGGGTCCCGCTTGCCCACAGCTGGCCTGCCACTCGGGACCCCCAACGGGCCACGCAGCAGGGGCTCCCGGGAGCCACCAGGCCCAGCGGCCACTTCCCAGGCAAGGCGCTGCGCTGCCCCAGGATGCGCCTCGCAAGGCAGGCGGCCGGTTAGCGTGGGTGACTCCCTCAAGGGGGGGGCTTGGGCAAAGGGGCAGCCCCCAGAGCAGCCCCAGGCGAGGAGGGAGCCTTCTGCAGCGCCCCCCGCCCCCGCCGGGTCCTGGGCTGCAGGCAGGGGCACCCACACTCCTCCCGCCCGCAGCAGCCACGGAGGTCGCTCAGGGTGAGATGGGGGGGGGCGGAGATGGATCTCACTCGGTTCCTCGCTCTCCAGGATGGCGTCCCCACCATATGATTAACAGCCTGACACCCCCCATGCGTGGCGCAGGCGTGGCTGACTCCGTTCAGGGGCCCGTTTCCGAGCAGGCCAGGGAGTGCCGGCGAGCAGTGTGGGCTAGCTTGGCGGTGCAGCTCCCTCCGAGTCAGGGACGAGGACAGCGGAGGGTGCGCAAGCCGGGTCCCCATCCCAGCACTCTGGCTCCTCACTGCGCCCCCAGCCTGCTGCCCACGGCCCAGAAGCAGGTTCTCCTCCGCCCGGCCAGCCTGACAAGCTGGCTGCTCTGAGCTCCGGGGGGGGCGGGGGGGCCCCTGGGCGCTCGGAGAGCATTTCTGGCCGCGCCTTCCCCCCCAAGGCCGGGCTGAAAGAGCCACCGCCTCCAGGCGCCAGGGCCTCCCTTCCGAGCAGCCTTGCTAACCAAAGCCCTCCGGCGGCCACAAGGTGGGCCAGAGCACTCTGCCCTGAGCACCCCCCACCCCCGCCAGGCCCTGCAGAGTCCATCCACGGGGGGGGGGGGTTGGAAGGCGACCCCTGCCAGCGACCTGCGCCAGCCCCCACCCCACCCCACCCCACCGTGTCTCCAGGATCCTTCCTGGAGGGAGCCTCTGCAAAGCTCCTGCCCAGCTGCCCTCAGGAAGGCGGATGCGGCTCTGGAGAGCGGCAGCCTCTTCCCTCCTGGGGGAAAGGAGCGCCTGGCAGCTTCCGTCCCATTTCTCTTGCTCCAGGCCGCCTCTTTGGGCTGCCTCTTTGGGCAGCACAAGGAGCTCCTCTCCTCAACCCACACAACCCACAGCGGCCCGAGGCAGAAGGGCGGCCCCCTGGTGGGCTGGGGAGGGATCCGGGCCTCCTGGGGGGCCACAGACAGAGGCTCCCACTGCAGGCTCTGACCCCCCCTGCCCCGCCCCGCCCCGGTCTCCCTTTGGACGACTGTGGCATTTGGGGCAGTGTTTCCCCTAACAGGGATTCCCAGACGTTGTCGACTACAACTCCCAGCATGCCCAGCTGCAATAGCCTTTGCTTGAGGATTCTGGGAGCGGTAGTCAACCACATCTGGGGATCCCTGTGAGAGGGAAGACGGCTTTGGGGACCTTTCCCGGGGGAGAGCTGCTCCCGGCATGCCGGCCCATCCAGGATTGGTCCTAATCAGCTGGGAACCACCCAAGACAGGGCCTGACCCCTCCAGCCAGGCTGGGAAGGCCGCCTTGGTGCCCGGCGGGCCCAGCACCACCTGGGAGGCTTTCCTGGCCCAGCAGAGCCCGCCTTGTACACTTTGTCAAGGGGGCCTCTTTCTGCTCAAGAGCTCCCCAGCGGAGCCCCAGGGAGCCTCGCGCCAAGCCCGCCACAAGCTGCCAGCCAGTGCCGGAGGTCGATGCTGCCCCATCCAAGGGGCCCTGGGAGGAGGGGCCACCTCCTCGCCCACCCGGCACCACCCAGCAAGCACCACTGCTGCCTGGCTGCCTCTGGGCAGGCTACTAGCCACATGAGCTGGGCCTCTTGGCCTCACGCCAGAGAACCTCTGGTCGGCAGGGGGGCTTCCCTGGCACGGTCACAGCCAGCCTGGGCCACTCAGGTGCAGCGAGACTACCTTTTCAGGAGAAAGGTGGCCCGTAACTGCAGACCACGCTCACAGAAGAGCTGGGTTCCTCCCTGAATCCTGACGCCTTCTTCCCCAAATCCAACCTCCGTGGCCGTCGGAAGCTGCTGGGAAGCCCATATGTAGGGCACGAAGGCAATGGTTCTCCCCAGTGCCTGACATTCTGAGATAGACTGCCTCTGCACACAGAGGCTCCACTTAGCAGCTTCCTGCTCCTCTGCCAGCCACAGCTTTCACTACCAACCACAGACCATCACAACAAATCCAGAGTGGGGTGTGAGGAGTGTCAGCAACGCTGGACCTGCCCACAGGGCGACCCTAACCCTAACCCTAACCCTAACCGGCAGTGGGCACACCCCGGCCCCACCAAGGGATCCCTGCCGCCTCCGGCAAGCAGGACCCCACCCACCAGCAGAAGACCAGCAGCTCAGCTTCCCCCTTGCACACACGCTGGGCGGTCCAGGGGAGCCAGGCCCGCCAAGCAGGCCCCCTGCCACCCCCCCACCCCGAAGCGGCGGGGACACCAGCCGCCCAGTGGCACTGGGGAGGGGGACCTTCCTGGCACCAGACCCCAGGGGCTCTGCTTGGATCCCGAGAAGACGAGCGCCCCCAGAGCAGCCCTCAGGTAAGAACCCCACCCCGGGAGCTCCCCAGCTGCCACCAGCAGGATCCAAAGGAAAGGGAGAACGCCCGGGGGGGGCAGCGCCAGGCAGGCCCCCCACTCACTCACCCATCCAGAAGCAACAGAGGGCAGCCGAGGGGGCTGGGGTGCCACAGAGCCCCTCCCTCCCCCCCGTCGATCTGCACCCAAGTGGGCAGCACGGCCAGGGCCTTCCACTCACTGCCTGCCTGCCCGTCAGCACAGAAGCAAAGGCCCACACACCACCACCACCACCACCACCACCAGCAGCAGGAACCCTCAGCCCCCCAGAACAGCCAGGTGGCTGGAGACAGAGGCAGGGGCGGGAGGGGAGCAGCCGAGGAGGAGATCCGCCCTCCTTCCCCACCTCATTCCACCCACCAGTCCCAGCAAATGCCTGGAAGGAAGAGGTCAGAAAAGCACACACACACACACACACACCCCGCAGCGCACCACAAAAACACAGGTCTTGCTCCACAGCCCTATTCCACCGCCAGAGCCAGAGCGGCGTCCCCGCGGCCCAGAGACGGAGCCCCCGAGGAGCAGCCCCCAGCAGGAACTCACCAGAAGCCCCAAGTCAACAACAACTCGCAAAGCGGAGCAGAGCGGCCCGCAGGTGCTGGGACCCCGACCCTAAGCCTGGAGGAGCTGGGGGCAGAGTCCCCCCAGGCCATCCCGGGAGGAGGGCTGCTGCTGCTGCTGCTGCTGCTGCTGCTGCTGCTGCTGCCCGGCTCCCCAGCTGCAGAAGCCCCGCCAGAAGTCTGGCGCCGGGTTCCAGCAAGGGGAGGCTCCCGGGGGCCTCTTGCCACCCGCGGTGCTGCTTGGTGAAGAACAGCCCGCTGGGCACAAGGTGGTCCTCGCACGCCCCCCCTCCCCGGACCCCAGAGGCACCTGCAGGGCCGCAAGCGTGTGCCAGGAGCGGGCACGTGTTTGGGCCTCAGTGGCCCCTCAGGAAGCCCACGGGGCTGACATCCCAGAGAGCCTTCCTGGCAGAAAGGAACGGGACCTTGGCCCAACTCCCCTGGAACGTGGCCAGGAGCGGAGAGCCAGAGGCCAAGCTGGCAGCACCAGCCACGGGGCAAGCAGGGCCGCAGCCTGCGCCAGGAAGCCAGCAGCACAGGAGGACTGCCCCCCCTCACTGGGCCTCATCGGGAGGCTCGCCCCTCCCCTGCACCCCCTCAGGACCATCCGGCACTGACTTGCAGCATGAGGGACACAGGCAGCTGCCATAGACTGGGTCGAGCTTGCTCAGCAGTGTCTACTCAGACTGGCAGCAGCTTCTCCCAGGGGCAGGCAGGACTCTCTCTCCCAGCCCTATCTTGGGGATGCTGCCGCCAGCGAGGGAGCCCAGAACCTTCCGGGGAAGATCTCCCACTGCTCACACACGGAGCCTCCCATTCAAATGCAAACCAGGGCAGGCCCTGCTCGCAACGGGAATATCCCTGCTTGCCACCACAAGCCCAGCTCTCCTCCCTTGGGGCGGCCAAGCTGAGCGAGTTTCAGCCGGGACAGATCCTCCTCCTGGGGAGCAGAGCAGCCAGTGGGGTCGCTTGGGCCAGAACTCCCCACAGGTCTGAAGCATGGGGGAGGCTGGCACGGCGGGGGGGGGCGCCTCTGGCAGAGCCCCTCCCCCCCGGCCGCCACCCAGAGGCCTTTGGGATGGGGAGGGCAGCCCTGCTCTGCAGTTCCGCTTCTTGCACCAGGGAGGGGGCTGCTGGAGGGAGAGCGGGGGGAAGCGCCGTGAACAGACGGGAGGAGAGGAGAGCAGCGGGTCCGGCCCGTCCTCCTCCGCACAGCTCGGAGAAGAATCACTTGCACCTCACAACAGCCCTGCGAGGCCGGCCAGGCAGAGCTACAATCACAGGGATACGAGGCTCAGCCTTGCCGCCGCCGCCGCCACCTCCTCCTTTGACCGCGGCCGGGGCCCACTACCGCCCTCTAGCGCCTCGGCCGGCACGAGCAGGATCCGAGGCTCAGAAGCTGGTCTGCCCGCCAGGTGAGCGCCCCGCCCCGCCCTCCTCGCTTGGGCTAACGGGGCGCAACCCCGCACGTGCTCGGGCAGCAGCCCTTCCGAGGCCCAGCGACCCCCACGGGGCGGGAACCGCCCCCTCCCGGGCAGCACCAGCAGGGCGGCGGCGGCGGCAAAGTTGCGAAGCGGCGGCGGGAAGTTGCAGCGGCAGCGCCCTCCGTGACTACCCGACGGGGCGGACGCCCACCTCCTGGCCCGGCGCAACGACCGGCTCTTACCTCGAGCCAAGGCTGAGCAGGGAGGCAGCTGGCTGCGCTTCGGCGACGGGAAAAGGGCATCTCCTGGTGGTGGCGGCGGCGGCGGCGGCGGCAGCTCGCGGCCGAATCCCAGTGGCGGGCGGAGCGAGAGGCGGCGGGTTGGGGGTGGGCCGGCGGGAGCGGGAGGCAATCCTCTCCTGCCGGAGCCAGGGCAGCCGCCGCTTGCCTCGCCCAGCCGGCTCTGCCAATGGAGCGCGCGAGCGCACGGCCGGGCAGAGAGAGCCGGCGAGCCCGTCCCCTCCACGGCGGGAGGCGCGCGGAAGGCAGCCAACCTCGTGGGCAGCAGCAGCAGGCTGCGTGCGTGCGTGCGCGTGGAGCAGCAGCAGGCCAAGCGCCACGGGGATGGACACGAGGCAGGGCTGCTGGGTGGCTGCCTCTGTCGCCACCGGAGGAGGAGGAGGAAGGCGCGCCTCTGAGCGGGGGGGGGCTCGCGGCTCCAGGTCCGGACCGGGGTCCGTCCAGCCAGCCTAGGCCCCCACCCCGAGGGGTTCCGGGTGCTCTCTGCTCCCCTCTCGTGGCGACTCCAGATCCCTCCGCGGCGGCGGCGGCGGCGGCCCTTGGTCTCCCTCTAGCGGCGGCCGCGGGCCCGTGGCTTCCTCTCAGGCAGGCTGCCGGACCTGCAGGGACGGGGAGCGCCCGCCCGCCCGCGGCTGGAGAGCAGCGCTTGGATCCTGCAAGGAGAGCTGCTCGGCGGTGGCGCGAACGAGGCGTTCGCTCTTGCTCAGGCTGCACGGAGAGCACCTCCCTGGAGAGGAGGAGCTGCTGCTGCGGCGCGGGCCTTTCAGTGGTGGCGCCGCCGCCGCCGCCGCGATTGTGGCCGCCTCTCCCCGAGGGACCGGCGCCCGCCCCGCCCCGTAGTCCAGAAGGGCTTTTGCTGGTCGATTCTGCGCGTCTTTAAGGCCCCCGTGTGCTGCTAGCTTTTCCGCGGAGCTTCTTGTTCCTCTGAATGTGTTTACTGGAAACCGCTTTGGGAAATTAGGGTGAAACGCAGTTCTGTGTTGACGCCCAAGTCGCCTGGAGCTCTTGTCCATTAGGAAAACTCCTAAGGCCTCTCTCTGGTCGGTGCCACAGCAACTGTGCCCTTGGGCAGCGCTGGGGTAGCTATAATTGGGTGGTGGGCTCAAAGGACCAGGGCCCCCAGCTCCCCCCTCCCTATTTCCTTCATTATCTCCCTCACTCCCAGGGGCCAACTGCCTGAGGGTGACCTGAGTGCTGGCTCACCGCTGAGGCCCCCGGGATGATGATCCCAGGCTGAGGGGTCCCGCCCCAGCCACTGTGCCCCCATCAAGGCCTCTTCTTGGCTCAGTCGATGTGTCCATGTTGCCTCTTTTAAGGGGCCCTTTAAAATGCACGTGGGTGTCGCCCCTCCAAAGTGTGTGGGGGGGTAATTCCTTCCCAGATCCAGAGGGAGGGCACCAAGAAAGAGCTAGGGTTTGCCAGGGCAGAGCCCCCACCCAGCATTTAAAGAGACCCCCTTTCTCTTACTGAGCTCCCCCCTTGCCAGAATCTCAGCTGAAGGCCTGGGAAAACAGGTCCCTCTTCAGGGTCCTCCTAAAAGCAAACAGAGATGCTCTTATTTCAGCAGGGCGCGCTTTCCAAAGCCCTGGGGCAGCCACAGAGAAGGCCTGGTCCCGAGTTGGCACCAAACAAGCTGGCGGCACCCTTAATCAGATCTCTCCAGATGATCTTAATTGGCGACAGGGTTCACGACAGAGAAGGCGCTCTCTTACATACCCTGGGCCTAAGCCGTTAAGGGGTAGGTAATACCCATAGGTAATACCTAGCACTTTCTTTTTTGTTCAGAAACCTATTGGCAGCCAGTGCGTGGTAATGCCATTTCCTGATGAAGTCGGTATGAAAAAATAGATCTGGGTGTCATCAACATATTGATAGCACCCCAGACCAAACTTCCTGACGATCTCTCCCAGCGGTTTCATGTAGATGTTAAAAAGCATTGGAGACAGTATGGAGCCCTGTGGAACCCCACACTTCAGCTCTCACTTTTCAAAGCAATAGTCTCCAGGCGACACCATCTGGAATAGGGATGTGCATGGAACCACAGAGGCGCGGTCCAGCACTGGGGGGTATGTAGCTTTAAGGGCGGGGGGGGTAGTACTTACTGTTGGGAATTCTCTCTGGTAGGAGAAACCCTTTTTCATTATAGCAGAGTACACAGAGGCACAACACAGCAGAATTTAGTTAGGCATGCGTCTATGCTGAGAGTAAAGTAACTTGGAGCCAGCTCATAGTTTCAAATCAATATATAAGGCATTTATTAAGGAACTCCATTCTAGATAGGAAAGTGAGGAGTTAAGATCTCTAATCTAGCTAGCTAGCTGGATGCAGATGGATTCTGCATCTTCTCTGCACACATGGTGCAGGGGAGAGGAGCTTGCATGTTGCAAGGTAGAAGGAACAGGAAGAGAAAGGGGAGAGAGGAAGGAAGTGGCTGGAAGGAAGGAAGTGTCCCTAAGAGTAGCAATCTACATTCCAAAGGGATAGTGTCAGAGCAGTAGAGGAGGGATGACCAATGTGTTGAAACTCTAGCACTCTGATTCACTAGTCTGTCCTCTGCTGTCATTGAGAAAAGAGACAGCGCAAAGTCCTTCACTTCCAACACCCCCTCTCGATGTCTTGTGACTCAGTTCACAAGATTCATTTTCTCTCTCAGCTTTTCAAAGCAGGGTCTTGGAAGTGGCTTAGTGAGTGTATCTGCAAGCATTTCATTTGTCGGGCAGTAGATCAGCTTGATTAGTCCATCTTTCTGCAGACTTCTCACTACATGGTACTTCACATCAATATGTCTGGTACTCCTCTTTACATCTTCTTGTTTGGAGAGCTGAATGCAGCTTTGGTTTTCTTCATACACTGGTATGGGCTGTGGTACATCTGTACCTAGGTCCGTCAGTAGTTGACACAGCCATTGTATCTCGTGACAGCCCTGTGCAGCTGATACATATTCCACTTCAGTGGTTGATGATGCTACTATGTCTTGCTTGGTGCTTGACCAGCTTATGGCTCCATCTCCATAGAAAATTATGTAACCACTGGTGGTTTTCCTTTCTGTTAGATCTCCACCCCAGTCTGCATCTACGTATGCTTCTAGTTTTGGTTGACTGTTAGCTGGCAGCTGGAGCTTAAAGTGTTCAGTACCCTTTAGGTACCTAACAAGCCTCTTCATTGCATTCCAGTCCTTGACTGTTGGTGATGCAGTCTTTCTGCAAAGTAAGCCAACTGCTGTGCTAATATCTGGCCTAGTGAGTGTACTAATGTATAAAAGCTTACCCAATGCTTCACGATATCTATGGTTGTCAGATAGTGGCTCAGTTTGATCTTCTTGCTTTATGTAGTTCACTTCCATTGGAGTTGGTGTAGGATTCCCATCTTCAGTCTTAGCAGATTTATCAGGTCTTTAATTTTTCTGTTCTTGATTGATGAGAAAACTTCCATCTTTCTCTCTTTGTATTTGAATGCCCAAGTAGTGTGCAATGTTGCCAAGTTGCTTGACTTCCACATCTCTGTTCAGATGATGCATTATTTCCTTGCTGTCATCTAGATTCTCATAGGCAAGAATCAAATCATCAACATATGCCAAAATGTAAGTCCATTTGCCATCTTTGCATTTCGTGTACAGGCAGGGATCAGCTTCACTTCTTCTGAAGTTTGCTTGAAGCAGCATATCATTTAGTTTTGTGTTCCATGCTCTGGTAGCCTGTTTTAAACCATAAATGTTCTTTTGCAGTTTGCATACAAGGTCCTCTTTGCCTTTCTCTAAGAAACCTGGTGGTTGTTGCATGTAAATGTCCTCTTCTAGTTCGCCATGCAAGAATGCAGTTTTCACGTCTAGGTGTTCAACGTGCATTCCTTTGCTAGCAGCAATACTTAACAGAGTCCTTACTGTCGTGTGTTTAACCACTGATGCAAATGTTTTATCATAATCTTCTCCATATTTCTGTGAATATCCTTTCACTACTAATCTGGCTTTGTAGTGCTGAATCTCACCATCAGCATCATGTTTGAGTTTGAAAACCCATTTGCAGCCTAAAACCTTCCTCCCTTGAGGTAACTTAGTAAGAGTCCAGGTTTTGTTTTTCTGTAGAGCCTCAAGCTCTTCAATTGCAGCTTGTTTCCACTTCTGGGCTTCTGGTTGTGGTAGCTGGGATATTTCCTCCCATGATGAGGGTTCTGGTTGTTCCGCCGTTCTTGCGAGGTAGGACAGTCTTGGGGCTGGAACACCTCTGTTTGAGCGCGTTGATCACCTCACCTCACCCTCTGTGGTCTCTCCCATTACCTTGGGTGCATCTGGTCGATCGCTGGGGGTCTCTGTGTTGAGCGTGGTTGGATCTGGATCTGCTGTCTCCTCCTCCTCAATTCCTCTGAGATCAGGAAGCATAATCTAGTCATCAGGGTGCTTGGTCTGGTTGCTTGCTTCAGTGTAGGCCCCCTCTGAAGATGTAGCTCTTTCATTCCCATCAAAACACACCGATCTGCTTATGGTTATCTTGTTGGTATCAGGATCCGGAATTCTGTAGCCTTTGGATTGCGCTGAGTAGCCACAAAAATCCATTTTGTGGCCCTAGCCCCTAACTTATTCCTTTTTCCTTTGGGATGTATGAGTAAGCCGTGCTTCCAAAGACACACAAATGTGTCATGGACGGCTTATGACCATGCCAAAGTTCATATGGTGTTGTTCCCACAGGCTTTGTGTGCATTCTGTTTTGTATGTATGTAGCAGTCATGATGCCTTCTCCCCAGAGTTTCTGTGGGAGGTGTGCGTCAGCAAGCATGCATCTTAACATGTCCAGGAGGCTTCTATTTTTCCTTTCTGAGACTCTATTTTGTGACGGATTGTAAGCTACCGTGGTTTGATGCACAATTCCATGTTCTCTCAGGAACTGCTGTGTGGAGCTGGACATATACTCTCCTCCATTTTCTGTGCGCAGGATCTTTGGCTTCCACCCATATTTGTTGCTTACCATGGCCACGTAGTCCTGGAGTTTCTTGAGTATCTGTGATTTCTCCTTTAGTAGAAATACAATTGTGTATCGTGAGAAATCATCAATGAATGTGAGAAAATATTTGAAATTACCTATGGCTGCTGGTAGTGGTCCAGATATATCACTGTGGATCAGCTCCAGGGGTCTTCTGGTCTTCCTTTCACTCTGCTTAGGAAATGGCTGGTTAACTGCTTTCGACTCAAGACAACAAACACAGTTCGTCACAATGTTACATGGTACAAAATCAATGCCATCAGCTAATCCCTTTTTCTTCATGTTCTGGATTGACTCATAGCTCCTGTGTCCCAGCCACAGTTGCAAGCAGTTTTCATGCAGGCATGACTGAGCAAGGTTCACTTCATTGGGCTGGTATGTTCAGGTTTGGACCAGGCTGGTCTTTCTCTGTCTGTCTTTGACACAGGTTGCTCCTGCATGCTGTACAGGCCTTTGCATTCAGAGCCTACAAGGCAAACTTCTCCATTCTGGGTAACAATACATTGTCCATTTCTAATATACAGTTCACAGCATTGTTTCTCTAGCTTGGATATTGAAAGCAAGGAACCTGAGAAATCAGGGATATACAAAACATCCTTCACAAAAAATTCAATAATTGATCCATCTAATAACTTGCAATACAAAATTGCTTCGTCTTTCTTCTTTGTTTTAATTGTAGTATTATTGCCCAAATGAACAATCTCTTCAGGAATATAAAACAGTTGAGTATAGAAATCCAAACGATTTGAGATATGACTCGTGGAACCACTGTCTACTATGAATTTTCCATCTCCTTGAAACAGGGAAACACTGAAATTCTTATTTGAATCAGCATCTTTAAAATCCTTTAAATCTCTTTCTGTAAAGTCAGCTTTCCTTGTCTGATTCTTGGGACAGTTCGCCACCTTGTGGCCAAATTGGTTACACAGAAAACATCTAAAGGCATTAGTCCCAGTTGGCCTCATTCCAGGATCAGTCTCCCTGCTGGCAGTCATGTGACCTCTCTCTCTGGATTGAGTTACCTTGGCAACTGAGCCAGACCTTTTTGTATGCAAATGTGGAGGGCCCATGCAGTTTCCTCTTGCAGCATTCCCTCCCCACCTTGGGTTTCCTCTGGAATGGCCAGTTGTTGCCTTAAGAGCAAAGTTATTTGCCAATTCATCTTCATGTCGAGAATTCAAAACTTCCCTTCTGCTTGCCTCAGAAGAGATAGTTTCCACAGCTCTCTCAAAGATTAGAGTGGGTGGACTTCCAAATGGCCGATTATATTGCTATAGCTGGGAGGCATGCTTAGGAACAGAGCTTCCAGCTTCTGATTCTCTGTAAATTCCTCCCTTGCAGCTTTAAATTCAAAGAAAAAATCTTCCATTAATCCTACATGCGTGGCAAAACAGTCCCCGTCTTTATACTGGAGATTCTGCATTTTCTTTCTCAAGTTAAAGGTGTATGCCCACCCCTTTTTCATATGCAAGGAATCTAGCCTGCTTAGCATTTCCCTTGAGGTCTCAAGATCACATATGGTAGAAAGATAATTTTTACCCATGGAAGCAGCTATCAGATCTTGATCTTTAGCATCTTTGAGTTGCCACGTCTCTTTAGCAGTTTTCTCAGCAGCCGTGGTTCCATCTGCAGGGGGTGGGGTCTTCTTCAGTGACTTTCTGTAATCCTTCCTATCGCAATGCAATTCTCAGTCAGGTTTTCCATTCCAAGTAATGGAATGTAGAAAAAATGTAGAAAAAAATGTAGAAAAAAACTTTGCTAAAAAGTCGAGCGCCGGAGGGAGAAAAGCGGCGGCAGGGGTAAGTACTACCCCCCCGCCCTTAAAGCTACATTACCCGACCACCGGACCGGCCCCAATCCGGACCAGTTCAGAGGCCTCTAACATGGCCCCAGACCAGTCCGGTGCACATCCCTAATCTGGATTCTGCCAGAGAGGTAGAAATGGAACCACTGCAAAACAGTTCTGCCCAATCCCGATCAAGTAAACCAGGATTCCATGGTCAATGGTATCGAAAGCCACAGAGAGATCCAAAAGGATCAGCAGAGTCACACTCCCTCTGTCCATCACCTATTGGAGATCATCCATCAGGCCGACCAAGGCAGGCTCCGCCCCAGAGCCCATCCGAAAGCCAGTCTGGAAAGGATCTAAATAATCTGTGTCATCCAAAACTGCCTGGAGCTGAGAAGCAACCACTCGCTCAGTCACCTTACCCAACCAAGGAAGATTAGAGACGGGTCTGTAATTAGCCAACTCTGAGGAATCCAGTGTAGCTTTCTTCAAAAGTGGTCCAATAATAGCCTCCTGGAGGCATCCTGCCCTCCCTCAGCGAAGCATTTATGATATTGACCCTTGGGCTGCCCTGGACTCTCCGGGCTGCCCACAAAAACCTTCCCATGAAATACAGATGAAGGACCAGAAAGGCCAGAAGCCACCATCACGGCTGCACACCACAGAGCCCCCCAGCCCCCACTGCCCTGACTCCATCCTCGGGGGACATGCTGGCAGGGCAGGTCTTGGCGTGCACTTGGCCATGTTAGGGGCCAGGCAGGCCTCCCCGAGGAGGGCATTTGCTGTGACCTGGGCAGGCAGGTTCTCCCGCCTTGGGGAGTGGGGGGAGGTGGCCCTTTCGGCTCCGAGATCAGCGCTTGGGCCTGCTGTGCCCCCCTCCTCCAGCTGCCTTTCAGTTGTGTCCTAAGGCAGAAGACCTTTGGCAACCTCCTCCCTCACCTTCCTGTCAGGATGATCCAGGGGACCTCTTCCCACTGCAGAGAGGTCTGAAGCAGTGTTTCCCCTAAGGCTTGCGTATGTGCACATGCACGCCCATTTTTCTGAGGTCCACTCAGTTAATTTTAGATCCCGCTCAGGTTGAACCGCCCGCTCGGAATGTCAGTGTGCCAACACTGCCTTGATCCTGCTGCCCAGAACAAAACTCATGCCGCACAGAGGTGGGAAATATTAGAGGGCGCCCTCGTGTGAAGCCCTTCCTTGGGGCTCCACTGCCAGGGGCCACGGCTGGCCCAGCTCCCATGCCCGGGCCCTTTGCTCCTGCCCTGCCCCCTGGCTGGTGCTGCTGCCAGCAGGACTAAGGGGGCTTTTGCCTGGAGGGCAGAGCAGCTCCAGTCAAAGGGGGCCCCAGAAAGAAGCTGGTCCAGGCCACCCACCCGGAGGGAGGTGCGCTGACTCTGGGATCTGGCAGCCCTCCGTGCACAGAGGGGGAGACACATTTCCTGCTGCCCTCAAAGGACTACCGGGACAGCACATTCTTACTGCCTGGATGGGGGGTCTACAGCAGGCAGCATGTGCTGGCAGCGAGGGAAGGCAGCTGGCAGGTAAGAACAGAAGAGCAGCCCTGCTGCTGGATCAGGCCCAAGGAAGCCCATCTAGTCCCGCCTCCTGTTCCTCACAGTGGCCCACCAGATGCCTCTGGGGAGAGGGCAAGCCAGAAGGCGTGGGCACTCCCCCCTGACCAGGGGGCCACTCCAGGGGGTGAGGACAACCTTCTCAGGCAGGCCCTCTTCCAAAGGAACAGAAGCACAGCCCTGCTGCGGGATCAGGCCCACGGAGGCCCCTCTAGTCCCGCCTCCTGTTTCACACAGTGGCCCACCAGATGCCGCCTCTGGGGAGCCCACAGGCAGGAGCTGAAGGGGGCCGGCCCTCCCTCCTGCTGAGACTCCCCGGCAACTGGGACTCGGAGGCATCCTGAGGTGGCCTATCGTCCTCCCACGCCACCTGGCTGAGGCCCCCCTTCTAGTCTGGCCTTCACGTCTGCCTGCTCTGCTGTGAATGCCTCTGGGGTCCCAAAGTTCTCGGGGGCTGCCAGCCGCTCTCCTCCTTGCCGCAGGCAGGGGGGTAGCCAGATGGGGCTCACGCCGCCCCCGCAGCAGGGCTCCCCACTTTCCAGTCCTTTCCCGGCATGGATGGCTTCCATCCTTTGTCCCATTTGCTGGAGCTGCTGCGTCTTCTTGGCTTGGCTTTTCCTTCCTTCCTCGCTCAGTTCTCCGTCTCTTGCTTGCTCTGGCTGCCTTTGTCTGTCAGAGCTGAAAGTTAAAAGCTTCCTCCAACTTGCTCTGTGGTGCTTTCATCTCTTCCGCACGTCCCTCAGCAAAACCGCTCCGGCCGAAGGAGTGGCATGAACTGCTAACTGAATCTGTGAGCCCCCTGGCCGCAGTCTCTGGGCCAAGCACGCATGAGCCCGGAGGGGTCCTGTTTGCAAAGATGCCGTCTGCGGGAGTTTCCCCTGGGCGGGGGGGGGGCGTCTTCCTGGCCTGAGCAGCTCAAATGTCCAGAGAGAGCCTGAAGGCTCGTGAGGCTCACCACCCCACCCCAGGCTGACACGCCCTGCTGCCCTCAGCTCTTGCCCTGCTCCCTGCTGCTAATCTGCTAACAGGGCTGAATGCCCTGAGACAACTTTTAGGCTTGTGGGGGGAATTAATGAGACAATAGTCAATAGCCTGTTACAGTATCCATTTGTGCAAAGTTGTGCTCTGGAAGTGATTTGAGAGAGAGAGAGATGGTACACTTAGATTTATTTAGGGGGGGACGAATATTCCCCTGAGGGGATGGAGTCTTGTGCTCGCTCCTGTCATGCACACGTGTGTCCGGTAGTTCCGGCCGGAGAGGGGAAGGGGCGGCTGGGAGGTACACTGCCATCCTGAAAGATTTTACAAGACTCCAGCGCCAGCAGGGGGGCAGCGGGGGGAGGGGTAAGTGCACTTTCCCCACCCTTAAGGTCCTACCCCCCCCCAAACACCACTGTATGTTCAAACCGGCCACTGTTCAAACCTGTCTGGAGGCCCGTAAAAGGGCCTCCAAACAGGTTTGTGCACATCCCTAGTATAGAGTGGAAGAGAAATAGCACTGAGCAAACTGAGGGCACCTTTGCAGGGGTGTCTCTCTGGCTCATCCTGGCTCTTTGCTTCCCACAGTGCTCAACTTCTATATTTTTCAATGAAGCCAGAGTTGCCGCTTCCAGAGGCCTCACAAGGCTCCAGTGATCTCTTCTCCAAAGCCTGCGTAGCATTGCTGCTGCTGGAACTTCTCACCACTGGGTGAAGTGAGGAGTGCTGATATGTATGATTCTGCCTTCTGTGAGCTGCCTGTTGGTCCACCTAGCAGAGTATTGTTGTCTGCACTGACAAACAGTAGCTCTCCTATGTTTCCAGTGGGTCTTCCCCAGCTAGTGGGAGATGCCTCCCCTTTAAACTAACTATAGGAGGAGGGGAGATTTTGAGGGGCTGGTTTCTCTTTAAGGGATAAGTCCTTGTGTGTGTGTGTGTGTGTGTGTGTGTGTGTGTGTGTGTGTGTGTGTGAGAGAGAGAGAGAGAGAGAGAGAGAGAGAGAGAGAGAGAGAGAGAGAGAGAGAGATTTGCCAGGGCTAGCATTTGCCAGGGCTAGCAAACTCCTGTGTTTGAGTTTGTCACTGCCTGGAGCGAGTGCAATCAGTTCAGGCTGGGGGAGGCCCCACATTCCTTTGGCATTCCTTTGACCCGCATCCTGTGTCTCATTTGGAAGCCTGCCCTCTACATAAGAGGTGAAGGCCCGAGAGAATAGTGAATACAGCATAGCGAACAGGGATAGCAAACAGGTCATAGGAGTTTTGCAGGAGTTTAGCAAGAGCTTTAGCAAAGGAGTTTAGCACACCTCCTCCTGAGGTGTGCTGGGGAGCCTGGAACAAGCCCCATTGATCATAAGGAGCCCGATGGAGAAGAAAAGGTAAGTACAAATCCCTCCCTCATATTATTGAGAAAGGCTGTTTGGACTGTTAAATAGCTAACCATTACAGCAGAGATCTATCCTTCTAAATACTGTAAACAGCCAACAAAACCAATTATGAAGATAGAAAGTCAGCAGGGGAGAGGACACCACCCAGTGTATTGCACAGAGTGCCACATGTATGAATATTTGCCCCATGGGCAGAAGTCATGGGTGTGTGTTTGGTGCAAGGAGCTCCTGGCTCTCAGGGAACAAATTTTTCCCCTTGAGAAGTGGTAGATACGGAGAAGCTCAGAGAGGTATGCGGGTGAGACCTTCAGGGACGTGGTAGAGGCATCCCTCTCCAGGGCTGATAGCTCTTCTGCTGTCAGGGAGAATTAAGGTCTCGGGCAAGGAGGACATCGGTCTGAGGAAGAGGGAAATGCTCCTTTAGAAGGAGCCCCTTCCGTGGAAGATGAGCCCAGATCCTCTCGCACAGGGATACTCCTCTGGGGGGTGGGGGCCTCCTTGTAGTTGGTGATTCGATCAATAGAGGTATAGAGAGATGGGTTTGTGACCCGCGTGTTGACCACATGTTGACTTGGCTGCCTGGTGCGAAGGTTGCAGACATCACGCGGCGTCTAGATAGGCTCCTAGGCAGTGCTGGGGAGGACACAGCTGTCGTGGTGCACGTCAGCACCAGTGATGTGGGGAAATGTAGTCAGGAGGTTCTGGAAGTCAAATTTAGGCTGATAGGTAGCATTTTGAAGTCCAGGACCCCCAAGGTAGCATTCTCAAAAATGCTACCTGTTCTACGTGTAGGTACAGTGAGACAGGCAGAGCTGAGGGGTTTCAACGCGTGGATGAGACGTTGGTGTCGGGAGGAGGGGTTTAGATTTGTTAGGCACTGGGACACATTTTGGGGCAAGCAAGGCCTGTACAAAAGGGACGGGCTGCACTTGAACCAAGATGGAACCAGACTACTACTGGTGCTTAAAATCAAAAAGGTTGCAGAGCAGCTTTTAAAATGACGCCTGGGGAGCAGCCGATGGGAGCTGGGCAGTATCCCATTTGTCAAAAGCCATCCTTTAAAGTGCGAGGGTGCAATGAATTCAGATAAAACAGAAGGGGACAGAGCAGAACCGCATAAAGAGCAGGCGGGAGCCGGTGCCAGCAGGTCAAAGAGTCATAAGAATAGCATACTTCAGGGGAGAGATTCAGAGTGTAGGTGCTTATATGCCAATGCCAGAAGCCTCTGAGCCAAGATGGGTGAGCTGGAGTGCTTGGTTGCTAACGCAGAAATAGATATAGTGGGCATAACAGAAACATGGTGGAACAGTGAGAACCAGTGGGACACTTATCTCTGGATATAAACTCGATAGAAAGGACAGGGAGGAGCACCTTGGAGGATGGGGTAGCACTGTATGTTTAAGAAGGGATAGAATCTAACAAGCTTGAAAACCTAGGTGGACTGGAGTCCTCCACAGAAACCCTGTGGGTGACAATACAAGGCCTGAAAGGGAACGTGCTACTGGGGACGTGCTATCGCCCTCCAGATCAAAACACCGACAATGACTGGGAGTTGCAGCAGGAAATCAGGGAGGCGTCAAGGACAGGCAGGGCTGTAATTATGGGTGACACCAATTCCCCACACATAGACTGGGTAAATTCACAGTCAGGTCAGGACAAAGAGGTCAAATTTCTAGATACGCTGAATGACTGTGCCCTAGAACAGTTGGTCTTGGAACCAACCAATGAGAAGGCAACCTTGGACTTAATCCTGAGTGTCACCCAGGACCTGGTGTGGGATGTCAGTGACATCGACCCTTTAGGGAACAGTGACCACACTGCGATCAAATTCAGCATATATGCGGGGAGAGAATCACCAAAGTCTAACACAGACACTTTGAATTCCAGAGAAGGAAACTTTTCCAAAATGAGGAGTATGTTGAAAGGAAAGCTGAAAGAGAAAATCAGGAGAGTCACTTGACTTTGCTCCAGAGTGCATGGAGTTTACTCAAAACCAGAATACTAGAAGCCCAGTTAGATTGTATACCCAAAAGGAGGAAAGGTACCACTAAGTCCAGGAGGATGCCAGCATGGCTGACAGGTACCATCAAGAAAGCTATTAAAGGGAAGAAGACTTCCTTCCAAAATTGGAAGGCCTGTCCAAATGAAGAGAACAGAAAGGAACACAAACTCTGGCAAAAGAAATGCAAGGTGACAATAAGGGAAGCAAAAAGAGAGGGATCTATACTGGGACTGGTGCTTTTTAATTTATTCATAAATGATCTAGAAGTAGGGGTAAGCAGCCAGGTGGCCAAATTTGCAGATGATACCAAACTCTTTTGGGTAGTGAAATCCAAAATGGATTGTGAGGAGTTCCAAAGGGATCTCTCCAAACTGGGGGAGTGGGCGACAAAATGGCAAATGTTTGGCAAGTGTAAAGTGATGCACATTGGGAAGAAAAACCCCAACTTCAAGTATACGTTGATGGGATCTGAGCTGTCGGTGACTGACCAGGAGAGGGATCTTGGGGTCGTGGTGGACAGCTCGTTGAAAGTGTCGACTCAATGTGTGGCAGCTGTAAAAAAAAAAAAGGCCAATTCCATGCTAGGGATCATTAGGAAGGGGATTGAAAATAAAATGGCTCATATTCTAATACCCTTATACAAAACTATGGTGTGGCCACACCCGGAGTACTGCGTACAATTCTGGTCCCCACATCTAAAAAAGGACATTGCAGAACTGGAAAAGGCGCAGAAGAGGGCAACCGAGAGATGATCAGAGGCCTGGAGCACCTTTCTTATGAGCCAAGGCTACAACACCTGGGGCTTTTTAGTCTGGAAAAAGGGCAACTGCGGGGAGACATGATAGAGGTCTATAAAATCATGCATGGTGTGGAGAGAGTGGATAGAGGGAAATTTTTTCCCTCTCACACAACACTAGAACCAGGGGTCACTCCATGAAACTGATTGCCAGGAGGTCTAAGAGCAACAAATGGAAGTACTTTTTCAAACAACACATGATCCACTTGTGGAACTCTCTGCCACATGATGTGGTGGTAGCCAACAACCTGGATGGCTTGAAGAGGGGTTTGGAGAACTTCATGGAGGAGAGGTCTATCAATGGCTACTAGTCGGAGGGCTGTGGGCCACCTCCAGCCTCAAAGGTAGGATGCCTCTGAGTACCAGTTGCAGGGGAGTAATGGCAGGAGAGATGGCATGCCCTCAACTCCTGCCTGTGGCTTCCAGCGGCATCTGATGGGCCACTGTGCAAAACAGGATTCTGGCAACCTTGGAGAAGCTGCTGCCAGTCTGTGAAGACAATACTGAGCTAGATGGACCAATGGTCTGACTCAGTATGTGGCAGCTTCCTCTGTTCCTATGACTAGATGGCCCTTGGGCCTGATGCAGCAGGGCTGTCCTTATGTCCTTATGTAAAAGGTGCAGACGAGGGCAACCGGGATGATCTTATGCCAAGGGCTTCAGCCTGGGGCCCTCTGCATGCAAAGCCGGTGCCCTGCCAGCGGCTAGGGGCCCGTCTCCGCCTGCCGTGGCCCCCGCCAGGCTTCGAGGCACCCCCTTCTGCTCTGCCCAGAAGAGCCACCCTCCCCGGCTTGCCTTACCGGCTGCGTAGGGAGGAGGCTGCTGGCTCTGGGCCACTGCCGGGAGTGCTCTCAGCCCCCAGGAGCAACGGCTGCTCTCGGGGGTGGGGGGCTTCCTGCCAGGGCCTCCCTGCGTGGCTCACGGTGCCTCCACCCGCTCGATGGCGGGGGGGGCTCTTCCCTGCGGCACCCCTGCCCTCTGCTGTGCGCAGGCCCAGCCGGAGGGGCAGGGGGCAGAGGTCGGCTGCCTTTGGACTTGGTGGCCTGGCCTCCCTCCAAGCCGACACTCAAGTGCCCGTCGCTGCCACCAGCCCACCCCCCCAGAGTCCTCCTGCCGCAGGCACACGCAGCCCTCCCTCTAGCGGGGCAGAGGCAGGTGAGCCCCCACCTCCACCTCTCCATCATCCCTCCCACAGGCCCCCCTGGGTGCAAAGGGCCTCCCCGTCGGGAGGGGGCTCAGGGGCCACGTGGCACTCCCGGAGGTCATTCCCTGGCTGCATCTCCGGGGGGGGGGAGGCGGCTGGGAATGAGCCCTGGGCCTGGAGGAGCCCCACTGCCCGCCAATGTGGGCAATTCTGAGCTGGGGGAATCCAGGGTCTGGCCCGGGACAAGGCAGCCGCTGGTGGGAGTCCCCTGCGGATGCTGGTGGCACCCTTCCGCTCCCGCTCCCCGCTGAGGCAGGAACCAAGAGCTCTGCAGGGCTGGTGCAGCGGGTGGCTGCTGGGACCGTCTCCCTTGGAGCCTGGCCCCTCCCAGGAGCTCCCTGGGTGGCCTTAGGCGACCGCCCCCCCCCCACTCACCCAGGCGGCAATGGGGGGCTCATGAGGGATCTGGGCAGGGTTTGTGCAAACATTTCCTCAGGACAAGACCCAGCAAGCACTTGGCACTCTCAAAAGGCACTACTACTACTACTGCTACTACTACTACTACTACGGATATTTATATACCACTCTTCAACCAAAGTTCTCAAAGCGGTTGACATAGAAAAATAAACAACACATAAATAAGATGGCCCCCTGTCCCCCAAGGGCTCACAATCTCAAAAGAAACATAAGATTGGCCCCAGCAACAGCCACTGGAGGCATGCTGTGCTGGGGCTGGATAGGGCCAGTTGCTCTCCCCCTGCTCAAGAAAGAGAATCACCGCTTTAAAAAGACGCCTCTTGGCTCAGTTAGCAGGGGTTAACTACCCAAAGTATGCACAAAGCCGTCCGGTCAGTGGGTGGGGTTGGACAGGAGAGCTGCTCACACCCCCTCCCCCTCCCCCCCCTCCCCCCCAGCCCCCAGGGGTCAGGCAGGCCTCCTCTTGCTGCCTCAGCGAGGCCTGGTGGGAGGGTCTCGGCCCAGGGAAGAAGAGGCCTCCTTTCTCTCGGGCCTTGCACATGCCTGGCCTGGCCCTCTGCAGGAGTCCGTCCACCCGGCTGCTCCTGCTGCCGCCGCCTCCCAACGCATCTGTGCTCAGCAGCCCAAAGGCCCCCTTCTCTTCCCTTCCTGCATCCCACCCCAGCCCCCACCCACAGAAAAAGCCCACCCTTCGCCCGTCATGCCTCTCCCTTCCTTCCTGTCCCTCCTTTCCTTGAAGGTCTTGGCTTAAGAGCCCCTCCTCTCCTCTTCCCACAGGGACCAAGCAGAGTCCTGGGCGAGGCGGCCCATTGCCTGCCTCCTCCTCCCTTCTGCCTCCCTGCCAGGTGGCCTGCGCCGGGGCAGGGGGGGCAGGGAGTGGTCCCTTGGCTTATGCACGGATGCTGCCCTTCCTGGGAGAGCCCTGAGATGCCAGGCAGGCACTGCAGGGTCAGTTCTGGCCCCCCTACCACCAGGGGGCTCATGGCTGGCCTCGGGCTGGTCGTGGTCTCTGCCTCTCGGTGTTGGGAATTCTCTCTGGCAGAGAAACCCTTTCGCATTCTAGCAGAGTGCACAGAGGCACAACACAGCGGATTTGGTGAGGCATGCGTGTATGCTGAGAGTAAAGTGACTTGGAGCCAGTTCATAGTTTCAAGTCAATATAAGTGGTATTTATTAGAGAACTCCATTCTAGACAGGAAAGTGAGGAGTTCGGATCTCTAATCTAGCTAGCTAGCTGGATGCAGAGGGATTCTGCATCCTCTCTGCACACATGGTGCAAGGAGAGGAGCTTGCACGCATGTTGCTAAGTAGCAGGAACAGGAAGCGAAGAGAGAGGAAGTGTCCCTGAGATTAGCAATCTACATTCCAAAGGGGTAGTGTCAGAGCAGTAGAGGAGGGATGACCAATGTCTCAACCCTCTAGCCCTCTGACTCACTAATCTGTCCTCCTATGTCACTGAGAGAGGGAAAGACGGAAAGGCTTTCTTAGAAGGGACCCCTGCTGCGGAAGATGAGCCCATAGAGAGAGATGGGTCTGGGACCCGTGTGTAGACCACATGGTGACTTACCTTGTATTGTTAAACAACCATTCATAGGCACATAGGGAGTGGCCATCTACTGAGTCAGACCCTTGGTCCATCTCACTCAGTATTATCTTCACAGACTGGCAGTGGCTTCTCCAAGGTTGCAGGCAGGAATCTCTCTCAGCCCTATCTTGGAGGGCACTTAGGACATGCTCTTCCCAGAGCGGCGCCACCCCCCTGAGGGGGAATATCTTACAGTGTTCACATTTCTAGTCTCCCATTCATATGCAACCAGGGTAGACCCTGCTTAGCTACAGGGACACATCATGCTTGCTACCACCAGACCAGCTCTCCTCCCTTTCCCTTCCCCTTCATGAGCATTTGTTTTCTCTCTCTGCCCCCTTTCTCTCACCCCCACCAAAGAGGGGAAGCAGAGGCCCTCAGCAAAGCTTGGAATGAATTACTAGAAAGTAAGTCCATTGATTCCACTGGAATACATTGATTCCACAGGCAGTTACTTCTGATTAAACATACACAGGATCGGGCCCAACAGAGATCCCAAATAAGAATGTGGGTTCTCTCTCTCTTTTTCTCTTCCTCCAGCCCTGCAGCAAAGGGGGGGAACCCTTCTAAGGGGAAAAGTCCATTGGGGGGGGCTTGCTTCTGAGTAAAAATGTATAGTATTGGGACCAAGGACCACATGCTAGGATGTTCCGAAGGGGGAACCTCAAGGAAATTCTAAAAACCATTTCCACCCAGCACCAAGGTATTATTGTACCAAGGTACATTATTGTGGTGTAGACTGCTCTTGAACATGGAGGTTCTATATCAGATTGGATTAATGCCTGCCACTATTTTGCTGATGAAATTATCCTGAAGGAAATCAAATAAAGCAGGAGAACTGTGAGGTTTATGAGAAATTTCTTGGAAGAGAATCTCTAGTTTTAGACACAGTTTTTAAAGCATCTTTTAAATTATCATTGGGGTGTGTGTGTTTTAAGACAAAAATGAAGTACAGATTTAAAGTGAACACAAACTGAGTTTTTTTCAGGGGTGTGTGTGGAGTGTGCCTTTATCTTAGTTGAAAGTTTCACAAAGTTTTTAGTGTTCAACATCAGGATGTTATACCTTGTGGTTTAGGTAAGCTTTTCCCCAGATTCTCCTTTTTAAAACACTTGGAAATTCAGTAATCCAAAAACCTTCAGTTTACGATAAGAGTTAAGATGCTTTACATTTTCACTCGTGCTCTAAAAAGAATGGAAATTGAAAGTTAAGGCACCTACACATATAAGCTGTAAAGACTTTGTACAATCTGGTTTATGATGGCTTTAGAAACTAGGCTCCCTGCACCCACACTTTGTCTTGGTATTTCAGTTGGACATTGGGCTGGGGAGGGATGCATCCAGGCAGACATTTAACAGGTGCAGTTTCCCTAATCACTTCCTAGAGATGCCTATGATGAATTCCTGCTTGATGCATCTCTGATCAAGGCAAAGTGTGGGCACATGGAGCCTCATTGCTAAAGCCATCATCATATATATACCCAACTGTACAAAGTCTTTACAGCTTATATGGCATGGAAGTTAAGACGGGCACCTTAACTTGCAATATGCATTCTTTTCAGAGCACGAGTGAAAATGTAAAGCATCAACTCTCATCTTAAACCAAAGGTTTTTGGATTACTGAATCAGCATATATGCGAGGAGAGAGTCTCCAAGGAAATCTAACATAGACACTTTGAATCTCAGAAGAGGAAACTTCTCTAAAATGAGGAGTTTGGTGAAAAGAAAACTGAAAGGGAAAATCAGGAGAGTCACTTCACTCCAGAGTGCATGGAGTTTACTCAAAACCACAATACTAGAAGCCCAGTTAGACTGTGAGCCGGGTCTCACAATCCGTGAGACCCAGTTTCTTCGGGTGAGCAGGGAGGGAGCCTTGGGCGGCCAGATCGGCCCCACACACACCCACAAGCCATAAAAGGGAAGAAGACTTCCTTCCAAAATTGGAAGGCCTGTCCAAATGAAGAGAACAGAAAGGAACACAAACTCTGGCAAAAGAAATGCAAGGCGACAATAAGGGAGGCAAAAAGAGAGTTTGACGAACATTTAGCTAAAGCATCAATGGAAATAACAAAAGCTTATTTAAATATATCAGAAGCAGGAAACCTGCCAGGAAGGTGGTTGGTCTGTTACATGATGAGCGAATGAAAGGGATTATTAAGGAGAATATGGAGATTGCAGAGAAGCTGAATATGTTATTTGCATCTGTCTTCATGGCAGAGGATACTGACTGTATTCTCTTAAAGTGCTAATATATTGTAGTAAAGATTCTCCCCTTCTCTGTTCCTGCTGCCAAAATTTATAACATTAGCTACTACATTTACTCTTGGCACAAAAAGGTTATTTAAAGCTGAAGGTGCAGTCTCATATTTATCATCTGCAAGTGGCAAGGTATAAAATAGACATCGGCCTTCTGTTCCCAAGCAGTGGAGGAGTAAAGCACATTTTCTTGCTCCAGGAATCTTTTTGTTCCTTATTGCCAATAAATAATTCTCAAACATCCGAATCCAGACAGGAAACTCAACTGGTGGCTCACCCAGGCTCTGGAGAAAAGGCACCAGTGGATTCATTACAAAATAAGCCATCCCACCTTGGTTGCCTATTTGTTGTATCCAGGACACACAAGAGATAGGATCCACAAAGTCTTTTATTATAAGCCGTCTCTTAAGATAATACAGCCATCAGGAGCCGAGCAAGCAATCAGTCAAAGCAAGACTGCTCACTTTTATACATTAGATACACGGATCCCTTTCAGCTGGTTCTCGTACTCAACCCACTTAAAGGAACAGTCATTTAAAATCACATCACTGCACTGAACCAAGCTCCTCAGGGACATAGGTTAAAGAACGGAGTCTGATAGAGGTAAACAGAGATGACATTCTAAACTGTCTGTAAAAATTAACAAATTGCCAGGGCCAGATGGCACCCACCAGAAAGTTCTTAAAGAACTCAAATGTGAAATTGCCAACCTCCTTGCAAAAATATATAATTTGTCCCTACCATTGGGCTCTGTACCAGAGGACTGGAAAGTATCCAATGTAACACTGATTTTCAAAAAGAGATCCAGCAGGGATCCAGGAAATTACAGGCCAGTTAGCTTAACATCTGTGCTGGGCAAATTGATGGAAAGCTTTCTCAATGATAAAATTGTTAAGCATATAGAAAACAGGCCCTGCTGAGGGAGAACCGGCATGGCTTCTGCAAAGGTAAATCTTGCCTCACTAACCTTTTGGAGTTCTTGGAGAGTGTCAACAGACATGTGGATAAAGGTGATCCAGTTGACATAGTAAACTTGGACTTTCAAAAAGCTTTTGACAATGTTCCTCATCAAAGACTCTTCTTGAGAACACTTAGCAGTCTTGGGATAAGGGGACAGGTTCATGTGTGGATTGGTAACTGGTTGAAGGACAGGAAACAGGGTAGGAATAAATGGAGAGTTCTCTAAAAGGAGGGGAGTAAGAAGTGGGGTCCACCAGAGATCTGTACTGGGATCAGTGCCTTTTAATTTATTCATAAATTATCTAGAAATTGGCCAAATTTGCACCAAACTATTTAGGGTAGTGAAATGCAAAGAGATTGCAAGGAGCTCAGAAATTTATTATTTATTTATTTATTTATTCATCCATTCATTCATTATATTTATAAACCGCCTCATCCAGAGGCTCTGGGCAGTGTACAAGAACTTTTAAAAAGACATAAAAACACAGTTCAAAACCCAGTGCTAAAAACAATATAAATACAATTCAAAAACAATTAAAACCAATTAAAATACTTTTTTTAAAAAAACAACACCCCTCTTTACAAGCCTTGGCAGGCCAGGCCAAACAATAAGTTTTTAGGGCTCCTTTAAAGGCCAACAGTGAGACTAAACTGCGGATATCTGCCAAGAGTGCATTCCATAGACCAGGAGCAGCTAGAGAAAAGACCCAGTTTTGAGTCGCCACCAGACGTACCAGTGGTAACTGGAGACAGACCTCTCCAGATGACCTCAATGAGCGATGGGGATCATACTGAAGAAGGCTCTTTCTAAGGTAGCCCAGACCCAAACTGTTCAGAGCTTTAAAGGTAATAACCAGCACTTTTTATTTCGCCCGAAAACATCAGCAGCCAGTGCAACTGTTTTAAGACAGGCATAATATGGTCTCTCCGGGTTACCCCAGAGACCAATCTGACTGCCACATTTTGAACAAACTGAAATTTCTGAACTACAAACAAAGGCAGCCCCACATAGAGTGCATTGCAGTAGTCAAGCCTGGAGTTTACCAGGTGATGCACCACTGTTTTGAGATCGTTCTCTTCAAATCAGCCGAAGCTGATAGAAAGCGCTTCTGCCCATAGCCTCCACCTGAGATACCATGGTGAGGCCTGGATCCAGGAGCACTCCCAAGCTGCGAAACTGTTCCTTCTGGGGGAGTGTAACCCCATCCAGCACAGGAAGATCTAACTCATCCCTTAAATTCTGATCCCACCACAATGAGCACCTCCGTCTTGCCTGGATTCAGCTTCAATTTGTTATCCCTCATCCAGTCCATTACTGCCTGTAGGCAGGCATTTAGGGAGTGAATGCCATTTCCTGATGATGATGATGAAAATATAATCATCATCATCATAAAAAATGATATCACCAGACTGGAAGATCGGGCTATAATATTGCAAATGTGGTTCAATGTTGGCAATTGGGGAAAGTTTTGGAGTGAAAAACCCCAAGTTCACTTCACATATATGCTGATGGGGTCTGAGCTGTCGGTGACAGACCAGGAGAGAGATCTTGGGGTAGTGGTGGACAGTTCATTGAAAGTGTAGACACAATGTGGAGAGCTGGTCTTGTGGTAGCTAAGGTGACTTGTCCCCTTAGCTAAGCAGGGTCTGCTCTGGTTGCATATGAATGGGAGATTTGATGTGTGAGCACTGGAAGAGATTCCCCTTATGGGTTGGAGCCGCTCTGGGAAGAGCAGAAGGTTCCAAGATCACTCCCTGGTATCTCCAAGATAGGGCTGAGAGAGATTCCGGCCTGCAACTTTGGAAAAGCTGCTGCCAGTCTGTGTAGACAATACTGAGTGAGATGAACCCATGGTCTCACTCAGTATATGGCAGCTTCCTATGTTCCTAATGTTTGATTGGTTGATGGGTTAAGTGCCATCAAGTTGGTGTCGACTCTTAGCGACCACATAGATAGATTCTCTCCAGGACGATCTGTCTTCAGCTTGGCCTTTAAGGTCCCTCAGTGGTGCATTCACTGCTGTCGTCATTGAGTCCATCCACCTTGCTGCTGGTCGTCCTCTTCTTCTCTTTCCTTCCACTTTCCCCAGCATTACGGACTTCTCAAGGGAGCTGGGTCTTCGCGTAATGTGTTGGATAGTAGGATAGTTTGAGCCTGGTCATTTGTGCCCCGAGTGAACATTCTGGATTGATTTGTTCTATGATCCATTGGTTTGTTTTCCTGGTTGCCCATGGTCTCCTCAAAAGTCTTCTCCAGCACCAACATTCAAAAGCATCAATACTTTTTCTATCTTGCTTCTTCAAAGTCCAGCTTTTGCATCCATAGAGTGTGTAGCAGCTGTGAAAAAGGCCAATTCCTTGTTAGGGATCATTAGGAAGGTGATTGAAAATAAAAATGCAATATTGTAGTGCCCTTATTCAAATCTATGAACATAAGAACATCAGGACAGCCCTGCTGGATCAGGCCCAAGGAGGCCCATCTAGTCCAGCATCCTGTTTCACACCATGGCCCACCAGGTGCCTCTGAGAAGCCCACAGGCAAGAAGTGAGGGCAGGCCCTCTCTCCTGCTGTTGCTCCCCTGCAACTGGGATTTAGCGGCATCTTGCCTCTGTGGCTGGAGGTGGCCTTTGGTGTGGCCATATTGAGTACTGCATAGAGATCTTGTCACTGTATCTTAAGAAGGACATTGTAGAACTGGGAAAGGTGCAGGGGAGTCACAGCAGGAGAGAGGGCTTGCCCTCAGCTCCTGCCTGTAGGCTTCCAACGGCATCTGGTGGGCCACTGTGTGAAACGGGATGCTGGACTAGATGGGCCTCCTTGGGCCTGATCCAGCCGGGCTGCTCTTATGTTCTTATGTAAAAGGTGCAGAAGAGGGCAACCAGGATGATCAGGGGCCTAGAGCACCTTCCTTACAAGGCAAGGCTACAACAACTGGGGCTTAGAAAATGATGACTGAGGGTTGAGTTGATAGAGTTCTATAAAATTATGCAGGGTGTGGAGAGAGAGAAATATTTCTCCCTTTCACATAACAGTAGAACCAGGGGTCATCCCATGAAACTGAAGGCCAGGAAATTTAGGACTGACAAATTGAAGTACTTTTTCACACACATAATTAACCTATGGAATTATCTGCCACATGATGTGGTGACAGCCAATAACTTGGATGGCTTTAAGGAAAGCTTAGATAAATTCATGGAGGATAAGTCTATCAATGGCTACCATTCTGAGGGCTATAAACCACCTCCAGCCTAAGAGGCAGGATGCCTCTCAATACCAGTTGTTGGGGAGCCGCAGCAGGAGAGAGGGCAGGCCCCTTTCAGCTCTTGCCTGTGGGCTCCCCAGAGGCATCTGGTGGGCCACTGTATGAAACAGGATGCTGGACTAGATGGGCCTCCTTGGGCCTGATCCAGCAGGGCTGTTCTTAGCCTAGCCTACCTTGCAGGGTTGTTGTGAGTAGTGCATGTGAGGGGAGACCCATGGATGTGCTTCCTGGAGGAAAGGCTGGACAAGAATGTGAACCAGCCTCTCCTCCCCCAGTCCAGAACGCTAGAAGCAGATGGGCCTTGGCCCGGGTCCCCTGTGCCCACCCCACCATTGACCCAGAAGCCGAGGGCCAAATCTTTATCCTCCCCGAGTGCCGTTCTATCTGCAAGAACATAAGAACAGCCGTGCTGGATCAGGCCCAAGGCCCATCTAGTCCAGCATCCTGTTTCACACAGTGGCCCACCAGATGCCGTTGGAAGCAACACACATGAGTTGAGGGCGTGCCCTCTCTTCTGACATTACTCCCCTGCAACTGGTACTCAGAGGCATCCTGCCTTTGAGGCTGGAGGTGGCCCACAGCCCTCTGACTAGTAGCCATTGATAGACCTCTCCTCCATGAAGTGATCCAAACCCCTCTTAAAGCCATCCAGGTTGTTGGCTGTCACCACATCCTGTGGCAGAGAGTTCCACAAGTGGATCATGCATTGTGTGAAAAAGTACTTCCGTTTGTTGGTCCTAGACCTTCTGGCAATCAGTTTCATGGAGTGACCCCTGGTTCTAGTGTTGTGTGAGAGGGAAAAGAATTTCTCTCTCTCCCCTTTCTCCATACCATGCATGATTTTATAGACCTCTATCATGTCTCCCTGCAGTCATCTTTTTTCTAAAGTAAAAAGCCCCAGGTGTTGTAGTCTTGCCTCATAAGAAAGGTGCTCTAGGCCCCTGATCATCTTGGTTGCCCTCTTCTGCACCTTCTCCAGTTCAACAATGTCCGTTTTTAGATGTGGTGACCAGAACTGTACGCAGTACTCCAAGTGTGGCCGCACCATAGTTTTGTATAAGGGCATTATAATATTAGCTGTTTTATTTTCCATCCCCTTTCTAATGATCCCTAGCATGGAATTGGCCTTTTTCACAGCTGCCGCACATTGAGTCGACACTTTCAAAGAGCTGTCCACCACCACCCCAAGATCCCTTTCCTGGTCCGTCACCGACAGCTCAGATCCCATCAGCATATACTTGAAGTTGGGGTTTTTCGTCCCAATGTGCATCACTTTACACTTGCTAACATTGAACCGCATTTGCCATTTTGTCGCCCACTCCCCCAGTTTGGAGAGATCCTTTTGGAGCTCCTCACAATCCGTTTTGGATTTCACTACCCCAAAGAGTTTGGTATCATCTGCGAATTTGGCCACCTCACTGCTTACCCCTGCTTCTAGATCATTTATGAATAAATTAAAAAGCACCGGTCCCAGTCCAGATCCCTGGGGGACCTGACTTCTTACTTCCCTCCATTGTGAAAACTCTCCATTTATACCTACCCTCTGTTTCCTGTCTTTCAACCAGTTAGCAATCCACACATGTACTTGTCGCTTTATCCCATGACTGCTAAGTTTCCTCAGGAGCCTTTGATGAGGAACTTTGTCAAAAGCTTTTTGGAAGTCCAGGTAGACTATGTCAACTGGATCACCTTGATCCACACACCTGTTGACACTCTCAAAGAACTCCAAAAGGTTGGTGAGGCAAGATTTACCTTTGCGGAAGCCATGCTGCTGGTTCACTCCCAGCAGGGCCTGTTTTTCTAGGTGCTTTACAATTTTATCCTTGAGGATGCTTTCCATCAATTTGCCTGGAACAGATGTTAGGCTAACCGGCCTGTAATTTCCCGGATCGCCCCTGGATCCCTTTTTGAAAATCGGTGTTACATTTGCTATTCTCCAGTCCTCTGGTACTGAGCCCGATTTCAGGGATAAGTTGTATATTTTCGCAAGGAGGTCAGCAATTTCACATTTGAGTTCTTTGAGGACTCTTGGATGGATGCCATCCGGCCCTGGTGATTTGTTAGCTTTCAGTTTTTCCAGACAGTTTAGAACATCATCTCTTGTCACTTCTGTCTGACTCAGCTCTCTAGCCTCCATCCCTAAAAAGCCTGGTTCAGGAACAGGTATATGCTCATTATCCTCTGCCGTGAAGACAGATGCAAAGAACTCATCCAGCTTCTCTGCAACCTCCATATCCTCCTGAATAATCCCTTTCACTCCCTCATTGTCTAATGGTACAACTGCCTCCCTGGCAGGTTTCCTGCTTCTGATGTATTTAAAGAAGTTTTTGTTATTCCCCTTGATACTTTTAGCTAAATGTTCCTCAAACTCTCTTTTTGCTTCCCTTATTTTCACCTTGCATTTATTTTGCCAGAGTTTGTGTTCCTTTCTGTTCTCTTTGTTTGGACAGGCCTTCCAATTTTGGAAGGAAGTCTTCTTCCCTTTTATGGCTTCCTTGACAGTACCCGTTAGCCATGCTGGCATCCTCCTGGACTTAGTGGTACCTTTCCTCCTTTTGGGTGTACAATCTAACTGGGCTTCTAGTTTTGTGGTTTTGAGTAAACTCCATGCACTCTGGAGCGAAGTGACTCTCCTGATTTTCCCCCTCAGCTTTCTTTTCACCATACTTCTCATTTAGGAGAAGTTTCCTCTTCTGAAATTCAAAATGTCTGTGTTAGACATCCTTGGTGATTCTTTCCCCACATGTATGCTGAATTTGATGGCACTGTGGTCACTGTTCCCTAAAGGGTCAATGACACTGACATCACACACCAGATCCGGGGTGCCAGTCAGAATTAGGTCCAAGGTGGCCTTCTCTCTGGTTGGTTCAATGACCAACTGTTCTTGGGCACAGTCATTTAGCGTATCTAGAAATTTGACCTCTTTGTCCTGACCTGACTGTGAATTTACCCAGTCTATGTGTTGGTAATTGAAGTCACCCATTATTACTGCCCTGCCTCTCCTTGATGCCTCCCCGATTTCCTCCTGCAACTCCCAGTCATTGTCAGCATTTTGATCTGGAGGGCGATAGCACGTCCCCAGTAGCACAATTCCTTTCCGGCCTTGTATAGTCACCCACAGGGTTTCTGTGGAGGACTCCAGTCCACCCAGGTTTTCTAGCTTGTTAGATTCTATCCCTTCTTTAACATACAGTGCTACCCCTCCTCCCAGGCACCCCTCCCTGTCCTTTCTCTAGAGTTTATACCAGGGCTGCACAACTCAAATGACCTGGCAGGCCGAAACCAACCGTGACTTGGTTCATGGGGGCCGAGGTCAGTTCCTAGGGTGCTGATTATTAGAGTAACACTTAATATCAACCAATCAACCAATCAACTGAATTAAAGTGAAATGAATTAAAAATGAATTAAAAATGAATTTAATCAATATTTAACTTTTGATGTTCTGGCAGGCCAGAACATCAAATTAAATTAAATTAATATGAAATTAATTAAATTAATTAAATTAAATTAAATATGAAATAAGTTGAATTAAAATTCATTCTAATAATATAAATATCATACAATCTGTACAAAATACATAATAAAATGCATTGTTCTTCCTTTCCACCTCTGCCAAATCATCACATAAAACAGGGAACACTTTAAAGGGAAAAAAATGAGAACCTCTTCTCATAATTTTGGATAAGAAGGGAGAAGGGGAAAGAAAGATGGAAAGGATGCAGCAGGAGGCTTGGCCTGAGAGAGAGAGAGAGAGAGAGAGAGAGAGAGAGAGAGAGAGAGAGAGAGAGAGTGGAGCGGAGCAGTCTTGGTGGGTGGGTGTGAGAGAGAGAGAATGGAGCAGTCTTGGTGGGAGAGAGAGAGAGGAGCAGTCTTGGTGGGGGGAGAGAGAGAGAGAGAGAGAGAGAGAATGGAGCAGTCTTGGTGGGTGGGTGTGAGAGAGAGAATGGAGCAGTCTTGGTGGGAGGGAGGGAGAGAGAGAGAGAGGGAGAGAGAGGAGCAGTCTGGGTTGGAGAGAGAGTGGAGCAGTCATGGTGGGGGAGAGAGAGAGAGAATGGAGCAGTCTTGGTGGGTGGGTGTGAGAGAGAGAATGGAGCAGTCATGGTGGGGGAGAGAGAGAGAGAATGGAGCAGTCTTGGTGGGTGGGTGTGTGAGAGAGAATGGAGCAGTCTTGGTGGGAGAGAGAGAGAGAGAGAGAGAGAGAGAGAGAGAGAGAAGCAGTCTGGGTTGGAGAGAGTGGAGCAGTCTTGGTGGGGGGAAAGAGAGAGTGAAGCAGTCTTGGTGGGGGGGAGAGAGAGTGAGAATGGAGTAGTCTTGGTGGGTGGGTGTGAGAGAGAGAATGGAGCAGTCTTGGTGGGAGAGAGAGAGAGAGAGAGAGAGGGGGGGGAGCAGTCTTGGTGGGAGAGAGAGAGAGAATGGAGCAGTCTTGGTGGGTGGGTGTGAGAGAGAGAATGGAGCAGTCTTGGTGGGAGAGAGAGAGAGAGAGAGAGAGAGAGAGAGAGAGAGAGAGAGAGAGAGAGAGAGAGAGAGAGAGAGGAGCAGTCTTGGTGGGAGAGAGAGAGAGAGAGAATGGAGCAGTCTTGGTGGGTGGGTGTGAGAGAGAGAATGGAGCAGTCTTGGTGGGGGAGAGAGAGAATGGAGCAGTCTTGGTGGGAGAGAGAGAGAGAATGGAGCAGTCTTGGTAGGTGGGTGTGAGAGAGAGAATGGAGCAGTCTTGGTGGGAGAGAGAGAGAGAGAGAATGGAGCAGTCTTGGTGGGTGGGTGTGAGAGAGAAAATGGAGCAGTCTTGGTGGGAGGGAGAGAGAGAGAGAGAGTGGAGCAGTCTGGGTTGGAGAGAGAGTGGAGCAGTCTTGGTGGGGGAGAGAGAGAGTGAGAATGGAGTAGTCTTGGTGGAAGAAAGAGAGAATGGAGCAGTCTTGGTGGGGGAGAGAGAGAGAGAGAGACTTAAGAGATTTAACTGCGCAGGCGCGCCTCGCAGTTGGGAAGCAACACTGGGCCAAATGGCTGACCCGAGTGTCGCTCTGGTTTCTACCACTGTGCACCACTGCTGCCATGGGGGAGGGTAAGGAAGAACACCCGCACCCCCGCAGCCATCTCCTCGGCCGTGCAGCAGCTGGAATTTTTTTGGGTGTGTGTGTGTTTTTTAAGCAGCAGGGGGAGGAAGAGGAAATAGCCCCGGGGGCCAGGAAAAAAGGCCTCCCGGGCCGCATGTTGTGCAGGCCTGGTTTATACCCAGGGATAACAGTGTCCCACTGGTTCTCACTGTTCCACCATGTTTCTGTTATGCCCACTATATCTATTTCTGTGTTAGCAACCAAGCACTCCAGCTCCCCACCTTGGCTCAGAGGCTTCTGGCATTGGCATAGAAGCACCTTCACTCTGAATCTCTCCCCTGAAGTATGCTATTCTTATGACTCTTTGACCTGCTGGCACAACCTCCCATCTGCTCTTTATGCGGTTCTGCTCTGTCCCCTTCTATTTTATCTGAATTCATTGCACCCTCGCACTTTAAAGGATGGCTTTGTCCAAACGGGATACTACCCAGCTCCCATCGGCTGTTCCCCAGGTGTCATTTTAAAAGCTGCTCTGCAACCTTTTTGATTTTAAGTGCCAGCAGTCTGGTTCCATCTTGGTTCAAGTGCAGCCCGTCCCTTTTGTACAGGCCTTGCTTGCCCCAAAATGTGTCCCAGTGCCTAACAAATCTAAACCCCTCCTCCCAGCACCAACGTCTCATCCACGCGTTAAAACCCCTCAGCTCTGCCTGTCTCACTGTACCTGCGCGTGGAACAGGTAGCATTTCTGAGAATGCTACCTTGGGGGTCCTGGACTTCAATACACTATCTATCAGCCTAAATTGGTCTTCCAGGACCTCCCAACTACATTTCCCCACATCGTTGGTGCCGACGTGCACCACGACAGCTGTCTCCTCCCCAGCACTGCCTAGGAGCCTGTCTAGACGCCGCGTGATGTCCGCAACCTTCGCACCAGGCAGGCAAGTCACTGTGCGGTCAACACGCGGGTCACAAACCCATCTCTCTATCCCTCTAATGATCGAATCACCCACTACAAGGAGGCCCCCACCCCCCGGAGGAGTATCCCCTGTGCGAGAAGATATGGGCTCATCATCCACAGAAGGGGTCCCTTCTAAAGGAGCATTTCCCTCTTCCTCAGACCAATTTCCTCCTTGCCCGAGACCTTAATTCTCCCTGACAGCAGAGGAGCTACCAGCCCTGGAGTGGGATGCCTCTATCACATCCCTGAAGGTCTCGTCCACATGCCTCTCTGTCTCTCTGAGCTTCTCCAGATCTGCCACCTTGGTCTCAAGGGAACGGATTTGTTCCCTGAGAGCCAGGAGCTCCTTGCAGTGAGCACACACTCATGACTTCTGCCTATGGAGCAAATAGTCATACATGCGACACTCTGTGCAATACACTGGGAAGTGCCCCCTCCCCTGCTGACCTTCTGTCTTCATACTGTTTTTGTTGGCTCTTTACAGTATTTAGAGATAGTTTATTGTAAGTAGTTTTTTATCTGTTTATTAGAAGGATAGGTCTCAGCAGTAATGGTCAGTTCTTTAACTGTCCAAACAATCTTTCCCAAGAATATGAGGGATACGAGGGAGGGATATTTACTTACGTTCTCTTCTCCACCAGGCTCCTTGTGATCCTTGAAAGCATCTGTGTGCTTAGATTCTGATGCCGTTATGAATAATTTGTTGTGCAATTATAAAGCAAATATTTAATGGAACTTCATGCGGAATTTCCTGCAGTGTGGGGGTGGGGTGGAGGTTGCCAAGAACCTGGAAAGAGTCCCTCCTGCTGCACGCCCCCCTCTGAGGGGCTCTGGGGGGGCAGCCAGGAGTCAAGGGCCAGGAGGGCACCAGCACAGGGCCCTCCCCCGGCCCCCTCCTGTCAGCCTACAGCCCAGAGGAGCAGCCTTCACTCAGGGGCCTGGCATGCAGAGGGTCCCACCAGCAGGCTTGCCCTCCGGGCAGAGACCCTGACACACACACACACACACCCCAGAGCCCCTGCTGCCTGTCAGCATGGATGTTTCTGGGCCGAGGAGGAGGAGACCGTGGGCGGTGGCTGCACATGGCTCTGCCCACCAAGAAAGGTTGCAGCCTGGCCAAGAATGGATGCAAGAGCTCCTCCTCCTCCTCCTCCTCCTCCTGCATCTCTGCAGATTGTGGCCCTGAATTCCTTTCCACAGGCATGTGTACCCCACACCAGAGCAGCTCCTCTGCAAACCCAGACAGCCCACAGGAGCCCCCTTGTTCTCCTCCTCCGTATCTGACCCATGGCGGGCCCCTGATCTTGGGGGTGTCTCTGTAGCCTCCCTTTGCACACAGCTGTGATGGTCACAGGTCCTGCTATGCTGACTCCACATGGCAGGGGGTGTTCCTGGGCGGGATGCACGATGTACACCGGGAGGTCTGCTCCCAGGAGGGTCACCCAAACAGAGGTGTAACTAGGGAGGGCGCCCGGGGCAAGCACTGAAATGGCGCCCCCCCACCGCGCCCCCCCCCCCACCGTGCCCCCAACATACTACATTATACTTAGGTTTTTCCTCACAAGCGCCCGCCGCCGCCACCAAGCCAGGCCACTGACTGGCCGCCAGGTGCCAGCAAAGCAATGGGGGGGGGGGCGCAGGGGGCGCGGAAGGGACCGCTCGTGGGGAAGGGGGCACTGACGTGCTCCCTTGACTACTGCAGCGCTGCTGCACTGAGCAGGAAACATTTGTATTAACAAAAAAATAAAAAAAAAATTTAAAATGGTCATGGCGGCGCCCCCCCACGTGACCAGAAAAGATGGCGCCCGGGGCACGTGCCCCCCCTGCCCCCCCTATAGTTACGCCTCTGCACCCAAAGCACAAAGGTCACCCCAGCTGCCCAGCTCAAGCAAGCAGGCACCTCTATTGGGCAGCAGCAATGTAGGAAGGTGAGGGCAGCAGAAGATCACATCAGTGACAATGACAAAAGCATCGTTTCATACTGTGCGGGAGAAGGCAATGGTAAACCACTCCTCTTTTACCAAGAAAACCACATGGACAGACAAAATGGAATGATTGTCGACATAGTGCCTGATGATGGGCCCCTCAGGTCGGATGGTACTCAACATGCCACTAAGGAAGAGCTGAGGATCTCTCAGGGTACCGATGGTGTTTATGACACCATTAAAGACTATAGCCTTTTGGATGTTTCCATGTGGGGAAAGAAAACCCAAAGCTGCAAAGACAGAATTACAATGGGAACATAAGAAGCAGGAGTAGGGTAAACTCGACATAGTAAAAGATGAAATGAATCAACTACAGATTGAAATCTTGGGCATCAGTGAATTAAAATGGACTGGAATGGGACACTTTCAGTCAGAAAATCATACCGTTTAGTACTCAGGTCACGAAAAACAAAGGAACAGTGTTGCTCTCATAGTCAGGAAGGATATAGCAATGACAGTAATTGGGTACAATGCGGTCAGTGACCGACTAATATCAATTAGATTTCATGGACACCTTTTAACATGACTGTTTTCCAAGTCTATGCCCCAACAACTGATGCAGAAGAAGAGGAAATTGATGAGTTTTATGCTCAAGTCCAGTCTGCAATTGACAGAACATGCAAGCAGGATGTGCTGGTGGTGGTTGGAGGTTGGAATGCCAATGCTGGAAATGGTAAAGAGGAAAACAATCAGACTGTATGGCCTAGGAAACAGAAATGAAACAGGAGAACAACTTATTATTTTATTTTATTTATTTTATTTTATTTATTTATTACATTTGTACACCACCCCAAACTTTTGTCTCTGGGCGGTTAACAATAATATAAAACAAGTTATATATATATACAAAAACTTAAAACAATTTAACAATTTAAAAATCAACCATGAATTCAAACCTTAAAATTTAAAGAACAGAAGAAGCTTGAGTGAAGAGGTGGGTTTTCAAATGCTTTCTAAAAATTGTCAGAGACGGGGAGGATCGTATCTCAGCAGGGAGCGCATTCCATAGTCTCAGAGCAGCAACCGAGAAAGCCTGTCCCCGTGTGGCCACCAGCCGAGCTGGCAGCAACTGGAGACGGACCTCTCTGGACGACCTCAATGTCGTACTCAATGACCTTATTAGTTTCTGCCAAGCCAGTGATCTCTTCATTGCTAACACATTCTTCAAACAACGAAAGTGGCGCCTGGACACCAGGACACAGGGGGCGTAGCAAGGTTCTCATCTCCAGGCAAGAGTGGGCCTGGAGCTGAGATTTTAAAATGGGCCCCTCACTGCTGATGAACAAAGGAGACTTTCAACCATGCAATGCAATCCTATGTATGTTTTCTCAGAAATCCTAACAAATTCAGTACAGTTTGCTTCCAGGTAAGTGTGTAGAGAACTGCAGCCTCAGGCAGCAAATCTAACCACATTTAGCTGGAAGTACATTTCACTGAAACCTAAAGGACTTTGTAATTTTTTGCCACGAAACAAGCCACTTATAGGACTTTTTTGATGGTTTTTAAAAATTAAATATTTAACAACAATTTAAATATACATATTCCTCCCACATCTCTCTGCTCAAAACCAAAGCCCTATGCCCACTCATTCCAGGTGATCTAAAGGCTGGGGCTGAAACGGGGTTGATTTTTATGAAGGCAAAGGGCAGATTCTTCCATATTGGGGTGGAACTACTTTTTTAAAAATAGTTTTTTTTAACTTAAAAAATATTTTAAACCAGCAAATTCCTCAATCTCTGAATTAAATATTCAGAGTCATTTCAATCTGCCCCCCACCCCCCCCACACCTTATATTAAAGCTCTATGGCAAGCAATCCCTAAATATCCAGGGGGTGGGGAATAACCACAAAAAGGAAAGCACATCCCCCCCCCCTCCATTACTAAGCCTGAGGAGTCAAACGCTGGGCAGAGCTGTGGTGGGCAAGAGCAGCCAGCACTGGCCACCCTGCCCCCTCCCTCCCTCCCTCCCTTGCTGCCTGCCTGCCTGCCTGCCTGCCTGCCTGCCTGCCTTCCGGCACTCAAGTTCAGGCTTCAGGGAGGCCTCTCTGGAAGCCCCACTCACCCACCAAACAGCTGAGAGGCGGAGACAGAAAGGGTTGCAGCCGCTGGCAGGCACCTTCACTCCCATGGCCAGAGCAGCAGGGCTAGGAAGAGAGGGGGCCAGCAGGCAAGGCAAGGGGGGCTGGCTAAGGGGCCTCGGGGGGCCCTCCAGGCCCTGTGAGCCTAGAGACATTTGTCTCCCCTTGCCCAGTGGTACTTACGCCCCTGACTGGACATCACCAGAAGGAGTACAAAGAAATCATATTGATTACATTATTGGTGCAAGGAGGTGGAAGATCTCAGTTATAATAGCCAAAGCATGGCTGGGGGCCGATTGTAGAACAGATCACACAAACTGCTCATGTGCAAGTTCCAAGTCAAGCTAAAGTGGAAAAACAAATCTATCTAGTTTCCACAATACGATCTTGAGAATGTACCCACCATTTTAAAGGAGAACATCAGGAACCGCTTTGAAGTGCTGAACCTCATTGATAGGGAACCAGAGGAACTGTGGAATGAAATCAAAGAAGTTGTTAAGGACGGGTGTGAAAAGAGACTTCCAAAGACCAAGAAACAGAAGAAAGCAAAATGGATGTCAGAACAGATGGTAGAAATTGCCAAGAAGAGGAGAGAAGCCAAAGTCAAGAAAGAGAAAGACCTCAGGAATGAACTTAATAGGGAATTTCAGAAAGCTGTTAGAAGAGACAAGGAGCAGTACTACAATGACATCTGTAAAGACTTCGAGGATGGAAATAGACACTGAAAAACAAAGCAAGTTTTCCAAAAGATCTCTGAACTCAGAGGGAGGTTCCAACCTCAAACTGGTATGTTAAGGGATGCCAAAAGACAGATAGGGAAGCTATTCACACAATTGATCAAAACTGGGCTACTCTGGTAGCCCAGTTTTGATCAATCGTGGGAACCACTGGGCTTGTGGGTGAGGCCGGTGGTCCCCTGGTGGCTAGCCTGCCTAAGAACCCCTCCCCTTACATGAGGTTAATGGAGCAAGAGCTCCGTTAACCTTGTGTTTTTTATCGTGTGTCAGCCGTGGCTGCTTGTAGCTACGACTGGCTCACTCGGGGTGGGTGGGGAGAGGAGGGGTACCCCAGGAAGGGGGTCCCCCTTTCCTGTGAGTTTGCGGTGCCTTCCTGGGGTTCAGGGGGCCAGGGCGCTGCACAGCAGTGCTCCCCTTCCCCCCCCCCGATGCCCGGAGCTCCAGGAGTGCCCGACTGGAGCAACCACTCATCTAGGCAGCTGATCCAGCTGCCCAGCAATGAGCGACTGCTCATGTGCGGGGAGAGTGGGCTAAGCCAGCTCTCCCTGCACTTACTCTCCTGGTGCTTCATAGTAATCATGTGAAGCGCCTCAGTAACTGATTCAGAGAAGATCAAACAGAGATGGAAGGAGTATACTGATAATCGGTAGAGCAGAGATGTCAACATCCAAAATACTCTAGAAGATATTCCCTACTTACAAGAACCTCTAGTACGGGAAGATGAAGTTAGAGCAGCACTCCGGTCATTACGAAGTCAGAAAAGCTACAGGAATTGATGGAATAGCTACAGAAATATGGCAGGCAACAGAAGACGAATCAGTCAAGGCTCTAACCAAACTATGCCAGCAAATTTGGAGAACACCACAGTGGCCAACAGATTGGAAGAGGTCAGTCTACATACCCATATCAAAGAAAGGAGTCTTAACAGATTGCGCAAACCATCACACAATATCCTTAATCTCACATGCTAGCAAAATAATGCTCAGGATCATACAACACAAATTAGAGCCCTACGTGGAAAGGGAAATGCCGGATGTTCAAACTGGTTTCAGAAAAGGCCGAGGAACAAGAGACATCATTGCTGATGTACACTGGATAATTGAGAAAGCCAAAGAATACCAGAAAGAAGTCAATATGTGCTTTATTGACTACAGAAAAGCCTTTGATTGCATCAACCATGTCAAGTTGTGGGATATCTTTAGGAAAATGGGCGTCCCAGAAGATCTCATTGTTCTCATTAAAAACCTATACACAGGGCAGGAAGCCACAGTCCAGACGGAAGATGGTGAAACAGACTGGTTCCAGATCGGCAAAGGAATAAGACAAGGCTCTCTACTTTCTCCTTATTTATTCAACTTATATGCTGAACATATACTGAGAGAAGCTGGATTGGAAGAAGATGAGTGAGGTCTTAAAGTTGGAGGAAGAAACATCAATAACCTGCACTATGATGACACCACTCTGATAAACTGAGAATGTGGATGATCTGCAAGCTCTAGTAATGAAAGTCAAGGAGCCCAGTGAAAAAATGGGACTACGACTAAATGTCAAGAAGACTAAACTAATGACAATGGGTACAGCAACCATCCTCAGAATTGATAATGAAGATATTGAAGTTGTGGATAGCTTCTGCCTTTTAGGATTGACCATCAACAGTCAAGGATCCAGCAGTCAATAAATATGCCGCAGACTAGCACTTGGTAGGGTTGCAATGAAGGCCTTGGAAAGGATATTTAGATGTCATGACATGTCTATACCTACAAAGATTAGAATCGTTTGGACAATGGTTTTCCCTGTGACACTCTATGGATGCCAAAGCTGGACTTTGAAGATGCAAGATAGAAAAAGTATTGACACTTTTGAACTTTGGTGCTGGAGAAGACTTTTGAGGATACCATGGACAGCCAGGAAAACAAACCAATGGATCGTAGAACATAAGAACAGCCCTGCTGGATCAGGCCCAAAGCCTATCTAGTCCAGCATCCTGTTTCACACAGTGGCCCACCAGATGCCGCTGGAAGCCACAGGCAGGAGTTGGGGGCATGCCCTCTCTACTGCAGTCACTCCCCCGCAACTGGTACTCAGAGGCATCCTGCCTTTGAGGCTGGAGGTGGCCCACAGCCACCAGACTAGTAGCCGTTGAGAGACCTCTCCTGCATGAAGTTATCCAAACCCTTCTTAAAGCCATCCAGGTTGTTGGCTGTCACCACATCTTGTGGCAGAGGACGGCCAGCAGCAAGCTGGATGGCCTGGATTATGACAGCAATGAAGGCACCTCTGCAGGGGTGAAGCTATAATTGAGCAGATGGGTTCAAAGAACCCAGGCCCCCCAGCTCCTGAGAGGCCCCCAGCTCCACCCTTCCCTATTTTTCCCTGGACAACAAGGAAAGGGGTGAACACGGGCCGCATCTACCTAGCTACGCCCCAGCACCACTGAGAGACCTTCAAGGCCAAGTTGAAGGCAGATCATCCTGGAGATAATCTATCTATGTGGCCGCTAGGAGTCGAAACCGACTGGATGGCACTTAATCAATCAATCAATCAATCAATCAATCAATCAGTGATGGGTTACAAGAGTGGCTGGCTGGGGCCCTTCAGCTTTGGGTGCAAACTTGGCATCGCCCGGCGCAGCTGCACAGCCAGCCAACAGGTGCAGAAACTGGCCTTCCATGTCTTTGGGGCCTGGCACTTCTCCCTGGCAGGTGCTACAGTGGAAGGGACTCTCTCGAAGCCCCCCTGCCCAATCAGCGAGGTTCTGGCTCGACCCTGGAAGCATCATCCGGCTCTGGGCAGGGAGAGGCACCCTGAGGGGAGCAAGAAGAGCCACGCTGCACCTCACCCCTCCGCCCAGTGCCCCCAGCCACAAGGATGGGCAGCCTAGCCAAGAGGGAGAGGAGGCGGCCACTGCTGCTGGGCATGTCCAGCCAGGGCAACAGCATCACCAGGAGACAGAAGCCTGCAGGAAGGTCTTGCTGTGTCAACGGAACAGAGCCCGGGGGGTGGGGGGGGGCAGGGATAGACTGCTGTTAGGGATGTGCACAGAACCGGTACAGAGGCTATGTTAGAGGCCTCCGAACTGGTTCAGAGTGGGGCCGGTCTGGCGGGGTGTGTGTGTGTGTCTAGCTTTAAGGGCGGGGGGGTAGTACTTACCCCTCCCGCCACTTTTCCCCCTCCGGCACTCCACTTCATAGCAAAGTTTTTGGGGCGGCAGTGTTCAGGGTTGTGAAGGGGCTCATGTGCAGCCCTTCCCCCTTGAATCAGTGCTTGGAACCAACAATTACTCACTGTGACGTTTTTAATGAGTTTTTTTGGACAAACTCTCTCGTATTTGGACGGACTTAGATTCAAACTCCACAATTGTTAGAGAGTCTGATGCTGAGGTTCTCCAGCAGCTCCTCTTATGTGATGACCCTGGATCAGTTTCAGTTCGTGACTCCTGAGGATGTGGACAAGTTGCTTGGAATGGTACAGCCCACCACCTGCCCTCCTGATCCTTGCCCAACATGGCTTATACTGTCTGGCAGGGAGGCTGTTGTATAGGGCCTGGTAGAGATTATAAATGCTTTTCTGAGGGAGGGCAGGATGCCTGCTTGTCTTAAGGAGGCAATCATTAGACCGCTTCTGAAGAAGCCTGCCTTGGATCTCTGAGTTAAATAATTACAGGCCTGTCTCCAACCTTCTGTGGCTGGGCAAGGTGATTGAGAAGGTGGTGGCCTCCCAGCTCCAGGTGGTCTTGGAGGAAACTGATTATCTAGACCCATTTCAAACTGGCTTTTGAGTGGGCTATGGGGTGGAGACTGCCTTGGTCGGCTGATGGATGGTCTCCAATTGGGAACTGACAGAGGGAGTGTGACTCTGTTGGTCCTTTTGGATCTCTTGGCGGCTTTCGATACTATTAACCATAGTATCCTTCTGAAACATCTGAGATAATTGTGGGTGGAAGGCACTGGCTTGCAGTGGTTCCTCTCCTATCTCATGGGCAGATTCCAGATGGTGTCTCTTGGAGACTGTTGTTCTTCCAAATCTGATCTTCTGTATGGTGTCGCTCAGGGCTCCATATTGTCTCCGATGTTGCTTAACATCTACATGAAACCGCTGGGAGAGATCATCGGGAGATTTGGTGCAGGGTGTTATCAATATGCTGATGACACCCAAATCTATTTCTCCATGTCTATCAGGAGAAGGCATAACCTCCCTAAATGCCTGCCTGGGTGTAGTAATGGGCTGGATGAGGGATAACAAACTGAGGCTGTATCCAGATAAGACAGAGGTACTTATTGTGTGGGGTCAGAACTCAGGAGACACTCTTGATCTGTTGGTTCTGGATGGGGAGAACCAACACTTCCCCAGAAGGAACAGGTACGCAGTCTGGGGGTGCTTCTGGATCCACACCTCTCCCTGGTGTCCCAAGTTGAGGTGGTGGCCAGAGGTGCTGTTTATCAGCTCCGGCTGATATGCCAGCTGCATCCATTTCTTGAGATAAACAACCTCAAAATGGTGGTACATACCCTGGTAACCTCTAGGCTGGAAATACGCTCTATGTGGGGCTACCTTTGTACTTAGTCCAGAAACTGCAGTTTGTCCAGAATGCGGCAGCCAGGTTGGTCTCTGGGAGAGACCATATTACTCCTGTGTTGAAAGTGCTATACTGGCTGCCAATATGTTTCAGGGCAAAATACAAGATGCTGGTTATTACCTATAATGCCCTAAACCGTTTAGGCCCTGGGTATTTAAGAGAACGTCTTCTTCGCCATGAGCCCCACTGCCTGTTAAGATCATCTGGAGAGGTTCGCCTGTGGCTGCTGCCAACTCGTCTGGCGGCTACTCGGGAACGGGCCTTCTCCGTTGCTGCCTCTGGACTTTGGAATGCGCTCCCTGTTGAAATAAGAGCCCCCCCCCATCTCTGGCAACTTTTAAAAAGGCACTGAAGACACGTTTATTCACCCAGGCTTTTAATTAGATTCATGGTTTTAATATTTTTAATGTTGGGTTTAAAATTATTTTAATGTTAATGATTTTAATTGTTTAATTGATGCACTGTTTTAAATTATTTTAATTGTAAACCGCCCAGAGATGCAAGTTTTGGACGGTATAGAAATATGTTAAATGAATGAATGAATGAAATAAACAAAGGCAAACTGGAACCGAGAAGGCACAATAATGGCCAGAGAGGCTGTGGTGAGATCGGAGAGTCCTTGTCATGCTTCTCTCCCTAATAGGCTGCTGGCACTGCGGGGGGGGGGGCAAGGTGCAGAGGAGGGCTTGCTGAAATGGGCCTCATCCAGCCTGCAGGGGCTTTCCAGGGAGAGGTGGAGCGCCATGCAGAGAGCTCTGCGCTGCCGCCTGTGGGCCCCGGGGTGGTGGTCTGTTGCGTGGCTGGGGGGGGGAGCACCTAGGAGGTGGGGCTGGAGAAAGGGAGCGGTCTGCGCCCAGGCAGGGGAGGAGGACAGCTGGCCCACCACGTTCTGTGCCTGAGTGGAGAAGCAAGGCCTGTTCTTGCCCAGCCTGCCCCCCCCCACCTCCAGACGGCCTCTGCTGCTCCCTGGCGTGGAGCCCACAACCCACACACCCACACAGCAGCTCTGTGAGGTGGGGCAGCCCCGGGGGGGGGGGAGGCCATTGGTTGGGCAAGAGCGTGCCCTCTGCCCCCCAGTCCTGCTGGCTGCCCAACTCACAGGCACACCGAGCAGAGGACCCCCAGTCTGGGCTTCAAGTGCGCATTTTGCAGATCGGCACTGAAGCCGTTGCAGCTCTTTGGTGGGAAGAGGTGGCCTGAAGCCTCCCAGTCAGCCAAACGCAGAGGTGGGTCCCTGGCCTGGCCCCCAGGCATGTAGCAAGGTTGGAGTGGGCCCCTGGGACGACAGGTGAAGGTGCCTCCCCCACACGCCCGGCCCCCACAGGACCCCCCCAATTTCGTTGCCCCCCCACCTCAGGAGTGTAGCTATAATTGAGTGGATGGGTTCAAAGAACCTCCCTCCCCCCCTTCCGCTCCAGAGGGGCCCCCAGCTCCACCCTTCCCGATTGGCTTCCTCACTCTGAGGGGCCGCGGGCAGAGGGGCGAACACGGCCCCCTCTCCCCTGGCGACGCCCCTGCTGCCCCTCCCCTCCCCTTGTCCCTTACAGAAGAACTGTCAGGAGGCGCCAAAGGTGCAGGGCCTCCCTCCCTCTGGCTCCTGTGCAAATCATCTCCCCCCTCCCCCCCCCGCTTCCCTGGCTCAGAAGCATTTCTCCAAAGGTCAGTCCATCTTGAAGCTGCCACCCCCTCATCCGTCCGGACAGTCTCACCTGGCCAGTCCACTGCCTTCGCTCTCTTTCCACACACTCCAGAGAACGTTTTCCGCAGGAAACTGAGTCTTGGAGTTTGCTCCAGGATTTAGGAGTAAAAGGGACCCATTTGCTAAGGAATGTCGTGGGGGGGGGAGAAAAGGAGTATGATGGTTTTACCCTGTTCTAGTTAATGAGGGTCGGGTTTTGAAAAGGATATACTTTCCCACACCGTGCATAATTAACCTATGGAATGCTTGGCCATGGGATGTGGTGATGGCCACCCACTTGGATGGCTGTAGAAGAGACTTGGAGAGATTCATGGTCTATCAGTGGCTACTAGTCTTGATGGCTGTGGGCCCCCTCCAGCCTCAGAGGCACGTTGCCTCTCAGTCCCAGTGGCAGGGGGGCTACAGCAGCAGGAGAGGGGGCAGGCACATCCCTCTTGCCTGGGGGCTCCCCAGAGGCGGCATCTGGTGGGCCACTGTGGGGAACAGGAGGCTGGACTGGATGGGCCTCCTTGGGCCTGATGCAACAAGGCTCTTAAGCAGGGGCGTCCTCAGGACTTTTTCGGAGTGGGATGGAGAGCTGTAATCCTCTGCCCACTTACCTGGGAGTAAGCCCCGTTGAATTCAATTGGAATGTATCGATCTGGGGAACAAAAGCCCCCCCTCCCGCCCCATGTCTTGTGTTATGTCTTTATGTCCCTAAAAATATTTTATTCTTTTTCTCAGCTTCCCCAGGTGGTGGGCGGGGAGAGGAGAGGAGAGGCGAGGCGAGGCGAGGAGAGGCGAGGAGAGCCCGGCAACATCTCTCCCTCCTGCTCTCCTTGCTCAGCAACACTTCCCTGGCTGCTGAGCCAGTCAGTCAAGCCGAGGGAGCAGGGTGGGCTGAACTGAAACACTAGCCAGCCAGTCAGGAGGAGAGGAGGGAGGGGTGCTGCTTGACCCTCCCTCGCCCCTGGAGAAGTCTTGCCTCACTTGGCCAAGCGGAGTCCTCCGCGCACAAGCCAGCAGAGCAGTCTGCCAGTGAGCTGGGCGGGCAGGAGTGGGGAGCCAAGAAGAGCAAGCGGTTGGTCAGCCAGGGGCCCAGGGAGAGTGCCGGTCTGCGAGGACTGGAGAGCAGCCCCCAAGAAGGCCCCGTCCTGGGTCACGGCCAGAGGAACTTCTGGTGGGGATCGTGCAGACGGTGGGGCTCTCTTAGGGAAGCTGGCCCTGCGGTGGATCATGCTTTAATTACCCGCCCTTTGTATTTTGCCTGGAAACACAGCAGCAGCCAGTGCAACTGTTTTGAAACAGGCACGATGTGATTGCTCCGGGAGGCTCGAGAGACCGCTCTGGCGGCTGCATTTTGGACTCCGTGAAGTTTCCGGACTCTGTTCAAAGGCAGCCCTCGATAGAGCTCTTTGCAGTCAGCAAAGCTGGAGGTTGCTGCTCACAAGTGAACGAACTGCAGCACCAGCTGCCTTATCAGCTGAAGCTGGCAAAGGCATTGCTGGCCAGAGCCCATCCGCCGGGAGCGAGGAGCCCCCCCCCCGCCCCCCCCCCCCCCCACGGCCTCCCTGTTCTTGTGACCAGAGGGCGGCAGCCACAGCCAGAAACATTCCATCACAGTCTTCAAGCACCTCTATCCTGTTGGGATTCAGCATCCTGGAGTACTAATAGGTCAACTGCTTTGGGAACTTTTGTTGTTGAGGAGGAGGAGGAGGAGGAGTATATCCATATTCATAGTAATTCTCGTAGTAGGACTCAAAGAACTCGATGGCCGTATTCTTCCGCCCGGAGCCTTTCATCCGGGATGTGCTTGAACTGAGGTCCGCGCTCTGGTTTGGCAGGCCCTGAAAGGGGAGGAGGAGGAGGAGGAGGAGGAGGAGGGCAGGCAGGTCTTTCAGGAAAAGGAGGGCAGGGCCTTGCCTGCTCTTCGCCACTGCCTGCTGCTTCCTGCTGCAGAGGCGTTTGTCCCCAGTACCCCCGCGCCGCGCCATCATGCACATGGCGTCTGCACATGCTCGTTGTACAATGGTGCAGCCATTTTATCTTGTGGCTGCACCGATGCAACTCCAAGGGTGCAATTCTGAGCCTGCACAACTGCTCAAATGTTGCATTCCACCAAGTGCCTAATGTTGTGCAGGATGTCGGTCAGGGTGTGGAAGGGAGAGACTCATTTGCCCAACACCTCCAGCAGGAGAAGGACACACACACACACACACACACACACACACACACACCCCCTGACCTGTTAGCACAAGCCGCCTTCCTGGAGCACGTTTTCACCCCTCCCTTGCCCAAGGTTACCAGCTGTGCTTATTCTGCCTGGCTCCCAGGAGCCTCCCTCCAGGCTTGGAGATTGCACTTTGGATGTGCTCAGGAGCTTCACAGCAATGTGAGCTCTCAGTTTATGTACACATGGGGAACAGGGCATTTGGCAATGGGCTAGATGCCCCTAGATTTGGCTGCAAACAAAACAAATTGGAACGGGAATCAAGATGCACGCTCTCTCCCTATGGGGGAATCCCCAGCTAAGTAGACTCTCAAGCTCTCAGGTCCCCAGCTAAGTTAGCTCTCAACTATAGCGAGTTAACTGGCCACATCCTTGTCTCAATCCAGTCATTTCTTGAGTCCAAACGTTTGCACACATTAAAACTGTTGGAGCTGACAGCTAATTTCCCCCACAAAGCCTGAGCATTGGGGTGCTGACCCAACACCCCAGGGCCAGTTCCATTCACACCCAAGAGCCCAGGGACAGCAAGCCTGGGGCTGCCCCACCCTCTCTCCCCAGCAAGCAAGCAAGCAAGCAGCCAAGAGGGGCACACACTCCAGACCCCCCGCCGAGACAGTCCCCTCCCCCCTGCCCTGCCAGGCCTCCCTTGGAATCTTCCTCCAGGGTCCAGTGCTGGGCCCCACGGTCTCAGAGGAGGGGCACCAAGATGGCGAGAGGGCTATGATGGCCTCTGAAGAGTGGCTGGGGGCACTGGGTCCTGTAGCCTGGAGAAGAGAAGACTCAGCAGGATCACCCTCAAACATCAGGAGGGTGGTCACCTCGAAGGGCGGGTGGACGGGTTGCTCATTGCTCCTGCGGGCAGGACTGGGACCATGGCAGGCCATGACAAGGAAGCGGGAAGAACCCCCTGCTGACAGCCTGCCTCATGGAGCGGTGGCAGGGAGGTCCCCTTGGCTGGCGTTCCCCACAAGAGGCGAAACGACCCCCTGGCCAGGAGGCTGGGCCAGGGGAGCTCCAAGGCCCCTTCCCCCTGCCAGGTCCCAGGAAACCGCGGCTGGCACTCCCCTCCGTCCTAAGCCCCTCTGCCCCCTTTCTCCACTGCCCCCCACCTGCCCCCCACTCTCCAGGACCCCTAAGCTGGTGGCTTTGCTGCTCCCTGCCTGTTGTTGGGGCAGGCGGGTGCCTGAGGCTGCTTCCCTGCGCACAAGCCCTGCGGTCCCGGGAGAGTCTCCCTCGGAGGCTGTGGGTGTCTCTTTGCCAGCGCTGAGGCCGAGGGCGAGACTGGCGGAGTGCCGGGGGCTGCTCCTCCCTCAACGGCTGCTCCTCTGGGTCCTTCATGCTGTCACACACTGATCTGTGGCTGCTGCTTACATGGGCGGAATTGGTGGTGCTCCAGCGACTCATGGCGCTCAACACGGAGCGTCCCTACCCCCTGCCCAAGTGGGGGGTGGGGGGGGCAGCCAGGCGGAGGCCGAGGATTCTGCCTGCTGGATCCCCAAGCAGGCTCTGCTGCCTGGATGTCCAGCTGGTGTGGTCTGGGGGTGGTTTCCGGGGGGCGGGGGGGCAGGTGTCCCCTCCCCAGCCACCCAATGGAGTGGAATCATGGGGTCATCTGGGTCGCCCTGTCACATACCTGCTCAGCCCAGTTGCTGCCCATACCAGGAAGGAGGAGGATCCCTTCGGCCATCTCTCCCTAGCAGATGAAGATGGGGTCCAGCAGCCCCTCCCTGCATTCTGGAGACACGGGGGGGGCGGGGGGGAGTGGGGGGGCTGGAGGCTTTGCCAGGCCCTTCCAGCCCCCACCTGCCTGGCTTTGCTGCAGCTTCGCCCTTGATCCTGGGCTCCAAAGTCGGGGGGCGCCCTACAGCTGCTTCCCCCCCACCCAGAGATCTGATCCTGAAGCTTGACTCTGCCCCCCCCCGCCCACACTTCACCAGAGGCTTCAGCCTTCAAGCTGCAGGCCAAGCCAATGAGTGCTCAGAGCAACTCTTCTTGCGGGGGGGGGGGAGATCTCCCCCTGCAGCCCGCAGCCCATGCCAGGGAAAGGAGCCACACACACCCTAACCTGACACTTCCAGCTCTCCCTGCAACACTCCAGACTCCCAGCGCTGCTTGAATCCCTCACTCCTAATCCCTGGAGTTGGCAGCGGCTCCAGCAGGAGCAAGCAGGAGAGGAAGGGAAAGAGGAGCTGGGGTGGAGGGCTGAGAAGCGCCAGGGGACGCTCGGCCAGCAGCAGCAAGGCAGGGAAGCGGGGTGGGGGGTGGGGGTCAGGCCCCGGAGACCAAAGAGCCGTGGAAGGACCCAGTCCGGAGAGGCCCCTCCGGCTGGCCAGAAGAGTGCCGCTGTGGCCCCTCGAAGGCCTTTCCAGGGGCCGCCACCTAGAGGAAGGGGCTCGCTGAGCCGGCCCAAGCCAAAGGAGCGCCTGGCCCTTGCACAGGCCGCTCCCCCTCGCTTCCCCGGGGCCCGGCCGGAGCGGCCCTGGCTGTTGCTCTGGAGAGAGGGGAGGAGGGCCGGCCACCAGCCCACAGCCCCGGCCACTGGGCTAGACTCGGTGTCCTAGGGGAGCAGGGCATGGTCCAGAACCGAGGCAGTGCCCCACAGAGGGGGGGTGCCAATGGAGAGGGGCCACCACGCTCTGCGCGGCTCAGGCAGACGCAGGTGAAGGCAGCAGGAGCCGCCGGCAAGTGGCCGCCAACAGAGGGGCCGGGCAGGCGGCCCGGGAGGCACATGGGCCAAGGGGCCACCTCCTGCCGCTCGGCCCCAGCCAAGAGGGGCGGCCTGGCCAGCAGCCTTCCAGGGTCCCCAGGCCAGCTTGTCCGTCACAGGCACAGCTCTGCGGGAGCCAGCTAGTCCCGGAGTCCCAGCTCCACCAGAGCCCTGGGCCCCACTTGGCCAGACGGCCTCTCTGGAGGCCCCTCCTCAGCTGGGTCTTGGAGGGCCAGCCCCACCCCCTCCCATTTCTCAGCCCCCTCCATCAGAGGCGTGCCCCTCCCACCCCCCGCCCGGGTCTGGCAAGAGGTCATAAGAGCAGCCCTGCTGCTGGATCAGGCCCAAGGAGGCCCATCTAGTCCAGCTTCCTGTTTCGCACAGTGGCCCACCAGGTGCTGCCTCTGGGGGGAGCCTACAGGCAGGAGTGGGAAGGGGCCTCCCTCCTGCTGTTGCTCCCCTGCAACTGGTGCTCAGAGGCATCCTGCCTTGGGGCTGGAGGTGGCCCACAGCGCTGATAGACCTCTCCTCCTCCTCCTCCTCCTCCTCCTCCTCCTCCTCCTCCTCCTCTGTGAAGTGATCCAAGCCCCTCTTCAAGCCACCCAGGCTGCTGGCTGTCTGGGAGACCTCTTTGGCTCCCCCCCCCCCGGCTGAGTCTGGCTCCAGGAGGCCCCTTGCTGGGGGACTGGGTTCCGGGGGGGGGGCTCCTCCTGGGCCGTGCATCCTGGCAGCTCGGCTCGGCTCCCTGGATCTGCGTCTTGCTTGGCGGCTGCTGGGAGCTGTCTGGGTGGGGAGCGGACGGGGAAGGAGGCCTCACCCCCCCCCCCACCTGGGCAGCTGCGTGACTCTGTGGCCCTGAAGCCGACCTGCGGGCTGAGGAGCTGGCCTGGCCAGGCCGGTCGGGAGGGAGGGAGGGCTGCCTCCCTTGGCCGCAGGTGTGGGCGAGGAGCGAGGAGGGTTAGGGTGCGAGGGACCTGCCTGCCTGCCTGCCTTGCCGGAGCTGGGCTTGCTCGGCTGCACAGCAGGGGAGAGGAGTCCCTTTGATCCGCCCCCGCCGGGCATCCTGCAGCCGGTGCTCGCTGGCTGGCTCCCTCTTCCTCTTCCGCTCCGCTCGGCTGCTCCCCAGAGCCTGCCAGGCAGGTGTGAGGAATGAGCTGCAGGCGGGCGGGCTCTGACAGGGATGGGCGCCCAACGCAGGGGACGGAGTGTGCTGCTTATGGTGCTGGAAGCCAGATCAACACGCAGCCTATTTATGTATCTACAGAGAATTAATTGGGGAGCTCCACAAAGCGGCGGATTATAAATTAGAAGCGTTTCCACCAACTCCGGCTCATTCATCTTGTTTCAAAAAGGGACTGTCAGTGCGGCGCTTTCTTTCGGGCTCAGCCAGCCAAGCAGCATCTGCCCCGCCTCCATCCAGCCTTGGCCTTGGGGCGGCGGCGGCGGGGGGGGCGCTCTGGGAGCAGCATCCTCACGCCCCATTGGCCAGATCCAGGCCAGGAGGGAGGGATCCGGAGTGCTCTTTGCAGACGCGGGGGGGAGGCAGGGAAAGGGGCCGGGGGGGGGGCTCGGCAGCATCAGTCCTGGCAGCTCCTTTCCAGCTGCCCTCGGAGGGGCCACTCAACTACACGTCCTGGCCTGAGGGCCAAGCCGGGCCGGGCCGGGCCGGGCCTCCCCTCCTCAGCATGGCGAGTCTCACCTCAAAAGAAGCAGCTGTCGAAAGAGGCCGAGAGCCCTGCAAAGGGAGCGCTGCAGGGCCACCCGAGGGGGCTGGAAGGTGGGCAGCCGCCACTGCCTGGAGCGCCCAGGAGCCGGCCGGCCTGCAGGTGCCTCTGCCTGGGGCAAGAAGGCTGAGCCTCCCCGGCTGTGGGGGGGGGGCATGACAGGAATTGCTGCCTGTCGGGGGGGGTGTGTGTGTGAACCTGCAGGGAAGAGCCGCCCAGCCCAGAGCCGTTTCTCCTCCCAAGGAGCCCAACGCTGCTGCCTTCAGTGCCGGGGGGTGGGGTGGGGGGTGGGGGGCAGACTCCACTACTCCCTCCCTCCCTCCCTCCCTCCCTCCCTCCCTTGAGGAAGCCTCTCAGAGAGAGGATGATGGGCAGCCGGGCCTGCAAGCCCATGAGGCAGGCAGACCCTTGCCAAAGCCAAGCGAGTCTCAGGCCGGTCGGTGCCTGCCGGCATAGGAGGCTGCCTGCCTGGGAACCCCTCCGCCCCCCTGGAAAGGAGGCAGGAGTGGAGATCAAGGGCATTCCGTGACTCACCGCCTCTCCTCTGCAGCGGGGGCGGGGGCTGTGCACACACCTGCCCCACACGCTCTGGGCAGCCACTGGTGCTGGCTGGGGGCCCTCTGGGCACAGCCCGGGCAGCCCGTCGTGGCCCCCACAAGGAGGGCCGGGGGGGGCGGGGCGGGTTGCTCTCACTGCCTCCCTCTGATGTGTGCACGGACTGGAGAGACGTTCTCCGCTGAAGCCCCTGCTCCGGTGGGGGGGAGGCCTCCTCCTGGGCAGCTTCTGGGGCGTCTCCCCCCCCCGCCCCGGGACTTCCATGCAGCCCTGCCGGATACTTTCCGCTGAGCGGCTTTGCTTTGGCGGCCTCTTCCAGGCAGTCAGAGGAGGCAGCAGTGCCTGGCGGAAGCCAGCTGGTGTCACAGCCAGGGAGGGGAGCGCCAGCCTCTAGCCCCCTAACCGCCAGCCAAGCACGGGGGGGGGGGTTGAACCTCACAGCTCAGCGGCTGCCAACTGTGTCTGGAGAACCATCTGGCTCCTCCCCCATGCTGGGGGGGCACCTGTTTCTGACTGGGCAGCTGGACAAGAAGCCCCCTTGTCCCGAAGGAGAGAGCGCATCCACTGTCCGGCACACGCCCCCCCCCCCCCCGCAACCAGCCTCACCCCGCCTGCAAGGTCCCCACCACCGCCACCAGCATGACCAGATGGGTCAGCAGGCTCCGAGGCCAAGCGGGGGGGGAGGGAGAGGGGCTACCTAGCGTGCCCTCCGTTGCTGGGGGGGGAGCACGGGAGGCTGCTGGGTGCCGGTCGTGGCTCCCCAGGCAGGGCCGGGCCCTTCTCCGCTGCAGAGCCCATGTTCACACAGCCCTCCTGAGCCTCCCGCCCGCAGAGTTCTCCATTCTGGCTCAGGGCCGAAATCAGCTGACCCCCCCCCCACTCCTTTGCCCCACAACAGCCACAGGCCCCTGGAGAGCCCAGCCCGCCCCAGCGCAGGACTCCCTCTCGCGTGGATTCCGCCTTTCTCTCCCTGCCCCCCCAGATGGCACTCAAAGTGGTGCCCACGGAGGGGGGTGGGGTTCCTCGGTGGCCCCCCCCGGCACTGGCCTGGCTCGGCAAGTGGGCGCCCCCGTCCCTGCCTCACGCTGAGCTCCCCTTCTGGCCTTGGGGCTGCTCTGGGCCGGCCCACACTTGGCAGCAGCATCCGACACAGAGCTACACACACTGATGGCAAACTTGGATCAGGCCCTTCTCGGTGGGGTTGGGCTCCTCAGCTGGGCCAGGAGCTGTTGCTGCTCCCTCCACCCCCAGACAGAGGCGGCGCATCGAGGCCATTGGGGAGCCTGGACCTCAAGGCCTGGGGAGGGGCCCCCTCCTCTGCAAATGAAGCCTCCTGTCGTGCTTGCCCGGGCGACCACACAGCACCACCACCCCCGGGACAGACAGAAGAGGACTTGAGGGCCCCCAGGGGCCGTGGAGGACCTGGACCGGCCCAGAAGTCCAGGGGTGAGAGCACCTCTGCCCACAGACCCGGACCAAGCCAGGTCCCAGCCCCAGGCAGGAGTTGGGGGGAGGCACAGGCAGGCCAGCCTGCTGGGCCAGCAGACCACCTTGGGGCAGGGTGGAGGGACCGGCCAGGGGGCCAGCCTGGGACCGCAGCCAAGCTGCCCACCCCAGGCCAATGGCTGCTGCTCCCTCTGGGTGGGGCTGGCGGGCTGGTCACTGACTTCTTGAAGGAGCTCCTGTGTTGAGGGAGCTACACTGGCTGCCAATAGGTTTCCGGGCAAAACACAAGGGGCTGGTTATAACCTATCAAGCCCTAAACAGTTTGGGCCCTGGGAACTTAAGGGAACGCCTTCTTCGGCATGAACCCCACCGCCCACTGAGAGCATCAGGAGAGGTCCATCTGCAGCTGCCACTGGCTCGTCTGGTGGCCACTCAGGGACGGGCCTTCTCCGCGAGGCTTTGGAATGCGCTCCCTCGTGAAATAAGAGCCTCCCCATCTCTGACAGCTTTTTAAAAGTCTTTAAAAACACAACTCTTCACCCAGGCTTTTAATTAATGTTGTTTTAATGGTTTTAATGCTGTTAAAATATTATTTTAAAAATTTTAAATTGTAATATGTGTCGTCCCCCCCATTTTTATCTTAACAAATGTTTTACTTTGTTTTTATTCTGTTGTAAACCGCCCAGAGAAGTAAGTTTTGGGCGGTATAAAAATGTTTAAATAAATAAAGGAAGGAAGGAAGGAAGAGAGGAGTTTGTTCGAATAGCGTTACCAATGGGTATGGAAATACAATTTGCATGGTTAGCACATTCAGAACATTAGCAATGCTTGTTGGCATTGTGGGAAAATCAGCCGAGCGGGGAGTGGGAGCGGGGGGGCGGGGCAGGAGGGCAGATGGACCGAGTGGAGCAATTCCCCTGGCGGAAGTTATGGGGGGTGTGTGAAAAGGGCAGCTCCTGAGAGGAGCTTTGTGCTCAGGCGGTCCCAAGTTCGATCCCAGGCACGCTCTGCTTCCTTAAGGGAGGGGTCCTGGGTGGTGATGGGGAAGCCTTTGGCCAGAGAGAGGCCTGCTGCTGCTGCTGCTGCTGTCAGTTGGAGTCCAGCCCCGAGTCCGATGGTCCAGGGGTCAGCTGCTCCATCCGTTCACCGAGGCAACGCACAGCCTCCATGGTGGAGCTGAGGGGGCTCCCACAAGAGACCCCCTCCACCATCAGCAGGGTAACAGGAGAGACAGCTCACCTAACAGCCCGCCCAGTAAGTGGGTGCCCTTAACTTCAGGCCTCCGGGCCATGCCCTGCCATGCCCATGGCCAGGACCTCATAGACCCAGAGCTCCGCCTCCTCAGACAGGCAGCTCTCCTTGCTGTGGCTGGCTGGGAGGACAGTCAATAGGGAAAGGGGACCACACACACACACACACACACACACACACACACACACACACACGGACAACACACAAGCTAGTCACTGCTGGTGACATCCCAGGCCTTCCTAGAGCACTTTCCAGTGAATGCCCTTTGCAGATTCTGCCTGAGTCTGGCCTCTTCCCCATGGTCCTGTCTTCTCCTTCGGGGATCAGGTAGAACTGTGTGCCTCCCAGTTTGCAGTAGTGAACAATGCTTGGTAAGAGCCTACCTGAACTTTGCCCATCTCACTACCACTCTCTGGAATCCAGAGCTATCCTTGGAGACCCCTGGCAGGGTATGCAGCCCGGGGCAAATCAGCCAGTGTGGGGGGCCCCTTCCAGTTCATTCTAATAAGGGCTAAAAGAGTGGGGCCCGGGGCAGTCGCCCTGCTTGCCCTGCCCTAAGGACAGCCCTGCTGGGATCCATAGAAGTGGCAGGGGACGTGGAGATCATGGCTGCTGCTCTAGCCATGAAGACCCCTGCAGTCCCACATGGGCAGAGCTGCAAGAAGCTTTCAAAGAGGGTCCAGCAGGGCAGTCCTCTGTGCCTCCCCATGGTGAACCCTTTGGGGGTCTGGATCCCCCCACCACCTGCCCCCTGGAATTGCCTCCAGCAGAGACATGTTCTGCTCCTAGCGTGGCAGTGGAGGGCAGAGGTCAGTCAGTGCCTGTTTCCTTGGCTGGGGGTGGGGTGACTCCCCCCACCCCAATCCCAAGTCAAGACCGGATGCAGTTCTGGCCGCAAGGGGTTAATGCCAGGAGCAGCAGAATAATTGGGAGTTAATTCGGCCCTGTGTTTTTTATTACACTCAGTGCATTAAATTGATAGCCTGGTACCAAAGGCCACGAGTGTCACCTCTCAACAAGATGAAATCTATGTAGCCTGTGGACAGCCGAAAGCAGCAAGATTTATAAAGGTCTCCATAAAATTAACATTTGGACTGAAGGGGGGGGAGCTGCTTCAGCTGCCTCTGGGGACAGAGCCCCCCCCTCCCAGAAGCTGGAAGGGGGGGTAGAGGCAGGGCTGGGGGAGGGGGGAGGCTGGGGGCACCTGCAGGGAATGCCCCTCCCAGGGTGGATGCAGGAGGGGCCAAGCCAGCCCCAGCCAGGACTGGTCATCTGTGGGCCCCTGCGTGGAAGAAGCAGAGGGGCCCAGACCGCGCCCCCCACCCACCCTCCTGCCAGCCAAGGCTTCCCAATTCCAGCCGTGGACTATTGAGACAGGGAGGAGTCCCGTGGTGGGGAGGCGCTGCTCTTGGTATTAGAGGCCAGCATCAGCTGGCAGAGAGAGAGAAGACGCAGCTCCGGCCTTGGGAGTTCTCTTGCCTCCATGCAGGACTTGCTGGGTTTTCGCCCAGCAATTATGTTGGAGCCTGTTCAGATCCCGCTGGGCTCGGGGAAGAGGCCCTCGGCGGCGCCTGCGGGAGGCAGAGAGAGCAGGCCACAGGGCAGGCGAGGCCTCCGCCTCCAGCCAAGGAACGGGGGGTGGCGGGCTCAGGCCGCTTGCAGTGCTCCCCTTCCATGATCATCTCTTGGGGGAGGGGAGACATCTGCACGGGGCCGCGGCGGGGGGGGGGGAGCTCCCGCCCCTCACCTACTGCGCTGCTGCTGCTGCTTCCGCCTTCTTCATGGCTGCTGCTGTGTTCTTCTAGTGGCAGCCGAGGGAGGAGAGCCGGCCTTGTGGTGGTGACCCGTCCCCTTAGCTAACCAAGCCGGGTCGGTCTGCCTTTGCATGGGAGACTTGATGTGTGAGCCCTGGAAGACAGTCCCGGAGGGAGGGTGGGCCGCTCTGGGAAGAACACCTGCCTGCTTGCCTGCAGTGCAGAAAGTTCCCAGCGGTGCCCTCCCTGGCAGCATCTCCAAGACAGGGCCGGGAGAGGCTGCTGCCTGTGCCGGTAGCCTCGGAGAAGCCGCTGCCAGTCTGTGTAGGCAATACTGAGGGAGATGGTCCAGGGCTCTGCCTCAGTCGAGGGCAGCTTCCTATGAGACTTTTACAGACATGCGTGATTGTTCTGGGGGGTGGCAAGACTGAGCTGAATTATCCGGGGGGGGGGGGGGCTGTGGGCCTGTGCCCGACCAGGGTCCGGGAAAGAGGCTGGAGGAGACAGGCAGGGAAGCCAAAGGCCGGCCAGCAGGCAGGAGGCCACGCGGCTGCAGCCCGAGGCGGCCACCGGCCGGGTGGGCACGGCAGCCTCCCTGCACGCCCGAGCCGCCTGCTGCTGCTCCCTGCTCCGGTGCTGGATGGCGCGGGCAGCAGGCCTTCGGAGTCGCGCTGGGCGTGGGGGGTGGCTGGGGAGGACTTGCTTTCCGGCTGCCCCACAGCTCCCAAGCCTCCGGCCGCCGCTCCTTTGCCGCAGGCAGCCTCCCAGACAGGCTCCGCGCAGCCCCCGTAAATCACCTGCTTTGCATTTTGCGGCAACAACTTAACGGTATTAATTTATTGTGTTCTGTCTTTAACAAACATCATTATCATATCGCCATGCAGGATTATGCAAATCCGGGGAGGAGGGGGTGGGGACGCCCGCTAAAGTCACCTTGATTTACCAGGTGGAGGAGGAGCCCCCCCCCCCCCGCCCAGCTGGCCGCCCCGGCGGGAGGCGCAGCGCTGCCCACCCCCGGCGGCTGCCCCTGCCCTGTTCGCTCGCCGGCCCGTCGTCGAGGCGGGCGGGGAGAGGTCTAGAGCGGGCTCGCAGCGGGGCGGCGGTCTCTGCCCTTCGCCTCCCGCTGCGCCGGCTGCGGGAGCCAGCCAGCCAGGCAGGCCTCGGTCCGGGCCAAGCGACCCACCCGACTCCCGCTTCCTGGGCCCTGCGGGCGGGCGGACGGGCGGGCGGGCAAGAGAGCAGGTGGGCTTGCCTCTCCGGGGTCCAGAGATGCCGGCGAGAGTGGCGAGGGCCGCGCATCGCCGACGGGGAGCGAAGAGCCGCCGAGCATAAGGCCACCTCGGCGGGGGGCAGCGGCCGAGGACACTCCAGCCAGGCAGGCCGACTGGCGGGGCGCGCGGGGGACCTGAGGCTGCGTCCCGCCCAGGCGTGGCTCGCCGTCTGCTCGCTCCTTTGCTGCGTGCTGTGTGCGGAGGAGATGGGGGCCCGCCGGGCCGATGGCTTCTGGAGACCGTTGGGTTACTGGCTCCCGCCCGGAGGCTGCGGAGGGCGCTTCTCCTCCCCGCCCCAAGCATCTCTCCTGGCGAAGAGCTGGCGCCGGCAGCCTCCCTTCTGCGCCCGCCCGACTAAGGCGGCTGCTGCGGCAGCCTTCCTTGCCCGAGGGTGCGGCCCGAGAGCAGGGTGCCCCCAGGGGGTCACTTGGGAGCCCCTCCCCTCGGGACAGACCAACGAGGATGGGCGGGCGGGGGGGCAGTGGCTGTGGAGGCCCCGGACTCCGCCCCGAAGTCCGCGAGGTAGGAGGGCCTCTTCCGGAGAGGCCTGGCTGGGGTGCCTGCCCGAGTCCCGCGCGGGCCACACGAAGCAGCTCGGCTGGCTGGCCGGCCTGCTAGCCCCACTGCTGCCCTTGGGGGTGACCCCTCCTCCAGCCCCCTCTGCTTCTCCTCTGAGGCCCAGCTAAGGTTGCCAACATTTCGTTGCCAGAATGAGGGGCACGAGTTGGGGGGGGCTGGGAGGAGGTGTATGCCGTTGCAATCAAGAGCTTGAGTATCTTTGACTTGCATGCTACTGAAGAAATGAGGGACCACATCTCATCCTGTGTCATGCCAGACAGTTGGCAACCCTAGGCACAGCTCCCCTCTCCAGCCCAGGCCGCCTTCTCACACAGAGGCTGCCGCCGCCCCGCAGGCCCCCCCCCCCATTTATCATGGGTCCCACACATGGACATTGCCGGGCATTTAGCAGCGCATCTTAATGGCCTGGCTCTGTTATTGAAGGGGGGTGATGGATAGCCCTGGAGGAGCGAGGGAGGGGCTGGAGGAGACCGAGGGGGGCAAGCTGGGGCCGGCAGAAGGCAGGAAAAGCTCCTGGCTGGGCCGCTTTGCCCTCCGCCTGCCGGCCTTGGGGCTGGGCCAGGGGCAGCTAGTGGGGAGAGGGGGCCTCTTACAGCAGCAGCAGCAGCAGCAGGGAGGGAGGGAGGGAGATGATGAAGAAAACAGGGAGGGGGGGTGCTGGGGGCAGGTCCCCTCTAAGGGTGCGCAGCCAGCAGGTTAATTTTAGATCTCGCTGAGGCTGAATCGGGAAGCGGCCCCTCTGAATCCAGGTGCACACACGTTGCCTTGATCCTGCTGCTCAGAACAAAACTCATTCCGCACACAGATGAAAACAATGTTGGAGAGCACACTGGCCGGGGCCATCGCTCGATTATAGCCACACACCGCTGGGCCTTGCCAGGCTCAAGCCACCTCAGAGGCTGATTAGACAAATTCATGGAGTAGCGTCAATGGCTCCTAGTCTGGTGGCTATGGGCCACCTCCAGCCTCAGAGGGAGGTAGCAGGCCTCTCAAGACCAGTTGCAGGGGAGCCACAGCAGCAGGAGATCAAGGCATGCCCTCCTCTCTTGCCTGGGGGCTCCCCAGAGGCGGCATCTGGTGGGCTACTGTGTGGAACCGGAGGCTGGACTAGAGAGGCCTCCTTGGGCCTGATCCACCAGCAGGGCTGTTCTTCTTTTCTGATCCACCCGTCCACGTGCTGAGCAAGCCAGGCGGAGCTGCCGACTGGGACGGAAGCTCTTGCTGGCAATGCCCCCCCCCCTCCATCAAGCCATCCAGACCTCCAGCCTTGCCTTCAAAGAGCTCCTGGAAACGGATGCCAGTTTCTCCTGGAGAAGCAGCCGGGGGCATCGCAGGGTGGCATCACAGCCGGGCCCAGGGATAGAAGACGAAGCCAGGCGTCTGCCCCCCCCTCGCCCTGCCTTCTTCTTCTTCAGAGAGGCGGAGAGAGCCAAGAGCCAACGGCCACCCAGCCTGTGGGTGCCCCTTCTTCCTCAGGGGCCCAGGGACACCCCCCCCCCACTTGCAGCGACACTCTGCCCGGAGGCAGCCTTAAAGCCAGAACATATTGGCAGGGCAGCTACAAATTGGTGCCCCCCTCCCACAAGTGTCTTCCCAGGGTACGAGCCGGGCTGCCGTGTCCCCCGCCCTCCCCAATGGGGCTGGCACGGCAGGCGCTGTCAAGGTGCCTTTACATGGGAGGCCTGTTCCAAGAGGGTGTCCCTTGATGGCTCCGGTGTGAAGGCAGCACCTGGTCATGGCGGCGGGGGGGGGCACCCTCTGTCTGCACCCCAAACAGGAAGGGTGGCTGGCCGAGTGCTGGCAGGGCACTGGGGGGTACAAAAAGTGGGGGCAACTGCCCCAGACATGGAGGAGCCCCATCCGAGTGTGGTTCAGGATCTGAAATGGTCAGAGCGATCCTTTTCGTCCAAGGCAGGGAAGCAACCAGCCGAAGTATCACCGCAGGATCAAGGGTTCTTCCCGTGCTGCGGGTTGTTACTTTGACAGAAGGCGCCGTGGCTTCTGTACATGCTCTGGAACCTCACAGGAGAAGCAAGAGCTGAGGGGACAGTGAGGGATAGCCCAGGGAAGGGGGGGCTATTGGGGGGAGGGCTGTGGCCCCTAGCGCAACAATCATGCAGGCAGCCAAGCCAACGACCAGGTGCACACATCCACCCGGTTGATGCAGGGAGAGATTGGGGCTGAGCCCCACAGCCCACCCTCACCCCCACCAGCTTTGGGCACAACACAGGCTGGAGAGGAGGATGCCCGTGGTGGGGGCTGCCCACCTGGCACTCAGCAGGGATGGAGCAGCTTCGTGGCAGGGCAGCCAGATCAGAACAGCAGCCTCTTTGAGTGCCGAGGGGTGGGGGGTGGAAACACATCTCCAGCATGGCCAGGGCAGGTCCATGGTGCCCATGAGCATGGCAGGCAGAGCTCTTCCAGCAGTCCCCCCAGCCAGGGCCCTCATGAGTGAGGTGCTCCATTTGCCACCCATCTCCCTGCTGCCCGCCAATGAGGAATCAATGCAATTCTGGCCCTTCCAGGACTAGGAGAGTCTCTCTTGCTGTGCTGCAACTGAGGGCTACTGCCAGTCCCCCCCCCCCGCCCCCCCCGGCCCTGTTGCTGATGCTTCTTCCCAGCCCCAAGATTACCGAGATCTTCTGGAGGGGCCCAGCTGTGGACGGGCCCAGCTCCCTGTTGGGCCCTGGAATGAAGTCCCTGCTGTGGTCAGGCCATCTCTAGCAGCCTTTAAAAGAGCCCTCAAGACAAATGTTCAGCCAAGCCTTTGACCAGTGTGGGTAGGTTTCACTGTTGTTCTTATATTATTTCAACTGGTTTTAATTGTTTGGTTTTAATCTGCGGTTTATTGCTTTATTTTTTCTGTAAACCATCAGGAGACATTTGTTTTTGGTGGTATAGGAATAATGTAAAAAAAAAAAAAAAGTAATAAATAAGATGGCAGGTAAGAGCCTCCAAAGAAGGATGGAGAAAAGTAGGGGTGTACACAAAACCAAAACACGCAGTTTGGTTCAAATTCAAATCAATTCAAAATGAACTGCCTTGTACCAAACCGGTTTGGTCGAACTGACCGGCTGGTCCAGGTAGTAATACTTGTAAAGGGAGATCCAGTGAGGGTAAGATACTTGAATAACCTTTCTCACTGCTCCCTCTCGACGTAGGACCGGTTCACATCAAACCTGGTTTGGTCCGGTTCACGATCGAACTGCTGAACCGGCCTGGTTCAACGTGAACCGATTCTGTGTTGAATGGTTTGTGTACACCCTTAGGCGAAAGGAAGAACTTCAGCTGGATGGACAAAGGAAGAACTTCTCTACACAGTGCATAATTAATCTCTGGAAGTTGTTGCCACAGGATGTGGTGGTGATGGCCACTAGCTTGGATGGCTTTAAGAGGGACTTAGACCAATGCATGGAGGGCAGGTCTATCAATGGATACTAGTCCTGATGGCTACAGGCTGACTCCAGATTCAGAGGCAGGAGGCTTCTGAAGACCAGTTGTAGGGCAGCAACAGCAGGGGAGGGGCTGCTGTGCCTTCATCTCCTGCTTGTGGGCTTCCCTGAGGCATCTGGTGGGCCACTGTGGGAGAGGCCTCCTGGGGCCTGATCCAGCAAAGCTCTTCTTATGATCAGAGCCGAGTCCTGAAAGCTCCTGGGGCAACCACCTGGAGCTGGGGCCCTGCCATCACACCGAGCTGGGGCAGTAAGCTCATTCCGACAAGCCAGGCGGCACCAGCTGATGATGCTGATGCCATGCAACTACCTGATGAATGGCCAGGCAGAGCAACTCTCGGGCAGGGCGGGAGCGAGAGAAGCAAACTCAGTTGCCTCTTTTGGTGCCCGCCCAGTAGGACAACCTCCTGGGTGGGTGGGGGGGATGGCTGTCCCCCTGTCCTCCAGGCAAGTCCATTCCTTGAATGAATGCAGTGCCAATGGCAGGAAAGGGCCAGTGTGTCCACGGCAGCCCTGGTGCAACATCTCGGTGCTGCTGGAGACTCTCACTGTGGCAGCCTGCCAGAAAGTGCCTCTGCACGGGGCTCAGCCCCTCCCTCCGCCTGTGGGCCTTTCTGCAGCGCCTCCTCCGTCCAGTCTGCTCTTGGCTCTTTGGTAGCACCAGCAAGAGGAGACCCTTTTACGTGGAGTGGAAGCTGGAAGTCCTGCAGCACAGCGACTTGTCCACTGCCCGGAGCCATTTTTGGAAGGGTGGCAGATCCATCCAATCCAATCAATCAATCAATCAAAGAGGCCACCTCCAGCCTCCAAGGCAAGAGGCCCTAAAGACCAGGGCAGGGGGGCCGCAGCAGGAGGGAGGGCGTGCCCCCCCCCGCTCTTGCCTGTGCGCTTCTCAGAGCTGGCATCTGGTGGGCCACCGTGTCTGGATGGGCCTCCCTGAGGGCTCTTCTCCTGATGACCCCCTGCCTGCCACTGAACAGCCGGCCCTCCCCAGCAGAGAAAGGGAGGGAGGGAGGGAGTGCCAGGGCTGGCCTCAGAGCAGGCCAGGGAGGACCAGCCAGCCTGACGCTTGGAGGCCAAGGAGGGCCCCGAGGAGGAGGAGGAGGCGGCGGGATGGAGGACTCTGCAAAGCAGAGAGCGCCATCCTGCCTTGGCAGTGGGAGCGCTGGCAGTTTCTCCCAGAGGGGCTTTCGGGGGCCTCCAGCCAAGACCTCCTGATGGAGCTAGACTGCAGCCCCCCACCTCCCACTCACCTGCCCGGCCCGGCCCTGCCAGCGAGGCCGTTCGGGAGGGGGGGCAGCCCTCTGCAGGTGCTTGTCACTCACTGGTCGCCTGTGGGGTAGGCCAGGCTGCTGAAGGGGCCACCAGAACGACCTCCTCCTCCTGTTGCCTTTTATTGCAGGATCCCGGTATGGAGTTACTTCCCCAGCAAGGCAGAGGGAGCAATCAACTCTTAAGAAAAGCATGGCCGAGCGACCCACAGGGGCCAGCAGGGAAGGACAACGCCAGGCTCTGCAGCCGCCGCCTTCTTGCCTGCCCCACGGCCATGGGCTTGGCCCGGGGGGGCTGCGTCTCCTGCTGGAAAGCCTGCCGAGGAGGCCAGAGCCCAGCAGGATAGGGACGGGCGGCCAGGCAGAGGACATACTGGAACCGGGAAGCCCCGCCCTGACCCCCACGCTCGCCTCAGCCAGAAAAACCCTGCATGGCGGTGGGAAAGAAGAAGCCGCGTCTTCCTGCCTGAGCCGGTCCCCATCGATGGCATGCAAGGAAGAAGGCTGTCTGGCCGGCCCCCCCTCCCTCCCTCCCTCCCTCCCTCGGGTGACTGTGCAAACACACCGACGCTCCTTGCGCACCGTCTCAGAGAAATGGAAGCTGGGCAGATCTGGAGCAGGGCTGGCGGGCGGCATTCGCAGTGGAATGAAGCCTCCAGCCCACCCCGTGGCCAGGTGCTGCCGCCGGCTGCCCTCTTGGGTTGCATGGCTGGGCTTCAGGAGCTGCAGCCCGGCCCTGCCCAGGGTGCTGCCTGAGGGTGAGGGTGGCAGCGGCAGCAAGGCCTGCTCCTCGACACACACGCACCCCGCGCTCTTGGGCTTGTTTCTTGACACTGGCAAGAGGAGCTTTGGAAAATGCTGTGGGGCTGTAACGGAAACATAGAACAAGCCTGCAAAGGGGGGGGGGTCATAATTGCTGCCTGCCTGGCTGGGGGTTAGGCCACACATCCCCCGGCAGGAGGAGCTCCACCCACTGGCCAGAAGTCCTGAGGCTGCATCGGGGGAGGGAGCCCCCTGCCCCCCACGCCCACCGACAAACCGAGGGGAGAAGAGCACCGCGCGCGCCCCTTTCCATGCCTGCCAACCACAAGTGGGGCAAGCGCCACCCTGCTTGGTGACGGGGCCAGGCCTGCCAGCCCCTGGAAGCACATAGGAAGCTGCCAGATACTGAGTCAGACCCTCGGTCCATCTAGCTCAGTAACATCTACAATTCTACCCAGACTGGCAGCAGCTTCTCCCAGGTTGCAGGCAGGAGTCTCTCTCAGCCCTCTCTGGGAGATGCAGTAAGTAACGCCCCCCCCCCCGATGTGCCTTGAAATCCACCCCCCCACACTCCAGTCACAGTGCTGCCTGCATACACTGTCCGGTTACCCAAACCTTGTGAGTAAATCTTTGTATATATGATGTACAAACACTTTGTATATAATTGTGCTTTGGTCAGGTACTGTATGCTTTGGTAGTTTGTTGGCTTAATTTTTAAAAAATTGTCCTAAATATAAAAAAATGTTGTCCTGTCTTGGAGATGCTGCCAGGGCGGGAACTTGGGAATTCCTAGAGGCGCTTCCCAGAGTGGCGGCTCCATCCCCTGAGTGGGGGGGGGGGGTCTCTGCCAGTGCTGCTCAGGCTTCTAGTCTCCCTGTCATATGCAACCAGGGCGGACCCTGCTTAGCAAAGGGACAAGTCACGCTTGCCCCACAAGACCAGCTCTCACGCGCACGGGGGCGGGGGGGGGGGCGGGCAAGGCGAGCCAGCTCGCGTCTCTCCGGCATGGCGGCGGGGGGGGGGGGAGAGGGAGGCGTCCACTGCAGCGGCCAGCGGGGGCCGGGCGGGGGAAGCGAAGGGCTCGCGGCAGGGGCCGGGCGTGGAGGAGCCCAGCTCAGGGGGCCTGAGGGGGGCCGGGCCTCTTCGCCGCAGCCCCCGCAGTTTGCAGACGCGCAGCCCCCAGATCAGGTGGCGCCGCGCGGTGGGCGGGCCGGAGCCTTCCCAGAAGCCTCCTGATTGGCCGCTGCTGGAAACGGGAGGCGGGGCTCAGGGGGCGGGCCCTCCAGCAGCCCCGCCTCCTCCCCGCGGACCTGCGCGCCGCGCTCCTGGGCTCGGCTGGCGCCTGCGCTGTGGAGCCGCCGAGGCCGGAGAGAGGCCCGCCCGAGCAGGGGTCGGCGGGTGCGGCAGCCGGACTGGAGCAGCAGCGGCCGCCCCGGCGATGCCCCCCCCCCTGCACAAGACCGCCTGCGGGCCCGGCCAGGCTGGCCTCCGAGGGGCGCCACCTGCCCCTGCCCAGCAGCGCCGGCCCGGCAGCCGGACTTCGCAGCCACCTCAAGGCTCGGCCCAGCCAAGGCCGGGCAGATGGGGGCCCCCGGCGCTGGGAGGGCGCGGCGGGCCTCCTCCGGGAGCTTCCTTCTGGCTCCGGCTCCCACCCTCGGCAGCCCCGGGGCCCCCCCGCCCGCAACGCCTCGGCCCTGCTACCCCCCCCCCCCCGCGCCTCCTTCCGGGCTTCACGGGGCCCTTGGATGGGCAGCGGGGGCGGGCTGCGTGGAGGGGACGCAGTAGCTGCCCAAGAGCTGCCGTCTCTGCGCACACACTCTCCACCCGAGCCGGCCTGGCCCTCGGCCCCAAGACCCACCGGGGGCGGCGCTGGTCCCGAGGCCCTGAGGGGCAGCCACCCTGCAACAAGGCATCTGGGCCAGCTCAGCCTCCCCAGCTGAGACTTGGGCCCAGTGGTCCCTCTAACAGGGATTCCCAGGTGCTGTGGACTACCACTCCCATAACCCCCCGCCAAAGGCCATTGCAGCTGGGAATGCTGGGAGTGGTAGTGAACACCATCTGGGAGTCCCTGCTGGAGGGAGCCTTGCCTGTTGGGAGCATCTCCGCCCGCCTAGCTTTTGAAAGAGGACCAGGAGCCAATGCAGACCTCCTTGCAGGGAAGCGGCTCCCAAGGCCACTTCCCCTGGCCGCCTCCCTGCATTTTGACAGATGGGGCTGCTGGGTGGGGAACCCTCATTCTTGGTTGCTTTTGCCCGACTTCCCATCTCTTTTCCGTCTCAGCAGTTGGCCATCCCCCCTCCCCAATAATGCCGTCTCGGAAGTCATCCCAACCAGAGCATTCAACGTTAGGACTGTAGGGTGTCAAATCCTACCGGGAGGAGAGCTGGTCTGGTGGCAGTGAGCATGAGAGCCAGCATGGCATAGTGGTTAGAGTGCTGGACTAGGATGGGGGAGACCCGAGTTCAAATCCCCATTCAGCCGTGAGACTTGCTGGGTGACTCTGGGCCAGTCACTTCTCTCTCAGCCTAACCGACTTCACAAGCTAACCTCTGCTAACTGGGCAAAGAGGCACCTTTTAATGTGGCGATTCTCTTTATTTAGCAGGGGGGAGAGTAACTGGCCCCATCCGTCCCCAGCACGGTACCTCCAGTGACTGTTGCTGGTGTGTGTCCTATGTTTCTTTTTAGAATGTGAGCCCTTTGGGGACAGGGAGCCATCTCATTTGCTTTATCTCTCTTTGTAAACTGCCCTGAGCCATTTTCGGAAAAGCAGTATAGAAATCAAATTAGTAATAATAAGGTTGTTGTGAGGAGAAAATTAAGCATGTAGTACACCGCTCTGGGCTCCTTGGAGGAAGAGCGGGATATAAAACGTAAATAACAATAAAGAATTGTTCCCTCTGCTAAGCAGGCTCTGCCTTGGTATTCATTTGGATGGGTGACTATAGGCGAGTAGTGGAAGATAGTCCCCTTATGGGCTGCTTGGGGAAGAGTGTCTAAGTTCCAGGTAGGGTCGGGAGAGACTCCTGCATGAAGCCTTGGGAGAACTGCTGCCAGTCAGTGTAGACAATACTGAGCTAGTTAGACCAATGGCCTGACTCGGTGGAAGGCCGCCTCCCCTGTCGCTATGACTCCTGCTCAAGGACTGGGCCTTCTTCAGCCCGGGCTTTGTAGAAGCAAGCTATACAGCAACACCCCCCAGGACAGGGCTCAGCTGCTCTTGGCTGGAGGCCGACATCGCCATTCACAGCAGCCCAGAGCCAGATGGAGGACAAACGCCTCCAGAGAAGGGGGGGGGCCATTGGCAGCATGCCTATGCCCCCCCCCCAGAGAAGCACACATGGCAGGCAGGGTCCCCCGGCACCATGGGGCTTTATTGTGGCCTGAAAGAGGGGGGCCGAGGAAGCTGATTGGCAGCTGAAATTGGGGGGGAGCCATGAGGTGGGGCTGGAACTCGCCCATGCTTTGGCATGCCCGGGTCTCTTCTGTTTTTGTCGCAAGCACCCTGACTTTGAAGGGATTCCAGGTGCAGCAGCACAGGTGGCACACTTAAGAGGGCAGGGACAAGGAACTTTTTTTGCTTTTCAAAGGCTGTTCTAGGCTTAGTATGATAACAGCAGCAGCAGGGAAAGTACCGCCTGGATTCAAAACAATATACAAAACCAAGCAAGTGTCAAGTGATGCACACTGGGGCACAAAACACCAACTTCACATATACACTGATGGGATCTGAGCTGTCAGTGAGAGAGATCTTGGGGTGGTGGTGGACAGCTCGTTGAAAGTGTCGACTCAATGTCCGGCAGCTGTGAAAAAGGCCAATTCCACGCTAGGGATCATCCGGAAAGGGACTGAAAATAAAAATGCTAATATTATAATGCCCTTTTACAAAACTATGGTGCGGCCACACCTGGAGTACTGTCTACAATTCTGGTCACCACATCTAAAAAAAGGACATTGCAGAACTGGAAAAGGTGCAGAAGAGGGCCACCAAGATGATCAGGGGCTTGGAGCACCTTCCTTATGAGGCTAGGCTACAGCATCTAGGACTCTTTACCTTGGAAAAGTGGCGACTAAGGGGAAACTAGAACCAGGGGTCACCCCATGAAACTGAAGGTCGGGGAAATTTCAGACCGACAAGAGGAAGTACTTTTTCACACAACACATAATTAATCTGTAGAATTCTTTGCCATGGGATGTAGTGATGGCCACTAGTTTGGATGGCTTTAAAAGAGGCTTAGACCAATTCATGGAGGACAGGTCCATCAATGGCCACTAGTCTGGTGGCTGTGGGCCACCTCCAGCCTCAGAGGCAAGATGCCTCTCAATATCAGTTGCAGGGGAGTCACAGCAGGAGAGAGGACATGCCCTCAGTTCTTGCTTGTGGGCTCCCCAGAGGCAATCTGGTAGGCCACCGTGGGAAACAGGCTGCAGGACTAGATGGGCTTCCTTGGGCCCGATCCAGCAGGGCTGTTCTTATGTTATGTTCTAACCCAAACACAGTTGTAGAGGATTGTTACAACTTAAGTCCAAAATTATAACTACAAATATGTCTCTAGTTGTGGTAGGGGCACGTCACAGGCCAGATAATTGTCTTTCTTGCAGACACAATAGAATCTTTCCCTGCAAGACAAAAAGAATAATTAATAGTCCTCATATTAAAAAAAATATCCCAGTACTGTTCCAAAATTGGTAGTATATCCTTGGAATAAAAGAGACAGTCCACGTATCCCTAAATTGAAGCCAGACACATTTTTGACCCTCTAGTGCTCTCCCTCAGTGGCTTGAAGATTATAAGGGAACAGTCTCCCAATGCTGAGTTCAATTAACCATGCACATTTATAATAAAATATCAAATACTGTGTGATCTGGATACCAATAAAGTGATCAGTTTAAAACAATGCATTTAAAATCATAACAAATATGTTCAAACAATGGCAACTGGAACACACTTTGTATCTTCCACAGGGAAACTTCCCCACAGGGATATGTCCATCTAAGGTACAGAGAGTTTATCTAGGGGAGGTATGCTATCTCGAGAGCCAGTGTGGTGTAGTGGTTAGTGCTGGACTAGGACCGGGGAGACCCGAGTTCAAATCCCCATTCAGCCATAATACTAGCTGGGTGACTCTGGGCCAGTCACTTCTCTCTCAGCCTAGCCTACTTCACAGGGTTGTTGTGAAAGAGAAACTTAAGAATGTAGTACACCACTCTGGGCTCCTTGGAGGAAGAGCAGGATATAAATGTAATAATAACAATAACAATAACAATCTCCCTGCATAGTCTCTACATTAAAGGAAAAGGAATCCAAAGACACTGAAAAGGAATCTTCCTTTTTCTTTAATGTAGGAATTTTGGTTCCATGTCAAGCTTCCAGAGACAAGTCACGGCTTTGAAAACACAGCTGCAAGCAAGAGACTACCGCTAAATGGATTATCAAACAGGTCTATTATAAAGCAAAGTCTACAAAGAGGGAGATGGCCTTGAAAGAAATAGGGATGCAGCAGATCGAATAACCGTCCCAATTATATGTGATGCATATTCAGGTGGGATAAAACCTTCCCTAGATCCCTCAGTGATGGATAGTTATAGGCCAGTCTCCAATCTCCCCTGGTTGGGCAAGGTGATTGAGAGAGTGCTGGCTAACCAGCTCCAGGCAGTTTTGGAGAAAACAGATTATCTAGACCCATTTCAAAATGGCTTTAGAGCTGGCTATGGGGTTGAGACAGCCTGATGGATGACCTTTATCATGGAATCAACAGAAGGGGTGTGACTCTGCTGGTTCTTCTGAAGCTCTCAGCTGTGTTTTGATACCATCTGGATCACCTGGGGGAATTGGGGATAGGAGGCACTGCTTTGCAGTGATTCCACTCCTCTCTCGGGCAGAGTTCAGATGGTGGAGCTTGGTGACAGTTCCTCTTTAAAACGGGAGCTATTATATGGAGTCCCTCAGGGCTCCATTCTGTCACCAATGCTTTTTAACACCTACATGAAACCGCTGGGTGAGGTCATCAGGAGGTTTGGTGCTGGGTGTTACCAGTATGCCGACGACACCCAAATCTATTTCTCCTGATCATCATCATGAAATGGCATTTATTCCCTAAATGCCTGCCTACAGCTGGATGAAGGACAACAAATTGAAGCTGAATCCAAGCAAGATGGAGGTGCTCATCGTGGGGGAGCAGAAGTTGAGGGTTAAGTCAGATCTCCCTGTCCTGGATGGGGCTACATTCCCCCAGAAGAAACAGGTACACAGCTTGGGAGTGCTCTTGGATCCAGGCCTCACCCTGGTACCTCAGGTGGAGGCCATGGCCAGGAGCACTTGCCATCAACTTTGGATGGTTCGACAGCTGCGTCCATTCCTTGAAGTGAATGATCTCACAACAGTGGTGCATCAGCTGGCAACCTCCAGGCTTGACTACTGCAATGTGCTCTAAGTGGGGCCGCCTTTGTACGTAGTTGGGAAACTTCACTTAGTGCAAAATGCAGCAGCCAGATTGGTCTGATGGTGCCTGTTTTGAAACAAGTCGCACTGGCTGCCGATATGTTTCTGGGCAAAATACAAAGTGCTGGTTCTTACCTTTAAAGCCCTGAACGGCTCGGGTCCGGGCTACCTTGGAGCGCCTTCTTCGGTCTGATCCCCACCGCACGTTAAGGTCCTCCAAAGAGGTCCATCTCGTTACCACTGGCATGAATGGTGGTGATGCAAAGTGTGATCCAACTGCCATTCTTTGAACATATTTGTTATGATTTTAAATTCATTGTTTTAAACTGATCACTTTATCCAGATAAGACAGTATTTGGCATTTTATTATAGATATGTAGAGTTAATTGAACCCAGGATTGGGAGACTGAACTCTTCTCTTCAAGCCACTGAGGAAGACCAGTAGAGGGTTGAAAAACATGGCTTCCATTTAGGGATACATGGACTGCCTCTTTTATACCAAAAATATACTTCTGTTTGGCCAATACTAGGATTTTTTCATATGACTATCAATTATTCTCCTTGTCTTGCTGGGAAAGATTCTATTGTATCTTCAAGATAGATATATTATGTTTTATGAGCAATGAATTGGTCTTTGTAACACTCATGTCTATCTAGATATTTTAACTGATGTACATATGAGAGCAGCTATTTTCAATTCCACAGAGGATTTGGACTGTGAGGTGCCCTTACCACAACTGGGGACATATTATCTGTAGTTATAATTTTGGACTCCTATTGTAAAAATTTGTAGAGGATTGTTATGACATCATTTATTGGACCTTTTGGATTCTGTACCTTGCTTAGTATAAAACCTCAGTTTCAGAGTTCTGTGCTCCACTTTTGAATGGTCGCCTCATCGGTCTCAACAGTCTTGCTGATTCTCGGTGATCTTGCCACTTGTTCCCTCTCACAATATTCTCCTGAGGCAGACGGTCAGAAAGCACATCTCGAGGGTCCCTCCCACCCCATGCCGGGGAGGCCCCTTGCAGCCTCTGTGAAGGGACTCCAAGAAGTAGCTAGCAGCCTGTTGGGAAAGGCACAGGGAGCCCCCAAAGGACCCCAGGGGCTTAAGCTGGAGTTCAAGAGGCTGCAGAAGGGGAGATTATGGCCATCTCCTCGCATTGAAAGTAGAGCTCCATGTCTAGCAAGCCAGGAAGAGAGCTGACAGCAAGCTGTAGAAATCGCTTCACTTGCTTGACCAAACCAATGCCATTTTGGCTTGAAGTAGACTTTGGCGAAAGGTCCCTAGAGCTGTGAATAATGCTCCGCAGACAGTGACGGCAGCTGTACTTGGCTGGAGCATTCGATCATGCTGAGTTGCAATGATCTGTGGATGTAACTTCCTTGTTTTTAATGTACACGTGTAACCGTCCGGCCAACTGATTGAAATGTTTGCACAAACTCATACAAATGATGATGTAATTTCCTCTCTTGACCAGATAAGACAGTGTTCCGTACTTTGCAAGGGGTCTTTCAGCACACCAGGAGGAAGCCAGTCCACACAGTGGGGTTTGACGAAGCCGTCAGAAGGGCAGCCAACAAACTGCAAATGAATCTCAGGAAGTCACCAAACGCCAAGTCAAAGTTCTTCTCTGGGCAAAGCGGGAGGGAGCAGCAGCGGCAAGACCAGGACTGGACCGACCGAGCAAGCTTTTCTGGGGATGGAGGAGCAGAGCCGTCCCCTTGGCAGCAGTCATGGGGGAAGAGGACAGGCCCTTTTGTGGACGGGGAACTGGTCAAAGGACAGAATCAAGCAGCTGCCTGGTGTGCAGCAGGAACAACAAAAGGGAACGAGGCTGTCCGCGTCGCGCGTATTCCTAGGGAGAGCACGCCTCACACTGCCCCTCTCCCAATGGCTGGTGCAGCCACCTTCTAGGATACTCTGGGACATGCAGCTGCCAGAAAAGGTGTTTGAGGACAGGGGGCAGGAGAGCCGGCGGAGCCGCTGACCAGGAGCCCGACGAAGGCCCTTCTCCGCCAGGCCTCTCCTCCTCCGCACATCCAAGCCCAAAGAGCTGGGCGGCGGCGGCGGGCATCCAGCGGCCAGGACCGAGGCAGCCACAGAGTCGGATCCAATGGCGCGGGCGATGAGTTCTGGTTGTTTTGCTGACCGTCCCTCACCCCAAGCGGGGGAGGAGGCAAGATAACAGTTGTGCCACAGACGCATCTTCTTCAAGGCCGGGCCACAAGACACGGCGGCAGCCGCCAACTGTGTGTCTGCTTTGGGCGCCTTTGGAGGCTCCCTTTACGGCCCACGGTTGGAACCCCACCAGCATTGACTTCGACACTGGCTGGGTTCTCAGCAAGAAAAGCCATCTGAGCCACGAGAGACCAGCAGAGCAGCGAGGGGGAGCCGGCCCTTCGTGCTCTGCCTGGGGCTGGGCAGGCCAGGGAGGAGGGGGCCGGCCAGCCAGCAGCCCCAGGCTTGCTCGCTGGAGCAAGAACGACACGGCCAGCCAGGTCCGAGCCTGGAGGCGGGCGAGGCGGGCTCCCAAACGGTGTGCAGCGCTTCTGGGAGGCTCAGCCTGCCGGCGACAAGCCCGCCCTCTGCCCAGCCCGCCACATGATGCTGCCACAAAGCATCTACCCTCCGGACAGAGCCAGAGCCGGGGCAAGCACTTGCTTGGGCTGGCTACCAAGGCCAGCTCCAGCTGGCCATCCCCTCTCCAAGAAGCAGCTGCCCTTGCTCCCTTACCTGCCAGGTGCTGAGGCCGAAGAGGGCGCCCTGCTCCTCCCAGGGCAGGAAGGGCAACGGCCATCAAGGGCCCTCCTAGCGGGCAAGCAGCCCTCACAGCCGGCTGGGCTCTGCTGGCATCCCCAAGTCACCCTGGCCCACGGAGGGAGGGGTGGGCAGAGCCCCGGCTCAGGCGCTGCTAGGCAGGGCACAAAACGGCTCTGGGGCTGCTGCCAGTCAGTGGAGACAAGACGGAGCTAGACGGACCAATGGTCTGGCTCAGCAGAAAGCAGCCGCCTCTGCCCCACGGCACACGGGCATGGCCCGCTCAGGCCTCCCACAAGGCTGAGGCGACAGCCCCCTCTTTGCTGGCCTCTAAGGGCCAAACTGGGGAGTCCCCACCCCCTCTGGGGCAAGCCATCCAGGCAGCCTCAGCAGCTGCCCTGCCCCGTCCTCCTAGGCGGCGCTCTCCTGCCCACAGACACTTTGCTGGCCGGGATATGCCCAGCCGCCAGACAGAGGCCCCTGCAGAAGACCCGCGGGGAGGGGCCGCCACGTGCTCCTGGCCGGGGGTCCAGAGGGCACGAAGGCAGCAGCTCCCAGCAGCACAGCGCACTTGGGGTGGTTCTGCAGACGCTGCCCCGCCCTGCCCCGGCGGACGGAGCCTCAGGCCGCCTGCCGCCATCAGGCCCCCCGACGGAGCAGTCGGCCAGTGGGGTCGCCCCGGGCCAGGCCCCTCGAGGCCCGCAGCTGGAGGGGCGCTTCAGGGCTGGAGCGAGCCGGCGGCCTCCGCTTCTTCCTGGTGCTGATGCAGCAAGAGCAGCTCCAGGTCAGGGCCGGAGCCAGCCTCCTTGTGCTGCTTGGGGCCCTTGTGCCCTGGGGAGGGAGAGAGAGGGCGGGCAGGCGTCAGCCCCGGGAGCAGCCAAGCAAGGGCCAGCACGGGGCCCAGGGGAACCCCCCTCCACATTACCTCGGGCAGAGAGAGCCTTCAGCGCCACGTGCAGGGAAATGCCCAGGAGGCAGAGGACACAGCCGAGCCAGTTCCAGGGGCTCAGCCGGTCCCCCGTGAGCTGCGCAGCCAGCAGCAAAGTGCAGACTTCCTGGGGACAAGGGAGGGAGCGCAGGCCGTCACGGCGGAGCAGACGGGGAGGGGGCCGAGGGGCCTCCCGCAGGCTGGGAGAGCTGCAGCTTCAGGGGCCCAGCCCTTGGGAAGGGGCGCCACCCGATACCTTGAAGATCCCGGAGACGGAGAGGGCGAGGCTGGAGGTTCTGGACACCAGGAGGAACTCGGAGAAGCCCAGGCCGAAAGCCAGCACCCCGCCAAGGGCAAGCTTCCCGAGCAAGCCCAGCAGCCGCTCGGCCTGCTGGAAGCGGAACAGCTTCTCGGACGCAGCTAAGGACAGGCCTGGAGGAGGGCAGAGACGGGCAGTCAGAGAGCCGGCCTGGCCCCAGCGGAGACCGCAGGCCCGCAGAGCTCGAGGGCCCGAGGCAAGTCCTCTCGGCCCAGCAGCGGCTGGGGCTGCTGCTCTTCCTGCTGGCAAGCGGACCCCAGGAGGCCACGCCCGGAGGCCTAGCAGGCTGCTTGGGGGGCCCAGCCAGAGAGCACGGGTGCAGGGGCCCCGCCGAGGACCTCGTTGGCAGCGCTGCCGCAGCTGGGACTCACTGGGGGGCGGGAACAGAGAACCTTCGGGAAGAACAACGCCCAGCCGCGCGCGGGGGGGGGGGGGGGGGTGCTGCTGCTGCTGCTCGTGGTCCTCCGCCCTGATTTCTCAGGTGGCCTCTTGCCGTTAAGCCTAGCAAAGCCCGCCCACCTACATCCCCCTCAGAAAGCCACGTTTTTGCCCCGACTCTCCATCTCTCCGGAGAACACCTCCTTGGAACAAACTTGCTCTGAGGCCTGCTGGAGTCCCGGCGGACCCCGTGGCCTTCAGGCCAGTTTGGAGCAGGTGGCCCGCAGGCGAATCGCCCTCTACTCCTCACCCTGGGGAGAGAAGGCAGGGACCACTTTAAAGCCCACTCCCCCCCCTTCTTTGCCTAAGCCCGCGGAAAGTCAGAAATCCCCATTTCTGGCACAACCCTCTCCTTGCCAGGGCAGCACAGAGGGCTCGAAGAGGGCGAGGAGACGGGGGCATCATCACCCCCACGGCACTGCCCCAGATGCCCTCCAGACCCTGCACTTGTCCTCAGGGCATCATCGCGGCATGCCAAGGCCAAGGCCAGTCAGGGTGGCGCCAGCCAAAAAGCACCCCGTGAAATCGAGGGAGAGCAAAGACCAGTAACCCTGCTCCTGGGCGTGGGGCTCTCACACTCTCTTGGGCTTCCTGCCAGGAGGGCACAGCAAAGGGAGCAATGATGGGGATTTACACAAGGGCTGCGTGCCACCCCCCGGACAGGGACAGCAAGGGCACTTGGCTGAGCCTGGCAGAGGACTCCACACACCACCCCCAGCAAACACACTGCCATTGTCACCCCAAGCAGGGATGCCAGCACAAGGCGCCTGCCCCAGGGGGGTGAGGTGGGGTGAGGTGAGGTGAGGACAGGCAATACCATGTCTCCAAGCAGGCCAAAACCTCTCTGCCCTTCTCCCCCCCCCCCGCCCACCAGCTGTGCCTCGGCTAAGCCGTGCCGGCTGGCCAGCCACCCCCGGGGCTTCCTTTGTAGCCCGGAGCAGAAACTGCTGCAGAGGAGTCCTGGATCAGCCGGCAAAGGGCAAGCGCTCCGCTCTGACCACTGGCCACACGGAGCACAACCAAGTGCCAGGGCAACGGCTCAGCCCCCCGTGCCCCCGCTCTCGGGAAACAACTTGCCTTCAAATGCAGCAAAGAGAGGGAAAAGCCCCAGGAACATGGCTGGCTGCAGGTGGAACATGGTGTCAATGGGATGCTTAAGCCCTGCGGGAAAGAAGAGGAGAGGTGTCCCTCGCCGGGGTGGGGGTGGGAGTGGGGGACCCCCACCCCAGGAGCGCGCGGTGCCCCCCAAGCGCACGTACCCAGCTCCTCCTTCTGCAGGAGCATCTGCGTCAGGGTCCAGCGGATGCCGCCCAAGAAAGAGGCGCCCAGCACCAGGGCAAAGCCCTCCAGGTCAAACTGCGTGGCCTTGTAGGTGAAGAGGAAGAGGCCCCCAGCAATGAGCAGCACCACCAGGATGAGGGCCGCCCTCTGGCAGGAAGCAAGCGCAAGCGGCGGTCAGCAAGGGGCTGCCAGCCGGGCCCCACTGCCCGTGCCCGCGGGGGGCAGGCAGCCCTCCGCCTCCCCCTCCTGCTGCTCACCGGCTCCTCCAGCTTGAAGGCCAAGGAGAAGAGCAGGATGAAGAGGACGGCCGAGGACTTGGTCATGGTGTAGCTGCAAGGCAGGCGCGAGGCGCTGGTGAGCCGGGCGGGGGGCCTGCCGCTCTGGCTCGCCCGCCCGCCCGCCCCCCGCGCGGCTACTCACAGGGAGACGGTGATGTAGAGGAAGCTCCAGTTGCTGAGTCCCACGTCCAAGGCTGTGGAGAGGGCTGGGCGAGACCGAGGGAGCAAGGGGGCAGCGGTGGGTCGCGGGGCAGCTTCGCGCACCCCCCCCCGCCCCCGAGGAGGGGAGGGGCCTCCGCTCCGGCCGCCCCAACCCGGAGCCTGGCTGCGCGACTCACCGGCGGGGGCCACTTGGCGCAGGTAGCCGGCCCAGGGCAGGACGACGCGGGCGGGCCTCTTGGCGCAGCAGCAGCGCCGGGCCAGGCCCGAGAGCGCGAAGATGACCAGCAGGTGCAGCAGCGTCATGAAGAGCGGGAAGCCGAAGCTCTGCAGGCCGGGCAGGGAGGCGGCATGGTGGGCAGCCCGCCCGCCTGCCCGCCCGCCCCTCTGCTGCAGGCTGGCCGCTCGTCCGGTGCAGCGGCCTAGCACGGGGAACCACGTGGCCCCTCGACCGGACGGCCAGCAGCAGCAGCAGCAGCAGCAGCGCCCCCCCCCCGCGCCGCCCTACCTTCATCAGCCACTTATTGTAGAAGGTGATGCCGATGGAGAAGCCGTAGTAGAGCAGCACCAGCCCGGCCACCGCCGCCGCCCGCCGCGCAGCGCCCCCCACCCGCCTCCCGCTCGGCGGCGGCGGCATCCTGGGCAGCGCCACGACGGGGCCCGTCTCCTCCTCCCGCCCCCAGCGGCAGCAGCCCCGCCTCCTCCTACGCCACTTCCGGCTCCGGGGGGGGGAGGGCGAGCCCGCTTGCTCCAGACTCCTGGCGCTAGACTCGCCCGTCCCGCCTCCGAGCCCTACTTCCGGGGACCTTCCTTGGCCGGCCCTCGAGAGGCGCGAGCGCCAAGCCGGGTCCCGGGACGGGCTTCCTCGGCTGAGCCCCGGAGGGCGGCCTGGAGGCTCGCGCGCTCACCGGGCGTGGGGGCCAAGGCGGGCCGCGGTGGTGCGGGCCGGTGGGACTGGGCGGCTCTTGCTCGCGCTGGCCACCCGCCGCCCTTGGGCAGCCGAGCCCGCCTCCTCCGTCCCGCCCAAGGGCGCCGGGGTGGCCTCCGCGGCCGGCAGGCAGGCAGGAAGGGCCGGCTCCGGGCTTTCACTCTGCGGGCCCTTTTATTGGGCAGGAGTTACCCGCACAGGGCTCCACGCTGCGGGGGGACGTTGAGCGAAGCCCCGCCCAATCACACTCGCGGCATTGCGGGGGGGGCAGCCTCGGGTTACGTTTTGATGCAAGTCCACGTGGCATGCCTCGGTCGGGTCTTCCTTCTAGCCAAGCGGGGGTGGAGGGGGAGCTTCCTAAAGAGCCACATCTGCATTTCTAGAGAGAGTATCCCTCTGCTCATGCTCATGATTCTACAGCAGCGCCTCTCCCCATTTGCTCAGGTGTTTGCAGAAAAAGTCTTAAAACCAGCATTTTACAAACCCAGAAATACCGCGAGATCAGCTAGAATTCACAAGACTAAGCCTAATCTGTGTGTGGAGTGCTTCCAAGGATCGCGAAGGGGCTTGGGGTAGGTTTGGCTGGTGTGTGAATGCACACTCTCTCTCCCGAAGGAGGAAGCCCGGTCTGTCAAAGCTCCAGGTGGGCACCCCATGAACAAGAGTCAACACTAAAACCTGGCGTTTGCCCCAGGAAAGAAGGCGCCGTCTCCACCCACTAGGCACAGGGCTGATCTTATCCTTTCCCCCCTCTGGGCTTCAGGAGGAAACCCGCTTCTTCTGACATGGAGGCATTCCCAGCAAGCAGCCAGGAGCCCAGCCTCCAGCTTGCAATGGGCAGAAAGAGGACACGGGAGCCACCCACGAAGGAAGGAGAAGAGCTTTTAATGCAAAAAAAAGGGGGGGTGTGCCAGGGCCAGCCTGCTGCAGTGCCCCCCACTACGGCCGGAGGCAGCAGGCGGGCCTCCCTCTACGGCCAGGCTCCCTCCCACTCAGGCTGCCAAGCTTGCTGCTCCTACGCCGCCGAAGGGAGCAGGAGCCGGAGCAGGCTGTGGAGGGCCCCAGCGGGAGGGCGCTGCTGCTGGGAGCTCTTCTCCCGGGCCCAGCTCTGCCCCAGACAGTGCAGGTCACAGCAGGCAAGGGGGGGGGGGGCGACCGCTGAAGAGCATGGCTACCGGCAGAGCCGAGGGCAACGCCCTGGCCCGTCTGGCTCCCAGCAGACCCCAGCCCGCTTCCCGGCCACCACGTCCGGTGCATGCGCCGGGGGGGGGGGGGGCCGTGGCGGTGGCTTCCCCGCGGCCTGGCTGGCCTCAGCCGTAGTGGTAGACAAAGTCATAGCTGCTGGGCTCCTGGGGGAGCGGCGGGGGCCCCTCGGGGATCGGGATGTTCTCCAAGTCGAGCAGGCGCAGCTTGAGCTCCATGCTGAGCAGGGTGTCCAGGTCACTCTGGGTCAGCTCGCTGGCCATCTCCTTGCCCAGGAGGGCGTGGAGGCCGTCCGTCCAGATGCAGTACTGGGGGGAGAAGGGCGGTGGGAAGCGGCGCCTCTTGGGCTGCCACGGCGGCAGGGGCCACTCCCAGCCTGGAGCCCCCTCGCTCCAGAAGCCCGTGGCCAGGCCCCCTCTTGGGCCCAGGGCAGAGGCAGAAGAGCACCGGCAAGCCTGCCCGCGGGGGCCCTCCCAGGCAGGGCTGCCGCCGGGGGGCAGGGGGGGGGTCGGGCTGGCCTGGCGCCTCCTGCCACTCGGCAGCACAAGGAGGAGGCTCTCTCCCTCTCCCCCTCCCCGGCGCTGGGACTTGCCGTTGAGGCAGGCTATTCCGCCCACCCCGCAAACAGCCGGAGCAGGGGGGGCAGAGGGAAGGAGGCGGCAGGGAGGAAATGCCCACAGGCCTTGCTCACCTCGTATTTATTGGGGGCGATGAAGTTCAGGGTCTCATCTGGATCATAGAGGATGGAAAAAGCCAGCTCCAGGGCCTCCTGCGGGCGGGGGAGAGGGCAGCTGGTTAGCCACAGCCAGGTCTGGGGCAGAGCCACGCTGCTCCCCGCCCCGGCTTCCTTGCCGGTACCTTGTTCTGCTTGAGGGCGCCCTTCTCCTTCATGTGGGGACAGTCTTTCCCGGTGACAACAGCCTTGATGTCTGCAACAGGGACTACGGGGGGGGGGGGGAATGGAGGGAGAGGGAGAGGGAGAGAGAGACAGACATGCCCGTGGCTCTTCTAGCGGTGCCCAGCCCCGGCGCCCCCCTGCCGCCCCGCCCCACCAGCGGCACGTACTCTTCTCCTGCAGCGCCTCGAAGGTCACCTCGCCCTGGCTGTTGTCCTCCAGGTCGCCGTAGTGCAGCATCTTGTGGTTCAGAGCCAGGCGGCAATACCAGAAGCGCTCTGCAACCCAAAGAGGGTTCAGACCCACGTAAACTGCTTGGAGGACCTTTTGCTGAAAAGCGCTACGCAAGTAGCCGTTGTGGTCATCGCAGCGCCCGGCCGGGTCCCTGGGGGCAGCCTGGCCCAGCCGGAGGAGGGGCTGCCCTCCCCCTTGCCCCTCTCGGGCAGGCCCCTGAAGCCCGGGTGGGGGGGGGGGGCTCACCTTGCCGCCTCCGGTTCCCAATCTTGCGGAAGCTGCTCCCCTCACAGAGCCGGTTCAGACGCTGCTGCTTGATGAGTTCCAGGATCTCCGGCTGGATCTTCTCCCGCAGCTCTCTAGGGAATGGCAGCCCGTGAGCAGCCCGGGAGCCGCTCTCCCCCCGTCCCCGCCCCCCCCCCCCCCCGCCGGCGGCGGCAGCACTCACACAATGGGCGGGGACTGGAAGTCGTCCTGGCTCATCCGCTCCGACTGGCGCAGGCGCAGGATCTCCGTGTAGCTCAGGCTCCGCAGCTTGTTCCTGAACTGGTCTAGGGAGTGGGGCTTGGAGGGCAGGGCCCGGGTGATCTGCTCCCGCACCACCTGCATGACCTGGCGGGAAGCGGAGGGGGGCTCGCTGGCCGGAAGGGGCGGAGCCGATGCCCCCCCACACACACACACACACCCCGCTAGAGGACCCACCTTGTTGAAGTCCTCTGCTGTGGCTCGCATCTCCTTCCACGTCTTGTTGAGCAGCTGGATGCAGATGGCAAAGAGCTCCTCGAAGGCGCGGTCGTGGGTGAAGAACATGGGGTGGTAGTCATTCCGGCCTTCGTTGGCTTGGGCCAGAGACAGAGGGAGAGAGTGGTCAGCACAGCCGGGGATCCTGGAGAGCCCAGTGGAGCCTCAGGGAGGAGCCTGTGTGTGCGGGGGGCGGGGGGGGGCGAATCCCAGAGGAGAGGATTCGTGCCTGGGCGCCAAGCAGCAAGGAGGCCCCTGCTGGACTCGGCCTGTGAAATACCCTCAGCACAGACCTACGGTCAGCGCCATTCAGGCCAAGCGTGATAAGCGCTTGCGCAGTGTGGACACAGAATAACTCCCGGCAGACGCGGAGCTCTTAACGATAAGCGAGCACATACGGCAGTTTGGCAGATTCCCTGCATTGCAGTAGAGAGAAACCGAACTGCAGATCCACTACACAATTCACACCTAGTTAACCAGCATTCCCTGCAAGTCTGTTAGAGCACAGAAGCAGCACAGCATGTGGTACTGGGCGCAAAATGTCACTTTCAAAGAATCGCAGCCTTCCTTGTTCTTTGAACCACAACTCCAGAGATACGCCTGGAAGTGAGCAAGCAATGCCTGCATAACCTCCAAAGCCAGAGAGGCCGCTGATCCAGATTTCCAGGGGCCTCCAGTGCCCCTAAGACAACCAGAAGACATTATGCAAAGCGTGGCAGAAGGAGAGAAATGTTACATCTCCCCCCCCCCGTCACACACACCCCCCACCCCCAGAGAATTCTACTTTTCTCTGTGAAGAATTTGGCCTGGGATTATAGTGTGGGAGACAGAGGCCTGGTCCTGTCCAACTTCAAAAGGAGAGACACTGAAGAAGATGATCAGAACCTTCAAAAATCTTTCTAGAGCCACTCACATAAAATGTAAATTCAACTAGGAAAAGCATAAAGACAGACCCAGAGATGCCAGTATGGCTAAAAGCCATACAGCAAATTGATTATTGCAACAAATTGCAGGGGGCAGAGGGCCTCTTGCAAGCATTCACTGAAGAATTCAGCTATGAAACAATTCAGCTAATGATCTGAAAACTTTTCCCCCCTCAGATATTTAGGACTGCCAGAAAATTTGTGGATATTTAGGACCGCCAGGAAAATTGCATTTTTCACATGTTTAACCAACACGTGGAATTCACTGCCACAGGATGTGGTAGTGGCCACTAGCTAAGAGAGCTTTTTAAAAAGGCTTAGATAACTTCATGCCAGATGTGTCTATCAACAGCTGTTACCCAGGACAGCTAAATGGAACCTCCAGATCTAGAGGCAGTCTGCCTCTGAAAGCCAAGCACTCAGGTCAAGCCGCACAGGACTGCCATCACCCCTGTGTGCTTGGTTTCTTTTAAAAACCTTTTATTTAGGGTAAGTTTTGTAACAAGTCAGCAAAAACAACAATACTCAAAAAGCAAAGTGCGAACACGGCAGACATGCCCCTTTCCTTCTTGCATGTCTGCCAAGACCGACCAGCCAGGTGTGGCACAGCGTGGGCCACAGAAGGCTCCCTCCTCAGCCTGTTCTAAAATCAAGATCCAGGTTGGTCTACGCAGGTTCCCACAGAACAGTTCCCATTCATCTGTGAAATGCAAAAAGGGCCACCGTCTCTCTCCGGAGCGTCCTGCCCAGATGGCGGCTCCTGCTTGGGCCAAGCAGCCCCGTCCCGACTCCTGGCATCCCTCAGGGTGGCAGGGTCTTCCCAAGAGAGAGAACCGGGGCTATGCTCAGGCAGAAGTGCCCCAGGTGTGGCTGCTCCTCCACTGCCTGCTGCCCTTGTCCAGCTCAGCTCCCCCTTCACTTACGAAGTTCTCCAACCTGCAGGATCTCACACAGCATCCTGGTGAGCTCGATGGCACTGCGGCCAAAGGGACACTCATGCTTGTCCTCCCGGCTGCTGTTCTCCAGAACAATCTGTAGGACGAGAGGAGAAACATGAGGGAGGGAGGGAGGGAGGGAGGATCCCTCCGCGGGGGGCACCTCACCCCTTACCCGGACATAGGTATCCTGATGGCACTTGGCCAGGTACAGCATGTTGTCCAAGGCCAGCATCCCTGGTGGGGTCTGGGTGAAGTCCAATGCAGGGTTGATATGGTTCTGCACAGGAGAAAAGCCGCCTGGATCAGCGGGGGGTCCTCCCCATTGGCCTGCCCCCAGCTTGCCTGTCCTGGCTGCCAACACCAGATCCCTCCCGCTGCTGCCCACAAGTCCACAACCCACCCACCCCCGTGGCAAGGGGCGGCCTACCGTGAAGCCCAGCATCTTGTAGTCCTTGGTGTACATGGCTTTGCGCTTCTCCGCCCCGCCACCTGGGATGCCGCCACCGCCGCCGCTCTCCGACTCCGCATCAAAAGCAATTCTCCGCAGCTCAAAAATGATGTCCCGTTGAGCCTGAGGAAGAGCAAAGAGGAGGGGAGTTCCACAGGCAGCGGGGAGAGGCCCTCTGTTTCCACCAGGCCCGGCTGGCACTCCCCGTCACCTGATCGCTGGGGTCCATCTTGGTCATCATCCGCTCCTCCAGGAGGTTGAAGGTCAGGACCTGGAGCACGTACAGCTGATGGGCCATCTCTGTCTTGATGGGGCGGTTTCCTCGGATGACGTGCTGTGGAAATGCCGGGGAGGGAGGGTGACAGAGGAGGAGGAGGAGGAGGAGGAGGAGGCGGCGGCGCAGCAACTTGCAGGGCTGCAAATACCCCTGGCTGCCATTGCCAAGGCCTGGATGCCCACAGCCAGCAAGCAACGGCAGCTGCTCCTGCTGCTGCCGCCCTGTGCTCAGCACAACACCCGGACCTTGCAGCAGCCGGGGAGATCCCAGTGCTGAGCCTGCCCCACTGCCCCAAGCACTCAGCGCTCCCTGAGGAGGGCCGTCAGCAGCGGGACCTGTGTCTGGTACTCACCGTCAAGATGATGGAGCGCAGGTGCTTCTGGGCAAAGGCATTCGCCATCTCCTGCCAGGGACAAGGGAGAGGGAGATGTCTCCCGAGTGGCGGGACGCGGCATCCTAGCCCGGGTGCACTCGGGCACAACCATGGGCACAAAGCTTTCCCAGCTCCCTGAAGGGGGCAGCCATTCCAGCTGCCCGTAGCCCACAAGAGCTGCAGCAGCAGCAGGCGGCAGCATGTAGGGCTGGGCTGGGCAGCCCCCAGGGAGGGCAAAGGCATGCTGGCTGGGAAGGAGGCGTGCTGTGCCTGACCCCCTCCCTGTGGAGCCACCCGCGGCACAAGCTCTCCTGCGCCTGGCAAGACGAAGCAGAGACACCCGTCCCAGGCAGGCGGAGAGAGAGCAGCCCAAGCAAGCAGCAGCCCGAGCAAGCAGCAGCCCGCCCTCGGAGCGGAGCAGAGCAGAGCTGGCCCCAAGCGGCCCTGGCACAGGCTGTACTTACAGTGCAGGGCAGGTCGAGCGGGTTAAGAAGCTTCTCCTGCCGGCAGGAAGCGGAAAGGCACAAAGAAAAGCAGAGGGAGGCGTTAGCCCAGAGCCCCGGCTTCGGGCGGGCCCGCAAGGCACAGCCAGAAAAGCCCCAGCCAGCCGGAAAGGCAGGCTGCCTTGCCTCCCCTGCGCCTCATCCGAGGCCTGCCCACGGGCCGCCCTCTCCCCCACGGCTAGTAGAGGAAGGTGGGGACTGGCCCCGGAGAGGGCCGCCAACCTGTCTTTTGTCCTCGGGGGCCTTCAGGAAGAGGGCATTGATCAAGGCAATCGCATAGGTCTGGATCTCCTGGTTTGAGCTGCAGAGCCAAGGGGAGAGGAGAGGAGAGGAGACCGGCTCCCTTCTGTGCTGCCAGGATGGCACGGGCCCACTGAAGCCCAGAGGAAGCCTCTGCGCCCCCACGGGCGGTCCAGCACAGGCTCCTCGCGTGCCCCCTTTCGGACAAGCCCCCCCCGCCCCGGGGGGAGTCCCAGGAGGTGGGTGGCCAGTGCGGGGCCCCAGGCCGACGAGACACGTACACCTGCAGGTGGGAGAGGAGCTGCCCCACCGTGATCTCGCCAGCAATCTTCGGGTACAGGCTCTGGCTGTTCAGCACCATGCTCTCCAGGATGGCCAAGGAGCGCTGCAGGATGGAGACGTCCACCGTCGGCTGACTCACGTACCCTGCAATCTGGAGCAGGCGGCCATGTTCAGGGAACACTGCCCGGGGTCACCGCTGCCCCCCCGCCTCCCCTGCTGCTGCGGCGAGGGATGTGCACGGAGGCGGTGGGGGTGCCGCTTCAAGAGCGGAGGAGGGTGCGCTCCCCCCCCCGCAGTTAAGGAAGCTGATCGGGGTGGCAGCGTACCTCCCTGCTGCCCTGCTGGTCGGATACGGCCGGAAGTTCCCGACGCAGCACCGGACCTCCGTCCATATCCGGCCAGCGGGGCAGCAAGGAGGTAAGCTGCTGCCCTGATCAGCTTTCTTAACGGAGGACGCCGGCGGTGGCGGGGGGGGGGAGTGGTGGGAGGGCTAAGTGCAGCCTCCCCCGCCGCGATTCCGTGCCCAACTCTGCCATCTCTCCTGCCACCCGCTTGGGCTCTTTTGCCAGGCTGTACCTGCTGGATAAAGGAGATGGAGACCATGTCCCAGGAGACAATGCCATGGTCCATGAGCTCGAGGAAGGCTGTCAGGGTGAACGCCAGCATCTCGCTGTAGCTGCATGGAAAGAGGGCGCCGGGAGCGGCTGGTCAGCCAGGGGCCCCGCTCAGAGCCCCCTTGCCAGCCAGAACCCCCGGCCTGGGGCCAGCACTCAAAACACTGCCCTCTCCCGACTAAGCAGAGGACTGGGCCAGAAGGCCTCCAGGGTCCTCTCCAACTCTCAAGTTCTGTGCAAGGTACCAGACTGGACCCGACACCCTTCGCGGCCCTCCTACGGAGCCCCTGAGCATGGGGCCCTCCACTCTGCTCCCACGCGGGGGAGGCCCAGCGCTGCACCTGCAGCACCCCCAACCCTAAGAGATGAACAAGGCCTCCAGTGGCAAGGAGGCCAGGGCAGGCACGGCTGGGGCCTCTCCCTGGCTCTCCTTGCTTGACCCGGCTGATCCTCCACCTCTGCGTGCTTCCTTCCACGCTAGAAAGCTCTTTGGAAACCCAAAGATAGGTGAAACAGCCACATCTCCTTCACGTAGGTCTATTTGAGTGTGTGTGGCAAACGGACACGTGGCCCCAGCAAGAGGGCCAGGCAGGCCACGGATTCTATGACTGGCACAGGCAGGGCAGGGACTGTTCAGGTGGCCTCCCGAGGGTTGCAAGCAACATGCTGGGAGGCTGCGTCTGCCAAGCGGGGCAAAGCTGCCACACTCTGTGGTGTCCCCCCCTCCCCCCCCAGATCTAGAACAGCCGGCCCAGAGGCCACGTTCACAAGCACAAGACGCTGCCACACGGCTTCGGGCGGGCAAGAGAGTATCTGCCACATTGCTTACGCAACACTGCCAGTAAAGCCCGGAAGGCCTCCTTGGACCTTGAGGTCTCTCGGCAGTGGCGCAAGGCATTTCTGCTCAGACTGATGTTTGGTGGTGATGGTGGTGGAGAGCAAGGGCTGTACTGACGCTCAGTGTTCCCTCTAAGGCGTGTAGTATGGGTGCACGGTCACAAGTTTTTTGATGTCTGCTCACTTAATTTTAGATCCCGCTCAGGTTGAATCAGGAAGGCCCCATCCTGAATGCACATGGTGCGTACACACTGCCTTGATGTTGCCGCCCAGGACAAAACTCACTCCGCGCACAGATGAAAAAAATGAGGACACGCTGCTGACGCCGCTGCAGAAACAGCAGAGGGAACGCCGCGTCTGCACATTCTGGCACGAAGCTGCTGTGCTCCTTCCCTTCCACAGACCCTCCGCTTCCCCCAATTTCTCAGACGAGCCAAGTCCAACTGGCCTTTTCCAGGAGGAACCTGGCACCCAAACCAGGTTCTTGCCGCGGCGCCGAGAGAAGAGTAAGGAGCAGTCCACAGCCGCCAGCGGTGCCTGGAGGACTGTCCCGCCACCGTGGTCTCTGCTCAGAGCACGTTGCCAGGCCCAGCGCACAGCGGACTGGACCCACCCCTTGGAAACCACCTGGCTTGTTTCTGGGCCCGCCTCACACCCCGCCCTCTGCCCCAGGGCAGCCAGGCACTCACTGGGACAGGAGCTTGATGCCGCTCTCCACCAGGCGGGTGAGCACTGTGATGCCATCCATGTTGATGAACTCGGTGGCAAAGGTCACATCTGCAGAGAGTTTGGCCAGCTCCTTCATGGCCTCGAGCCGGGTCTCCATGCTGTGCGACTGAGTCCGGTCCATCAGCTGGCGGGCAGCCCTAGACTGGAAGGCAAGTCCAATGGCTAGCCCCTTGCAAAGCCCCCCAAGGCTGGTGTGGCTGAGCAGGTGGCTCATCGAGGGGGTCTCGAAGAGAGATAAGCAGGGGCTGCCCTGGTTTGCACTGGCAGGAGAGACGACGTGTGCGTGCACTAGAAGAGAATGTTCTCCAGGGGATGGGGCCGCTCTGGGAAGAGGGAAAGGCTGCCCATCCCCAGCCTGGCAGCATCTCCAAGATAGAGCTGAGAGAGACTCCTACCTGCAGCCTTAGAGAAGCTGGTGCTGCCAGTCCGGGTGGACAATACGGAGCTAGACGGAGCAACGGTCTGACTCAGTATGGGGCAGCTGCCTGCGCCTTAAACCCCGTGGCCAGCAGAGAAAGACTGAGCTTAAGGAGAGGGGAGTGGATGGGCAGGCGGGCTTTTCTCAATAAGGAACCTAAAGCAGAGGAATAAGCAGCCAGCTTCAGGCAGGAGCAACGCAGACCTACCGGGGAAACAGCCAGTTGTAGGATGGTCCCGTTCTTTAAGTCGCAGCGCGTCTAGGAGACAAAGAGAGGCACCTGCTAAGGACTGCGGCCACTCAGCAAGCGAGACAAGGAGAGACGGGCAGCATCCACCCCCTGCCCCCGCGGTGTTTTTAGCCAGGCCACGGCAGGCTTTTTCCTGGCTCCAGGCCCCGTCCCCCCGCCCCGTGCCAGAGCCATGGCTGGCTGTGGCTGCTCCCCACAAACGGAGGGCTTGCTGGGGGCAGGGAGGGCAGCCACACCCACCTGCTCCGTTATGTACAGCTGGGGCCCATCAGCATAGCGCAGCGTGTAGTACTCCGGGTTGGGCAGTGACCAGCTGGGAGGGAAAGAGCAGAGGAAGAGTTTTGGCACTCGGCGCTGCCCCAGGACATGAGCTGGTGCCCAGCAGGAAGGGGGGGGGGAGGCAGCGGCAGAGATGGGCACCAGCAGGCTCAGGTGTGGCCAGGAGGCTTCTTGTGACTCAGCCAAGGAGAGGCCGGTGCTGGCGGCAGCAGGAGGCGGAGCAGAAGACGCGTGGGGCTCAATCCCAGCCGGTACTCACCCATCACACACTTCCTTGATGATGGACACCAGGGGCCGCTTCTGCGAGTCGGGGGCAAACAAGAAAACCCTGAGCTGGGCCCCCCACTGGACTCACCGCCCCGGCTCCACACCCACGGCCAGCCCGCCCCACCCGCCTGCCTCTTCCTCTCACCTGATCAATCTCAAGCAGCTGCGCGTTTGTCCCCGGCCACTCCACAGCCACCTTGACCGTGTCCGGCGGGGGCAGCATCCCTCCCAAGGCTCCAGGCCCTCACAGAGGCAGGAGTGGACCTTCCAAACCTGTCGGGAGGGAGGCAGCAAGTCAGGGCAAGTCAGGAAACCGAATCCCAACGGGCTGGGGCTCCAGGGGCCGACTCCCCCCGCCTCCAGTGAGCAGATGCCTGGCTTACCCCACCCCACCCCAAGCCAGCGTGGCCTAGTGGCGAGAGTGCTGGACTAGGCCCGGGGAGACCCGAGTTCAAATCCCCCTTCAGCCATGAAACTAGCTGGGTGACTCGGGGCCAGTCCCTTCTCTCTCTCTCAGCCTAGCCTACTTCACAGGGTTGTTGTGAGGAGGAACTCAAGTATGTCAGACACGGCTCTGGGCTCCACGGAGGAAGAGCGGGAGATAGAAAGGAACTAAACGAACAAGAAAGGTCAAAGGGCTGGCAGAGGAGCCCGGCTCTGGAGCCCGGCCCCCGGGGGCACCCCAGCCAAGCAGGGGGGAGACCAGCAGCTGCCGCTTCCAGCCCTTCCCCAGCAGCCCCGGGGCTGGCCGCCCGCCGCCCGGAGGTGCTGCCCAGGTGCGGGTGCAGGAGGAGCAGCCGCCGCGCCGCAGAAGCCCCCCTCAGCCGGCCGTCCTCCGGGAAGCGCGGCTCGGAGGCGGAGGAGAAGGCGGCGGCGGCTCCGGCCCCACCTGCTGGAGGGGGGCTCTGCTGCTCGGCCCCCCCCCCAGACGCCCAGCGGGGAGCACGGAGCCTGGCCAGCCCGAGTCAGCCGGCTGGGCAGCCCCAAGGCCGGCGGGCGGCAGACGCTGCCTCAGCCCCGCCGCCGCCGCCCCACCGGCACTCCGGGCTCCTCCCCGCGCAGCCCCGCAGCGGCCTCAGCCCCCGCCCCGGGGCCCTCCGGCCAGCAGCCCGCTCGCCCCGCAGACGCCTCAGGGGAGCTCCCGGGCCAGAGGCCCCGCTGCGCCGGGGGAGGCCCTCGCCGGAAGCCCCGCGTGACCAAGAGACGGAGGAAGCCGCCCGCGGGGGGGGGCGTTCCAGCAGCGCCCCTGCGCAGAGGCGGGCTTTGTGCTCGGCCGGCGGCCCGCCGAGGAGAGGCCGGGCAGCCCCCGGGGGGAGCGGGGCGGCCGGAGGGGAGGACGAGCCCCGCGGCCCAGGAGGCACCGGCCGACCGCCCCCCCCGCGGCTGCGGCCCCTCCCTCCCTCCCTCGCTCAGTCCCTCCCCCGCACTGGCCGGCTCACCCGCCCGCCCGCCCGCCCGCCCTCCCGCCGGCCGGGACCGGGACCGGGACCGGGACCGGGACCGGGACTGTGTCGGCCGCGCCGCAGTTCTTCTCCTCGCTCGCTGTGCCACTCCGGCCCGCCTCCCGCCTTTGCCGGCCTGCCCATTGGAGCACGCCGCCTGCCCGTCAAGGGCAGCCCCGGCCCCCGTTGGCCTGCCACCAGCCTCGTCTTGGGGGGCGGGGACCGAGCTTTGTCGTCAACCGGCCGGGTGCCATGGAGACCGCCGTTGGCCAGGAGCCAGGACCGGGCCGCTGTGCCCCAATGGCTGTCTCGGCTGTCTCTCTGGCGCGGGGTGACCGGGCTGCTCTTCTTCATCCCTTCGCGCGGCAAGGCCGGCCTCTAGCCCGGAAACGCAAGTGGGCCGACACTGCATGGCTGTTGTGCGCGGCTTCAGGCCCTGCCTGCAAAGGCGCCCCACCCCCGACCCGCAGCAGGCCTGAGCAGGAGGTGGCCGTATCCCAAGGGCAAGCCCGTCACGGCACCATGGCGCTGTCGCTCTGGGCCTACCGTGCCTGCCTCTAGGGACTTGCAAGCAACCGGCACCTGCCGGGGAGTCGCCGAGGCAACAGGCCCCGCCCCTAGGCTCGCCGACGCGCTGCCGGTGGCATTGGCGGAAGTGTGTTCTCGGGCGGATCTTCCCGGAGAGCGGCCTCTTCCGGTTCCGGCTGCCGCGAGTGAGCGGCGCGCGTCTTTGGTTCGGCCTGGTGGCGTGAAGCGGTTGCGAGGCCGAAGAAGGAGCGAAGCCGCCACCATGGTGGGTGAGCTGGGGGTGGGGCGGGCAAGGGACGCGGGCGGGCCGGGCGGGGGGGTCCCAGGCTGAGCCCCCGGCGCTGACCACCTCCCTCTCCTCCCCCCCGCCAGACGGTGGGCAAGAGCAGCAAGATGCTGCAGCACATCGACTACCGCATGCGGTGCATCCTGCAGGACGGGCGCGTCTTCATCGGCACCTTCAAGGCCTTCGACAAGCACATGAACCTCATCCTCTGCGACTGCGACGAGTTCCGCAAGATCAAGTGAGGCGCGGCGGGAGCGGGGGCTGGGGGGCTGGAAAAGCAGAAGGACCCCCCCCCCCGCACGCACACACACACACAGACACACACACAACAAGCCACGTGGGGCTCCTAAAACAACGCCCATCGTCACCCCTGATCACAATGGAGGAGGAGGAGGAGGAGGAGGAGGACTCCTTGTCCCCCCCCCCCCGCGCTCTTTCTTTCTTTCTTTCTTTCTCCCCTGAAGCTGGGATCGGAGGCACCCTGCCCCTGAAGCTGGCCCAGAGCCACCAGACTGGTCACCACTGATAGACCTGCCCTCCATGAACTTGTCTAAGTTAATGATTTTGCAGCCCTTTTTGCATTCACTGCAGTTTCTGAACCATTTTCCAAGGCAGCTTCCCATACAACACAGTGCAGTAATCTGGATGGGAGGTTACCAGAGCATGGGTGGCTGTGGCCACGCTATCTGCTTCCAGGCCAGGTTGCAGCTGGAGCATCAGCCAAAGCTGATAAAAGGCACTCTGAGCCAGAGGCCCCTTGAGCCTCTAGTCTGGGCGCCCCCAGACTGCAAACCTGGTCCTTCAGGGGGAGCTCGACCCCATGTGGACCAGGCTGACCATCACTCACCCAGACAAAACAACCACCAACCAACATTATTCCTGGTTTTTCCCCCGACTTGAGTCTCTGTTTGTTCACCCTCATCCAAACACTGATGCAGGACAGTCACCACCTCACCAGCATCTCGTGAAAAAGAGATGTCGTCTTCATACTGATTACACCTTGTGGATGAACAGCCTTCTGTTTGTTTGTTTGTTTGATTGATTGATTGATATACTGCCATTCCAAAAATGGCTCTGTTCTTCTTAACCTATTTACCACTGCCACCAAGTAGACTTTTGGTATGGCTGGGTCCACTACAACAGCCCTTCACCTTTATCAAAAATTACAAAAAAACCCAACCAAAAAACCAAAAACTACCTCAGTAGTGTGGAAAGGCTTATAGGTGTGGGGTGGAGATAAATCAACAAGCTTTTATAGGACGTGAAAGTTAACTTTTAGGAAAACTAAAACATTAATTTTGCAGCAAAAAATAAAAATTCAAAACAGTTAACAACAGAGCAGGTCAGGGGAAAATAAAAACTGGGAAAACACCACCACCACCTGACTCGATGCTGGTCCCTACCCAGAGTCTGCTGTGCTTTCTTTCCAGCTTCGGACTGGCTGGGTGGTTCCTTGTTGTAATTACAGCCCAGGTCTGGGGCTCCATCCAGCCCGGCGCTTCCTTTTCTGCCAGTGATCTCAGCTCAAAGGCTTCCCTTCTTCTTGCTGTGGCTGCTCACCCTCTGCTTTGCTGGACTCCCTCTAGCCGACTTCCAGACTCTCTTCCTCCTTCTGCAGCCTCCAGCGCGCTCTCTCTCTCTCTCTCTCTCTCCCTCCAGCAGAGACTCTCTTGACTTCTCTTTCAGCACTCTGACTCCAAAACCTCTCAAAACTCTTCCAATATGTACAGTTTGTGTAGCCCTACAGGTCTTTAAGCCATCTAATTAGAGCAAGCAAAATTTTCCTCCATTTTTTAATACTCTCTTTTTCCTCCCAAAATAACTGTGAAACTACAGAAAAGCCAAGTGTGAGCTGTTGACCCTGCCAGCCTTCTCCATGCACAGGGATTGGCAAGCATAGAATCCTGTTTCCGATAATGCAGTTTTGGGGAATGTAATACAGTTTATAATTCGTTCATAATACAAGGGCTATTTACAAAAAGAAGTTTGGGAATATTAACAACAATGCGGGGGCTTATTGGCAGGAACCCAAGAGGTCTAGGCCTCGTTCCTCCACACATCTCAGGCCAAATCTCCAGATGGCCTTTCCCAGCAGTTTTATGTAGATGTTACAGCATGGGGGGTGGGGGGGATGGGACCCTGCGGGACACCAAAGCACAGCTGCCCAAGGGGTGAGCTGTGCTCCCCAGCACCGCCTTTTGGAAGGAGCAGAGCCATTCTTAAGCCGGGCCTCCCACACACAACCTGGACACGCTTCTCCAAAAGGGCACTGAAGATTGATGGTACGGAGAAGCCGCTGAGAGGCCCAAGAGGAGAGAGAGAGAGAGGCCCAGTTCATATGTTGGGCCAATAACATGTGGAGGCAGCCCTGCGGTTGTCATGGTGGGCATGAAGTCCTGAGCCAGCCCAGACCAGGCAGTCTCGCCATGAAGTCACCCAGAACAGTCGCCCTGGATGATGGGAATTGTAGTCCAATAAGATCTGGAGGGAGCCAAGCTTGAGAATCCCTGTGTTAAAAGATGTTTAGTGAAAGGAGTGGGGGGAGGATTAGAGAGGAAGGGGAAGGGCAGGATGCAGCGGAGACCCCTCGATATGGGGCCTGGCTAAACATCTGCCTTGCCAAAGCCCTTTCCAGTGAGCGTGGGAAGTGCCTGAGTGAGCCACCACGGCCAAGGCCCCCGTCTTGCTGCCTCGGGGTCACCTTTCCGGCCTGGCGGGCAGCGGCTTCCTCTCGCAGATGTGCTGCAAGTGCAGAGCCATGCGGCTGCCTCTCTCGGGCCTGGGCATCAGAGGCTTCGGTGACACAGAGTTGTTCCTTCTAGACCGAAGAACTCCAAGCAGCCCGAACGAGAGGAGAAGCGAGTCCTGGGCCTGGTGCTGCTGCGGGGAGAGAACCTGGTTTCCATGACGGTTGAAGGCCCCCCGCCAAAAGACGTAAGGAGGCCGGGGGGTCCGGGAGGGCAGCAGTGGCAAATGTGTGCGTCCGGGGAAGGCCTTTGTTCTTCTCCGTTGGGCTTGGAGCCTCCTTCCAGCTGCACTGCCGTCTTATTCTGCTGCTTCTGTCTCGGTAGAAATGTCACTGCTGTGGAACAGAGTGGAGCATAGAGAGCCTGGGTGGCCAGCACAGGAGTGGCTTCATGAGGCCAGCCAGCAGCAGCAGCATTCAGCAGTTGCAGGGGACTGAATTGAGGGGGCTGGGAAGATTCTTCGGGGGGAGTGCTGGAACGAGGGAGTTGGCCAGTCGAAAGAGCCAGCCAGGGACATGCTCGAGGTGCAGTCGAGCTGGAAAAGAGCCAGGATGAGGGCCCGTTCAGCCGTTGATCCAGCAGTGGGGAGAAACCAATGTTAGCAAAAATTTGGTGGGGAGGGGGGAGCAGGCTTGGAGAGCTGGGAGGCCTGCTCAGTACGGGAGCTGCCCCCTGAAAAGCAGGGGCAAAGCTATTAGGAAGCCTTTCTTCCAGCTCCTCACGATTCATGGCTGAGCGGGGCAGGTATGGGGCCAGGGGGCCCTTGTGGACATGAGACTGCTAGAATGACCCTCTGGTTCTTTCAGACTGGTATTGCCCGCGTGCCCCTGGCAGGAGCCGCAGGGGGCCCTGGTGTGGGCAGAGCAGCCGGGCGAGGTGTCCCAGCAGGAGCTCCCATGCCCCAGGCCCCTGCTGGCTTGGCTGGCCCCGTGCGTGGAGTCGGTGGACCCTCTCAGCAGGTAAGCAGGAGCCACAGCCTTCCAGGTCGCTGCGTTAAGACTGCAGCCGCAGAAGTTGCAGTGGGCTTTGGGGCACTTTAAAGACCAACAGACTTCTTGAGGCCCAAGGGCTCATGGCGTCTAGTTCACTTTCTCAGATGCATGAAGTGTCGCCATCAGTAGCTGCAGGCAGAACGCCATACTAGTAATACTTGGGTGCTGCTAATGGAATGCTGCTAATGGAAAAGTAGTATAAATGCATGGTTGCTTAACTAGACAGCAACAGAACGCCGTGTTCAGCTGCTGTTCTTTGCCTATAACCCATAAAACTGAAGGTGGGGAAATTTAGGACCAAAAGAGAAAGTACTTTTTCCACAAAGCGCATAATTAACCTGTGGAATTTTTTGCCATGGGATGTCGTGATGGCCACCAGCCTGGAGGGGTTTAAGAAGGGCTTGGAAAATTCATGGACACAGGTCTATCCATGGCTTACTAGTCTGGTGGCTCTAGGTTCCCTCCAACCTCAGAGGCAAGATGCCACTGAATCCCAGTGGCAGGGGAGCAGCAGCAGGAGAGAGGGCCTGCCCCCCTCCGCTCTTGCCTGTGGGCTCCTCAGAGGCATCTGGTGGGCCACTGTGGAAACAGGATGCTGGACTAGATGGGCAACGGAAGAAGGCATTTTCATTTCGGCTTTCCTATGATAGATCTGTAATAGAAAGCTCCTTTGGCCTCCCTGACTGACTGACATGAAACTCCCATACCAAACCATAACAGATAGAGACATGCCATTTTTGCAAGTGGGTTCCATATCTTACGCAAACCAACAAACCACGCCCCCCCCCCGAAAAGCCCAGAAAAATGTATTACTTTCCCAGAAAAACAACTGTTGGAAACAGGGTGTGAGACCTCACTAGCCGACCCCCACACAGAGCATCTGTGCGCTCTTTGGGGCCGGCTACCTCTCTCCCCCCGCCCCCCCACCTGCCCCAGGCTGCCGGGCCGGGTGCCGCTGCCTCGCCTCTGTGGCCGGGCCCACTGCGGCCTCAGCCAATCAGGTGCCTCCACTGCCCAGCCAATCAGCTGGGTGCCAGGACGCACATTCCAAGGCACACCCAGGAGAATTAATACAATATTAATTTATAATTAATACAATCGATAGATTGAAGTCCCCGAAGACTAGTGTCACAGATGCCCCCTAGAGGCTGGCTTGCAAACTGCAAGCCCTTTGCTTTATCTTTAATATAAAGCTGCTTTGGCCTTACTCACTCAGGATAACCGGCTTGAAGCCAAAGGGTCCTCAGCAATATATCCACTGCAGAAGGGGAAGAGGAGACCTGGTCTTGTGGTAGCAAGCATGACTTGTCCCCTTAACTAAGCAGGAGCTAGCCTGGTTGCATATGAAAGGGAGACTAGAAGTGTGAGCACTGCAAGATATTCCCTTCGGGGGATGAAGCCGCTCTGGGAAGAGCAGAAGTTCCCAAGTTCCCTCCCAGGCAGCATCTCCAAGACAGGGCTGAGAGAGATTCCTGCCTGCAGGCTTGGAGAAGCCGCTGCCAGTCTGGGTAGACAATACTAAGCTAGATAGACCAGTGGTCTGACTCAGTATATGGCAGCTTCCTATGTTCCTCTACTCCTGATTGGCTGGTTTCATGCTGAAGCTCAGCAAACCCCTCCCTTCAGCCTGTCTGGTAGACTTCAGAAAATTAGCACTGAGTACTCCCATTGAGCATAATAGAACAAGAAAACTTGTCGCCTTAATTTCAACTCATGCTTATGAGTAACTTAATTTAATTTATCTATTTATATCTATGTAATCCACTTTGGGAACTTTTTGTTGAAAAGCAGTATATAAATATTCATTTTCATATTCATAACTTAGTACGGATGTGAGCCAGTGACTGTGGTAGCTTGTCTCCCTAACACTTAAATTTGTGTGTTTGTGTATGCGTTTATGTACGAACACACATCTGTGTTATAAGTCGGTTACTCCAGTCACTATTCAGAGTAACTCACGTATAAGCAGTTTTGTTGAAATTAACCGGACAAGCTTAAGTTATTTCAATAGAGTATCTATGAGTAACTTAGTAGACTGTCTCTCCACTGTAACGTGTGTGTGTGTGTGTGTGTGTACACACACACAACACACCTCTATGGGTAGGAGAGCTGGTCTTGTGGTAGCAAGCATGACCTGTCCCCTTAGCTAAGCAGGGTCAACCCTGGTTGTAGTGGTGTGTACGGAACTGCACTTCCGTGGTTCGGCATTGGGGAGGGTGGATCTTTAAGGGTGGGGGAGGGTGTACTTATCCCTCCCGCCACTTATCCCCCCCCCCAGCGCTCCCCGTTTTGTAAGCATTTGGGGCGGCAGGGTACCTGCCTCCCACCCCTACCCCTGTTATATATATGTATATTTATTCGATTTCTATACCGCCCTTCCAGAAATGGCTCAGGGCAGTTTGCACAGAGAAATAACAAATAAATAAGATGGCTCCCTGTCCCCAAAGGGCTCACAATCTAAAAGAAACATAAGATAGACACCAGCAGCGGTCACTGGAGGAACTGTGCTGGGGGGTGGAGAGGGCCAATTACTCTCCCCCAGCTAAATAAAGAGAATCACCATGTTAAAAGGTGCCTCTTTGCCAAGTTAGCAGGGGCTAGGCTTCAAAAGCCTCACTGCATGTGTGCAGGTGCATCACGTCCTGCGTTGCACATGCACAGTAAGGCTTTTGAAGCCATTTGACGAGGAACGGGGGTAGGGGTGGCAGGAAGGTACCCTGCCATCCCAAATGCTTACAAGAAGGGGAGCGCTGGAGGGGGGGAAGCGGCGGAAGGGGTAAGTCCACCCTCCCCCACCCTTAAAGAGCCACCCTCCCCAGTGCCAGACCGCTGAACTGGCCCCAGGTCCGGATGCCCTTAGAACGGGCTCCGGACCGGTCCGTGCACATCCCTACCTGGTTGCATATGAAAGGGAGACTAGAGGTATGAGCACTGGAAGACATTCCCCTCAGGGGATGTAGCTGCTCTGGGAAGAGCCGAAGAAGGTTCCCAGTTCCCTCCCTGGCAGCAGCATCTCCCAAGAGAGGGCCGGGAGAGATTCCTGCCTGCAACCGTGGAGAAGCCGCTGCCAGTCTGTGAAGAGCTAGATGGACCTACAGTCTGACTGTGGCAGCTTCCCATGTTCCTACCTGAGCTCAAGGTTTGTGCTAGAAGACGCTTGTTTTATAAAAGGCCAAATGGCCAATGGTCTCTTCCTGGAGCCCCCAGTGTTTGGTGTTTCACATGACCCAGGTCTTCTCCTGTCTGTCTGGATGCTTTTTCAGCATTAACCAGCATCTGTGAGTCGTGCTCCTGAGCTCATGGCAACGTGAAATGGATGCTTGCTGTAGCAGAGCAACGTGCCTCCGGATCCAGGCCTGTGGTTCTGAGACAGCTCGTGTCCCACCCCTCTGCTCTTTGCAGATGGGGGCTTGATAAGCCCCAGCTGTTGGCCTTTGTGGTGGCTTGCCAGAGGGGGTTCCCCTGGGGTGAGACGTGGCTTGTGGCAGCTCTCTCAAGTCCCTCCTTCCCTCCCAGGTGATGACCCCTCAGAGCCGAGGGGCCGTGGCGGCGGCGGCGGCTGCCGCCACTGCCAGCATTGCGGGAGCCCCGACTCAGTATGCGCCGGGACGTGGAGGCCCCCCTCCCCCCATGGGCAGAGGCACTCCTCCTCCAGGTGAGTGGCACCCGATCTCTCCCCCCGTCCCCTCCCGAGAACTGGCAGGCCTGTGATGAAGTGACGGTGTCTGAACTTGGTGACGATCCGGTGTCAAAGCAGGATTACTCTGAGGGGCCCTGTTGAGTTCCCGCGGGCTGCTCTGCCGGCTGCGGTGGGGCAGTCTGAGGCTTCTGCTTTTCCGTTCCAGGAATGATGGGGCCCCCTCCTGGGATGAGGCCCCCGATGGGCCCACCGATGGGCATGCCGCCCGGCCGGGGCTCACCCATGGGCATGCCGCCTCCCGGGATGAGGCCGCCTCCCCCTGGCATGAGAGGTGAGTTGGCCGAGAGCCCGCTCTCGGCGCGAGGGAGTCGGGTGCGCCCCCGGGCCAGCCTCTTGAGCAGCAGCAGCGGGCCTGGGGTCCAGTGGTGGCTTCCATCCACCCCAAGTGAAGCTCCCGGAGAGATGGCTAGATAGAGGTGTGTGGCGCTTCAGCTGGAGCCAGACTCCCATCTCTCCCCAATGGCCCCTGCTCCAAAGCCACCGAAGACTCTCCTGCCACTAGAGCGCGACTCGTGCGGAGCTGGAGGCCAAGGCGGGGCGGGGGGGGGGCGCCGTTGTGGGGCGCTGGCTGCGCAGGGCTCTCCCGCTGACCCGTCTCTCTGCTCCGCCCTTCTAGGTCCTCCGCCTCCTGGCATGCGCCCCCCCAGACCCTGAGGCCAGCTGCAGAAGGAGCGGAAGGGGGTTGTCTGTCCCCTTGAAGAGAGTGCCAAGGGGTGGGCGGCGGGGGGGGGGGTGCGTGTGTTTTCGATGGCTGCCTGTCACGTTGCTCTTTTTAATAAAAGTTGGGACGTTTCCTGGAGGCAGCTTGCTCTGTGCTTGAGGCGGGTGGATGGCCACCGCCACCCCGCTCCACACGCACCCCTTCTGCAGGCTGCAGAGGCAGCTGTCACTGGGGGGGCGTCTGGCCTGCTGCCCTCCGTGGCGAGACAGCAGGCCAGTCTCTGTGCAGGGGTGGCGCGCGCACCCCCCCACACACACACACCCCGTACCTCTCTTGCTTTCCTTCTCCTGAAAGAAGTGGCAACACTGACAGCTGCTTTCTTGGGAGGGAGGGAGGAGCATGAAGGGGGTGCTGGGTGACACCGTCTCCCTCCAGCCAGGCCTGGAACGCGGGTCTGGGGTTTGGAACTCTTGATCAGGTCGCAGCATCTTTTGCCAATTTAGAAGCCGCTAAGGAAGTCGCCCTTTCCGCGCCCCCCCCCATCCACTTGGCCCTTGCAGCCTCTCCCACACCAGTTTCCCCCAGTGTACTTGTAGACCAGTTATTTGAAACTCTTGATTTCCAAATTAACAACCTCAGAAGGGAAAGACCCCAAGAGCTATGACTTATCACCATCCCAATGGCCCAGGGAGACGGACCACCTCAAAAGTGGGCAACAAAATGGCAAATGCGGTTCAATCTGGGCAAGTATCAAGCGATGCACATGGGGATAAAATAACCTAACTTCAATTATACGCTACTGGGAACTGAGCTGTCGGTAACCGACCAGGAGAGGGATCTTAGGGTGGTGGTGGACAGCTCATTGAAAGTGTCGACTCAGTGTGCGGCAGCTGTGAAAAGGGCAAATTCCATGCTAGGGATCATTAGGAAGGGGATGGAAAATAAAGCTGCTAATATTATAATGCCCTGATACAAAACTATGGTGCGACCACACTTGGAGTACTTACTGCGTACAATTCTGGTCACCACATCTAAGGAAGGGCATTGTAGAACTGGAAAAGGTGCAGAAGAGAACAACCAAGATGATCAGGGGCCTAGAGCGCCTTTCTTGTGAGGCAAGACTACAACACCTGGGGCTATTTAGTTTAGGAAAAAGATGACTGCGGGGAGACTACTGTGGGAGGTCTATAGAATCATGCCTGGTGTGGAGAAAGTAGAGAAATTTTATTTATTTTTTACATTTTATATCACCCTCTTCCTCCAAGGAGCGCAGAGCGGTGTACTACATACTTAGGTTTCTCCTCAAATTCTCCCGTAACACTAGAAGCAGGAGTCATCGCATGAAATTGATTGCCAGGAAATGTAGGACTAGCAAACAAGTATTTTTTCACACAAGGCATCATCTACTTGTGCCACATCTACACTCTGCCACAAGATGTGGTGACAGCCAACAACTTGGATGGCTTGAAGAGGGGTTTGGATCACTTCATGGAGAGGAGAGCTGGTCTTGTGGCCGCAAGCATGACTTGTCCCCTTAGCTAAGCAGGAGCTAGCCTGGTTGCATACGAAAGGGAGACTAGAAGTGTGAGCGCTGCAAGATATTCCCCTCAGGGAATGGAGCCGCTCTGGGAAGAGCAGAAGGTTCCCGGTTCCCTCCCTCGCAGCATCTCCAAGACAGGGCTGAGGGAGATTCCTGCCTGCCACCTTGGAGAAGCCGCTGCCAGTCTGTGTAGACAATACTGACCTAGATAGACCAATGGTCTGACTCAGTATATGGCAGCTTCCTATGGAGGAGAGGTCTATCTAACACCAATTTTAAAAAAGGGTTCCAGGGGCGGTCTGGGAAAATACAGGCCAGTTAGCTTAACGTCTGTTCCAGGCAAATTGATGGACCAGTGCTTTTTAATTTATTCCTAAATGATCTGGAAGTAGGGGTAGGCAGCAAGCTGGCCAAATCTGCAGATGACACCAAACTAGGATAGTGAAATCCAAAAGAGGTTGTGAGGAGCTCCAAAAGCATATCTCCAAACGGTGAGTGGGTGACATATTGGCAAATGCAGTTCACTGCAAGCAAGTGTAAAGATGCTTAACACTAGAGCTGGGGATCATCCCATGAAACTGACTGCCAAGAAATTTAGGACCAACAAGAGGAAGTACTTTTTCACACAACACATACGCAACTTGGACAGCCAAGAACCTGGATGGCTGGGAGGGGTTTGGATACCTTCATAGAGAGTCCGTCTCTGTAGCTGTCTGAGCAAGAGCAAACTCGCCCTGAAGGGTCTGACAACACTTCTGCCTGCATATGGGGTGGAAGGAAAACCTCTCCCCTGGTGAGGCTGATATAGGTGCAAAAGTGAAGAATGCTGGACTGAGGAGATAGGGAACGCTTTTGGGAATTCCCTCTAAACCCACACTCTTGAAGACAAGAGTATCCTGGAGATCTCGGAGGCTTTTCTGGGTGGGTGGAGACCTCATCGGGTTCTCATCCAGGGGCAAATGAGGTGCTCCCCTGTGATCTTGGGCCTAGCCCGGGAACTGTGTGTTAGGCACCTGACGGCAGATGTCTAGTTTAGTGCATGGCAAATCCTTACAACTGGTCTACTGTGTTTTATCTGTAACCTAAGAATGTTGTTCCCGTCTCTGTAACCTTCACAAAGAAGTCCACCCCTGCCACTTAAAGGCCAAGTTGGCTAAACTGAGGCAAGACTTTGGGCCTACCCTCCAGTTCTGCAGCCACAGCTACTAGTCTGAGGGCTATAGGCCAGCCTCTCTCTCCGTGCCAGTCGCAGGGAAGCAACAGCAGGAGCGAGGACGTGCTCTCTTGCCTGTGAGCCTCGGAGGGCCATCTGGCCAGACCACTGTGTGAAGCCAGATGCTGGATTAGACAGGCCTCCTTGGGTCTGAGCCGGCAGGGCTGTCCGGATACACCCATGGCCATCCTCCCTCGCATGGCTCCAAGCTGCAAGGTATGGGGAGGGGCAAACCGTCTCTTTGTATGGCCCAGGGTGGCCAGCGGGCTCTAGGACGCAAGCATGGCTTCCCCCGCCTCCCTCTGCCCGTTTCCCCCTCACTAGCTCTCCCGTGGCATTTCCTCCTCCTCAGCACCCTTGTTTCCACGGAGCTTTCCCCTCTGACTGCAAAACTTGTTCCTGGAGTCTCCACCAATTTGGATCTAACCAGCAGGCAGCAACGCAGAGCCTGGAGGCCCTTTCGGGCAAGAGATGCTCCCCAGAGCCTTTTGGGAACCCCAAGGACGCTGTGGCCTGGCCTCCTTGATGCAGGCGCAAGCATTCTGAAGACCGGGCCAGGCACCCCCAGGCCACCTGCTTGTTCTGCACGCTGCAACATCCCGGTGCCTCTCTGAGGGTTAGGGTTTCAACAAAGAATGGAAACAGGCTTGTGTGTCCACCGTCATGAGGCACTACCAGACCCAGATGTTGGCATCTGTGGATGCTTCATTTGGTTGAAGGGTGCTGTGGCAAGTAGTACCTAACTGAGGACCAGCAGCACAGCATAGAACAAGGGTCCCCCAGGGGTCTGTACTGGGACCGGTGCTTTTTAATTGATTCATCAATGATCTGGAAGCAGGAGGAAGCAGGGAGGTGGCCAAATGTGCAGATGATACCAAACTCTCTTGGGTAGTGAAATCCAAAACGGATTATGAGGAGCTCCAAAAGGATCTCTCCAAACAGTTCTACAATGTCCTTGTCAAGAACAAGATGTACCCAAGGGCAGTAAAATGAACACAAAAATACTGGGAAAGGTATAAAGAGGCCACACACACGAAAGGTCAGACAGGGAGGGAGTGTGGGGGGGGGGCTGTCTCTCCATCCAACCCGTCTGCCAGCACCTGGTGGCAAGGAGAACAAGGGAAGGCCTGCTCTTTCTCCATGGGAGGAGCAGCAGCGTGTCGCGCCTAACCTGTGAAGGCAACTCGTGTCTTAACAGACTGCAGCAGTTGCTCCGGTCTCCCAGCTGGGAGGGACTTCCCTTCCTGCGGATGGGGCTACTCTGCTGGCGGCAGCAGCAGCAGCAGCAGCAGCTGACTCAACGGCAGCCCTGCAGGGGCTTCTCCTTCCCGCAGGGCGCTCCGGGAAGCAGCTCTGGTTTGCAGGAAGGGGAAGCTCCGAGTGGGGATTTCCCGTGACGGGTGACCCCGTGGGCGAGGACCGCCAGGGCTCCTTTCTGCAGTAGGCGCTGATGGTTCAAGTGCACAGCCAGACCCCAGAGGGGCCCCAGAGCAAGCCACGGGGCAAGGCACACTCGGGCTTGGTGTTTCCCACCATTTATTGAGCTTGCTGTTCACAGAAGCAGAGCCCTGCGGTGGCCAGGAAGGAGAGCTGCTCGCAGAGACCCATCACGTCCACCCGGGGAGCGCCTGCCTCCTCATCTCCTCCGCTTGTATCTGCACAAGAAAAGAGATGCTCAGGCTTCCCGAGGGGGGGGGGGCGCCGGGCGCCGGGCCAGTGGGGGGAGGGAAGGGGAGGGGAGGGAAGCCGAGACCACCTCACCTGGCGCAGGCTTGGAGGGAGCCTCCTGCCTTCCTTCCAGGGAGCCCCAGGCGCTTGCGCTCTTCAAAGGAAGGCCTGTCAAGGGAGAGAGGAAGGAAGGAAGGGATCCAGGTCGCTGCTGGCAGAGCCACCGCCCGCCCCGCCCGCCCGCCCCCGCCGCTCTTGCAGGGAGGCCAGGTCCAGGCCCCTCCCGGACACTCACCCCGCACGGTACTGCTTCAGTGCCTTCCTGCTTGTATTGGTCAGCTCCTCATCAAACACAGAGGCTTTCTTGGGGCGCCGTGGGGGGGGGCCTGGGGCAACACAGAGGAGGAGCCAGTCAGAGCCGGGGGGGGGGCGCCCTGTGGCTGGGAGGCGAGGCCAGCGCCCGGCCCAGAGCCCCTTACCCCGCGCGGCCTCTTCCGGCATGGCCCGAGCCCGCTTGGCTCGCCGGTCCCTCTTGGCCAGGCGCTCCGCGTACATCTGGGCTTTCACGACCTCAAACTGGGAGCGCTCCTCGGGCTGGGGAGAGAGGACACCAGGGCTAGCTGCGCCCTCCTGGCAGCCAGGCCGGCCCCAGGGGGTCCAGCTGCAAGCTTGCCCCCCACCCCGGCTGGCAGGGGGCTGCTCACCGTCAGCTGGGCCTTCTTCTGCGAATCCTTCACAAACTTCTTCCTCCTCTTCTTCCCTCGCAGGGCCAAGTCAAACTCCTGCAGGGCCATGGCCACTGGGGGGGGGGAGGGAGGGAGCGGGCAGTCAGCCGGCAGGAGCCCTCCCCACGCCCCCCCTCCTGCCCCCCCCCACCGGGCCCTCCTTACGCTTCTCCTTCTTCCTCTCCTCCCGACTCTGGAACCAGCTGCGCGGGGCCCCCTCTGCTGCCTCCTGGGGGCCCGGCTCCAGCTTCTGCTTGGCAGTCTTGATCTGGGGGAAGGGGGGGGGAGTCAGAGGGGCTCAGGATCCACCCCACAGCCAGCGCCCGTTTCCCTCTCCCTGGACTGAGGGGACCTGGGTGGGAGGGGGCCCCCCACTTGGAGCTCAGGACAAGATGGCGCCCCCCCCGGCCCCCGCCCACCTGTGCCTCGGAGCGCTGCGTCTCCCGCTCCTCCTGCTCCAGGCGCAGCACGGCAGACACGTCTGGCTCCAGCTTCTCAATCTTCTCCCGGAAACGCAGGATCACATCTGGGGGAGCCCGCAAGGGGAAGACCCTGAGTCTCTCTGCCCACGGCCCGTCCTGGGCTGGGCTGGGCTGGCCCGGCCCCCCCCCCTCCCCAGCCTCCCCGCGGCGCTTACCCTGGGGGAGGACCCTGGCCTTGACGGGGGTCTTGGCGGCCTTGACAATCTCCTTCAGCATCCGGCGCTCTTCCTCGCCCACCAGGGAGACGGAGCGCCCCACGCGGCCTGCTCGTGCCGTGCGCCCCACGCGGTGAACGTAGTGCTTGGCCGTGTTGGGCATGGTGAAGTTGATCACCTGAGAGAGCGGGGGGGGGGGAGAGGCGGGGTGAGAGGAGGAGGAGGAGGAGGGGGGCCGGGGGGCGGGCCGGGGGGGAGCGGGACGGACACTGACCGTTTGGACGCCTCCGATGTCGAGCCCTCGTGCTGCAACGTCTGTGGCCACCAAGACATCGATCTGCTCGTCCTTGAAGCGCCTGCAGAGGATCGGGGGGGGGGGGGGCGTCAGAGAAGGCAGAGCCGTGGCTGGGGGCGGCTCCCTCGGCTGCTACGGACACGCCCCGGCCTACCGGAGAGCCTCCAGCCGCTGCGCCTGCGAGAGGTTCCCGTGCAGCTCGCCCACAGAGAGGCCCATCAGCCCCAGCAGGATGTGCAGGCGGTGCGCCTGCTTCTTGGTCTGGGTGAAGAGCATCACGTGGTCCGGGAAGGTCCGCGCCAGCAGGGCTGCAGGAGAGCAGAGGGAGAGCGGTCAGCGGCCCAGCCGCGGGCCCCCCCCCACCCCGGGAGCCCCCCAGCCGCGGGCCCCCCCCCCACCCCGGGAGCCCCCCAGCCGCGGCCCCACCTGCCACAATGGCTTCCCTGTCCCCCTCCCGATTGGGACGGATGCGGACAAACTCCTGGCGCAGAAAGGGGGCCACGTCCGTGTTGCTGTTCACGAAGATGCGGACAGGATTCTTCAGGGAGACGGAGGCCAAGTCCTTCACCTGTGCCAGAGAGGGGGAAGGGGCATCACCCCCCGCCCTGCCAGGCAGCCCCCCGCGGAACAGGCCAGGGGGGGGCTGGCCTCCCACCCCACCTCCGGCGAAGCTGGTGGCCACCGGAAGCCGCCTGCCCGCTCCAGCCCAGCCCTCGCACCCTTCCCCCCCCCCCGGCACCCCCCCCCACACACACACAAGCAGCCCGTGTCCCCCCTCCAGGCTGGGCCACACTCGGCACCTCGTCCGTCATGGTGGCAGAAAAGAGCATCGTCTGGCGATGGCGAGTGCACAGCCGGATGATCTCCTTCATCTGCTCCTCAAAGTACTCGTCCAGCATCCTGCAGGGCCAAGGGAGGAGCCGTCAGCCGGCGCTGGAGGGCGCCCCCCCCCCCCCCGGACAAGGACCCCCCCGGCCCTCCCAGCATGCTCACCGGTCAGCCTCGTCCAAGATGAGGACCTCAATGCTGCCCAGGTGGAAGGACGGGCAGTTGTGCAGGTGGTCGATGAGGCGCCCCGGGGTGGCGATGAGGATGTCGGGGCCCGCGCGGAGCGCCGCTTCCTGCGTCTTCAGGTCCAGACCGCCTGCAACAGCACCAGCCGTCAGCCCAGCCCCCCGGCGGCCGCTCTGGCCAGGCAAGAAGCCCGCCCGGCTGACTCACCCACGGCCAGGCAGGCGGTGACGCTGCTGAACTGCGCCAGCTGCTTCGTGACGGCGTGCACTTGGATGCCCAGCTCGCGGGTCGGCACCAGGACCAGCACCCGGGTCACGGGGGCCTGCCGCGGCTTGTAGATCAGGCGCTCCAGGACGGGCAGGACGAAGGCTGCTGTCTTCCCTGCAAGGCAAAGGCCACGGGCAGGATCCAGGCCCCGGGCGCCCCGGGCCCCTCCCCTCCGCCAGCCGGCTGCTTACCGGTCCCGGTGGCTGCACACGCGCAGACATCCTTGCCCAGCAGCCCCACGGGGATGCAGGCCTTCTGGATGGGGGTCGGCTGCTTGAAGCCCAAGGCGGTGATGGCCTGCCAGGCACAGCAGAGGGGCAGGAGCCAGCATGAGCCGGGCAGACCCAGCTGGCACCCAACAGCCCCCAGGGAGCACCCCTCTGCGCTGCTGCGGAGGCGCAGGCAGCCGAGGGAAAGGGCTGACCCCACCCAGCGGATGGCAGCCAAGCCCCCCTTGCCTCTGCCTGGGAGGGAGGGAGGGAGGGAAGGAAGGGCTGCACGGACCACCGGTGGCCCACCCCGCCTGGCCCGCCCCTGTTGCCAGTCCTACGCGGCGCCTGGGACTCTGGGGAGTGCATTCCTCCAGCAACGCGGCCCCCTCCTAGCCCCAGAGGGCTGCTGAAGAACCCTGTGCAAATGCAGGCCCTGCCGCCCCCGCCCCCCCCCCCCGCCCAGGGAGTTTGTCACCTGCAGTGAGGTGACTCGGGGCAGGGGCCCAGATCAAGGGGGCCAGCAGTCTCCCCTCTTCTCACCCAGCCCCCCCCCCGCCCCGCCTTGCAAGGAGTGTGAGGAGCTGCCCTGGCAACGCTGGCCAGGCTCAGAGCTGCTCCCACGGCGGTCCCCAGAGGTGCCTGCCTCACGCAAGGGCCAGCCGCTTCCGTGAGCCTCTCGCTGCTTTTCGGTTCCACGCAACTGCAGGGCCAGCCAGGGGCCCTGAGCACCAGGCCGCCTTCCCAAGCCCACCTGCTCTGGTGGAACTCTGTCCCCAAGTGCGTAGGCACGAAGCAGCCCGTCGCCTCCTGGACGGGGGGGGGGGGGGGGGGGTCCTGAACGAGGCCAGGAGAAGCCTTCAGGTCCTAGGCATCACTTCAGCTCTTGGCCATGGCAGCCTGACAACGGGGGGGGGGAGATCTGCCCCCCCCCCAGCCAGCCCCACCCTCACCCCCTCCTTCCGCAGCCAGATACCTTCAGCAAGGGCCGGGAGAGGCTCATGTCTTGAAAGGAGAGGCTGTCGTCATACTGCGAGGCATCTTCTCCAAAGAACTGCTCGGCTTCTTCCTGCAAAGGAGACCCACAGCAGACCCACATGAGAGGCGGAGACCCCTCCCCTCTGCCCTGGCAAGCCAGCGCTGGGCTTCCGCTCACCTCCTCTCCGCCTCGCTTCCGTTTCCGCCGCTCCTTCACCTTCAGCGTATCTGTGAAGAGACAACCAAAGAGCTGGAGGTCTCTCGGCCACAAGATGCCACCCGAGGGGCTCAGGCCTGGTTCTGTTCAGCAGCAAAGGCTACGGGGACAAGCAAGTCCTGTGGCACCTAAACCAAACGGACTGGAGCTCCCTTCAAATTCCGCCTCCGAGTGGAAGATTCGGCCCCCCGAGACTCGGCAGCACATCTTTCCCAGCACCTAAACCTGACAGGGAGATGGCAACACAGAAGAGAGCCCTGGGCCAAACGCCCTCTCTCTAGCCAAAGGGGGAATTATTTTTATCTTACACATTAATATACCGCCAGGATTCAAATCTCTATGTAGCTTACACAGTAAAAATACACCACAAAGCCAAGACAAACATGTAAACACAGTATAACGTTTCAAGAAGAGCTTCCCTGAAAAGGTGCCTCCGACAGGGAAGGCCAGGCTTTCATGCCAACAGGGCGCATGTCCCACCGCCTGGCCCTGAATCCCCACTTGACAAGCCGATGGCAACTAGAGAGGGACCTCCCCAGATTAGGGGTTCTCTTCAGTACTCTGAACTACCCAACCCCACTTAGGGCTTTGTAATGGATGACCAGCACTTTGTATACTGCTGAGAAGCAGACCCATAGCCAATGCCGTTCTTTTAAGACGCACGCCTGCAGGCTACCAGCATGTGTACCACTACTTTAAGATCACTTACTTCAAGCAACAGGCACAGCCAATGGATCAGCCAAAGCTGACAGAAAGCCCTCCTAGCCACTGCCTCCATTTGAGATGCCAGAGACGGACCCCCAGACTGTGCAGCCATTCCTTCTGGGGGAGTGTAAGGCTGCCTAGGACAGCTCTAAATTGTCGTCTGAGTTTTTACCAGGATTCCCTGTAACAAGGCATTCCACAGAGGTCGTTGGACTACAACTCCCAGCATCCCCAGCCAAATGCCACTGCAGCTGGGGGATGGAGTCAACATCTGGCACTCCAAACCAGTGGTGTGGATTCAGCACAAGGGTAAGTTCTGTGCTTGCTCTGAAAGGGATCAGAGGCCGTCCGGAGCACTTTCCTAATGAAGCGAGGCAATGTCATCTAGAACCATTTCGTTTAGAAAAAAAGCAATTTAAGGAGGAGGTTTATATGCTTATTGAAGCATATAAAATTGCGCTTCGTGTAGAGAAAGTGGGCAGCAAGAAGTCCCCCCCCTTCTCTCTCTCACACACACACACACACACACACATCACCCGAACACCAGGGGCCATCCCACGAAACTGAAGGCTGGGAAATTTAGGACTGGCAAAAAGAAGTACTTTTTCAAACGCACCGTTAAAAACGTACGCAGTTCTCTCCCACGTGACATGGTGACGGCCACCAGCTTGGATGGCTTTAAAGAGGGCTTAGACAAATTCAAGGACAGCTCTATCAGTGGCTACTAGACTGGACGGCTGCAGGCCACCCTCCAGGGCCAGGGGAGCAAAGCCTTCGAGAGATGGCAAGACAGGGAGTGGGTTTTCACCCTGCGGCTGTGGGCTTTCCAGAGTCAACCAGTGGCTAGGGAGACCTTGGGCCTGATCCAGCAGGGCTAACAAGCCACTACCACCCACACACACCCACACCCTCTCCTAGCCCAACAGCGGAGGTTCCCTCCTTTGTCCACCTTGTAAGCTACAACCTCTCCCACCCTTTGGGACCTTACACATGAGCAAACCCTATGAATGAGTGCGACTCCAGAATCTGAGTGCCTGATCTCTGGTTCAGAGCTTGGCTGAAGCCTAGTCGTAGCAGTCTGGTGGCCCACGCAGCCTTCCGCTGCCCCACAGAGCCTCCCCAGCTGAGCATCCGTGTGTGCTCAAGCCCCTTGCCCAGGAGCTAAATCACTGGACTGCTCAGTCCCAAACGGGAACAATGGGCCACTGGGTCCAGAACCACCCCGTTCACAATCAGGCCCTTGAGTGCCCCCCCTTGCAAGGGCCTGTTGTGGAGGGCCTGCCCTAGACACTTGCCTGCTTCATTGTGAATGCTGCCGCCTATTAAGAGCAAGGGAGGTTCATCCGAGGGTTCCTCCAGTCTACCTGGTGGCAAGTAGGGATGTGCACGAACCTCTTGGAGACCCTTTCAAGGACCTACGAATCAGTTCGAAGGCGGGGGGGCCCATACCTTTAAGGGTGGAGGGCGGTGCCCTTACCCCTCCCACTGGGGTGTTTCCCCTGCCAGCACTCCATTTTGAAAGTGTCCGTCGGGGCAGAGCACACCTCCCTGCTGTCCTGGGTCCTCTTCGGCCGGAAGGGACAGGAAATACCCGGTGCGCGTGCTCTAGTGGCCAGTCAAATGTGGGCCTTTCCTACAGCCGCTCTGGGATCAGGCCATAGGTTCATCTAGTTCAGTACTGTCTACACAGACTGGCAGCAACTTCTCCAAAGTTGCAGGCAAGAATCTCTCTCAGTTCCCTCAGTCAGAGGGAACTTGGAACCTTCTGCAAGCATGTAGGCAGGTGCTCTTCCCAGAGCAGCCCCATCCCCTAAGGGGAAGATCTCGGAGTACTCACAACATGTAGCTTCCCCTTCAAATGCAGACCAGGGTGGATTATGCTTAGTAAAGTGGGACAATTCATGCTTGCTACCACAAGACCAGTTCTCCTCCCTAAAGGCTGTTGTAGTAGATCTAGCCATATAAAGGAAAAATCTACTTGGTGATAGTGGTAAAGAATTGATATCACAGTGCTAGTGGGATCTGAAGTTCCTCTACACAAGGTATCACACAGATGGGACCAGTAAGAGTTCCTCCACATGCACCTCTGGGTTTCCCCCCCAGCTCTTTTCTTCTTCTCCCTTCTTGTGCTGGACTAGTATTGGATCTTGACTAAAGGATTCATACTTTACAACAATGTATCTGAAAAGCTGGCATAAACTTGTGCATTGAAAATTTGAATAAACATTTATGGTGGTGTAGTGGTTAGAGTGCCGGACTAGGACCGGGGAGACCCGAGTTCAAATCCCCATTCAGCCATGAGACTAGCTGGGTGACTCTGGGCCAGTCACTTCTCTCTCCGTCTAACCTACTTCACAGGGTGGTTGTGAGGAGAAACCGAAGTATGCAGTACACCACTCTGGGCTCCTTGGAGGAAGAGCGAGATATAAGATGTAAAAATAAAAGTAATAAATTTACATCTCTAGCAGCGCTCCTTGTGGTTACGCGCTACAGTAGCTAAGATGCGTAGCTACCTCTCTGGAATCTGTCCACGTGGATTTTTAAAAGACAGAAGATAGACTGAGCAGAGCATCTTTCTCGCCCTCGTATGCCCGATGTTCTAAGGAAGGCCAGCTCCAGGACGCATCAGACGCACACCTGCAATCTTTGTCCCCAGTTCCACACCAACACACACAGAGCCATCATTACCAGCTTTTGCAAAGATGCTCTCGTCTGCGGAGAAGTCCTCAGATTCCGCTTCCTCCTCCTCCTCCTCGCTGCCTCCAGTGTTCACCTTGTCCGTGTCCCCACATGTCGGCTGCCCAGCATCTTTTACTGCCCCTTGTTTGGTCTGCTTTTCCTAGGAGAAAGCGATTAAGTTCTTCTGCCCAATCGCCCTCTGCAACATTCATGGACCACAATACTGTCGCGTCCCAGACAATGGCTTAGAGTTCCCTGAAGAGTCACCACAGAAGGAGACCACTTTGAGACACGAGGGTCTTGAGCCCAAACCCTCTCTGTCCCCCACTTTCTCATGCGTTCCCCTCCAGTGCTCCCTCTAAGTGGGATTCCCAGATGCTGTGGCCTACAACTCCCAGAATGCCCAGCTGCAGTGGCTTCTGACTGGGGATTCTGGGAGTTGCAGTCAACAACATCTTAGAGAGAGCACTGCTCCCCAGAGCTCTTGCCCCACATAGCAGCCCCCCCCGCGAGGGAGTCCCTGACCGGAGACTGCCACAATGCGGGGGGGGGCTGCATGTGGCCCGCACCGACCTGCCGCTCCTCCGCCCGATGCAAGGGGGGCAACCCAAGGAGAGTGTTGCTGGTGGGGTGCCCAGAGGAGGGGGTGCCCCCCACCCCACCCCACCCCTGGGGGGTGTCTCACCTGAGCTCGGCGCTTCCTCCTGACGGTGGCGATCTTCTCATCCAGACTGGTGGCTGTTCTCTGTCGGGGGACAGAAGCGAGCAGCGCCCAGAGGAGTCGCCCCCCAGCTCCAGCGGCGCTTCCTCCTCCGCCCCGTCCAGCCCGTCTCTCCAGGCAGGCAGGCGGGCGGGCGGAAGAGACCCCCCGCGCATGCGCGCCCAGGGCGGCAGCCGCCCCCCCCCCGGCCCCGCTCCTACCTGGCTCTTGAGCTGGCCCAGGACCTCGGCCCAGGCCCCCCCGCCGGGCCCCGCGAAGGCCTCCTTCTCCGCGAAGACAAACCCAGGAGCGAAGTCCCCGCGGCCGCCTCCTCCTCCTCGCCGGCGGGCCTGGCCCGGGCCGGCAGCAGCAGCTTCCCGCTCCTGGCAGAAGCAAGGCCGGGACGGGGAGAGAGAGGAGGAAGGGGGGGGGCGGTCAGCGGGTGGGGAGGGGAGGGGAGGGGAGGGGAGGGGAGGGGGGGTCTGGCTGCCCCAGGGCCGGGCCGGGCCTCGCCTCGCCCGCCCGCCCGCCCGCCCTTCCGCCCGCCGACCCACCTCCGGCTCCGACTCTTCCTCTTCTTCCTCCTCCTCCAGCTCCGGCCCGTCGAGGCCCCACCGGAGGGCGGCGGCGGCGGCGGCGGCAGCAGCATCGGGCACCGGGGACTCCATCACGATGGCGGCAGCTGCGGGCGAGCGAGCAGCGGAGCAGAGACGCGCAGGCGCAGAGAAGAGCCCGGCTGCGCTGCCGCGTGCGCGGGGGGCGGGGCCTGCGAGGGGCGGGGCGGAGTGCCCGAAGGTGGGCGGCCCCCGCGGCTGCTGCTGCTGCGCCGCCGGGAAACGAAACCCGGCGGCGGGCCTGGTGAGGGGCGGGGCCCTGGGGCGGAGGGGGCGGGGCTCAGCCCTGGCAGGCAGGCGGCAGCAGCAGCAGCATCCTCATCCTGACTGAGTCGCGCACGGCGGCAGGCAGGCAGATCCCGGCTCCGATGGCTGGCCGCGGGTGGAAGGGCCGGGAGGAGCCGCGGCGGCAGCAGCAGCAGCAGCAGCAGCGCCCCAGGGGTGGCGGCGGGGCCCGCAGCTCCGACAGAGGTGAGTAAGAGCTGCCAGCGGGGTAGCCGAGCCCCCCGGGCGGGCTGGGCGGGAGGAGGACCAGCAGCAAGCAGCTGGCCCGGGCAGGGTGGAGCCCGTGGCCGGAGCTGCCCCCGCTCCGCTCGCTGCAACCCCCGTCCAGCAGCAGCAGCAGCAGCGGCTCCCTCCTCGGCCGGGAGAGGCTCCTCGCCCTCCCCGGCGTGGCTCGGGCCGGGGGCTGAGCCTGCTGCCCCGAGTGGGAGGAAGCGGCGGCGCTGGGGGCTGGGGGGCTGGGGTTCCCCCCTCCTCTCCCCCCGGCTGTCCTCTGCTCCTGCCAGGCGCCCCGCGCAGGAAGTCGGGGGTGGGGTGGGGGGGGTTGGGGTCCCCTCCCCTCCCGCCAGCCCGTAGCGTGGATTGACGTGGATAACCGGGAGAGAACCTCAGTTTAAGTCCCCGAGTGCCTTAAGTCCTCGAGGTTCCCGCTGAGGCGCCTTCACCGGTTTCTGAAACTGTGGTGCAAATGTGAGCGCTAAAACATATTAATTGACAGCTCTCCCCGTCCGGTGCTTACAACATCCTTGTCATCATAAGCAGATTATTCTTTAGGCGCTCACAACAGAGGATTCATACTTACAACTCAAACACACACACACACACACACATACTGTATATATTAAATCATAACAGACCCAAAAGCGGGGGGGGGGGGATACAAGATCCAGTGTAAAACAGCAATGAAACCTCATTTTAAAATAATCTGATGTTTATCAGATATACCCATCCCTGAGAGTAGACTTTGTGCAGTTTTTTAGGCATCTTGGGGGTTTTGCTAACTTGGGGAAACTGTACAGACTACTCTCTGGTTGTGCATCTCTTGGGTAACGTCCTCCCTCCCTCCCTCCCTTCCCCGTGTCAAGGTGCATCGCTGCTTGCTCGTCTTTCCACGGCTTCCTTTTTACCCAGGGAAGGCAGCTGCTTCCAAATATTCCCACTCATGTTGTTTCTTTAGTGTATCTTTATACTGCTCCACATGCAGATCTCTGGGCAGATGATCACTTCACAACACCGCTACTGAGACATTAAATCAGTTGAAAACGTGAATGAAAAGGACGCTGGAACTCGTCGGCTAGAGGCCTGATGGGGGGGGGGGAGCCGCCTTCCACGCCCCCCCCCCCGGCTGTGTCTCGGTTTCGGTTTCGTTTCCTCTCCCCTCTCACGGCGGGCCCCGCCCCTCTCCAGCCCTGCGAAAGCCGGAGTTGGTTTCCTGAGCAGCCGCTTCCCTGAAATGAAACGGAAAGGAGAGCCGGTGCGGGGTTGGGAGGCAACTCCAGGACGCCCCCACCGAGAGAGTCACGAGTTCGGGCGGGGGGGGGGGACCTGAGTGCTGCTGTCGCTGCTATTGGCCCCACAAGCATGAATTGTTCTCTTTGCTAAGCAGGGGCTACCCTGGTTTGCACTTGGATGGGAGACGACATGTTTGTTTGTTACATTTCTATCCTGCTCTTCCTCCAAGGAGCCCAGAGCGGTGTACTACATACTTGAGTGTCTCTTTCACAACAACCCTGTGAAGTAGGTTAGGCTGAGAGAGAAGTGACTGGCCCAGAGTCACCCAGCTAGTCTCATGGCTGAAGGGGGATTTGAACTCGGGTCTCCCCCGTCCTAGTCCAGCACTCTCACCACTACACCACGCTGGTCCTTTTGTGTTATAAGACAATCCCCAATGGGGGTCACTCTGGGAAGAGCATCTGCCTTCTTGCCTACAGAAGGCTCCACGTTCCCTCCCTGGCAGCATCTCCAGATAGGGCTGGGAGAGATTCCTGCCTGCAACCTTGGAGAAGCCACTGCCAGCCTGTGTAGACAAAACTGAGCTAGATGGACCAAGGTCTGACTCAGTATATGGCAGCTTCCTGTTTTCTGATGATGATGAGAGGTTTAATTTTAACTATGTTACTTTTACATGAGAATTAAACATTTGGTATTGTATTTGCATTTAAAAAAAATGATTAAAACCCAGAGTGCTGAACTAGAACCGGGGAGACCCGAGTTCAAATCCCCCTTCAGCCATGAAACTAGCTGGGTGACTCTGGGCCAGTCACTTCTCTCTCAGGCTAACCTACTTCACAGGGTTGTTGTGAAAGAGAAACTCAAGTACAGGTGAAACTCAAAAAATTAGAATATCGTGCAAAAGTTCATTAATTTCAGTAATGCAAATTAAAAGGTGAAACTGATATATGAGACAGATGCATTACATGCAAAGCGAGATAAGTCAAGCCTTAATTTGTTATAATTGTGATGATCATGGCGTACAGCTCATGAGAACCCCAAATCCACAATCCCAGAAAATTAGAATATTGTGAAAAGGTTCAACAGTCTAGGCTCCAGGTGTCCCACTCCAATCAGCTAATCAATCCATAACACCTGCAAAGGGTTCCTGAACCTTTAAATGGTCTCTCAGTCTGGTTCATTAGGAATCACAATCATGGGAAAGACTGCTGACTTGACAGTTGTGCAGAAAACCATCATTGACACCCTCCATAAGGAGGGAAAGCCTCAAAAGGTAATTGCAAAAGAAGTTGGATGTTCCCAAAGTGCTGTATCAAAGCACATGAATAGAAAGTTATGTGGAAGGGAAAAGTGTGGAAGAAAAAGGTGCACAAGCAGCAGGGATGACCGCAGCCTGGAGAGGATTGTCAGGAAAAGGCCATTCAAAAGTGTTGGGGACTTTCACAAGGAGTGGACTGAGGCTGGAGTTAGTGCATCAAGAGCCACCACACACAGACGGATCCTGGACATGGGCTTCAAATGTCGTATTCCTCTTGTCAAGCCGCTCCTGAATAACAAACAACGTCAGAAGCGTCTTACCTGGGCTCAAGAAAAAAAGAACTGGTCTGTTGCTCAGTGGTCCAAAGTCCTCTTTTCTGATGAGAGCAACTTTTGCATCTCATTTGGAAACCAAGGACCCAGAGTCTGGAGGAAGAATGGAGAGGCACACAATGCAAGATGCTTGAAGTCCAGTGTGAAGTTTCCACAGTCTGTGTTGATTTGGGGAGCCATGTCATCATCTGCTGGTGTTGGTCCACTGTGCTTCCTTAAGTCCAGGGTCAACGCAGCCGTCTGTCAGGAGATTTTGGAGCACTTCATGCTTCCTTCCACAGACGAGCTGTATGGGGATGCTGACTTCATTTTCCAGCAGGACTTGGCACCTGCCCACACTGCCAAAAGTACCAAAAACCTGGTTCAATGACCATGGGATTACTGTGCTTGATTGGCCAGCAAACTCGCCTGACCTGAACCCCATAGAGAATCTATGGGGCATTGCCAAGAGAAGGATGAGAGACATGAGACCAAACAATGCAGAAGAGCTGAAGGCCGCTAATGAAGCATCCTGGTCTTCCATAACACCTCAGCAGTGCCACAGGCTGATAGCATCCATGCCACGCCGCATTGAGGCAGTAATTGCTGCAAAAGGGGCCCAAACCAAGTACTGGATACATATGCATGCTTATACTTTTCAGAGGTCCGATATTGTTCTATTCTACAGTCCTTGTCTTCTTGGTTCCATGTAATATTCTAATTTTCTGAGATTGTGGATTTGGGGTTTTCATGAGCTGTATGCCATGATCATCACAATTATAACAAATTAAGGCTTGACTTATCTCGCTTTGCATGTAATGCGTCTGTCTCATATATCAGTTTCACCTTTTAATTTGCATTACTGAAATTAATGAACTTTTGCACGATATTCTAATTTTTTGAGTTTCACCTGTATGTAGTACACTGCTCTGGGCTCCTTGGAGGAAGAGCGGGATATAAATGTAATAATAATAATAATATTTAAATAAACTGAACACATTAAAAATGATACCTTTTCCCCCAACTCTGCTAATGCAGAAAGAACTGGAGTCCTTGCCGTGCCCAGGCAGACCCTGCCATGCTGTGATATACTGTCCTTTCCTGTCTCTTTAGCATGCCAGCAAGGGCCGGCTCCTGCCCGTGGTAGGCCAGACCGCCCTCGAGGAGGAGGACTGCTACCGCCCGAGCCCAGAGGGCGCCCAGCGGCTTCGGTGCCTCGTCTCCACCTTCAGCCAGGGCAGAAGAGGCAGGTTGGGTCAGGGAGGGTTGTCCTGCAGGATGGTGGTGGGTCAGCCGAGGACGGAGCGAAGAGAAGCCCATGGGAAGGGCGGAGCAGGCCGGCGGGGAAGAGGACTCTGGGGCCAGGGGGCCACGGGGCACTCCCCTCCGGCCAGACTCCCCGCTGCCGAAGCCACCCAGAAGAGGCAGGGCACTCCCCGCACCACGCGCAGCATCCACCCCGGGGGATCGGGTTCAAGTTCCTGGAGGATCTGCTCCAGAAAGACGCCTCGGAGGTGGCCATCACGCTTGCCTGCAGCACGGGCCTGAAGGAGGTGCTCTCCCAAACCGCCATGCGGCCACACTTCCTCCAGCTGCTCTGCCAGGCCCTCCGGAAGGCCTGCTGCTCCCGCATGGACCGGCAGAGCATCCAGCAGCTCCTGGGGGCGGTGAAAGAGTCCAACTTCCTCAGGATGTGCCTGCCCCAGTACGTGGTGGACATGCAGACAGAGGCCACGCCGGCTGTGCGGCACCAGTACCCAGAGCACATTGGCAACATCCTGGCCCTGGTCCAGGAGCTGGTCAGCGTCTTCCCCGCCAGCTCCGTCCAGAAGGTGGCCATGCTGATGAGTGCCTTGCCCACGTCGGTCAATGCCCTGAGAGCTTCTGGCGTGGCCTTCCCGGAGGAGGTGGAGAAGAGTCTGGCGGGAGCCCAGGCGTTCCTCCAGCACCTGCAGGAGAAGAAGCGGGAGGGGACCTTGCGGGTGGACAGTGGCACCCTGCTGGCTCCCAGCCGGGGGGGGGAGGGGGAGTACCGCACCCTCTCCATCTTCCCCACCTACAAGGAGGTGCACGGCGACGAGAAGCTTCTCCTCCGCCCCAACATCGTCTCCCAGCCCTACGAGAGCCCCGCTGCCTACCTGGACACGCACTTCCGGCTTCTGAGAGAGGACTTTGTCCGGCCTCTGAGGGAAGGTATCCTGCAGCTCCTGCAGAGCTTTGAGGACACGGGCCTGAGGAAGAGGAGATTTGACAATGTCCACGTCTACTTTGATGTCCGGATCCTTGTCCCGCTCTGCTCGGCCACTGGCGTGGACTACCAGGTGCAGTTTGACCTCCGGCCCCTGAAGTCTGTCCGGTGGGAGAACTCCAAGCGCCTGCTCTACGGCTCTCTGGTCTGCATGTCCAGAGACCACTTTGAGACCTTCCTCTTTGCCACCGTCTCCCAGCGGGACAGCCAGGAGCTGCGGAAGGGCTCCGTGTGCCTGTCTTTCGCCGAACGCAGCCGGCCCCTGCTGGCCGGAGTCCAGGCCTCGGACTCCTTCGTCATGGTGGAGAGCACGGCCTACTTTGAGGCCTACCGGCACGTCCTTCAGAGGCTGCAGGAGATCCAGGAAGACGACCTCCCTTTCCAGAGATACATCGTCCAGTGCGAGCCGCACGTGAGGGCGCCCGCTTACTTGGCGCAGGGGCCCGGCAGCACCTACGACCTCAGGTGCCTGATGACTGCCGCGGGGGCAGAGAGCAGCCCTGGGGGCCTGGCGGGGCGCTCGGTCGACATCCTGGACCCCCGCCAGTGGCCATCCAGGGAAGCCCTGGGCTTGGACGAGTCTCAGCTGCAGGCCTTGCAGCTGGCACTCACCAAGGAGCTGGCCATCATCCAGGGGCCTCCAGGCACAGGTAAGGCACGGGGGGGGGGGGGCGGGGGGGGCTGTTTCCTCACCTGAGCTGGGGCCCGCTGGAGAAGGCGGGAGGGGCAGCTCCGCCCTGGGCCCCCAGGGCTTCTGCCCAGCTTGGAGCAGCGCCTGAGACGCTCCCCGAGTCAGGAGGGGTAGGAGGGGGGGAAGGCGGCCGCAGAGACGGAGAGGCCCAGGGCGGAGAGCTGGCCTGGGGACTTGGCTGGGACGCACCTGTCCTCTCACTCCTGCCAGGGAAGACCTGCGTGGGCCTGAAGATCGTGGAGGCCTTGATGAGCAACCGAGCTGCCCAGGAGAAGTGCCCCACCCTCATCGTCTGCTACACCAACCACGCCTTGGACCAGTTCTTGGAAGGCCGGTGGGGGCGGCTGCTGGCGCCTCCTCTGCCCGGGCCCCCTGCGGCACCTGGGCGGCAGAGCAAGCACCACCATGTGGGTCCTGGGAGGGTGGAGGGAGCCCCCCGGGCGGCTTCTGTGCATGGGCAGCCCCGCTTGCTTTCGCCCCAGGAATCTACAGCTTCCGGAAGAAGGGGACCGTGCGGGTGGGCAGCAGGAGCAGCAGCGAGTGCGTGAAGCAGTTCAACCTGCAGGAGCTTCGGCGCAGAGGGCTCGTTGCGGGGAGGCGGGGGCCACAGCGAGGTACGTGCAGGGCCCTTGCGGTGTCCTCGGGTGGCTCTGTGGGTGCCTGGCAGCCATCCCTGCCACAGGGATTCCCAGGTGCTGTTGACTACAAAGTCCGTCATCCCCAGCCAACGGCCATTGCAGCTGGGGTCGATGGGAGTTGTAGTCGGCCACTTCGGGGACTCTTTGTGGGAAGCCACCAGGTGCCTGGTGGGCCGACTGGGCGAGGGGCGCTCTCAGGTGTGTGCGCTGGGCTTGCCGTGGGCCCCAGGAGGCGGGGCTGTGTCCTGAGCAGCTCTGCCCAAGGGGTCAGGGCAGGGGGCCTGCGTGGGCCTGCGTGTGCTGCCGGGGGGCGTTCTGCAGCGGCCTCCTCCTGGGCTCCGGGCTGCCTGCGCTCTGCCGGCGGGTTTCCCCAGCCCTGCCCTGCCGGACCTTCTGTGTGCAGAGCAAGAGCTCTTCTCCTGAGCCTGCTGTCCAGGGGGGGCCGGGGGGCACCTGTGGAGAGCAGAGGCTGCTGCTCCTGCTTTGCCTTCTGCAGCAGGGGGAGCAAGGGAGGGGGAGGCAGAAGTCCTGCCGCTGTGAGGCCGGCTGGGGCTTTCGGCATAGGCAGCAGCCCTTGAGGGGCGGGTGTCCATCCACCCCCCCCCACCCCCCGGTCCTCAAGCTTGTTTCCTTCTTGGGCAGGTCAGCAGCCAGATGCGGGAGGCCCAGCAGCAGCTGGAAGCCTGCTCGGCCCTTCTGGAGAACAGCCAGCGTGGAATCCTGCATGAACGCCACCTGCGGGGTTTCATGGCCCCTCGGCACTGGGACAGCCTCCGGCAAGCCTGGGTAATAAGGGTGGGAGAGAGCAAGCAAGGCTGGCCCGGGGGGGGGGCCTGCACGGAGCGCTCCCCCATCCCTGCGTCTGGGGGAGTGGGGCGGTAGCCCCGGGCAGAGGATGCGGCCAAGAAGCCGGCCCTCATGGGCAGAGCGCGACGGGCGGGGGTGCCTCTGCCTCCCCCCCCCCCCGAGGCTTCTCTGGCTATCACAGGGCCGGGGGGGGGGGGGCCTGGAGGACTGCTCCTCCTTGCTGAGTCAAAGGGGTTTTAAGCCAAGCTCCCTCTGGGGTGGGGCATGTTCCTAGCTTGGAGCCACCACGACCCATGACTCTAGAGGTGGGGATTATTGGGCCCTCCCCCCCCCACCCCCTCCACGGCTCCCAGTGGGCTCCCTCGTAGGTGGGCCTGGAGCGGTGGCATCCTCTGGGCCCCGCTGAGCTGTTCCTCCTCCTTGCTGCAGAATCGGGAATGGCTGGATCCGAAGCGCTCCCTGGTCCTGGAGTGGCTGGGCCTTGGCGTCTCCCCCGTTGCCAGGGGCGCTGTGGAGCCCGAGGAGGGGGCGCATGCGGCAGGTCAGGAGCTCTCGCCTTGCTGGGGGGCCTGTGTCTGGAGTGGCTTCCCGGGCCGGGGGGGCAGTTCCTGGAGGGGAAGGAGGGACTCTGGCCAGAGCGGGGCTGCAGGGCGGCCGCTGCTGGTGCTGAGCCAGCCCAGGGAGGGGTGCCCCCCCGTGGCCTGGAACCCCACCACCACCCCCACCACGTGGCCTTCCTCTTCTGTGCATTGTTCCATCACTGAGGAGCTCTTGCTTCAACATACACGAGGAGCAAGCTAGCTTGCAGCCCGGATGAATCCGAAAAGTAGCAGCTTAGGGAAGTTGGCAGAAAGAAGTTCTCCAGCCGGCAGCGAGGTCCGCTCTGCGTCGTGCAGCCTCCCGCTTGGTCTCGGCCCTGGTCTGTGTCCCCTCGGCAGAAACCCCAACACGCCCTGAGCCTTCCCTGAAGCAACACCTGAAGCGCAAAGGAACGCGGGGCCAAGAGGCGCTAGGCCTTCTGTAGGGGACATGACTCCGGCCAACGGATTCCATCTTGGACAGCAATTCTCACCCCCCCCCCCGCCAGCCCCAAGCTGACTGCTGCTGTGAGCTCTGTCCCAACTCGGGCTCTGAAGTGCTGCCCTTGGCGGCCTGGGTGGGTCAGCCACTTCTGGGACGTTCTCCCGTGAGCTACTCTGTGCAGACCATCCCCAGACAGCTGCAGAGGCTTCCCGGGCTGCCCCCCACCCCAAGCTCCTGAGAATCGCTGCGCTGCCCCCAGGCCAGGTCTGGGTGGACAGTTAAAGCCCCACCCCCCCCCCGGGGCACTTGCCCTGCGCTCTGGTGTGTCCTGGTGGCCCAGGGATGCCCCACTTGGCCGACATGCACAGTCCTCGCAAAGTAGATTCGCTCCTCGGATGCCCCGTGGCAGGAAGCCACGTGTGACTAACTCCCAGGCGAGAAGTCTCTCCCCACGTGCCACGCTCTCAGTGGGGTCCAGGCACACACACGCACTCTGGTGCTGCCAGCTCCGCTTCAAAGAACCAAGAATAAGGCAGGGCTTCTCTCTGTGCTTTGCTGGGGGGCTTGGGCCAGAGAGACCCACTGAGACGGAGTTCCCAGAGGGGGCACTTGGAGCCCCCCGGCCTCCCCATGCTGCAGCTGGGCGGTTTGTTCCTCCTCCGACCGCAGGCTTGAAGCAGAGGCATCCTTGGTGGCCTTTCTGGGGCAGGAGAGGCGGGCAGAGAGCCTGGCTGGCTACTGCGTGCTGAAGCGGCAGGGTTAGGGTAACCAGGTCAGGCAGGCAGGCTTCCGACAGTTGGCACGGAGGACTCCCCCCCCCCACTGGAATCAAGGCCACAAGTCACCGTTGCCCGTGGCACACAACACACTCTGTGTGTGCCCCCACTGGGGGGTACCTGAGCTGCAAGTTGGCCACAGCAGGGGCCCCTGTTGGCCAGCAAAGCTCCTGCCCCTGTGCTGAGAGGTTGTGGCAGCCTTGGCAAGGGAGACCCCCGCCTAGGCGGGCGGGATGAGGCTCCCCCTCCGGCACGTCCCCAGCCAAGCCCAGCCCTCTGCCTTCACCTGCCAGTCTTCTTCTTGGGTCCTGCAGGCCAGGAGGAGGAGGAGGAGGAGGAGGAGGAAGAGCAGGCTGGCCTGCTGCACATCGCAGAGGAGGCGGACCTGATCCAAGCGGAGCGGCTGCTGTACAGCGACGAACCAGGCGCTGCCTCTGCTCGGAGGAAGGACCGCAGAAGGGCTGCAGCAGCGGAGCTGGCGGATCGGCTGCTGGCCATGAAGCTGGAGGACCACCAGCAGCAGCAGGGCGTTCCGCAGAGCGCGGAGGAAGCGGGCTGGGAGGTAGCTTGGCGCCCTCTCCCTTTGCTGCTGGGGGCGGAGAGGAGAGGAGGGCTGGACCCGGGGACGCTGGCTGGCTGGTGGATGGAGGCCTTTGGCATGCGCAGTAGAGCGGGGGGGGGGCGGTCTTGGAGGGTGCCCTGCCCTGCCCTGCCCTGCCCTGCCCTGCCCTGCCCTCCAGTCCTGTGTGGTGGGTCTGAAGTGCCTCTCTCAGGCACTGTCCCCCCTGCCCACATCGGCTCTTGTTTCAGGTCCAGCAAGGCCAGAAGAAGAAAATGAAGCGGAAGGTGAAGGCGGAGCTGCACAAGCCACATGCCCTGACCGAGGCGGAGGCGGAGGCGGTGCGCGACGTCTGGCAGCTGGACCTGAGCGCCCGCTGGCAGCTCTACAGGTAGCTGTGCTCTGGGGCTGGCGGCGACAGTGGCTGCCACCACTCAGACTGCCGCAACTGTCTCCCCCTCCCTCTGCCCCCCACCCCAGGCACTGGCTGCAGAAGTACCAGGCTGAGATCCGGCACAGGCTCCTGAACCACGGGGAGAGCTACCAGTCTGCTGCAGAGAGGCTGGCTGGACTGCATCTCCAGCAGGACCTGCGCATCCTCCAGACCGCCTGGATCGTGGGGATGACGACCACAGGTGAGGGGCAGGGCGGGGAGGACCAAGGCGCTCCCGCCCACTGTGGAGGGGCCGGCCCGTAGCCGAGCCTGAGCGTGCCTCTGCCTTGTTCTCTTCCCCCCCCCCCCCCGGCCAGGAGCTGCCAGGTACCGCCAAGTCCTGCAGGAGGTGGCCCCTCGTGTGATCATTGTGGAGGAGGCAGCAGAAGTCCTGGAGGCTCACACGATCACCACGCTGAGCAGCGCCTGCCAGCACCTCATCCTCATTGGGGACCATCAGCAGGTAGAGGCTGCTGCCGCCTGGGCTCCCTTCCTGGGCACTTGGCCTCCTGCGGCCACCACAGCCCACCCCGCTGCTCACGGCTTTCTCCTTTGCAGCTGCGCCCCAGCGCCAACGTGTATGACCTGGCCAAGAACTTCCACCTGGAGGTGTCCCTCTTTGAGAGGCTGGTGAACGTCGGCCTGCCGTTTGTCCGCCTCAATTTCCAGGTGCGCGAGGGAGCCGGAGCTCTGCTCCAAACAAGCCAGCGGGCCTGCCCTTGCTGGGGGGGGGGGGGCTCTGGCGGAAGGGAGCTGCCCCCCCCCCGCTGGGCTGGAGGCAGCACAGACACAGTTGCCCCGCCCCGGGCAGCTCAGAGTCAGTCTGCCTCGGTCTTCAGCTGGACGGGGGAGCTGCCGCCTGGGTCTGGCGCCCTGCCTTGGCCCTGGGTTTGCTGCTTCTGCTGCTGCTCAGACTTGGGTCTGAGTTCCCTGGCGTGCCTTGTTGGGACGGGCCTCCGGGGAAGCGTCTTGGAGCTGCTGCCGCCGCCGCCTCCCCTGCCCAGCTCAGCCCTGCCTCCTCCTCGCCATAACCCTCCCCTTGGCTTTGCAGCACCGAATGCGGCCGGAGATTGCCCAGCTCCTCACGCCACACATCTATCAGGAGCTGGAGAACCACCCTTCTGTGCTCCAGTACGAAAACATTAAGGTGAGCGGGGGGGGGGGGGGGTTGGCTTTCCTCTCCCATCCTCCCAGCAGCTACGGAATCCAGGACCCCCTTGGGAGCGGGCGGCCGGGCAAGGGGGCAGCAGTGACCCCTCTCTCCCCCCCCCCCGGCAGGGCGTCTCGGCCAACCTCTTCTTCGTGGAGCACAGCTTCCCGGAGGAGCAGCTGCAAGAAGGGAGGAGCCACCAGAACCAGCACGAGGCCCGGTTTGTGGTGGCGCTGTGCAAGTACTTGCTGTGCCAGGATTACCGGCCCTCGCAGATCACCATCCTCACCACGTACACCGGGCAGCTCTTCTGCCTGCGCAAACTCCTGCCAGCCCAGACGTTCCAGGGCGTGAAGGTCCACGTGGTGGACAAGTACCAGGGGGAGGAGAACGACATCATCCTGCTGTCCTTGGTGCGCAGCAACCTGGAGCAGCGCGTGGGCTTCCTGCAGATCTCCAACCGCATCTGCGTGGCCCTTTCCCGGGCCAAGCAGGGGCTCTTCTGCATCGGCAACATGGGCATGCTGGGCAAGGTGCCGCTCTGGAGCAGGATCAGCCACACGCTGCGGGCGCAGGGCCACATCGGCTGCTCGCTGCTGCTCTCTTGCCAGAACCACCCCGGCACCCAGAAGGAGGTGGCCCGGGCCGCAGACTTCGACCGGGTCCCCGAAGGGGGCTGCAGCCGCCCGTGTGACAGCCGGCTGGACTGTGGCCACGTCTGCCCCCGGGCCTGCCACCCCTACGACCCGCAGCACAAGGCCTTCCAGTGCCTGAAGCCTTGCCCGAAGGAGCTCTGCCCGGAGGGGCACCGCTGCCCCCGCCTGTGCTGGGAGCCCTGCGGGAAGTGCCTCGTGAGGGTGCCCAAGGCCTTGCCCCGCTGCGGCCACCAGCAGCAAGTGCCCTGCTCCATGCCCGTGGAGGAATTCTGCTGCCAGGAGCCCTGCGGGAGCGCCCTGCCGTGCGGGCACCGCTGCGGGCAGCTCTGTGGCCAGGAGTGCACCCGGCGCTGCTCGGAAATGGTGCCGGCCACTCTGCAGTGCGGCCACAGCCAGCTGGTGCCCTGCTCCGTGGCGGCAGAGGTGCGGGATGGGCAGCCCGAGCCCTGCCGGGCCCAGTGCCCCGGCCTCCTGGAGTGTGGCCACCCCTGCCCCGGCTCCTGCGGCTCCTGCGCCAGCGGGCGCTTCCACCAGCCCTGCCGGCAGCCTTGCCAGCGCCTGCTGGTGTGCGCCCACCTGTGCCGGCAGCCGTGCGGCAGGGAGTGCCCCCCCTGCCAGGAGCCCTGCCAGAACCGCTGCCTCCACAGCCGCTGCCGCAAGGTGTGTGGCCTGCCCTGCGTGCCCTGCCGGGAGCCCTGCGAGTGGCGCTGCCAGCACTACCAGTGCAGCCAGCTGTGTGCGGAGCCCTGCGACCGGCCCCCCTGTGAGCAGCCCTGCCCCAAGCGCCTGCCCTGTGGGCACCCCTGCGCCGGGCTGTGTGGGGAGCCGTGCCCCCGGAAGTGCCTGGTGTGCCACCGCGAGGAGCTCACCCAGATCTTCTTTGGCTTTGAGGAGGAGCCGGGGGCCCGCTTTGTGCAGCTGGAGGACTGCGGGCACATCTTTGAGGCGCAGGGCCTGGACTGCTACATGGAGGGAGGCGGCGAGGAGAGCGAGGCCATCAAGCTGAAGGTCTGCCCCAGTTGCCAGACGCCCATCCGGAGGAACCTGCGCTACGGCGCGCAGGTGAAGAGAAGCCTGGCCCAGATCGAAGAGGTGAAGACGCGGCTGCTGGGGGCCCCGGCCGAGATCGCAGCCGGCATCCAGCGCCTGCTGGAGGAGAAGGCCGCTCTGCTGGGGCGCCTGCCGCCGCTCAGGAGGACGCTGGAGCCGCCTGCCCTCTCCGCCGGGAGCCGGGGCCTCGTCGAAACCCTGCTGAACTTCTACGGGCGGCTGGCTGATCTGGCGGAGGCCGCAAGCCAGCTGGCGCCCAGCGAGCGGGAAGGAGCCAAGAAGCGGCTGGCGGAGGCCGCCGGGTGGCTGGAGAGGCCCCGACTCAGCTTCTCCCCGCAGGAGCTCTCCGACCTGCAGGGCGAGTTCCAGCGGCTGACCTGCCTCCTGCACCTGCTTGCCCTGCGCAAGGCCGCTGGGGGGCAGGCGGACCCCTCCGCCGCAGAGCTGCTCCGCACGGCCCAGCAGGTCTTGGAGCAGCCGGGGCCCTTCACTCGCGAGGACAAGAGGCAGGTGCAGGGGCAGCTGGAGGCCCTGGAGGCCGCCCTGCCCAAGGCCGCCGGGCTGGGCATCTCCGACAAGGAGCGGCTGCAGATCGTGGCTGCCGTCAAGGGCACCAGCCGCGGGCACTGGTTCAAGTGCCCCAACGGGCATATCTACGCCATCGGGGAGTGTGGGGGGGCCATGCAGAGAAGCCGCTGCCCCGACTGCCAGGAAGCCATTGGCGGCTCTAACCACAGGCTGGAGCCCAGCAACCGGCTGGCCCCCGAGATGGATGGGGCAACTCACGCGGCCTGGTCGGAGGGCGCCAACAACCGGCTCAACCAGGCTGACCTGCGCCGCCGCCTCCTCCTCCAGTAAGGCCACTCCCTTGCCTGCAGCTCTAGCAGGTCTCCCCTGCCAGAAACGGCCTGCTTCTCCCTCCTCTGCCGTCTTGCGTGCCCCTTGTTCCCACATGTAGCCTCCCTGCAGTGACTCCTGTTTGCCCTGGGCTGGCCGGATGGCCTGCAGGCACTTGGGCCAGGGTGCGGGGGCAGCTTCCCTCCAGCCGGCTGCATTTTTTAATAGCAAATAAAATATCCTTCTTGTAGCAAACCATTCCGCTTCTGAGCCGGCTTTCTTGGGTGTCGCCCGCGTCCGCCTGGGGGCTAGAGAGGTCGCTCCTCCAGTTCTGCTGGAGGGTGCCAGAGCAGTCTCGGGGGTGTTGCCCTTGGGCCCAGTTTCCGGGCCCAGGAATGGATCCTCCCTCCCTGCAATCGCGCTCTGTACTGCAGGAAGTAGCCAATATAGCACCGGTTTTCAAAAAGGGATCCGGGGTGACCCAGGAAACGGCAGGCCAGCTGGCTTAACCTCCCTTCCAGGCAAGTTGGTGGAAGCATCCTCAAGGCTGAGCTTTTAAGGCACACGGAGGAAGAAGAAGAAGAAGAGGCCCTGCTGGGAGTGAGCCAGCGTCGCTTCCGCAGAGGGAAATCTTGCCTCCCTCCAGCAGCTGTGCTTCGATGGCTCCGGGTCCTGGGGGGCAGCGGGGCGGAGCTTCTGGATCTGCCTGTTGCAGGCGGCTGGCTGAGGCCCAGTGTGAGCTGTATGGGGCACAGGCTGCAGCACCACAAAGGGGTCGCCGTGAGCCACCCAGCAGCCTGCCCCCCCCCCCAGTTAACTTGCTGGGAGGGGCTTTGCCAGGGGCCGCCTTTCCTGGGCTGCCAGCCTGGCCTGCATCCTGGGAGCCAGAGGGAGGGGGGGCCTTTGGGTGGGCCAGGGCTGGGCGCAAGGGAGAGGCGCCAGAGGCCAGCTGCCGGAGCACCACCCCTGCCCCCTGGAGGCCGGGGGGGGGGCATTCCTCCTCGCACCAGCAAGGCCCCCTCATGTACAGGAAACCCCCCCCCCCGCGCGCCCCCTGCCCCGCTGGGTCGCCACCTGGGTGGGCTGGTGTGCCAGGGGGCTCTGCAGCACAGCCTCAGCAGGTCCACCTCCCACAATGGGACTCTGGGCCGGAGGGGCTAGTACTGCCTCGCCCCCAAAGTGCCCCTCCAAAAAAAAAAAAACTGGCTCTGAGGGGCACAGAGAGGCGAGGGCTCTGCGGCTGCCCCGGAAGCCGCCCTCGGCTGCTGTGGAGGCGAGGAGGCGCCCTGCTGTGCCCCTCTTGTTGCACCCACGACTGCGGCTGGGGTGATGGGTGTTGTAGTCCCGGCAGGAGCCGCCGCCGCCGCCGCCTGCAGGCTGCCCCTCTGCCAGGCGGGCCAAGGCGCCCTTCCCCGCACGAGGGGGGCCGCGCTGCCTGCCGCTCTCCGGGGCCAACGGCCAGCCCCCTCCGGGCAGCGCGCAGGGCGGCCGGAGGGGGGCACAAGCGGAGCAACGGGGAGGGCGGAGGCAGCCGCCCCACGAGTCAAGAGCGGGGGGGGGGCGGGAGCCAGGCGGCCGCCTCGGCGAGCGAGGGGCGGGAGCGCCCGTCCGCGCCCATCTCGGCCACCGTACGTAGAGCGCTAAGGGGAGCAGTACTTGTGCTGGCAGGCCAGCGAGACTTCCGGTTCCCCAGCGCAGCTCGTGGGCCTCTCGTGGGCGGGGTAAACGCGGTGGGCGCCCTACCCGGCTTGCCATCGTGGGCAGCAGCAGCAGCAGCCGGCGGCCGCCCCCGGCCCAGGGGCGCACAGTCCGGAGAGAGAAGCGCAGCAGCCAGCCCGAGCCCTCCGGAAAGGCGCCCGGCCGGTCCCGCAGCATCATCCCGGGGCCGCGGGGGCTGGCCGGCCGGCTGGGCGGCGCTCGGGCTTCCTCCCCGCTTCCAGGCCAGAGTCCCGGAGGGGCAAAGCGGCCGCTTCCGCGCGGGCCCCATGATGATGCCCGCAGTGGTCCGACTGGGAGCCGGAGGTGCAGGGGCCTCGCCCGCGCCCGCGCCCCTTGGCTCCCGCCTCCGGCCCGCCGCAGTCCCAGCCGCCATGGAGGCCGCCGGCGGAGCGGAGCTGGCCCGGCTGCGGGAGGCTCTGCGCGCCGCCCTGGCCCGCCTGCGAGGTGCGCGGCCCCCCCCCCGGGACACGGGGCGGGCGGGCGGGCGTGCTGCTGGCGCTCTGCACGCGCTCAGAGGCACGCGGCTTCTCTCTTGCAGGCGGGGAGTCCGGAGAGGGGGGCGGCGGCCAAGGCGGCCAAGGCGGCGGCTTCGAGCGAGGCCGCTTCTGGGAAGCCCTGGGTAGGTTCCTGCGCGGAGCGAGAGGGGGGGGCGCCGGGTGGGGGGCGCGAGCGGGGGAGAGGGCCTTGGAGGAGGCACCCCCCGCCCCAAGGAAGAGGAATTGCGGGCGGGGGGGCCATTCGGCGCGAAGGCAGGGTGGAGCCTCCATGCCCAGGGGCAGTGTATCCCAGTTGCTGCGGGGTAAGTCAGGGGCGGCGCTGCTGGCTTCCAGAGACCCGGGCGGGGGGGGGCCGGGCCAAGGCCCTCTCCTGGCCGGAGGCGGCGGCGGCGGCGGCAGGTGGGTGTCTGCAGGGGGCCCGGCTCTAGCCGCAGAGGGAGGGGCGGCCCTAGCGGCGACCCCCGCCCAGCTCCGCCTCCAGGTGGGAAGGCCGAGGAGGAGGAGGAGGAGGAGCCCCTGCTGTGGGGCCGCCAGCCCTCCGCGCCCCCCCGACCGCCCTCCGGCCCTGCTTGCTTCTGCCTCTGTCCCGCTCTGCAGGGCGCGCGTTCCAAGCCGCCTCCCAGGAAGCCACGAAGTTCAGCCTGGCCTTCGCCGGAGCGCCGCGGCCGTCCCCGGAGGTGGGTGAGGGGGCTGCTGCTGCAGGAGGCGGGGGCGGCCCTGGGGGCTCCTGCCCTTCCGAGTGGGGGGCCCGCTGGGGCGGGGCTTCTCCTCCCCGCCCCCCCCCGCAGGCTGGCTGGCTGGTTGGGCCTCCTTCTGAGGGCCCCGCCAGTGACTGGCCAGGCAAGCCCCCCCCCGGGGAAGGGGGCAGCAGCAGCCTCCTGCCGTCGGGGTGGCAGCTGTGGGGTGGCTCTTCCGCAGGAGTGTGCCCAGCTGAGCCAAGGCCTGCGGGTGGCTGTCCTGGCTGCTGCCTCCGTGTATTACCGGCTCCCCAAGGACCAAGGTGAGGCGCGGGGAGAGGGAGGGGCTCCGGGAGGCTGCCTGGGTGGTCCTCACCCTGTTTGTTTGCGGGGGGGGTGCTCTGGCTGCAGGCCCGGTGGGGCCAGGGTGATGCTGCCACTCCCCCCCCCCCCGCAGGGACCACGCTGCGCAAAGTGGTGCGCGATGCGGCCGTGGAGTTGCTGGAGGGCACGATCCACCTGACAGAGGGGATTCTTCGGAACCCGCTGCAGAGGTGAGGCGTGTGTCGTGCCCCCCCCCCCGCCGTGAGTCACCCTAGAACCAGAGGCGTCTCCTGAAACTGGTGGCCAGGAAATGTAGGACCCACAAAAGGAAGTCCTTTTCCAGACAGCACACAGTTAGCCCAGGGTATTCTCTGCCACAGGATGTGGTGACAGCCAGCAGCCTGGATGGCTTTGAGAAGAGTTTGGCCCAGCCCAGGGAGGGCGGGTCTCCCCCAGGCTAGTGACCGTAGATCGGCCACCAGCAGCCTCCGTCCCAGCTGCAGGGAGCCACGGCGGGAGGGGGCGAGCCCTCCCCTCTTGCCCGTGGGCTTCTCGGGGGCGTCTGGTGCTGGGCCTGATCCGGCAGGGCTGCTCTTTGGTCGGCCCCGATCACCTTAGGACATGTGCAGAGGGGAGCCCTTCCCAGGCCAGGCGGCGCGTCCTGCGTGGAGAGAGGCTTCTGTCCTGCGCTGGGCCCCTGAGCCTCTGCCTTACCCTGTTGGGATGCCGCCTGCTGGCCAAGAGGCAGCAGCTTGAGGGCGCCCTCTCCTTCGCAGCCTGTCTCCAGAGCAGCTCGTTTCCACAGGCGGCATCTGGGAGGTGTGTGAGCGGGTGTCCTGCCTGCCTCGAGGTGAGCGGGGGGGGGGCGCGGGGGGGGGGACTAGCACCGGCCCCCGGGGGCTGCTGTGGCCTCACCTCCTCCTCCTCCTCCTCTCCCGTTGCTCCTTGCAGATAACCAGGCGGCCGTTGCGCTGGGCTTGGCCTCCTGCCTCGGGGTGGTCAAAGATGCTCTGGAGGAGATGGAGCAGGTGAAGGGCCGTCCGGAAGGGGGGGGGTCGGGAGGGGGGGCAGCCTGCCACCTGCCCAGCGTTCGCTCACGGCCTGCCTTTCAACGGGGAGTGGAGATGGCGGCTTCCGGGTTCGAGTGGTGGGGCTGCAGGAGGGAGCCTTGGGCATTCCTCAAGAGGATGGAGCTGGCGCTCTGCCTGGAGTGGTCTCCAGCCCCCCCCCCCGAAGGGCCCCGGCCCCCTCGGCTGCTCTTTGGGCAGGGCAGGCGGCTTGGGCACAGAGGATGCTGCCTCCCCCCCCCCCCCCGGCCAGGGGCTGCCACTGGACCGCGGATGCGGGGGCTGCTGGGAGCCGCAGTTGAGCAGCAGCAAGGAGCACCTCGGGGGGGGGGGACCCCGGCCAGCCGGCCGGCCCTGCCTGGCTGTGGCTCCCCACGGCTTCCGGCCGGGGCCTCTCCCAGCCCTGCCGGCTTGCCACCGGGACGTGGTTCAGGCGGTGGGACGTGGCAGCGTTTCCCGTGGGGCGTCAGCCGATGAGGCTTTCAGGCCTTGTGGGCTGCGGAGACCCTCCTCCCGCCCCCCAAGCCGCAGCCGCCTCCGGGGGGGGGGGAGGCTCTTCCAGGCGCCAGCCCTGACTGTAGCCCCCGAGGAGCCTCCGGCCTGGGGCGGGTGGGGGGAGCACCGGGATGTGCCCCCTCCCCGCAGCCAGCCGGCCTTCCTGGGACCCGTGTGCCTCTCTCTCTCTGCCGCTCAGGCGCAGGGCGGAGGCGGAGATCCCTACGGGGACGTCCTGGAGGACGAGGACTTGGGCTCGCGTGGCAACCGAGACGTCTACTGGTCAGAGTCCGACCGGCAGCTGCTGGGGCCCTGCCTGGGGCTGGTCAAGGCTGCCAGGGCCTGCCTCAAGAGGGTGCTGGGGGCCGTGAAAGCCCACGGCGGAGCCCAGGCGGCCGAGCAGGTGGCCCAGCTGGACGACCTGGCCGACATCGCCCGCGACGTCAGCCCCAGGTGAGGCGGCCCCCTTGCCCAGGCGAGGGGAGATGCGGCCGGGGGGCTGGGCCGCTGAAGGGGCCCTCCACGCCTGCCCCGAGCCTCGCAGCAGCCCTGTGGGGAGAGCAGCTCCGGGGTGCCCCTCTGCCTGGCGCCCCCCTGACCCTCCGCTTTGGGCCTTCTGCAGTGTGGACGAATTGGCGCTGAGCACATACCCCCCCGTGAACCAGTTGACTCTGCGCCTGAATGTGAGTGGCCGGGCGGGGAGGGCAGGCGGGAGCGAGGGGAGCCCTGGCCAGGAGGGCTGGTGGGGGTCCCTCTCCTCCCTGGGGGGAGCCCCGCCTGCAGGAGTGGGACGGGGAGGCGTCTGGGGGCCCCGGCCTGGCCTGGCAGCACGGCGAGCTCCTGGGAGACGGGGCTGCTGGATGCTCAGCGCTCGGCAGGATTGGCTCCTGGCCAGACTCTCCCCCACCCGGAGGGCTTGGGGCCCGTTTCTCGGCCTGGCCGGAGCAGGGCTGCTCCTTCGCGGCGGCGGCGGCAGCAGCTCAGCAAAGAGGCTGTCCAGCTCCGGCTGGAAGGAGCATGACTGGGCGCGGGGGGGGGGGGGCAGGTGACTGGGGCCGCCAGGTGACTGCTTGTTTCTCCCCAGGCTGCCAAACTGGCCTCCGTGCTGCAGAAGTTGCTCGAAGTCGCCAGGTGAGCAAGAGGTGTCTGGGGTGGGGCTCCGTCCCCGGCTGCCTCCCTCTTGGCCGGGGGGGGGGGGCCTGGCAGGGGAGCCGCCTGCTCCTGCGGAGCTTCTGACCAGCCCAGGCCCGTCCCTGAGCAGCCTTGGAGGGCAGCCTCGGTGCTGCTGCGGCCCCAATCCTCTCCTCCTCCTCCTTCTCCTCCTCCTCCTCCTCCTCCTCTGCAGGGCCAGCCATGTCTGCCCCCCGCCGGAAGAGAGCTGGGTCCAGTTCCTGGCAAGGGCCGTCGACCACAATCTGGACAAAATCAAGGACTTGACCCAGGGGCTGCTGTGATGGGGCTGGGGGGGCCGGGGGGGTCAGCAGCCTCCGGAAGAGGGCAGCGTCTGCCAGCCAGGCCGGAAGCGGGCAGGGCGGCTGCGCTCTGGGCCCTGCAGAGCCTGGGCTGGAAAGCGGGCAGGAGCAAGAATAAAGCGCTGGTGCCACTGCTGGACCCCCCAGGCTTGGCTTCCGTGCCCCCCCCCCCGCCCCAGACCGGACCATGGGAGCCCCCTGCCTTGGGGGCGGCACTCTGAGCAGTCTTGCCAGCCCCGCCCACGAGCGGCTGAGGCGGCCTCCCAGCACCGGAAGGCAGTGGCGCCCCTGTGCCCCCCCCCCCGCCCATCTGCCCGCTGCTTGCCCAGTGCCCTGGGTGGGCCCTCGCCGGGAGGGGGAGGGGGGGTCTGCCAGGAGTTGTGGGGCAGGCTTGCAGATGCACTCTGGCCAGGCAGCTCCAGCAAGGGGCCGGGCCCTCTGCCTTCCCCCAACTCAGCCCCCGCTTCTCTCCCTGCAGTGGCTTCACATCACCCGGGGGGGGTCACGTGGAGAGCCACCAGGCTGGCCAAGCAGTGGGGCAGGGCTGGCAGCGGGGAGGGGGTTGAGAGTCTGGCCAGGCGGGAATCTTGGCCAAGACCCGGAGGAGGGGGAGGGGGGGTCCATTGAGGCCAGGAAGAGCAGATGGGCACGTGGGGGGGGGGCAGGCGGCCTGGTCTGGTCTGTCTGGGGCAGCAGAAGTGAAGGGGGCAGCCACCCGCTGGACCAGGCCAAGTCACAGGAAGGGCCCGCTCCGCTGTGTGGGGGTGGAGCTGGGGGCCCTGCCTGGCCTGGCGGAGGGGAGCTGGGCGGGGGGCTTGGAGGCCGGAAGGGCAAGGCAGCCGCTCTGGGGCGCCAGGAGGAGGCCGGCTGGGCAGTGGGCTCTTCCGAAGGGCTCCCAGCCAGGAGTGCCCTGAGGACAGGGCTGGACGAGAAGACCCCCCCCCCCACGGCCCCCCCCCCGGGCCGAAGGTGCCCTCCTGCTGTGGCCGCCTGCAGACACAAGGCTCTCTGGCCCAGCCACTGGGGGAAGGAGAGCTGCTTCCTTGGAGCTTGGCCTGGGGGGCCGTAGCGGAGTGGCAGCGGGGGCCGGGTCTGCCCCTGGCGGCAGCCTCTCCGGGGAGGGCCTCGGCCCTTGGAGGAGCCCCCGCCCGTCCGTCCGTCCGTGGGGAGCCCCCTGAGCTGGAGGGCCGTCTCCCTGGGCCCACCGCCCGGCGGAGACTCCTGGATGTGGGGCAGGGTGAGAGCCAGCGGGGCCTCCCTGCAAGTCCTCAGGGACGGGGCCCATCTGAGATGCGGCCCCCTTGGAGGACTTCTGTGCAGATGGGGGGGGGTGGCAGAGTTTGAGCGCAGGGGCCTTGGGCGGGCTCCGCCCTGCTCCTGGGGGGCCTGGCAGGGGTGGCGGCTGCCCTGGGGAGAGGCAGAGAGGGCTGGCACCCCGGGCCAGGGTGCTCCTGGGTGTCTTGCCCCCCAGGAGAAGGGCTGCCCGGCCCCGTCCTGCTTGTGCCCTCCTGGGCTCCCTCGGCCGGCCTGGCCTCTCCAGCCCTTCGGCTCAGGGGCTGCTGCCCTTTGCTCTCTGGCGGCCTGTGGCCCGTGGGGGGGGGTGGGGGGGCTCAGGCACTGCAGGCTCCTGGCCAGGGATGCAGGGCGGTCTCTTGGGCTGGGGGAGGCGCAACGCTTTGCCCAGGAAAGGAGCCGTGAGGCTGGGTGAGCAGAGGGAGCTTTATTGGGCGGCCCCCGCCCTGCAGCCGTCCTGCTGCTAAGAGAGTCTCCTCCTCCTCCTCCCGGGGACCCCAGAGGCGGCCGGGCCCACCTCCAGCTGCTTGTGGCCCTTGATGGGGGGGAAGCGGCTGCTCCTGAGGCTGACGTGCAGCTGCCTCTGGCCGCCCTTGTGGGGCGTCAGCTGGAACTGGATGCTGGCCCGTTGCTGTGCCCCGAGGGGCCCCAACCTGCGGGAGCCAAAGGCAGGCGTGTTAGGGCAGGAAGCCAGCCTGGCTGGCACACCTCTGGGGCTGGGGGGGACCCACAGGGGGCTTGGTGCAGACACCACCAGGCCGCCTGCAGCCCAAGCAGTAGTGTCCCCCCTCCCTCCCTCCCACCCGCGGCTGCTGCGGGGCTGGCGTCGGCATGGGGAGGGGGCTTCTCTGGCCCGCACCGCTCTCATGGTGGCTGACACTCTGCTGCGGCGAGTGCCGTGCTGGGTGTGGCCATGCGCACAGTCGACACACGCCTGGCAGGTGGGGGGCGCCCCCTCCCCTCCCCTCCCCCCCCCCGACTCACGGTATCTGGGCCTGGCCCCTCACCAGCCCACTGCCTTCCAGGGTCAAGAGGCAGCCGTCCACGGGCTCGGACAGCGGGTTGGCAAAGTCTGCTTGCAGGGGGGAGGCCTGGTTCACCGCCACGGGGCCCAGCACCTGCAGCAGGGGGCTCCGCGTTAGGGGGCAGGGCGTGGCCCAGCTCTGCGAGATGTGGGCAGGGGGGCCATGTGTGGGCACAGAACCTCCCCAGCAGCCCCCCCCCCGGATCTGCATACGTGGATGGCGATGGTGGGGCAGGCCACAGTGACGGTCTTCTCCGCCAGCATCGTCTGCCAGGAGGTCTTCTCCTGCCCCATGGCCGTGACATGGACCTGCTTGTCCTCGCCCAGCTGGGGGCCGTACTGCCGGTAGGGGATGGCCCAGGGGATGCGCTTCTCTGCAAGCAGAGGGAGTCCCCGGTCACGGCCAGCCGGGCCTAGGAGGCCAGGCTGCCCGCGGAGCCCCCGGCCTCCCCCTTACCTTCCTGGGGGCTGAAGGCGAGGTAGAGGGTCTCCTGCCAGAAGGGAGGCCGCGGGGTGCCGTCGTGCAGCAGGGCCTGGGCGCTCAGGCGCAGCCTCAGCTCCTTGGGGGCCGCCTCCCGGTTCTGGGCGAGGAGCACCAGGCGGATGGCCCGGCCGATCTCTGGGCTCTCGGCCAGCCGCAGCCGCAGGCCGGTCTGGGCACCTCGGGGGGGCGGCTGCTCCTCGTCACCGCCGCCTCCCTCGGCAGGAGCAGAGCGGGGTGGGGGCCTGAGGGCTGCAGCAGCAGGCGGGACCCCTGCCCGGGACCTCGCGGCAGCCCCCAGCAGCGTCGGCAGCCCCCGCCTCCGGGTGAGGGCCTTCAGGAATACCTGCCGCTCCTCCAGCGACCCTGTGGAGAGAGGGAAGGCGGCCAGGCGCGCACAAGGCCGGTGGGGCAGCCCCCCCCCCCACTCCCCCCCGCCCAGCAGCAAGTGGGCACTTCTACTATCAATGGCTACTAGTCGGAGGGCCGTGGGCCATCTCTAGCCCCCAAGGCAGGATGCCTCTGAGGACCAGTTGCAGAGGAGTCACAGCAGGAGGGCGTGCCGTGCCCCCTTTCAGATCCTGCCTGTGGGCTCCCCAGAGGCATCTGGTGGGCCCCTGTGCAGAACAGGAGGCTGGACTGGATGGGCCTCCTTGGGGGGCCTGATCCAGCAGGGCTCTTCTGGTGTTCTACCTTCCACCAGAGGGCTCCACTTCCTCTGACTCGGGCCATTCATTTCCTGCCTCAGGGGCTCCCAGCTGCAGTGATTTGCATGCTGGGCTGCTGCCGATTCAGAGGAATTGTTGCCCCTGAGTCAGCTGGTTTTCTGCCTCTCTTGAGAGTTGTTTCCAACACCTCAATCGAGTCCGAGAGGCAAGGGTGAGGGTTACTGCCCCACCCCGGAAAGTGGCTTCCCACCCCCATTCTGTTTCAGGAGGCTGGCATGTGGGGCACAGCAGTTTGCCCACCCATAGATGCACTTTGCCCCTTCTGTGCCCCCCCCCCACGAGCTGGGAAGGGCCCTTTTGCTGGGTGCACACGCAGGGAGGAGACCTCTCCGTGCTGCTAGCCATAGTTTGGACTCCAGCCGGTTTGCGTTGCCACCAGTGCCCCTTTCCGTTGACTTGTGCTGCCACCCCATGACTCCAGCCCAGAGGCTGTGCTGAGAAGGCTCCAGTGGCCAGCCGAGAGACCTCGGCCAGGATTGCTCTTTCAGACTTGGAACGGATCGGGAAACCCATTCAGGTCTTCGGGGCTGGGTCAACTGCGCCCTCCGATTCAAGCACTTTGCCGAAGTACTTTGCGGGACTCCAGAGAACGGGCGAGGTGCAACACAACAGGTTTAGACTGCCCTGAGCTTCAGAAGGGCAGAACACTCTTGACCCGTCAGTCCGAATATGGTAGGGAAGATACTAGATACTACCAAGGGGTCTGTGCACCCCTTGGTAGCAAAGCAGCAATTGGTAGAGTTGTCGAAAATAAATCCTGGCACACTGACTGTCTCTCCTTGACCAGGGCTGAGATGGACCCGGTTGCCTCTTCCTAAGGGCTGTTGTGGACATGCACACTTACACAAATTACAGGGAGAGCTGGTCTTGTGGTAGCAAGCACGACTTGTCCCCATAGCTAAGCAGGGTCTGCCCTGGTTGCATCTGAATGGGAGACTTGATGTGTGAGCACTGCAAGATCTTCCCCTCAGGGGATGGAGCCGCTACTCTGGGAAGAGCAGAAACAGGTTCCAAGTTCCCTCTCTGGCAGCATCTCCAAGACAGGGCTGAGAGAGAGACTCCTGCCTGCAACCTTGGAGAACCCGCTGCCAGTCTGTGAAGACATAGGAAGCTGCCATCTACTGAGTCAGACCCTTGGTCTATCTAGCTCAGTATTGTCTTCACAGACTGGCAGCAGCTTCTCCTCTCTTGGAGATGCTGCCAGGGAGGGAACTTGGAACCTTCTGCTCTTCCCAGAGTAGCGGCTTCATCCCCTGAGGGGAATATCTTGCAGTGCTCACACATCAAGTCTCCCATTCAGATGCAACCAGGGCAGATCCTGCTTAGCTACGGAGACAAGTCGTGCTTGCTACCACAAGACCAGCTCTCCTCTCCTACACAATAGTGTGGCTAGATAGTGAGCGAGATAGACCAATGGTCTGACTCTGTATATGGCAATTTCCTATGTTCCTAATGCTGGAACTGTGCAAGGGAGTTGTACTAAATGCACACAGGAGGTTGCACCATGTCTCAGCCTGGGTTCAACAAAGTTCCTCATCAAAGACTCCTGAGAAAATTTAGCAATCATGGGATAAATAAGGGGACAAGTCCATGTGTGGCTTGCGAACTGGTTAAAGGACAGGAAACAGAGGGTAGGAGTAACTGGAGAGTTTTCACAAGGGAGGGAAGTAAGAAGTGGGGTCTCCCAGGGATCTGTATGGGGACCAGTGCTTTTTAATTTATTCATAAATGATCTAGAAGTACAGCTAAGCAGCGAGGGAGGTGGCCAGATTTGCAGATGATACCAAACTCTTCCGGGTAGTGAAATCCAAAACAGATTGTGAGGAGCTCCAAAAGGATCTCTCCAAACTGGGGGAGTGGATGACAAAGTGGCAAATCCGGTTCAATGTTGACAAGTGTAAGGTGATGCAAATTGGGGCGAAAAACCCCAACCAAGTATACACTGATGGGAACTGAGCTGTCGGTGACTGACCAGGAAAGGGATCTTGGGGTTGTGGTGAACAGCTCGTGCAAAGTATTGACTCAATGTGCGGCAGCTGTGAAAAGGGCAAATTCCATGCTAGGGATCATTAGGAAGGGGATTGAAAATAAAACGGCTAACGTTATAATGCCCTTATACAAAACTATGGTGCGACCACACTTGGAGTACTTACTGCGTACAATTCTGGTCACCACATCTTAAAAAGGACATTGTAGAACTGGAGAAGGTACAGAAGAGGGCAACCAAGATGATCAGGGGCCTAGAGCACCTTTCTTATGAGGCAAGACTACAACACCTGGGGCTATTTAGTTTAGGAAAAAGACGACGACTGCGGGGAGACATGATAGAGGTCTATAAAATCATGCATGGTGTGGAGAAAGTGGAGAGAGATAAACATTATCTCTCTCACTTAACATTAGAGCCATGGGTCATCACATGAAATTGGCTGCCAAGAAATTTAGGACCAACCAACCAAAGTACTTTTTCACACAACACATCATCAACTTGTGGAATTCTAGGAACATAGGAAACTGCCATATACTGAGTCAGACCCTTGGTCCATCTAGCTCAGTATTGTCTTCACAGACTGGCAGTGGCTTCTCCAAGGTTTCAGGCAGGAATCTCTCTCAGCTCTACCTTGGAGATGCTGCCAGGGAGGGAACTTGGAACCTTCTGCTCTTCCCAGAGTAGCGGCTCCATCCCCTGAGAGGAATATCTCACAGTGCTCACACATCAAGTCTCCCATTCAGATGCAACCAGGGCAGACCCTGCTTAGCTATGGGGACAAGTCGTGCTTGCTACCACAAGACCAGCTCTCCTCTCTGCCACAGGATGTGGTGACAGCCAATGGATGGCTTGAAGAGGGGTTTAGATCACTTCATGAAGGAGAGGTCTATCAATGGCTACTAGTCAGTAGGCTATAGGCCACCTCCAGCCTCAAAGGCAAGATACCTCTGGGTACCAGTTGCAGGGGAGTAACAGCAGGAGAGAGGGCATTCCCTCAACTCCTGCCTGTAGGCGTCCAGTGGCATCTGGTGGGCCACTGTGTGAAACAGGATGTTGGCTTGGATGTGCCTTCTTGGGCCTGATCCAGCAGGGCTGTCCTGATGTCCTTAAACGGGGGTCTCCATGATGCACAGCATCCTAGTGTCTATGTGAGCCACACCAGAGCTGCTGTGGACACATGAGCCTGTCCAGGAGGAGCAGTTGGGCCACATAGCCCTCTGCAGATACCTGGAGGGCTGCCCCACAGAAGCAAAGATGCGTCTTCTGCTAGCCCAGTGAGAGGACCAGATCTCATGGGCTTAGGTTAGATTTCAGTTGAACATTAGGAGGAACGTCTTAATGGTAAGAGCAGTTTAGCCATGAACCCCAAGGCTGTCTGGTAGGGGCATTGGCAATGGCTTTCAGGTGGCCATGTGCACGCACGCACGCACGCACACTGGGCCAAACCTGGGAAAGGTGCAGCTCCTTCACCTACATTACCGTGCAATCTATGCTAACTCTATGCCCTGCAGCTTGAAGCCCAAGATCTCCTCTCTCCTCCTCAGCAACAACAGATCAAGAAACGGTTTCTTATAGGAAGAACTTGGGATTGCACAGTGGTCTGTCATTGTCAGGTGTGTATGTCGTGCACACCATGAGAACACACCTGTGCATTCTGCCTTGGGACATGAACTCTGCTGGCGGCCAGAGGCGCCCCCCCCCCCCCCACGGCTGCACAGGCAAGGGAGAGCGCCCCCATGAGCACCCGTAGGCAGGGCCTGCTCCCTCGCAGTAATGAGCTTCCGTGCGGACCGGATCCGGGAGTCCCACGTTCCTTTCCACATGGCTAGCAGTCCCCACTTGAGGTAATATCATGTTTTCATGACTAGAATTTGTGAGCGGCACAAAGGTTCTTTTGGAACTGCAGGGGCTTTTTCTTGGAACTTGCATGTTTTAAAAAGCCCGGCAGTGTAACAAGAATTCGAGGGAGTTTATTGCAACTACCCAGAGAGAGCACCAAGGAGAAGAATGGCATTCAGGGTGCACACATGGCTACGAGGCTTCTGCACTGCGGGATGCATTCCTTTTGACGGTGCTCTGGATGACTTCAGACGCTGCTGCCCAACTCCCCCCACCCGGCCCCGGAGAGGTGAATGCCGAGCAATGCAGGGCCCACTCCTTCCTGCCTGGCATGGGGTGCTGCCCTGCTCCTGCCAGCCTCCCCCACTGAAAAGTGGCTCTGTGACCTCCCCTGCTGCTGCTGCTGCTGCTGCTGCCGCCGCCTCCACCACAGAGGCTTCTTCCTGGACCAGGGTGGGGCGACGCGAAGAGCCTCCTCCCTCCCTCCCTCCCGCAGGGCCTGACAGAGGAAGCTGCCAGCCTGTGCGTGAACCTGCTGCTGCTGCTGCCGCCTGGGCAATCCGCGCCCGCCCGCCCGCCCCTTCTTGGGGAGCTTCCTCCTCGGCGGGGACCCAGGCGGCTCCTCCCCCGCCTACCTTCCGGGGGCTTGTAGGCGTGGGTGACGTCCTCGCGCTCGGGGCTGCCCACCCGCTTGGTGCTGATGTGCTTCCCGACGGCGCTGGTCTCCCAGCGGAGCTTCTCCTTCCGCGTCCCCGAGAGCAGCCAGGCCACCCGGTCGGCATTCACCATCGAGAAGACGAAGGGCGCGTCGTAGCGGAGGTGGAGCGCTCCTTCCCGGATGGCCCGGACCGGGGCCGGCCCGCAGCAGTACAGCCCTGGGGGTGGGGGGCGCGGGGGGGGGGGCGTGAGGGCAGGCCAGGCGGGCCCCGCCCAGAGCTGCCGGGCCAGGAGGAGGAGGAGGAGGAGGGCGGAGAGCAGCCTCACCATTGCTGCGCTCCTGCGGTGTGGCGTCCAAGACCTGCCAGCCCCCGTACCCGGCGGGCAGGTCTCTCCGGGCCATCCAGCACTCGTCCCACGCGTGGAAGTTCCTGCGGCACCGGAGGGAGGGAGGGAGGAGAGAGGCTAGGCGTGGCAGGCGGAGGGGCCCGCAGGCAGCGAGGGGAGGGGCCACCGCGGAGGGGGGCCGTGGCTGCAAGGGGGCCCAGGCCAGGCTCCGTGGGCGTCCGTGGGGCAGGGATCTGCACACTCACCAGATGCTGTCCTTGCTCTCTGCCGGCAGCAGCCGGCCTGTCTGGTCGTAGAAGACGTCGATCAGCAGGTCCCCGTCCTTCTCGTGTCCGGAGTCGAAATTCGTCACCACGCGGGCCGGGATCCCCAGGCACCGCATCACTGGGCAGGGGGCGGCAGAGGGGAGGCACTGGAAGGACCCCACCGCAGGAGGCCTGGGGAGGGAGCCTGCCCTTGCCCCCCCTCAACCCCCCCCCCGCTGCCCAGGGGTCTCTCCGGCTGGCCCAACACTTGTGCCACCATCTGCCGGCGGAGGGTGGGCCCTGCTGGGCTGCTGCCCACCTGAGCCCTGAACACGTCAGCACGGAGGAGCCAAGAGACCGGCCTGTGAAGGGCCGCTGCCAGTCAGAGCCAAGCCGTTCGCTGGAGCATCCCATGGGACTGGCCCAGCCACCTCTCTCCTGGCCCCTCCCAGGGCCCCCCCAGCTGCAATAGGCAGCTCTGCGTGAGTAGGATGGGCCTCTCCCCCTGCCCCCCCCATAGTTAGGCCATACCATTACCGAGCGGACACCCCTGTGCCCCCTGGACATCCTACCAGTCTGCCCCCTTGAAGAGAGGACAATACTTCCAATACCATGCAAGGGGAGGAGTCCCTGGCCCCAAGCAGACAGCTTCCGCCCCCCACCCCTGCTACTTTCCTGTTCCAAATACTTTCTCCCGTCTGTCCCATGTTAAGCCAAACTGCATGGCGGGGGAGGGCAGAGCCCAGTTCTGCCTGGGCCTTGGCTCCCAGCATGCACTGCTTCCCAGGACACTGAGTTGCCCCCCCCCCCACACACACACACCCTCTGCCCGGCTGCAGGCCCTGTTACCTGTGCACATCACGGCGGCAAAGACCCAGCACTGCCCAAATCGGACTGGCCGGCCTCCCGCCTGGTCCCACTGCCTCAGGATGGCCAGGCTGCTGCTCCACTCCGTCGGACGGACCCCGCCCGAGTAATCTTCGCTCCAGTTCCCCACGAGGACCCCGCTGTCGTCGTTGCTGTTGATCTGGAGGGACGCAGAGGCTGCAGGAGTCCCCCCACCACACACACACCACCACCCCGGGAAGAAGCCGCCCAAGCGCAGGGGGCCTGGCACCTCCTTCCCTGCCGGCCCCGCTGGCATCGCCCTCCACCTCCTTGGGGGCCAGCCTCGCCCTCACCCCACCCTGCCTGCACCCCCACCAGGGGCTCCTACCATGGCGCTCACCACCCGGCTGACGTAGACGGCGCTGCTGCGCAGGGCAGCATCCCTGGCCGGGTGCTGCCGGCAGCTCAAGCTTCGGTCCAGGAGTCTCAAGCAGATGCCCAGAATGTCCTCCTCAAACTGTGTGTGTGTGGGGGGGGGGTCAGCGCGGAGCTGCGTGGAGGGAGCAGCCCCTCTGCCACCGCCTCCCATCCACCCCCCCCACCCCACCCCAGAACAGAGCAAGCCAAGCATCCCGATCCCAAAGGAGGCAGTGAGGGGTCAGCCTGGGGCGAACATTGGGAAGTGAAACGAAGCAAACGGAGGAGGAGGAGAAAGGCAGGACCTTGAAGGCAGCAGGAGGAAGGGAAACACTTGTGGAACTCACTGCCACTGGGGGCATCATAAAAGGGGGGGCAGAAGGGGCAATCTGCCTTCCGGTGGGGGAAGCTTTGTTAGCTGGGTCCCTGGAAGAGAAACCAGGGCAGCGTTCATGTTCGTGCTCCCACCTGAAACACGCATGGGCATAAACTGCGGGGGTGGTGGTGGGAGGAAGGAGCTTCAAGGCCTTTATTCGCCCCCCCCCCGCACTGCCTGCTGCGCCCCACACCCAGGAGGGCTACGACCTGTCCGTAGTTCCAGGGTGCCGGATGGATCCAGTTCTTGTTTCCTTGGTAGACGAGGCCCTCCTCGTTCAGGACGTATTCCTGCCTCTCGGCCTCGGCCTCCAGGTACACCTCATCACCTGAGCCGGGAGAGCAGAGAGGAGGAAGGGGGGGCCAGGACCCCCCAGCCCCAGGCAGGACCTGCCGCTCTCCTGCAGCCCAGAGGCTCCCGCAAGCAGAGGGCCAGCCCCAGGGCGGGGGGGGGGGGCAGCTGGAGAAGCAGCAGTGCTCGGCTGCCCGTGGCCACTGGGGACCTGGAGGGCCGCCCCCACCAGCTACTCCCTAGGGTGCACCTGCCTGCGGCGGGGGGGGTCTTCCCTGCTACACCCCCCCACACACACACACACTGTGTCTACCAAGGCTTGACTGACATTCCCAGCTGCGCCCCATCAGCGCCGCTGCTGCTGCTCCAGCCTTTTCTGGGGGAAGATTCACTCCCACCCCCACCAATCCACAGCAAGGGGCTTCCCCCCACTGTTTCCATGGGTTTGTGAGGGACTCCAGCCCTCGCGTCCTGCTGCAAGGCCAAGGACAGGAGCCGCAGTGAGGCCGTTTGCAAAGAGCAGGGAGGCCCCCGCCCCCCCCCGGCCCGGCCCGTACCTGGGCACCAAGCATTAAAGAGCAGGACGAACTCCCCCAGGAGGTAGGAGGCCAGGCTGCCGGAGCCGGAGCCAAGGTGGATCGTCAGCTGGTACTGCCCGACGGGGGCCCCGGCCGGTGCTGACAGGGCAATCTCGGTGGATTGGGGCCCGCTGGAGATGTGGGCAGCTCCCCACACGTGCCGTGACTCAGGCTGGCCCAGACCCAGAGGGAAGACGGATCGCGTGCCAGACGGGCACTCCGGCTGGGGTCCTGGCGCGGGGGGGGGGGGAAGAGAGAGGCAGGCTGGTGGGGAGGCAAGGGGTGGGGGGGGGAGAGGGTGCCCGGGAGGCTGCCTTGCCCCAGCCAACCCAGCGGCAGCATTGCCAGCCCGGACTGCCTCTTGGGCAGAGTGGCAGTGGGGTGGGGTGGGGTGGGGGGTGGAACTGGCCCTCTCCCTCTGCCCCACAGCCCCCCCCAGGCAAGAGGAGACTCTGGGGGCACAGGAGGAGGAGGAGGAGGAGGAAGGCTGGGAATGCAGGCCCCTCCTCCTCCTCCTCCTCCCCAGGGCCAGGAAGGGGCTTTTCAGGGGGGCGGGAGGAGCCTCCCTCCCACAGGGCCCTGGCAGCAGCCGGAGGCAGAGCCAGGCCGATGGAGCCGCTGCCCAGCTGGCATCTTGGAAGGGCTCACCCTGGAGCAGCCACCCACCCACCATGCGGGGCCCCTCCTGTCTCGCCCCCAGCCCGGAGCGCAGCCTACAGGCAGAAGAGGCCGCTACTTGCCGAAGCGCAGCAGGCCTCGGTGTGGCCACTGTCTGGAGGGGAGACCCCGAGTGCCGCCTTTGAGGAAGGGGCCGGAGCTCCGTGGCAGAAGAGCCCCTGCTGGGCAGGCGGGCAGGAGGTCTCGGGTTCAGTCCCTGGAGAGCGGCTGCTGCCAGTCAGTGCAGGCCCTCATGAGCAAGAGGGACACAGGAAGCTGCCATAGACTGAGTCAGACCCTGGGTCCCTATCGCTCAGTATCGCCTAGCAATAGCACTTACATTTATATACTGCTCTATAGCCAGAGCTCTCTAAGCGGTTTACAATGATTTTTTAGCATATTGCCCCCCAACATTCTGGGTACTCATTTTACCGACCTCGGAAGGATGGAAGGCTGAGTCAACCTTGAGCCCCTGGTCAGGATCGAACTTGTAACCTTCTGGTTACAGGGCGGCAGTTTTACCACTGCGCCACCAGGGGCTCATATACAGCCTACGCAGAATGGCAGCGGCTTCTCCCAGGCTGCAGGCAGGAGTCTCTCTCAGTCCTGTCTTGGAGATGCTGCTGCCAGGGAGGGAAACGGGGACCTTCTTCTGCTCTTCCCAGAGTGGCGGCTCCATCCCCTGCAGAGGGGAATCTCTGCCAGTGCTGCTCACACTTCTAGTCTCCCTTTCATATGCAGCCAGGGCAGACCCTGCTTAGCTCAGGGGGCCAGTCCTGCTTGCTCCCACCAGAACCCAGCTCTCCTCTCCTGGGATAAGCTTCCCCTGTACTACTCGGGAGCACAGCTAGAGCTGCCCAGAGCCCTCCTCAGTCTGCCCTGGCCATGAGGTGGTCTCCAGGCCACAAGTTCCAAGGAGGAGGAAGCACCACACAGCCAGCTAGTGGCAGAGGAGCAGAGCTGGGGAGGAGGAGGAGGGCGCCTGGGCAGCAGAGGGCAGCCAGGGCCGTCCTGGGGGGCTCCCTCCAGCAGAGGGGCACCCCGGTCGTTTTGCAGCCTGGACCTAAAGGCTTTTGGAGCCCCCCCCCGCCCTCCCCCCGCAAGTTAAGCATCATTTTCCTGCAGGTCGGCTCTTGAGGGCACCACCAGCCACACCAGCCTGGCCAGGCTACAGAGGATGCTGCGGACCCCAGTGCGGGGCTGGGGAGCGGGGCACGTCGGGGTCCTCCCCCTCCTCTCAGGGCTCAGCGAGGAGTGGCCTCCAGCGGGGGTCCTGCAGCCCCCCCCCTCCCCGGCCGCCTTACCAGTCTCTGCAACCAGGTGCGCGGAGTCCACCCCGGGCTGGTAGCCCCTGGCGCGGAAGTGCAGGGTGATGGTGAAGGGCTGCCCCCTCCTCACGAGCAGCCGCTGGCTGCTGATCTCCGCCGTCCGGTGCCTCAGGTTGTTCGCGGGGCTCTGCCAGTCCACGAACTCCAGCTGCAGTCCTGCGGGGGAGGGAGGGAGGGGGCACTCAGGGGCGGCAGCAGGCCTGGAGGGAGGGGCGGGGGTCCTCCTGGCCGCTGGCCTCCCCGCTCCCCCAGCAGCGCCAGCAGCGGGCAGAGGGCTCGCCCCCCGCGCGGGCTGTGCCTCGGCCCCGACGCGCGCCCCCACCTCCGGCCATAGTCCGGCTCGCAGCCGCGTCTGCTCCTCAGGGGTGGCTCCGGGCGGCGAGTGGCGGCGGGAGCCAGCCCGGCGGGGGTGGGGCGGCAGCAGGCACGACCGAGCCACCTCCTCCGGGCGGCTGCCCCGCCACCCACAGTCCTGGGCCGGCAGCGGGAGGGCGCGGCCGGGCGTGGCGCGGGCGGACCCTCCGTCCTGCGCCTCTCCGCGCGCACTTGCTGAAAGAAGGCGCCTTCTCCGCGCGGCTTGTCCTGCAGGCGCCGCCGCCGCCGCCGCCTCTGCCTCTGCCCTGCGCTGCCGACGGGGCGCCCGGCTCCACCCCGCCCGCCTGCAGGGGCCCGCCGGCTTGGCCAGCGCTGCTGCCTCGAAGCACGCTGGCTGGCCTGGGCTGAGCGGGCGGCGGCGAATCGGCCCCTGGCTGGCTGCTCCTGCTGCTGCTGCAGGGGCTGGAGTTCCAGAGGCGGCCCGAGGCGAGAAGATGCCACCCAGGCCCAGGGCCGGCGGCGGCAGCAGCAGGAGAGGAGGAGGAGGCGGCAGCATATCAGGGGCATATCCTCCAGTGCGCACATGTCGCCTCCCATCCAAATGCAAGCCAGGGCAGACCCTGCTTAGCAAAGGGGACAGGCCATGCTTGCTCCCACCAGAGCAGCTCCCCTCCTCCAAGGCCCACCAAAGACCGGTACGCCCGGAAGGATTCTCCCAGTGGAGAAGACGGGGCTGCTGGCTGAAGCAGCGGAGGCACAAGTCCTTCAGCGGCTTGGGCCACTGCCCCTGCCCCCCACCCGGCCACTGGGTGGGGCTCAGGGGGGCTTCGGATGGGCAGAGGGACCCCAGCCACTGCCCAGCCTGGCTGCACCCCCCCCCCCGCACCGCTCCTGGCCATGCTGCTGATGCCCCACCCAGCCTCCTCCCATGGGTTGTGCCACACACACACACACACACACACACACACACACACACACACCACATGCACGGTGGCCCTGCAGGGCAGCAGGGCTTCTTGACTGCCACCAGCACCAGGGCTGAGTGGAGGCCATGCTGGCCACCTTTTGGAAGGGGCCTCCCAGCCCAGGCGCTGCCTGCAGAAGAGGAGGCTGCAGTGGAGGTGCTGGCAGGGTGCCCTGCTGGAGGAGGAGGAGACCTTGGGCCATGGGGGACCCTCTGCTTCCTTCTCTGGGCTGCTGTCTAGTCCTCCCTGCAACCGGATGGAAGCACGGTCCATTCTGCACTTTCCGGGGGGGGGGCAGGCCAGCCCCCCTCCACCCAGCACCCTTTCCGGATTCCTCCAGGCCAGGGGTGTATCTAGGGCAGGGCAGGCAGGGCATGTGCCCCAGGCGCCACTTGAAGGGGGGCGCAATTTCTTAAAATTAAAAAAGTTAAAATGGCCACCAAACACAAAATGGCCACCGCGCATGCTCAAATGGCCTCTGTGAGGCCCTAGGCTATGCCAGGCCTCGCAGAGGCCATTTGAGCATGTGCAGTGGCCATTTTGTTTTCAGCGGCCATTTTTTAAAAAAACAATTATTTTTAAAAATGGCCACTGCACATGCTCAAATGGTCCCTGTGATGTCCCAGAGGCCTGCGGAGGGAGGAGTAACCTTTTCAGGGTTGTGAATACTGAGCTGAAGCTTATGATCTAGGATTGTATTCATTTGTTCTTACTTTGCTTCTTGTGATAAGTGTGTGTATGTATGTATGTATTTGTTTATTTCGGCCCAAGGCCAGCATAAATACAAGAAAAAGAAGGGAAACAACAACAAAAACTTGTGATAAGTGAGTTAAATGTGAGTTAAATGTGATAATATGGCTATTAGTGGTGAGTTGATCTTTGAATCAATGTGAAATTCTTAGTATTAAGGCCCACTGGGAGTTTCTTGCTCTCTTTCTCTCATTTGAATGGTCTGAAATACTAGAATATATCCCAAGCAGTGACACAGTTTACTCTGCATATCCTTTAATTATTTTCAGAGTATCTGGGAAAAGTCAGATTCTCCATTGATTTTTAAAACTTATGTAATGGTGATGCTACAATGCATAGCAGAGAATTAGACAGGCACTTCTGTTCGGTTTTCCAAGTAAACCTCCACATAGTATTGGGGTATTTCATGAGCCCCAGCATACTGAAATTTGTAGTTTTCCAGCATTTTTTGGTCTGGCTGCATCCATTGCTGAATAGTTTTTGAAATATTAACATATTAATGTGCTTGACTTGTATTTCTGAGCTGATATTATGGCAACGTTATCTGAAAGATGGGTGTCCGATGCTTGGCCCGGGGTGCAATTCCAGTGCTTGCCCCCCTGGGCGCTCTTCTCCCTAGATACGCCTCTGCTCCGGGCTGTTGTCCCAGCAGGGGTGCCGCTGCCGCCACCCATGAAGCCACTGACAGGAACGGACTCTCCCACGGGCAGGCCAGGACCAGCCGGAGGGGCGGGACTCCCGCTCAGAGAAAGCCTGCCTGGCCTGGCCTGGCCGGGCCTTGCTTGCTTGCTTGCTTGCTGCTCTCCTTCCAGGCAGGCGGACTAGAGACTCCTCTCCCTCTCCCTCTCCCTCTGCCTGTGACTCCTCGGCGGGGAGGCCCCCCCCCCGCAGGCTAGGTTGCCATCTGGAAAAGAGGAGACGCGGCTCCTGTCCCTTCAGGAGGTGCACAGAGGAAGGGGGGGTTCACCAGGGGCAGTTTTCTGTGGTGGCCTTTGCACGGCAGCCTTCCTTGCCGGGGTTAGGGTTAGGGTTAGGGTTAGGGTTAACCCTAACCCTCCCAAAGGGCCCCCGTGTCTTCCTCACTGCTGGCCTTTGAGGCCCCTCCTCAGGAAAGCCATGTGCCCGTTTTCAGGGATTCCTGTTTGTTGGGCGGCTGCGGCTGGCATTTTCTGAGGAGATGGTTTGAAAGACTGGCGTTGTGAAGCACCCTGAGCATCTTTACTGAAAGGCCAGCTGTGCGTATTTGTATCCGTGCATGAAATCAGAGGAAGTTCAGGGTGTGTGTGTGGGGGGGGGGTCAGAGCAGACTTGTCAAAGGGGTCAAAGGGACAGGAGGGGACAGCTGCCGGGGGTCACAGTGGGCCGAGGAGCCTCCCGGCCCAGCCCTGCCAAGGCTCTGCAGCAAGCATGGGCTCTGGACCCCAGAGGAGCAGGAATCCCAGACCTGCTGGTGAGGGTCAGTTGCACGCCACCCTCCCCCACACACACACACCCATTGCAAGAGACACCCCTGTAGGCAGTTGCTGAAGGTCTGGCGTGGCCTGGAAGTGGAGAGGCAGGGCGGGGTTCCCACCTGGGCAAGAGGACAAGGCTCCTTTACCTGTAGGAGATGCCCAGAAGAAGAGGGAATTCCAGCAGGAGCAGCTTGCTACATAAGGGCTGCAGGATCAGGCCCAGCTAGTCAAGCTTCTTGTTTCCCACAGTGGCCCACCAGATGCCCTGAGAAGCCCCCAGGCAAGAGCGGAGGGGGGCAGGCCCTCTCTCCTGCTGCTGCTCCCCTGCCACTGGGATTGAGAGGCATTTTGCTTCTGAGCCTGGAGGTGGCCTGTAGCCCTCAGACTAGGAGCCAACGATAGACCTCCATGAATTTCTTTAAGCCCCTTTTAAATCCATTCAAGCTAGTGGCCATCACTACATCCTGTGGCAGAGGATTCCATAGATTAATTACCATGCTGAGTGAAAAAGCCCTTCCTTTGTTGCTCCTAAATTCCCTGGCTTTCAGTTTCATGGGATGACCCCTGGTTCTAGCATGGTGGGAGAGGGAGACAAATTTCTCTGTCCACTCTCTCTGCTCCAAGCATAATTTTATGCACCTCTGTCATGTCTCCCCTTAGTCACCTCTTTTCCAAACTAAAAAGGCCCAGATGCTGTAGCCGGACCCCTGCCTTGTAAGGAAGGAGCTCCAGGCCCCTGGTCGTCTTGGTGGCCCTTTTCTGCATCTTTCCCAGTTCTACAATGTCCTTTTAAGGATACATTGACCAGAACTGCACACAGTACTCCAAGTGTGGTCGCACCATCGTTTTGTATAAGGGACTTATAATGTTAGCTGTTTTATTTTCAATCCCCTTCCTAATGACCCCTAGCATGGAATTGGCCATTTTCACAGCTGCCGCACATTGAGTCGACACTTTCAACGAGCTGTCCACCACGACCCCAAGATCCCTCTCCTGGTCCGTCACCGACAGCTCAGATCCCATCAGCATAGACTTGAAGTTGGGGTTTTTCGTCCCAATGTGCATCACTTGACACTTGGCAACACTGAACCACATTTGCCACTTTGTCGCCCACTCGCCCAGTTTGGAGAGATCCTTTTGGAGCTGCTCACAATCTGCTTTGGATTTATCTACCCTGAATAATTGGGGCGGGGGGGGGAAGACCCCTCACCCCACCGCCCTCCTCTGGACTGAAGGAGGGACGGTGCACATGCCCATGGCCAGTCCTGGCTTCCCCAAGTGATGCAGCAGGCACAGGGCTACCAAGTGGCCCCCAGGGACCAGCTATGGCACGGATCCAGCAGTGCTGTTCCCAAGCCGCACAGCTGATTCTCAGCCCACTCCAGAGCAGGCTGAGCACCTGGCCCCAGACCCACGGAGCCCCCTCCCTGCAGCCTTCCCATCCCGCCTGCACCCCCCAGTCCCACCCACCCCCAGCCCTGCCTCCCCCTGCACCAGCCTGCTGCCCCCAGCCACCCTTTCCTGGCCCCTCCCAGCATGTTGGAGCTGAAGCCTTCTTGCCTCCTCCCGCTTGCCTCTCCTCCCCAGGAGGGCGGGTGGCTGGCAGCCCCATCGGGCTTGTCAGCAGTGGAGCCTCCCTCTCCCCACAGCTGAGCCCCTCCTGCCGCCCAGTTTCTGTCTGGCTGAGCTCAGGGGCCAGCCCAAGCCACAGAGTGGGTGATGCCCTGACAGGTGAGTCACCCCCCCCCCCCGCCCCGGGGTGTGTGAGGTGGTGACAGAAGAGGCCCTGCCGGTCTGAGAGCAGCAGGAGGGGCTTGGCTCCCATCCCGAGACACACACACACACACACACACACACACACACACACACAGAGGAGTCTCCGCGGAAAGCAAAGCCATCAGCTGGCATGGGGAGCCAAGAAGACACCCCTGGAGAGCTCCCAGCTGGCACAAGCCTGGAGATGCCGCTGCTCCCTGTGAAGCCCCCTCACAGAGAGAGGCCCCTTCCTCAGGGCAGGCTAGGGAGCCCTGGCCCGACCCTGCAAGCAGACGCCAGGGGCAAGGCCTCTCCGTGGTGGTGGTCTGGCAGGGCCCCCAGCCCCCTAGCCAAAGGGAGGGACCTTGGCAGCCAGCCCCGCTGGACCGAGGTGGCTGGGTGCTCCCGTGACTGACACTTCGTGAGCTGCTTCTTGCAGGAGGGTTGCTCAAAAGCACAGCCCTGCTGGATCAGGCCCGAGGCCCCTTGAGTCCAGCACCCTGTTTCCCACAGTGGCTCACCAGGTGCCTTGGAAAGCCACAGGACCAGGAAATGAAGGCAGCTCCCCCTCTCCTGCTCCCCTGCAACTGAGGCTGGAGGTGGCCTATAGCCATCAAGACTAGTAGCCATTGATAGACCTGTCCTCCATGAAATTGTCTAAGCTCCTTGTAAAGCCATCCAAACTAGTGGTCATCACCACATCTGGTGGCAGAGAGTTCCACAGTTTAATGATGCATTGTGTGAAAAAGTCCTACCTTTTGTCAGTCCTGAATTTCCTGGTCATCAGTTTCATGGGCTGACCACTGTGTGGATGATCACAGTATTGTGAGAGAGGGAGAAAATGCTCTCCCTATTTGCTCTCTCCACGCCTTGCATACTCTCATGAACCTCCATAATATCACCCCTTAGTTGCTTTTTCCCCTAAACTAAAGAGTAGAAAAATGTTGTAGCTTTGCCTCATAAGGAAGGTGCTCTAGGCCCCTGATCATCTTGGTTAGGAACTTAGGAAGCTGCTTTCTACCGAGTCAGACCATCTTGATCCATCTAGTTCAGTACTGTCAACCCAGACGGGCAGCGGCTTCTCCAAGGTTGCAGGCAGGAATCTCTCTTAAGGAAAAAGACTGCGGGGGGAATTGGACAGATTGGGAAGAAAACGTAATGCTTAAAATCACCATGTGGAAAAAATGGAGCCTTGCCATGTACCAGAAAGCGGTTTACATCCGGAGTTATCTGATACCCCCGGTGCATAACCTGGCGGTAGTCTATCCTCCCCCACTCGATCTCCTTCGGAAAGTTGAAAGCCAGATCTTCCATCTAGTATGGCACACAGCGTCCTTCCCTTTGGCCCGTGCGGTAGCATTTAAGGAGGTTGAGCGGGGAGGCCTAGCCCTACCTGCCCTGCAACCCTATTTTGTAACTGAATTCATGTCCTACAATTTTGGAAACTGGATTTTTGTGAATGTCCATAATATGTCCAACCTCCTGCAAAAAATCTGGGTCTCGCTTTTCACTCTGCGTTGGCGCAAGTCAGCATGGGGCATACCATGGTGAGGGAAAGGATCTTTCAACGGTAATATCACACAAGTATTAAAAAGAGAACACCCGGACTACTTGAGAGATTTGTTATTCACACTTTAAAAATGGAAGGTTGAACCGGATCTATTTAAAGGATCCTCCTCAGTTAAGCAGCTAAGGAAAACAATTTATGGAGAGATTCTAGAAGTGGGTTTCTTAAAACCTGATTTAGAACGTAAACGCTACAAACACCGCACTTCACAGTACTTGTTGCAACCCGATCACCCTATCGCTCTCTTTAAGGAGAAAAAAGTTCCTTTCCATTTATGGGAAACAAGGTGGCACTTATACCATCAAGTACTACCACTTAATGCGGCTAAGCCATGGCTCCCAGAGGACCAGCAAGAGTGTCCCAAAATCACCTGCAAACAGAAAGCTAGCGAACTAGGCAAAACATTCAGGGAAACCCACTCACATTTCTTAAAAGAGTGTGTGGTAGCCAAAAGAGTGTGGCAGGGAGTAAGCAAGCTGTTAGAGTGGCCTGATTTGGAAAAACAGACTTGGGAAGAACTAACCTCGGGTTTGAGCGATAGAACCTCCTTTCGAGGTCCCAGAAAGAAACCTTCAAGGAAACGGGATGGAACGGGTGCCCCCATACTAGGGAATTGGAACGTTCCCCTTCTCGTAATCAGGTTAGTAAACTTGTATGTCATTTATGCAATGCTCCTGCATAGGAATAGGGAGGGAAGACGCGACGAAGAGGTTCACGCAGATGAGACAGTAAATCTCTTCTGGAAAAGTTTGTATGGTTATGTGCAAAGAGACAAGTATATCTCTTCTAAACAGCAATGGGACAAATTATGGAAATGGACGTCGGACATAACCCCCCTCCAATTACCTGATGTGCCTTGAAATCCCCCACCCCCAAGTTACAGTACTACCTGCATATACTTCATAAACTTGTGGGTTTCCAAGTCATTGTGTGTAAATCTTTGTAGATATATCATGTACAAACAACCACTTTGTATATAATTGTGCTTTGGCAACGTACTGTATGCTTTGGTAGTTTGTTGGTTCAATAAATAAATCTTGTCCTATTAAAAATAAATAAATCTTGTCCTATTTTGGAGATGCTGCTGCCAGGGAGGGAAGCTGGAACCTTCTCCAGGCAAGCAGGCAGGTGCCCTTGCCAGAGCGGATTCCCCATCCTCCCCTCAGGGGAATCTCTTGCAGTGCTCACACATCAAGTCTCCCATTCAGATGCAACCCAGGCAGACCGTGTTTAGCTAAGGGGACACGTCATGCTTGCTACCGCCAGACCAGCAGTCTTGCCTTCTTCTGCAGCTTCTCCAGTTCTACAGTGTCCTTCTTAAGATACAGTGACCAGAACTGTACACAGCACTCCAAATGTGGCCACACCATAGATTTGAATAAGGGTATTATAAAATGTACACTGCCTAGAGATACACATATCAGACAATATATAAATATGATACATAAATACATCTTAGCAGATTTGTTTTCCATTCCTTAGCATGGAATTTGCCTTTTTCGCACGTGCTGCATACCGAGCTGAAATTTTCCGTGAAAAGTCCCCCATGGCCCCCAGAGCCCTCTCCTGGCCAGGGGTAGCCCTTGCTAATGTTGGAAGTGAAGGACTTTGCGCTGTCTCTTGTCTCAGACAGTGGAGGACAGACTAGTGAGTCAGAGGGCTAGAGGGTCAAGACATTGATTATCCCTTCTCTACTGCTCTGACACTATCCCTTTTGAAATGTATATCGGTACTCTTAGGGATTAACTGTTGGAAATTCTCTGTGGTGAGAGAATCCCTTTCTCATTATAGCAGAGTGCACAGAGGCACAACACAGCGGTAGTTTAGTTAGGCATGCGTGTATCCTGAGAGTAAAGTAACTTGGAGCCAATTCATAGTTTCAAATCAATATAAAAGGCATTTATTAAGGAACTCCATTCTAGATAGGAAAGTGAGGAGTTAGGATCTCTAATCTATCTATCTAGCTGGATGCAGATGGATTCTGCATCCTCTCTGCACATATGGTGCAGGGAGAGAGGCTTGCCATGTTGCAAGGTAGGAGGCCAGGTAGGAAGAGAGAGAGAGGAAGGAAGTCCCTGAGATTAGCAATCTACATTTCAAAGGGATAGTATCAGAGCAGTGGAGAAGGGATGACCAATGTCTTGACCCTCTAGCCCTCTTACTTACTAGTCTGTCCCCCATTGTCTGAGACAAGAGACAGTGCAAAGTCCTTCACTTCCAACACCCCCTCTCGATGTCTCATGACTCAGCTCGCAAGATTCATTTTCTCTCTCAGCTTTTCAAAGCAGGGTCTTGGTAGTGGCTTAGTGAGTATGTCTGCAAGCATTTCATTTGTCGGGCAGTAGATCAGCTTGATTAGTCCATCTTTCTGCAGACTTCTCACTACATGGTACTTCACATCAATATGTCTGGTACTCCTCTTTACATCTTCTTGTTTGGAGAGTTGAATGCAGCTTTGGTTGTCTTCATACATTGGTATGGGCTGTGGTACATCTGTACCTAGGTCCTTCAGTAGTTGACACAGCCATTGTATCTCGTGACAGCCCTGTGCAGCTGATACATATTCCGCTTCAGTGGTTGATGATGCTACTATGTCTTGCTTGGTGCTTGACCAGCTTATGGCTCCATCTCCATAGAAAATTATGTAACCACTGGTGGACTTCCTTTCTGTTAGATCTCCACCCCAATCTGCATCTACATATGCTTCTAGTTTTGGTTGACTATTAGCTGGCAACTTGAGCTTAAAGTGTGCAGTACCCTTTAGGTACCTAACAAGTCTTTTAATTGCATTCCAGTCCTTGACTGTTGGTGATGCAGTCTTTCTACAAAGTAAGCCAACTGCTGTGCTAATATCTGGCCTAGTGAGTGTACTAATGTATAAAAGCTTACCCAATGCTTCACGATATCTATGGTTGTCAGATAGTGGCTCAGTTTGATCTTCTTGCTTTATGTAGTTCACTTCCATTGGAGTTGGTGTAGGATTTGCATTTTCCAGTCTGAGCAAGTTTATCAAGTCTTTAATTTTCTGTTCTTGGTTGATGAGGAAACTTCCATCTTTCTCTCTTTGTACTTGAATGCCCAAGTAGTGTGCAATGTTGCCAAGTTGCTTGACTTCCACATCTCTGTTCAGATGATGCATTATTTCCTTGCTGTCATCTGGATTTTCATAGGCAAGAATCAAATCATCAACATATGCCAAAATGTAAGTCCACTTGCCATCTATGCATCTCAAATGTCTTGACCCTCTAGCCCTCTTACTTACTAGTCTGTCCTCCACTGTCTGAGACAAAGAGACAGCGCAAAGTCCTTTAACTTCCAACATTAACTTCCTCCTTCTCTCTTCCCTTCCTGCCCTTCTACCTTGCAACATGGCAAGCCCCTCTCCCTGCACCATGTGTGCAGAGAAGATGCAGAATACATCTGCATCCAGCTAGATAGATAGATTAGAAATCCTCACTTTCCTGTCTAGAATGGAATTCCTTAATAAATGCCTTATATATTGACTTGAAACTATGAATTGGCTCCAAGTCACTTTACTCTCAGCACACACGCATGCCTAACTAAATCCGCTGTGTTGTGCCTCTGTGCACTCTAAGATAATGAGAAAGGCATTCTCTCACCACAGAGAATTCCCAACAGCTAACAAGGTTGGGGACTGGCAGCTGCTCTCTCGCTGTCTTCTGGCCCCCTCCTGGCTAGCACGGAGCTGTGCCAGTTGGCCATTCATCTGCTATGGAAGGGATATGCCCCACCCAGCAAGCGACCAGGGCTGGGGGGTTCCGTCCCCTTCTGGAGGAGTGGCCAGCCCACATGGCTCAATCACAGTTGAGGTGGGGCCAGAAGGCAGTGAGAGAGTGCCTGCCGGTCCCCACATGGGGCTTGGACAAGTTGGTGGAGGACAGGTTTATCAATGGCTACAGACTACCTCCATGCTCAAAGGCAGGATGCCTTCGTATACCTGTTGCAGGAGAGGGGTGGGTGGTGTTTTGTCGCCCACTCACCCAGTTTGGAGAGATCCTTCTGGAGCTCCTCACAATCTGCTGTGGATTTGACTTCCCTAAATAGTTTAGTGTCATCTGCAAATTTGGCCACTTTGTTGCTTACCCCAACTTCTAGATCATTTATGAACAAGTTAAAGAGCACTGGTCCCAGTACCGATCCCTGGGGGACCCCACTTCCTACCTATCTCCACTATGAAAACCGTCCATTTATTCCTACCCTGCTTCCTGTTCCTCAGCCAGTTACTAATCCAGGATTGAACCTGTTCCGTAATCCCTTGATTGCTACCTCTACTCAAGAGCCTTTGATGAAGGGCCAAGTATCCTATGTCGACTGGCTCACCTCTGTTCACTTGCCCGTTGACCCTCTCAGAGAACTCCAAAAGGTTTGTGAGGCGAGACTGGCCCTTGCGGAAGCCAGGCTGGTTCTCCACAAGCAAGGCCTGTTCTTCTATGAGGCTGTTCTCACACGCAGACCACACCAGACTAAGGAAGCCCAGCCCAGTTTTGCCTGCGCATGAGAGCCACCGGGAGCTCCTCCTCGGGCCCTGGTGGCAGTGCACGCAGCGGCAAACCCACCTCCCAAGCCTGCCTCCAAAACAAGGTTAAGAGCACAAGTGCTCCCTTCGCCCCGTTTTTCTGCTTGCAGGCAGAGCTAGGAGACTGTGGGGCTCCCGGCCAGCATTGGGGGAATCCCCAAAATTCACCATCGACTTGTGCAGAGCATTATGGGAGTTTCAGGGGGAGGGGCGACTCTTCCTAGCCCCTGACCCGCCACGTTGTCGGGTGCAACAGGCCATTGTCTGGGCGGGAGATCCACCCCGCTAGCCAAGACAGAGGGGTTGTCTGCCGGGAGGGAAGTGTTAGCTGCCTTCCTCGAGCCCATTCTCACAGATTGTGAGAAAGAGCTCTATATGTTTAACAATTTTATATTTATTTATTTATTTGGTTTCTATACTGCCCTTCCAAAAATGGCTCAGGGCGGTTTACACAGAGAAATAACAAATAAATAAGATGGATGGATCCCTGTCCCCAAAGGGCTCACAATCTAAAAGAAGCAGGAGATAGACACCAGCAACAGACACTGGAGGTCCTATGCTGGGGGTGGAGAGGGCCAGATAGATGTTAACCTGTTCTGTAATTTCCTGGATCCCCCTGGGGTCCCTTTTTGTAAATTGGTGTTACCCTGGATACTTTCCAGTCCTCTGGCACAGAGCCTGATTGTAGGGACGAGTTGCGTATTTGTGCTAGAAGATGAGCAATTCCACATTTGAACTATTTAACAACTCTTGGGTGAATGCCATATGGCCCTGGTGATTTGTTAATGGTTAATTTTTCAGAACAGCTTAGAACGTCATCACTTCTTTTGATTCAGTTTTTCCGCCTCCCTCCCTGAGAAATATAGTTTAGGCACAGGTATGTGCACTGTATCCTCTAACATGAAGACAGTTGCAAAGAACACATTCAGCTTCTCCGCAATCTCCCTCTCCTCTTTAAGCATCCTTTTCACTCCCTTATCATACAATCTCTCTTCTCACTCAACAGGTGTATGTCGGGCCCTTCTGGTCAGGAGCAGACTGACTCTTTTGCTCCCTACTGAAGTTCCAGTTCAGGAAGTACTCCCTTGCAGTGAGGCTACCATTGTGTGTAGTCCGGAAACTGCTGTTGGTTCAGAATGCAGCTGCCAGGTTGGTATCTGGGTCATCTCGGAGAGACCGTATCACTCCTATCTTAAAAGATTTACATGGGTTGCTGATAAGTTTCTGGGCAAAATACAAGGTTTTGGTTATAAAGCCCTAAACAGCTTGGGCCCTGGGTATTTAAGAGAACGTCTTCTTCGCTATGAACCACACCACCCATTGAGATCTTCTTCAGAGGTTCATCTGCGGTTGCCACCGGCTCGTCCCGGTGGCTACTCAAGGATAGGCCTTCTCCATTGCTGCCCCAAGCCTTTGGAATGCACTCCCTGCTGAAATAAGAGCCTCCCCATCTCTTACAACTTTTTAAAAGGCAGTCAAGATGCATTTGTTCACCCAGGCTTTTAATTAGATATTGTTTTAATAGTTTGATGGTTTTAAATAGTTTTATAATTGTTTTAAATTTTTTAATTGTTGTAATGTTTTAACCTTTTTACTTGTTGTTTTCCCTGCTAACTGGGCAAAGAGGCACCTTTTACCGTGGTGATTCTCTTTATTGAGCAGGGGGAGAGTAACTGGCCCCATCCACCCCCAGCACAGGACCTCCAGTGACTGTTGCTGGTGTCTGTCTTATGGTTCTGTTTAGATTGTGAGCCCTTCGGGGACAGGGATCCCTCTTTATTTATTATTTCTCTATGTAAACTGCTTTGGAAACTTTTGTTGAAAAGCAGTATGTAGATTGATTGATTAAGTGCCGTCAAGTCAATGTCGACTCTTAGCGACCACATAGATCTATTCTCTCCAGGATGGTCTGTCTTCCACTTGGCCTTGAAGGTATCTCAACGGTACATTCATTGCTGTCGTCATCGAGTCCATCCACCTCGCTGCTGGCCGTCCTCTTCTTCTCTTTCCTTCCACTTTCCCCAGCATTATGGACTTCTCAAGGGAGCTGGATCTTCGCATCATGTTTCCGAAGTATGATCGTTTGAGCCTGGTCATTTGTGCCTTGAGTGAAAATTCTGGATTGATTTGTTCTAGGATCCATTTGTTGGTTTTCCTGGCTGTCCATGGTCTCCTCAAAAGTCTTCTCCAGCAACTAGTTCAAAAGCATCAATACTTTTTCTATCTTGTTTCTTCAAAGCCCAGCTTTCACATCCATAGAGTATCACGGAAAAAAACATGGTCCAGACGATTCTAATCTTTGTAGGTGTAGACAAGTCATGGCAGTATATACATATTATCTATCTATCTATCTATCTATCTATCTATCTATCTAATGGATTTTTATACCGCCCCAAACCAAAGTCTCGGGGCGGTATCTGCTATTGTTGTTGTTGTTTTGTTGTAAACTGTCCAGAGACTTGTGTTTTGGGCAGTATACAAATATGTTAAATAAAATAAACCAATGACGACTTCTTCTCCTGGGCGGCAAAGGCATTATGGGCCGTTCAGAGGTCTCATGCCCCCATGGTGTCAGCACTGTGGGCTGCTGCGTTTCTTCACTTGTGGCAGTCCAGTGGGAGCTGCCACACTCCCCATCGCTCTCCCTGCCAGCCAGAGGCTTTTTGCTTTCACTGCATGTCCTCACTGGTTGCAAGGGAGGAGGATCTCATGAGGTGAGCTGCACTCCATGGAACTGTGTTCAGGACTGGGAAAGTGGAAACGCCGCTGAGTGCTGGGGTTGAAAAGAAACCACAACTTGATTGGACAAACCTCAAACAAAGTTGTGGCTTGTTTTAAATGGGGTGCAAGAGTGCATGGATGGGGAGCGGGCATGCTTCAATGCAGAACAAGGAAGGCACAGGCACAGGAGTTGTGCATTGTTCGGAGAGTGCCCCACTATAGGGCGGCTGCATTCTGGTTGTGTCCTCTTTAAAATACATTTTTAATATGCTATAAATACATATAACCTTAAAAACACTATAAGGACCCAAGGGAAATGCTGGGTTTCACCAGCCCCCCCAACCACTTGTGCACCCCCGAGTTATTTTAAAAAGCCACACCATGACTTCGCCCCAACAACCCTGTGAGGCATAAAATGGGCTGCACAGGAAGAGGCACAGGGTGCCTCCCAGGGGTCGGGGCTGTGTGTGTGTGTGTGTGTGTGTATCTGCCTCTGCTTAGCACAACCTTGCTTAGCTCAGCAGCTGCAATACCCAGCAGAGTAGCTTAGCCCGAGGAAGAAAAGGCAGTGCGTATGGGATTGCCTTGGACACCCTGCTTGTCCTCCACAACAGCAGCACCCCTCTGAAGTAGCTTCGGGAGCTCTTTCCATGGCAGAGGCAAGAGGCTTGTTGGCCATTCGCACCAACTGGGTAGAGTCAGCTGCTCCATCTCCCCCTGGGCCGCAATTCTGGCTCTAGCCATCATTTTTCTCTCTCCCCCCCCCCACCTTATTGCCGCTCTTCATCTATCCAAATGTCAGAAATGTATTTCTCAGCAACACACACACACACAGAAAGAGAAAGGAATTAAAATGCGTGCCTGGGCCTCCTGCTAGGCAGCACAGTTCCCAGGCACTCTGCACATGCTCAGGGCACAGCAGCTTGCATGGAGAGATGTGGCTAGCTGCCGTTACCAGATGCGTTTCTACAGGTAGGGCTTGCTCTGGAAGATGACGCAAGAGACCACACACCACAGGAGTCTTTCAAAGCTTTACTCTACTATTAAAAGACATCTAAGAGTCTTAAAAAGCAATACATGGAGTAAAAGGCAAATGCATCATTCTCTTGAACAGGCACATATGCTTAACTCTGTTCTCAGCATGTTTTAGATACTTTGCTCTGCTATTCATTACAGGTATAGATATATAATATAAAGGGCAATATCTGCTTATATATGTTGTAAGGCTGTTATGCTGTTGATTGCATATAAAATATATGAGGCAACATCTATTTCGGCTTTGCAATACTTTAAAGTTGCTATGCTGGGAAAAGTCCACAAGATGGCAGAATGCTACTGTCATATAGCTGGCTAGAGGCTAGAGCTAAAATCCAAGCACAGAGCTGCAGAGAGAGAGACATGGACAGAGAGCGGGTGGTGTGTGTGTGCACAGGATTGGGGATGTAGGAAGGAGGGGAGATGACAGATGACAAACAGAGAAGCCAGAGGAGGAAGGAGGGGAAACAAGGGGGGGAGGAGAGGGGGAGGGACTGGAGAGCAGAGGTGAGAGCCTTCCTCCTGGAGGTCAATGAAGGGGAAGACGAGGCCAGCTTCCATGGACTTTCGGCTAGGGTGGCTGCTGCAGCCCACAACCAGGACCAGTTTCCCCTGGCTCAACCTAGCCAGGCTAGCCTACTTGGCTGACAAGGGTAGCCACATTTCGGAATAGGTGCCCTCCTGAGATCCAGCAGCTCCGGACTCCCAAAGAGTCTAGTTGTGCACCCTCTCGCAGACCCCCCACCACCATGGGACCCCAAGAGAGTCCAGCCAAAGACAGACAGACAGACAGACAGACAGACACACACACACACACACACACCCTTTCCTCATCTGGACTTATAAGGAGATCTTCCCTTTGATCAAACCACCTTCCTTTGATGTGCATTGGGTTGCCAGGCACACAAGTCATTACTCCATCTCTAAGGACATGCATCTTCCAAAGTGTGCAAATGTCCATACCATCCTTTGCTTGTCTGTCCAGGTGGGCAGCAAACCACCATCCTGCCGCCTCCTTTCTCTGTGTGTGTGTGTGTGTTAATTGCCAGGGGCTCCACAAGGGGGAAGGAGAGAAGGAGGCCAGCCAGCTCCAACTAAATGGCAGGTCCTAAATCTCTCCTAATAAGCCTGTAGCCACAGATGGCCATACTGAGAGAGAGGGCATATTTGGATGCATTCCAGGGCAAAAACCAAAAGGTTCATGCCATGTCCAGTAATTCAGCACACAAACAACCTCCCAGAACCCCACTGAAGTTGTGCACATGGACTCAAGTCCTGCTCACGGCTCCTGAGCAGTGTGGCCCTTTGGGGCCTGACACTCCCTCCACTCCAGTCAGATCAGCTGCCAAGTTTCCTTTCCCACTTTACATAGGAACATAGGAAGCTGCCATAAACCAAGTCAGACCATAGGTCCATCTACACAGACTGGCAGTGGCTTCTACAAGGTTGCAGGCAGGATCTCAGCCCTATCTTGGAGATGCTGGACTTCCAAAAACCTTCCGACAAAGTTCCTCATCAAAGACTCCTGAGGAAACTTAGCGGTCATGGGATAAGGGGACAAGTCCATGTGTGGATTGCTAACTGGTTGAAGGACAGCAAACAGAGGGTAGGAATAAATGGAGAGTTTTCACAATGGAGGGAAGTAAGAAGTGGGGTCCCCCAGGGATCTGTACTGGGACCGGTGCTCTTTAACTTTTTCATAAATGATCTAGAAGCAGGGGTAAGCAGCGAGGTGGCCAGATTTGCAGATGATACCAAACTCTTTCGGGTAGTGAAATCCAAAACGGATTGTGAGCAGCTCCAAAGGATCTTTCCAAACTGGGTGAAGATGTGGATTGTCAAGATGTGGTGACAAAATGGCAAATGCGGTTCAATGTTGGCAAATGTAAACAAGTGTAAAGTGATGGACATTGGGACAAAAAACCCCAACTTCAAGTATACGCTGATGGGATCTGAGCTGTCGGTGACAGACCAGGAGAGGGATCTTGGGGTCATGGTGGACAGCCTATTGAAAGTGTCAATTCAGTGTGAGGCAGCTGTGAAAAAGGCCAATTCCATGCTAGGGATCATTAGGAAGGGGATTGAAAATAAAACGCCTAATATTATAGTGCCCTTATGCAAAACTATGGTGCGGCCACACCTGGAGTACTGCATACAATTCTGGTCACCACATCTAAAAAAGGACATTGCAGAACTGGAAAAGGTGCAGAAGAGGGCAACCAATATGATCAGGGGCCTAGAGCACCTTCCTTATGAGGCAAGGATACAACACCTGGGGCTATTTAGTTTAGAAAAAAGACAACTGCAGGGAGACATGATAGAGGTCTATAAAATCATGCATGGTGTGGAGAAAGTGGATAGAGATAAATTTTTCTCCCTCTCTCATCACACTAGAACCAGGGGTCATCCCATGAAATTGACTGCCAAGAAATCTAGGATCAACCAACGGAAGTACTTTTTCACACAATGCATAATCAATTTGTACAGGTAGAATTCTCTGCCACAAGATATGGTGACGCTTGGCCTTTTCGGCCCCTTTCCCAGTTCAAGTCCTCGTTCGCTTCGTCTCGCTGCCTCTGCAGGTTTTTCCGACTCAGGAGTTTAATTCCGCCATTGGATGCAAAGAAAAAGAGAACTTGGGGGGGGGGGGGGTTCCAACGCGCCCTCAACCACTAGAGGGCGCTGCTGGGTCACACTGTGTTGTCAGTTAGCTGGTCTGACTGACGTCCCTTGAGCCTTGCTCTGGTCACTCCAGGTACCAGTATGCTAGTAAGTAAAATGCTAATGGTCAGCACAGAACAATGGGTCAGTCTAAAAAGCTTTCTTGGGAAGGTTTTTCCTCAAATTAAAAGATAGCCTGGAGCACCTGTGCTTAGATGCAAGATCCTTGCTACTCCAGTTTTTTGGGGCTACTTTTAATTCATATATGAGTCTCTGATTGATTGATTGATGTGCCATCAAGTTGGTGTTGACTTCTAGCAACCACGTAGATAGATTCTCTCCAGGATGATCTGTCTTCAACTTGGCCTTGAAGGTCCCTCAGTGGTGCAATTCATTGCTGTCGTAATCGAGTCCATCCACCTTGCTGCTGGCCGTCCTCTTCTTCTCTTTCCTTCCACTTTTCCCAACATTATGGACTTCTCAAAGGAGCTGGGTCTTCGCATAATGTGTCCAATGTATGATTGTTTAAGCCTCACGTGAAATGTGCCTCATTTGTGCCTCACGTGAAAATTCTGGATTGATTTGTTCTATGATCCATTTGTTTGTTTTCCTGGCTGTTCATGATATCCTCAAAAGTCTTCTCCAGCAGCAAAGTTCAAAAGTGTCAATACTTTTTCTGTCTTGCTTCTTCAAAGTCCAGCTTTTGCATCCATGTCCGAACGATTCTAATCTTTGTAGGGATAGATACATCACGGCATCTGAAACCATGAGTCTCTTGCTTCCTCTTATTGAAGCCTAGTTACCATAGGCAGACAGAGGGACAAAGCATGGGGCACAAAGTGGCACTCCAGAGGCCAAAGCGTGGAGCAGATGATCCTCAGCACCACCTTCTGAATACGGCCCTCCAAGCAGGAGCAGAGCCACCGTATAACCCAAGTGCCCCCAAGTCCCAGCCCAGCACAGAGATGCTCCAGCAGGACACTGTGATCGATGGTGTCCAAGCGGCAGCAGAGTGGTCCAGGAAAGTCCGCAGTCTCGCGTTCCCTCTGTCGGTCTCCTGGCGTAGGTCAGCCACCCGGGCAGTTTCTGCCCCATACCCAGGGCTGGAAGCCAGACTGGAAAGGTTTTAAGTAATCCGTGGCAGCCAGGACCACCAAGGTACTTTCCAGATTAGACCCTACAATGGTGTCACGACATCTCTGCGAAGTGTGCTTCCGTACTTCCTGTGTTGTGACACCACTGTCCCTACGCTGGGTGCCGTTCACATCCAGGGTGCCTTGTTTTGGATTTAATCGCTGCAATATAGTGCTATAACGTTGTATGTCCATTGCAAAAAAAAGCGCTGTATTTTCCCATTGTAGAGAAATGTTCCCATTGTAGATTCTGGGGATTGTTTTTAATTTGAACCTGCCAAGCCGAAGCATTTTAACATGGTTTTAGTGGGTAGTCTGGAAAGCGCCCTAGAGCTGAGACACCACCACCTCCAACACCTTGCCCCAGAAGGGGAGGTTGGAGACTGACCAAAAGTCAGGATTTATTTAAACCAGCTGGTCCACCGAAAGCTTTTTTAGGAGGGGCCTGATGACCGCCTCCTTCAGCTGGGCTGGGGGCACCCCCCTTTGATTCAGGGAGGCATTCGCCGCCTCCCACGAGCCCAGTTCCTTCCTGGCTGCCTCCCCCCACCGCGAAGGGCAAGGGTCAAGTTCTCACATGGTAGGTCTCAGACTTCCAGGCAGCCTGTGCACCTCCCCACAACACCGTCTGAAAACCATCCAACCTGAGAAGACCAGACGATGCACTGGCAAGATCCAGGTCTGGTTCTGCAGAAACCTTTGCATCCAAGTCAGCACGGATATGAGTGATTTTATCCACGGTGTGCTGCAAATAAATCACAGTAGGCTGCCAAGGGTTCTGTTCTGGGTAGTCTTAGGGGCCCTCACATAGGAGGCCCTGAACCACTCCAGAAAGCACCTCTGAATGACACTGAGCAGACACAAAGAAATGATTCCTTGGCCACCGCCTCATAGTAGACCCGAACGTGAGCTCTAGCCTGAATGACATTGCTACTGGCAGTGTCAGAACAGTAAGATTTGCTTGCCAAATTGAAGGGGAAAGTCTGGCAAACACTAAACATCATTAGACATCTCCACATGGACAGCCAAAATCCATTGCTTAAGTTTTTCAAACTTTTAAACAGAGATATTATTTTTATATTTATATTTAATATCGGTACCTTTTGTATTTTAATTGTGCTTTGTTTTAATTATATTGTAAACTGCTTTGAGATTATTTTAATGAAAAGTAATATAGAAATAGAATGATTTAAAAAAAATTGGGGGGGGGGAGAGCCATTTGGATTTGAACAAAGTCTCGTGTGCAGAGCCGTAAATGTGACTAAGGATCAATCCAGAGCCACTCTGCACACACCAGGGCGCTTTCCAGATCAACCCCCACCCCAGGGTCACGACGGATCTGCAAAGTGTGCTGCCTGTGTGGCGACACCGCAGTCCCTGCGTGGACAGCAAGGGGCCGTTCACATCCCCGATGATGCCTTACTTGGGGTGTCATCTCTGCGATTTAGCGCTACAACACGTTGCAAGTCGGTTGCAGAAAAGTAGCTGCATTTCCCCATTGCAGCAGGAGCTTGAGATTCTGGGGGTGGTCTTCAAGATGACCCTGCCAAGCCAAAGCCTTTCCCCCCTGTTGTGGCGTGCAATCTGGAAAGCGCCCTGGAGGAGCCTCCAGGAAGGAGGAGATTCTTCTCACACACTCTGAGGCCATTCAAAACTGAGTTGGCAGCACTTGAAGTCCCAGGAGGGTGAGGCACCTGCCACCCGGAGTCACAAAGGGGCCATGAAAGGCGCTCTCGGCCCGCAGGCAAAGGCACTGCTGACAGCAGCACTTGGCAAGGGCAGCCCGTGTGGGCCACTTGCGTCCCGGGCAGGCGCCCTGTCTCTGCTTGCACACACACGCCCCACTTGCCCACGGGCACTTCCCTGCCTGCAGGCCGTTCCTGCTCCCTCTCCCTTGTCCCGGAACAGCCTCCTTTAATTAGCAGCCTCTCCTGACCTCCAGTGAATAAGAGCACAAGCTCTCGGCTGGTCTTCTTGCAGACTCATCATTTATTATTTTTATGGTTTTTATTTAACATCTTTTTATACCGCCCAAAACTTACGTCTCTGGGCAGTATACAACAAAATAATAAAAACAGATAAAAAGACTAAAACATTACAACAATTAAAATTTAAAATACTAAAACTATTAAAAACACAATTTAAAAAAATATCTAATTAAATGCCTGGGTGAACAAATGTGTCTTGATTGCCTTTTAAGAAGTTGTCAGAGATGGGGAGGCTCTTATTTCAGCAGGGAGTGTCTTCCAGAGCCTCGGGGCAGCAACAGAGAAGGCCCGTCCCTGAGCAGCCACCAGACAAGCCAGTGGCAAGTGCAGACAAACCTCTCCAGATGATCTCAGTGGGCGGTCTGGAGGTGACCAGCAGATGCATGACTTTTCCGAGGTCATTTATCTCAAGAAACAGAGGCAGCTGATAAAAGGCACCTCTGGCCACTGCCTCAGCCTGGGACACCAGGGAGAGGTTTGTGTCCAGAAGCACCAGAGGGTCTGCCCGGCTCCCCAGTCCCAGCCAGCTCTCTGCCAAAGAGGGGCTTGTGACCAGACCGCCCCACCACCGCTCGCCCCTCCGTGGCCTTTCTTATGTGTCCTGCAGAGAGGAAACATCTGGGCTGACTGGCTAGGAGGGGATGATGATGATGATGATGATGATGATGATGATGATGATGACGACGATACTAGGTCTGGGGGGCCTTGGCAGGCTTGGGCGGTCCCCATCCCACAAGAGAAATTGCCAGGATTGGTAGGGTGAGGCCAGCAATGGCCCTTTGTTCGGGGGGGGGGTGTCCGATGCAGAGAAGGCTCCCTCCATGGTGCCCAACCTTGCCAGAGGCAGCTGGAGTCTGACCTCTTGTCCCCAGCCGTGGCCAGCCAGTGTCTCTTTGCCAGGCTTGGCAGAGTCCCGCATAAGGGGGGGGGCTTGCTCCCTCCCACCTTCACCTCCTGGGCACCAGCAGCCTTGGGGCTCCCCCGGCGCAGATCCTTCCCTTTCCGGAGCCAGCCTGCTCGGGCAGGGAAGAGGGCCCGGGGTTGGCCCCTGAGCCTGCCTGGGAGGAAAGACAGGCTACCCGAGGAGCCTGGCTGGCAGGCAGGTGTCGAGGGGGGAGGAGGGGCCCCAGCGGCCGTCCCAGGAGCCTTTGGGCACGGGGGGGACACGCTGGGCTCCTCCTCCTCCTCCTCCTCCTCCGACTGGGGTCAGGCCACGGAGGCCTCTTGCTGGCCTCGCTTGCTAGCGGGAGCTGCCAGTCAAGCCCGGTTTGCACACACGGGGCCGCCCTCCGCGCTCCTCTTGCCCGGTGCTGAGCGCGCCTGGCTGGCTTCCCGGTGCAGCTCTGCCGGGCCAAGCGCCAGGGAAGGGCGCTACCACATCCTGGCTCTCCATGGGGCACTGCCCCCCCCGCGCCCGGCCCCCTAGAGATGGGCCCTGTGAAGGCCCCCCAGGCCTGAGAGCAGCTCGCCTGCGGCAGCGGCTGCTGCTGAGATGCTGCCTCCAGCCTTGGTGCTGCTGCTGAACGGTCTCCCTGCACGGTGGCGGCTCCGTGATTAGGGCTCTCACAGAAACAAGTCCCCACAGAAAGGAGAGAGCGCTGGGGGGGGGGCCCTCAGCCACCAGGTGGCCATGAGCTGGAGGAGGGCTGTGCCCAGAGCCCACCGTCCAGCCTAAAAGGTGCCTCTCTTTGCGCCACAACTTCCGTGCCAGATGTGGACAGCCCTGCGATCCATCCAGCCTTGCGGTGCCACGGGGGGGGGGAGTGCCAGGAAGACGTGGCCCAGAGGGTGTGCTTATGGGGAGGGAGGGAGGGAGGGAGGGAGGGGCTCTGTGGCTCCTCCTCAGCTCCCACTTTGCACGCAGGGGGCCCGATCCTAGCAGCACCTCCAGTGGCCAGGGACTCGTGGAGTGGGGGTAGATGGGGAAGACCCTGCCTGGTAGGAGGAGACCAGCTGCTGCGCGGGAGGGGAGTGCTGACCAGGGGAGGGGAGGGGAGCTTTCCCTCCAGATCTACAGTGTGGCCACCTCTGGAGTGCTGTGCAGAAGAGGGCAACCCAGCGGCTCAGGGGCCGGGATCACCTTCTTTATGAGGCCGGCCTACAGCATTTGGGGCATTTGGAAAAGAGGTGACTATGGGGAGACATAATACAGAAGTCTATGGAATTATGCATGGAGTGGAGAGGGTGGACAGAGGGAACTTGTTCTCCCTCTCTCACAACAGTAGAACCAGGGGTCACCCCATGAAACTGAAGGCCGGGAAATCTAGGACCGACAAGCGGAAGTCCTTTTTCACATAGTGCATAATTATTTTATTATGTATTTATTTAACACATTTATATGCCGCCCTAATTAAAAACTCAGGGTGGTTTACAACATGGGATGTGGTGATGGCCACTACCTTGGATGGCTTTAAAAGCGCCTTAGACAAATTCAGTGGCTACTAGTCTGGTGGCTATAGGTCACTTCCAGCCACAGAGGCAAGATGCCGCTAAATCCCAGTGGCAGGGGAGCAACAGCAGGAGAGAGGGCCTGCTCTCCCTTCTTGCCTGTAGGCTTCCAGAGGCATCTGGTGGACCACTGTGTGAAACAGGATGCTGGACTAGATAGGCCTCCTTGGGCCCGATCCAGCAGGGCTCTTCTTATGAGGAACTCTGTTGAACAGGACACATCATCACAACATCAGCACAGCCCTGCTGGGTCAGGCCCAAGGAGGCCCATCTAGTCCAGCCTCCTGTTTCCCACAGTGGCCCACTACCAGAGGCCGCTGGGGAGCCCACGGGCAAGAGGTCTGTGCCTGCCCTCTCCTCTCCTGCTGTGGCTCCCCTGCAACTGGGATTCAGAGGCATCATGCCTCTGAGGCTGGAGGGGGCCTATAGCCATCAAGTCTAGTAGCCAAGTTACTGTTATCTTTCTTTTCTTTCTATGGTCCCCTCCCCCATTTCTGTTGTTTTGTTGGGGGAGAAATAAAAAGATTTTCTTTTTTTAAAAGTCTAGTTGCCATGGAAAGCACTGTCGTCCATGAATTCGTCTAAGCCCCTTTTAAAGCCATCCAGGCTAGTGGTCATCACCACATCCTGGGGCAGAGATTGTCTGGGCGGGCAGTTCCACATCCCCTCTTCTCTGGGAATGGTCAGGAAAGGGGGAGGGCAGCTGCTGGAGAGACGAAACTTTTCTCTCTCTTGCCTGGGCCAAGCAGGAGAGCTGGTCCGGTGGCAGCAAGCATGAACTGCCCCCTTGGCTAAGCAGGGTCCAACTTGGTTTGCGTTTGAATGGGAGACTACCTGTGTGGGCACTCTAAGCTATTCCCCTTAAGGGATGGGGCCACTCTGGGAAGAGCAGAAGAAGGTTCCAAGTCCCCTCCCTGGCAGCATCTCCAACGAGATAGGGCTGAGAGAGACTCCTGCCGGCAACCTTGGAGAAGCCGCTGCCAGTCTGTGTAGACCATCCTGAGCTAGATGGACCCAGGGTCTGACTCCGTATATGGCAGTTGTTGGAGCAGCATCAGCTCTCAGCTGCAATGCCTCGTAGTGACTGCTGGCGGGGGGCGGGGTGTCTTGGATGAAAGTGTTGCACTCCTCCCCTCTTTGCTCTTCTAGCGTTCGTTTCCATTTTGTCTCTCCAGAGAGGGCTGATTGGTTTTGGTCTCTGTCTTCAGGCATGAGCTACAGCTGAAATTAAGCTGCAGGCTCCCCCACATCTCTTTGTAACCTTTTCTGTAAATACAGCCTTGTAGTCCTTTGGCACGAAAGAACCTCTTGCTTTGCTGCTTTCTCACCCAACGGGTCTTGCTTTGCTATTTGGGGACTGAACCGCCCGTCTCCTGCTACAGCCGCTCCCTCTGTTTCCGTGTTTCGGGGCCCACTCGGGAGTCCGGCCATTGGTCCACTGAGCCCGGTACTCCCGGTGTGGACGGGCAGTGCGAGGCGCCTTCCCAGCCCGAACTGGAGATGCTGGCTGGGACAGAAGCTGGGACTTCTTGCATGCGAGGCTTGGCTTTCCTGCCACCCCAGCAGCCAGGGGCTGGTTGGCCTGGCCAAAGGCCTCTGCTGGGAGACCCGTGGCTGGAATGGGCCGGCCTCCCCACGCACCTGCGCTGTGGCCAGAGTCTTGCCAGAGGCCTCCACGGACCTGTGTTGGTTCACCCCGTGGGCAGAAGCGGAGCTTGAAATGACAGGCTGGAATTCTTCCCAAGGTCTGAAAGGCATGGAACACATGGGGGGGGGCGCTGTGGGTGAGGGGGTGGAGGGGGGGCTGCAGGCGCCCTGGGGCCTGAGCTTGCCTAGGCGCACTCAGAGACACAGCAGGGAGCAGGAGAGGAGGGGCCGGCCTCCCCTGAGCCAGGCTCCTGCCCGCAGTGGCGCTGGCACCCCCCTGCTTTCCCCCTCCACCACCAGCCCCTCTCCTCCACGCAAGTAGCCCAACCCTTGCTTCAGATGCGGCAGAGCACCTATTTGGCAGGGCAGAAGCTTCCAGGTTAAATCCCCCAGGATTTCCAGTGGGTGATAAAAAGGGTTAGAAAAACTGCTGCCCGAGACCTTGGAGAGCCGCTGCCAGACACAGATGTTTGGCTTCGCCGCTGCCCGGGAGCCTCACAGCCCAGAACCAGCCAAATGCTTGCAAGCGGAGTAGGGGCATTGCTACAGTCCCAGAGGAGCCCAGGCCCACAGCCCCGCCTTGGATAGTGGCACTCAGATGGTGGCGATGATGATGATGATGATGGATGCTGCTTAAAGGTTCGGGCCCCTATGGAAGCGGTGAGGCCAGCCACTCCCTCCCCTGCTGCTGGGCTGCGAGGACATGGTGGTGAACCTGAGCTGCTTGGCCACCGAGTTCTTCTCTCCTCTGGCATGCATGCCTCGCCTGAAGCCTCTGGGGAAGGTCAGAGGAAGCCGAAACAGAGGCACTCATGTCCATACCAGAAAAGCCAATTAGGCAGATAAGAGGCAGGCAGCAGGAAATCGCAGCCACAGGACTCTCTGACCTCTGGAAGCCAGAGCATTGGAAACCATTGGCTCCCTCCAGGACTAATGAGATGTTGTGAAAGCCTAATGAGAAATTGCCAGGGTGCTGACGAAGAATGATGAAGAAAAGATCCTCACACAAGGAGCTGTCTGTGGCTCAAAGGATGTCTTGTGTGTCCTATAGGGTAGGGCTTCTCAACCTTGGATCCCCAGATATACTTGGACTACAACTCCCATCATCCCCAGCCAAAAGGGCTGGGAATGATGGGAGTTGTTATCCAAAAACATCTGAGGACCCAAGGCTGAGAAGCCTCACCTATACGGTGAGCTCTAATAATGGGGAATTCTTTTGGTGGGGACCATAGAAATTAGATGGGTTTTTATCCGTTTTCTATTGTGTGGTTACAAGGGGTGAGTATGTAGGTTAATGAACTATTTGTATAGCTAAGACTTCTCCTGGATGGACCCGTGTTTCATTTTCTACCTTGCTCCGCTTCTATCCATCAGTGAGTTGAAGTGCAAACGCTTTGGCAGAGCATAAAGAAAACAAATCTGTCCTCCTCCTTAGGAGATATCTAGGATAATTTCCAAACACAGCTCTCTTGAGTTGCTGCAAGGGGAGAGGTCCATGGCAGTGGTGTGTGTTTGTTTTTTAAACCCTTTTTTACAGTGACTAGCGGCTCTCAGTGATTTGAATTGTACACTTAAAACAGGGGTGTCCAGGCTGGGGCTCTGCTGCAGATGTTGTCGGACCACAACTCCCATCACCCCCAGTTGCAGCTGGAGTTTATACAGTCACACACACACACACACACACAACTTAGCTTTTGCTGCCTGGGGCGGGGGGGGGGGGGTTTGGGGGCTGAAGGATCGTGAACTAGCTGCCTGCTTGGGCAGAATGTAAATCCTGCTCTGAAAGGGACGGAATCTTTTGGCTTTCCTGCCAGCTTTGGGACAAGGAATTGGGCAACCCTCCCCTTGCTGGCTGTTTGGAGGGTTCCCCTTTGCCTGGCTCTCCACCCCGCCTCCCCAGCACAAAGCAGGGACCCCCCCCCCGGCGAGGCTGCACCTTCCTCCTGGCGGGGGCTCAGCTGGCTACTCACCTGGTTACGCAGGAGAACCCAAAGTGGCTGTCGGGGGGGGGGGGAGTCCTAGCAAAGCTCTGTGATTTGGAAAGGAGGGGCCAAGGTTTCCAGAGGGAGGCTTAACAGAACGTCTTCTGGGCTGGCCTCTTGCTTTCGCAGACCCACAGGGGCCGGGCTCCTCTCACAGGGGTGGTTTTGCTAGGCACATTTGGGGACTCTCCTCTCCCTAGCATGTGTTCCCTGCACTCCAGTCCCACTGTAAAGTAGGAGCCTGAAAAATCCCTTTGCAACCTGCAAGGCGTTTGAGGGCACAGCAGTTATGTAGCATTAGCTAGAGAGAATTCTTAGGAAGAACAAGCACTCAGAGAAGCCACATCCGCCTGAAGTGATACTAGGTACAAAGGAACCCGGGGAACCGCTGGACAAACTGGGTTTCATTTGACAAAAGTCGCTGGGCGCAGCAGGTGCCCTCCCAATGCCAGCGCCCCCCTGCCATGCGCTCCTTGCTTTCCGCCGACCCTGGGCCCCCGTGTTGCTCCAGCTGCTGCCCCCACTGCAGGAAGGGGGAGAGTGAGAGGGACTGCCCCACTCCCCCCCCCACAACTTCACCTTGGCCGTGCGGTGGCCGTCATTAAAAAAAGTACGGAGGTTCGGCGGGGCAGGTGTAGGATGGCTGCCAGAGGCCCCCCGGCCATTTGGAGCCCCCCCAGACCTTGGAAGCCACGAACTGGGGCCCCGAGGTCCCGGGGGGGGGTTAGAGCGCCTCTGCTGGGAAGCAAGACCTCCAGGTGACCCCCTTCACGGACTCTTCCGCTCCAAGCAAGGCAACTGGCTGGTCTGAAGAGCCCAGATAAGAACCGGCTCCAGCTGGCCCTGCAGGGAGGACTCCCTGGGTTCATCAGATAAGCGGCTGTGCTTCTGTGTCCTCTTCTCCCCCCCCCCCCAGCAAATGTCCGCTCTCACCCTCTGTGTGGCTGTCTGTCCGTGCACAAAGGCAGCTCCTCGGCCTCCCCATTCCTGTCTGCTTTGGCTTGCCCCTCGGGGCTTGTCCCTCGTGAGGCAGGGCCTACCGTCCCCCAGGGGCTCACACCGTCAACCAGGCCCACCCCAGGGACACACCCCAGCAACAGCCACTAGAGGGGCCCTCTCTCTGCTGGGCTGCCTCTTGCTTGCTCTGCTCAATGGAAGAGAAGAGAGACCCCACTGGAAAGGGGGCCTGGTTGTTGCTCAGTGAGCTGGCCTTAAGGTCACGGGGGGGGGGGACGGGACGTCCAGGTTCCCTCCTCCTGAGCCAGGGCCTCTGCCCTCTCTCCTGCTGTCTGTCTGTCTGTCTGTCAGAGAGCAAGTTCTGATCTGACCCCACGAAGCACAGCCTCAAGGAAGCATCCGTGGCAGCGCCCATGGGCAATGCTGCCGTGTCAAGGGGGTGGCGCAAGTGCCCCCTGGCTTCCAGCTGCCTGGACCCAAAGGCCTGTGAAGGAGGGCAGGGTCTGGGGCGGCGGGGCGGGCCCTGCGCCCTCACCACCCCGCTGCCGCCCCCTTGGCCCTCCCCAGCGATGGCTCCAGAGCAAGAGCTCTCACGGTTGCTGCAGCTGCAGGAAGGCGCTGTGCTTGGTGCTTATTTTCAAGGGCCCTCCACGTTTGTCTGCTCAGACCTTTGTTGAGTGTGTTGTTATTTTTGTGAGCGTCTGCAAACGGTTCTGAGAAGGTGTGGGGGAGCCGGCTTTGCAACTGCCACAAGGCTCAGCCAACCAGCCGTGCACCTGGTCCTGCTCGGAGGAGGAGGAGGAGGAGGAGGAGGAGGGTGGCTTTCTTCCGGACACAAGGCCTGGCCAGTTGGTGCTGTGCACGTCTGGCTCCTCCTGAAAGCTGAGTTGCCTCGGAGCTCGGGCCAGAGGGAGGCGGCGGCACGTGTGTCCCAAGCATGGCGCTTCCGCAGAGGGGCAAATGGCAGGGAGAGGCTTCTTGGGGGTGAGGGCTTGCTCTGCACACAGCAGCAGTGGCTGAGGCTGGGCGGGCGGGCGGGTGGGGCAGGTTGGCGCTGAGTCCTTTGCCCTGGCGCTGAGCAGCCTTCCTGGAGACCCCAGATTGTTTTCTGTGGGGTGCCCGGACTGTGTGCTCCTGGCTGCCTTTGGGACTCTGATCCAGGATCGCCCGGCGGATGTCTCAGGGCCCTCCTCCCAGAGAGCCGTGCGCTGCACTGTCCAAGTGGGCGCTGACTCGCCCCCCACGCCACCCACTTCTGCGGGCGGGAAAGGAGTCATTGGCTCTTCTCGGAAAGAAAGAGCTGGCCGGCAGGCGGCGTTGCGAAGACCGCCTGAGGTCTTGGTGTGCCGAGGGTGAGGACCCGTCTGCTTGGCGCAGCACAGCTGTTTGCCATTTGGAAGGACCCCAGGAGGACACCCAATTGCGACCCAATGGAGAAGGAGCCTCAGAAACGGGGGGGGGGAGCTTAGGGCTTGGCGAGCTGGCTTCAGCCACCCAGCTGCCCCGCTGCTCCCAGGGGAGGTGGCCAGAACTAGCTCAAGAGCAGGGCTACCCCTGGGCCTTCAAAGGTTGGTGGCTGGCCACAGGACAAGGTGTGCTGGGATCAGGGGCGGAGCCACCATTGGGCAAATGGGTTCAAAGAACCCGGGCCGTCACCAATCAGGGGCCGCAAGCGCAGCCCCCCCCCACACACACCCCATATGTGACGTCAGACGTGAGGGTGTTATTTTGGTCCCAAATAAGGCTGCGCGGCCCCATTTGGAGCCGAAATCGGCCCACACTGCATTGGCAGCGCAGCCAGAGTAACTCTCCCTGCCTTAACAGCAGGGAGAGCCGACCTGGTCTTGCTGCCAACACAGTGTGGGCCGATCGATCTCTCTCCCAAACAGGGCCACGCAGCTACTCCAATATCAGCTGGAGTGCTTTTTGGAAGGAACCTTGTAATCTACTGAGTATTTTTGCCTGTAACTAAAAGCTGAGAAAGCCTCAGACAGAAAGTCTGTAGTATTTTGAATAAAGTTTATTTTTATGTTCTTTGCCATTTTAACCAGCCTCTTTGAGTGGATTTTTAACTAAGGAAAGCGGGGCTGGTAAGGGGTTTACTCTTGTGCAAACACTCCTCAATTTGATTGTTCAGCTACCAAGGTTTCTCACCACGTGTGAGCTTGCAAGTGGAAGGTTTTTGGACTTCTCCAATAGTAAGAGAAGGAGAGTCTCCCTGGAATTCCACCCAAGTCCGGTGTGTGTGTGTGTGTTTAAACTATGTTAATCATTGGGTGGCAGCGAATAAGCTACTAAGTACAGGAAAGTTTAAAGGAACAGCCTTTGTGGGTGAAAGCATAGATTGGGGGTGATTCAGCATTTTTCTTCCCCTCACGTGGGCTGGCTCTAAGACAAAGGCTGGGTTAAATCTGCTACAATTGGTCAGTCTGTATTTGGAGGCTGGAGACTGTTAGGATGATCTTTCACTCCAAGTAGGGCTGTTGTTTATTATTTGGTAAGAGTTAAGTCATACACCTTAGTAACTTTGTTCCATAAAAAAATTAATAAGCCTCAGTTTCCACCCTGCCACATTCCGCTACAAGGTGCCCCTCCTGGACCCAGCTCTGCCAGTTTGCTACTCCACTGGTGAAGCCCAGCCCCTCTGCAGGAGTTCATGCCCTTTGTACAACTTTATTTGGCTGTAAGGCAGCAGCACAGCTGAGATAGATGCAGCCAATGGCACAAGCATGCTGACTGGCACATATATTGAGGCTGCAGGAAGGAACACCGAAAGCTGCCTTCTACTGAGTCAGACCCTTGGTCTGTCTAGCTCATTATTGCGAACACAGACTGTCAGCGGCTGCCCAGCCCAAGGTTTCAGGCAGGAGTCTCTCTCTCTCCCAGCCCTACCTGGGATGTCAGGGAGTGGATGTTCTTCCTCTGAACTAAGATGGCCCCATCCCCTAAGGGGAATGTCTTACAGTGCTCACATGTAGTCACTCATCCAAACGCAAATCAGTGCTGCACACCTTGCTTAGCAAAGGGGATAATTCATGCTCATTGCCGGAAGACCAGCTTTCCCTTAGAACTGCAGGGTCCCTTGAAGTCCCTGCAGTGACCTTTCCTCCTTTCCTCAGACACGCCCCAGTATGGAGCATTTCAGGCACCTTCAGCTTTGGGAGCTTTCTCCACTCAGCTCTAGCATCCTCTTTGGTTTGCATCTCTTCACCCTCGTTCAAAGCAGGCCAAGGTTTGTTGCAAAGCTGGTGGGAAGTTATCTGGGCTGGCTTAATCTGCCACTGAAGGCTGTCAAGCTGATGTACTTTGGCTCTCGTGACAGAGATTCTGGCTCTCGACATGCTCAGTGGCTGAGTGGGTGGTGGCTGCTCGGGGTGGGGGTGTGTGGATGGGCAGTTGGCCCTGAGCAGACTGGCTGGGCTGTGGGACTCCCCCGCTGCCTGGAGACAGAAGCAGCCGGCCTGCTGGAGGCCCTCCCTGCTGCACTGGACACCCATAAGGTCCTGCATGGGACTTGGTAGCCAGGAATCCTTAGCAGAGGGAACGTGGCTGTCCCCTTGCCAGCAAAGCAGCCAAGAGCCTGCTTCAAGTGGAAATGGGGAGCTTTATCACTGCCATTCAAGATGGCCTGTCTGCTGCCTATCAATTATGTATGACAAGTACAGGCACTGGCAGAAAATGCAAAGGTCTACCCAAATCCATAGAACGTGTCACACTTCTGGCTGGCCTCTCTTTTGCACACGGATGGTGTTACCGGCTGAGCTTATTCTGCCCGCTCTCAGAAGCCTTCCTGGTTGCAACTGCATCTCCAGGCTTGGAGATTGCACTTTTGCTATGCTCAAGAGCTGCACTGCAATGTGAGCTCCCAGTCTATGTTATACACGGGGACAAGTTGCTTAGTTGGCAGTGGACTGGTTGCCCCTAGATTTGGCTGCAAGCCCCACAAATTGGAAAGGGGATTAGCTTAATGCTCTCTACGAGAAGTGCCCAGCTAAGCAGACTCCCAGGACTAGCTACTGCAAGTGTCTGGCATCTAAGATCATTTCAGCCATGGAATGAAATCTAAACTCCCCAGGTGAGAAGAGGCCCCGGCTGAACTGCTGCTTCTCTCCTCCGGTCCCAAAGGAGGGCGAGTCCTGCTAGACAGGGCCAAAGACGTGGGTCTCCAAGGGCCACCACGCCCCTGAGCTGAGGAACCTGCTGTGCTTCCCTCAGGAAGCCCCCCTGCACCCCATCCCCAATGCTGCTACCCGCTGGGCTGGGCTGGGCTGGTGGAATCAATCCTCAGGTCACCAGGTAGGGATGTGCAAATTGATTCGGGTACAAATCGATTTGCAACCGAATCTAGCTGATTCGGGTGATTTGGAGACAAAACAAATCTGTGGTCCATTGGCTAGATTTGGATCCAAATTGAATCATGCCTCCTATTATTTTCCCTGGATTCCCAGCTTTCATTTTTAAAAACTTTCCTTGTAGAAGTGGAGTTATGGAGCAAAATGTGTGGTCACTATTTTTCAAGTGTTTAGATTCTTTGGTGTATAATAACTTTCCCTCAATTAATCCCTATGAGGATTAATTACACACCTTCATTTCTTCTATTCATTTTGACTGTCTTTTGGACAGTGGGATATAGGACCATAGGAACATAGGAAGCTGCCATATACTGAGTCAGACCATAGGTCCATCTAGCTCAGAATTATCCACACAGACTGGCAGCGGCTTCTCTAAGGTTACAGGCAGGAATCTCTCTCAGCCCTATCTTAGAGATGCTGCCAGGGAGGGAACTTGGAACCTTCTGATGCTTTTCCCAAAGTGGCTTCATCGCCTGAGGGGAATATCTTACAGTGCTGCTCACACTTCTAGTCTCCCATTCATTTGTAACCAGGGTAGACCCTGCTTAGCTAAGGGGACAAGTCATGCTTGCTACCACAAGACCAGCTCTCCTCCCATGACAGTGCCAACGGTCAACTGCCATATGCCAACTACACCCCCCTCCCACCCATAAGGCAGTGAGGTACTACTCAGTTTATGTTCTAGGATTTGTTTCAAGTGTTTAGGCTCTTTGGTGTCTAATAACCTTTCCTCATAATGAATCCCTATGAGGATTCATTACACACCAAAGAGTCTAAACACCTCAAAAATTCCTAAAATATAAACTGAGTACCCAGCAGCTTGTGGGTTGGGGGGTAGTTGGAACATGGGGTGCCACTAATTCCCCACCCCCACCTGCAAAGGAGTGGGGTCAAAATGAACAGAAGAAATGAAGGTGTGTATTGAAGACACAAAATAATCTAAACATTTTTTTAAAAACCTAAAAAATAAATTGAGTACCCGTGTATGTGTGTGTGCAGTTGGTACATGGCAGTTGACAGTTGGCACTGCCCAGTGACAGTCGAAATGAGCAGAAGAAACAAACGTGTGCACTGAATCCTCATAGGCATTCATGATGAGGAAAGGTTATTATACACCAAAGAATCTGAATGCTTGAAAAATAATGACCATTATTTTAAATGTCAAAATAATGACATTTTGTGCCATAACTCCACTTCTACAAGGGCTAGCTTTTTAAAAATTTATTTATTTAAATGAAAGCTGGAGATCCGTGTTAGGATTAGGATATGACAACGTCGAATCCCCATTATTTCCTATAGTGGAAATGTTCAAAATCAGTAAAAACTCCCACTGCCTTGGAATTTGGGTGGTAGGTGGCACCCATGGGGACCTACCTACCACCCAAATTTGGTGCCCCTGGGACCTTGTTAAGTGGTCATAATCAATCCAAATCTGATCAAAGCAAAGCAAATACAAATCGAATCTGGGGTGATTGGGGGGGTAGATTTGGGCACAAAACAAATCAGGGGTGAATAAAAAAAATTGACAAATCGAATAAAAAAAATTGATTTGTGCACATCCCCACCACCAAGTCCAGGCCTCACTTCCCAGCAGTAGCCAGCCAGATGTCCCAGCAGCTCAGATGGAGATCACCCCCCCACCCCCACCTGTGTACCCCTGGCCTGCAAAGGTGGGGGGAGCCCTTGAGGGCCCACTGCTCCCCGCCCCCATGCATGGGTCCAGTCCTTTGAAGAAGGCACCCCTGCTGTCAAGGTCATGTGTCCCCCAGCCCTGCACACACACACACCCCGTGCCAGGCAATGGCCCTTTGCTGCTTCACCTGGGCAGGGATGCAGTGGGGGGCATGAAGGCCGGCAGGCAATGGGGGGAGCGGTAAAAGCCCCAGAGGTGCTGAGGCTATGGATAGAGGGGGCTGGCAAGAGGGGCTGTGGGGCAGCACCCTGGGAGCTTGGGAACAAGAGCTTGGGCCCCACAGCTGGGGGCTGAGCAAGCAGCAAAGATGCTCACCTGGTGGCCACCAGAAGCCACCTGGAGCAAAGCCGGCTGGTGCTGGATGGGGGGATGGACCTTGGTTTGCCTTTCTGACCTCCTGGCTTGGCTCTGACCCACAGCAAGCCAGATGCCGTTTCTTGCTGAAGGGCTCAGAGGAGGTTGGCGATTGCATCAGGCTGCCGGTGGGTCTGCCTGGCGGCTGAAGCAAAGAGGACTCTGGCCGCTCTTGCAAAAGCCAAAAACTGCTGGAGGTGGCGGAATGCTGGATTGTGAAACGCACAGAGACATTTCCGGGGAAACCCGCTTAGAAGCTGCTCTTAGGACAGGAGCTTCTCTTCACTCCTGAGCAGCGACTTAATGCGGGGATCATTTGGTCACCAGGGACGTGTGTGCACACATGTCCTCCTTGGAAGTGTGCTCATCAGTCATCATGACCAGGAGTTGCTATTCACTGACTGTTTGCCAAGCGGCTTGCTTCCTGCAAGCTCCTGCGTGTCATGGGAACCATGCAGTTCTGGTCACCTTATCTGAAGAAGGACGTGGCAGAACTGGGAAAGGTGCAGATGCAGAAGAGGGCCACCCCGATGAGCAGGGGCCTGGAGCACCTTCCTTAGGAGGCAAGGCTACAACACCTGCTGGGGCTTTTTAGTTCAGAAAAAAGACGACTGCGGGGAGACATGATAGGGGTCTATAAAATCATACAAGGAGTGGACAAAGTGGACCGAGAGAAATGTCTCTCCCTCTCTCATAACACTAGAACCAGGGGCCACCCCATGGAAATGAAGGTCGGGGAAATTTCGGACTGACAAGAGGAAGTCCTTTTTCACACGCCTAATTAATCTGTGGAATTGTTTGCCAGGCGAAGTGGTGACGGCCACTAGTTTGGATGGCTTGAAAAGGGGCTGAGTCAAATTCACGGAGGACAGGTCTATCCATGGCCACGAGCCTGAGGGTCCCCTCCAGCCTCAGAGGCAAGATTTCTCCGAATCCCAGTTCCAGGGGGGGGGAGCAGCAGCAGGAGAGAGGGCCTGCCTTCTTCACCCTCCGCCTGTGGGCTTCCCGGAGTGGCACCTGGTGGGCCACTGTGGCAGACCGGAGGCTGGGCTGGATGGGCCTCCGTGCAGGGCCTGATCCCGCAGCAGGGCTGAACCCAGGCCTGAAGGTTGTCTTGTGCTCCAGGCCAGGAGGCAGGCAGAGGACGGGGCCGGGAGGGGTGGGGCGGGGCAGTGCAGGCTCCGGCCAGAGAGAGGGCCAGCCCTGAGGGGCCTCTCGGCAGCCTCCCTCGTGGGCCAGGCCCCTCGGCCCTCCACACTCTGCGCACAGGCAGCCGCCTGGCCCGCGGCAGCTGCAGGGAGGAGAGCATCTGGGCTGCTGGCGGGGTGGGGCTGGAGGGGCCCGGGGGAGGTGGGCAGGGGCTGCCTCTGCAGGCTCCTTCCCAGCAAGCCCAGCTCTGCACAGGGCTCTGTGGCAGCCAGCCAAGAAGAAGAAAAGCATCCGGCGCGACAGGCAGCACCAGCCGGAGAAGGCGGCTCCCCACCCGAATTGGGAGGGGCAGCTGGGGGAGGCAAAGGGGACTGGCCGGGACCAGCAGGGTCTGGCGGTTAGAGAGAGGCGTGAGTTCAAATCCTCATGCGGCCACGAAACTCCCAGGGTGACTCTGAGCCAATCCCTTTTTGTCTCTCAGGCTAGCCTACCTCACAGGGTTGTGGTGAGGATAAACCCAGCCATGTACAGTGCTCTGGGCTCCTGAGAGCAAGAGCAGGAGAGAAATGTCAACCATCAAAGAGAGCCAGCTGCCGCCCCCCCCCCCCCGCTTGTGCCCACAGGAGGGGGCTCAGTGTCCCGAAGGAGAGGCCAGCTGCCCCCAGGTGGGGAGGCAACACCTGAGATCGAGCCAGGGAGGGGCTGCCCTCCGGCCCTGTTTGGGAGAAGCAGCCCCTTGTCCAGCATATCCACCCCCCACCCCCGGAAGAGCAAAGGCAGCCCCCGCCCTGGTGAGCAGGGCTCCAGCTCCCTGCGGAAGGAAGGAAGGAAGGAAGGCACCGGCAGACACGGCCCTCTTCTGCTTGGCCAAGTGGCTTTAATGGGAGTGCCGGGCCAGGACAGCCTCCCTCCCCCCTCGGCGGGCATCACGGGGCCCCCCCGGCGGCAGCCACGGTCATGAGCGCGAAGCTCTTGATGTGCTGGAACTTGTTGCAGGAGAAGTCCGCGTGCAACTGCATGGCTCCTGCGCTGCGGGGCGTGAATTCGAAGTAGATCTGGGATCGCTCCCCAGGCGCCAGCCCTGCCACACTGGAAGCGGGGGGGGGGGGGAGAAAGAGAGCCGTGAGCAGGGCGGGGGGGGCCTCTAGCAAGGGTGGCCCCCGATGGCTCCAGCCGAGGCAGGAAAGGCCCCTGCTGGGAGGGGGCTCCGCTTCGCCAAGGCCCATTGCCGCAGAGCAAGCTTCCTCCTTGCCCAGGGCTCGGAAGAGGGAGGCAGGCAAAGGGCCCCTTCCCTCCCACCCAGCAAGCGGGCTCCTGCCCGCTCCGTGCCTCCTGCTGCTGCTGCCGCTGTGGGGCTCCTCCCTCACCCCCTGAGAGCTTGGAGCGGCCCCCTTCCCCAGAAGTGGGGGAGAGGGAGGAGGCAGAGAGAGACCCGCTGGGGGCCTGGCAGGGTCTCCCCACTCATGCCTGCCACAGCCCGAGCTCAGCTTGCCCAGTGCAAACATGGGGGGGGGATGGGACGAGAAACACCCGGGGGGGGGGAAGAGCCCCACTTCCCAGCCCCACTCACTTGATCTTGACCACCTGGCCCATGAGGGTCACCAGCAGCACGCAGTCGTCCACAGGCTCCGGGAGTGGGTTGCTGTAGGAGATCTCTGCGGTGGCCGGCTTATTCACGGCCACATCGTGGGGGACCTACAGCCAGGATAGGAGACAACCCCCCGATCTGAGCAAGAGCCCAAAGCCAGGCAGCTGTGGGGCTCACCAGAGTGCTCCCTCCCCCTAACCCAAACCCTGACACCGGAGGGGCTGGAGGGTCGTGGGCCCAGCTGCGTGCTTGTGCGGCTGCAGGCAGGAGCCGGGCTAGGAAGGCCTCTGCGTGATCCCGAGCGTACAGCAGAGGGGGATGCAGGTGAGCAGGACCGGGGGGGGGGGGAGCCCAGCTGCCCCTGCTGCCCCACCCTCTTCTGCCCTGCAGATAAAGGCAAGAAGAACCCTGCCCCAATGAGAGCGCGAGGGAGCTGCTTGCTGCCACGTAGAAGTGTAGGGCAGGCCACGGACAGATTCTCCTGCAGACCGTGAAAAGGCTCCTAGCTGGGCGATGATTCATGGCTGGGACCCAGGCTCGGAGCTCCAGAGCGGGGGGGGGGGGACAGGAGATGCGGGGGGGAGAGGCAGGCCCTCCCCGCTGGGCCCATAAGCCAGGCACCAGAGGCCACAGGTGCTGGGCTGAGCAGGGCATCGCCCAGAAGCCTTTGGAGGGGTTGGGGAGCGGGGGGGGGGCTCTCACCGCAATGGAGATGTTGGGACTCTCCAAGGTGATGGCCTTCTCCACCAACAGCTTCACTCCCTCCAAGACGTCACACAAGGCTGTCACCAGGATCTTCTTGTCATCTGTCAGGGACCCACCGTAGTGGCCGTAGGTGATCCGCAGCGGAAGGTGCTTCTCTGGAAGGCAGGCGGGGAGGGAGGGGGAACCGGGCCCCTTGCTCATTGGCGGCACGCCAGGGCAGCAGAGCCCGCCCAGAGACCCCCAGCCATGCTGTGGCCACCAGGGGAAGGAGGCGGGAGGGGCTGCTTTCTCCCTTGGCAGCGCCCCCAGTGGGCGATGCCTGGCTAGAACTCGGCTCCTTTCCTGGGCCGGAGAGATCTCCTCCCCCTCCCCGCCTGCCGCTTCCTTGGAGAGGCCAGCTCCGGGGCCAGGATGGGGCTGGCGGCCTTTCCTCTCTGCCCCACACAGAGTGCCACTGACGCCTGCCTGGGAACGGGCCCCTTCTTAGCTGCCCCCTGAGCGCCATGATGCTGGTGCCCGGGATGTCCGACAGGCACCGCGTCCCTGTCCCACCTGGGCCTGGAGCGGGCAGCTTGGGGGGCAGGAGCAGGGGGCAGTGCCACACTCCACCCCCCCACCACAGGCTGGTCGCGAGTGGGGCACGGCGTGAGAGGCGCCTCGCAGGAGCTTCTGAGCACATGTGGGGCAAGGGGGGGCTGCTGGCAGGTGCTCAGTGAGCCCCCAGCATTGCAAGGGGGGCCCAGACATGGCGAGCCCCCAGGCATCCACACCCGGAGCCCAGCACCCCTCCCTTTGCCGGGAAGGCGTCTCTGACCCGCAGCCGTGGGTGTTGGCAACTACCTTCTTGAGAGCCCAGGGCCAGAGTGGTCGTCTCCTTCAGGATCTCTTTGACGGCCGCCCGGGTGTAGAGGACAGTCGACACGCTCAGGTTCACGGTGACTGTCTTGGGCGCCGTGGACAGATTGGCCAGGGTGAGGATCAGGCGGATGTCTTTGCCCAGCACAGGGGGCTGAACCAGCTTGAATTTCCCAAAGATTCCTGGGCGTGTAATCAGCTCGGGGGAGGCGGGATCTTCTCCGGGGGCATTTGCAGGCCGTGCTGTGGGGCTGGCCCCAGACATGGCAGCACAGGCCTTTTTATAGACACTTCTTTCCTCTGCAGAGCCTGTGTGGATGGAAGACAACCCATCAGCCGCCAGCCTCACCGGGCCTCCCAGCTCTCAAGTCACCAGGTCGGCCAGAGCAGCAGAGCTGTGCCCCCCTCCCTCCCTCCCCCTGCCCCCCAGCTAGGACAAGTGAGGTGGGAGATGGAACAGCTGCTGGTGTGGAGGACTGCCTTCAGTCGGAGGGCTGTAGGCCGCCTCCAGCCTCGGGGCGGGCGGGGGTGCCTCTCTGGCTACCAATTGCAGGGGAGCCACGGCAGGAGAGAGGGCAGCCCCTTTCAGCTCCTGCCAGTGGGCTTCCCAGAGGCGGCATCGGGTGGGCCACTGTGCAAAACGGGGTGCTGGACTAGAAGGGCCTCCTTGGGCCTGATCCCGCAGGGATGATCTTGTGTCCTGGGCACCCGGCTGCTTCAAGACTGGCCCGACGTGGGCGCTGCGGCTCCTGCTTCTTGGGGCGTGTGCGGGGGAGGCCAGGGATGAAGACCGTCCCCCCAATCTTAGCGGCATCTCCGAGGCGCCTCTTGCCAGCCGAGGCGGCCTGCTCTGGGCGGGCGCTCCTCCTCCGCGAAGCAAGCGAGTGACCTTGTCTGCTCAAACAGACGCCGCGCTGAGCTGCCCGCCACGCCGAAGAAACGCCTCTTGCCGCGCAGCAGCTCCTGGGACACGGGTCGCTTCGCAGAGGAGGAGGCATTTCCTCAGCACGCGGCTGTCCGTTGGTTTCCCCGGCGCCGAAGGAAAGAGCTGCTTCCTCGGCAGCCCACAGCACGCACGGCCCAGCAGCAGGAGGAGGAGGAGGAGGCGGCACCTCCAGGCCAGAGCCTGGGTCCGTCCCGCTCCTCCTGCGCACCCTCCTCGACACTGGCAGGCAGCGGCCAGGGCCCTGAGCAGGGCTGGCGGGCCCGTGGCCTGAGGGCGCGTTCGAACCGGGGGGGTCTCGCCGCGCTTAGGCCGGCGCTCCAGCCACAGGAGCGCGGGCGGACTCTCCTCTGCGAGCCGCGGGGGGGGGGGGGCTGCTCCCTGCTCCCGGCCCGCCACCCCGACCCCCGCCGCAAAGTGCCGGGGTTTGGAGCCGGGAAGTCAGCCAAGGGCTGCGGCGGCGGCGGCGGCGGCTTCGCAACCAGGGAACGTGTCCCGGCCACATTCCAGAGCCCAACGTTACAATTAGGGCGGGAGGGACGTGCCGCCCGCGGCGGGGTGCGTGTGAGTGAGTGACTGCAGCCCCCCGAGCCCTTGAGAACACCCAGCCGGCGCCCTTGCTCGGGGGGGGGGAGGGGGAGGGGGAGGCCCGCTCTGCCGCTGCTTGTCCGAGGAGGCCAGGCCAGGCCAGGCTTCTCCCTCCCCGCGGCCTCCGTCTCGCTTGGCGCAGAGCCCTCCGAGGGCGAGGTCTCCGCAGGGGCGCAGCGAGGCTGGCGTGGTGGGGGGGGGGTGCTGGCACAAGCCCCCCCCCCCCGTGTGGTGCCCCCTGCCCTGTCCCCCCGTCGCCCCACACGCGCACGTGCTGCAGGCAGGGGGCGCCCTCCCTCCCTCCCTCCCTGCCCACACCCGGCCAGCAGCTCGCCAAGCGCAATCCGAGAGACGAAGACGGCGAAGAGATGCCGCTTCCCCCCGGAAAGAAGGGCCCGAAGCGCTCTGCCTAGATAAAGATGGAGAGACTGGCCGCCGCCGCCGCCGCCGCCCCTAATTTGTCACGCCCGCCCCGGCGCCCCCCGCCCTTTCAGCTGGATCTTCACCAAGGCGGCCGAACCCGGAGGAGGCGCCTCCCGCCCGCCCGCCCGCCCCGCGAGCTCCCCCCTCCGCCCTTCCTTTCTCCTCCCAGGTGTTGTTCCGGGAAGGCGGCGGCGGCGCCCAGCCAGCGCCCCAGCCCGGACGGCTGCAGGTGGGACGTGAGAAGCGCCTCCTCGGGCCAAAGCAAACAGGCCGCCCGTGGCTGTGCCCCAAGCACGTGCTGCTGGTGGTGGTGGGAGGGCGGGCGGGCAGCAGGCCAGGCCCGGGCTGTGCTGAAGGGCCGAGCCGGCAAGAGGCCGGTGGAGCCAGGCCAGCCTCCTGCCTGCCACAGCGGGGCGCTTAATTTAATTTAATTGCCACCACCAGCCTCGGGTAGTCAGCGGTATACTGCTTCTGCACATGGGAGATCCATTTAGCTCTTTTCCTGACGGACTGACAGGCCTAACCTAACTACGTCCTCGTCGTCAAATCCTTTAGGGGGGAAAGCCATTCAGGCTTAGCCCGAGTACTGGGGGGGGGGGGGGGAGCCTGTGTGGGGCAGATCACAAAGAGGCAGGCGGATGCCTCCGCTTTTCTCTCCTCTGCTGGCATGCCGGTCCTTCCTAGCCAGTTGTTCTTCCAAGCTCCAAAGGTGTCCCTCCGGTCGGTCTTTCTCCGGGAGGACCGGCCTCCCCCCTCTGCCTAGTGGCCACAGCAGGCCTGATCTCCCTCTTTGCTGGCTCCGTGGCATGGAATTTAGACCGCGAGGCCAGGATCCCGCCTGTTTTGCTTTCCGCCCCTTTCCTAAGAATTATGCCTCACTGCCCTTCGGTTTCCAGGGGGCTTTTCTGCTCCAGCTGCCGGATGTCTGTATCTAGTGGTTCCTCTCAGGTGAGACGACCCAACAGGGGCTCTTCTGTGGGGCTGCCCGCTGGCATTCCCTTTGGTGTCCCAGGGGGCATCTGCTTGCATTTATTTGCACCCGGTCAGTCAGCTTGGAGGGGCCGTCTTGTCCCACCTGTTGGCATGATGGCACAAGCCCCCCACCCCCCAGATCTGGAGGACCCTCTTCTTCTCCTCCAGGGTTTGATCCACAGCACCCTCCCCTCTGACGGCCCTTCAGTTCCTTCAGGAAAGGAGGAATGACACCCCCAGCCTTCTGGCAATCTAGGGGTACCGGGCTCCTCCCCTGTCGCTATGTTTGCTGACTGACCTCCCACGGAGAAGCCGTGGGGCTGCTGGCCGACTCCTCCCGCCTCCCTCCCTGCCGCTTCCTGGCTCCAGCCAGGCTTCTGACTGCCTCGCTCTGCCCCGTGAAAAGGGGTGCTGCTCTGGCTGCTCTCCAGCTCCAGTAAGCAGGCGAGAAATTAATTAAGAGAGCAGTTCATTCTTAGCTGAGTGCCAGCCAGTCCCAGGAATTAATTGGCGGGGGGGGAGGGAGAGTAGAAGGAAGCGCATGGCTAGAGGCGGAGGCCGGGGGCTGAGTCGGGCTGCTTTGGGCCGGGGGCTCTCCCCGTGCACTGCTGTCCTGGATTCCTCACCACCCCCCCACTCCATTTCCCAGTACCTGAATATACTATTTATTGGTGAATAAATATGCTAATTTAAATATGCTATTTATTGAAGGTGAAGATACCAAATAAGATTGGTGAAGATATTAAATAACGCTCACACTGAGGAGCAGCGCTGAGTGCATTTTCATCACCACAGGAGTGTAGCTAAAATTGAGCGGATGGGTTCAAAGAACCCGGGGCCCCCAGCGGCACCTCCCCCCTATTTTCTTCATTATCTCCCTCACTCCGAGGGGCCACCGGAGAGGGAGGCAAACACAGGCCCCCTCGCCCCTAGATACACCCCTGCCTAGCTGGGGTGATGATCACCACTTAATTCCACAATTGGCCCTACAGAACTGGTGCCAGGGATTAAGGCTTTCATGCTTGAGCCTTTTACATCCTGAGATAAGAACATAAAGCGTCACTCCAGAATGCCTCTTTTGATTTAGAACACTGGTATAGGCTGGAAAAGAGCGGGGGGGGGCAGAGAGAATTCATGGGGGCTTTAAGCAAAAAAAGTTTTTAAAAACCCACAGAAACAATTAATGGGGCGATTCTCACGATCAGCAGAAATCGGGCTAGGAGAGCCTAGCCCAACTTTTGCTGATCGTGTAAACCACCGGGCTTGCAAGCGAGCCTGGTGGCTTACAAGCGGCTAGCCTGCTTTTGTAGCCCTCCCTATAGCCCGCATTTGCGGAGCGAGCGCTCCGCAAACCAGGGCTTCCTGCTCGTGAGTAGCCACAGCGCGGCTCTGCGCCGTGACTACTCGCGAGCAGACCCCCAGAGGGGAGGCCAAAAGCCGCCTTCCGGCTCCGGGGTTCTCACCAGCCTGCCTTGCACACTCACGCAGGGCATGCTGGAGCTTCCAGGGGCCGATCGGCCCCCGCTCCCCCCAGCCCCCGGCAGCTCCATCACGGAGCCGGCAATGGTGTGGGCGGCCGATCCGGCCACCCAGGGCTCCCTCCCCGATCGTGAGCGGGCTGAGCCTGTTCTCCCCGCTCAGCTCACCAAACCGGGTCTCACCGATCGTGAGACCCGGCTCACTATCTATAGAAAACAAATGAAAACTACACTAAGTTTGAGATATTAATAGCAGCAACAGAACAAAAAAATACTGAGCTTTTCAGTTAAGGCTGCAATCCTATGCACACTTACTTGGGAGAAAATCTGATTGAAACCCATGGTACTTCCTTCTAAGCAGGCAGGCCTAGAATGGATTGCACTTTAGAGCCAGAAACCTGACAGTACACAGACAGGCAGTGATTTACATCACACTCAAACTCTCCTCTCAACTGCCCTACAGAGATCCCTTGCTGACTTTCCGGGGGGGGCGGGGGGGGGGGTGGGTGTGTGACTTCTTGTGGACCTCTCCCAGGCAGCCTCCTTGGCTTCACCTGTCCTCCTCGAAGCCCAGCGGCTGAACAGAAGAGTGACTGTATGTTGTGCTCCTGAACTCCGCTTCTACAAGGGCCAGAGCTTAGCTTTTCTAAAAAAAGAACGAAAGCTGGGCAAGCTAATGAGCTAAGTGGGGCACACGCTTACAGTGCAGGAATCCCCGGAAGCCCACGGGAGAGGGCCACCTCAGGAACTGGCAGGAAGGCGGATCCTGCAAGAGGGAAGCCGAGCCACCGACTCACCTTCTGGGTACTTGTAATTGTTGGTGATGTCCACCCGCTGGTTGCTGCCCACGGCTTTGGTGCTGATGGCTGTGCCAATGGACGAAGTGTCACAATAAACTCGGACCCGGTTTCCGTTTGGATAGACCACCCATCGGTTGATATCGGCATTCACCTCAGTGAAGACGAACGCCGTGTCATACTGCAGCCGGACATCTCCTTGCTTGACGGCCATGACTGAGGTGGGCCCACACTGGTAGAGGCCTGGAAGGAGGCAAGGCGAGCAGAAGGCTGCAGTGGGGGCTGCCCCCTGGGGAACCTGGGCCCTCCCCATCCTGGAGGAGGAGGAGGAGGAGTGGGGCTGGGGGAGGCCTTACCTTGGCTTTTCTCTTGGGGGGTGGAATCTACCACCTGCCAGCCACAGAAGGCTGTGCCCAGATCGCGCCGAATGAACCAACATTCATTCCAGACATGGTAATCCCTGAAGGGGTGGAGGAGCAGAGGTGAGTGCCCAAGGCCAAGGCTGACCCAATATGTGGGGAGGGGGGAGGCTGGGGGGCCTTGATCTGAATGCTCCCATCTGCCTGCCCCATTAGTATGAGTCACAGAGGCAGCAGCTCCAGGCAAGCCAGACCCTGAGCCTGGGAGAGGCAGGCTGGCTAGAAGAGGTGGCCTCTCTGGGACCTTCCTCCAGGCGCCCAACCCCCAGGAAGCGGCTTCTGCCCGTGTGCTCTCCACTTGCTCCAGGTACACTGTGAGGCACCTCCGGGCATTGGCCCAGGCCCCAGAGTCTGGAAACATGTGGGGTGGGCATTGTGCCCTGGAGCCAGCCTTTGGGGCTGAGAAAGTGGGGCCTCCCACCCACATCTTTTGAATGTCTGCTGGCAGGTGGCGGGGGAGTGGTTGCTCCTCCTTTGAGTGTTGCTGACTGGTGGGAGGCTGTCGTGCCAGATTTTCCAACCTGTCTTGGTGTGCCTTTGTTTTTGAAGGGTCAGTTTGTTACGAGCTCCCTGGATTCACTGGGAACCTGCATGGAGGCGCTGCGTGGCTGGGAAGGCAGAGCCAGCCTCTGGGAAGAGGCCCCTGGACGTCGTGCTCTCTGGCTGATGACGGAATAGCACCGGCTGCGGCATCCAGGCTGCGTCCTGGGTGGTCGTGTACCCAGATGCTTAACTGGATCGCACCCCACCCTCTGCACTAGCCCAGGGAGCCTTTCCCCGCCAGCAGCTGTCTGTCTTGGCCACCGCCCACATGCAGTGACTGGAAGTGACTGTCGGAAGGAGCTCCACATCCCAGGTGGCTGGGGGGGGGAGGAGGAGTCCCCCCGTGGGCTGCCCACACCCTCAAGGGAGGGGGCCTCTTCTGAGCCTTCCTGCTTCCCAGAGGCGTCTGCTCCCCAACCTTCCTCAGGCGTTGGGCTGCCATGGCAGAGTCCTGCACCTGCTTGGGTTGGGGGGGGTCAGGGGTCAAAGCAGCCTCACCCCCCAAGCCCCCCAGCAGAGGCTGCACACGCTGCACTTACCAGGTGGAGTCCTGGCCCATCTTGAGGCTCTTGCCTGAGGGGTCATAGTACTTGTCGATACTCAGGGTCCTGTCCGAGTCGTGAGCAGAATTGAAGTTGGTGATCATGCGGGTGGGTACGCCCAGGCTTCGCAGGACTAGGAGGAGAGCGGGAGGGAGGGCGCGAAAGAGGCCCCCGACGTCAGGCCCGCCGCAGCCTGGCCCCAGGGGCCGCTCACACACACACACCCCCCCGTGGGCGCCCCCATACCTGTGCCCGCCACTCCGGCAAAGACCCAGCACTGGCCATACTTGACGGCGCTGTAGCGGTTGTTCACCCACTGCCGGAGGATGGCCACGCTGCTGTCCCAGCGGGAGGGGTTTTCGTGGTGAGCAAACGACTCGTTCCATTTGCCCTCCAGCACCCCGTTGTCGTTGTCGTTGGCGTTGACCTGGAGGGCGAGAGAGCAAGGCGTGAGCAGCGGGAGGGCTGGGCTGGGCCGGGCCCCGTGGGGCAGGGCTGGGGGGGCGCGGGCCTCGGGCTCACCATGGAGCTGACCACTCGGGCCACGTATCTCGGGTCGCTCCTGCGAGACGTGTCGCCCGCTGGGTCCTGGCGGTGGTAGAGGCTCAGGTCCAGAAGCAGGAGGGCCAGGTTCAGGATGTTCTCTTGGCACTGGCAGGAGGAGAGGCGGGCGGCAGCAGCCCCCATCAGGGCCGGAGGGCAGGCCCCGCAGCCCTCCCCTCCCGAGGCTGGGTCTGCCAGGGATTGGCCAGACCCAGAGGAGGCGGGGCTCCCCCTGGACGGGGCGGGGGGTGCCCTGGGGTGCTCTTGCCACAGACGGGGGCCCAGTCCCGAGAGGGGGCCGGGGAGGGTCCCTGCCCCAGGTGCCAGCACTGCACTCCTAAGGGGTCTGGCTGGCCTAGGGACGGCGGCTCTTGGGCCCGGGCCCCAGCCAAGACCCCCGCACAGGGGGGCTCCTGCAGGGACAGCCTCCGCAGCAGCAGCAGCCGCCGCCTCGCCCCCTCTCCTGGGCCTCTTCAGCCCCTGACCCCCAGACGGGGCAGGGAAGCCGCCCGGTGTCTGGAGGGCCCCGTTCCTTGGGGCCACAGGAGGCTTCCCTTCGGGAGGAGGGTCTGGTCCCTGTCCAGAGACAGCTCCCCCCAGGCGGAGGACGCCCTCTCCGGACTGCCCCAGGCCAGCCAGTTCAGCAGCCCCTCCTGGTGACCCCCCACCCCGGCTTGCCTCCCTTTCTGCTTCTTGTCCCAGCCAGGCACTGCGCCCCCAGACCTTTGAGAAGGCGTCTTTGGAAGTGGCCCCCTTCCCGAAGCGGAAGCCCCCCTCGCAGCCTCTGTCTATGCGCTGGAGGGTCCCAGGGAACGGCCTTTTCCCAACCTGGCTGGGCTGGAAGGGGGCGGGGGCCTGGGGGCCCTCTCTGGCTGCCACCATCGGGGCAGCCTGAGTGGCTTCCTGGTCACCGGCCCACGGCCCTGCAGGCAGCATTGGGGGCCGAGCAGCCCCTGGGGGCCACCTTTCGAGCTGCTCCTTGGTTCCCACCCCACCCTCCGGGCCCGACAGGCCCATTGCTGGCCCCGAATCCTTGCCTCCCTCCGCAGCTGCCCTTCGTCCTTGGAGCCCTGCGGAGGGCAGTCCTGGCACCCACAGGCTGCCCAAGACCCCCCCCCCCGCCGCTCAAGGGTGGGGGGAGGAAAGCCAGCCGGCTGTGTGTGCAGGAGGGCAGCTTGCAGCGGCAACCCCCTCCTCCTCCCCCCGGGAGAGTCCTCAGCCTTTACCTGCCCAAAGTACCAGCCTCGCGCCTCGATATACTGGGCGTTGCCCACAAAGATGATGCCGTTTTCATTCAGGACGTATTCCTGCCTCTCCGCCTCATTGTCCATGTAGACCAGGTCCGCTGCGGGGCAGAGAGCTGGGCTGAGAGCCGGGGGGGCGGGGGGGGGTCTGGTGTCACGCCCAATGCCAGCAAGCAGGAGGAGGCCGGCTGGCCACGCTGGGCAGGAAATGGCCGAGGGGCTGGCTGGCAGGCGGGCACTGGCCACCCTGCGCTGGGCGAGGGCCGTCTGGCGAGCAACAGCGGCCAGAAGGAGGCCAGCTGGGCTTGCCTTCCCTCCCCAGACCAGGCACGAGGAGCCAGCCTGGCCTTGGCGGTGGCTGCCGCTCCTCTGGGGATGGGATGAAGCCAGTTCAAATCCTGCCCCCCAGACATACTGTGGGAAAGACAGCTGTGGACTCCCTGCCCCCTGCTCAGCTGTGGCCTGTGGGGGCCTGAGGAGCAGCAGCATCCTATGGGGAAGGGCTCCCCTGCTTGCATGCAGAAGGTCCGGGCACCATCTCCAGGCAGGGCGAGGAAGACCCTCCTCTGCATGAAACCCTGGAGAGATGCTGCCAGTCCAAGCAGCCCGTTCTGGGCTAGAGGAACCAATGGCCAGACTCAGCAGGCAGCCGTTTCCTAAGTGCAACTTGCCTCACCGGGCCAGACATGTCTCAGCTGTGCCTGGTGCTGAGCAGCCTTCTCTGCTGGCTGCCAAGGCCCACACCTTGGGAAGGTGGCTGAGAGGGAGGGAGGGAGGCCGCCCAGCCAGCCGGAGCCAAAGGCGGAAGCTGCTGCTGCTTCCTGGCTCTGCAGAAGCCTCCGGGGTGGGTGTGGAAGTGGCAGCGCATTCCTGGCCGGGCTCCCCACTCGTCTGCCTGGCTCAGCCAGGGCTGGGATCACTCCAAGCCCCATCCTCCCAGGAGGAGCAGCAGCAGCCCCCAGAGGCCAGGCGGCCGGCCGGCGATGCCCAGAGTCTGCCCCAGCAGCAACAGGAGAAAGTGCCTCCGTGTCGGGTTGCCAAGCAGCAGCCGCAGCTGCAGCCAATGGCCCTGGGGGGGGGGCTCCTTGCTGGAGAGGGAGCCTGGCCTCCGCTGGGGACTGTCCCCGGGTTCCCCAGCTGGTGAGCACACCCAGCCTTCACCCAAGGAGGCCTGAAGGAGGCCGGCGGCTGGGCCTGCCCCCCCCCCGGAGGAGGAGGAAGGAGCCCACCCTGCACAGCGACTCCCAGGCAGGCCTGAGCTTGGGGGAGGCTCCAGAGCAACCTTCCCAGAGGGCCCTCCTCCTCCTCCTGAGCAGGGGCCTCTGTGGGGCACCCAAGGCAGGGCTTCCTCAGCAGCAGCACGTCCGTCCGAGGAGGAGGCGGAGGAGGCAGAGGCGCGAGGCAGGGCTGCTGGGCTGCAGGCACAGAGGCAGCCGCCTCCCCCCGCGTCAGGCCCTTGGCTCCCCCTCGCGCTCAGTCCGGTCCACACAGACTGGCAGCAGCTCCCTTCGGCCGGCCCTTGTCCTCGCAGTTGCCGCCAGGGAGACGCCCCACCAGCCTCCGCTGGGGTGCTGCTGCTGCTGCTGCTGCCTGCCTGTGCCGGCCGAGCGGCCTCTTACCTGTGCACCAGGGGTTGAAGAGCATGATGAACTGCCCCAGGAACCTGGCCTGCACCTGGCTGCCGCTGGTCACCTGGAGGTACAGCTTGTAGCGCCCGATGGCCGCCGTGGCTGGACTGGCCAGGGAGAAGTTCACGTAGTTGCTCTGGCAGGAGCCTTGCGCGGCGCTCCAGCTGCCCCCCACCAGGCCGCTGGAGACGGCAAACGCAGCCCGGGTGTGGTGGGCCTCGGACGGGGCCGTCCCTGCCAGGCAGAGGGGAGGGAGGCAAGGCAGCGTCAGGGGGCACCCCCAGTCCAGCAGCCCCCACCACCAGCTTGTTCTCTCCTCCCCGCCCCCGCCCCCACGGCCTGGACGTCAGGAGCCTTCAGCTTGCTGCCAGCACTGCCCTGGGGCAGGCTGTGGCCCTCAGGGGCCTCGTTGCACTAGTGTGGTGGGTGGGGGCGATCTCCCCTCGCTTGGGCCGCCGCTGGTGGGCTGCTAGGCTCATGGGCAGAGAGGCTTCCGTGGTGAGCACAGCACGGCCAAGAGTCCTTTCCTGGGGCCTTTGAGGCGGAGACCTCGTCCCTTCTGCTTGGAGCCAAGAAGGGATCCAGTTTGGGGCCCCACATTTTAAGAAGGCTGCTGGCAAACTGGAACAGGTGACAGGTCTGGAGACCAAAGAGTTTCCTGGCCAGAGAAGCTGTGAGACAGTGGAACAGCCTGCCTCATGCAGCAGCAGGCTCTCCTTTGCTGGGGTGTGTGCATGTGTCTCCAAACAGAGGCTGGGCAGCCCATGTACCAGGGACGCTTGAGCCGTTTCCTGCACTGAGCAGGGAGGGGGCTGGGCGAGAGGCCCTCCAGGGTCCCTCCCAGCAGCAAAATCCTAGGCTTCCAGGTTGCAGCTGCCTCTGTGGATGGGAGCCCCATTCTTCCGATGCGGGGGGGGGCGGTGCTTTGTCAGCGTCCGGTGTGTGCGTGTGTGTGTTGAAACCTGTGGCTGAACAGTGCAGCCAAGAGCCCACAGACCACAGACGGGAAGGCAGATGGAGGTGGCGGCTGCAGCAGTGGTGGGCAGTGGAAGGGGCCCCCCTCAGAGGCTTGCAGGGCTGCAGCCTGCCTGTGAAGGAGGGGGGCCCTGGGAGAGGGGCCCCCCACTCTCTGCAGGTTGGGGGGGGCTGCTGGGGCCTTACCTGTCTCTACGATGAAGGCCAGGCTCTCCCCAGCCTGGGGAGTCTTGTTGAAGTAGAGCGTCACGGTGAAGACCTGCCCACGGCGAAGCACCAGCTCCGTGCAGGCAAAGCGGCTGGTCCGGTGTGCCTGTGTGTTGTCTGGCACCTGCCAGCTGATGTGTGTTGGGGTCAGGGCTGCGAAGCGAGAGGCCAGCGTGAGAGGCGCCTGGGGCAGGGGCAGGCCCAGCGGCCTCCAAGGAAAGGGAGGGAGGTGGCAGCCAGGAGGGGATCAAGGCCTCCCCTCAGGCAGACTCTCCGGGGAGAGCTTCCAAGGGCTGGGCGGCTGGGCATGCACACCAGGCCCTTTGGGCCCCAGCCACGAAGCCTCCCATGGGAAAGGGCTGCCAGGCCTCTGGCACAGCCCCCCAGTTTGAAGCCTACTCTGGGAAGAGCAAGAGCGGCTTCAGGAGGCGAGCAAGCTTTTCTAATCAACAACATCTAGCCTTTCCCCCCTTTAAACTAACTAACAGGAGCAGGGGAGATTTTGAGGGGCTGGTTTCTCTTTAAGGGATAAGTCCTAGTCTGTGTGTATGTTATTTGCCAAGGCCAGCATAGTGTGTGTGTGTGTGTGTGTGATTTGCCAGGGCTAGCATTTGCCAGGGCTAGCAAACTCCTGTGTTTTCGTTTTTCCATGCCTGGAGGGGGTGGAGTCAGCTAGGGCTGGGGGAGGCCCCACATTCCTTTGAGACACATCCTGTGTCTCAGTTTGAAGCCTACTCTCTACATAAGAGGTGAAGGCCCCAGAGCATAGTAAACAGGGATAGGAAACAGGATGTTGGAGTTTAGCAGGAGTTTAGCAGGAAGTTTGTGGGGGAGCCTGGAACAAGCCCCTGTGATCACAAGGAACCCGGTGGAGAAGAGAAGTTAAGTACAAAATCCACCCTCATATTCCTGAGAAAGGCTATTTGGACAGTTAAATAGCTGACCATTACAGCTGAGAACTATCCTTCTAATAAGCTATCTCTAAATACTGTAAACAGCCAACAAAACCAGTATGAAGATAGAAGGCCAGCAGGGGAGGGGGCACTTCCCAGTGTATTGCACAGAGTGCCACATGTATGACTGTTTGCCCCATGGGCAGAAGTCATGGGTGTGTGCTCACTGCAAGGAGCTCCTGGCTCTCAGGGAACAAGTTCGTTCCCTTGAGACCAAGGTGGCGGATCTGGAGAAGCTCAGGGAGACAGAGAGGCATGTGGACGACACCTTCGGGGACGTGATAGAGGCATCCCACTCCAGGGCTGGTAGCTCCTCTGCTGTCAGGGAGAATTAAAGTCTTGGGCGAGGAGGACATCGGTCTGAGGAAGAGGGAAATGCTCCTTTAGAAGGGACCCCTTCCACGGATGATGAGCCCAGATCCTCTCGCACAGGGGATACTCCTCTGGGGGGTGGGGGCCTCCTTGTAGTGGGTGATTCGATCATTAGGGGGATAGAGAGATGGGTTTGTGACCCGCGTGTTGACCGCACGGTGACTTGCCTGCCTGGTGCGAAGGTTGCGGACATCACGCGGCGTCTACACAGGCTCCTAGGCAGTGCTGGGGAGGAGACAGCTGTCGTGGTGCACGTCGGCACCAACGATGTGGGGAAATGCAGTTGGGAGGTCCTGGAAGCCAAATTTAGGCTACCGCATTTTGAAGTCCAGGACCCCCAAGGTAGCATTCTCAGAAATGCTACCTGTTCCACACGCAGGTACAGTGAGACAGGCAGAGCTGAGGGGTTTCAATGCATGGACGAGACGTTGGTGTCGGGAGGAGGGGTTTAGATTTGTTAGGCACTGGGACACATTTTGGGGCAAGCAAGGCCTGTACAAAAGGGACGGGCTGCACTTGAACCAAGATGGAACCAGACTACTACTGGTGCTTAAAATCAAAAAGGTTGCAGAGCAGCTTTTAAAATGACGCCTGGGGAGCAGCCGATGGGAGCTGGGCAGTATCCCATTTGTCAAAAGCCATCCTGTAAAGTGCGAGGGTGCAAAGGTTTCAGATAAAACAGAAGGGGACAGAGCAGAACCGCATAAAGAGCAGGCGGGAGGCTGTGCCAGCTGGTCAAAGAGTCAAAAGAAAGATAGCATACATCAGGTGAGAGATTCAGCATATAGGGGCTTGTATGCCAATGCCAGAAGCCTCTGAGCCAAGATGGGTGAGCTGGAGTGCTTGGTTGCTAACGCAGAAATAGACATAGTGGGCATAACAGAAACATGGTGGAACAGTAAGAACCAGTGGGACACTCTTCTCCCTGGGTATGAACTCTATAGAAAAGACAGGGAGGGGCGCCTTGGAGGTGGAGTAGCACTGTATGTTAAAGAAGGGATAGAATCTAACAAGCTTGAAAACCTGGGTGGACCAGAGTCCTACACAGAAACCCTGTGGGTGACTATACAAGGCCGGAAAGGGAACGTGCTACTGGGGATGTGCTATCGCCCTCCAGATCAAAACGCCGACAATGACTGGGAGTTGCAGGAGGAAATCGGGGAGGCATCAAGGAGAGGCAGGGCAGTAATAATGGGTGACTTCAATTACCAACACATAGACTGGGTAAATTCACAGTCAGGTCAGGACAAAGAGGTCAAATTTCTAGATACGCTAAATGACTGTGCCCTAGAACAGTTGGTCATGGAAGCAACCAGAGAGAAGGCGACCTTGGATTTAATCCTGAGTGGCACCAAGCACCTGGTGCGGGATGTCAGTGACATCGACCCTTAAGGGAACAGTGACCATAGTGCCATCAAATTCAGCATACATGCGGGGAGAGAATCACCAAAGAAGTCCAACGCAGACATTTTGAATTTCAGAAGAGGAAACTTCTCTAAAATGAGGAGTATGGTGAAAAGAAAGCTGAGGAGGGAAATCAGGAGAGTCACTTCGCTCCAGAATGCATGGAGTTTATTCAAAACCGCAATACTTGAAGCCCAATTAGATTGTATGCCCAAAAGGAGGAAAGGTAACACTAAGTCCAGGAGGATGCCAGCATGGCTAACAGGTAACATCAAGGAAGCTATAGAAGGGAAGAAGAAGGCTTCCTTCGGAAATTGGAAGGCCTGCCCAAATGAAGGTAAGAGAAAGGAACACAAACTCTGGCAAAAGAAATGCAAGGTGACAATAAGGGAGGCAAATAGAGAGTATGAGGAACATTTAGCTAAAAGCATCAATGGAAATAACAAAAACTTATTTAAATACATCAGATGCAGGAAAACTGCCAGGGAGGTGGTTGGACCATTAGACAATGAGGGAGTGAAAGGGACTATTAAGGAGGAGGTTGCAGAGAAGCTAAATGAGTTGTTGTTGTTGTTGTTGTTATTTTGCATTTATATCCCACTCTTCCTCCAAGGAGCCCAGAGTGGTGTACTACATACTTAGGTTTCTCCTCACAACAACCCTGTGAAGTAGATTAGGCTGAGAGAGAAGTGACTGGCTCAGAGTCACCAAGCTAGTTTTATGGCTGAATGGGGATTTGAACTCAGGTCTCCCCGGTCGTGGTCCAGCACTCTAACCACTACACCACACTGGCTCCGTTCCTTGCATCCGTCTTCACGGCATAGGATACTGCACGTATACCTGTTCCTGAACCAGGCTTTTCAGGGATGGAGGCTAAAGAACTGAGTCAGATAGAAGTGACAAGAGATGATGTTCTAAACTGTCTGGAAAAAATGAAAACTAACAAATTGCCAGGGCCGGACGGCATCCATCCACGAGTCCTCAAAGAACTCAAACGTGAAATTGCCAACCTCCTTGTTAAAATATAACTTATCCCTGCAATCAGGTTCTGTACCGGAGGACTGGAAAGTAGCCAATGTAACACCGACTTTCAAAAAGGGACCCAGGGGCGATCCGGGAAATTACAGGCCGGTTAGCCTAACGTCCGTTCCAGGCAAATTAATGGAAAGCATCCTCAAGGATAAAATTGTAAAGCACCTAGAAGAACAGGCCCTGCTGGGAGTGAACCAGCATGGCTTCCGCAAAGGGAAATCTTGCCTGACCAACCTTTTGGAGTTCTTTGAGGGTGTCAACGAGTGTGTGGATGATCCAGTTGACATAGTCTACCTGGACTTCCAAAAAACCTTTGACAAAGTTCCTCATCAAAGACTGCTGAGGAAACTTAGCGGTCATGGAATAAAGGGACAAGTCCATGTGTGGATTGCTAACTGGTTGAAAGACAGGAAACAGAGGGTAGGTATAAATGGAGAGTTTTCACAATGGAGGGAAGTAAGAAGTGGGGTCCCCCAGGGATCTGGACTGGGACCGGTGCTTTCTAATTTTAATTTTAATGAGCCAGCGTGGTGTAGTGGCTAGAGTGCTGGACTAGGACCGGGGAGACCCGAATTCAAATCCCCATTCAGCCATGAAACTAGCTTGGTGACTCTGAGCCAGTCACTTCTCTCTCAGCCTAACCTTCTTCACAGGGTTGTTGTGAGGAGAAACCTAAGTGTACAGTACACCGCTCTGGGCTCCTTGGAGGAAGAGTGGGTTTTTTAAAATCATAAATAATCTAGAAGCAGGAGTAAGCAGGGAGGTGGCCAAATTTGCAGATGATACCAAACTCTTTTGGGTAGTGAAATCCAAAATGGATTGTGAAAAGCTTCAAAGGGATCTCTCTAAACTGGGTGAGTGGGCGACAAAGTGGCAAATGTGGTGCAATGTTGGCAAGTGTCAAGTGATGCACATTGGGAGGAGAAACCCCAACTTCAAGTATACACTGATGGGATCTGAGCTGTTGGTGAATGACCAGAAGAGAGATCTTGGGGTTGTGGTGGACAGCCTATTGAAAGTGTCAACTCAGTGTGAGGCAGCTGTGAAAAAGGTCAATTCCATGCTAGGGATCATTAGGAAGGGGATTGAAAATAAAACGCCTAATATTATAGTGCCCTTATGCAAAACTACGGTGCGACCACACTTGGAGTACTGCATACAATTCTGGTCACCACATCTAAAAAAGGACATTGTAGAACTGGAAAAGGTGCAGAAGAGGGCAACCAAGATGATCAGGGGCCTACAGCACCTTCCTTATGAGGCAAGGATACAACACCTGGGGCTTTTTAGTTTAGAAAAAAGACGACTGCAGGGAGACATGATCGAGGTCTATAAAATCATGCATGGTGTGGAACAAGTGGATAGAGAGAAATTCTTCTCCCTCTCACATCACACTAGAACCAGGGGTCATCCCATGAAATTGATTGCCAGGAAATTTAGGACTAGCAAATGGTGGTATTTTTTCACACAATGCATAATCAACTTGTGGAATTCCCTGCCACAAGATGTGGTGACAGCCAACAACCTTGAAGGCTTGAAGAGGGGTTTGGATAACTTCATGGGGGAGTTATCAATGGCTAATAGTCTGAGGGCTCTAGGCCACTTCCAGCCTCCAAGGCAGGATGCCTCTGAGCACCAGCTGCTGGGGAGACACAACAGGGGAGAGGGCTGGCCCCTTTCAACTCCTGCCTGTGGCTTCCAGCGGCATCTGGTGGGCCACTGTGCGAAACAGGATGCTGGACTAGATGGGCCTCCTTGAGGGGCCTGATCCAGCACGGCTGTTCTTATGAGCTGCCAGACCTCCTCCTCCTCCTCCTCCTCCTCCTCCTCCTCCTCCTCCTCCTCTCAGAGGCCAGCTGCCCTTTGCTCACAGGCGATGCCCCCAAGGCTGCCTCCCCCTTGCCCAGCCTAGGAAGCAGGACTGTGGTGGTGGTGGGGGGGACGGGGACGACAGGGGCAGGACACTCACCGGCCATCTCGGTGTCTTCCTCTCAAGCACGGCTGGGCTTCCTCACAGCTCTGCTGCTGCTGCCGGCTGAGCTGGGTGTGAAGTGGTGTGAGGCACCCACAGCTGAGCCCTGTATAACTACTCGGGTGCAATTAGCCAGTTCCTATAATAATCAGTGGCTGCGCAAGGCCAATTTTCCTGTTCAGAGGGAGATGCAGCCGTGGGAGGAGAAGCCATCCTTGTTTACTCAGAGGAAGTGCATTCCCTCCCTTGCTCCAGGATGACATGCAGGACTTCCTCTGTGGAATCCAAGGCAAAGAGTCATCCCAAAGATGAGGAAACCGCAGGGGAGAAGCGGCAGCTTCCGCCTCACCCGGCTCAGCCGCCCTGCAGTGCTGCTTTGGGGCGCGCCGCCCTGTGTCCCCACCCTGCCCTGCCTCCCGGTGTGGGGCACAATGCAGGCCCAGCCGGTGGTCCTGCCTTGCAGGGTCACTGAGCTGAGAGGCAGCGAGGAAGGCAGCCCTGGCCGTGAGAGGAGACTCGAACCCAAGACTGGCTCACACTCTGGCCATGGCCACACCCCTCGGGCTCGCTTTGGCCTGTTTGGCCTCCTGGCTGCCTCTGCCCACCTGCCCCGGCCGGCCCGCCATCCTCTTCCTGAGCAGCTGGGGCAGCAGAGGCCAGCTGGCTTCCCCGGGCCTCAGGCGGAGGGGGGGCCTGGCGCTGCTGGGAACTGCAGCGCCCCCCTTGGGGCAGGGCCGCGTCCCTCCTGCCCGGGTCCGGCCCCTTCCAGGCCTTCTTGGCTCCCCAAAGGGCAAGTGGGAGACACAGACAGGCACGGATCGATGCCCCCCCCGTCCTCCTGACGAAGGCGCCAGTCACTCCTCTCAGCCCGGCTGGGCCCCCTCCCTGCCCCCCCCCCCCGCTGAGTCGGGGGGGGGCTCCCCCCAGCCAGCCAGCCTGGCTGCTGCTGCTGCTGCCTGCTCGGGACACTCGTCAGTCTCTCACCCAGGCTCGAGGAGCCGCCTCCCCCTTTTGCTGCTCCGGCGGCAGCAGCAGCAGCCACAGTCTCGGGAGCGGCTCCTGCGGGCGGGGGGCGGGCGGGCAGGGCTGCCACCCCGCAGATGCCCAAGAAAGACCTGGCTGGCTGGCTGGCTGGCTGGCTTGGAGTCCCCTCCCCTGCCCTCCCCTCCCTGTTTTCGGGGCAGACAGTATCTGCCAGGCTGACTTTCCGGTTTGGAGTCGATTCAGCCGCGGAGGAGCTTCAGCTTCTTCATCCTCGATTGCCTCCTGCCAGGAAAACATTCCCGCCTTGCTTCCTCCTCCTCCTCCTCGGCCTTTGGCGGATCCTGGCAGTCTGCCGCTGGGCAGGTGCCCGCCCCGCTGAATGGCCCCCTCCCTCCACAGGGCGGGCTCTTCTTCTTCCTACTCAAGAGGAGGAAGGAGGAACCTGCTCAGGCATCTTCCCTGAGTCACCAAGTGGTGCCAGGGAGATTCCTGCGCCTGGGAATGCCGCCCAGGACTGCCCTGCCTGCCTGCCTGCCACCAGCGCCCCTCAGCTGCTGCCCCCACGGGGGTCGGCATCCCCCCCCCACCCCACCCCCCGCACAGCTCCACCGTGAAGCCGTGGCCTGCAGTCCCCCTGGGAGAGAGCAGCACTCTGGGGGGCGGAGCTGGGGCAAGGCCTCCTCCTCCTCCTCCTCCTCCTCCTCCTCTCCAGGTGGCCCATGTGGGGGGAGTGGCATCGGTCTGCAGGCAGCAGCCAGGGAGAAGAGTGCCCCCCCCCCCATTGCCTAGCAGGGATGAGCAGAAACAAGGGCGGCCTCTCGGGCACTCAGGATCATCATGGGTGAGCCCCGGAGGAGGCAACCTGTCCTGTGCTGCTGGTGGCCCATTCAGGGGGGCTCTCCTGGTTCGATGGTGGAGGCACAGGGACATGGGAAGCTGCCATATTCCCAGCCATGCAGACTGGCAGTGGCTTCTCCAGGGTCTGTGCAGGCAGGCATCTCTCTCGGCCCTGGAGACGCTGCCGCCAGGGAGGGGACTTGGAACCTCCGAGAGGTGGCGGCTCCGTCCCCTGAGAGCGGGGGGGGGGGATCTCTGGCAGTGCTGCTCACACCTCTGGCCTCCCCTTCATATGCCACCAAGGCGGACCCTGCTTAGCTCAGGGGACCAGTCCCTCCTCTCCAGAGGACCCTTGGGCTTGACTGGGAAATCTGGCCGCCTCGAGGCATCCACGAGGAGGAGCTGAGGAGGAGGAGGAGGAGGAGGGACCCTCGAGCAGATCCATGGCAGCCCCGCCCCGCGGGTGGCGTAAGGACAAGCAGGGTCAACTGTCCCTGGGCCCAGAGGGTCGGGGCCCCCCAAGGGGCCGCTAAGCAGACTGCCCCAGCACCTGCCCTGCCCGCCGACCCACCGCCACCTCTGATCATGGCCTCCGAGGGGTGGAGGGTGAGCCGAGCGGGGCAGGCCACCCCCAGCGGGCGCTCTGGCGATGGGGCCTCTCCGGCCGGCCTGCACAGCCCTCCAGCCAAAGTGCGCGGTTCGGGTGGGCGGGGCCCTGGAGCGCACGCGCACTCTGCATGCATGATGCGGGGGGGGCCCTGCCAAGATTGTGTCCCCTGGCCCCCGGGGGTCCCGCGACACCCCCGGTTGTTCCAGTCATTTTAGCTGTGTTTCCTCGCCACAGTTGTGTCCTATCCAATTGTCATGTGCTTTGAGTTTCCTCTGAAGCGCGAGGATACATTTTGTGCGTATGATCCTGATACTCTTCTTTTCTCCCCTCAATGCACATGGTGGTTGCAGTCAAAGCCAAGGCCTGGCCCCTGCCCACAAAGAGCCTACACTCAAAGGGTAGGCAGTGGGAGGGAGGGCTGGAGGGACGCGGCCAGGCAGCCCCACGGGAGCAGGTGGCCCCGAAGGGCTCCACGCGGGGACGAGGCCCAGGGCCTGGGAGGCGGCTTCCTGGGCAAAGAAGTGGGGAAGTCCTCCTCAGGAAGAAGCTCCCTGGGCAACGACTAGTGTGGAGCCAGCTTTGCCTCCCCAGGGAGGGCTGCTCCCGGCGTGCCTCCCAGCGGCGGTGTGTCCGGGTGGGCTCTTCTTCTCCCCACAGGCAAGCGAGCCTCTCCTTCTGCGGGATAAGCCGGCCTCTGTCCCAGCCCTCCCCCCCGCATGGGTCATAGTGCACTGCCCCGAGTCCTCCCCGTCGAGTCATGCAGTCCTGTAGGCTTTCCCTGGCAGCATCATGTTTTCTCCCAGGGTCCAGCAGGTGGTTTCCGCACCGCCTGTCCTGCTGTGAGCAGCATTGCAAGAGCAGCCGCGGGTCACTCCAGAGTGCTGAGCTGCAGATGCCCTGCGTGGCACAAACACACTCGCACAGCACGATGGTGGCGGTTATTTCCAGGGGTGGCCCCGGGGAACTGTGTGCGCCCCCTTCCAGGCACTTGCCAAGCAGGACGGGGCCCCGGTGCAACGCTGCCAGTGTGTATGGAAGGCCCTCCATGGCCCAGCTGGTGCAGGGGCGCGGCGAGGGAAGGGGGGGGGAATGAGGGGGGGAACGAAGAAAATGGGGGGTGGAGCTTGGGGGGCCTCCGGAGCTGGGGGGCCCAGGTTCTTTGCACCCCTTCACTCAATTATAGCTACCCCCCTGCCCCTGTGGGCTGCTGCATGGGATGCCAGCCGTTGTCTAAGGACCTTAATGAGAGCGAGAGCGAGGAGTTTTGAAGGGAGAGGCATTCCTTGGCTCTCCTGGGAGACAGTCCCAGGCCTCCGAGCTAGCAAGGGAGTGCCAAGGCTGCTTCTCACCGGCAGGATTTCAGGGGCGGGGCACTCTTTCCCCATTGCTCAGGAAAGGGGAGGGGAAATGATGGCATTCGAGGAGCAGTTCTGCATATGGGGGGGGAGGGCAGAGGATCCCGGGAGTCTGTCCCACCGTGACCCAGGATGCTGGCAAAGCCGTGCGTGTGGGCCAGATCACACTCCTGCTGGTGGATGAGTCACTGAGTTGGGCACCCGAGCTCTGAACAAACCCCACTTGTGTGGGGCCCCACTCTCTCGGGTCCATGGTAGAAACCTTGTACTGCAACCCCTTCCTCCCACGGGAAGCCTTGCCCAGGGGGTCCCCTGGCCCGTGGGAGGGCCTTCTCTGGGGCAGCCCCCTCCTTATGGAACACCTTGCCTCCTGAGATGCGTAATGCCCCCTGTCCTTTCAGAAGCTCCGAAAGAACGATCTATTTTGCCAGGCTTTTCGTTTGTGTGTGTGTGTGTGTGGGAGGGGAGGGTTCTTTTTCTTCTCCTCTTTCCTTTTCTTTTCCTTCCCACCCTCTTCTTCTCTTGTCTTTGTTGTTGTTGTTTTGATTTATGTAAACTGCCTTGAGTCTAAGGAAGTCAGGAGGTCAATACATCCGCTAATTAATAAATAAACAGATAAACAAACAAACAAACAAATGTCCAATTACTTCTTTCACTGGAGCAATGCTGATCCTGCTGCCCGGCCCTTCTCATGAGTAAGCCAAGGGACCGCACAGGTACCGCAAAGGGCTGGGGCCCCCTTCCCCAACTCTTTGGTGCGAAAAATAGAAATTGGCTGTTCAAGTATCCCTAGTTGGGGCTGCCTTTTAAACCCGACCCCGGTTACCCCCTCCCCCCTATTTTTCTGTCCCAGCGCTGTAATGGGGCGCCCTGCTTGTGTTGCCACCTGGAGTGTTTGTGCTCCTGAATAAGCAGATCTGTCATTGCCACTTTATCCCCGCGGAGTGAAGTGCTCCGTGCTCATCCCAGCATCCAGTCCCTTCCCCTCCTGCTTGCCAGGAGTGGGGAGCAGGAGGCCGAGTGGGAAGGAGGAATGCCTTGCGTGACTTTGCCACTTGACAAGCGGAGAAGCTTGGGATGGGACATGGTGGCGTCCCTCTTGCTGGGCAATTGCATTGCCGTGTGGGAGACAGGAGGGCTGGGCTGGTGGTTGGAGAGGCGGCCAGCGAGAATCACTATAGGGATGGAGCAGGCATGGACCTCGGTGGGTCGGCGCCGCCATCTCTGTGATTGTGGCACCAAAAACTGCATGGAACTGTGGTTACAGCGTTGTCCACGTTCAGACGTAACGCATCAGCCACCAACCTCAGCGGTGAACCTAACTACAAACTGAAGGTTCAAACTGGAGTTTGGTGAGGCAAACAACAGGTTGCTTTCACCACAAAACTGTGGTGGTGGTGGTTGTTGTTGTTGTTGTTATTGCATGAATTAGGATGTAACGGAGTTCCAACTTCTGCCCGTTTAACTCTTGTTTTGTGTTATGTCCAAATTCGGCCGCTGAGCCTTTGAATTCAGAGTTCTGAGGTCTGAGCCATTGAATCCCATCCTGCCCAAGGGGTCTGCTAAGAGTCTAAGAGGGAGACTGCTAATTTACACAAACTTTTCAGAGTTCCGCTGGTCAGCCAGGGACAACCATATCTTTTCCCTATAAAAGGAGAAGCCAGCTTTTGTGTGTGGCTTCTTGGTGTTTCTAGACTGAGTCTAGCATGGCGCCTTCTGTGTTACTTCAGCTTTGTTAGCTGCACGCGGCATGGCTCCTAGGAGCACGCAGAGACCACCCTGATGCAAGCTTTGGTTTTCTGAACTGCAGCTTAAGACCGAAGACCTACTGAGCCTCCTGTCTGAACGCCAGGCAGGGCTTGGGCATTTCGACCATCTGGCTTCGTTGGCCTGCAAACTGTCCTGCTCTTTATGCATACTAAGATAATTTGAGATTTCTAATTACTTTGACCTCTGTCTGTGCTGGAAAAGTGCCCGGCTCAACCTCTCCGCCTGTCAGGGCTCCGCCAGGGCTGCTGGGCCGCTTGACAGGCAGTCCCCGCGGCCCAGTGTGATGGTGGGGCGGCTGCAGCAGCAGCAGCAGCAGCCCTCGAGGGCAGGTGTGCAGCGCTGCCCCCCCCACCCCAGAAGTGGCTGCTTGCAGGACATGCTGCAGCCGCCCGGCTGTGCTGCACCCTCCAGGCGGCCTTGCAAGCGGCGCAGCAGCAGCAGCAGCCCCCCCGGCGGCTGCCCATCACGTTGGCCTCTGTCAGGAAAGTGGCCGCCCAGAGTGCGAGGGATGTGGGGAGCGACAAGAAAGGGGCCTTTTCTTCTGAAGGCGGAGGAGGGAGAGAGAAGGCCGCCTGCTCAGTCCGGAGAGCGAAGGGGCCCTGGGGACCAAACCCGAACCCTCCCCAGCCGCCTCGGCCTGCTCTCCCAAGGGCCCGGGCCTGCCACTGGGGACTGGAGGGCTGTCAGGCAGCACGGGGGCGGGGTGGGTGGGCTATGGCCTCCTCCCTGCAGGGGTGGGCTGCCCTTCCAAGGCTTCCGAGGGAGGCTGGGCGGCCCCTGCCCGGGAGGCTGCAGTTGCTCGCTAGACGGGAGGCCCTCCAGCCACCTCCAGCTCTAACACTCCTTGACTCGGTGGTAAGAGCAGTCGCAACGGATGCCTTCAGGGCTGGCCGGCTCTCCCTCATTGGGTCCAAGCCACCTGTGGGGGGCGCTCTAGCTGGATTTCCTGCACTGAAAAAGGGGCTGGACTAGATGGCCTCTGAGGCCTCTCCGCAGCTGTAGGATCCAACCACCAACAGCACCACGGGGTATCTTTCTAGCAGGATGCTCACAACTTCAGCAGCGTTCTCAGGCTCCTCTTTTCAATGGCCTTTGCTGTTAAAGAGAGAGAGGACGTTCTTTGCCCGGCTGGTGGAAGATCCTCCTCTGTGGCTGCTCCATACGGTCACTTTGGGAGGAGGCCTCCCAAGAGGCAGCGGGGGGGGGGGAGCTCTCCTTGCCTTGCTTCCCTGCTGGCCCTGGCCGCAACGGGTCAGGCTGGATGGCCTCTGAAGGGATGTCTGGGGTCCGAGGGGGCACTGTGGCAGGCAGGCCACGCTTCCCAGCCTAGTGCCACTAAGTGCTTCGGAGCGTGTCCAGCAGGAGCATAACAACTTAAGAACAGCCCTGCTGGATCAGGCCCAAGGAGGCCCATCTAGTCCAGCATCCTGTTTCACACAGTGGCCCACCAGATGCCTCTGGAAGCCACAGGCAGGAGTTGAAAGGGGCCGGCCCTCCCTCCTGCTGTTACTCCCCTGCAACTGGTGCTCAGAGGCATCCTGCCTCGGAGGCTGGAGGTGGCCTATAGCCTTCTGACTAGTAGCCGTTGATAGACCTCTCCTCCATGAAGTGATCCAAACCCCTCTTCAAGCCATCCAGGCTGTTGGCTGTCCTCACATCCTGTGGCAGAGAATTCCACAAGTTGATGATGTGTTGTGTGAAAAAGTACTTCTGTTTGTTGGGTCAGGCAATCAGTTTCATGGGATGAGCCCTGGTTCTAGTGTGACGTGAGAGCAGGGTTGCCATATTCTGGCTTTCCAAATCCAGGTCCCTAATTTGCATATTATGTAAATTGGCTGGAAAGTAATTTCCGAACAGACTAATGACTGCACATTTTGCTCAATAACTCTGCTTCTACAGGGGTTAGGGCTTCGTTTTGGGGTTTTTTTAAAAAATGAAATCTGAAATCTGGGAGACTCTGGGTGGACTAAGCAAGCTGGGTGGAACCCCATTTCAGGGGACAGGGCAGCTCTCTGTGAGAGGGAGAAGAAGGCTCTCTCTCCACGTCCGAGCAGCTGAAGCCCTGTGCCCTGCCTACCCAGGCTGGTGAGCATCCGACTGCACAGCCCTGCCAGGCAGCAGCGAGTCGCCTCTTGCCCAGTGAGCTAACTGTGCTGGAGATTGCTCAACGCAGCGCCACACGCCCTCCCTCCGCACACCCGCCTGGGCCGCTGCCTGTGAGGCAGCCTGCCTCCTCCGCCTCCTCCCACACAGCCTCAGCTCAGCACCCTCCCTGCCCCGTGGCTTCCCTCCGTCTTTCTGCACTGCGGCCACCAGGGGGTGCTGCAGTGGGGCCTGGTGCCAGGACACCCCGGCCACTCTGCAGGCTGGCCAACAGCTCGTGTGCCTCACTTGATCCTACCGAATGGGCACTGGCCACTTGGGAGCCCCGTCACTCAGGCAGTCCCAGAGACCCTTCCCACCTGCCAGCCTCGGCTGCTTGGCTTGGCCAGCGGACCTTTGTGCCACCCTGTCCTGAAGCTTCCGGGTGGATTACCAAGGAAGCAGAACTGGAAACCAGCGAGACACATTAGCTGACAACATGGAGAATGGTGGACCCGTCTGCCACACCATGTGCTGATGGCCACCACCAGCCTGGATGGCTTTAAGGGGGCTTAGACACATGCATGGAGGACAGGTCTAGCCATGGCTACTAGTCCGGTGGCTATAGGATTAGGCTCCCTCTCCAGGCTCAGAGAGGCAAGATGCTTCTGAATACCAACTGCAGAGGAGCAACAGCAGGAGAGAGCACATCCCTCCCCCCCCCGCATCTGGTGGGTCACTCACTGTGTCAAACAGGATGCTGGGCTAGGTGGGCCTCCTTGGGGCAGTCAGGGCTGCTCTGCCGTTCTCGTGAGGCTGTCAGGCCAGCATCTCGACAAGACCCAGATAGCTCAGCAGGCCCCCGACTCACCAGCCCGCAGAGTCGGTGCCAGACTATTTTGCACCCTAGGCAAACGCAGTGGCACTCTACCTTCTGCAGCCCTCTGAGGTCTGCGCCCTAGGCGGCTGCCTCGTTGGCCTAATGGAAGCACCGGCCCTGCCAGCCAGTTTTGCAGAGCTCCTTGCCACTGCTCGATGGTGTCATAGGCAGATCTGTGGGGCTCAGCAGCCTTTGGGGCAGCAGATTGGAAGGCTTCCCGGTCCCTTGTCTTGCGGTGCTTGAGGGGGGTCTGCCCACAGCCTGCTGCCTGCTCTCCAGGGGCCTGCCGTGCCCAGGCAGTGCATGCCCCCACCCCACCCGCCCAGCCCTCTTGCCATGGGGCTTGCCAGTGACTGGGCCCACCCTTCGCATGGGCTCTGCGCCAGTGAGCAGCACAGGACTGCAGGACCTGGGGGAGGAGGGGAGGCACCGCCAGCAACCTGCTCTGCACGGCACTCATCCTGACACCCATGCTTGGAGACACCAAGCGCCAATTGCCAGGGAGGGGGACCCTGGCGATCTCGTCCCTATGGGCCATCTCATAAAAGCACGGTGTGGGTCTGTGTGTATCTACCCCATTACAAGCAGAAGTAGGCAGCCCCCCCCCAGCTCCTCCCCCCACTGCCTGTCTCTCCTCTCCGCCCCACCCTGGCAGAGGCAGGCAACCCACACACAACTATCCCCCTCCATGCTGCAGGGCCAGGGCCGGGCTGCTCACCCCACCCTTTTTAGAGAGATCTCAGCTTTTTTAGGGAAAGCCCTGGAGGGGCCCAACCCCCCCCACCCCGCCCATGGCTCCTCCCCCAGAGGTGTGTCTCTCTCCCCCCTTCTCCACACCTGAAGCAGAAGCAGCCAGACCACAACTGTCTTCCCCCTTTGGTCAGGGTGTGTGTGTGTGGGGGGGTGCCCGAGCTGCTCCCCCCCTTCATAGGAAGGCCACCCTCGGGAGGGGAGGGAGTGCGGAGGGGTGAGCCAGGCAGCCGCAGCCGCAGCAGCAGGAAGAACCAAGAGCCCTGCAGGGAGGGAGGGAGGGAGGGAGGGAGGGCCGGCGGGGGGGGGGAGGGCCGGCGGGGGGGGGAGGGCACTCCCCTCGGCCCCTCGGGCTGCAAGCATGAGAGGTGGGCTGGTCTTGTGGCAGCAGCAAGCAGGACTTGTGTGCCCTCAGAGACTAGAAGTGTGAGCAGCGCGGTGAGATCTTCCCCTCCTCGGGGGATGATGGAGCCGCCACTCTGGGAAGAGCATCTCGGCTCCAGGTTCCCTCCCTGGCGGCAGCATCTCCAAGACGGGGGGCTGAGAGAGGCTCCTGCCTGGGAGAAGCTGCTGCCGGTCTGTGTAGACAATGGTGAGCCAGACCAAGGGTCTGGCTCAGTAGGTGGCAGCCCCCTATGTCCCTATGAGAGTCCGCCCGCCCCCTGCTGCTTCCGAGGTGGGCACATGGCCCTCTGTGGCCCAGGGAGGCCGGGGGGGGGGGCTTGTCTCACAGGGAGCTGCTGTCCCCCAAAGCTCAGCCAGGGCGGGCAGGCTGGCCACCCCTCACAGGGGCCCTCTCAGCCGCTCCCAAGGTCTGGCGGTCCAGAGGGGCCCCCCAGCAGGAGCAGCCAGACCGCCACTGTCTCCCCCCTTCGGTTTGGGCCACGGGTGTGTGTGGGGGGAGGAGTGGCCAGCAGGCCACGTGGGGAGGGGGGTGGGGGTGAGAGAGAGCTGCCCCCCAACCTCCACGGTTGCCCCAACACAGCCACCCCCACCCCCCACCCCCGTAATGACAGCGACATGTCAAAGCCTTATTCAGACCCTGAGCCTTGGGGGGAAGAGGCCACGAAAAGGCTGGTTCCTTCTCAGGCTTTGTTTTGACATTGACCCAGACCGAGGAAGCTGGGCTGCCACCCCCCCACCCCTACCACCCCCCCACCCCCCCCAGCCTCCTCGCGGCCTCAGGGCATTTTTCATACAGCTGGTTTTTCACACTAACTGGCTTCACTGCAAGTTCAAAGTTGCCCCCCCTCAACTGACGCAAAAAGTGTGGATTTTTTAACCCCAGATATAAATCAGGCGACACTCTAAGAACCCTGAAGCATGTGTGAAATGCTCCCCATAGCTGGCCGGGACTTCAGAGTAAATATGGCTGAAAGGTGAATGGCCGCACCCCACTGCGGAGATGATGCAAGCTGATGCAAGCTGGGCTCCTTTGGCCCTAAACCTGGAGAGGATGGAGGCGGCTTGTGGCCCTGGGGGGGGGTCTCCCTCTCACCCCTGCAGGGGCCCCCAGTGGAGCAGATGAGCAGACTGGTCAGGAGTGGCCAAAGGAAGGCCCTGCCCCACACCACACGGGCAGCCAGAGTAGAAAGGGCCAGAAAGGGCCAGAGGCCAAGAGAGCCAGGACCTGGGGCGGGGTGCTGCCTTTTAGGGCCAGCTGCGGGGGGGGGGGCGCTCTGGCCTCCTCCTCCTCCTCCTCGCCCTGCACGTGCCTAGGTACGGCTGGGGCTCGATAGACACCCCCCCCCCGTGAGAGGCACGGGCTGCCCCCCATCTGTATGGCCCACAGGGCTGGAGGGGGGCATCCCAAGAAGGCGACAGACCGCGGGTTAGAAGGAGGGAGCCTGTATTCGGAGGGGCCATTCAGCCCACAAGCCACCCACTCCGGGCTAGTCGGACACCTGGATGGTCTTAAAGGCTTTGATGTCTTGGAACTTGTCACAGGTGAAGTTGACGAGCAGCTGCTTGGTGCCGCTCCTGCTGGGCTGGATCGCAAACTGGACCTTGGAGCGCTCCTTGGCCTTCAGAGGCGGAGCCCTGCGGAGGAGGCGGAGCAAAGCAAGGCTGGTCAGCTGAGCCCTGGGGAGCCACTACCCCCCCCCCCGGGCTCAGCGGTGGCAGTGCCCCTCCCCCGCCAGGCCCTCCGGGGTCTGGCCGCCCCCCCCCCCCGCCTGGGTCTGGACTGGGAGCCCTTCAGGCCGGGGATACTCTCTTTTCTCCTCTGCTGCTCCCCAGGCAGCCCTCGTGGCAGCAGGAAGCCGTGACCACCGCCGAGCTGCGTGGCGGGGCCAGGCCACAGGGGAGGAGGCCTTGTTTCCAGCGTCAGTCACTGCTAGCAGGGCTGGGAAAGCCCAGGAGGGCTGCTACCAGTCAGAGCTCGTCCTGCCGAGCTAGATGGACGGGGACCCAGCACTTGCTGCTGATTCAGCGGGGGCCAGGGAGCCGCCTGGAAAGGGGCCAGCCCCTCCTACTCCTTCTTAAGGCAAATGCAATGAAGGCAGGTGGGCCCTTCCTGAGCAGCCCCCACCCGCTACCCCCCAGCAGAATGGTCTGGCCTACAGGCCGGCCAGAGGGGGAGGAGAGAGGACCAGTCCGAGATGCCAGCTTAACTGCTCCTCCCCCTCCTCCAGGGGGGGCTGCTCGTGCCGGGCATGGCGCCCCCCCTCTGTGCCTTGCCCACTGTGCCCCCCTGGCAGCCCCTCCTGCTGCTACTTACTCCAGCTTGAGCTTGGCCTCCAGCAAGTCGCTGCCTTCGGCGAACAGCCTGCAGTCCTTCACCTCCTGGCTGAGCGGATTGGTGAAGATCACGTCCACTTTCACCTGCTGGTTCACTCTTGCCGGGCCCAGCACCTGCCCAGAGCAACGGGTGTCCGGCTGAGCAGGCTGGCCTAGCCCTGAGCCGGGGGGGGGGGGCCTGCAGGGGCTCTCCCAGGAGGACCCCACGGCCACGATCCTGCCCCGCCCCGCCCAGCAGGCCCCCCTGGACAGCACAGCTCTTGCTGCTCCTCCCGCCCTCGGGCTTCCCACCGGGCACGGCTGGACTGTGGCCCTCCCCCGGGCAGTGGTGCACGCGAGGCACTCCAAAGGGCCCCCAGGCCTCAGAAGAGCAGCTGCCCAGTGCGGGGCGAGAAAGGGCCAGGCGCTCCGGTGAGATGCTGGCATGCGGCCAGGACGCCCCCTGGGTGGCACCCCGGCCATTTTGAACCCCAGCAATTAGGAAAGCTGGGGGGGGGGCTCCCTGGGCCCCACCCCCTCCGTTCCAGCAGTAGCACACAGAAGCCTCCAGAAAGCAGGGGAGGCGCAGGCTTGCTCCAGGAGAACCAGCCCCCACCCACCCCGCCAGCCCAGCTCCTTCTCATGCCACAGGTGCTCTCCCACCCACACCAACAACATGGCCGCCTGTGGCTTGAGCTGCCAATCCCCTTGCCTAGAAAGGAGCCCCCACCCCATGCACTTTGCCAGCCCCCCCCCGGGGGGGAGGGGGCAGCAGCCGCTCTGGGCAAGGGGCGCTGACCTCCACGGTGATGGAGGGGTTGTCCAGGATGACGTCCCTCTGCACCAGGGTATCGCTGCCCTCTGCTACGGCACACAAGGCGGTGGCCCGGATCATGTTGTCCGTGGTCAGGTGCTGCTGGTACTCCGCGTAGGAGATCTTGATGGGGAACGTTTTCTCTGCAGGACAATGAAGAGCAAAGGGGGGGGCTACTGGGAGTGGTGGTGACCACAGGCTTCGGGGCAGAAGCGAGTTCTGAACCAGCAATGCTGAGGGGGCCCTGGTGCTTGCCAGACTGCGAGCTTGGAAGGCAGGAAGGCAGGAAGTGGGGCAAAATCCAGCTTCAAAGCATGTCACATTTTGAAGCCGGTTAGGGTTCGCTGTCAGGTTTTACACCACTTCCTCCCACACTGAGGCTTTGAGGGGAGAGAGCGAAAGGAAGGAGGAGAGGAAGCAGCCCCCCACCCCTGGCTCTGCACACAGGGCGCTTCCCTGCGAGGGGGGGAGGGGGGCGTGACGGCTCTCCCTCCCCTCTTGGTGAATTTGCACAAGAGCTCCGGGCTCTTGCCAAGAAGAAAAAAGGAGGGAAAAGGCCGATGGCAACTGAAGGAGGTTCTGCTGGGACTGCTGTGCAGGAGCAGCACCGGAGATTTGGTTTTTTTAAAAAAACTGATTGCAGAGGCTGGTTGCTTTGCACACAGACAGCAGGGATTTTTAAAAAAAAGATTTCAAAGGCTCCAGCAATTAAGACAGAATCCACTGAGTTGAGGCATGCCCCAAACTCCTGCCTGTGGACTTCCCAGTGGCTTCTGGAGGGCCACGGTGTGAAACAGGATGCTGGATTAGAGGGGCCTCCTTGGGCCTGACCCAGCAGCAAGGCTGGTCTTCTGTCCTGATGTAAGCCTCCCCTCCACATGATACCTCACTTGAAACAGAGCAGGCCTGCAAACTGCTCTCAGAACTAAGAAAAACAGCTGCTATTTTCTCATGCACATGCACTTTAAAGGTATGTTTCAAGATAAACATCAAGATAAGATCTGAAGACAGGCTGTGGCTGTGCGAATGGTATGCAGGACGGTGTCAAACCCAGGTCGCCCAAACACACCAAGCCCATCCGCAGGGAAGGCATAAAGCCCCCAGGAGGTTTTGCAGACCGGGCTCCTTGTCTGGCCTCGAATCCACTCCTGACTGGAGTGTGCCAGTCCACATATTCACTGGATTTAGCCCAACCTCCCTGCAGGCTCTCAGGGACCAGGACAGACAGGGCTTTGTTCTTCTCCAAAGGGGGGCTGAGAATTCTGGCTTAGCTGGAGTTATGTCCAGGGTAAAAAAATCCTCTATTTCCATTAGCTTTTGGGGAAAAAACTCTGGGGCTTCTGCTTTCTCCGCAGGTGTCGATGGAGGTGCTGATGGCTATGCGAATAGTCCATCTACCCTCCCCTGTCCCCAATTAATCTGTTGGGGAGCAGATTCGCTCTTCAAATACCCAGAGGCATAGAGCCATGTGTGAAAAACCTCCAGATGAGAGGATGAAAGCTGAGACTATCATCCCAAGAAAGGAGGAGTTGAATAGAGAAAGCCCTTCCTGGTCAAGGGGGCTGCTTGTGCTGCTGCTGCCATCATGAGCGGCATCTCCTACGGAAAGCGCTTCTGGAGATGTTCATGGCTTGAGATGTTCATGGCAGAAGGGGAGGGACTTCCCAAGCACCGTAAAGGGAGAAGTAACTTGTCTATGGAGAGGGGAGCAGGGGCGTATCTAGGGTAGGGCAGGCAGGGCACGTGCCCTGGATGCCACTTGAAGAGGGGCGCCATTTTGTAAAGTTAAAGAATTTTTAAAAATGGCCACCAAAAACAAAATGGCCACTGCACATGCTCAAATGGCCTCTGTGAGGCCCTAGATGCCAGCGAGGGGGAAAACCTTTGCAGATCCCCCATGGCCTTTAGGAAGCCCCCAAAAGGGGCTACAGGTATTTTTTTTTTAATGTAATAATATAATATAAGTCACTGTACACATTTTCAGACTGGCACTATGCAGTGGCGTAGCAAGGTTGGAGTGGGCCCAGAGACAAGATCTGAAAATGCCCTAACCCTAACCCTAACCCACTGAAGCTCAGCTCATGAAGTAAAGAAATATTAAATGAGACTGAATAGTGGTAATAAAAAAGCATAGTAAAATTTTATATACATATACATATACATATACATATATATATATATATATATATATATATATATATATATATATATATATCCTATGTGCCATAATAGAACATCATCCTAAATTATTTTTTTAAAGGTTTTGTAAATTGTGGACGATGCAAGTCATTTAATGTTACTAGAGAAAGACATGCTGTTCGGGTAGCTCCAGGTCTTAACACTCACATCAATTATGGAGGATGAATACAACTGAAGGAAACCCAGGTGGGTGCGCAGCTGGGGGAGTCAGTCATATGACTTGCCTCGGGTTGGGGACCCAAGGCAGTGGGCCCCCAGACAACTGTCTCCCCTTGCCCTGTTATAGTTATGCCCCTGACACTATGTACAGAGAATCAGGGTTTGTGAATACTGAGCTGAAGCTAATGAGCTAGGATTGTATTCATTTGCTCTTACTTTGCTTCTTGTGATAAGTGAGTTAAATGTGATGTCTTAATAATATGGCTATTGCAAAAGTCATTTGAATTTGCAAACAAACCAGGCAAGTTGCTGGCTTGGAAAATTAGAAGTGAGAAAAAGAATAAGTACATATCCAAGATATCAACAAAAAATGGGCTTTCCTATGATGAAAGGGAAATAAAAAGGGAATTTTTAAGATATTATTCTGAATTATATAAAGGATATAAAGTAGAAGATATAAAAATTGACAAATTTCTCAAGACACAAAATATTCCAAAACTTTCTAAGGACCATATAGAAATTATGAATGCACCGATATCAATAATGGAAATAACAGAAGTAATAAATCAAAGCAAAGCTAATAAGGTGCCAGGGCCCGATGGGTTACCAGCTTCGTACTACAAATCTTTTAAAGATCAAATATTACAGCCTTTGCAATGGATTATGGATGATATTTTGCAAAGAGGAATTATGCCGGAGTCTTGGAAGTATGCCAATATTGCAGTAATTCCAAAACCGGATCAAGATTTAATGCAAGTCAAGAACTATAGGCCAATTTCACTCTTAAATAATGATTATAAACTTTTTGCTGCCATTTTGGCAAGGAGAATGAAGGTTGTATTAAGACTTTTTATTCATGAAGATCAAGCAGGCTTTTTGCCAAAACGGCAATTAAGAGATAGTGTGAGAACAGTTCTGAATGTACTGGAGTATTACGAAAAACACAGTGATAAACAGATAGCTATGATCTTTCTGGATGCAGAGAAAGCATTTGACAATGACTCCTGGCAGTTTATGTGGAGGCTACTGGATGTAATGGGAGTTGGTAATAACTTTATTAGGGCTATTAAGACAATATATTCGGAGCAATATGCTAAAATTATTATAAATGGGGAACTATAACATAATTGTAAAATACAAAAAGGAACTAGACAAGGCTGTCCACTTTCCCCATTACTTTTTATATTAGTACTGGAAGTGCTTTGCAGAAATATTAGAGAAGATGATCAAATACAAGGCCCGAAAGTTGGGAAACAGGAGTATAAACTTAGAGCCTTTGTGGATGATGTGGTGTTTTTTCTAGAAAATCCATTAGAGAAGATCGGAAGACTTTTGCAAAAAATACAACAATTTGGCCAATTGGCCGGGTTTTATACAAATAAGACTAAAACGAAGGTGTTGACAAAAAATATGGACCAGAAATCTAATGATAGATTTTTTGAAATAAGTGAACTGAAAGTGGAGAAGAAAATTAAATACTTGGGTGTCTGGTTGACAAACAAAAACTCTTTGTTGTTTTCAATAATTATATTAAAATATGGAATACAGTAAAAACCGACTTGCGAAGATGGACCAGAATGAACTTATCTTTAATGGGAAGAATTTCAGTTGTGAAGATGAATGTTTTACCTAAAATGTTGTTTCTTTTTCAGACTATTCCTATAATTAACACGTTAACTTGTTTCAAGCAATGGCAAAAGGACATAACCAAATCTGTTTGGCAAGGGAAAAGACCAAAAATTAAATTTAAAAATTTAACAGATGCTAAAGAAAGAGGTGGTCTTACGCTGCCTGATTTAAGGTTGTATTTTGATGCTGTTTGTTTGACGTGGTTTAACATTAAGAAATCCCAGAATACTTGATCTGGAAGGATTCGATAGAAGGTTTGGATGGCACTCATATCTGTGGTACCATAAAGGTAAAGTGCATAAAGATTTTCTTAATCATTATGTAAGAAGGAGTCTAATGAGAGTGTGAGTAAAATATAAAAAATGGTTGGAATCTAAAACTCCATTATGACTATCCCCGATTGAAGCTTTAGCACATTAAGAGACAAATATGCAATCGGAATGGGGTACCTATAGGGATTTGTTATGTTTCCAAGAAAAGGGCTGTAAATTAAAAAACCTAACCGAAGTACAAAATTTGGTTAATAACTGGTTTCAGTACCATCAGTTAAATGAAATCTATAAGAAGGATCTTAAAGTTGGATTTGAGGATCAAATGTCGAGAGTTGAGAAGGAGCTGTGTGAAAACGATGAAAAATTAGTTTCTAAGATGTATAAGTTGTTGCTTTTGGAGGAGAGAAGAGATGAAGTGGTTAAAACGACTATGATAAAATGGGCTCAAGATGTGGGTCATAATATAGATATGGCAGCTTGGGAAAAATTATGGAAAATGGATTTAAAGTTCACTGCCTGTTATATTTTAAAAGAAAATTATTATAAGATGATGTACAGGTGGTATTTGACACCCAAAAAATTAGCATTAATGTATAAAAATGTTCCAAACAAATGTTGGAAATGTGGACATTGTGAAGGAACTTTGTTTCATATGTGGTGGTCTTGCGGGAAGGCAAAGGCCTTTTGGGATATGATATATAATGAGTTGAAGAAAAATTTTTAAATGACATTTCCTAAGAGGCCAGAATCCTTCCTGCTGGGAATAATGCAAGGAGAGTTTTCCAGAAGAAACTTAACATTTTTAATGTATGCAACCACGGCAGCCAGAATAGTATATGCGCAGAAATGGAAGGACAATGAAATGCCCTCAAAAAAAGATTGGTTGATAAAAATTTTGGAATATGCTGAGATGGCAAAACTTTTAAAGAATCTTTTAAAGAAGATTGGAAACCATTCTTACTATATTTAAAGAACTATTTTTCTAACATGGACCTTTCAGCAGGGTTTGAAATTTAGTAGGGATGTGCAAAAAATTTTGGGCACAGATCGATCTGTGCCCGAAATGAGCAATTTTGGGTGATTCGGGGCCGAACCGAATCACCGTCGATGTCCCCCAATATTTTTCGGGGCCGAGCCAAATCACCCGAATTTCGGGGCCAAAAAATTCGGGTGATTCAGCTCATGACTGATTTTGGGGGATTTTTTGAAGTTTTAGTGACTTTGGGGCAGTTCGGGAGCATAGAATGGGATCTGGGCAAAAAGAGTGGGGTGGGGTGGTAGTGCCTAATGGGTGCAGGCTACCACCCCAATTTCAGGGCGATAGGGCAAAGGGCTGATTTTTGGGAAATTTCTGAAGTTTTTGTGTCTTTGGGGCAGATTGGGGCAGAAAGTGGGGCCTGGGACAGAATAGTGGGGTGGGATGGTAGTGCCTAATGGGTGGAGGCTACCACCCCAATTTAAGGGGGATTGGACAAAGGGCTGATTTTTTTGAAATTTTTGAAGTTTTTGTGTCTTTGGGGCAGTTTGGGGGCAGAAAGTGTATCTGCCCCAAAAGGGTGGGGTGGGGTGGTAGTGCCTAATGGGTGGAGGCTACCACCCCAATTTCAGGGGGATTGGGCAGAGGGCTGATTTTTGGGGAATTTTTGAAGTTTTGGTGTCTTTGGGGCAGATTGGGGGCAGAAAGTGGATCTGCCCCAAAAGAGTGGGGTGGGCTGGTAGATAGTGCCTAATGGGTGGAGGCTACCACCCGTCCCCAATTTCAGAGTGATTGGGCAGAGGGCTGGATTTTGGTGAATTTCTGAGATTTTTCTTCATAAGGTGCAGTGTGCTAGATTGATATTCATAGTAAATGAGAGTGTGAAAAACTGAAAGTGGGGTCATGAGAGTTCTTTAATTGAAAAAAATCTCATCTGCTATCATTGAATGAGAATTCACACCTCAGAAAATAAGGGAAAACATCCCTTCAGAAAAACTTCTGAGGTCTATAGCAATGGTTGACTTGTAGTTAATGAATCGCGCAGATTGATGAGCGGGAAGTCTATATTTACTTAATTAGATGTAACGGGATTGTTAAGATATTGTAAAAACCAATACAAATTTTAAAAAGTGAAATTAATAATAATAATAATAATAATAATAATAATAATAATAATAATAATAATAATAATATAGAAGAAAAAGAAATAGAAAAAATCACAAAATACAAAGATCTACAAATTGAAATTGAAAGGCTGTGGCAGAAAAAGACCAAAATAATCCCAGTGGTAATTGGCGCCCTAGGTGCAGTCCCAAAAGACCTTGAAGAGCACCTCAACACCATAGGGGTCACAGAAATCACAATCAGCCAATTACAAAAAGCAGCTTTACTGGGAACCGCCTATATTCTGCGACGATATCTGTAACAACAGCAACAACATTGACAATAAAATTCTGGCATCCCAGGTCCTTGGGAAGGACTCGATGTCTGGATAAAACAAACCAGTCAATAACACCTGTCTGACTGTGTCAACAAGAAGTAATAATAATAATATGGCTATTAATGGTGAGTTTGTCTTTGAATCAGTGTGAAATCCTTAGTATTAAGGCCCACTGGGAGTTTCTTGCTCTCTTTCTCTCATTTCAACTTTCTTTCTGAAAGACTAGAATATATCCCAAGCAGTGACACAGTTTACTCTGCATATCCTTTAATTATTTTCAGAGTATCTGGGAAAAGTCAAATTCTCCATTTATTTTTAAAACTTATGTAATGGTGATGCTACAATGCATAGCAGAGAATTAGACAGGCACTTCTCTTTAGTTTCCCAAGTACACCTCCACATAGTATTTGGGTATTTCATGAGCCCCAGCATACTGAAATTTGTAGTTTTCCAGCATTTTTTGGTCTGGCTATGTCCACTGCTAAATAGTTTTTGAAATATTAACATATTAATGTGCTTGACTTGTATTTCTGAGCTGATATTATGGCAACGTTATCTGAAAGATGGGTGTCAGATGCTTGGCCAGGGGTGCAATTCCAGTGCTTGCCCTCCTGGGCGCTATTCTCCCTAGATACGCCTCTGGAGGGGAGGGGGACTGTTGGCCAGCCGCCAGAGGAAGCGGGGTGGGGTGGGTGCTTTTCATTGTGGGATGCAGAGACCCTGAAGGGCAGGCAGGGCAGAGACGCCTCCTCCCTCCCCGCTACCAGTTCTGTCAAGCAGTGTTTAGCTGAACCTGCCCCCCCCCCGACTCCCGCATCCCCACCGCTGGATGGAGGCTGGGGTCTTGTGCTCTCGCTGCTGCTGCTTTAGCTGCATGATCAGAAGCCCAGAGCTCTCCTCGCCCCCCACCCAAGACAGGCTGGGATCCTGGCAGGCAGGGCAACCTCTCCCAGAAGCCCCTCCCTCCCCACGTGGCATTTCAGGCCACCAGTGACCAGGCTCCAGGGGAGAGCCATGATGATGATCTCTGGCCACATGATCCCTCCCCTCCCACCAGCGGTGGGGCGGTCATTCCCAGGAGGAGGCTCAGCCCTTGCAGGGAAGGCTACCTTCTTTGGGGCCGAGGGTCACTGGCAGGGAATTCTTCCAGATCTCATGGATGGGCTTCCCAGTGTAGACAATGGACCAGGCGGTCATGTTGGCCATGAGGCTCTGGGCCTCGGAGGCTAGGTTGGTGAGCGTCAAGAGCAAGCTGACATCCTGGCCAACCTCAGGGGGGCTCTCCACCTTGAATTTCCCAGAGACGTTGGGCTTGAGTTCTGGCAGGTTGGAGATGGCTTCAAATTCGTTCAGATTCAGCTTCTTACGGGCCTTGTTAAAGATGGTTCTCTCCTTAGCAGAGCCTGGAAGAGACAGCAGGAGGAGGACATTGGGGCCAAGGGCAGCAGCAGAGAGAGGGAGCATCCGGGCCCATCCGTGATGCAGGCCCTGGGGGCCCACCCGCCTCCCCAGTCCCTCCCCCATGGCTGTTCTTGTGCTGCAGGCCCTGCTCGGGGTCCTTCTTCACCAGAGACTGTCCTGGCTGCTATTGCTGGGCCCGTTGAGTTCGGACACAGAAGAGGCCAGCAGCTGGGGAGGGGTGGGCTGGCGGGCAGCCAGCAGCTTGTTCACGCTCTGCTTTGGGGGGGTGGGGGGCAAGGGTCAGACTGGCTATGCCTGCAGGCCGGATTCAGGGGGCAGAGGCTCTTCTGCCTGCCTAGCTCCTCCAGCCAAGCTGCCTTCGGGAAGCGCTCCGGAGCGGCTTCCCTGCCCGCCTGCTGCTCCCTGTGGGCCACCCAATGGGGCTGTCGATGTGAGAATGGGGCTACGGCTCCCGTCACCCTCCCATCTCCCCATTGCCAGCTGGCCAAAGAGACAGGGCTGGCTTTACCTTCTTCGTATTTATAGGTGGCCGTGACATCCTGGCGGGCATAACTGCCCACAGCCTTGGTGCTTGTCTGCTGGCCAATGGACTTGGTGTCCGAGTGGATCCTTTTGGACTCCCCCGTGGAGGTGTCGTACACGTACGTGACGCGGTCAGCATTGACCTCTGCAAAGACGAAGGGGGTGTCGAACTCCAGATCCACGTCTCCCTCTTTGATGGCGGTGCGGGAAGCCGGGCCACACTGGAAGATGCCTGGAGGGTGGCAAAGAGGCCAGGCAGGGGGTCAAGAAGACACGGGCAGAAGCTGTGTGTTGTCAGGGGGCTGGCGGGGTTCTGCCAGGTTCAGGCCAAGCCAAAAAGAAGGGCTATTTCACACAAGGCACATTTAACACGGGGGCTTGATGACACTCTTTGAGAGTGTCAACGAGTGTGTGTGGATCAGGCTGACCCAGTTGACATCGTCTACCTGGGCTTCCAAAAAGCTTTTGACAAAATTCCTCATCAACGACTCCTGAGAAAACTTAGCGGTCATGAGATAAGGGGACAAGTACATGTGTGGATTGCTAACTTTCTGGCCCCAAGATCTCCCTCCTGCTGCGGCACAGCAGCCCAGAGACCCCCAGGGCTTGTTGCCCACCCGGACCCCCCCAGCCCCAGCCCTGGGGTGGTGCAGCACCTGGCACTTCGCCACCCCACCCCACCCCGCTGCACTTGCCGTTTGCTGGCTCACTCGGAGGGTCCTCTCAGGACATGACCCTGACCCCCTCGGTCAACTAGGCCAAGAGAAGCCTCTCCGAGGGGCGGCTCTCTTTCTGTTCAACGGGGGGGGGGGAGCAGCTGCTGGTCCCATCCAGCCCCACCCAGCATCTTTCCAGGGCTGTTGCCAAGCGGGGGGGGGGGGGGCTTGTGTTTCTTTTCAGACTGTCAGCCATTGGGGGGGGTGGGGAGCCCTAGGATCATTCTCATCATATTTATTAATTCTTCCATGCAAACCGCTTTGAGGGGTTTTTTGTTGCTGTTGAAAAGCGGTATATATAAACAGTAATCAGGAAGTTCTTTGCCACTCTGCATAGTTCAATGAAATGGAAATGAAACTAATTTGCAGGTTTGGCCACCTCACTGCTTGCCCCCCAACTCCCGCTTTTTAATGGGCACGCTTAAGAGCACTGCGCCCACCCAGACCCTCAGGGCACCCCACTTCTCACTCCCCCTCATCGTGAAGGTGGGCCAGGCCACTGGTGCCGGTCTCTGCCTCCTCTTACAGAGCGAGGCAAGGAGCCATCCCGAGCCCGGCCTGCTGAGTTTACTCAAGAGCCTTTGCTGAGGGACGGTGTGAAAGCTTCTCCCAAGCGTGTATTTGCTTTTTTGGGTTAATGTTAAGGATTTCTATCCCGCTTTTAGCCCTGTGGCAACAAAGTGGCTGTCAACAAATAAAACAAAACCACATCAATCAATCAATCATCTAACTTGTTTTAAAACAGAATGAAAAACAGCAGCAACCAAATGCAATACAAAACCTTGTCCTGCCCCACAGGCCCCAAAGCCTCCTGGGATTTTTTTTAAAGCCTTTCCTTTCCCCCACAGAACTGCTAATGAGGAAGCCAGCAAGATTTCCTGTGAGAGGGAATTCTAGAGCCATGGTGCTACCACTGAAAAGGCCCTGTCTCTGGGGAAAGCGAGCCTCCAAGGCCAGCTTTCAGATGCTGGCAGATTCACAGGGGAAAGAGTGGTCCTTAAGGCAACCTGGCCCCAGATCATGCCGGGCTTCAGAGGCCAATGCCGACACCTGGACAGAGCCTGGAGCTGCGCAGCTGAGCTTGAACTGGGGTGCCATGTTCTCCAGCTGCCCTGCCCGCCAGCAACCTGGCAGAAGCATTCTGCATCAACGGCAGAGCACATTACAGTGCTCTAGTCCAGCCAAAGTGCAGGTAGCTGAGAAGAGGCCTTTCCTCTCCAGACTGGGCTGCAGTTGCTGGGCCCGTCGTAGCTGGGAAAAGGGGCTCCTGGTCATGGCAGCCCATCTATCTCCTAGAGATCACCCCTGCCTACATGCTTGTCGGCACTGAGTCCTGCCATAGAATTCTTTATCCTGCCAAGCTGGCAAGGCAGGACCCCGCTTTGCAGACCCGAGTTCAAATCCCCATTCAGCCTCATGAGACTTGCTGGGTGACTCTGGGCCAGTCACTTCTCTCTCAGAGAGGAGAAACTTAAGGCTGTGGTACACTGCGCTGGGCTCCTTGGAGGAAGAGCGGGACGTAAAATGTAGTCCTCCTCCTCCTCCTCGAACAAGGCTTGTCCCCCCCCCACCCCCCGCGCTTTAGCATCCCCTTGCAAACAACGCTCTTCGCCCATTTCGCTCTCCCAGCCCGCATCTCTCCTCCTACCTGTGCTCCTCTCTTGTGGAGTGGCATCCACAATCTGCCACCCATTGTATGTGGCGCCAAGGTCAGACCGGACAAACCAACTTTCATTCCACACATGGAAGTTCCTGCAACCAGAAATAAACGAAGCTGCTGAAAGGTTGCCATGTGATGCGCGCTCCGCTTCTCCCTGGCACCGCTGCGGCGGGCGCAGCCGCACACTCATGGCACAGCAGCTGGCGATGTCGCCTGAGCTGCCCGTGGAGTCGTGAGGCAGAGGCGGCCGGTGCTCTGGGCTGGGGCCAAGCAGAGCAGCCTGCAGCCCGTCCCGCGCAGTGTCCCGAGGGGGCCTCTGCAGGGTCGGGCCTTGGGTGCGTCTGGCTCAGCATGCTCTACGCAGACGGGCAGTAGCTCTCCAGCCCTGCATGCAGAGCGGGGTCTGTCCCAGCCCTAGGGAAGAGCTGGGGGGCTGAGCAGGGACTCAGGCTCTGAGCAGCATCCTCACCTCACACGGTGTCCTGCCACGGAAGCCCTGCAGGGGTGAGCAGCTGCTTGGGGGGAGGGGGCGCTCCAGGGAGACCGAGGAGCAGCAGCCGCCGCTGGCGAGGGGGGCCTTGGGGGTGGCCGAGGAAGGGGGGCAGGGAGGGCGACCCCAAGGGGGAGGGGGCAGGCACTAGTGCTCCGAGCTCGGGAGGAGTGACCAGCCCTGGAGGGTGGCCACAGTGTGGCTGTGCCCTTCTCTTGCCCGACTCCTTTGTGCAGAAATGTAGCCGCCCTCTTGGGGCTGAGACGCCCCAGAGAAGAGAGTCACAAGGACCGCCAGGCAGCCCACGGCGCAGGCCCACCCAGCCCAGCCTCCCGCTCCCCACAGCGGCCTGCCCCAGAGGCCTTTGAGAAGCCCACCGAAGGCCAGAGCGGAGGGGGCCCGGCCCCGCTGCTGTGGCTCCCCTGCCCCTGGGGCTTGGAGACAGGCTCCCCCTGAGCCTAGAGGTGGCCACCTATAGCCAGCCAGACTAGTAGCCACTGACGGAGCCGCCCTCCCTGGATTTGTCTTTGCACCCCATGGCAGAGAATCCCACAGATTAGGAGGAGTTACCAGACGCTGTCCGACCCCATGTTCAGAGGGTTGCCAGAGGCATCATAGTACGTGTCCACGGCTAGGTTTCTGTCCGCGTCATGAGCTGAGCTGAAGTTGGAAATCATGCGGGTGGGCATTCCCAGGCACCTGAGGACTACAAGGGAGACCACATGGGCACCTGGCTGGGGCTTCTCCCTGGCGTGCAACAGAAGCGGGCCTGGCCCTCAGCCAGCACTTCACCCACTGCGGGAGCCGCTGCCGGGAGCAAGCACAGCCTTGCCGGGAGGGTGGCCGGGCGGGTGGGGCACACAGAGCCTGCCACGCTTCCCCCGGCGACTCATCGGCTCTTGCTCCGTTTTCAGGTCCCCCGTCACCTTTCATGGTGGCTGAGAAAGACCTGCAAATGGGACATCCACCCAGTGGGGGAGGGTAGCGCAAAGAGGCCCGGCTCAGGATGGGGGCGCCCCTCGGCCAAGGGACGATTCGTGCTTCCCACACAAGAGACAAGTGCAATGTTCAGAGCTTGAACCGTCAGTCAGCGGATGGGCCGGCGGAGAGGCGGGTGCTTGGCTGCCACGCCCTGCCCGTTCTCTTGGAGGAGAAGCCCCTCCACTGGCCTCAGCGCCTACAGGGACAAAGCAGACCCCAAAGACATCCCGAGATTGCATACAACGGACAGGGAATATGCCTGACCCAAGTAGAACGGGATGGATTTAGGACCTAGAGCAGAAACCTAGAGGAACCACCCTGAGCCATTTTGGAAGGGCAGGTTAGAAATCAAACAAACAAACAAACAAACTACATTCATCAAATGTGTTGATTGACTAATAACTGGTTATCAGTGTGTAGCTAATAAATAGATATTAGCATCCAAATAAATAAATAGTGGTCCAAATAAAGAATGACCGGTGTTCTCACAGCTTAACAAGTTTAAAACAGAAGTCTAAAATCAAACAATCTTGCATAGTATCCAAGCCGATATTCCAGGCCAGTGTTTCTCAACCGCCGGTCTGTGAGGCATCACTAACAAAAATCAACCCCCACCCGACCCCTGGCGGGGGCGGCCCCGGGAGCTCTCCAAAGTTCATTTCCAGGCCAAGCTCACTTCCAGGAAGCGAAAGGACCGCTATGCAGCAGGGAGGGCTGCCTGCAGTGTTGCCTCTCACAGGGATTCCCAGATGGTGTTGACTACAACTCCCAGACTCCCCAGCTGTGATGGCTTTTACTTGGGGATTCGGGGAGTTGTAGTCAACACCATCTGGGAATCCCTGTGAGAGGCAACACTGCCTGCCTGCCTAGAAATGAGCTCTGGAGAGCTGGCCGGGGCTCCGTGGACCCCAGGCCCCACCCCCTGGGTGCATGAGATCACGGGGGGTGGGGGGGAGAAGGGGGGGCGGCCCCTTTACTAACTGCTGGTCTGGGAAACTGCGCGCGAAGAATGCACCTGTCCATGACTCCAAAAGAGTTGAGAAACTCTGTTCTAGGCTCCTAGGCATAAAGATCTCCGCCTCTCCAAAGTATTCCAATATTGGCAAGATGTCTGGGCTGCCCTGTGATTTCTTTGTTCTTTTAAATTTCCAGTGTGCATCCGATGCATTTCGACCTGCTAAACTCCCCAGCCTCCCCAGATCACCACCCTGGAAGAGCTCACCCTCGAGGGAGTTGGCTTCGGCCGTGGACCTGACACCTCCCTGCCTGGCCACGTCCCCCCAGCTGCAGACCCTCAGCCGTCACCTCTGAAGCCCCAGGAGCAGAGACGGCAAGGGAGTCCCAGCCAGAAGGCGCAGCCCACGCCTCTCCATCTCTGAGCCCTGCTTGGGAGGAGGACCCGAGAACCAAAGTCGGCTAGGGATCAGGGCCCCAGGAATGCTGCGGGAAGGCGGCTGGCAGCAGGGCCCCCCCCCCATGTCCTGCCTGCACCTTGCTGGCCCCCTCATGTCCTCAGCGCCTCCTGAGCACGGCTTCTGGCTCTGTGGCTGGACAGCTCCCCTGCAGCGTCAGATGCCTCCTGACAGACCTCCCCTCCCCTTGCCTGGCCGGGAACCTCAGCCCCACTGCAGAGATGGCAGGGGCAGGCGGCTCTCCTCTCCTCCCTCCAGGCCAGGAGCAGCCAGAGCGGAGGGGTGGGGGCTCCCGTGGCCACGCCATCGCCCTAGCTCCTCCTGCAAGCCCTGCCACCCCTGGGGCCCGCCTCCCTCCCTCCCTCCCTCCCTCCCTCCGATCCATCTCTTCTGGGAGTCTGCCTGCTTCAGGCAGGGGCTCTGGAAGTTGCTGGAGGAGGCTCTGCAGCTTCTCCGTTTCTCGGGCACTGGGAGCCTGCTCAGAGGGGCTTCGCGGGCCCAAAGCGCCAGGCAGCGAGAGACAGGGGTGCCCCGGGGGCCCTCTTCCTTGCCGGGCGTGAAGCTGCTGCCTGCTCGCTCCCCCAGGGCTTGAGCCACTCCCAACCCAGGGCGATGCACAGACCCCACTGACGAGACCTACCTGTGCCCAGGACTCCTGCAAAGACCCAGCACTGCCCGTACCGGACAGATTTGAATCCCGAATCCTTCCATTTGCGCAAGATGTCCACACTTCCTGTCCAGCTGCTGGGATTCTCGCCCCCTGAGTAATTCCCGCTCCAGTTTCCCTGCAAGACTCCGCTGTCGTCATTGCTGTTGACCTGGGGGAAATCCAGCAAAGGGGACCTTTGGCTGAGTCCCTTCCCAGGCCCATTGGCTGGGCAACCAAGGAGCCCCTTTTCTTCACAAGGCATGCAGAATCCAGCCCTCTGCCCCTCAAGCAAGTGCCTCTCTTCGAGGGAGAACAGCTTAGGGTTTGTTTTGTTTTTGTTTTTTTTAATTATCTAGGGATTTACTCATGCTCTAACCATGCCAGGCTTAGGCTACTGCCATGTCTGGGCCTGCCCTTGAAGGGTATCTGGACATTTCAGCAAGTGCGAAATGCCACAACCAGAGTGCTACTGGAGGCCGTGTGGGGCAGGGACTTACCTCCCCAGCCTTGAAGGAGCCGCCCTGGTGGCGGCCAGGTCCAGTCCAAGGTGTTTGTGATGAGCAGCCCAGCCCTAGAGAGCTGAAGGGCCACTTGCTCGTGCGTGTGCGTGTGTGTGGCCCTGGTGTGTGTGCTGAAGCTCGGCTGTGGTGCACACATGACCAGAAGACCCCAGCATGTGGCCGGGTCTCCCTTCCCTCTTGGCCTCCAGACCGGAGGCAGTTGGACTGGTCTTTGCCTGCAGGCCTGTGGAGGACCTCACAGGTCTGTGGATATTTTAATCCATGCCTGACTTGGAAATATTTGCTCAGGGTGTCTCTCATTTAGTGTTTTAACGTTGTTTTATATTAATATTTTGACTTGTTTTGTTGTACACTGCCTTGTGATGAATTGGTGCTTGGTGGTATCTCTGTGTGTGTGTGTGTGTGTGTGTGTGTGTGTGTGTGTCCACTCCACTCATGCCAGAGTAATAGATAGAAAACAAACTGTACATAATTTTTAAAAATCAGTTAAGAACTGAGAAACAGTACAGCAGCCTGATAACAGCACAGAGACAGGCAAACCTATTGAAACAGCTGGCAAAATAAAACTGGCTTGGCAAGGCAATGAAAGCACCACAGAAGGGGCCAGACAGACCTCAAGGGGCAGGGAGTTCCACAGTCTGGGGCTGTGATTTTACAAAAGGCCTGGTCACAATTCCAGTGGTATCGCTGGGGATGTGACAGGCCCCAAAGAGGACTGGAATTAAACTTGGGGGAAAGGCTGGGGAGCGGAGGAGTGTGGTGATGAGTTTTTTAGCCAGACTGGGAGGGGTTCTCACGCAGCACCGGTTGTGAACAGCCTCACAGCCTTTCACAAGGGGATGTGGAATAGTGCGGAGAGGGAGAGAGATTGTGTGGAGGGCAAACGTGCTTGTGAACCAGGCCACTTGCTTCCGGCTCGGCGCTCCTTTCCATGGACCGAGAGCAGGCTTTTGGACCTGGCTGCCACTTGCCCCACAGCCATGGAAGCTTCTTGGCTTCCTGCAGGGAAATCCTACAGGGGCCCGGGGGCCTGAATTCACCCCCCAGGGAGGGACACTGGGATGGCACCCTCTCGAAGGGCAGAGACCAGCATGCATTGCAGGCTCCAGCAGCTGCTCCCAGGGGACAGTTGAGTTCCTGGAGCCTCACCGCCCCTTGGGCAGCAGGATTCCGGGGCGGGGGGCTTTTGCAGACCACCATCACTTGCAAAGCATCAGAAGCTGCACTGCGGAGCAGCTGGGGCCCGGGGGACCCAGGCCTGCTTGCGCGCGTGTGCAGCTCTGCTGGTCTCCAGGCCAGCCACTTCCCCAGATTTTGTGCACTCGCCACCACAGGGCAGCCCGTGAGGTCCAGCAGAGTCCAGACCAGTTGCGGGGGGGGGGGTCTCATTTCTTCTTGAGGGGATATGAAATGAACTTGGAACACAAGCTGCTGGCCCCTGGACCAATCCATTTCACACCGCCCCCCCCCACTGACTAGCCCAGGCCCGGGGGAAGTGCTGCTGCCTGCCCCCCCCACCCCCCCACCCCCACCCCGGCAGATGCTCCTCTCCCTCGCCAGCCACAGCCCTGCTCCAGGTCTGGCAGCCCTTGAGGTCCTTCTTGCTGCTCCACAGAAAGGCCTCCCACAGATCTGGGAGTGGAAAGGGCAAAGCAGCAGCCAAGCTTTCTCTCACCATGGCGCTGAGCACCCGGGCCACGTATTTGGGGTCATTTCGGCGAGACAAGTCGGCAGCTGGGTCCCTGCGGTGGCTTAAGCTTCGGTCCAAGAGGGCCAGGCAGCTCTCCAGAACGTGGTCTTGAAACTGGGCACAGATGAAGAGATGAAAGAGGCAAAGGGCTCCTTCTGCCAGGAGCACCAAGTTCTTGGCACCAAGAGAGATGCTCAGGGCTCAGGTCAGCGTGAGAAGGCCGGGGGGGGGGGGCGAGGGAGGAGAGACCCTTTGGCTGTCGCCTCCCCTGCTGAGTCCCCGTTTCTCTCTCACCGCCCCGCCCAATTTGGTACCTGCGTGGAAATGTTGGGGAGGAGCTGAGCCATGGCAAACACAGGTGAACTGGGGAGGCTGAGGGGCCGCGTGGCTCTAGCAGCCGCCCCACTCCCGCCCGCCCGCTTTCTGGACTGGGGAGATGGCTCCAACCGCGCGCCCCCCCCCCCGCACTCTATCCCTGGCTCCACCGCCTTCTCTCCACCGCCTTCTTCAGCCTACCTGGCCATAATTCCACCCGACCTGCGAGATGCGGTTCGCACTGCCCACAAAGACGACGCCAAACTCCGAGAGGACGTACTCCTCGCGCTCCGAGTCATTCGGCATGAACACGTCGTCCTCTGGAAAGCAAGCGGGTGGTGGGTGCTGCTGTGGGGGTGACCGCTCCCCTCGCCGGGCCCACGGCCTCCCCGGACCCCAGAGGCCACCCCCGGGCCGCCCATGCCCCTCGCAGGCGCACCCGGGGCGCAGCAAGGGGAGAGGGGGCCGTCGTGTGTCCACCCCTCTGGCCCCCGGCCCGCTAGTGAGGATGAAGCAAGCCGGGAGGGGTGGGCTGGGGAAGGCTGGGGACCCTTTCGCTCCAGGTGTCGGGCTTCTTCCTCGCTTCCCCGGGGTGCGGGAGAGGAGGGAGGAGGAGCCCAGCAGCGGTGGGGCGCGGCAGCTCCCGGTCCTGGCCGGCCTCCCCAAGGCTCCGACGACACAGCCGCGTTTCTGCTCTGCCTTTTCAGACGGCGCGAGAGCGACCTCGCAGGCCTCCCCGGGCGGAGGAGGCTCAGGGCAAGCTCGGCACCTCTCTGAGAACGGCTTCCTCCCAGAAGGAGAGACCCACTGCGGCCCGCTGAAGGGACTGACAGGGGAAAGCCAGGCGACAGCGGCCCGCATTTCTCCGCGCCGCCCTGAGCTTGCACCCGCTTCGAGCAGGTGCAATGCTTGACACGGGGGTGGGGCGCACGCTCTAGGAGAGCGCAGCAGCAGCAGCAGCAGCAGCAGACCCACAGACTCCATCTCCGGGGCGGGGGGGGGGGGCGCTGCTCCGGCGGCGGCTGCTGCTGCTGGGACCACCTCGCCGCACGGCAGCCCATGCAAGAGACGAGCGTGCCGGCAGGCCTGATATGGGGGGACGGCGGGGGGGGGGTGCTCTTGGACGCCGGAGGCCTGAGTAGCGGCTGGGCTGGGCTGCTTGGGTTGGGTCCCTACCTGGCACCCAAGGGTTGAAGAGCATGACAAAAGTCTCCAGGTTTGTGCTGCTGCTGCTGCTGCTGCTGCTGCTGGCGCCTGTCTTCATGCTGAGCCGGTAGCGTCCGACGGCAGCATTTGCTGGGCTCGAAATGGAGACAGTCACGGAGCTGGCAGCGGCGGAGGTCCGGACGGCGCCCCAGGAGCTCTTGGGCGGGGTGCTGGAGGAGATGCCGAAGGCCACCCGCGTCTTTGCTTGCAGAGCAGCAGACGGCCCTGGGGAGAAGCAAGCCGAGGAGGCTCATTCGCTGCTGCGCCCGCCGAGCAAGCCAGCCGCACGGCCCGGGGCCGGGGCTTGGTGGCGGCGGCGTCGGCGGCGTCCAGTGCAGCCGCCGCGTCCGGGGGAGGGAGAGGGGTGCTGGCGAGCGGAGGCTGGGCCCCGCCCTTGCCGTCTCGGGGCAGCCAGCCAGCCAGCCAGGCGAGCTTCCTACCTCTTTCGACCGCGAAGGAGAGGTCTTTTCCAGCCGGCGGCGCTCCAGCGAAGGTCAGCGTGATGGCCCAGGGCTGTCCGCGCCGCACCACCAGCTCCTTGCCCGAGAACTGGTCGGTGTGGTGCTCGCTGGCATTCTCCTTCAGGTTCCAGTTCGTGCTTGCCGAAGCTGCAGCCAGAGAGAGCGCGAGCAGCTGGGCAGGGCGGCGGCGGCGGCACAGTCCGCGGCAGGAGGGCGAGCGGGCCGAGCGAGCGGGGCTCCTTGCCGGGGCGGGCATCCGTCCGTGCGCGAGCCGTCGGTGTGACTCCCGCCCGCCCGCCCGGGGATGCTCTGCTGCTGCTGTGGTGCCTGGCCTCCTGTCCAGCGGGGCTCCCTCCCCTCCCTCTGGACCCCGGCCGGCCCAGACATCCACCCGCTCCCCGCTGCTGGGCCCGAGTCCGCCGTGCCCCGCCGCCCACTCCTGGCCCCGGCCAGCAGAGCGGAGGAGCGCGAGGAGGCCTCACCGGTCTGAGCCCGCCCGCCCTCGCGGACGCCGTGGAGGACAGTGGTGTTCACGGGGAGGGGGGGGCAGCAGCCTTGCCGCTTCCGCGCTGGAGTCTCCACGATCAGGCCCCCCCCCTCCCTCCCTCCGGCTCTGGGTTCTTCCCGGCGGTGGGCTCCGTGTCGCGCTCGCACTTCCAGCCCCGAAGCCTGCCCCGCAGCCGCCGCCCCCCCCCCCCGCCCTCACCACACCACAGCAGGACAGTCCGGTGTCGGGGGGGGGCACTTCCGTGGCATGGGGTGTCCCACTCCCGGCCACATTAGTGGGCGAAGCGTCGCTGTCCTGCTGTCGGGAAGAGGCCACATTTTGTGTGTGAAGAAATGTGGTGGCTTCCATGTTGGGGGAGGCGGGTGGACGGAGACTGGCGGGGGGGGTCCTCGTGAGACCCCCTCCCCGTAAAGAGTGTGGCCCAGATGCGGCGAGTCTAGACTCAAGGTCCCGCCCGGCAATGCCGCCTGTGAGGCCTGCGCCCCCCCGGCAGCGTGGCAGCCTTGTTGCCCCCCCTCCTGGCGGCAGGGAGGGGAGGCTGAGGCTGACCTGGCCGCAAAAGGCCCTCGCCAGGCCCGCTTGCCCGGCCTTCGCTGGGGGTTCTGGTGCTTCCAGAGAAGTCGGTCGGCAGAGTGCGCTGCCCCGCCCGCCTCCCCCCCCCCCACACACACAGGCGAGGGGTTCCGGGGGGGGGCACTGAGTGTGGACACTGGCTGAGCCCACGGGCGGGAGCTGCCGCCAGCAACCTCTGGCTGTGTAAAGGGAGCGTCCCGTCTGCGCCCCACAGAAGCGCCGAGGACCGGGAGCTGCACCGGGACCCCTGACCAGGAGGAGCACCGCCAGTGCGGTCGCTCGCGAGGGGAAAGGGGGTCCTCCGGGCAGAACTGCGGCGCTCCTGGAGCGTAGCAAGGGTGGAGTGGGCCCAGGGACGAGATTTTGAAATGCCGCCCCCCCCCCGCCCCAGCTCAGCTCATGAAGAAATCGTTTAGTCTTACATCAGAAATCTTAAATGAGGCTGAGTACCCAGAATGTTGGGGGCAATATGCTCAATCATTGTAAACCGCTTAGAGAGCGCCGGCTATAGAGCGGTATATAAATGGAAGTGCTGTTGCTAATAGTGGTAACAAGAAGCATAGTCAAATTCTCTCTCTCTCTCTCTCTCTCCTATGTGCCACAATAGAACATCATCCTAAATTATTTTTTAAAAGGCTTTGTAAATTGTGGACGATGCAAGTCGTTTCATGGTACTAGAGAGAGACCTGCTGTTCTGGTAGCTCCAGGTCTTCACACTCACCTCAGTTACGGCTGGGGGAGTCAGGCATGTGACTTGCCTCTGGGGGGGAGCCAAGGCAGTGGGCCCCCAGACAACTGTCTCCCCTGGCCCTTTGATCGTGACGCCCCCTGGTTCCTAGCATTTATCGCCCCCTCCCCCCACCAAGCCTACCGCTCCCAGCAGGTCATGCCTGCAGCACCTGCTCAGAGGTGCTCCCAGCCCTGGACTTCGGGGCGGGCCTCCACAGCCCCTGGGGGTTAGTCTGTCCCCGGTGGTGTGGTCACCCAGCCGAGCATGACGGTGCTTAATTTGCAGGGGGGGGCTCCAAAGGCCTCGAGGTCCAGGCTCCCAAATGACCTAGGTGCACCTCTGCACCTGCACAGCTCGGCCTCCATTTTGACAAGGGTGAGGGAAACCCCATGATTCGAAGGGCAAGCTGGCCGTGGAAGGGAAGGACGGCCATCGGGTGAGCCCGCCTCAAGAGTGAGGGACCAAAGGTCCTCTCTGGCAGCCTTTGTGTGCTGGGCTGGATCCCTTTCCAGACCCCTTCTCTGAACCTGTTCCCCCAGTTGGCACCCAGAACTGGACTCCGTGCTCTGGAAGAGGTCTGGCTACTGCAGAATAAAGGAGAGCTTGTGGCTCGGAAACCGTGGCTGACATGCAGACTGAGTTACTCATGAGTAGTCCTGCTGAAAGCAGCAGAGCAAATGAAATATTGCCAACTCCCCCCACTACTCCTGAGTACTTCAGGGTCAGTCCATGGTCCTGCCCATGCCGTCTGGAGTTCCACCGGCCCTTCTTTCCGGCCGCCTCCTCCCTTGGCTCCTCACACATCCCCAACCACTTGGAAGCTGGTCTTGCATCTTCTGTTATGAAAATGAGGTGGGGTGGGCCAGCGGGCCCGGGGCTGTTGCCTTCGGGATGTGGCCACGCCTGACCCCCCAGAACTGCCCCCACCTTGGTCCTGGAAGCCCAGCTTGGGCTGCAAAGACAAGCAGGATTGCCCCGAAGGTGCTGAGTCCAGCCAGGTCCAGCAAGTGCTGGCTTGCCTGCCCAGGTGCTGCTGCTCCCACTGGCTCCCCCTGTAATTAAGGGCTCCACTCCCCACGGGCACGGCCCTCTCCTCCACCGCCCAAGGAAGGGCAGCCCCAGGTCACTGCCGCCAGCACGCAGGAGGCAGCTCCAGAGCAGCTGTGGCTGTGGGGCTCCTAGGAGCTTGTAACGGTGGCTCGGGAGACGGGGCTTGCTTTGCCAGCGTCAGGCCAGGCCAGGCCCAGTGGCTGCCTGGGAGAGCCACTGGTCCTGCTGGGGCAGCCTCCGCCTGTGGGGCAGTGGGCAGAGGACGCAGCAGCCCCAGTGGAGGCAAGCCGAGGAGACCCCAAGCGGCCCCTTCCCCGGCCCTCCTGCTCCTCGGCCTGCCCTCTTCCCAGCCTCCGGCTGCTTTGCTCCCCCACCCCACCCGCTGGGCCTCCATGGAGCTGGGGCATCCGGCCCCGGCTTCCAGCCTTGAGCATGGGCAGCCAGACCCTGCACGGCTGCCTTCCCCAGCTGCTGCTCCTCCTCCTCCTCCGTGTTGACACCCAACCCCAGACCACCAACCGAGCTTTTCACCTGGAAGCCGTAAGTTGGCCCAAGTGGGGCATGGCATTGCCCGGCCCTTTTTGTGCTGGCCCCAGGGAAGGCTCCGTGCATGTGTGGCGGGCTCTGTGGCTAGAGAGGGGGTGGGCCAGACCATTGCGGCCTTCCCGGGGGGGGCGGCGGGGTGAGCCCGGCCCCTTGCCTGGCCCGAGGTGGCCTGCGCCGGCCCACCCGCCACCCACCCGGCCACCCAGCACAGGCTTCCGAGGCGCCCCCGGGACTCACCAGCCATGGCCTGCTGCTCTGCGGGTCCTCCTGGGTCTTCTGGGCAGCCTGTGTGCAGTGTGGCGCAAGGATGAGGTTCTGGCCCAGGGGGTTGGGGAGCCTCTTATGTAGAGAGAGGCCCAAGGAGGCCCCTCCTTCTCTCCCAGCCAGGGACGGGCCCAAGAGGCAGGCAGGCAGCCTCGCTGGTCACACGGAGACGGAGCGGAACCCTTCCCTGACAGGCTGCTGCTGACATGCTGCCCTTTCGCAAGAAGAGGAGAGCCCGGCAGGAAGGTGCCTCGCTTTGCACAGGCAGGGCAGGGACCAACTTCCAGGCAGGCCGGCCGGCCGGCTGGAGCTGGACCGCCGCAAGCCCCCAATCACCTTTCCCCTCCTGCTTCTAGGCAGCCAGTGGGCGAGGAGGGTGAGGGTGCCGCCAGCAGCAGCAGCAGCCGCCGCCGCCGCCTTCCGTCTGCCCCCAGGGCTGAGAGCAACCCTCACTCTGCTGTCTGCAGCCAGCAGAAGCGGCTTCCAACCCAGGCAGGCATTTCCCGATGGGGGACAGCTGGGTGGGGCAACCTCGGGGGGGGGAGGAGGAGAAGGAAGCTGCCTCCGGGGGCTGGCGGCTCCTTCGCCGTCCCTGGCATGCGGGTCCCCCCTGCTCCCAGCTGCCCGGCTCCCACCGTGCTGGGGCTGCGTGAAATGCACGCGTTGCTTAGCTCTGGGGTGTGCAGCCTTTGCCAGAGAAATGCGAGGGGCCCCCCCACCTGAAGCCAGCCCCAGCAGCTCCGCCTGGGCAGAGACCTTGAGGAAGGGAAGGGTCTCTCTTGGCCGGGCAGGCTGTCAGCCGCTCCCTGAGGTGTCCCGGAGAGGCCTCGTGTGCGACTGGGGCATGCTCATGCCCCTGGGAGATGCCTGCTGTGCCCACAGGCAGCAGCTGAGCTTGCTCCGGGAATTGGCAGCGGGTGGCTTCTGTCTGGGGCCTCCAGCCAGCCTGGCTGCTCCTCCTCCTCCTCCTCCTCCCCCGCCAGGCAGCAATCCTGCCCCGGGCCAGGGCCACCCACTGGGCTGGCTGCAGCTGCCTGCAGGACGGGGCTCCCGGGCCTGCCAGCTGCCAGCGGCTACAGAGCTTGGCTGCTGTGGAGCAAAAGGGCGGCCTGGGCAGGAAGGAAACGGCCTCCCAAGGCTGTGATGAGGGCGGGGCGGGGGGGCACTTAGGGCAGACCCATCAGCTGGGGGGGGGCACCTCCTCCCATGGCAATGCACTGGTGCCGTCTCAAGGGCTGCAGGACACGGCTGGCCTGCACAGTTCGCCTCCTGATCCCCACCCCCTGGAAGCTTTGGGCCTGGCTCCCCGTCTCCATTTCCCGGGGCTGCTGCTGTTCCTGTTACCAGCCTCTTACGGGTGGGATGGCCCCTCAAGGGCCTTGGCTGCCGGAGGAGGCCAAGGACACTTTGACACACACACACCACACACACACACACAGAGCATCTGCAGCAGGTGTGACCATGGTGGTGGGAGGGGCAGGGCTGGCCACCTCCTCACACCCACACCTGAGGCGACCCTCTCTCCCTGCCCCACGGAAGGGCCGCCCCGACTGGAGAGCCTGGATCAGTCCATTTTAAACATGTCATCTTGATCCACAAAAGAGCTGAGCTCCCGTGCTGGGGAGGGGACGTGCTTTGTTCTCAGCGACCAATGAGTATTTGTATATGGTCTGTTTGTGTTGGGCATTGGCAGGGATGGAAGCCGGCTTGTGCTGATGGGTGTCGGTGGGACAGAATTCTAGCCAGGAGGCGCAGCCATTCCACGGCTCTCCTGACTCTGCACGGCCCTCACAGCACTAGGACCAGGGCTCATCCCATGAAACTGATTGCCAAGAAATTTAGGACTGACAAAAGGAAGTACTTTTAAACTCAACGCATAATTAACCTATGGAATTCTCTGCCACAAGAGGTGGTGACAGCCACCAGCCTGGGTGGCTTTGAGAAGGGCTTAGATGAATTCATGAAGGACAAGGCTATCAATGGCCACTAGGCTGGTGGCTCTAGGCCAGCTCAAGGCTCAGAGGCACAATGCCTCTGAATCCCAGTGGCAGGGGAGCAGCAGCAGGAGAGAGGGCCTGCCTTCACCCTCCCCCTTTGGGCTTCTCAGAGGCATCTGGTGGGCCACTGTGGGAAACAGGAGGCTGGACTAGACGGGCCTCCTTGGGCCTGATCCAGCAGGGCTGTCCTTATACGCTGCACGCTGATGGCCAAGGCCCGCTGCCTTCCAGACCAGTCTGGCTGCATTAAAGATTATCAGAGGTCCAAAGGGGTTCCAGGGCTTCATAAGAACATCAGAACAGCCCTGCTGGATCAGGCCCAAGGAGGCCCATCTAGTCCAGCATCTTGTTTCACACAGTGGCCCACCAGATGCCGCTGGAAGCCTACAGGCAGAGATTGAGGGCATGCCCTCTCTCCTGCTGTTGCTCCCCTGCAAATGGTATTCAGAGGCATCTTGCCTTTGAGGCTGGAGGTGGCCTATAGCCTCCAGCTAGTAGCCATTGATAGACCTCTCCTCCATGAAGTTATCCAAACCCCTCTTCAAGCCATCCAGGTTGTTGGCTGTCACCATATCTTGTGGCAGAGAGTTCCACAAGTTGATTAGGTGTTGTGTGAAAAAGTACTTCCGTTTGTCGGTCCTAGATTTCCTGGCAATCAATTTCATGGGATGACCCCTGGTTCTAGTGTGATGTGAGAGGGAGAAGAATTTCTCTCTATCCACTTTCTCCACGCCAGGCATGATTTTATAGACCTCTATCATGTCAGGCCTCAGGCCTCATTTTCTGAACTAAAAAGCCCCAGGTGTTGTAGTCTTGCCTCATAAGAAAGGTGCTCCAGGTCCCTGATCATCTTGGTTGCCCTCTTCTGTACCTTTTCCAGTTCAACAATGTCCTTTTTAAGATGTGGTGACCAGAACTGTATGCAATACTCCAAGTGTGGTCGCACCATCGTTTTGTATAAGGGCATTATAATATTAGCCGTTTTATTTTCAGTCCCCTTCCTAATGACCCCTAGCATGGAATTGGCCTTTTTCACAGCTGCCGCACATTGAGTCGACACTTTCAACCAGCTGTCCACCACGACCCCAAGATCCCTCTCCTGGTCCGTCACCGACCGCTCAGATCGCATCAGCGTATAGTTGATGTTGGGGGTTTTCATCCCAATGTGAATCAATTGACACTTGCCAACATTGAACTAGGGATGTGCAAATCGATTTGGGTACAAATCGATTTGTAACAGAATCTAGATGATTTGGGTGATTTGGAGACAAAACAAATCATCCCCGTGGTCCATTGGTTAGATTTGGATCCAAATCGAATCCTGCCTGATTCCATTCGTATCAATTTGAGATTCAGATCCCTCCCATTATTTGACAGTGCTCACACTTCTGACAGTGCTCACACTTCTAGTCTCCCATTCATTTGTAACCAGGGCAGACCCTGCTTAGCTAAGGGGACAAGTCATGCTTGCTACCACAAGACCAGCTCTCCTCCCATGACAGTGCCAACTGTCAACTGCCTTGTGCCAACTACACCCCCCTCCCACCCGCAAGGCAGTAGGGGACTACTCAGTTTATGTTCTAGGATTTCCCCCCCCAAATATTTAGGCTCTTTGGTGTCTGATAACCTTTCCTTATAATGAATCCCTATGAGGATTCCTCATAATGAATCCCTATGAGGAACCCTAACCCTAACCCTATGAGGATTCATTACACACCAAAGAGTCTAAACACCTCAAAAATTCCTAAAATATAAACTGAGTACCCAGCAGCTTGTGGGTTGGGGGGTAGTTCGAACATGGGGTGCCACTAATTCCCCACCCCCATCTACAAAGCAGTGGGGTCAAAATGAACAAAAGAAATGAAGGTGTGTATTGAAGACACAAAATAATCTAAACATTTTTTTAAACCCCAAAAAATAAATTGAGTGTGTGTGTGTGTGTGTGTGTGTGTGTGTGTGTGTGTAGTTGACACATGGCAGTTGACAGTTGGCACTGCCCAGTGACAGTCGAAATGAGCAGAAGAAACGAAGGTGTGCACTGAATCCTCATAGGCATTCATGATGAGGAAAGGTTATTAGACACCAAAGAATCTGAATGCTTGAAAAATAATGACCATTATTTTAAATGTCAAAATAATGATATTTTGCTCCATAACTTCACTTCTACAAGGGCTAGAGCTTAGCTTTTTTAAAATTAAAAACAAATGAAAGCTGGAGATCCATGTTAGGGTTAGGAAACGGCAACGTTGAATCCCCATTATTTCCTATGGCGGAAATGTTCAAAATCAGTAAAAACTCCCACTGCCTTGGAATTTGGGTGGTAGGTGGCACCCATGGAGACCTACCTACCACCCAAATTTGGTGCCCCTGGGACCTTGTTAAGTGGTCCTAATCAATCCAAATCTGATCAAAGCAAAGCAAATACAAATCGAATCTGGGGTGATGGGGGGGGTAGATTTGGACACAAAACAAATCAGGGCTGAATAAAAAAAATCGACAAATCAAATAAAAAAAATTGATTTGTGCACATCCCTACATGAAACCGCATTTGCCATTTTGTCGCCCACTCACCCAGTTGGGAGAGATCCTTTTGGAGCTCCTCACAATCTGTTTTGGATTTCACTACCCTAAAGTGCTGGTTCGGTGTTCAGCGGTTCCTCTTTTTGCATAATGGCTGTCATGGGGTTGACTAAGGAAGTACTTCCTCAAGTCACTCCCCTGAGTTAAACCATCCTGTGTGACAGTGTTGCTGGTAGGTGTGCCTCTTTCCATGAGTCAAGAAGAGTCACAGAGGCACTCCTGGATTCATGGCGACCCTCCTGCTTTACTCACGGGTCGAGGAGATGTCTCAGACTCCTGCCCCTCCCTGCTTCAGGGCTTCCCTGTTCCTGGTGGGGACTTGCATCCGCCTCTGCCCGGAGCCGGGGCCCTTGCCCTGCCCTCCGGGTCCGGCTTGGCCTCTCCCACCCAAGGGGCAGGGCCGGCTCTCCCACCGGCCTCCTCCTCTTCCTCGCTTCCCTGAGCAGTTGAGCTTTCCTGCAGAGTCACCCAGAACGGCTTGTTCTCGGGTTTCCTGTTCTGGCCTCTCTCTGCTTTTCCGATTCCTTGCTATGGAATCCATTCATTGCTGTGTAAACTGCTCTGAGAACTTATTTGTTGGAAAGCAGAAAATAATGATCATGATCACACAACTGACAGACTGCACAGCGGAATGGGGCTGTCGAAGCACCTGCCTGGGCTGCTGCTGCTGCTGCCGCTCCACCGTGTGCGTGACGTCTGTCGTGGCTGCTGCCGAAGAGAGCAGCTCCACCTCAGGATGATGATGAGGATGAATTATTATTATTATTATTATTATTATTATTATTATTATTATTATATTTATATCCCGCTCTTCCTCCATGGAGCCCAGAGCAGTGTACTACATACTTGAGTTTCTCTTTCACAACAACCCTGTGAAGTAGGCTAGGCTGAGAGAGAAGGGACTGGCCCAGAGTCACCCAGCAAGTCTCATGGCTGAAGGGGGATTTGAACTTGGGTCTCCCCGGTCCTAGTCCAGCACTCTCACCACTACACCACGCTGGCACCCATCATTTCCAGTGGGCATCGCATTGTGAGCTGCGTCTGCACACCTTGAAGTCAGAGCCAAAGTGCTCCTAACCCTAACCCTAACCCAGCCCCAGAGGAGGCCACACACACACACACACACACCAGCGTGGGCAAGTGCTCCACTGCCTGCATTTTGCCACATGGTATGTCAGCAGCAGCAGCAGCAGCAACAACAACAACGTGTATTCATGTCAGTGTTACATTCTACAACTAAGCAATGCCATCACCACAAAACACCTTGCTTGCTACCAATGGAGGCTGGTCAGTAAGGGGCTGTGCCCCCGCCCCAAAACAAACAAGCGAATACAGCTAAACCTTCAGAGCAGGGAGCTTCTTCCAGCCCCTCCTCCGCTACCTGTAACTTCTTGTTTTGTCTTACTGGCTGGAACAGCTGCTACTCAAACTGCTCCAGCCAATCTGATTCCTAGGGGGCTCCTCCTGGCACTGCTCCCAGGAAGAATGAAAATAATGGGTTAAAAATATACTTCCTGGTTGCTTCAGGGAGTATATTTTAAATATGTTTTCCCTTTTCTTCCTGGGGGCAGTGCCAGGAGGCGCCCCCTAGGAATCAGATTGGCTGGAGCAGCTTGAGTAGCAGCTGTTCCAGCCAGTAGGACCAGAAGAGCAGGCAGAGGAGGAGGGGCTGGAAGAAGCTCACTGCTCTGTAGGATTCCCTGGCTGCTGGTTAGTCTGATCTTTTACTAGCTTGATTGGTGGGAGGTGGGATGCAATCCCTACTTTCTCCCTTCGGTCCCTCTTTCTGCCTTTCTCCCTGCTTCCTGCCCTGGCTTTTTTGCTTTCTGCCTCCCCCCCCCCCCCGCCCCAACCTACAAAACCTTTCTGTTTGCTACTTTTACGCCTGCTTTTCTTCTCTTTCTGTTTTCCTCAGTGCTGACAGGCATGGGTAAATGCCCCAGCCCGCTGGTGTGGAGGAACGGCGGTGGGTGGTGGTGGAGGCTTCTGCCTCAGTGACCCAGTTCTGCCCTGCCCCTCCTGCTCCAGTGCCCACCAGCTGCCACTGCTCGCGACATCCTCGAATTCAGGGTGGGCCCATTTCAGGCTTGCATGGTCGTCTCCTCCTCCTCCTCCTCCTCCTCCTTCACTATAGCCCCCCAGGATCTGCCAGCCGGGGCCAGCCAGGTACCAAAACAGAAGTGGGTGGGCACAGGCCGGCGGGCGCGGGGAGGGGCCTGCAAGCCAGAGACACTCCTGATCCTGCTGCATCTGGGCACGAAGGCCCAGCAGCTCCAAGCACCCCAAAGCCCTGCCTCTCAAAAAGGTCATCGGAGGAGGAGGAGTGATACAAACTGTATTTTTTAAAAAAATCAGATTTGTTTAATCCCCCCCCCCAATATTTTAATGGTGTCTTTTTTACCATCTTGTGTTAATTTTTTTTTGCTGTAAACCGCCTTGGGATTGCTTTAATGAAAGGCGGTATATAAATTTAACAATAAATAAATGAATAAATTAAATAAACTGCCAAGCTGTGCAGTCATCGTGCAGCTGTGCCTTCTTTCCTTCTTTCCTTCAAGGGTCTCAGCAGGGATGCAAAGCCCTTTGCTTTCTAAAAGGAAAGAATATGCTGTGCTTGCTATTGCAACAGTTTGTTACATAACTGAATATTGAACTACCATTGACTTTATGACCACGCTTCCTGTCTTCCTTTACAAGCAGTCTCCTGCACCCTCTGAGGTTAAAAATCCAGACTGCTCTTCTGGGTAAATAACCACAGGAGAGTCAAGCTCTGTAGGATTAGGGGAATCGCCTTGACTTTTTGTAACAGAACCCTCCAAATTATTGCATCTCTCTAAGTGGGGTGTGTGGCCGCTGGGGTGGGCGTGGCTATGGGGCATGCCTTCTTAAAAGGCAGGTGGTCTCTGTTAGTCAGTGGCTGACATCCTGAATGGCACTGCATTGGTGCAACGGGAGAAGCACCAGTGTTGCCCCGGGCGGTCCTTGCAAATCCAGAAGTCCAGCAGGCGCTCTCCATGACAGCCCCCCATAACCACGCCCACCCCGACCGCCATGCCCCATAGCCACGCCCACCCCAGCGGCCACACACCCCACTGCCGGCGGGCTTGACAAGCCAAGTGGCACGAGAGGGGAAGGCCTCTTCTGGCTCTCGGCTTCGCTCCTCCGCTCAGCCGGAATCCTCTCCGCAGCAGCCCCACAGAGGAGGGCGGGTGCCTCCTTCCCAGCCCCCCCATCATGGCTCCTCTGAGCAAAGCGGGAAGGAGGAGCCCGACATCTGGCCCCTCTCCTGCTCATGGCCTGCGTGGGACATACACTGCTGGGGGGCAGGATAATGTGAGTGTGGGGCTGGCCTGTCCAGGAGGCAAATGAGGTGGTGGCCCCTTCGGGGGGGGGAGCTGCTGCTGTCACCTCCCCCCCCGTGACCCCTCCCTGGAGGGACTGTGGCGCCCAGGAAGAGAGTTGTGGGGCAGACTGTCTGCTGGGAGCTTCCCCTCTGCCCCCCTTTTGGAATCCAGGGAGTGCAAAAGCGGAGGAGGAGGAGGACCCACACCTGGGTGTCTTGCCAAGGAAGGGGGTAGCATTTGGCCCCGCAGGATCCCACCACCACATGGCACCCCTGGGCAAGAGAGAGGGGGAGATGGGGCGGCGCTGGGCTGGGGAGCCTCTCCCCCCCCACACACACTTTGGCCCTCAGAAGGCCCCTGCTCTGCTGCTCTGTTTCCGGGTGTCTCTTAAGACACAAAGAGTTGGGCAATCGGGGGGGGGTGGGAAATGCTGGGGCAACCTTGGGCCAGGCAGTGAGCAAGAGCCAGGCAGGAAGTTGGAGCAATGTGGAGGGATTGGCCAACCAGACCGTTGCCAAGCTCTGGGTGAAAGGCTGGCTCCACTCATCCCGGGGCCTTTGTGCAGGAAGTCAAGGCGGGGCTCAGGATTTTACCCCTTGATTTATTTTGTCATGTGTGCTAACTCCTTTTGAGGAAATATTTAACCACCAAGCAGCTATTGCGAAGCGGCTGCAGAACCTGAAGGAGTTGGCCAAGAGCGTGGTGGGGGGAGGCCAGCTCCCCCGCCCCCCCACCCGGCATGATCCAGTCTTACCTCAGCCACAAACTTAGGAGACAGCATTTGGGGAAGCTGTCCGCGCTCTCTCTCTCTCTCTCTCTCTCTCTCTCTCTTGCTTAGAACACAAGAACAGCCCTGCTGGATCAGGCCCAAGGAAGCCTCTCTAGACCAGCATCCTGTTCCACACAGTGGCCCACCAGATGCCGCCTCTGGGGAGCCCACAGGCAAGAGGGATGTGCCTGCCATCTCTCTTGCTTGACCTCTCTTCTTATTAGAAATCCTCAGTTAGCTAAGAACCTTAAGAACAGCCCTACTGGATCAGTCCCAAGCCCTCTCTAGTCCAGAACCCTGTTCCCCACAGTGGCCCACCAGACGCCTCTGAGAAGCAGCCCACAGGCCAGAGGGATGTGCCTGCCCTCTCCGCTGCTGCTCTTGCTCCCCTGCAACTGGTATTCAGAGGCATCGTGGCTCTGAGCCTTGAGCTGGCCTAGAGCCTCCAGACTAGTAGCCATTGGATTAGAAGGCTTTTAAAGAGAACCAGGCCACATGAATCCTGGTTAGATGGGGCTGGCCGGCCTTCGTGGGATCGTGGAGGAGAGGAGGAGCGTCCTGGCTAAATTCCTCAGAACTGACCAGGACATTCCATCTAGGACCAGATCTGGGCTAGTGGTCCAGCCAGATACCCTGAACAAGTTCCCTTGATGGCAAGAACCCCCACCCTGTGCCGATCCCGGACAACTGCCTGCGCTGCACACCTCCCTGCATCATAGACCCCCATAGACAGCCGCTCCTCGAGTGACAGGCCCCATTCCCTGGCTAGATGCGGAGGACCTCCAAGCACCTTGTAGGCTCGGGCAGGGCCTCTTCCAAGCTGAAGCTGCCAAAGCTGAGCACAGGCAAGCAGCTTCCAAAACACGTCCAGGCAGCATTTGAGCCTCCTGAGCATGACAGCTGATGACATGCTTCTGCTTTAGCTGAATACGAATACGGCAAATACTGATAGACTGCTTTTCAACCAAAGTTCCCAAAGCGGTTTACATAGATGTACATAAATAAATAAAGATGGCTCCCTGTTCCCCAAAGGGCTCACCATCTAAAAAGGAAACATAAGATAGGCACCAGCAACAGCCACTGGAGGGATGCTGTGCCGCTGTGGATGGAGAGGGCCAGTTGCTCCCCCCCGCCCGCGCTCAATCAAGCAAATGGCCACTTTGACAAGAAGGTGCCTCTCTGGTTCAGTTAGCTGAGCCCAAGCCGGTCCATGCCACCACCTCCAAGCCGGTCCATGCCACCACCTCCCTGCTTCAACACAACTGCTGCTGCTGCTGCTGCTGTGCTCATGAGAGGAAGGGCTGCCGGAAGGGTTGGGGGGGGCTGGGAAAGACGCTTCCCTGCCTGGAACCTGCAGAGCTGCTGATGCTGGAAGGCATCACAGAAGTCCACTTGGAAGACATCGGTCTTGCTCGGGGCCCTGATTGATCCCAAATGGTGGTTGGGACCCTCACCCTAACTTCACTGAACACACAGCACTGAGGATGTCATGAAGGGCTGCTGGCCCAGCAGACATGACACATTTATGTTTTGGGAAGGACTTTAAAACCAAGCTCCTCACTAAGGCTTCCTGGATTCCTTGGATTTTGTCTCCGCACTTACTTCAGTATCTGATGCGGCGGTATCCAGTGACTCCTCTTTATGTGGTTAGGCTGGATCAGTTCCAGTTTGTGACTTCTGAGGATGTGGGCACACGCTGCTTGGAACGGTGCGGCCCACCACCTGCCCTCTTGACCCCTGCCCGACATGGCTTGTTCGATCTGGCAGGGAGGTTGTTGTAGAGGGCCTGGTAGAGATCATAAATGCATCTCTGAGGGAAGGTAGGATGCCTCCTAGTCTTAAGGAGGCAATTATTAGACCGCTTCTGAAGAAGCCTACCTTGGATCCCTCGGACTTGAACAACTACAGGCCCGTCTCCAACCTTCCGTGGCTGGGCAAGGTGATTGAGAGGGTGGTGGCCTCCCAGCTCCAGACAGTCTTGGAGGAAATGGATTATCTAGACCCATTTCAGACTGGCTTCCAGGCTGGCTATGGGGTGGAGACTGCCTTGGTCGGCCTGATGGATGATCTCCAACTGGCAATTGACAGAGGAAGTGTGACTCTGTTGGTCCTTTTGGACCTCTCGGCGGCTTTCAAAACTATCGACCATAATATCCTTCTGGAGCATCTTAGGGGGTGGGGGGGTGGGAGGCACTGCTTTGTGGTGGTTCCACTCCTACCTCTCGGGCAGGTTCCAGATGGTGTCCCTTGGAGACTGCTGTTCTTCAAAATCTGACTTTTGTATGGTGTCCCTCAGGGCTCTGTATTGTCTCCGATGTTGTTTAACATCTACATGAAACTGCTGGGAGAGATCATCAGGAGTTTTGGTGCAGGGTGCTATCAGTATGCTGATGACACCCAAATCTATTTCTCCATGTCAGCATCATCAGTAGAGGGCATAACCTCCCTAAATGCCTGCCTGGAGTCGGTAATGGGCTGGATGAGGGATAACAAACTGAGACTGAATCCAGATAAGACGGAGGTACTCATTGTGTGGGGTCGGAACTCGAGAGACGAGTTTGATCTGGATGGGGTCACACTTCACCAGAAGGAACAGGTACGCAGTCTAGGGGTGCTTCTGGATCCAACTCTCTCCTTGGTGTCCCAGGTTGAGACAGTGGCCAGAAGTGCCTTCTATCAGCTTCGGCTGATACGCCAGCTGCATCCGTTTCTTGAGTTAGACGACCCCAAAACAGTGGTACATCTGCTGAAAAAGGCCAATTCCATGCTAGGGATCATTAGGAAGGGGACTGGAAATAAAACTGCTCATATTATAATGCCCTTATACAAATCTATGTTGTGGCCACAACTGGAGTACTGCGTACAGCTCTAGTCACTGTATAGTATATTAAGAAGGATATTGCAGAACTGCAAAGTTGCAGAAGAGGGCAACCAAGAAGATCAGGAGCACCTTTCTTATGAGGCAAGACTACAGCATCTGGGGCTCTTTAGTTTAGAAAAGAGGTGACTAAGGGGAGAGATTATCAAGGTGTATAAAATTATGCATGTAGTGGAGAGGGCGGACAGACAGAAATTTTTTCCCCTCTCTCACAATACTAGAACCAGGGGTCACCCCATGAAACTGAAGGTCAGGAAATTTAGGACCCACGAGAGGATGTTCTTTTTCACACAGCATATAATTAATCTATGGAATTCTCTGCCCTGGGATGTGGTGATGGCCACCAGCTTGGGTGGCTTTAAAAGGGGCTTAGACAAAGTCTACTAGTTGGTGGCTATAGACCACCTCCAGCCTCAGAGGCAAGATGCCTCTGAACACCAGTTGCTGGGGGGCAACAGCAGCAGGAGAGAGGGCATGCCCTCAGCTCTTGCCTGTGGGCTTCTTAAAGGCATCTGGTGGGCCAGTGTGTGAAACAGGATGCTGGACTAGATAGGCCTCGGGCCTGATCCAGCAGGGCTGCTCTTGTGTTCTTATGAGTTTATCCTCACAACAACCCTGTGAAGTAGGCTAGGCTGAGAGAGAAGTGACTCGCCCAGAGTCACCCAGCAAGTCTCATGGCTGAATCGGGATTTGAACTCAGGTCTCCCCAGTCCTAGTTCAGCACTCTAACCACTACACCATGCAGGCTCATCCCCCTACCCCAGTAGGCGCTGAGGGCAGCCAGTTCTCAGGCAGCAGCTAGAAGGGGAGAGAGGGGTGGCAGTGGGAGCTGGGCAGTTCCAGGAAGTTCTGGGAAACATTCCCTCAAGATGCAGGCTCTGCTGTTAAAAGCCAGTAAATGCAAACACACCTCTCATCCATGATTTATTTATGGATGAGCATGCTGAGCCAGTATGTGCCATTTTGTCACCCACTCACCCAGTTTGGAGAGATCTTTTTGGAGCTCTTCACAATCTATTTTGGATTTAACTACCCTAAATGGTTTGGTGTCATCTGCAAATTTGGCCACTTTACTGCTCACCCCAACTTCTAGGTCATTTATGAACAAGTTAAAGAGCACTGGTCCCAGTACCGACTCCCCGGGGCAAACCCAACCCAACCAGGGTGGTGGTGGTTCGAGGGAGGCTAAACCAAACTGTCCGCTCCAAATCAGGTTCAGACTCAAACCAAACCGGGCCAGCTGGTTTTGTGCACACCCCTATCCAGAGGGGAACTTGTGGTCAACATGGGCTGTGCTCCTGTCAAAGCGTCTGTCACTCTAGGCAGCAGGAGGCAGGGCTACTCCGAGCTCCTTTTCCTGCTTGTTGAGGCTAACAGGCCCTTGGCTTGATCAGAGCGTTGAGACCAATGGCACTGGGGGGAGATGACGAGGACACCAGGGGAGGGGGACTTGGTGTGCGTATGGCCCAACACAAGGGGCAGCTTAGTGAAGGCAAAGCAGTTCTGCTTCTCTGCTGCAGCTCAGGCCCCCGCTGATGGGGTGGAACCCTCAGTGGCACGCTGGGACTTTGAGGACCAGGTCACTGGCATTTGCCCGCACCTGGAGGCCGCCGGTGCTACAGGGATGTGTCCAGGACACCACCCAGCCTGTTTTTGCAGGACGAATTTCAGTGAATGGACATGGACAACTTGCTTGGAGGGGTCCAGGCTTGACCATTGCCCTTCGTAGCTTAGAGCAGAGAGCAGAGGGGCTGACTCTCTGGCCCCCCCAAGAGAGAAGAAATGCCTCTTTGTGAGAGGGATCTGGATTGGCCATCTCCTGCCATCTTACAGGAGATGGTTGTGAGGCCACTCCTAGAGAAAGCCTCTCCGAATCTCAAGATCTGTAACAACTTCCAGCCAGTGGCAAGGAACCCTGTCTTGGGCAAGTTGTTCAAGCAGGCCCTCATGGCTAAAACTGGTGATCTGGATCCATCCCAGTCTGGTTTCAGGCCCAGTCTGGCACAGAAACTGCCTGATGGATGCCCTGCTCCAGGTGGAGGAGGACAGCGGGAGTGCAACCCTGCTAATTTTGAGTTGGTTCAGTCTGGGTTGAATCAGGCCTACTTAATGCAGCTGTCAAAGCTTTGCACAGCCATGACAGTGTAGCTTCAACTGACCTCCAGCCAAAGGACTATTTTGTCTTATGTCCACCTTCGGTCCTGAAGACTTGGTTGTTATCAGGCTCACGTGCAACACCATTTTTGTGTGCTTCGGTGTGCCTCACACTGGAAACATAGCCATTCTCTTGGCTTCTTTGGAAGATAAGCTTTAGCTGGCTGCATTCCAGAAATTACAAGTCCTTCAAACAAGCCCCTGTGATCACAAGGAGCCTGGTGGAAAAGAGAACATAAGTACATATTCCTCCCTTGTATCCCTCATATTCTTGGGAAAGGCTGTTTGGACAGTTAAATAGTTGACCATTACAGCTGAGACCTATCCTAATAAACTATCTAATAAACGGACAATAAGCTCCCTAAATACTGTAAACAGCCAACAAAAACAGTATGAACATAGAAGGTCAGCAGGGGAAGGGGCACTTCCCAGTGTATTGCACAGAGTGCCACATGTATGACTGTTTGCCCCATGGGCAGAAGTCATGGGTGTGTGCTCGGTGCAAGGAGCTCCTGGCTCTCAGGGAACAAGTTCGTTACCTCAAGACCAAGGTGGCGGATCTGGAGAAGCTCAGAGAGACAGAGAGGCATGTGGACGAGACCTTCAGGGACGTGATAGAGGCATCCCACTCCAGGGCTGGTAGCTCCTCTGCTGTCAGGGAGAATGAGGGTCTCAGGCAAGGAGGACATTGGTCTGAGGAAGAGGGAAATGCTCCTTTAGAAGGGACCCCTTCCACGGATGATGCGCCCAGATCCTCTCGCACAGGGGATACTCCTCTGGGGGGTGGGGGCCTCCTTGTAGTTGGTGATTCGATCATTAGAGGGATAGAGAGATGGGTTTGTGACCCGCGTGTTGACCGCACGGTGACTTGCCTGCCTGGTGTGAAGGTTGCAGATATCACGCGGCGTCTAGACAGGCTGTTAGGCAGTGCTGGGGAGGAGACAGCTGTCGTGGTGCACGTCAGCACCAGTGATGTGGGGAAATGTAGTCGGGAGGTCCTGGAAGCCAAATTTAGGCAGATAGGTAGCATTTTGAAGTCCAGGACCCCCAAGGTAGCATTCTCAGAAATGCTACCTGTTCCACACACAGGTACAGTGAGACAGGCAGAGCTGAGGGGTTTCAATGCGTGGATGAGACGTTGGTGCCAGAGGAGGGGTTTAGATTTGTTAGGCACTGGGATACATTTTGGGGCAAGCAAGGCCTGTACAAAAGGGACGGGCTGCACTTGAACCAAGATGGAACCAGACTGCTGGCACTTAAAATCAACAAGGTTGCAGCGCAGCTTTTAAAATGACACCTGGGGAACAGCCGACGGGAGCTGGGCAGTATCCCGTTTGGCAAAAGCCATCCTTTAAAGTGTGAGGCTGCAAAGAATTCAGATAAAACAGATGGGGATGGAGCAGAACTGCATAAAGAGCAGACGGGAGGCTGTGCTAGCCAGTCAAAGAGTCAAAGGAATAGCATACATCAGGGGAAAGATTCAGTGTATAGGTGCTTGTATGCCAATGCCAGAAGCCTCTGAGCCAAGATGGGTGAGCTGGAGTGCTTGGTTGCTAATGCAGAAATAGACATAGTGGGCATAACAGAAACATGGTGGAACAGTGAGAACCGGTGGGACACTGTTATCCCTGGGTATAAACTCTATAGAAAGGACAGGGAGGGGCGCATTGGAGGTGGAGTAGCACTGTATGTTAGAGAAGGGATAGAATCTAACAAGCTAGAAAACCTGGGTGGACTGGAGTCCTCCGCAGAAACCCTGTGGGTGACTATTCAAGGCCGGAAAGGAATCGTGCTACTGGGGACATTCTATTGCCATCCGGATCATAATGCCGACAGTGACTGGGAGCTGCAGGAGGAAATCAGGCAGGCGTCAAGGAGAGGCAGGGCTGTAATAATGGGTGACTTCAATTACCCACACAAAGACTGGGTAAATTCACATTCAAGTCAGGACAAAGAGGTCAAATTTCTAGATACGCTAAATGACTGTGCCCTAGAACAGTTGGTCATGGAAGCAACCAGAGAGAAGGCGACCTTGGGTCTAATTCTGAGTGACACCCAGGACCTGGTGTGTGACGTCAGTGTCATCGACCCTTTAGGGAACAGTGACCACAGTGCCATCAAATTCAGCATACATGCAGGGAGAGAATCACCAAGGATGTCTAACACAGACATTTTGAATTTCAGAAGAGGAAACTACTCCATAATGCGGAGTATGGTGAAAAGAAAGCTGAGGGAAAATCAGGAGAGTCACTTCACTCCAGAGTGCATGGAGTTTACTCAAAACCACAATACTAGAAGCCCAGTTAGACTGTATACCCAAAAGGAGGAAAGGTACCACTAAGTCCAGGAGGATGCCAGCATGGCTAATAGGTTCCGTCAAGGAAGACATAAAAGGGAAGAAGACTTCCTTCCGAAATTGGAAGGCCTGTACAAACGAAGAGAACAGAAAGGAACACAAACTCTGGCAAACGAAATGCAGGGTGACAATAAGGGAGGCAAAAAGAGAGTTTGAGGAACATTTAGCCAAAAGTATCAAGGGGAATAACTAAAACTTCTTGAAGTACATCCGAAGCAGGAAACCTGCCAGGGAGGCAGCTGGACCATTAGACAATGAGGGAGTGAAAGGGATTATTAAGGAGGATATGGAGGTTGCAGAGAAGCTGAATGAGTTCTTTGCATCTGTCTTCACGGCAGAGGATACTGAGCATATACCTGTTCCTGAACCAGGCTTTTTAGGGATGGAGGCTAGAGAGCTGAGCCAGATAGAAGTGACAAGGGATGATGTTCTAAACTGTCTGGAAAAACTGAAAGCTAACAAATCACCAGGGCCAGATGGCATCCATCCAAGAGTCCTCAAAGAACTCAAATGTGAAACTGCCAACCTCCTTGCTAAAATATTTAACTTATCCCTGAAATAGGGCTCTGTACCAGAGGACTGGAGAGTAGCAAATGTAACACCGATTTTCAAGAAGGGATCCAGGGGCGATCTGGGATATTACAGGCCGGTTAGCCTAACGTCCGTTCCAGTCAAATGGATGGAAAGCATCCTCAAGGATAAAATTGTAAAGCACCTAGAAGAACAGGCCCTGCTGGGAGTGAGCCAGCATGGGTTCCGCAAAGGTAAATCTTGCCTCACCAAGCTTTTCAACTTCTTTGAGAGTGTCAACGAGTGTGTGGATCAAGGTGATCCAGTTGACATAGTCTACCTGGACTTCCAAAAAGCTTTCGACAGAGTTCCTCATCAAAGACTGCTGAGGAAACTTAGCGGTCATGGGATAAGGGGACAAGTACATGTGTGGATTGCTAACTGGTTGAAGGACAGGAAACAGAGAGTAGGTATAAATGGAGAGTTTTCACAATGGAGGGAAGTAAGAAGTGGGGTCCCCCAGGGATCTGTACTGGGACCGGTGCTTTTTAATTTATTCATAAATAATCTAGAAGCAGGGGTAAGCAGCGAGGTGGCCAAATTTGCAGATGATACCAAACTCTTTCGGGTAGTGAAATCCAAAACGGATTGTGAGCAGCTCCAAAAGGATCTCTCCAAACTGGGGGAGTGGGCGACAAAGCGGCAAATGTTTGGCAAGTGTAAAGTGATGCACATTGGGACGAAAAACCCCAACTTCAAGTATATGCTGATGGGATCTGAGCTGTCGGTGACTGACCTGGAGAGGGATCTTGGGGTGGTGGTGGACAGCTCTTTGAAAGTGTCGACTCAATGTGCGGCAGCTGTGAAAAAGGCCAATTCCATGCTAGGTATCATTAGAAAGGGGACTGAAAATAAAACGGCTAATATTATAATGCCGTGATACAAAACTATGGTGCGACCACACTTGGAGTACTTACTGCGTACAATTCTGGTCACCACATCTTAAAAAGGACATTGTTGAACTGGAGAAGGTACAGAAGAGGGCAACCAAGATGATCAGGGGCCTAGAGCACCTTTCTTATGAGGCAAGACTACAACACCTGGGGCTTTTTAGTTTAGAAAAAAGATGACTGCGGGGAGACCTGATAGAGGTCTATAAAATCATACAAGGTGTGGAGAAAGTGGATAGAGAGACATTCTTTTCCCTCTCACACAACACTAGAACCAGGGGTCACTCCATGAAATTGATTGCCAGGAGGTCTAGCACCAACAAACGGAAGTACTTTTTCACACAACGCGCGATCCACTTGTGGAACTCTCTGCCACAGGATGTGGTGACAGCCAACAACCTGGATGGGTTTAAGAGGGGTTTGGATGACTTCATGGAGAAGAGGTCTATCAATGGCTACCAGTTGGAGGGCTGTGGGCCACCTCCAGTCTCAATAGGCAGGATGCCTCTGAGTACCAGTTGCAGGGGAGTAACGGCAGGAGAGAGGGCACGCCCTCAACTCCTGCCTGTGGCTTCCAGTGGCATCCGGTGGGCCACTGTGTGAAAGGGATGCTGGACTAGATGGGCTTCCTTGGGCCTGATCCAGCAGGGCTGTTCTTATGTCATGTTCTGATCAGGTGTGCCCTCAGGTCATTGCAGGACTGCTGATGAACTAGGGAGATGCCCCTCTTTGCATCTGAACATGTGCAGAGATTCAGGGCAGACCAAATCAAAGGTACAAAAGAGACAAAAGGCGATGGAATGCTGGCTTCCTCTCTTTACTATGAGCCTTTGTTGAGAAGAAGTCCTCAAGGACAATGTTCTCAGTACCCTTTTCTCTCCCCCATTTCCATTTAAACAAGATTTGGTGAGTAATGCAGAGAGAGATAAATATTACTCTGCTTTTGGTTACCACTATTCAGCCTCATTTAAGATTTCTTTACTTCATGAGCTGAGCTTCAGTGGGGGGGGGGGGACATTTTAAAATCTTGTCTCTGGGCCCACTCCAACCTTGCTACGCCCCTGACACGCTTACTCATAAAAAATGAAGTATCTCTCAGAATAAATCAGCCACCTTCTGCTGGGGAGCAAATAGTGTCTTTTGCTCCCAGTTTCGTATTTCTCTTTCCCATGCAGGTGGCTAGATGGAGAGGTTAATTAAAAGGCTAATCCAACCATTGCTTTCCCAAAGAGTCCCTTCTTCTTCAGCAGAAATTCTCAGCTAATGAGAGTCCGAGAGGTTGTACAGACAAGAGGATTCACAGAAAGAATCAATTCAATCAATATTGTTTTAAAATTTTAAATTGTGTTTTAAATTTCTTGCTTTTAAATTGCTTTGTTTTGTTTTTGTTTTAATTAATGTTTTACTTTTTAATCTTGTTGTAAACTGCCCAGAGACGTAAGTTCTGGGTGGTGTAAAAATATGACAAATAAAATAAAAATAAAATAAATTCCCCCTCGAATATGGAAAACTAGGCAACGCTGAGCCACGGACAGGTCACTGCCTCCTCAGGACTGGTGGGTTTCTCCATCCAGGATCCCAGCCCAGCCCCTTCCCAGAAAAGGATGGAAACAATGTCATCCAGTGATGGGGGAACCCCTTGTGCCACAGCCTTGGGCGCCTGCACAGGGAGAGAGGAGCACCTGCTTCTGCAGAGGGTGGTGGGGGGAGGAATGAATGAATGAAGGGGGTGGGGTGGGGGAGTGGATTTTATTCAGTCTGTCACCAATTCTAGAACAGAAATTCAACCACAACCCACAAGTACAGCACGTCCTTGTTAGATTGCATCTTATTTTACAAACAGCAGCACAAAATTTGGACACTGCAAACTGGCTTTAGGTCTGCAGTTTAATAAAATGTGCTCAGTTGTCTCAATTTCATGTGCGCTACAGGGACACATTCTTTCTTCATATGGTATTTTCAGAAATTTCCCAAATAGCACCATAGATGGTAGAGCGTTATATCGCAACAGAGTAAAAGCCCTTCTATGGCTGGAAACCTTTATAGTAAAGAGATATTCTGTTGGTTAATTCTGGCAGCACTTCTTTGGGCAGTGGGGATGCAATCAGAGGTGGACATTCTGCACACACGGTTATGCCAGCATTCAGAGGTGCACCTAGAGGTGCAATTTTGGAGCCTGGACCTAAAGGCCTTTGGAGGCGCCCCCCCCCCCGCCCCCACTGCAAGTTAAGCATCACCCCCTCCGCGTGCACACACCGTGACAAATGCAGTATTTTAAACACATGGGTTCTTGAGGGCACAAACAGCAACTGAACTCACAAGAATGTGAGAATATAAAACAGGTCCATTTATGCAAATAGGCATTAGCAGAAACATTTCAACACACAACTCAACGTATTCCCATCCCACATATTGCTTTCCCCGCTCCCCCCTCTGTCTCTAAAGCAGAGGCCATACTCTGTGCAGGACACAGTCTCTTTTGGCCACCTGGCGCAGCTGAACACTAACCACCTGGGGCAGACTAAAGAGGAATGGGCGGGGGGGGGGCGGCGTGTGGAGGCCCTGAACTTTGGCCCAGAAGTCTAGAGGGAAGAGCACCTTGGGCTCCGCCATCTAAGCGAGTGTGTTAGTCAAGGACCCACAAATGGTGCTGCTGTCCATGCTCTTCCTGCCAAGCCTCAAGGGGGCTTGTGTGGTGCTTCTGCTGGGCGGCTCTAGCAAGCTGTCTGAAGTGCCCCCTTTCTCCATAATAAAGGAACTGTTGCTGAGGATTCATGTCTAGTTTTCTGTGTGGCCTGAATATGTAACACAAGCAACCTTGTTCTAGCAAAAAGGCTTCTAAGAATGTGAACGGTGCTCACTGGAGTTGTGGTTGACATGCAGAATACCTCAGGCCATTTGGAACATGCATCCACCACCATCACCACCACCCAAAAAACTGTACCCAGGACGTACCCTGCAGAATCCAGGAAGATTTGTTCCCTTGAGTTTGTCCCCAAGGAACAGACTGGCTGACTTCACCCGTCAGCCAGTTCCATGGGTGAAGTAGTGCCAGTACTCACGGGTTCATACTCTGGACCCGCTGACAACCAGAGCCGTTTTTAGCTAACTGTCCTGTCTGGTCATCTATGCCTGGCCAGCCACCAGATGTAACTCCTAGCCAAGGCTTTCATCTTAACCACACCAAGGTATCTGACATGTAATTCCTCCAAGAGTCTGGGTTGTAGGTTTTTAGGAATTACTACTCGATGACCCCACATCAAACATCCTTGGGAAATCGTGATTTCATTATTGCAGTGAAAAAATGGTTTCAGGCTCTCTCCTGGGTCCTCCTTCCAGCCCCTTAATGTAGCATCATCAACTTCTGCCAGCAAACAATCTCTGCCTGTTTCTTGATGCAACCCTGATGATGATGTGATGGGCAAGATACCCCATTTGCGTCACACTCAACACTTCATCAGCGGTGAGCAGCACCTCCTGCTGGCTTCTGCCTTCCTCCATGGCATGCCGCCCAATGGCAGCTGTGGCCAGCCATTCACCCTGCAATGCCGAGCCTTTCCCTTGAGCTGCTGAACATCACAAGGATGAGCTCCCAAAGACAAAGCCCAGCACTGAATGGCTGCCATTCCTGGAAGACACTTCATAGGAATGGTCAGTACGGGCTTGTAGTCTGTACCCAAAGTGAACTTTTTGCCATCAATGTCTGAACTCCCCAGATCAAGGCCAATGCCTCTTGGTCTCTCTGAGCACAGTCACAGACCTCTAGACTCAACGATCTGGGCACAAAAGCTATGGGTTGCTCTGTGCCATCAGGCATTACTTATTATTCATTTTATTTTATGTTATCTTATTTTAATTTATATGCCACCTGACTCCAAAGACTCTAGGTGATTCACAAAAATAAATATAATAAAGATAAAGACAAAATACAACAAACTGTTAAAACAACAATTCAAAACAATTTAAAACATTCAAAGATTACTAAAAGCCAGGCTAAAAAAATGTGTCTTAAGGGCTCTTTTAAAGGCTGACAAAGATGTTAAGCCACAGATATATATCGGAAGCGCTCTCCCAGGTAACCTGGTCCTAAGCTGTTTGAGGCTTTTAAAGGTAATTACCAGCACTTTGTATTGGCAGCCAATGAAATTGTTTTAAAACAGGCATAATGTGATCTCTCTAAGAAACCCTAGAGATCAATCTAGCTGCTGCATTTTGGACCAACAGAAGTTTCTGAATCAAATACAAAGGCAGCCCCACGCAGAATGCATTGCAGTAGTCAAGCCTAGAGGTTACCAGAGAGTGCACCACAGTTCTGAGATCACTACATGGAAGATCTCCGCTCCAGGTCCATATACAGAGGCATTGCAACCCAGACTGATATCCTGTCCAGGGTTCCATTGAGTCTGCATTTCCTCTGAGGTGGCACATCACTGAGCCTTTTGAAAAGCCAGTTCAGATTGTTCAGACCATTCCCAGCATCTTTCTTTTTGAAGCAACTGATTCAAGTGGTAGAGTCTTCAGATTCAGTAGAAATTTGTGGTACTAATTAATAAAACTGCTGAATGACCGAATCTGTGAAGCGTGCTTTCGATGAGGTGCTTCTAATACAGCTTTTATTTTGTTGATATCTATAATATGAGGAGATTCTCCTGGCAGCAAACCTCGTTAATTCCCCCTCCCCTTAGACAAGGTTAACGGAGCGAGCACTCCGTTAACCTCAGCGTTGTATTTGTGTGTTGCTGCGGTGCACAGTGACACACAAGTAGACCCCAACTGGGAGGCTGCAAGCAGACTCCCAGGCACGGGGTCTCTCCAGGATGCCCCACATGCTCGCGCAAGGCACCCTGGAACTTCCGGGGGCTGCGCGGCCCCGACCTCTGCAACCCCCACTGGCTCCGTGACGGAGCTGGCAGTCGTGTGGGCGGCCAATCCATCCGCCCGGGGCTGCCTGACGATTGTCTGCGGGAAGAGCAAGCTCAGCCCACTCACTGATCGTGAGTCTCGCCTCTATGGCTACAGTATGTGACTGAGTCCCTGAGTACCTCACATGTATCGCAATTCACACAGAACTACTATTCTTCCCATCACTTTAGGACTTGTGGCAGAATCTTTAGATGATTTTCCTCACTGGGTCCAGTCAGAGTGATGTCATTCAGAGAGCAAAAAGGGATCCAGGGGTGATCCAGGAAATTACAGGCCGGTTAGCTTAATATCAGTTCCAGGCAAATTGATGGAAAGCATCCTCAAAGATATAACTGTGAAGCACCTAGAAGAACAGGCCTGGCTGGGAGAGAACCAGCATGGCATCTGCAAAGGTAAATCTTGCCTCATGAACCTTTTGGAGTTCTTTGAGAGTGTCAACAAGTGTGTGGATCAAGGTGATCCAGTTGACATAGTCTACCTGGACTTCCAAAAAGCTTTTGACAAAGTTCCTCATCAAAGACTCCTGAGGAAACTTAGCTGTCATGGGATAAAGCGACAAGTACATGTGTGGATTGCTAACTGGTTGAAAGACAGGAAACAGAGGATAGATATAAATGGAGTTTTCACAATGGAGGAAAGTAAGAAGTGGGGTCCCCCAGGGATCTGTACGGGGACTGGTGCTTTTTAATTTATTCATAAATGATCTAGAAGCAGGGGTAAGCAGTGAGGTGGCCAAATTCGCAGATGATACCAAACTCTTTTGGGTAGTGAAATCTAATTCACTAATGTGTATGCCCCCAATGAAGATTGCCCCTCCTTTTTTACAGCTTTACATGCTAAGCTCCTTGCAAGGGAGAACAGTAACTTAATTTATGGAGGAGACTTCAACGAGGTTCTGAATCCCCTAATGGACAGGAGCACAGGGCATTCTGTGTTATCTAAATCACATATTCTGTTAAATAGTTTTATGAAGGACCTTAGCCTCTACGATGTATGGAGATTACTACACCCCAAAGACAGGGACTTTACTTTCTTATCAAAATCCCATAAGACAAGTGCTAGGATTGACTTCTGGCTCTTGTCCCCAGGTAAAATTGCATGTGATATTGGCCCACTCATTATCTCGGATCATGCACCTGCGGTATTAAAAATACAATTGACAGACAGTGGAGACCTTCAGCAGAAACACTGGAGACTAAATACATCCCTGTTAAAGGACCCCAAATTCATTACAATGATTGGATCTGAAATTCAAGAGTTTTTGAAGTTTAACAGAAAACCTGAGACTAGCTTGGCACTTCTTTGGGATACCCTTAAGGCTTACTTACGAGGCAGAATTATAGCCTTTGCCTCATATTTTTTAAAAAAGGAACAGCTCAAGAACATTAAAGAATTGGAAGAGAAACTCAAAGCGGCTTGGTTGGAATACAATACCAGCCCAGCCCCTCGTTCCTACTCTAGTCTTCTGAAGCTACAATATGAAGTGAATCTATTACATGCCAGGCAGTCTGACTTCCTTCTAGCTTGCTCAAGGCAAACATACTGGGAATCAGGAGAAAAAGCTGGCAAACTGCTGGCCTTTAGAATCAAACAAATACAAAATCGCTCCCATATAGCAGGCATCAAAGACAGTAATGGGCATTTACATACTGATAATAAGGCAATTAATGCTGCATTTGAAAATTTTTACTTAGCACTATATAATCATGTCCCCTCCTATGCGTGTGAAGAGATCCAACACTTCCTAGATAAAATTCAGATTCCGACCCTCACTGATACACAAGCCATACACCTTGCCGCACCCATATCCTTGGCTGAAATCCAGAAAGCAATTTAAAAAATTAAACCTGGAAAGGCCCCAGGCAAGGATGGCTACCTGTCTGATTGGTACAAAACATTCTCTGATAACCTAGCCCCACTACTGGCTGAGGTGGCCACTGAAGCTGCAAATACACATGAATTGCCTAAAACTATGTATGTAGCAAATGTGTCTCTTATACCAAAACCACAAAGGGACCCGCAGCAATGTGAAAATTATAGGCCAATATCATTACTGAATGTTGATGTCAAAATCTTTGCTGCAATCTTGGCAACCCGTCTTAATAGCTGTGTACATACAATTATACATCCAGGACAGGTTGGCTTTATCCCTAAGCGGCAGGGAGCAGATAATATACGTCTGGTTCATAATCTTATCCACATTACGTCCCGTAGGACCGACCAGGCTCTGCTGCTGTCCCTTGACGCTGAAAAGGCCTTTGATAAAGTACATAGAGACTTCCTCTTGGCAACTCTTGAGAAATTCAGATTCCCTGCCTCTTTCGTAAATTGGGTGCGGACAATCTATAAAATGCCTTCAGCTAGGATCAATACTAACGGCCAGCAGACGGGACCCCTCTCCCTTCAGTGTGGGGTCAGACAGGGCTGTCCCTTATCTCCATTGCTCTTCGACATGGCCCTTGAACCTCTGGCTTGCGCAGTGAGCCAAAATGCAGGTATGAAGGGGACCGAGGTAGATGGACAAGAACATAAAATTGCATTATATGCAGATGACACCCTCTTGTTTCTTTCCAAACCACAGGAATCCGTCCCTAAACTTATGGAATTACTATACCAATTTGGGGACCTCTCTGGATACAAAATTAATTGGCACAAATCAGAGGCCATGTCCATTGGGAAATTGCCCCTCTCAAATAGGGATATGCCCTGACCCTTTACTTGGAAAACAGACTACGTGAAATACTTAGGTATTCTAATTACTAAACAACCTAATCTAATTGTCAAAACTAATTTAGATAAAATACTTTCACAGATTAAGATAGACTTCCTCTGCTGGGCTGACCTTCCACTGAGTTTGTGGGGTAAGATAGCTGTTGTAAAAATGAATGTTATGCCCAGATGTATTTATACTTTAAGAGGGCTTCCGTTGCTTATCCCTCAAAGATACTTTAGAGAAATTGACAGAGCTGTGAGGAGGTTCCTCTCGGGTAATGGTAGGCCTTGGGTTGCTTTTAATAAACTCCAGTTGGCCGCAGACAAAGGGGGCTTCAACCTAGTGAACCTTAGATTGTACCATAACACGTTTTTAATTGCACAAGCTATCCATTGGCATGCCCACACAGATGGGGAAAGGCCAGAATGGGCTCAGGTGGAGCTAGCAGAACTGAAACCCTTGGAGGGATGGGAAGCACTTGGCTCCAGATATCTTAAACATCCCCACTACCAATCCCCTACTATACTAGCAGCCCAACACACCTGGAAGGAACTGGCAAGGCAACTAAACTTTGATCCCTATGCCCACATGGATATGACACTGTGGGGTAACCCACATATATTGACAGGCAAACAACCAATTTTGTGGAAACATTGGCTTGATAAAGGGATTTACCGGTTATCACAGCTGAAAAATGCAAATGATAGCTACAAACCCTTTGCACTCCTGCAACAGGAGTTCCATCTACCACCGACATGTGCCTGGCAATATATGCAACGGAGACATACCATATCGGCTCAATTCGGTCCAGATGCCTTGGCGACCCCAGCAACTCCAGCTATCTTTGGGCTTGCCATTAAGATGGCCTCTCCCCCAAAACTAAATAAGTACCTATATGCCAGTGTGCATAGAGACATAGACCCTGGGTTAGATTTACTTAGGGACAAATGGAACTTGGAACTTTCTGCTAAACTGTCACCTGAGCAATGGCAAAATATTTTAAGTAGTGTTCAATGCAGTACATTGGGTCTTAAATTGCGCCTCATCCAGCAGAAGATTATTTTCAGGGCCTACTGGACTCCTCTATACCTTATGAGATTAAAAATGTCCTCAAATAGTAACTGTTGGAGATACAATAATCCACAGGCCAATTTAACACATATGTTCTGGGATTGTTCCATAGTACAAGGCTTCTGGAGAGAGGTCACTATGCAAATTAACTTAGTGCTGGATTCATCTCTTGCACTGAAGGATCGAAATGCAGTGTTGGGGTTTATTCCAACCAGCTGGGGACTAAAATACAGCTCTAAACAATGGCTTTGGCGGAGCCTGCTGGTTGCCAAGAGGTTGATATTGAGGCTGTGGAAATCTCCCAATCCGCCTTGGTGTGAGGATTGGGTACAGGACCTGCTTAAGCTTGCGGCACATGAAAAATGGGCCCTCTTAAAAGTAAATAAATTGGATAAATGGTCTGAAATTTTGATAACTTTCTTAATCTTTTCTTAGAATAAGAATCCTTCTGACCTATCCACATCTTCTAGTGCAACGGTGATTCTCCCTTCTCTTCCTTTTTTACTCTTCTGTTTCTTTCTTTCTTTCTTTCCCCTTCCTCTTCTTTCTGGGGGTGGGGGGGCAATTTTGGGCATGTTGTTGCAAAATACAAATTGTTATAAAATGTTTAAAAACATTTTAAAAAATTTAAAAGGCTCTTAACATACACCCGTTTCTTCAGGCTTTTAGTTAATTTTTTTCCATAAATTGTTTTGTTTTAATTTGTTTTAATTGTTGGTTGTTTTTAGATTTTTTGAATTTTATGTTAACCACCTTGAGAGGTTTTATTAAGCAGTATATAAATCTAATAAATAAAATAAATGTTCAGCTCTTGCTTCAAGGTGATAGAGGTCTGCATTTTGTCACAGTACGTAATAGTTCCCAGTGATGCAATAGAACTTATTTCATAGGCGTTCCTCCAATTTCATTTCTTGTTGTGACCGCTATAATACGAACCCTGAATCAGCCTTACCTCAGGGCTGTTCTGAAAACTGGGTCCACAGAGGTTGTTGGACTACAACTCCCATCATCCCCAGCCACAAATCCGGCCATTGTGGAAGTTGGTGCAACTACAGCTGAGGGCCCAATTTTCAGAACCCCTGAGGTAAGGTTTGTTCAGGGTTTGTATCATATAAGTGATAATAAGAAATGAAATCAGAAGAATACCTATGAAATATGTAATATTTCAAAACAATCTAACATATTGATGTTGTGGTTGTCCACTGCCTAGAGTCTTTGGAGGAGGTGGTATATAAGAAAATTTTAATTAATAAATAAATATTGAAAACCAGACCATTCTCCAACCCAGGCTTCAGCAGCTCTTGCAACCTGCTAGTCATTCCAGGTTCATAAGAACATGAGAACAGCCCTGCTGGATGAGGCTGACGGTAGTTGCCTGCTAGTCTGGGAGCAAGCGGAAGCAGCAAGCTTGTATTTCTCTCCTAAAGAAGAGATCAAGGAAGGGAACACAGCCAGGAAATAAAATAAACAAATAAATCACCAAGAAAACAAGAGGGGAAGGAGAAACTACTAAGTTTGTTAGGGCTGGTGATCTTCTAGGATTTGGTTTCTGGCTGGGTGGAAGTGTTTGTGTCTTTGACACAAGAGTCGCCTGAGTGGGGCTTTCATTCCAGGCGAGTGCCTCAGCTTGTTGACAAATTCCTCCAAAAGGTTGGTGAGGCAAGCTTTATCTTTGCAGAAGCCATGCTGGTTCTCCTTCAGCAAGGCCTGCTCTTCTAGATGCTTAACAAATTTGTCCTTAAGTATTGATTGATTGATTAAGTGCCGTCAAGTCGGTGCTGTCTCTTAGCGACCACATAGATAGATTCTCTCCAGGATGATCTGTCTTCAACTTGGCTTTAAGATCTCTCAATGGTGCATTGATTGCTGTCGTAATCAAGTCCATCCACCTTGCTGCTGGTTGTCCTCTTCTTCTCAGCATCAACATTCCCCAGCCTTCTGGACTTCTCAAGGGAGCTGGGTTTTTGCATAATGTGTCTGAAGTATGATAGTTTGAGCCTGGTCATTTGTGGGAGTGAAAATTCTGAATTGATTTGTTCTGTGATCCATTTGTTTGTTTTCCTGGCCTAAGTATGCTTTCCATCCATTTGCCCAGAACAGATGTTAAGCTAATTGGCCTGTAATTTCCCGGGTCTGCCACCCCATACCCCCAATCCCTCTTTGAAAACTGGTGTTACATGGGCTACTTTTCAGTCCTCTGGTACAGAGCCTGATTGTAGGTTTAAGTTCTATATTTTTGCAAGGAGGTTGGCAATTTCATATTTGAGTTCGTGAAGGACTCTTGGATGCATGCCATCTGGCCCTGGCGATTTGCTAGTTTTTAGTTTTTCCAGACAGTTTAGAACGTCATCTCTTATCACCTCTGTCTGACTCAGTTCTTTAGCTTCTGTTCCTGAGAAGCTTGGTTCAGGCACAGGTATATGCTCAGTATCCTCTGCCAATGAAGATAGATGCAAAGAACTCATTTAGCTTCTCTGCAACCTCCATATCCTCCTTAATAATCCCATTCATTCCTTCATCATCTAACAGACCAACCGCCTCCCTGGCAGGTTTCCTGCTTCTGATATATTTAAATAAGTTTTTGTTATTTCCATTGATGCTTTTAGCCAAATGTTCCTCAAACTCTCTTTTTGCCTCCCTTATTGTCTCCTTGCATTCCTTTTGCCAGAGTTTGTGTTCCTTTCTGTTCTTGTGCATTTGAGTAGGCAATTTCGGAAGGAAGTCTTCTTCCCCTTTATAGTTTCCTTGACTTTACTTGTTAGCCATGCTGGCATCCTCCCTGACTTGGTGGTACGTTTCCTCCTTTTTGGAATACATTGTAACTGGGTTTCTATTATTGTAGTTTTAAATAAACTCCATGCATCCTGGAGCAAAGCGACACACCTGATTTTACCTTTCCGTTTTCTTTTCAGTAAACTCCACATTACTTCTTCTGAAGTCCCAAGTGTCTGTCTTAGACTTCCTTGGCGATTCTCTCCTTGCAGATATGCTGAATTTGATCACGCAATGGCCTTCCTGAAGGTTCCACAACAAGGAGCCCCCAGCCCCCCCCCCGCGCCCCGGAGTATCCCCTGTGCAAGAGGACGTGGGCTCATCAGCCACGGGGGTGGGTGGGGGGCTTCTAAGGGAGGCTTCCCGCCTTCCTCGGAATGGGGACACAAGCCACAATGCAGGGGCTTAACTACCATTAGGCAAGGGGAGGCGGCTGCCTGGGGGCCCCCACGCCTCGAGGGGCCCCCCAGAGGCAAGTCACACGTGAAGTGAGTGTGTGTGCATCAGCGAGGGGCCCATTTTAAAACGTTGTCTCTGGGCCCACTCCAGCCTCGTGACGCCCCTGCCACAACGGAGGAGGGAGCAGGAGGGCACAGGCCGCGGGTGGGCGTCTCAGAACTGCGCCAGAAGCCACAGCAGGGCAGCCAGGAGACAAGGAGAGCCAAAGCCTCCGAGGCCGGTGAGGGGGACCCTGGAGGGATCCTAGAGGCAAAGAGGAGGAGGAGGAGGAGGAGGAGGAGACGCCTCCTCGGTCCTGCCCGCAATGCAGGAGTCACTGGCCGAGGGCAGAACGTGCTCAGGAGGAGCTGCTGCTGCTGCTGCTGCCTTATTATTATTATTATTATTACATTTATGTCCCGCTCTTCCTCCAAGGAGCCCAGAGCGGTGTACTACATCCTTGAGTTTCTCCTCACAACAACAACCCTGTGAAGTAGGTTAGGCTGAGAGAGACGTGACTGGCCCAGAGTCACCCAGCAAGTCTCATGGCTGAAGGGGGATTTGAACTCGGGTCTCCCTGGTCCTGGTCCAGCACTCGTAAAAACCCCCTGCGTGGAAACAGTCCAGGGATCTGCTCGGCCTGGAGGAGGAGGGAGAGATTCCTCCTCCCGCCAAACGAGGTGGGCGCGGGCGGAGAAGGAAAGGCCCGGAGCCCCCCAGGAGCCCCCCCCGCCCCCCTCCCCCCGCGGGCATTCGCTGCGGCCAGCAAAGCAGGCGGGTGGCGGCGCTTGCCGAGCGTGCCCCCCCCCCGCCCCCCGCCCCCTCCGGCCGGCTCTCTCCGCCTCGGCCTCTCCTCCACGGGCCCCCCTTCAGCAGCCTGCCCTGCCCTGCCCTGCCCTGCCGCTGTGGGCAGCGGGGTCTCCTCTCTCTTCTCCGGGTGGGGCTCACAGTGCCGAGGGACTACAACTCCCAGCGTTCCTGGCGAGCAGGAGGGCGGGGCTGCTTCTCCCGCGGGGTGGCGGCGGCAGCAGCAGCCGCGCATGCGCACGTGGTGCCGCCGCCAAGAGCCGCCGCGTGCTGGGCAGGCGCGTCCTCTGGCTCGGCGGCTCGCGCGCTTCTTCCCGGCCAGGCGGGCGCCGGAGCTGCTGCTGGGCCCGCATCGTCCCGCGAGGCGCCGGGCGGCTTCCACGGCCCGAGGGTCCGCCCGCAGGAAGCCCCACGCGCCGCCATGCCGTCGCCGTGGTGCCGGCCGCGGAGGAGCCGGAGCAGCCGCTCGTCTGCTTCGCCGCCGGGCCCGGCCCTGACGCGGCTGCGGGGAGGAGGCGCAGGCGGAGGAGGAGGAGGCGGAGGCCCCCGCCGGAGCAGCGGCGGCAGCAGGAGGGCGGCGGCGGCAAGGAGGAGCAGCAGCAGCAGCAGCAGCAGCAGCAGCCCGGAGGGACCGGCCTCCCCGCGGCGGGGCTCGTGAGTGGGGCGGGGCGGGGCGGGGGCCCGGGGCCCGCTGCTCCCCCCCCAGCCCCGCGGCCCGCCTCAGCCCGGCCTGCTGCTCTTCCAGGGGCCGCCACCCGAGGAGGAGGAGGAGGAGCAGCAGCAGCAGCAGCAGGGGCCGCAGCCGCAGTTCGGAGGAGGGCGCGGGCTCGGCGGGCAGCTCGGACTTCGAGGGGCGCCGCCTTCTTCCCCGCCGCAGCGGGAGCCTGGTAGGGAGCGGGGGCGGGCGGGCGGGCGGGCAGTCCGGGGCCTCCAGTCCTGCGGGGCCTCGCCCCTCCGGCCCGGGACCCCGCCAGCGCCCTCAGCCGCCTCTCCCCCCCCCCCTCCCTTCCTTCCTTCCTTCCTCCTCCGCGCAGGCAGCCAGGCAGCCCCAGAGACGGGCCCTGGGCAAGGCGGCGGCGGCGGCGGCGGCAGGGCCCGGGCCCAGCAGCAGCAGCAGCCTCTTCGCGGCGGTGGCGTCGGGCAAGAGCGCCCTGGAGGTGAGAGGGCGGCGGCGGCCAAGGGGCTGCCCGGAGGGAGGGAGGGAGGCTGGCTGGCTGGCGCAGAGGGGCCGGCTCGGAGGAGGACGCCGCGGCCGTTTCCTCCGGCCACCCCTCGTCGGAGGCCGCCAACGGGCCGCTCTTGCGCCTCCTTCTATGACAACCCTCAACACTCCCGGAGGGAGGGAGGGAGGTGACGCCGAGCCCGGCTGTCTTCCCTTGAAAACAGCTGCGTGTCGGGCTTGTTGCTATTAAGCTCGTGCTTACTCCCCCCCCCCCGTGTTTTCCTCGCCCAACTGCCCTAGTCCGTAGTCGATGACTGGCTTGAGAGCTACAAGAAGGACCGGGAGTCCGGGTTCCTGGAGCTGTTCAACTTCCTCGTGTGCTCCTGCGGCTGCAGAGGTGAGTCTTCCTTCCTGTGGCTGCATGCGGTCATCACAACCACCTGGGCTCCTCCTAGCCTTGTCCCTAGCGAGGAGGCAGCTTCCCTTTCCTGCTGGTTTGGTAGGCTTGCTCTAGGGCTAGCTGCAGAGAGAGCGAAGGGAGGGTGCAGACTTGGGGCTGAGCAGGAGACTGCAGCTGGGTACCCTGTTCTGTCCCTGAACAACACAGAGGTGCGGTTGGGGGCAGCCTTTTGATGGGAGCTCTCTTGTTTCCTGCTGGTACTTTGGCTGGTTGCTGTTGCCTTCCAAGCACCACCTGCCAGGTTCTGGCTTTAATCCCTTGATTGCATCACTGTAGTTGCAGTCAGTGAGTCTAGCACTTGCCTCTCTCTCCTTCCCTGGCAGGTGTAGTGACCCTGGAGAACCTCAAGACTCTCCAGAACTCTGAGATCATCCAGCAGCTGACAGAATCTTTTGATGAGGTGAGAGCTGAGTAAAGGGAATCTTCTGGGGAGGCCAAATCCAAGCAGGGTGCCCTTGTAGCTACTTTGCCTTGGAGCAGGGTGGCTAGCAGAGAGATGCCAGTCGTGCCTAGCTGAATCTTCTCTCTTGTCCAACCCAGGACTCGGCAGACTACCCACTGTCACTGAACACCCTGTCCTGGCGACGGTTCCGGGCGGGGTTCTGTGAGTTCGTGGCCCTTCTTGTGCACCATGCCCAGTATGGTGTTGCCTATGATGAGTATTTGATGGACAGCCTCATCGCTCTGCTGATTGGCATGTCTGACTCTCAAGTGCGTGCTTTCCGCCACACCAGCACCTTGGCAGGTAGGAGAGTGGCGGGGGGCTAGAGGAGGAGACTCGCCTTGAGAGGGGCTGGGAAGGCCCATGCTGTACCCTCGTCTTCCACTCCAGCCATGAAGCTGATGACGGGCTTGGTGCGCGTGGCTCTGAGCATCAGTCTGCAGAAAGACAACAGGCAGCGGCAGTATGAAGCTGAGCGGGCCAAGGGGCCAAGCCGCCGTGCCCCAGAGAAGCTGGAAGGGCTGTTGGAGCAGCGGAAAGAGGTAAGTAGAGGGTTGCTGCAAAGGGGGAGCTGGGGCCTGTTGGGCAGAACCAGACTGAGGCCCACCCAGTCTGCCGCATGGCCTTCCTCAGGGGAAAGGCATGTGTGCGGGCAGTCTTGAAGCAGCAGCAGCAAAGGGGACACGAAGATGCTTAAAGTGCTGCTGTGGTTCTTGGTGCTGGGACGTTAAGTCCAGGGGTGGGGGTGGAGGAAGAGTTCCATCACCAGTTTAAAAAAAAAATTGAGGTAAACCCACCCCCAGATGCTTTTCTCCCTGGTTGTCCTTCTTGCTACAGATCTCTGAACTGGGGAGGAGCTATCCTCAAATATGCAGTTAGATGTGGGGACAACTTTTAAAACGAGGCTCAGCAGTGGTTGCTGGGGAGCCTGGCCATTAGAGCAGGATGGAGAGAACTGTTCCTCACTGCGTTAGGTGCCTGCACATGTCCATCCTGCAGCATGCAAGCCATTTCCCCATGGTGTAGTTGCAGGTCAGTGGGCACAAGTCTCTTTCTCTTGGCCAGGCAGAAGAGGCCTACATTACTGAAGCAGTCAGATGGATTCCAACACACACCTAATCTTAAAGAGACAGGACACATAGGATGGTGTGGAATAGTGCCTCGGGGAAAGCAGACCCCAGCCACTGGAAGTTCTGCTCTAGTTATGCAATGAGAGCTTATTTCTTTTTCATACAACAAAGAAGTCTCTCTTAAAAGCATCTGGGTTTGTGTTGTCCCCATACCTTTTGGTAAGAATGTCATAATCAGTGCAGCTGCAAATTCAGAAGTGCAGTCACACTCCCTGATGGCTCCTTTGGCCAGCTAACCCTATGGCTGCACCAAAGATGTGTGTGGTGGTGGTCTTTTGATATATGTTCTGTCTTCCATCCCTTCTGTTGTAATTCCAAGTACTGGCTGATGTGATGGGCAGTGCTCCGTCAGCAGTGTAGTGATGGGGCTGCTGCAGAATGCCTTAAAACTGCTTCTGAGCAGCTGGGCAGTGCTCCTTCCACTGCAAACACTAGAAGCTCTTTGGAAAACCAAACACAAGTTTGGAGGGAAGACCTTGTCTGCATGAGTAGTGTTGATTCTCTTACTAGAGCACAATTCTTTGTATGCTTTCTCAGAAGTAAGTTCCACAATGTTCAGTGGGGCTTCTTAGCTGGTGTAGAAGGTCACCCCCATGCTCCAGGAGGCAGGAAATAAAATTATTTGAAGATCCTTTAACCCAACCCCTGTGGGCAAATCCTCCCAGTTTTTATTTATTGATTTAACAATTTTTAAAATGTATTTCTTGCCTCGGCTCCAGAGAAACACACTCGCTACAGCTCACCCTTTTTTCTGGAGTCTTTGGCTTTTACCCCAGTCTGTTCCACCTGTTTACCCCCCTTTTCGCTTCACTAGCCTTCTCTTTATTCCTGCAACTACCTCCTGCTGTTTTCTCTGTCCTCCCCCCCCCAAAAAAGCTTTCCTTTCTCCCCTATCTTGCCTCTGCTTCACCCTCTGCCACTACTTCTCCCTGGGGCTCTGTCCTCCTCCTCGTACTCTCCGTCCCATTTCTCCTGGCTGATGCCTGAGAAGAAAAGCCTCGGTGTCCTGGCATTCAGGGAGGGATATGCCCGACAACAGCTCTTCCCGCCGAAATTGCCGGAGAGCCGAAAACGCTCAGTGGCAATGGCAGAAGCGGGAGGGAGCCTTGTAGGTGCCAGTGGGCCACAGCAACTCACCTCAGCCCCCGACAAACAGCCCAGAGAGTAGCGTGCGGAGCCCAGGCGCAAATCCTGCCACCAAAGCTCCCTAGCGCAGGGCCAGAAGCAGCAGCACTGGCATCAGATGCTGACAACTCCCAGCACCCCCAGCTGCAGTGGCCTTTGGCTGGGGATTATGGGAGTTGTAGTCAACATCATCTGGGAATCCCTGTGGTTCCTGTATCTAAGGGATCTCTGGTACTACCTAAATCGAAGACACTACAGACTAAATCAGCGCTGCCTGAAGGTTTCACTAATACAATTGAGGAGGAGTGGGCCACTATATCCACATCAAAACGGGCCTTTGGACTGTCTAATAGGTGATATAATTTTGAGGATGAAATCTTTACTTAAGGTGCCTCTTACAGATGCGCCATTTGGGGGACTCCTCAGTGAAGTAGTGGTCCCCAGGGATGGGGATTCAGCGATCAAGGATCCAGCGGATAAAAAAGCAGAAGCAGCTATGTGTAGGGCACACGAGTCCATGGCGATGGCAATTTGGGCCAGTGCCACAGCTTCCTTGGTCTCTAGAGCTTCGGTGCCGTGGATAAACGTGCTCCTCAACAATCCCCTATCTGACCCAGCTAAGATGAGGCGCAAGTTGTTTCGACTTCAAAGGGCAGCAGCATTCTCAGCAGCTGCTACCCTGGACATTGTTCATTTCTCAGCATGCTCAGTTGGTGCCAGCATACTGGCTAGGCGTAATATTTGGTTAAAATATTGGAAGGTGAACAACACTTCTAAATCCAGTCTGTCTTCTGTACCATATATAGGGGAAAAACTTTTCGGTAGTGAGGCTCTGAAGGATGTCTTGGTGGAAACAAAAGTGCAAGGCCTTACTGTCAACATACAGGCTGGAGGACAAGGATTATTTTCACAAGCCCGTGCAACCCTTAGAGCCTTTAAACCCTCTTTCTGCAAGAAGGAACCTCTGAGATCATATAGATCACAGTGGACCAGGCCCAGAGGTCAGGGCAGGCTGGGGTTCAACATCTAGAACCAACAGTTGTTCAGTACCCAGGCCAAGGGCCCTAGGCAACATGGTGGGGGCTGGGGGGGAGGGATTTCGCCTGTTGGACTTCTGGCCTGTCTGGAAAGCATCCATTTCAGATTGATGGGTTCTTTTCCTGGTACACCACAGGTACAGGATACAACTTGCTAGTCAACCAAGGGAGAGGTTCTTGTCCACACCAACATCAATCAATCTTTATTATGATCATGGACCAGCATAAAATATAGGTTGATTACATGTTAAAAGAGAGAGTAGCTAAAAGTATCCAGAATACAATATCTAAACCCAAAATGACAGTTGCTATTCAAACCTGTCTATTACATCTTAAGAGCCAGGATATATAATGATTACTATACAATTAATCCAGAATTTTCACTCAAGGCACAAATGACCAGGCTCAAACTATCATACTTCGGACACATTATGCGAAGACCCACCTCCCTTGAGAAGTCTATAATGCTGGGGAAAGTTGATAATCCAGATGCACCATATTTAATCATCCAGGGGAACTATAAGTCATCAAAGCAAAGGTCCAGGAGTTACGGAGCTAATGGGTGTAGGGCTGTCCTGAAGAGCTCTGAGGCACCTTGTGAGACTATATTCTAGTTCATAAAGCTGGGCATTAGGTATGAAGTTGAGGTCATCGTCTGCTGGATTTTAATTAGAATCTGTCCATTCTGTAGGTGGTAGCAGGGTTGCTATCAGAAAGCAGCAAGGAGGTGTAAAATTGGTCTGTACAATCAGGGTAATCTTGTAGCAACGGTAGTATGAAAGGGGCACAAATGTCCCTGTAACACGAGCACTGCTGTAGGAAGTGTTCTGTTTCTGTTTGCCCTGTGCCGCAAGGGCATTGGTGTTCTGATAGTGGAATTTTCCTATAGTGTCCTTCTAGCATGTCTGAGGGGAGGGCATGGCATCGTGCCAATGTGACGGTCTTCCTATGCGTCGGGATTTCCAATTGTGTTAGATATGGCATAGGAGAGGTGACTTACCTATGTCCTTCCCTAGCCAGAAAGTTCAGGGTCTTGCCTATATCTGATTGACACTCTATATTTGTAATACGCTGTTTGAGTGCGTTCGCCAATTCATATCCCATATCCACATCAAGGTAAAAAAACCTGAAAAAACACAACGGACTATTAGGTATTCAACACTTATTGGACATAAGAACGGTAGAGTAGGTTCCTTGTCATCAGCAGGGCAGAGGAGTCTATTAGATAACTTTCACAGTGCCAAAGAAGAACGGGTTGTCAAGGGCCGTCTTAAATCTGAGGGGCATAAACAAGTATTTAAATACATAAGATGCAGGAAACCTGCTAGGGAGGTGGCTTGACCTTTAGGCAATGAGGGAGTGAAAGGGATTGAGGATATGGGCGTTGCAGAGAAGCTAAATGAATTCTTTGCATCCACGGCAGAGGATCCTGAGCATATACCTGTTCCTGAACCAGGCTTTCATGGATGAAGGCTAAAGAACTGAGTCACATAGAAGTGACAAAATGATGTTCTAAACTGTCTGGAAAAACAAAAAACTAGCAAATCTCCAGGGCTGGATGGCTTCCATCCAAAAGTCCTCTAAGAACCCAAATGTGAAATTGCCAACCTCCTTGCTAAAATATGGTGGACAGCTCATTGAAAGTGTTGACTCAATGTGCGGCAGCTGTAAAAAAGGCCAATTCCATGCTAGGGATTATTAGGAAGGGGACTGAAAATAAAACTGCTAATATTATAATGCCCTTATACAAAACTATGGTGTGGCCACACCTGGAGTACTGCATACAATTCTGGTTACCACATCTAAAAAAGGACATTGTAGAACTGGAAAAGGTGTGGAAGAGGGCAACCCAGATGATCAGGGGCCTAGAACACCTTCCTTATGAGGCAGGGCTACAACACCTGGGGCTATTTAGTTTAGAAAAAAGACAACTGCGGGGAGACATGATAGAGGTCTATAAAGTCATGCATGGTGTGGAGAAAGTGGATAGAAATTCTTCTCCCTCTCACATAACACTAGAACCAAGGATCATCCCATGAAATCGATTGCCAGGAAATCTAGGACCAGCAAATGGAGGTACTTTTTCACACATCACTTAACTTGTGGAATTTTCTGCTACAAGATGTGTTGATAGCTAACAACCTGGATGGCTTTAAGAAGGGTTTGGATAACTTCATGGAGAAGAAGTCTATCAATGGCTACTAGTCGGTGAGCTATAGGCCACCTCCATCCTCAAAGGCAGGATGCCTCTGAGTATCATTTGCAGGGGAGTAACAGCGGGCGAGAGAGCATGCCCTCAACTGCTGCCTGTAGACTTCCAGGAGCATCTGGTGGGCCACTGTGTGAAATGGGATGCTGGACTAGATGGGCTTCCTTGGGCCTGATCCAGCAGGACTGTTCTTACGTGTGGTCAGAAGGAAGTTACGAATAGGGACTCTTGGTTCCATCGCAGAAGCACTACAGGCAGGGGATTATCTGGCATCGATAGATCTTCAGGAGGCCTATTTGCATGTCCCCATTCATCCCAACAGCAGACCACTACTTCGCTTCTATTATATGGGAGAACAATTGGTACCAGGCATTACCATTTGGCCTCTTATTAGTGCCCCGTATCTTCACGGAAGTCCTGGTGCACCTTGTGGCTCACCTAAGCCTGCAGGGGGTCCACCTTTTCTGTTTCCTGGACAATTTGCTCATCAGGGCGAGCACTAGAGGAGAGGTTCACGTGGCATTGCAAAAGACTATGTCAACGCTTCGCACCCTTGGGTTCCTGGTAAACAAGGGGAAGAGCCATCTAGTACCATCACAAAGGCTCCGGCACTTGGGAATGATAATGGACACCAGAGCCTGCCACCTGTACTTACCTCAGGACAGGATGGAAGCCATTATATCCCTGACGGGGGAGGTGACAGCAAATGGCTCAGTGCGAGTTCTCCGTCTGGCCAGGCTCCTGGGGCTCCTGGTGGCAGCCATGGACTCAGTACCCTGGGCCAGGTTCCATATCTGTCAACTTCAGTGGGCTGCTCTTCCTTTTCAGCAAAGCATTGCTTCCAGAGGCGACAAGAGGATGATGAACCCAGGGGATTTTTGCGATTCTCTTTACTGGTGGATGCTCTGGGAGAACCTCAAGGGTGAGCCCTACTTTATTTGGTTGGTTGGTGGTTAAATTTGTATACTGCCTTTCATTAAAACAATCCCAAGGCTGTTGTGGCCATGGATGCCAACTTGTTCGGTTGGGGGGCCCACTGCCAAAATCAATTTGCACATGGTCATTGGGTGGAGGTGGAATTCTGTCACAGCATCAGTTGGCTGGAGCGCCGGGCAGTGTATTTGGCCATGAGGGCTTTTCATCTGATTCTGCTGGGCAAGAACATTCTTGTACGCATGGACAGTAGATCAACAAAAGCGCACATAAATCGATGGGGGGTGCGACAAGGTCCAAGTCCCTTCACCTGCAGACTGTGGAATTGATGAGCTGGACAGAAATTCACCTGGATTTGATTATCTCCCACCATGTGTGCGGGGTATCCAATGAGCAGGCAGGCTGGCTGAGTTGGCAAAAGGTACATCCAGTGGAGTGGAGTCTACACTCACAGATTTTTCCAATGGCTGGCAGCACGTCTGAGGCGGCTGCTGCTAGATCTTTGTCTAGAGCGGCATTTGGCTGGAGGGTCCTGCAACAGGTCCTTCCCGGTCAGTAGATCCAGCCCGGGCTTTGTTTCCACCCGTGGTTGTGTGCTGTGGTATGACCCACATTGGGTGTCCTCCTACACCAGCTGAGAAAGGAACATTGGTACTCACCGTAAAGGTTTCTTCTTGCTGGTGTAGAAGAGGTCACCCAAGTCCACCCGGGATAAGACTGGGGCTGGATCTGTTGTCCGGGAATATGCTCTTTGCATATTTTTCAGGGGGAGATTTGTTTTGTGTGTTAATCGCCTGGAGTTAGAGCTGTTCAAGTAACAGAGGATTTGCCCACGGGTTGGGTTAAAGAATTTTCAATTAATTTTATTTCCTGCCTCCTGGAGCATGTGGGAGACATAACTCACGTTGGGTGACCTCTTCTACACCAGTGAGAAGAAACCTTCACGGTGAGTACCAATGTTCCTTTCCTCCAAAGTCAGTTTATGTAGGATTGCAGTCGTCTTCTTTTTTTTACCAACACTCATGGCTTTGCAGTTTGCATCTCAAGCTGTGTTAGCTAGAATTTGTGATTTCTTAGAACTCCTATTTCTAGTAAGTCCCTGAACTTCTGGTATCTTGCTTTGTGTTTTCCCAGTTCCAGGAGAAGCAGGAGGAGCTTGAGAATCTGATGAATGCTATCTTCAAGGGTGTCTTTGTTCACCGCTATAGGTAGGTTGAGCAGGGATGGGAGGTGGTGAGGGTGAGTCCAAGCAGAATGGGGATCAGAGAATCGAGCTGTTCATGGCAACACACTCCCCATGATTGTCTTGTCAAGGGACCTTGTGCCTGAAATCCGTGCCATTTGCATTGAAGAGATGGGCCAGTGGATTCAGCATTACAGCGCCTCCTTCCTGACTGATGGCTATCTCAAGTACATTGGCTGGATGCTGCATGACAAGGTAGGTGTAGCTGGAGAGGTGGCTGTGTTTTCCCAGACTAAGCAGAGCAACTTCCCTGCTCAGAGGAGAAGAGACAAGAATGTACAAGCTATCCTGTGTTCTTAGCCACTTACTATATTTACATGTTGACTCCGAGCTGGCCACTAAGTTGGCTCCTATCAGAATTAGCTGTCTTTCTCCTCCCTGTTGATATGCAAGAGGCAATCACAGAAAAAAGGAGCTCTCGCGGGGGCGGGGGGGGGGGATGATGCTGGGAGTTGCAACCAAGCAGACGTAGGAAGTCATTTCGGGCCATCCAGAAAGAATTTTGCCTAATTTTTTAAACTGTGGATAATGAGGCTGGGCCTATATTGCCTGCCTGTAGATAGGTGACACCTTGGGTGCCAGGACCGCAAGTAACGAGGGCCACCTGTAAAACAAATGGGTAAGGTCTGCCAGTACTAGCCTTGTTTTACAGAGAAGGGTGGGAAGCCATTATGGGATAGGCTACTTGCCTAAGTAGCTTCATCACTGAGTTGAGATTCGAAACATTCCAGGCTCGTCCATTCAAAGCGGCTTGTGAATAAAAAGCTATTAAGTCAGTTCAGAAGCAATACCTTAACTACTGAATGATATTTTGGTCTTTAGCAGGGGGAGAGCAACTGTCCCTCTCCAACCCCAACAGAGCAAGCCTCCTGTGGCTGCTGTTGGTGGCTGCCTCACGTTTCTTTTTAGGTTATGAGCCCTCTTGGGACAGGGAGCCCTCTTCTCTCCCTCAGTGGGTGGAGGGAGGAGTGTTTAGTGTCATGTTGCTCCTCCCGCCTGCTCTCAAGGCAGATCCAGTAGAAATTCAGCTTTAGTTCAGCCATATATAGGAGGCTTCTTTTAAGGGGCTTAAACAAATTCATGGAGGAGAGGTCTGTCAACGGCTACTAGTCTGGTGGCTGTAGGCCACCTCCAGCCTCAGAGGCAGGATGCCTCTCAATACCAGTTGCAGATGAGCAACAGCAGGAGAGAGGGCCTGCCCTCACCTCTTGCCCGTGGGCTTCTCAGAGGCACCTGGTGGGCCACGGTGTGAAATAAGATGCTGGTCTAGATAGGCTTTCTTGGGCCTGATCCAGCAGGGCTGTTCTTGTGGGGAGTTTCCCCTTTGCCTCTCAGCTTCCACTCTGTCTTACTCCAGAGCAGGAGCCTTGGTGCCTTTTGTTCTGTCACTAGTGTTTCTCCTTCCTTCCTTCCTTGTGTGGATTAGTGAGTAGTCAGCAGGGAAAGGGAGGTGGGTCATGCTTGCAACCTCCAGCTGCAGACCACCTAGCAGCAGCTGGCAACTTGCTGGGATCAGCCACTTTGTGGCTGTTCGTGAAGGCAGCAGTGACGGAGAGGTTTTGCTCTCTGTACTGGCTTTGCCCTGAAGCACAGAAAATGGTGGTGGAAATCAAATCTCAGCCAAACATAAGAAGCTGCCATATATCGAGTTAGATTTACCCATTCAAGGCTAGTGGTCAGAGGAGGAGAAACAGTGTGGGTGGAAACTGAGGTGATCAAGAACGCTTTCCTGGAGTTCCAGCCAGTCATGATGCAAAGCATGTCTTCATAAGAATGAACCACCCCACCGCCAAAGCCCATATAAGTGGGCAGGGTGGCACCAGGTTGAGGTCTCTGATGGAGGAAGCTCAACAGATCCTGACCTGGACAGAGACCCGTGTGGCTTTTCTCATTGCCGGCCATGTATTATTATTATTAATTATTATTATTATTATTATTACAACATTTATATCCCGCTCTTCCTCCAAGGAGCCCAGAGCGGTGTACTACATACTTAAGTCTCTCTTTCACAACCCTAACCGGCCCAGAGTCACCCAGCTAGTCTCATGGCTGAAGGGGGATTTGAACTGGGGTCTCCCCGGTCCTAGTCCAGCACTCTAACCACTACACCACGCTGGGTCTCTTAAAAAGGGGAAACTTAACATACAGGTGGACTAATTAAGCCACAGACAAGTACACCAGGCAGAGCCGTTGCTCAGCAATAGGACATTTGCTCAAATGGACTTCAAATTTGGCACAATCCGGTGGCAGATCTCTTTGCCACGCCACAAAATGCGAAACTGCCTTGCAGTGTTCCCTCTAAGCCGTGTGCATGTGCACATGCTCACAAGTTTTTTGAGGTCTGCTCAGTAAATTTTAGATCCCGCTCTGGTTGAATCAGGAAGGCCCCACTCTGAATGCACATGCACATTGATACCGCCACCCAGAACAAAACTCATTCTGCACACAGATGGAAAAAATTAGCGGGAACACTCCCGCCTCGCAGTGAGAGCATTTCTAGTCAAAGCCTGTCCTCCTTGTCCCTGCTTGGAAGCTCTGGGGACATAAGGAGATGGGCTAGGACTCCCCAATCCTGCCACGCAGCAGTGGTTTTTAGAAGAAGAAAGGGACTTTCCCCTCGCCACCCCTACCCTTGCTGCAGCGGTGGGGGCAGCAAATCCTTGGCTCCCTACTGATTAGGAGTGGTTCCTCCTTTTTCCTTGCCTTCTCTCTATTGCAGCAGGGGGAGGTCCGTCTCAAGTGCCTGCTTGCCCTGCAAGGACTGTATCGCAGCCGGGAGATGGCTGCCCACATGGGGCTCTTCACCAGCCGTTTCAAGGTAAGCACTCATCTGACTGCTGAGCCCTGTGGCTCCCCAGAAATTCTCAGCTCCTCCATTTCTGCCACTCTTGAGTTGCTGAAATCCTCTGAGCCCCCTGATGCATTTAACAGAAAAGGTAATGTTTAGCTCTCTGATGATTGAAGGGAAAGTTGCCACACAGCCACCCTCTGGTATCTGAATCTGCTGCGTGATGAGGTTTTAGCTCGGCTGCTCCTAAACCCTGCAAGCTTAGACCTCTTTAGTCTCATTGTGGTGGCTTAGTCTCTTGTGAGATGACAGCAGGTCTTGTTAAATGGCATAGAGCAAGAGAAGCCACTTGGCATAGCAAGACCCTCTTTGGCCTCACATTCCAAAGATGGTTGGCACTGGCACATGGGAGCATCCAAGGTAGCCCTTTCAATAAGATGGGGTTAATAAACGATCCGGCAGGAGCTGGGACCTGTCAGGTCCACGGAAAGCATAATCTTTCCTCGTGGCTGGGTTCCCATTTCTTTCATAAGTTGAAACATCTGAGGAGGACGTTCAGATTTCTTCATAATCTAAATGTATCTTCATTGAATTGATTGAAGAGTGACAATCTCCTATGACCACATCAGTCTGTGTCTAGTAAACGCTAGATGGGGTTCCTGCAATGTGTTTACGTGGGGTTGCTGTTGAAGACTACTTAACCTTCAGAATACAGCTACTGTGGCTACTAACTGGGGCCAGTCCTAGAGAACGTATTCTGTTGAAAGAGCTGCGTGGGCAGCCAGCCTGTTTCCAAGCACGGTTTGGGAAGTGCTAGTGCTTACCTTTGAAAGCTCAGTATAGCTTGGGAACTCAAGGACAATCTCTTCTTCCCACATGTACCTCCCAAGCTGTTCTGGTCTTCATCGCAGGTCCTTGGCCAGGTGCCCCTCCAGCCATCAGAGATCAGGCAGGTGGCAACTGCATTTTTGGCTGTGGCATTCCAACTGTGGAGCATGTTCTCCAAAGCTTGGGCCTGATCTAGCAGGGATATTTTTATGTTTTTATAGACACTCAATAGAACCATATAGTAATGTTAGCATTAATTATGAATAAGATGTTTTGGCTCAGTTTCTGAAGAAATGTGTCTTGTTGCAAATACTGATATACAGTTCCACCAAATAAAATATATTTTATACAATATTAATGATATTTTTTCCATTTTACATCACTATTCAAATGACTGAAGAATTTTAAGATTGTGACCCAAAATTTCTGTTTAGCCACTGTATTGGATTTTTATCCACCATATTGGATTTTGTGGTGTCAGAAGCTACTTCCTAAAACAAACATCTGGCAGCACTTCTGCTGATTCAATATTGGAATGTTTCTGATTGTTAACATTTTATATTGCACCTCCATATTTATATTTAGCCACAATATTGGATTTTTAAGCATCACATTGAATTTATTGGGTGCCTAACATTAGGAACATAGGAAGCTGCCATATACTGAGTCAGACTGTTGGTCTATCTTGCTCAGTATTGTCTTCACAGACTGGCAGCGGCTTCTCTAAGGTTGCAGGCAGGAATCTCTCTCAGCCCTATCTTAGAAATGCTGCCAGGGAGGGAACCTTCTGCCCCTCCCAGAGCGGCTCCATCCCCTGAGGGGAATATCTTACAGTTCTCACACTTCTAGTCTCCGTTTCATATGCAACCAAGGTAGACCCTGCTTAGCTAAGGGGACAAATCATGCTTGCTACCACAAGACCAGCTCTCCTCTCCTTTTTCTAAAAGCATAAACATTTGACAACTTTTCTGCCAAATCTCAGGTCTGTATCATTGAGAATCTGCTGATCTTTTATCTTGACACCATCTTGGATTTTTAGCCACCATCTTGGATTTTTTGGGTGCCTAATACTACTTTCTAAAACCAGAAACATCAGACAACATGGTGCTAAATCTCTGTTCTGGACCACTGTTTGAATGATTCTTATGATTTTTAACAGTTTATACTCCCAAGTATTCCTTTAAGACCTTCAAATTTATTAGGTAAAAACAGATAATACCTTGTAAAAATGTTGTTTAAAGCATGTTAAAAACAAATGTACGTTCTGGCTTCAGACACCAGCCTCAGTGTTGTTCCTCCATCTTCTGTGGATCAGTTGCTGATGATGTTCACAGCTTTAATTACGCACACTCTGGCAGTAATTTCAATCAAATGAGGTAAACAGGTGTGGGTGGAAGAAGACGAGAGAAAGGGAACCAAGGTCATGCAGCTGTGTGTGTCTGCATTCCTACATGGCATGCTCCTTAACAGCCAATATATTCCACGGTCTCCTTTAACTCTTGCCTGCCATTTATACTGGATTATTCTTAGATCGAGTGACTCTTCCTGTTTCTCCAATATAAAACTCCCCACACTATTTACAAATTATTCTGTACACTGCTCCTTTTAATCCACAACTCCCCTCCCCTGTTTCACATACTGGGCAATCTGTCTTGTCACATCTCCCATCATAGAACCTCATTCTCACCAGTTGTTGTTTCAACTTCTTAGCTGACTGAACCACTGCACTGGTCTTAATGTCATTCTTATGCAACGTTCTCTGACATTGTCTAACAATGTTAAAGCTGTGAACATTATAGTTTAGTGTCATCGGCAAATCTGGCCACTTCGCTGCTCACCCCAACTTCTAGATCGTTTATGAACAAGTTAAAGAGCACTGGTCCTAGTACCGATCCCTGGGGCCCCCACTTCCTACCTATCTACCTACCTTCATTGTTCGTTTAGTCCTACTCTGTTTCCTGTCTTTGAACCAATTACCGATCCACACATGAACCTGTCCCCTTATTCCATGACTGCTAAGTTTACTCAAGAGCCTTTGGTGGGGAACTTCTATCAAAAGCTCTTTGGAAGTCCAAGTAGACTATGTCAACCAGATCACCTTTGTCCTCATGCCTGTTGACACTCTCAAATAATTCCAAATGGAATAGTGAGGCTCTATATCTGTCTGTCTGTCTGTCTATAATGGAACAGGTAGCACTTCAGAGAACGCTACCCTGGGGGTCCTGGACTTCCATATGCTACTTAGCAGCCTAAATTTGGCTCCCAGGACCTCCCGACTGCATTTCCCAACATTGTTGGTGCTGATGTGCACCACCACAGCTGACTCCTCCCCAGCACTGCCTAACAGTATACCTAGACGCAGTGTGACGTCCACAACCTTTGCACCAGGCAGGCAAGTCTACATGTGTGTGTCAGACCCATCTTTCTGTGCTCCTAATGATCAAATCACTCATTACTTGGAGGCACCACTCCCTGGAAGAGTATTCTCTGTGCGAGAGGATATTGTTATATCACTCAAGGAAGGGGTAGTGTTGCCCTCTTCCTCAGACTGATGTCCTCCTTCCCCGAGACCCTCATTCTCCATGACAGCAGAAGCACTGTTAGCCTGGTAGTGGGATGCCTCTACTACATCCCTGAGGGTCTCATCCACACACCTCTCTGCCTCCCTGAGCTTCTCCAGGTCAGCCACCTTGGCTTCAAGGGGACGAATCCATTCCCTGAGAGCCAAGAGCTCTTTGCACTGAGTGCACACCCACGACTTCTGCCCCTCAGGCAGGCAGTCATACATGTGACACTCTGTGCAGTGCACTGGGAAGTAGCCCCTCCGCTGCTGGCATTCTACCTTCATAATTAGTTTTATTGGTTATTTAGTGTATATGGGGCTTGAAGCTAAGTACTGGGTACAGTTGTCAGCCAATTAATGGTTCTTAGTTTTGTTGTCCAGGAAAATCACAAATGTTGGGTAGTACTCGCCATATTCTTGCACTGGGTGTCTCCCCTGTGATGAAGCGGCACCACTTGTGTACCTCCCCACAGAGTTTCCCAGCAGTCTCCTGCTAAACTCCTGCAAAACTCCCTCATTATCCATTTGCAAAGCTCCCCTGGGCCAAGCCTTGTATTCAAGACCAGCAGTCAAACTGACTCTCTTCAGGAATGTGGCCCCTCCCACAAGCTGAGACACTCACCTGGAGTCAGTCTCCCACTCGGGCTTCTCCTCTGTCAAAGACACAAACCCAGGCAGCCAGAAATCAAACCCTAGAAAATTACCAGCCCTAGCAGACTTAGCTTCTCCTTCCGCTCTTGTTTTCTTGGTTATTTATTTATTTATTACAGTGAAAAAAGCTTTTTCTCACCCAGGCTTTTTAACTGGATGGTGTTTTTTCAAATTGTGTTAAAGTTTTCATTTTTAATCTGTTTTATGTCGTAAACTGCCCAGAGATGGAAGTATGGGGCAGTCTATGAATTTGAAAAATAAAAATAAAATCTGTGAACACACCACCACCACCATCACCCTGCACATGCGCAGGCAGAGAGACTGAGATGCAGTGGGATGGTCAGTATGTGTCCTGTCTTAAAGGCCCTCCCATCCGGGACAACACTTGAACTACTGAGATGGTCTAAGTGGACATGACTGCGTGTCCCCCTCCCTGACCCACAGGGTGGGGCTATTGTAGGATTGGGATGCCGAAAGGATAGAGCTGGGAGAGACCCACCCCACCCAGCGTGTCCAACCAGGTCTCATAAGAACAGCCCTGCTGGATCAGGCCCAAGGAGGCCCATCTAGTCCAGCATCCTGTTTCGCACAGTGGCCCACCAGATGCCGCTGGAAGCCACAGGCAGGAGTTGAGGGCATGCCCTCTCTCCTGCTGTTGCTCCCCTGAGTCTCCTTGCACATACTGGCTCAGCATGCTCATCCATAAATAAATCATGGATGAGAGGTGTGTTTGCATTTACTGGCTTTTAACAGCTGAGACTGAATCTTGAGGGAATGTTTCCCAGAACTTCCTGGAACTGCCCAGCTCCCACTGCCACCCCTCTCTCCCCTTCTAGCTGCTGCCTGAGAACTGGCTGCCCTCAGCGCCTACTGGGGTAGGGGGATGAGCCTGCATGGTGTAGTGGTTAGAGTGCTGAACTAGGACCGGGGAGACCTGAGTTCAAATCCCGATTCAGCCATGAGACTTGCTGGGTGACTCTGGGCGAGTCACTTCTCTCTCAGCCTAGCCTACTTCACAGGGTTGTTGTGAGGATAAACTCATAAGAACACAAGAACAGCCCTGCTGGATCAGGCCCGAGGCCTATCTAGTCCAGCATCCTGTTTCACACACTGGCCCACCAGATGCCTTTAAGAAGCCCACAGGCAAGAGCTGAGGGCATGCCCTCTCTCCTGCTGCTGTTGCCCCCCCGCAACTGGTGCCACTGAGGCTGGAGGTGGTCTATAGCCACCAACTAGTAGACTTTGTCTAAGCCCCTTTTAAAGCCACCCAAGTTGGTGGCCATCACCACATCCCAGGGCAGAGAATTCCATAGATTAATTATATGCTGTGTGAAAAAGAACTTCCTCTCGTGGGTCCTAAATTTCCTGACCTTCAGTTTCATGGGGTGACCCCTGGTTCTAGTATTGTGAGAGAGGGGGGAAAATTTCTGTCTGTCCGCCCTCTCCACTACATGCATAATTTTATACACCTTGATAATGTCTCCCCTTAGTCACCTCTTTTCTAAACTAAAGAGCCCCAGATGCTGTAGTCTTGCCTCATAAGAAAGGTGCTCCTGATCTTCTTGGTTGCCCTCTTCTGCAACTTTGCAGTTCTGCAATATCCTTCTTAATATACTATACAGTGACCAGAGCTGTACGCAGTACTCCAGTTGTGGCCACAACATAGATTTGTATAAGGGCATTATAATATGAGCAGTTTTATTTCCAGTCCCCTTCCTAATGATCCCTAGCATGGAATTGGCCTTTTTCAGCAGATGTACCACTGTTTTGGGGTCGTCTAACTCAAGAAACGGGTGCAGCTGGCGTATCAGCTAGGCCCATCTAGTCCAGCATCCTGTTTCACACAGTGGCCCACCAGATGCCACTGGAAGCCACAAGCAGGAGTTGAGGGTGTGCCCTCTCTCCTGCTGTTACTCCCCCGCAACTGGTACCCAGAGGCACCCCGCCCCCAAGGCTGGAGGTGGCCTACAGCCCTCCGACTAGTAGCCGTCAATAGACTTCTCCTCCATGAAATTATCCAAACCCCTCTAGGTTGTTGCCATCCAGGTTGTTGGCTGTTACCACATCTTGTGGCAGAGAATTCCACAAGTTGATGATGCATTGTATGAAAGAGTACTTCTGTTTGCTGGTCCTAGATTTCCTGGCAATTGGTTTCATGGGATGATCCCTGGTTCTAGTGTTATGGGAGAGGGAGAAGAATTTCTCTCCATCCACTTTCTCCACACCATGGATGCTTTTATAGACCTCTATCATGTCTCCCTGCATTTGTTTTTTTCCTAAACTAAATAGCCCCAGGTGTAGTCTTGCCGAATAAGAAAGGTGCTCTAGGCCCTTGATCATTTGATTGACCTCTTCTCGGCTGGTGTAGGAGGTCACCCAACGTGGATTACATCCCTCCACATGCTCCAGAAGGCAGGAAGTAGTCATACTTAGAAGATCCTTAACCCTCAGCATGTGGGCGGATCCTCTCAGTTCTACTTCCTGCCTTCGCTCCAGAGGTAGCTCTCGCTTAGCTCGCTTCAACCTTCTTGGCTTCTCCCTTATTCTTCTTTCCTGTCCGCTTTACTGGCAGACTTGCTCCCTTCTCTGTCTTATTCCTTGCTCCTTCCTCGTGCTGTCCCTTTAAAAAAAAAAAAGTTTTTTCTTCTCTGCTATTCTCCCCCGCTTTCCCTGCCCCCCCTTGCTCTTCCCCCTTCTTCCCCTGGGGCATCTTTGAGTGCATGGCAGCCAGGCAGGGAGTGGGACTCCTCGCGAGGAGGGAGTTTGCAGCATGCCAGAGGCTTTTCCCGCCCAAGTGGCAGGGCGTTTCCAAGGAGGAGAGCAGGATGGCCTCTGCCAGGGGGAGCAATGCCACCGTCAACGAACCGCGGCAAACGCCCCCCCACCATTGTGGCCGGGATCCAGATGCTCGTAACCGTTCCGGGCACGACGATCCCCGGACCCCACCCTCGGCTAAAAAGAGAAAAAAGAAGAGGAAGTTGCACAGGGAGCGTTGGAGAGATCCTTTTGGAACTCCTCACAATCCATTTTGGATTTCACTACCTGAAAGAGTTTGGTGTCATCTGCAAATTTGGCCACATTGCTGCTTACCCCTGCTTCTAGATCATTTATGAATAAATTAAAAAGCACCAGTCCCAGTACAGATCCCTGGGGGACCCCACTTCTTACTTCCATTGTGAAAACTCTCCATTTATACATACTCTCTGTTTCCTGTCTTTCAACCAGTTAGCAATCCACACATGTACTTGTCCCCTTATCCCATGACTGCTAAGTTTTCTCAGGAGTCGTTGATGAGGAACTTTGTCAAAAGCTTTTTGGAAGTCCAGGTAGACTATGTCAACTGGATCACCTTGATCCACACACTCGTTGACACTCTCAAAGAAGTCCAAAAGGTTGGTGAGGCAAGATTTCCCTTTGCGGAAGCCATGCTGGTTCACTCCTAGCAGGTCTTGTTCTTCTATGTGCTTTACAATTTTATCCTTGAGGATGCTTTCCATCCATTTGCTTGGAACGGATGTTAAGCTAACCGGCCTGTAATTTCCTGGATCACCCCTGGATCCCTTCTTGAAAATCGGTGTTACATTTGCTACTCTCCAGTTCTCTGATACAGAGCCCTATTTCAGGGATAAATTATATATTTTAGCAAGGAGGTCAACAATTTCACATTTGAGTTCTTTGAGGACTCTTGGATGGATGCCATCCGGCCCTGGTGATTCGTTAGTTTTCAGTTTTTCCAGAAAGTTTAGAACATCATCCCTCATTACTTATATCTGGCTCAGTTCTTTAGCCGCTATCCCCGAAAAGCCTGGTTCAGGAACAGGTATATGCTTAGTATCCTCTGCCGTGAAGGCGGATGCAAAGAACTCTTTTTGCTTCTCTGCAACCTCCATATGCTCCTTAATAATCCCTTTCACTCCCTCATTGTCTAATAGTCCAACTGCCTCCCTGGCAGGTTTCCTGCTTCTGATGTATTTAAGAAGTTTTTGTTATTCCCCTTGATGCTTTTAGCTAAATGTTCCTCAAACTCTCTTTTCGCCTCCCTTATTGTCACCTTGCATTTCTTTTGCCAGGGTGTGTGTTCCTGTCTGTTCTCTTCATTTGGACAGGCCTTACAATTTCGGAAGGAAGTCTTCTTCCCTTTTATGGCTTCCTTGACATTACCCGTTAGCCATGCTGGCATCTTCCTCGACTTAGTGGTACCTTTCCTCTTTTTGGGTATACAATCTAACTGGGCTTCTAGTATTGTGGTTTTGAGTAAACTCCATGCACTCTGGAGCGAAGTGACTCTCCTGATTTTTCCTTTCAGCTTCCTTTTACCATACTCCACATTTTGGAGAAGTTTCCTCTTCTGAAATTCAAAATGTCTGTGTTAGACATCCTTGGTGATTCTCTCCCCACATGTATGCTGAATTTGATGGCACAATGATCACTGTTCCCTAAAGGGTCAATAACACTGACATCCCGCACCAGATCCGGGGTGCCAGTCAGAATTAGGTCCAAGGTGGCCTTCTCTCTGGTCGGTTCCAAGACCAACTGTTCTAGGGCACAGTCATTTAGCGTATGTAGAAATTTGACCTCTTTGTCCTGACCTGACTCTGAATTTACCCAGTCTATGTGTGGGTAATTGAAATCACCCATGATTACAGCCCTGCCTCTCCTTGATGCCTCCCTGATTTCCTCCTGCAACTCCCAGTCACTGTCGGCATTTTGATCAGGTGGGCGATAGCACGTTCCCTTTCAGGCCTTGTATTGTCACCCACAGGGTTTCTGTGGAGGACTCCAGTCCACCCAGGTTTTCTAGCTTGTTAGATTCTATGCCTTCTTTAACATATAGTGCTACTCCACCTCCAAGACACCCCTCCCTGTCCTTTCTATAGAGTTTATATCCAGGGATAACAGTGTCCCACTGGTTCTCACTGTTCTACCATGTTTCTGTTATACCCACTATATCTATTTCTGCGCTAGCCAACAAGCACTCTAGCTCACCCATTTTGGCTCGGAGGGTTCTGGCATTGGCATATAAGCACTTATATGCTGAATCTCTCACCTGATGTACGCTATCTATCTTTCGACTCTTTGACCAGCTGGCACAACCTCCTGTCTGCTCTTTATGCGGTTCTGCTCTGTCCCCTTCTGTTTTATCTGAAACCTTTGCACCCTCGCACTTTAAGGGATGGCTTTTGCCGAACGGGATACTGCCCAGCTCCCATCGGCTGCTCCCCAGGCGTCATTTTAAAAGCTGCTCTGCAACCTTTTTGATTTTAAGCACCAGTAGTAGTCTGGTTCCATCTTGGTTCAAGTGCAGCCCGTCCCTTTTGTACAGGCCTTGCTTTCCCCAAAATGTATCCCAGTGCCTAACAAATCTAAACCCCTCCTCCCAGCACCAACGTCTCGTCCATGCATTGAAACCCCTCAGCTCTGCCTGTCTCACTGTATCTGCGCATGGAACAGGTAGCATTTCTGAGAATGCTACCTTGGGGGTCCTGGACTTCAATATGCTACCTATCCGCCTAAATTTGGCTTCCAGGACCTCCCGACTGCATTTCCCCACATCGTTGGTGCTGACGTGCACCACGACAGCTGTGTCCTCCCCAGCACTGCCTAAGAGCCTGTCTAGACGCCGCGTGATGTCCGCAACCTTCGCACCAGGCAGGCACGTCACCGTGCGGTCAACACGCGGGTCACAAACCCATCTCTTTATCCCTCTAATGATCGAATTACCCACTACAAGGAGGCCCCCACCCCCCAGAGGAGTATCCCTGTGCGAGAGGATCTGAGCTCATCATCCGTGGAAGGGGTCCCTTCTAAAGGAGCATTTCCCTCTTCCTCAGACTGATGTCCTCCTTGTCCAAGACCTTCATTCTCCCTGACAGCAGAGAAGCTATCAGCCTCTAGTGGGATGTCTCTATCACGTCCCTGAAGGTCTCGTCCACATGCCTCTCTGTCTCCCTGAGCTTCTCCAGATCCGCCACCTTGGTCTCAAGGGAACGAACTTGTTCCCTATGAGGTTCATGAGCTCCTTGCACCGAGCACACACCCATGACTTCTGCCCATGGGGCAAATAATCATACATGTGACACTCTGTGAAATACACTGGGAAGTGCCCCCTCCCCTGCTGGCCTTCTATCTTCATACTGGTTTTGTTGTCTGTTTACAGTATTTAGAGATCGCTTATTAGAAGGATAGGTCTCAGCTGTAATGGTCAGCTGTTTACTGTCCAAGCAGCCTTTCCCAAGAATATGAGGAAGGGATTTGTACTTACGTTCTCTTCTCCACCAGTCTCCTTGTGATCACTGGGGCTTGTTCCAGGCTCCCCCGCACACTTCCGCCTAAACTCCTGCAAAACTCCTATGCCCTGTTTGCTATTCCTGTTCACATAAGAACAGCCCTGCTGGATCAGGCTCAAGGCCCATCTAGTCCAGCATCCTGTTTCGCACAGTGGCCCACCAGATGCCGCTGGAAGCCACAGGCAGGAGTTGAGAGCGTGCCCTCTCTCCTGCCATTACTCCCCTGCAACTGGTACTCAGAGGCACCCTGCCCTTGAGGCTGGAGATGGCCCACAGCCCTCTGACTAGTAGCCATTGATAGACCTCTCCTCCATGAAGTCATCCAAACCCCTCTTAAAGCCATCCAGGTTGTTGGCCGTCACCACATCCTGTGGCAGAGAGTTCCACAAGTGGATCACGCGTTGTGTGAAAAAGTACTTCCGTTTGTTGGTCCTAGACCTCCTGGCAATCAATTTCATGGAGTGACCCCTAGTTCTAGTGTTGTGTGAGAGGGAAAAGATTCTCTCTCTCTCCACTTTCTCCACGCCATGCATGATTTTATACAGGTGAAACTCGGAAAATTATAATATTGTGCAAAAGTCCATTAATTTCAGTAATGCAAATTAAAAGGTGAAACTGATATATGAGACAGACGCATTACATGCAAAGCGAGATAAGTCAAGCCTTAATTTGTTATAATTGTGATGATCATGGCGTACAGCTCATGAAAACCCCAAATCTCCAATCTCAGAAAATTAGAATATTACATGGAATCAATAAGACAAGGATTGAAGAATAGAACAATATCGGACCTCTGAAAAGTATACAGTGTACTGTGCTTGATTGGCCAGCAAACTCGCCTGACCTGAACCCCACAGAGAATCTATGGGGCATTGCCAAGAGAAGGATGAGAGACATGAGACCAAACAATGCAGAAGAGCTGAAGGCCGCTATTGAAGCAACCTGGTCTTCCATAATACCTCATCAGTGCCACAGGCTGATAGCATCCATGCCACACCGCATTGAGGCAGTAATTGCTGCAAAAGGGGCCCAAACCAAGTACTGAATACATATGCATGCTTATACTTTTCAGAGGTTTGATATTGTTCTATTCTTCAATCTTTGTCTTATTGGTTCCATGTAATATTCTAATTTTCTGAGATTGTGGATTTGGGGTTTTCATGAGCTGTACGCCATGATCATCACAATTATAACAAATTAAGGCTTGACTTATCTCACTTTGCATGTAATGCGTCTGTCTCATATATCAGTTTCACCTTTTAATTTGCATTACTGAAATTAATGGACTTTTGCACGATATTCTAATTTTCCGAGTTTCACCTGTAGACCTCTATCATGTCTCCCCGCAGTCGACTTTTTTCTAAACTAAAAAGCCCCAGCTGTTGTAGCCTTGCCTCATAAGAAAGGTGCTCTAGGCCCCTGATCATATTGGTTGCCCTCTTCTGTACCTTGGTTACCCTCTTCTGTACCTTCTCCAGTTCAACAATGTCCTTTTTAAGATGTGGTGACCAGAATTGTACGCAGTACTCCAAGTGTGGTCACACCAGAGTTTTGTATAAGTGCATTATAATGTTAGCCGTTTTATTTTCAGTCCCCTTCCGAATGATCCCTAGCATGGAATTGGCCTTTTTCACAGCTGCCGCACATTGAATCGACACTTTCAAAGAGCTGTCCACCACAACCCCAAGATCCCTCTCCTGGTCAATCACCGACAGCTCAGATCCCATCAGCATATACTTGAAGTTGGGGTTCTTCGTCCCAATGTGCATCACTTTACACTTGCTAACATTGAACTGCATTTGCAATTTTGTCGCCCACTCCCCCAGTTTGGAGAGATCCTTTTGGAGCTGCTCACAATCCGTTTTGGATTTCACTACCCGGAAGAGTTTGGTATCATCTGCAAATTTGGCCACATTGCTGCTTACCCCTGCTTCTAGATCATTTATGAATAAATTAAAAAGCACCGGTCCCAGTACAGATCCCTGGGGGACCTGACTTCTTACTTCCCTCCATTGTGAAAACTCTCCATTTATACCTACCCTCTGTTTCCTGTCTTTCAACCAGTTAGCAATCCACACATGTACTTGTCGCTTTATCCCTTGACAGCTAAGTTTCCTCAGGAGTCTTTACGAGGAACTTTGTCAAAAGCTTTTTGGAAGTCCAGGTAGACTATGTCAACTGGATCACCTTTATCCACATACTTGTTGACACTCTCAAAGAAGTCCAAAAGGTTGGTGAGGCAAGATTTCCCTTTGCGGAAGCCATGCTGGCTCACTCCCAGCAGGGCCTGTTCTTCTAGGTGCTTTACAATTTTATCCTTGAGGATGTTTTCCATCCATTTCCCTGGAACGGACGTTGGGCTAACCGGCCTGTAATTTCCCGGGTCGCCCCTGGATCCCTTTTTGAAAATCGGTGTTACCTTTGCTAAGCATCTAGCCCCTCCCCCCTTCAAACCAACTAACAGGAGGGGGGAGATTCGCTATGTTCGCTATGCTCTCGGCCCTAAACCTCTTATGTAGAGAGTAGTCTTCCAACTGACACAGGATGTGAGTCAAAGGAATGTGGGGCCTCCCCCAGCCCTAGCTGGTTCCACTCCCTCCAGGCAGCGACAATCAACAAACACTGGAGTAACCTAACCCTTGCAAATTCTAACCTTTGCAGGGACAAACACCGGAGTTAGCTAACACTGGAGTTAGCTAACCCTTGCAAGCTCTAACCCTTGCGATTACTAACACACACACAGAGACTAGGACATATTCCTTAAAGAGAAGGCAGCCCCTGAAAATCTACCCCCTCCTGTTAGTTGGTTTGAAGGGGGGAGGGGCTAGATGCTTAGAAAAGCTTGCTTGCCTCCCCAAGATGTGTCTGCTCTTCATAGAGTAGTCTTCCAACTCAAGTATGTAGTACACCGCTCTGGGCTCCTTGGAGGAAGAGCGGGATATAAATGTATGTATGTATGTATGAATAAATAAATAAATAAATGTTTCCCCTAAACAAACAGGCCCAAAGTGGGGCAGGATAGCTTTCTCCAGGCCCTATAGCCCTGGAAAGCTATGGGAGAAAAAGAAAACAAAGACTCCAAAATGGAAAGAGATTGAGAAGACCCATCCCACTGGAACTCTTGGCACTGGAGTGTTCTGCTTTTCATAAGTTGGAGGAGGTGGAATGTGTGCTTAGGATAGTATCCAACATGAGGGTCTCGTTGTCGTCCACTGCTGCTGCCCTACCTCAAAGCACCTTTCCTGGTTCTTGCAGGAGCGGATGGTGTCCATGGTGCTGGACAAGGAGCCTCAGGTGGCCGTGGAAGCTGTCAAGCTGCTCACCCTCATCTTCCAGTGAGTAGTACCACCAGGGTATAATGAGGTACTGCTGAGGTTAGGGCTACTCCAGGCCCCTTCCCTCATTGCCTGCCTGGGCATTGACACACTGAATGAAGCCTGGTCTCTCTGCAGGAACATGGAGGATGTGCTGACAGATGCGGACTGCGAAATCGTCTTACCTCTGGTGTATGCTTCTAGCCATCCTCTAGCAGCTGCTGCTGGTGACTTCTTGTACAAGAAGTGAGTGGTACCCCCTGCCCCTGAGCAGCAAGCTCGGCCTTGCTTTGGTTTGCCTTCTGTCCTGCCCCAGGAGGAGTTGGTTCAGCTTCTGCCCTGCCTCTTTGCCCTTAAATGCGTCCAAGGGGCCTTTCCAGGCGGCAGTAAACTGTGCCCTGTGAGAAGTTAGGGCACAAGTTCCAAACAAGGGTTGCCCATTAGACCCTCCACAGGCTTCAGTCCATGCTCCCAGTAGGACCCGGCACCTGACCCCCCACCAGCAGGGGCCTTGATGCTCCCTGCCAGCCATTTCTTCCGTCCTGAGAATAGCCTGGCCCTTTTAATTACTCTTCTGGTGAATGGGGGAAAGGGTTAGGGGTTCTGCTTGGAAGCCAGAGTTGGCTGGTGGTGAAGTTGTGCGAGGTCCCAGCTTCCACTTCGTGTCTGAATGTAGTGTGAGGCCCCGCTGGGAAAGAGACCCGAAGCCTGGGGGAGTGTGGGAGCGGTCAGCTCTCACTGAGAACTTGCCCAGAAGCTGCTCACTGCTGGGCCAAAGGGAGAGCCAGTTAGGGTTATGCCTGGAAAGCCAGAATTGGCGGCAAAGTTGTGCGAGGTCCCTGCTGTGACCTCAGAACTGTGAGAGCCGCATGTTAATATCAGTTGGCAATAGAATACATAAAGCAAAATGAAAACAATTCCAGTGAGGCCACTTGAGGGCTCCTGCAACTTGCCTGAACAACCTTCTTCTCACTTTTTGAAGGTGAGCAGTGAGGGGGCCGGCATGCCTCTTTGAGAGGGGCAGTCCCAGGCATTTGCACGCCTGACATCTCATCTCCCCTCCGCCATTTAAAAGGGGTTCCGACTGGGGAGAGGAGGTTTGTTAGCAGCCTGCGTTCATTGCCCTGTGATTGATTGGTTGATAAAGTGCTGTCAAGTTGGTGCTGACTCTTAGTGACCACATAGGTAGATTCTCTCCAGGAGAATCTCCAAGTCTTCAACTTGGCCTTGAAGGTCTCTCATAAGAACAGCCCTGCTGGATCAGGCCCAAGGCCCATCTAGTCCAGCATCCCATTTCGCACAGTGGCCCACCAGATACCGCTGGAAGCCACAGACAGGAGTTGAGGGCATGCCCTCTCTCCTGCTGTTACTCCCCCGCAACTGGTACCCAGAGGCACCCTGCCCCCAAGGCTGGAGGTGGCCTACAGCCCTCCGACTAGTAGCTGTCAATAGACCTCTCCTCCATGAAATTATCCAAACCCCTCTTAAAGCCATCCAGGTTGTTGGCTGTTACCACATCTCGTGGCAGAGAATTCCACAAGTTGATTATGCGTTGTGTGAAAAAGTACTTCCGTTTGCTGGTCCTAGATTTCCTGGCAATCAGTTTCATGGGATGACCCCTGGTTCTAGTGTTATGGGAGAGGGAGAAGGAGAAGAATTTCTCTCTATCCACTTTCTCCACCCCATGCATGATTTTATAGACCTCTATCATGTCTCCCCACATTCGTCTTCTTTCTAAACTAAATAGCCCCAGGTGTTGTAGTCTTGCCTCATAAGAAAGGTGTTCTAGACCCCTGATCATCTTGGTTGCCCTTTTCTGCACCGTTTCCAGTTCTACAGTGTCCTTTTTTAGATGTGGTGGCCAGAATTGTACGCAGTACTCCAAGTGTGGTCACACCAGAGTTTTGTATCAGGGCACTATAATATTCGGCGTTTTATTTTCAATCCCCTTCCTAATGATCCTTAGCATGGAATTGGCCTTTTTCACAGCTGCCGCACATTGAGTCGACACTTTCAACGAGCTGTCCACCACAACCCCAAGATCCCTCTCCTGGTCAGTCACTGACAGCTCAGATCCCATCAGCATGTGCTTGAAGTTGGGGTTCTTCGTCCCAATGTGCATCACTTGACACTTGCCAACATTGAAGCGCATTTGCCACTTTGTCACCCAGTTTGGAGAGATCCTTTTGGAGCTCTTCACAATCAGTTATGGATTTCACTCTCAGTGGTGCATTCGTTGCTGTTGTTATTGAGTCCATCCACCTTGCTGCTGGTAGTCCTCTTCTTCTCTTTCCTTCAACTTTCCCCAGCATTATGGACTTCCCAAGGGAGCTGGGTCTACGAATAATGTGTCCGAAGTATGGTAGTTTGAGCCTGGTCATTTGTGCCTCGAGTGGATATTCTGGATTGATTTTATTCTATGATCCATTGCTTTGTTTTCCTGGCTGTCCATGGTCTCCTCAAAAGTCTTCTCCAGCACCAAAGTTCCTTGTTCTGTACCCCTTCTGAAAGCTTGTTGGAGGGGCTCCTGATCTGGTCCCTGCAGTAGGCTTTTAAAGGCGTATGCAGTGCATGGTGGGGTGGGTAGCCCCTGCCCCCAACTTAGCCCTCGGAGAAGGGCAGCAGCAGCTGCAGTGGGAAAAGACAGAGAGGCGGGTCTCACGATCAGTGAGACCCACTTTGTCCGGGTTAGCGGCCCGCTCTCCCCACAGATGATCGGGAAGCCCTGCTGGGGTGGCCGGATCCGCTGCCCACAATGACTGCTGGCTCCATGACGGAGTCGGCGGGAGCTGGGGAGTCTGAGGGTTGTGCGCCCCCCTGAAGCTCCAGCATGCATTCCAGACAGCCCCTTCCCTTTGTTTGCTCTCCATCTTCTTCCTTTCCACTCAGATGCCACTGGAAGCCTACAGTAGTGGTGTGCATGGAACCGCCTTGGTGCGGTTTGACGCTGGGGTGTGTGTGTCTTCCTTTAAGGGCGGGGGAGGGTGCACATACCCCTCCCGCCACTTTCCCCCCGCCAGAGCTCCATTTTAAGGAAACTTTTTGGGGCAGCATCGTGCCTCCCTGCTGCCCCTTCCCCTGTTCCTGGCCAGAAGCAGCGACTGCACCTGCGTCGCATGGACGTGACGTGTGCAGCGGGCGCACACGCAGTCACTGCTTCTGGCCAGGAATGGGGGAAGGGGCGGCAGGGAGGTATGCTGCCGCCCCAAGAGGTTTCCTAAAAATGGAGTGTTGGTAGGGGAAAAGCGGTGGTACGGATAAGTGCACCCCCCCCCGCCCTTAAAGGAAGATCTTCCCCCTTGGCGTTGAGCTGGCGCCTGTGCGAACCAGTTCGGAGGCCTTTTGAATGGCCTTCAAACTGGTTCGTGCACACCGCTAGCCTACAGGCAGGAGTTGAGGGCATGCCTGCTCTCCTGCTGTTGCTCCCCTGCAACTGGTACTCAGAAGCATCCTGCCTTTGAGGCTGGAGGTGGCCTATAGCCCTCTGACTAGTAGCCGTTGATAGATCTCTTCTCCATGAAGTCATCCAAACCCCTCTTAAAGCCTTCCATGTTGCTGACTGTCACCACATCCTGTGGCAGAGAATTCCACACGTTGGTTATGCGTTGGTTCTAAATTTCCCGGCAATTAATTTCATGGGATGACCCCTGGTTTTAGTCTTATGTGAGATGAAGAAGAATTTCTCTTTCTCCACATCATGCATGATTTTATAGACCTCTATCATGTCTCCCCGCAGTCGTCTTTTTTCTAAACTAAATAGCCCCAAAGTGTTGTAGCCTTGTCTCATAAGGAAGGTGCTCTAGGCCCCTGATCATCTTGGTTGCCCTTTTCTGCACCTTTCCCAGTTCTAACTAAATTACTAGATGGTGAGTTGCTTTGGCCAGATCTGATTTCTTCTGGAAAGGGTGCAACTGGAGTACTTGGTACAGTTGGTAAAAGGTGTTGCTGGGCATCCAGAGTGGGGGTGGATTTAGGAGTGCTCCCAAGAAGCAAACCGGCTCTTTCAGAGGGATTTATAGCCCTGTCTTGGACAGGTTGCATTCATTGGGCCAGTCATCAGATTTCCCCAAGTACGCCCCACTTTGCTCTCCTCTGTTACAAAAACATTCCCAGACACTTGTTTAGAGCTTGCACTTGCTCACCAGCGTTAGAGGGCAGAAGTGAGAGTCTGGGGACCCCATAGAGCCCTGCTGCCTCTCACTCTTGCCTATTGACTGGCTTTGCCTACTAGGTTGCTAGCACCAGAAGTGAGTGTCAAGGGAGAGGGACAGCACCGTGAGTGTACCAGAGTCTGTCTTCAGTTGCTGCTAGTCTTCTTCATCGAAAGTGAGGTGAGGTGGAGGCGAGCGGAACAGACCGGTTCTTCGGCGTGGTCTCTGTCTTCTACACATATGGGCTCTGCGCCTGCGCAGAGACCACGTCGGAATCTAACAAACTCAATTTCTCCTGCTTTGGATGGAAACCCTGCCCCCAGCTGCTATATGTGGCTGCACCACTCCTCATCCCCTCAGTTTTTCTTTGTACGCGCTTCAGCGAACATCGTGGTGTCTTTCAGCTCAGCAACTCATTGGCTATGGTAGTCCTGGTTGTTTTTCTCCTGTTTCTTCTGCATTTCTCTAGTTTTTCCTTTGTTTATTCTTCGCGCAGTTGTGTTTTCTTCATCTTTGTGTTTTTCTTTTGACAGTCTTTCCTTTGAGCTCCGGTCCCAGCTGGGAAGGAGCATGGTGGCCTGCTGGCCCTCGGTGTGTATGCCGGGTACGAAGAACTTTAAAAAGTCTATCTGCTGCGGATCGAAGCTTCTCTCCTCCGATACACACACGGAGTGCCTCTTGTGTTTGAGGGAGTCCCACATAGTTGAGACCTGCCCGCATAGCCAGAAATTTACTTAGCAGGCTTGCAGGAATAGGGCTTCTCGTTTGTATGCTTCCCTGTGGGATTTAGCTCTCCGTTCTCCGGAAGCCTTAAAAAATTAAACAGTCTCTGAAAATGGCTGCTTTGATGTCGGCGGACCAATCGGCTGTTGATAGTGTGGAGGACCAGGTCCCGGTAACGGGATTGTCGCCCTCGGATGTGCGGCGTTCAGCAGCGTCAAGTGATAAAGCGTGGTCGAAGGAGTTCCCCTCTTACCAGCTTCAGGCAGTTCCTGTGGTCTTCCTGAATTCGTTGGGGGTGAAGACAAAGAAGAAGAAGTCTAAGACTCAGAAGCACTCCCCAACGGATCAAGATCGAACCCAGGCCCCAAAGCAGAAGGGATCAACGGATGCCAAGGGATCGTCAACTCTGACCTCGAAGAAGACCAAGACAGCGTCGCTCTGTCCAGTGCAAAAACCCTTGGTATCGACGCATCCTGCTTCGCCTGTGGCTTCGGGGGCTTTGGACTCGGTTGCGGTGGGGGAACCCGACTGTGTTTCGGCTGAGGAAGAAGCCTACGCTCCACCCGAGTATGATGCCAATGCTTCGTGGATACCTAGACGTAGGTCACCTCCGCCTCGATACCAAGAAATGCACTCCTCGGCATATCAGCAGGATCTGTCCTGGGATCACCAGGATTGATATACCATGGAGTATTGTTCACCCCTTTTGGAAGTGGAGTGTGTCTACAGCTCCTGGCATCGGGACCCTGGTTCCTATGATCGCTACCGGGTGTACAGCAGCTCAGACTGCTCAGACTATGCTCAATCCCATTATGGGTCTCGCCACCTGGAAGACCTTGAGTATCGGCAGCCTTCGGTACCGAGGACTGTCTGGATGCCCCCCACGCATGCAGAGGGGTGACCGCATCCCCGCTCTTCGTGTCGTTAGCCTCGAGACTGGGAGGATTGTGCTGTGGAGTTCATGTCGGTATTGAAGCCGCACCAAGAGACAGTTCCAGTTCGGCGGTCACCCCCGGAACCTTTGGTCCCTGCTCTGGCCCACCCAGCTGATATGCCCGGTTCCCCATCAGGTTTGATCCCTGTACCCCAGGACCTGTTGGTCTCGTTGCACTCTACGTCAGACAGCGAAGATAGTTTGCAGGACTCAGAGGTTGTCTCATCGAGTTCATCCCTGCTTGATCTCCACTCGGATTCAAAGCCAGTTTCCCCATCGGAGGACCTAAAAATGTATACCGCCTATGTGACCCGTATGGCGTCAGCTCTGGGGGTGAATCTCTGTACCCTTCAAGAAGGGGAGCTGGACCCCCTGTTCAGCCTGATTGACTTGGAGGCCAAGGTGTCTGCTGCCTTGCTGTTCAACCCGGCCTTGTTGAAAGTGGTGAAAGCCCACTGGAAGAAGCCTAATACACTCTCTCAGCCAAATAGGAGCCTGGAGAACTTCTACAGGGTTCAGTTCCAGGAGGCTTACAGCCTTTTTGAAAAGTCACCCTACCCCGAACTCTATTGTTGTAGAGGCCTCTTTACAGAGGTCCAGGGGTCATAGCCGGTCAACCCCAGGTGATAAAGAATTATTTTATTTATTTATGTATTTATTTAGCATATTTGTATACTGCCCAAAATGCAAGTTCTCTGGGCGGTTTATAAAACAGTAAAAACAGCCAATAAAAAAGATTAACATATTTCAACAATTAAAATTTAAAAAGTTAAAAATATTAGAGCACAATTAAGACACAATTAAAACATATCTAATTAAAAACCTGGGTGAACAAATGCATCTTGACTGCCCTTTTAAAGTTGTAAGAGATGGGGAGGCGACCCTTTCCAGATGATCTCAATGGGCGGTGCTGAAAGAAAGAAGGCAAGAAATTAGACTCCTTTGGGAGAAGACTTTATTCTGCTGCAGCCTTGCACTCACGTGTGGCAAACTATCAAGCATTTGATGCCAGATATAACCACTTCTTGTGGGAGAAAGTGGGTCCTTTCCTGGATTTCCTTCCTCCGGATAAGCGGGATCCTGCGAAGTCCTTTCTGAGGGAGGCAATGCAAGTCTCCATGCAGGAACTGTATTCTGCCCATCACTCAGTGGAGTGTGCTGCTAAAGTGATGGCCACGTCCATGGCACTTCGATGCCACAATTGGCTTATGTCATCTGGCATTCACTATGAGGCTCGCATCAGGGTGGAGAACTTTGAAGGCTCTAGCCTGTTTTTGAAACAAACCAATGACACGCTTCAAAAAATACAAAAGTTGTGGAACACTGCACGATGCATGTCCTCTACTTTCTGTCGCCCAAGCTACAGAGAACTTCCAAATGGTTGCCTTATCATATGCAGAGAGCACTGGCTTGCCACCAGTCGCTTTCCGAACGGTCCTTTCGGAGCAACAAGTTCCCCCTCAGATACAAGTTGGGGGGACAACACAATAAGTTGGTCTTCCAGAAACCTCGCCCTAGCATCCCGCCAAAGAAACAATGACTTGGGGCACCTTGTGATCTCCCTGCATCCGTTTGTGACGAGTTGGGGCAAGGTGACTATGGACCAGTGGGTCCTTACAGTAGTATGTTTGGGTTACACCCTGGAGTTCTACAGTCCACAACCGGTATCCAGGACAGTGGTGACTCCTCGTACCCCAGAGTTGGACCAGAAGGTCACCGCTCTCCTAGAGAAGGATGCAATCGAGATCGTGTCGAATCCGGACAGTCCCAGGTTCTACTCCAGGTATTTCCTGGTGCCAAAGCCGGACGGTGGTCAGCGCCTTATCTTAGACCTCAGAGCTCTGAATAGGCATCTGGTCTACAAAATATTCCGGATGCTGTTGGTGCCTACCATCATGACCATCCTGGACAGGGGACATGTGGATGGTCTCACTGGACTTAAGATACATACTATCATGTGTCCATAAGATCTCAATATCGTTGCTTCTTGCAGTTCCAGATAGGAGGGATCTCCTATCAATTCAAGACATTGCCATTTGGCCTCACGACTGCTTCTTGCGTTTTCACAAAGTGCCAGGCCCTGGTGGTGGCGTTCCTACAGGAAAACAGCCTGCAAGTACTGCCGTACCTCAACGATTGGCTGGTCATGGCGAGTACCAAACAGGCAGCCTTGGAGGCCCTCAAGATTGTGATTGGTACCCTCTAGGAGTTGGGGTTCCAGATAAACTTCAAAAAGTCTCAGATGGAACCTACTCGGCGGATTCAATTCATTTGACACAGCCTTGGAAAAGGTCTTCCTCCTGGCCTTTATCCATTCCTGGGCAGGACCTCTCTTCTATGTGTTTCCTCCGTTCCCTCTTCTTCCCAGAGTCCAGGTGGATCAAGCCAAGGCGATCCTGATCACCCCATTGTGGCCCAGAAGGCCTTGGCTTCTGGCCCTGATGAACCTAGTGGTGGACTCGAGACGTCTACCTGTCCTGCCGGACCTGTTGTCTCAGGAACATGGGTGGGTGCTACACCTGGATGTTCGGTCCCTCCACTTGACTGCGTGGCAGGTCCTCCCGACTTCCCCTTGAGACTGCGAGAGGTGTTGGTGGCTGCTAGGAAGCCGTCTACATGGAAGTCTTATAGTCACAAGTGGACTCACTTTGTGTTCTTTGCCACCCTGCATGGTTTTGATGCCTGTAATCCGTCAGTACAGGACATCTGTAATTATCTGTTGTCCCTTAAGGAATCTGGGTTGAAACTTGCCTCCCTTAAGGTATATTTGACTGCCATTGTGGCCTGTTCTCCCTCTGACCGGATTTCGTGGTTCAAAGATCTGGTGGTTAAAAGTTTCCTGAAAGGTCCTCAACACTTGTTTCCAGACGATCCGGTCATGTCACCTGCCTGGGATCTGTCCGTGGTTCTGGCTGGTCTGTTAAGGCAGCCCTTTGAGCCTTTGGCTTCTGTTGACCTTCGTCTCCTGACTTGAAAGGTTGCTTTTTTTTGGTGGCTGTTACCTCCACCAGGAGGGTTAGTGAGTTGTGGGCCCTGTGGGCTGACCAACTGTAACTACAGTTCCATAACGACAAGGTAGTACTCAGGATGGATGTCAAGGTCCTGCCTAAGGTGGTGTCCATGTTTCACCGCTCATCCCCACTCACTTTGTCCGTGTTCTTTCCAAATCCTTCAAAGGATGCGGAGAGGCTGTTGCATCGTTAGGATGTCTTTTTACGTGCAGAGATCTGAGTGGAGGAAGTCCCCCCTCTTTGTTTGTTTTGTATGATGGGCCGCGGGAAGGGCTTCAGGTCTTGGCCCAATCCATGTCTCGGTGGATAGTCTCCACTATTGAACTGTGTTATCAACTGGCCCGTAAGCAGTTGCCCTGCCCCTGTGAAGGCTCACTCTGTTAGGTCTGTGGCTGCCTCTGTGGCCACTGATCGGATGGTCCCATTGGATGCTCTCTGTCAGGCAGCTACTTGGGCTTCACCCCATTTGTTTATTCAGCATTATGCTATCGATGTTAGAGCTCGTAATGATGCTGTATTTGGCAGGAGTATCCTGCAATCAATTTTCAGTTGAGCTGCTTGTCCTGAAATAAATTCTTCCTGGTTGTTTACCTGTTGCCTCTGGTTTTCCCCCTCCTCCTGGGGTGTTTGCTTGTTATGCACCCATATGTGTAGAAGACAGAGACCACGTCGAAGAACTACAGGTTACTCACCTGTTCTTCTAGTCTGTACTTCTACACGCCCTCCCTGCAAGTGTCGCTGAAGCTTGACTCTGTGACTGAGGGGATGAGGAGTGGTGCAGCCGCATATAGCGGCTGGGAGAAATCGCGCTTGTTAGATTCCGACGTGGTCTCTGCACAGGCGCGTAGCCCATATGTGTAGAAGTACAGTTGACAACTAGAAGAACCAACGTTACAGGTGAGTAACCTGTAGTTCTGCCTGATGGGGTGCCAGGCGGTGGGCTGGGGGGCTGCCCAGCTGGATGTCATTCCTCTGCTCTCCCCCTGTAGTTCCATGACCATGCAGCCTATTTGGTGGATAGTCTGTGGGGCTGTGCAGCTGCCTTACTGAAGGACTGGCCGGTGCTGACTGGGCTACTGCTGGAGGAGCCCCCTGTGGCGGGTGAGTGCCAGGCAGGGGGGGAGGTCCTAGTGCAGCACAGTGGGCACCAATGAGGGTGTGGTTGCCTGGAGATTTGAGGCTAGGGGTTTGTGCTTTCAGAACAGGATGCCTTAAAAGGTCACATAGGCCTGGGATTTGTGGTAGTTCTGCAGGGTGGGCTGTGCTGGAAGGCCACAAGGCGTCTCCCAGCAGCTTCTCCTACCTCTGGGGAGAGGCCTGAAGTGGTGGCTAGAACTATGGCTGTGGAGTGGAGACCAGCAATCAAGCCATGGAAGCATTCGGGTGTAGTGGGCAAGAGGCTGGGCCTGAGCTCTTTTCCTTCTCCAGGCTTGGATGATCGACAGGAAAGTGCCCTCATCATGATCCTGCTGGCCAGCATTCGGCAGGCCACAGAGGGGCAGCCGCCTGTTGGCCGGTTCTCTGGGAAGAAGGTAACCAGGGTGGACAGGGCTGCCTGGCCTCTTCCCAGCTTGGCCCATCTTTTCTCTCTCCCCACCCCCGCCTACCCACTAGGCATTGCTCCTGTGTTGCTCCTCTCCTCTCTTTCTGCTCTGCCAGGTGTCTTCTGCTCGGGAGCGCAAGACTCAAGCTGAGGACCGCCTGAGACTCACCCAGCACCTCATCCCACTACTGCCCCAGCTGCTGGCTAAGGTGAGCTGTGTTTGGGGTGGGTGCCTTCTGTAAAGTAGGGGGACACCTGGAGGTTTCCTGCTTTAGTAGGCCCATGATCCTGCTTGCGTTGATGGTGGAAGACATCCATCGTGGGTTAGTGCCACCTGTTTGTTCTAGAGGCAGGACCATGTCAATGAGGCCGGCCTTGCAGGCGCCTTGCAAGAGGAGATGCAAGAGGAGATGTCCTGCTGCTCTTGAGCCAGTCTCCTGCCACTTCCTTTGTTCTCGGAGCCCTTGTAGCTTCCTTGACTTTACTCCTCATTTCTTGTGTTTCCTGTCTGTCCCCCGCCTTTTCTTTTTAAAAGATCCTTAGTCTTTTCTCCCTCTTTATTCCTTTTTCTCCACTGCCCTCTGGTTGGGCAGGGCAGAATGGCTTCTTCTTCAAGAAACGGTCTAAGAGCAAGAAGAAGGGAGGCTTAAATGCTGGAGCCTTCAGACTGTGTTAGCTCAGCATTTCTCAGTTGATCAGAGTCGCTCTCCTAGGCTGCTCAGAGAGTTCAGAGACACTGTACTGCTGCCTCTTCCTCCCTCCCTCCATGGGCTGCAGAGATGTGCCTGAACTTATGGGCTAGAATCAGTGGTTGTGCCAGGGCTTTGGTGCTCCAGAAGCTGCTTCCTTGGGTAGAGTGACCTGAGTGAGCCAAAGGTGCCATTTTGCTGCCTTCTGCTCTGGCTGTTCCCAACTGTCATCGTCATGAGGGTGCTCTGGGACCTCTTGGCACTGGCATCTTTTGGAAGCCCACCACTTCCAGAGCTCAGCACTTTGGAGACCATGCTGTGATGAGTTCATGTGAACAGACACCCCCTCCCTCACTTCCAGGACACAAGTGGGGGTGGGGCCACCTAGGAGTAGATTTTTGTGCTTTAGGCTGAGTCTACCACAACAGCCTTTCAAACTTCTGTTGCAAAAACAAACTTTGGTAGAGTGGTAAGGCCTATAAGCATGGGGTGGAGAAACAAAAGCTGCAATTTTTCTATAAACGAGCAATTTTACTTTGTAATTTGTTCACTCAAAAGTTGCTTCACAAGTTTAGTATATATAAAGCAAAACCATAAACCAAAGAGCATAGGGAACTACCAAATGTGGGCAAAAATTGTTGGAAGTTAAGGACTTTGCGCTGTCTTTTGTCTCAGACAGTGGAGGACAGACTAGTGAGTCAGAGGGCTAGAGGGTCAAGACATTGGTCATCCCTTCTCTACTGCTCTGACACTATCCCTTTGGATATGTAGATTGCTAATCTCAGGGACTAACTTCCTTCCTCTTCTCTCTTCCATACCTGCCCTTCTACCTTGCAACATGGCAAGCCTCTCTCCCTGCACTATGTGTGCAGAGAAGATGCAGAATCCATCTGCATCCAGCTAGATAGATAGATTAGAGATCCTAACTCCTCACTTTCCTATCTAGAATGGAGTTCCTTAATAAATGCCTTATATATTGATTTGAAACTATGAATTGGGTCCAAGTTACTTTACTCTCAGCATACACGCATGCCTAAGTAGATTCCGCTGTGTTGTGCCTCTGTGCACTCTGCTATAATGAGAAAGGGATTCTCTCACCACAGAGAATTTCCAACAAAAATAAAGCCACTAACCCGACTCTCACTGACTTAGAGTCCTTGATGAACAGCTTTAGCAACTCTTAGATCCTTGATGTGATCCCAGTGTATTCACACTACTGGGATACGTGCCTGTGCAGGAGCCCATTCAGGAAGATTCCAAAGCTTCGTGTGGTGTTCCCAACTCCACCCACGGCGCATATGCGTCCGTCAGAGGGTGGGCGGAGCAGTGCTCTCAGCTCCTTACTGACCGCCGACTAGTAGTCCTTTCTGACGCCTCGGCAGGTTCTTCTGCTTTGGCTGGGGTTTGCCGCCTCATCTATTTGTATAAGTGGGAGAAAGTTTTTCTGAATATTTTTCTTGTGAGAGATTATAGAGGTTATCATTGCCAGCTTTGTTGAGAATTTTCATGACAGACAGAAAGAAAAATATGTTTAAGAGGTGCGGGAAATGTAACACCGCATTCCCCTCTTCAGATTGGCGCTTCTTGTGTCTTCTCTGGTTAGGAGAAGAACATAACATGGAGAATTGTAAGATCTGTCGAGTTTTCTAAACAAACTCATATAATTAGGCTTTTGAGGCTCAGAGATGCCATTTATAATTTGGCACTAAAACCTCAACTCTCGGTGTCGAGCTCGTCAGCTGCACCAATGTCAACTGACTGCTCCTTCAACATCAAAGGCACCAGTTCCATCTGCAAAGTCCTCCGAGGATACAACGAAGTCAGTGCCTACCCCTAATGGGGATACCCGGAGTCCCAGATCCAGTCGTCCTTCAACTCTGATGCTGGCGCCAAAGGAGAAAGTGCTGAAAGCCCTCTTCCCCGACTGAAAAGACATGCCGATTCCTTATCTACCACTTCAACATCAGCCACCCCAAGAAAACAAAGTTGGACTCGACATTGAAGCCCTCGACGTTGAAACTTTTGGCACTGGGGAAATCTTCGAAATCCAAGCTCTGAAACCTGCATCAGCACCTTCGCAACCAAAGGAAGTACTGATATCGAGCAAGCTGAAGTTGGGAAACATGTTGCTGTCCTTGATACCAGAATTTGCTATACCGAAGCTGAAAAGCATACCTATAAAAGAACCACAACATGAGGGGATGCTGACCTTTGATTCCCTAATGACCAGATGCTTGCTGTTGGTAATGACAAAGTCCCTCCATGTAATATCTTGGCTCTGCCTTCAATGTGACCGTGTCTCAGGGTGTTTATCCATTTTCTCCATCACATTCCAGTGTCATCAACCTCAATGATACTGATTATGTTGTTGAAGTCCTGAGGACCCTGTCTTTTTCTCCCATCACACATAGCCATCTGATGGAAGATGAGACATAATTTAATGAAGTGGAAAACTGAGAATCCCTGGAGTGCACACTCATATACTCCTATGCACTCTACTACATCCCAATGGCACCACTAAGAAGGGGGCGACTGTGCTTTTTGCAAACTGCAAAATTGCAAACTTTCCATAGTCCAATTGGGCTATGCCATACAATTTCATACCCTCCCCTGGTTCATGGGTATACGATCCACCACTCCTACCCCCGCTCTTCAGTCGGAAGTGGTGTAGAGATGCAATAGAACCCGTCCCACCAAACCTCCAGGGGGGCAGGTTCTATTCCAGATATTTCTAAGCGCTGAAGGACAGAGGAATTCACCCTATCTTGGACCTTCAAGCACTCAACGAATTTGTAAAGACAACCAAATTCCACATGATTGCCATTGCATCCATGATTCAGCTCCTCGTGGGAAACCGATGGTTTGTCACCATTGATTTAAAGGATGCTTACTTCCATGTCAGAAACCATCCAAAACTCAGGAAGTACTTTCATTTTACAGTAGGCCCTCGAGTCTACCAATACAAAATCCTACTCTTTGGACTCTCCACCACCTCGAGAGTGTTCACCAAAATGATGGCTGTGGTGATTGCTCATCTTTGTCGCCTTGGTCTGGAGGTATACTCATAATTGGACAACTGGCTTTTGACAGCCCAGTCCAAGGACAAACTGGAGCAGGATTTAAAGACCCTTCTGCTCACCCTTGAAGACTTGGGCATCTAGGTGAACTACAAAAGGTGACCAAACAGAAGGTTTTCCTTCTAGAGGAACGGATGCTCAAGCTGCTGCATTATGTAAACTTGGCCCTTGCAACCCCTACAAGGACTGCACAACAGGTACAAATTTTACTGGGCCTCATGGCCTCTTGTACCAGTGCAATTGCCCATGTGAAACTATGCATGCGCCCTCTACAATTTTGATTTTTTAGAAATTTCAGTCTCATTTATGGCTCCCCAAAGCAACTTATGTGGATAGCACAAGATGTTTGAAACTTTCTCCTATGGTGGTCCTTTCGGAGAAACATGAACTTCCAACCACATTTTCCGCAGGTGGTTGTAACTTCGGATGCTTCCAATGAAGTCTAGGGAGCCCATTGCCTAACTTACAAAGTGAATGGGTCTTGGACTGGCACTCAGAAACAACTCCACATAAATGTGCTAGAGCTGTTGGGGTGTTTCCTGGGTTTGAAGACCTTCAGGCCGATGTTACAGGGCAAATAGTGCAACTTGTCATGGACAACACCACAGATTGTATATGAACAATTGGGGATACCATTTCATGCCCCCTATGTGGACAAAAAGGAATGATTGTCGATGTAGTGCCGGATGATGGGCCCCTCAGGTTGGATGGTACTCAACATGCTACTGAGGAAGAGCTCAGTACCGATCTCTCAGAATACTGATGGTGTTTATGACGCGGTTAGACTAAAGCCTTTTGGACATCTAGCAGCTGATGTTGCCATGTGGGAAAAGAAAATCCAAAGCTGCAAAGACAGAATTACAATGGGAACATGGAATGTAAGAAGCAGGAATATGGGAAAGCTCGACAGTGAAAGATGAAATGAATCAACTACAGATTGACATCTTGGGCATGAGTGAATTAAAATGGACTGGAATGGGACACTTTCAGTCAGAAAACCATATTGTTTACTACTCAGGACAGGAAAAACAAAGAAGGAATGGTGTTGCTTTCATAGTCAGGAAGGATAGAGCAATGACAGTACTTGGGTACAATGCAGTCAGTGACAATGGGTAAAATGCAGTCTAATATCAGTTGGATTTTGTGGACAACCCTTTAACATGACAGTTCTTCAAGTCTATGCCCCAACGACTGATGCAGAAGAAGAGGAAGATGATGAGTTTTATGCACAAGTTAAGTCTCAAATTGACAGAACATGCAAGCAAGATGTGATGCTGGTGGTTGGAGACGGGAATGGCAAAGTTGGAAAAGGTAAGGAGGAAAACACAGTCAGACTGTATGGCCTAGGAAACAGAAATGAAGCAGGAGAACGACTTGTTAATTTCTGCCAAGCCAGTGATTGGCTGACAACCTGCGCTAACATCAACCTGCGCTAACATCACTAACATATTCTTCAAACAACAAAACGGCACCAGTATGCATGGACATCACCAGATGGAGTACACAGAAATTAAATTGATTACATTATTGCAAAGGAGGTGGAAGAGCTTAGTTATAACAGCAGACATGGCTGGAGGCCGATTGTGGAACAGATCACGGACTGCTCATATGCAAGTTCCAAGTCAAGCTAAAGCAAATAAATAAAGCTATACAGCTACCACGATATGATCTTGAGAATATACCCACCATTTTCAAGGAGAACATCAGGAACTGCTTTGAAGTTCTGAACCTCATTGATAGGGAACCCAAGGAACTGTGGAGTGAAATCAGAGAAGTTCTTAAAAGGATGAATGTGACAAGAGACTGCCAAAGACCAACAAGCAGAAGAAAGCCAAATTGGATGTCAGAACATACGGTGGAAATTGCGCAGAAGAGGAGAGAAGCCAAAGTCAAGAAAGAGAAAGACCTCAGGAAGGCACTTAATAGGGAATTTCAGAAAGCTGTTAGAAGAGACAAGGAGCAGTACTACAATGACATCTGTAAAGACCTAGAGGATGGAAATAGACACAGGAAAACAAGACGGGTTTTCCAAAAGATCTCTGAACTCAGAGGGAGGTTCCAACCTTGAATTGACATGTTAAGGGATGCCGAAAGACAGATAGTAACTGATTCAGAGAAGATCAAACAGAGATGGAAGTAGTATACTGAAAATCTGTACAGCAGGGACATCAACATACAAGATACTCTAGTACGGGAAGATGAAGTTAGATTAGGACTTTGGTCATTACCAAGTCGGAAGGCTATAGGAATTGATGGAATAGCTACAGAAATATGGCAGGCAACAGAAGAAGAATAAGTCAAGACTCTATCCAAACTATGCCAGCAAATTTGGAAAACAATACAGTGGCCAACAGATTGGAAGAGGTCAGTCTACATACCCATACCAAAAAAAGGAGACTTAACAGATTGCGCAAACCATTACACAATATCCTTAATTTCACATGCTAGCAAAATAATGCTCTGGATCATCCAACGCAGATTAGAGCCCTATGTGGAAAGGGAAATGCTGGATGTTCAAGCTGGTTTCAGAAATGGTTGAGGAACCAGAGACATAATTGCTGATGTACGCTGGATAATTGAGAAAGCCGAAGAATACCAGAAATAAGTCAATATGTGCTTTATTGACTACAGAAAAGCCTTTGATTGTGTCAACCATGTCAAATTGTGGAATATCCTTAGGAAAATCAGCATCCCAGAACATCTCATTGTTCTCATGAGAAATCTATACACAGGACAGGAAGCGACAGTCCAGATGGAACATATTAAAACAGACTGTTTCCAGGTCGGCAAAGGAGTAAGACAAGGCTGTATACTTTCTTCTTCTTTATTCAATTTATATGCTGAACATATACTGAGAGAAGACAGATCGGGAAAAGATGAGGGTGGTTTTAAAGCTAGAGGAAGAAGCAGCAATAACTTGCGCTACGCTGATGACACCACTCTGATAGCTGAGAATGCGGATGATCTGCAAACTCTAGTAATGAAAGTCAAGGAGCACAGTGAAAAAATGGCACTACGACTAAATGTCAAGAAGACTAAACTAATGACAGTGGGTACTCAGAATTGACAATGAAGACATTGAAGTGGTGGATAGCTTCTGCCTTTTAAGATCTACCTTTAACAGTATATGATTCAGCAGTCAAGAAATATACCACTGACTAGCACTTGGTAGGGTTGCAATGAAGGCCTTGGAAAGGATATTTAGATGATGTTTTTTATTTAGAAAAAAGACGATTGCGGGGAGACATGATAGAGGTCTATAAAATCATGCATGGGATGGAGGAAGTGGATAGAGAGAAATTCTTCTCCCTCTCCCATAACACTAGAACCAGGGGTCATCCCATGAAACTGATTGCCAGGAAATCTAGGACCAGGAAACGGAAGTACTTTTTCACACAACGCATAATCAACTTAAGAACATAAGAACAGCCCTGCTGGATCAGGCCCAAGGCCCATCTAGTCCAGCATCCTGTTTCGCACAGTGGCCCACCAGATGCCGCTGGAAGCCACAGACAGGAGTTGAGGGTGTTCCCTCTCTCCTGCCATTACTCCCCTGCACCTGGTACTCAGAGCCATCCTGCCTTTGAGGCTGGAGGTGGCCCACAGCCCTCCGACTAGTAGCCATTGATAGACCTCTCCTCCATGAAGTCATCCAAACCTCTCCATGAAGTCATCCAAACCCTAACCCTAACCGGCTCTCTTAAAGCCATCCAGGTTGTTGGCTGTCACCACATCCTGTGGCAGAGAGTTCCACAAGTGGAAACGCGTTGTATGGAAAAGTACTTCCGTTTGTTGGTCCTAGACCTCCTGGCAATCAATTTCATGGAGTGACCCCTGGTTCTAGTGTTGTGTGAGAGGGAAAAGAATTTCTCTCTCTCCACTTTCTCCACACCATGCATGATTTTATAGACCTCTATCATGTCTCCCCACAGTTGTCTTTTTTCTAAACTAAAAAGCCCCAGGTGTTGTAGTCTTGTCTCATAACAAAGGTGCTCTAGGCCCCTGATCATCTTGGTTGCCCTCTTCTGTACCTTCTCCAGTTCAACAATGTCCTTTTTAAGATGTGGTGACCAGAATTGTACGCCGTACTCCAAGTGTGGTCGCACCATAGTTTTGTATAAGGGTACAAAGGTACAAAGATTAGAATCGTCTAGACACTGGTTTTTCCTCTGACACGCTATGGATGCGAAAGCAGGATTCATTCATTCATTCATTTATTTATTTATTTAACTAACTAACTAACTTATATACCGCCCAAACTTTCGTCTCTGGGCAGTTAACAATGACATAAAAACAATTAAAACAAATATAAAATGTTAAAACAGTTTAACAATTTAAAAACAGTATAAAACTTTGAAGAAGCAAGATAAAAAAAGCATTGACACTTTTGTACTTTGGTGCTGGAGAAGACTTTTGAGGATACCATGGACAGCCAAGAAAACAAACCAATGGATCATAGAACAAATCAGTGTAGAATTTTCACTCGAGGCACAGATGACCAGGCTCAAACTATCATCCTTCAGACACATTACGCCAAGATCCAGCTCCTTGAGAATTCCATAATGCTGGGGAAAGTTGAAGGAAAGAGAAGAAGAGGACGGCCAGCAGTAAGTTGGATGGCCTGGATTACGATAGCAACGAATTGCACCACTGAGAGACCTTCAAGGCCAAGTTGAAGATAGATCATCCTGGAGAGAATCCATCTCTGTGGTTGCTAAGAGTTGACACCGACTTGACGGCACTTAATCAGTCAATCAGTACTGCCTGAAACTTACATCTCTGGGTGGTTTACAATAAAACAATACAAACAAAAAGATTAAAAATATTACAATAATTTAAAATTTAAAACAGTTAATCAATAATCAAATATGGCCTAGTGTTGAAACTGTGGGAGTGGTGATTTCTACTTGGAATTCATCCTGTTGCTATCCACATCAAAGGGGTCAACAATGTGGAAGCTGATTCATTGAGCCACACACTGCATCATTCAGACGCGCACGAATGGAGCATGTCCATGACCTACTTGTTCTTCATCTTCCATACATGGGGATTCCCACAAATGGACCTATTCGCGTCAGAGGAGAATGCAAGATCCAATCTGTTCTGTTCAAGGGCACACATAGGCGCCAACTCCTTGGGGTGACGGCTTCCTTGTTCCATGGAACGAGACCCTATATTATCTATTTCCACCCCTTCCTTTGATCCTGCATGTCCTCAACAGGATCATCTATCTGGGGACGGATTGCATTCTGATCACCTCGGATTGGCCACATCAAGCATGGTATTCTACCATGTTGAGATTTTCCAGGGGCAGATCCTGAACCTTACCGGCCGTTCTGGACCTGCTGTCCATGCATCACAGGCGAGTGTTACACCCTGATGTCAAGATGCTAAAACTCACCATGTAGAGAATCAAGCCACTGAGCCCAGCAACCAACCGTTAGAGGAGATCCTCTTTAATGAAAAGACACCCTCTAGAAGCAAAACCTACGCGGCAAAGTGGCAGTGCTTCATGCTTTATGCAGAAGTGCACTTCTTCTCGCCCACAAGAGCTACCATATTGCAAGTATTGACATAGTGTCTAGCCTGAAATTGGCTGGTCTCTCTAATGCATCTATTAAGATCCATCTTGCCGCCATCTCCAGTTGTCATACGGGCATGGATGCCTCTACTGTTTTTCCCCACTCCCCCAAAATACAAGCACCTGGAGAACATGTATCCATATGTGCGGGCTCCAGCACCACAGTGCTCTCTTTCTCTGGTCCTAACAGGTCTCATGAGCAGTCCGTTCGAACCTATGGCTTCTGTTCATCTCCTGTTTCTGTCTATTAAAGCAGCTTTTTTCATAGTCATCACCTTGGCCAGAAGGGTGGGGAATTGTGTGCTCTTAGGTCTGTTTCTCCTTATGACAGATAAACTGGTTGCTTACCTGTATCCGATGATACTTAAGTGTTCCTAGGTATTGTCAGATTTCACAAAGACAAAGTAGTCATGTGTATGGACTTGTCCTTCATTCCTAAAATAAACACCAGTTTTCACATCAATTATCAGTCCAAGAAACTCTCCTCCTGTAGAAGCTTGCTAATCGCCCAGTGGTGTGAATGCACTGGGATTGCGTCAAGGATAAACAGGTTGCTTACCTGTATCAGATGATATTTAAGAAATCCTAGGTATTCACACTTCCCATCCTGCCTCCCCTCTTTCTTGGAGTTCGTGCTCTGGGCAACGTCTGTGTTTTTACTTAACTTCTCCAGTTCTTACGATGGTTGCTGAAGCCCAGTGGTCATCCAGGAACCGAGGAGAGTGGCACTCCGCCCGCCCTTTAACGGACGCATGTGTGCGGTGGGCGGAGTTGGGAGCGCTGCACAAAGCTTTGGAATCTTCCCGAACAGTTGCCTGCGCAGGCGTGTATCCCAGTGGTGTGAACACCTAGGGTCACTCAAGGATCATCTGTTACAGGTAAGCAACCTGTTTTTCTTTTCCCTCAATTTAGCCTCAAGTTCTGTTTGTTCCAGTTCTTAGTGATTCTCTCTCTGCAGAGATTTCACCTCTCTGACAGTGATTTTAACAGTTCTGTTAACTTGAATACTCTGATCTTGATTAACATTATTTATCTGCTTTCTTGTTGAGAGTTTCAGTTTTGCAGTCTGTGACTCTAGTCAGTGCGTCCAGAAGAACTGGGAGGAATCTCCTCCCACGAGTCTTGTCAAGACTTGCCTCGGTCATGGCTCAGCCCGTCGTTGCCCTCGCTCACTGTAGGGGGCGCTCTCGAACCGAACTATGAAAAGTCAGTGCCAGGCACGAGCCCCAGACATGGATCTTGGCAGCAGGCTAGAGCCGGAGGGAGTCCTGGAACTGGGGTCAGGGCCTGGGCTCTCTGGAATTGGAGCTTGCCAAAGGCAGGTAGAGCAGAGGGGGAGTGCCAGGCTGCTGAAGGCTGCCTTCTTAGGGCTCACCCTCTCAAGGCGGCAGGGGCAGGCTGGGCTCAGAGGTGATTAAGGGCTTGGGCTGCATCGGAGTGGTGTGGAGGCCACTCATTGTCCCCTTGGACCTCTCCAAGGTCCTGCAGACTGACCTTGCTTGGACTTGGTCTCGCCTCAAGGGCGGCCAAGACAGCACAGCCTCCTTGACATGATCCTGCCACGAGAACAGTTGGGTGGACTTAACCCACTGCAGATGCCCTCTCTTCTGCCAACAAGATGAAACCTTCATGGTGGCTACCCCTGGGCTTTTGTGTAGCCTTCTCTTGCCAAGGTCTGGATTCCAGGCCAATTATGTTGAGGGGGCTACTTTCCTGCCTGGGTCCACACACCCCAATTGTCCCCCCTGCTGGTCATACAGAAGCCTGAGGTCTCTGCTCTCTTCTGGCAGTTTTCAGCTGATGCCGAGAAGGTGGTACCTCTGCTGGAGGCCCCCCGTTACTTTGACCTGACTCTTTACAGCACTGGCCGCTTGGAGAAGGTAGGGAATCTAGGAAGCCGCCTTATACTGAGTCAGACCATTGGTCCATCTGGCTTGGTACTGTCTACACTGACAGGCAGCCGCTCTCCAAGGTTTCAGGTAGATGTCTCTCCCAGCCCTACCTGGACATGCCAGGGAGTGAACCGGGACCTTCAAGCAGATTGCCCCCAACCCCAACCCTAACCCGCCCCCTCCCCACAAAACAGCAATGATTAGGGACATAGGAGGCAGCCTTCTATCAAGTTGGACACCGCCCGGTCTGCACGCACTCCACCCTAAGGCGCTTCTCGAACCCTTGGTGGATCCAGGGGGGTTGGGGTGTGGGGCTGTGTCTGTGGCCTCTTCCCAGCTAGCTAATCTAGCCCCACCCCAAAGGACTACCTCTCGACATTGCTGTTCCTCTTCCATCTTCCCCCCGGCCCTCAAGTATTTGGAGTTGCTGCTGGCCCAGCTGTGGGAGGTGGTGGAGAAGCACATGGACCGTGAGGTGCTGGAGGCGGCTTCCCGGACTCTCCATGTGCTCTGCCGTCCAGAATTCACATTCTACCGCCGCGTGGATGTTGCTCGAAGCCGCCTTGTGGACCGCCTGGCAGACAGATTCCAGCAGGAGGCTTCTGAACTGCTCCAGGTGCCCTGAGCTAGAGAATGGAGCTGGGAGGGGCCCGTTCTCTGCTCTGGGTGTATATGAGCTGTGAACCACTCTGGGGGGTGAAGGGGCGGGGAGGCTGGTGAGTTGGCTTGCTTCTTAGGGGGCCAGGCCAGTAAAGTGTGCGTGACGTGCTCTTTTGCTTCCCCTCTCCTTGGCTTGCTTCCTGCTCAGGCTTCGTTTTTGGAGACCGACGAAGCGTACAGTGTGGCTGCTACTCTTAAGCGCATCGCCATCTTTCACAGGTGAGTCAGAAGCGGGGCGGTCCCGTCGCTCAGTATCCTAGACCCGGGAAAGGAAGCCCAGGGTCTTCCCAGGGATTCAGGCCAGCCCTGCTTCTGCTGGGTGGCTTGGAGGAGGAGGGGCGGAACCCCTCTTGTGACTGCCCTCTGGCCTTTTGCATTCAGCGCTCACGATCTGACCCCGTGGCACTTCTTTGATCCCTGCATCCGCCTCCTGCAGCACACAGTGGACACGGGCGAGATCCCGAAGCAGGTACGGACTGGGGTGTGGAGGAGGTGGACCTGGCCTCCCCAGTGCGTGCCGGATGCCTCGCTGCAGCTGAATGGGAGAGGTTGCAGAGTGGGAGCCCCTCTCCCTTTCTCCCCCATGCTCTGGGGGTTGAGAGTGGAGGCTTCGCACCCGGGCCCTGATGTGGGGAGGCAGAGGAAGGCGCGCCTACCACTGCAGGAGATGTGTGACCCCTACGTAGATAGTGGGGTTTGAAGAACCGCCACTGCTGCCAAGAGGGGGCAGCGGCGAGGCTGGAGAGATCGTGGGTAGCACTAGAAGCGCTGCTGCCCTGTCCATGAAGGTGGGAAGCAGGCAGGCTGGGGACACTTCTGGCGCTTCCGCCCGCTCTCTCCAAGCTTGCAGCAGCGGTGGCTCTGCAGGGCGCTCCACTTCCCCAAGAAGAGCACATCATGTCAGCCTGGGTGGGTGGAGTGGGGGGAGAGCTGGTTTTGTAGCAGCAAGCAGGAGTGGTGCCCGTTGCTGAGCAGGGTCCCCCTGGATTGCATACGAAGAGGAGACGGTATGTGTGAGCACCATAAGAGCCCTTCTGCTTGGGGCATGGGGCCACTCTGGAAAGAGCCCCTGCAGGTTTTTCCTATCCTGGCATCTCCATATAGGGCTGAGAGAGGTTCCTGCCTGCAACTTGGAAAAGCCGCTGCCAGGCTGTGTAGACAGTCCTGGGCGAGATGGACTTGTGGCCTGGCTCGGTAGAAGGCCGCTTCCTCTGTTCCAATGGGCAGTCTTGCCTTTTCTGCAGGTGGCTCTCTCTGCTATGACCTGCTCTCACTTCTCATTGCTTTGGGAACTGGCCCACCTCTCAGATGCCGCCTTCTCTGGGCCCAGCCCCAGCCAGGTAGGCAGTATTTGGGGGGTGGGGGTGAGAGGGGTGGGGGTCCCTCCTGCACCTTAATCTTTGTGATTTTACTCTACCCCAGGAGCAGCTGCTCAGCCTCAAGGAGAAAGTGTCTTCCTTTTGCGCCCTCTGTCAGAACTGCCTTGTTGATGTGGACCCAGACATCCAGGAGCAGGTGAGAAAGAGGGCAGACTTGAGCTCTGGGAGTTGTGGATGGTTTCTGCTTGCTTTCTCACACTCTAGAGACTGACATGAACACAACACACTAGAACCAGGGGTCATCCCATGAAATTGATTGCCAGGAAATTGAGGACCAGCAAGCGGAAGTACTTTTTCACACAATGCATCATCAACTTGTGGAATTCTGTGCCAGAAGATGTAGTGACAGCCAACAACCTGGATGGCTTGAAGAGGGGTTTGGATAATTTCATGGAGGAGAGGTCTGTCATCGGCCTCTAAATGCCAGTGGCAGGGAAGCAACAGCAGGAGAGAGGGCATGCCCTCAACTCCTGCCTGTAGGCTTCCAGCGGCATCTGGAGGGCCACTGTGTGAAACAGGATGCTGGACTAGATGGGCCTCCTTGGGCCTGATCCAGCAGGGCTGTTCTGATGTTCTAATAATCCCTTTCACTCCCTCATTGTCTCCCAGTGGTCCAACCCACCTCCCTGACAGGTTTCCTGCATCTGATGTACTTAAAGAAGTTTTTGTTATTCCCCTTGATGCTTTTAGCTATAAATGTTCCTCAAACTCTCTTTTCGCCTCCCTTATTGTCACCTTGCATTTCTTTTGCCAGAGTTTGTGTTCCTTTCTGTTTTCCTTCATTTGGACAGGTCTTCCAGTTTCGGAAGGGAGTAGTCTTCCCTTTTATGGCTTCCTTGATGTTACCTGTTCACAAACTCATGTCCAGCTGAGTTGTCTAGGGTTGTGAGAGGGCTACCCCCTCGAATTTAAACTTGGAGCCATTGATTACTCGCTGTGGCATTTTTAACAACCTTTTTGTGGATAAAATTTCTCACATTCGGGCTGAATTGGATCCCACTGTGATTGTAGAGTCTACTGTGGAGGTGACAAGAAACTCCTCTAATGGGATTAGATTGGATCATTTTCAGTTTGTGACTCCTGAGGAAGTGGACAAACTGCTTTGGACCAAGGAAGTCTAACACAGATATTTTGAATTTCAGAAGAGGAAACTTCTCCAAAATGAGGAGTATGGTGAAAAGAATGCTGAAAGGGAAAATCAGAAGAGTCACTTTGCTCCAGAGTGCATGGAGCATGGAGTTTACTCAAAACCACAATACTAAAAGCCCAGTTAGATTGTGTACCCAAAAGGAGGAAAGGTACCACTAAGTCCAGGAGGATGCCAGCATGGCTGACAGGTAACGTCAAGGAAGCCATTAAAGGGAAGAAGACTTCCTTCCGAAATTGTAAGGCCTGTCCAAATGAGGAGAACAGAAAGGAACACAAACTCTGGCAAAAAAAATGCAAGGTGACAATAAGGGAGACAAAAAGAGAGTTTGAGGAACATTTAGCTAAAAGTATCAAGAGGAATAACAAAAACTTCTTTAAATACATCAGAAGCAGGAAACTTGCCAGAGAGGCGGTTGGACCATTAGACAAAGAGGGAGTGAAAGGGATTATTAAGGAGGATATGGAAGTTGCAGAGAAGCTAAATGAGTTCTTTGTGTCCATTTTCACAGTAGTTCGGATACTGAGCATATACCTGTTCCTGAACCAGGCTTTTTAGGGATGGAGGCTAAAGAGCTGAGTCAGATGAAATTGACATGATGATCTAAATTGTCTGGAAAAACTGAAAAACTAACAAATCACCAGGGCCAGATGGCATCCATCCAAGAGTCCTCAAAGAACTCAGATGTGAAATTGCCAGCTTCCTTCCTAAAATATATAACTTATCCTTGCAATCGGGCTCTGTACCAGAGGACTGAAGAGTGGCCTCCTTGGGCCTGATCCAGCAGGACTGTTCTTCTGTTTTTATGACTGTGTGACCTACAGCCTGTTCTCTTGACCTTGCCCAACTTGGCTTATCTCATCTGATACTTCTATTATCATAGAGGGTCTGGTAAATATTATAAATGCTTCTCTGAGGGAGGTCAGGATGCCTTCTTGTCTTGAAGCTATTAGACCACTTTTATTATTAATCCCTGCTAACTGGGCAAAGAGGCACCTTTTTAATGTAGTGATTAGCAGGGGGAGAGTAACTGGCCCTCTCCACCCCCAGCACAGGACCTCCAGTGACAGTTGCTTGTGTTGATCTTATTTTTCTTTTTAGATTGTGAGCCCTTCAGGGACAGGGATCCATCTTGTTTGTTTGTTATTTCTTTATGTAAACCACTTTGGAAACTTCTGTTTAAAAGCAGCATATGAATTTTTTGTTTTGTTTTGAAGAAACCTGCACTGGATCCCTTGGAGTTAGCTAATTACAGTCCTGTTTCTAACTTTCCATGGTTGGGCAAGGTGATTGAGCGGGTGGTGGCCTCTCAGCTCCAGGCAGTTTTGGGCAATGCAGATTGAAACCAACTTTCGTGTGGGCTATGGGGTTGAGACTGCCTTGGTCGGCCTGATGGATGATCTCCAATTGGCTTTCGACAGAGGGAGTGTGACTCTGCTTATCCTCTTGGATCTCTCGGCGGCTTTTGATACCATCGACCATAGTATCCTTCTGGACTGCCTGAGAGAGCTGGGATTGGGTGGCACTGTTTTACAGTGCCACCCTACCTCTCTGGTAGATTCCAGATGGTGTCGCTTGGAGACTGTTGCTCTGCAAAGCAAGAACTGAAGTATGCAGTTCCACAAGTCTCCATACTGTCTTCCAATGCTCTTTAACATCTACATGAAACCGCCGGGAGAGATCATCAGGAGGTTTGGTGCTGGGTGTTATCAATATGATGATGACACCCAGATTTGCTTCTGCATGTCGACCTCATCAGGAAATGGCATATCTTCCCTAAATGCCTGCTTTGAGGCAGTAATGGGCTGGATGAGGGAGAACAAACTGAGGTTGAATCCAAATAAGACGGAAGTACTGACTGTGAGGGGGTTAGAACCCAAGAGATCTTTTAGATCTGCCTGTTCTGGATGGGGTTACACTCACCCTGAAAGATCAGGTACGTAACTTGGGAGTGCTCCTGGACCCAAAGCTCTCCCTGGTTTCTCAGGTTGAGGCTGTGGCCAGGAGGTCTTTTTATCAGCTTTGGCTGGTACATCAGCTGTGTCGATTTATAGAGGTGAATGAACTTAAAACAGTGATACATATGCTGGTGACTTCCAGACTTGACTACTGTAATGCACTTTATGTGGGGCTGCCTTTGTACGTAGTCCAGAAACTACAATTGGTACAGAATGCGGCAGCCAGATTGGTCTCTGGGACAACATGAAGGGACCATATAACACTGGTTTTGAAAGAACTGCACAGGTTGCCGATATGTTTCCGGGTGAAATATAAAGTGCTGGTTATTACCTATAAAGCCCTTAACGGCTTGGATCCAGGCTATTTAAAAGAGTACCTCCTTTGTCATGAACCCTCCTGCCTTTTATGATCTGCTGGAGAGGTCCAGTTGCTGTTGCCGCTGGCTTGTCTGGTGGTGACTCAAGACTGGGCTTTCTCTGTGGCTGCCCCAGGGCTTTGGAATATGCTCCCTGCTGAAATAAATCATCTCCTTCTCTGTTTGTTTTCAGGAAGACCCTTAAGACTTTCCTGTTCTCGCAAGCTTTTAATTAGAATTTTAATAATTTGTTTTATATTAATAGTGTCATATGTATTTTAACCTGTGATTTTTAATGTTGGGATTGGTACACTGCCTAGAGGTTTACATATCAGGCGGTATAAAAATATGATAAATAAATTGGGGGAGGCCGCTGTGGGAAAGAGGATCCTGGACCAGATGGGTTGTTCTTATGAAACTCTTCTTAGCCATATGATTTCCCATTGGGCCAAGAAGGTCCCAAAGCCTACACAGCCCAAGTGGAAAGGTGTCACAACTGCCTCTTCCAAAAAAGTGGCCTCCAAGCAGTTTGCACAGGATGCAGCCACTAGAGGGAGGCAGCTGGCTGTTGGGACTCCACTGCCAATTGAGTCCTGTGCAGGAAGGGCCTCTTCCTGTCTCCCTGTGCCTGCCTGACACAGCCAGAGCCAAGCACAGATGACAGCCTTGAGTCCTGCTGCTGTTCTGCCCCCTTTGTTCACAAGAACAGCATAAGGGCTCCGGTCTTGCGCTGGTCCCCTCTCCTGCTCTGGGCAGCATCAGAGGAACTTTCCCCTCGTGCTCCCGTGAGCATGGAAATGGGGCTGCTAATGCTTCTCCTTCATAGCCCTGACACTGAGGAAAGCGAGCCCTCCGCGCTCTGCATCCATACCCAGCACCCCCTTCTGCTGCTGAGGCTTGATCCTGGCCTGCCACCGGTGTCATCTGAAAGGGAGTTCCAGCGAAAGGGACTGCAGAGTTGCCATGCCTGCTGGATTTTAAGCATCTTCTCACCCAGATTGCTGAACCCACCCAGATTTACCCGGATTTCAGCTTTCATTTAATAATAATAGTTTTTTAAAGGCTAAGCTCTAGCCCTTGTAGAAGCAGAGTTATGGAGCAAAACATGCAGTCACTATTCTGCTCAGAAATTATTTTCCAGCCAGTTTACCTAATATGAACATTAGGCCTGTGGATTTGGAAAGCTAGAATATGGCAGTCATCTGAGAGAGCAGACGACCTCTGGACAGAGGGGGGAAGAAGAGGAGGGGAAAGGCCCTGGAGGGTTTTTGAGGGGAAGGGCAGGAAGCTCGGGCTGGCAGTCAATGCAGGGAGCATGCAGGAAGGTCTTTGCTGGACATGGCAGCCACTAGACACAGAGACCCTGAGAGGGGATCCTGGTCTTGGTAGTGATGCAGAGGAGTCGGCGGGGGGGGGGCGGAGAGGAACACAGAGGAGGTGTGATGATACTAGAGTGGCCCCCTGGAGCCCAGGGGTGGGGTGGGGTTCCTTGGGCTTGGTGTCCCTGCTTTTTGTCCCCTCAGGTTAGCTCTCAGCCACCCACCTACTTCATGATAATGCCCTTCTACAAAATGATGGTGCGGCCACACCTGGAGTACTGTGTGCAATTCTGCTCACCACATCTAAAAAAACGGACATTGTAGAACTGGGAAGGGTGCAGAAGAGGGCCACCAAGATAATCAGGGGCCTAGAAGAGCACCTTCCTTATGAGGCAGGGCTACATAGGAACATAGGAAGCTGCCATTTACTGAGTCAGACCCTTGGTCTATCTAGCTCAGTATTGTCTTCACAAACTGGCAGCGGCTTCTCCAAGGCTGCAGGCAGGAATCTCTCTCAGCCCTATCTTGGAGAAGCCAGGGAGGGAACTTGAAACCTTCTGCTCTTCCCAAAGTGGCTTTATCCCCTGAGGGGAAGATCTTGCAGTGCTCACACATCAAGTCTCCCATTCATATGCAACCAGGGCAGACCCTGCTTAGTTAAGGGGACAAGTCATGCTTGCTACCACAAGACCAGTCTCCTCTCAACACCTACAACACCTGGGGCTATTTAGTTTAGAAAAAAGACGTCTGCGGGGAGACATGATAGAGGTCTATAAAATCATGCATGGTGTGGAGAAAGTGGAGAGAGAGAAGTTCTTATCCCTCTCCCATAACACTAGAACCAGGGGTCATCCCATGAAATTGGTTGCCAGGAAATCTAGGACCAACAAACCGAAGTACTTTTTCACACAACACATAATCCACTTGTGGAATTCTTTGCCACAAGATGTGGTGACAGCCAGCTCAACTCCTGCGTGTGGCTTCCAGCAGCATCTGGTGGGCCACTGTGCAAAACAGGATGCTGGACTAGATGGGCCTTCTTGGGCCTGATCCAGTAGGGCTGTTCTTATGCCTCTTTATTCCCCGCCAGGCCTTTGTGCTTCTGAGTGATCTGCTCCTGATCTTTGGCCCGCAGCTCGCCCGAGGAGGACAGGCAGTGCTGCTGCAGGGGTTGGTGATTCAGGCGGAGCCTGCACTGCAGTCCCAGCTCTCCGGCTTCCTCGTGGACCATGTCTTCAACCATGCCCAGGCTCCAGGTGGGAATGCCGGGGTCCAAAGAGGGAAGCTCCCCTGCAATTGGCTCCCTGGGGGTGGCAGGCACAGTGCCCGTTAGGCCAGGCAGCGGCTGGCAGGGGGTGGGTGGGGGCTACTCCTCCCCCTCCCCCCACTGTTGTTGCCCTCTGACCTCAGACACGGAGGAGGACGAGGAGCGCCAGATTGAGCAGCTGCACCAGCGCCGCAACCTGCTGGCTGGCTTCTGCAAACTTGTGGTCTACGGAGTCCTGGAGCTGAGCACCGCTTCGGATGTCTTCAAGCACTATGCCAAGGTGGGTGAGGCTTGGGGGGGCCCTGAAGACTCCTCCCTGGGCTCCTGTTTCCAGGGAGGGGCGTGTCTTGGCAGCCCACTTCTCTTGCAGGGCCCAGGAACTCCAAGGCCTCAAGCCTTCACAGCTCAGCTTCCTGGGGCTTCCCCTTGTCTCATGCTGGGCAACAGTCGGCTGTTGCAGTTGTGCCACTTGGTTTTCTTGCCATGGCTGGAGCTGGCACTTGCTGCTGCTGCTTCTCTAAGTCTAGTCCTGAAGCGCCCTGAGCCATTTTGGGAAGGGCGGTATGTACATCCAATCAGTAAATAGTCTAGGGCTTTGTTGGTTGCTGTTGGCATCCCTGGTGGTGATGGTGGTGGTGCCCCCTTGCAGCCTCTGCCCACCTGCCAGCCTCGCTTGCTCACGCACCAACCTCTCCCACTGCTCCAGAGAGCAAGGCCAATGAGAAGCCTTTTCACTAACGGGAGTATTGAAGCCCCCTCTCCCTCAGACAAGATTGTATCCGAGGATCATGGGTTATCACGACCTACTGCTCCTAGACGAGGCCAATCAGAAAAGATCTTGCTAGCAGAAGGGAGGGACAACCCCCTCAGTCGATTGCCCTGTCTCGCTCCAAGCAGGTGCCTTTTTCTCTTTGCTCCAACCTCTCCTTGTTCCCTTCAGTTCTCCCTTGTTTGTCGGGGGCTAGTCAGGATATCGGTGAGGAGAACGTCCTAGCGCGCCGCTCACGATCTTTTCTGCATTCGTGGCGGGTATTGGAGGGCTATGGAGGTTCAAGTGTCATGCTGTGAGAGGGAGGCTTCTCCTTCCCTCTCTGAGGACTCAGTGGCACTGGCGACGTGCCGCGCTGAGTGGGCTGCGGTTACCTCACCCGCGCCCAAGTCTCAGCCCCCCAAGGCAAAGAAGACGAAAAAGCTCTAGAAGGAGCAAAAAGCGGTGGCGTACGCGGCCAAGCGCATCACACCGCAAGCGGCTGCAGTTCCCCAGCCAGAGGTCGTTGGCCACGCCGAGGGGGAAGCAGGTGGGGGAGTCCACTCTCCGCCGCCGCTGCAAGGGGGAAGTTCGGCCCTCGTTGGTCTGCCAGCGTCCGGGAACTCCCAGGTAGGAACGCTGGGGTCGAGGGAACGCTGGGGTCCCCGAGGGATGGGGTCCCCTGCGTAATGTGGATGACAAGAAGTGTGATGCTTCGCTGCACCGGTCCCACGAGGCCCCTGCGCTCGCTGTAAGAGCTTCTGTAGCCTCCTCTATATTTGCTCGGGCTTCTGTCCTGTGGGTGAGGGAGCTTCTACACCTGGTCCCGCCGGAACTGGTGGCTCTTAGACAGGGGCTCAACAAGTTGGGCAAGGTTTCCACCTTTATCGCCGATAGTTCCCTTGATACAGTCCAATTGTCTGCCCGGGCCATGGCTTCTGACATCACCGTCAGGAGGCACCTGAGGCTCAAGAACTGGAAGGTAGATCAGAAGTCGAGAAGTAGTTTAGCCAATTCTTCCTTTAAGGGAGGTAAGCTATTCGGTGAAGCGTTGGAACCGGTACTGATTGAGACTAAGGACAGGAAGAAAGCTATGCCTTCCTCAGTGCAGCGTCAGGATCGCAGATCCTTTTCAACTGCCTCTTCTTCTTCTTCCTATTCCTCCTCTGGCAGCTTTGGGAATAGGGGGTTTCGGTCTAATTTTTGTCCCCGCCAGGGCAAGCAGGACAAACCCTCCTGGTCCAGGGCCCAGGGTTTTGCACGGGACCGTCCCCAACAGAAGTGTCAGCAGTCAGGCCAGTACGCGAAGTCTGGCTTCAAACGTGCCGCTCCACAATGACTCCGGGGAGGGACGGCAGGTGGGCGGTCAGCTGGGTTTCTTCGCTCAGCAGTGGTCCAGGACGTGTACAGACGCCTGGGTTCGACGCACCATCTCCCTGGGTTACAGACTGGAGTTTCTGTCTCACCCTCCCAATCGATTCCTGTCCTCACCTCAGTCACATAATCTGCACAAGTCATCCCTGATGGTCAAGGCCATTCTCCACCTGCTCAACATCAAGGCTATCAAGCGGGTTCCTCCAGAGGAAGTGGGACTTGGAGTCTATTCTATTCTCTTCTTGGTGCCAAAAAAGAACTCTGAATGGAGGGCCATCCTGGATTTGAAGTTTGTCAATCGCTTCCTCAAGGGGAGAAGGTTTCGGATGGAAACCCTTCGTTCTATCCTAACGGCTCTTCAGGAAGGGGATTTCCTTGCCTCTATAGATCTCAAGGAGGCTTATCTCCATGTTCCCATTCATCCGCTGGACAGGAGATTTCTGCGGTTCGCCTTCGCGGGGGTACATTATCAGTACCGGGCCCTCCCCTTCGGTCTCTCCACTGCGCCGCGGGTGTTCACCAAGATCATGGTGGTACTCATGGCGCACTTGAGGACCAAGGGGATACATCTTTATCCGTATTTGGACGACCTTTTAATAAGGTCGCCATCTTGGGAAAAGGTGCAGTCGGATGTCAAGGAGACCCTGGCGGTCTTGGCAGCTCATGGGTTTCTTGTAAACTTCAAAAAGAGCTCCCTTGTTCCTCAGACCAGGATTCAACACTTGGGGGCGATCATCGACTCATCTCAGGGGACGGTTCACCTGACCAACGAACGCAGACAGAAACTGTACACTGTTTGCCACGGCCTGCTGAGTCGTCCTCAGTCGAGCGTTCTTTTTCTGTCACAGTTACAGGGTCTGATGGTCTCCTCGATCGGGATCGTGCCTTGGGCACGTTTCTACTCTCGTTCCCTACAGTGGCTTCTTCTCCCTGTCCAGGACCTGGTCACCAACAGGTCAAGACTCAGGGTACACCTGACCCATCAGGTAGTCTGTCCCTCCGGTGGTGGACGTCCTGGGCCCTTTACGAAGGGGTAAGTTTTCTGCCAGTAGACCGTGTCGTGGTCACGACCGATGCCAGTCTCGTGGGTTGGGGAGTTCATTGCAGACGCCAGGTGGCTCAGGGTCAATGGTCAGAAAGGGAGCGGCGTCAGTCCATCAATTGGCTGGAACTCCAGGCCATTTGGCTGGCTCTTGTGCAGTTTCTTCCCGAGATTCGCGGTCGGCACGTCCTGGTCCACACCGACAACGCCACTGCCAAGGTGCACCTCAACCGCCAGGGGGGGACGAAGTCTTGGGCGTTGATGCGCGAGGCCGAGCTTCTGCTGAGTTGGGGGGAAAGGAATCTGTGTTCTCTGGAAGCCGATCACGTCAGCGGGGTGGACAACACTCTGGCAGACTGGTTGAGCCGGTCTCAGTTGGATCAGGGGAATGGATTCTGGATGATCAGGTATTCAGGGAGATTGTTCACCGGTTCGGTGTTCCCCTGGTCGATCTTTTTGCAGTTCCAACCAACGCCAAGGTGCCCAGATTCTTCTCGAGGTATCCCTCTCCGGGGGCGGAGGAGGTCGATGCTCTGCTGTCTCCCTGGCCTCGGGGTCTTCTGTATGCCTTCCCTCCGTTTGCTGTGCTGTCTCGGACGGTACGAAGGATCAGGCACCAGAAGGCGGAGATCATCCTCGTGGCCCCACGTTGGCCACGACGACCGTGGTTTTCGGACCTGGTTGCTTTTTCAACAGAGCCTCCTCTTCCCTTGGGGAATTGGGCCCATCTTCTTCATCAGGGGCCTGTTTTTCATCCAGACCCAGAGTAGATCAATCTTCACGCCTGGAGATTGAGCGGGGCTCCTTAGTGCTTTGTGGTTATCCCTCCGAAGTCCAGGATACCATCATGGCTTCTAGGCGGCCTTCCACGGCCCATGTCTATCAATCAACGTGGCAGGCGTTTTCGCGGTGGTGCCAGGAGTCTGGGGCAGACCCTCTGACAGCTTCTGTAGCACAGGTTTGGGGGTTTTTGCAGATGGGGTTAGACAAAGGCCTTCGTCCCAATACTCTGTGTCACCAGATGTTTGCTATTGCGTCCGTCTTGCACGTTCCAGGTCTTTCTTCCATGGCCGGGCATCCTCATATACAGCGTTTCCTGAAAGGGGCGGCTGTCTTGAAGCTCCCTCGTGTTCACCGTTTTCCCATTTGGGATCTCAATCTTTTACTCAGGGTCATGACTAAGGCCCCTTTTGAGCCACTGCATACTGTATCCTTACCCTGAAGGTCTTGTTTCTGGTAGCCATCACGTCGGCCCGCTGTGTATCCGATCTGGGCGCTCTGTCAGTCAGAAGGGAGTTGTGTCTGGTTTTTCCTGACCATGTGGTGCTTCGTACAGATCCAACTTACCTTCCCAAAGTGAATTCGGTGTTTCACAGGGTGCAGGAGCTGATGCTTCCTTTTTTTTGTCCCAGCCCTTCTTCCCCTAAGGAGAGGGACTGGCACAAATTAGATGTCTGTCGTGCTATTCGCATCTGTCTAAGGCGAACCAAACCTTTTAGGGTTTCTGAGTCCTTTTTCGTTTCTTTTCATGCCTGTTCAATGGGAAGGAAGGTCTCCAATTCTTCCTTATTATGCTGGATCTGTCAGTCCATTCAGCTTGCATACGCTACGGCAGGGGAGGTTGCGCCTGAGGGCATTACTGCTCACTCTACTCGTAGCGCAGCGTCTTCCGCGGCACTATCCACCTTGGCCCCTCTGGCGGACATTTGTAGGGCTGCCACCTGGGCCTCCCTCTCAACCTTTGTAAAACATTAAAAAATACACGATTGGGCCTCTGCAGACGCATCCTTTGGCCGACGTGTATTACAGAGGGTAGTTCCTTCCTAGGATCAGACCTTCTGTTTTGGCCTCCCACAATTGGTAACAGCTTGGGTATGTCCCATGATCCTCAGATACAATCCTCATCTGAGGGAGAATGAATCGTTGGCACTTACCTGAATGGTCATTCTCCTCAGACGTATGGATTGTATCCAACCCACCCGATTTTGTGTCTGATCCTATTCCCCACTTTTATCCGTCTACCACTGTCCCCTGTATTTCTGTGGGGTGGTGTTTTACTACTCTGCAGGATGCTCTTCTCGAAGGGGTTATTCAGAGTTAGGCTTGGAACATGTGCTGTTCATCTCTTTTTGCTGTTTTCCCTTTTTTCTTGGGGGGAAATTGTTCATTGTGTTTCAGCTTCCTGTCTATGTGTGTACGCTGTCTGCTGTTCTTGTTCTACGGTGTTTTTGTTCTAGACCTTATGGAGCATCGAAGCGCTGTGTTATCGACTGAGGGGGTGAGGGGGTTGTCCCTCCCTTCTGCTAGCAAGATCTTTAATGATTGGCCCTGTCTCAGAGCAGTAGGTCGTGATAACCCATGATCCTCGGATACAATCCATACGTCTGAGGAGAATGACCATTCAGGTAAGTGCCAACGATTCATTTTCATGTTTGTTTCCTGCCTGTTTTGGGAACAGCTCTCGCGCAATTCTCCTCTTCTTGAGGCCTGCCTCTCCTTTGCCTTCTGCTTCTTTTTCTTTTTTCTTCTTTATTCCTTAAACCTGTTTTTTAAAATCAGCTGTTTGTCTTGGGTTGCCATTCAGCCTAAAGGAGTGCTTTTCCCCTCCAAATTCCTTCCGCCCCTTGCCCCAACCAAAGCATCTGAATTTACTGACAACCCCTCATGTCAGGGGGATCCACAATACAGAAGCAAAGCCTGGATCTCTCAGAATGGAGCCCACACCCAAGCATATTGCAACCGTTCAGGATTGCTTCAGTCACCTCACAGTGGATCTGTTCACACGATCGGTGAGCCTCCTTCATCTCCAAATGCCTGACGGGCCCTGGCAGCCGTCACTAACCGTGTTTCTTCTTACACTTAGCTGCCAACCCTGCTGGTGAACAGAACCCTAAAAACAGATGCCAGGGCATGTAGTCAGTCTTGGTGGCTCCTTTCTGGCCCAGGCGCCCCCGGTTCTCTGACCTAGTCAGCCTGGCAGGCCCCACTGGGTTTCCCCTCAGCTTCCAGACTAACGGCTCCAGGGCCTAATCCTGCTCTACAGCCCTGCTTGACTCTGTGTAGCCACCAGGAGATGGAGCAGCAGAAACCAGCCAAATGTGGCTACTTGAGTTGAGTCCTCAGTTTAGGCCTGTGTCTTGTTGGCAGTCCATGCACAAGAGAGAAGAGATCACCTGGCGGGCATTCATCAGCAGATGGTGTAAAATGGAAAAATGAGGTTATGAATCAAGTGTAAAAACCAATCTTGACTTTTTTTACATAATGGACTGGATCGTGGCCTACATCTCAACACACTCAAGGGACAAATGTCTGCCCTGGCATCTATGCTATCCAATCACAGTAGAAAGTGACCTGCTGAGTGGAGGTGCTCTGAATCTAACCAGGAGAGGCTTGTGTCTTTCAAAGTGTGGGTGTAGAGAAGGATAAATAGCGTCAGAGAGATGGGGGCAGTAATTAATTAATTAATTAGATATTTTGTATCCCCCGTTCTACTATGCTGCCTCATCGTGGTGGTGTTGGTTGTTTCTGGGAGGGATGAACGAAGTACGCCAGGAGGTATACACCCAGTAGGCACACCCCAGCTAAAGCAAGCAGGTACCTATATTGGACAGCAGTGATATAGGAAGGTGCTGGAGGCGGACGATCACTTCAGTTATGACAAAGGCATACTTTCATACTGCAGGGGAAAAGACAATGTATGTTACCAAGAAAACCACATGGATAGACAAAATGGAATGATTGTCCATGTAGTGCCGGATGATGGGCCCCTCAGATAGGATGGTACTCAACATGCTACTGAGGAAGAGCTAAGGATCACTCAAAGTACCGATGGTGTTTATGACGCAGTTAGACTAATGCCTTTTGGACGTCTAGCAGCTGACGTTGCCATGCGGGAAAAGAAAATCCAAAGCTGCAAAGTTACAATGGGAACGTGGAATGTAAGAAGCAGGAATATGGGAAAGCTTGACACTGAAAGATGAAATGAATCAACTACAGGTTGGCTGTATAGCCTAGGGAACAGAAATGAAGCAGGAGAACGACTTATTAGTTTCTGCCAAGCCAATGATCTCTTCATTGCTAACATATTCTTCAAACAAGCAAAACGGCACCAATACACATGGACATCACCAGATGGAGTACACAGAAATCAAATTGATTGCATTATTGGTGCAAGGAGGTGGAAGAGCTTAGTTATAACAGCAAAGACATGGCCAGGGGCCGATTGTGGAACAGGTCACGAACTGCTCATGTGCAAGTTCCAAGTCAAGCTAAAGCAAATAAATAAAGCTATACAACTACCATGATATGATCTTGAGAATGTACCCACCACTTTCAAGATAAACATCAGGAACCGATTTGAAGTTCTGAACCTCATTGATAGGGAACTCAAGGAACTGTGGAATGAAATCAAAGAAGTTGTTGTTAAGGACGAATGTGAAAAGGGACTGCCAAAGACCAAGAAACAGAAAAAGGCAAAATGGATGTCAGAACATATGGTGGGAATTGCCCAGAAGAGGAGAGAAGCCAAAGTCAAGAAAGAGAAAGCCCTCAGGAAGGCACTTAATAGGGAATTTCAGAAAGCTGTTAGAAGAGACAAGGAGCAGTACTACAATGACACCTGTAAAGACCTTGAGGATGGAAATAGACACAGAAAAACAAGACGTGTTTTCCAAAGATCTCTAAACTCAGAGGGAGGTTCCAATCTCAAATTGGTATGTTAAGGGATGCTAAAGGACAGATAGTAACTGATTCAGAGAAGATCAAACAGAGATGGAAGGAGTATACTGACAATCCGTACAGCAGGGACATCAGCATACAAGATACTCTAGAAGATATTCCCTACTTGCAAGAACCTCTAGTACAGGAAGATGAAGCTAGATCAGCACTCTGGTCATTACCAAGTCAGAAGGCTACAGGACCAGGAAATATAGGACCAGCAAACGGAAGTATTTTTTCACACAATGCATAATCAACTTGTGGAATTCTCTGCCACAACATGTAGTGACAGCCAACAACCTGGAAAGCTTTAAGAGGGGCTTGGATAACTTCTTGGAGGAGAGGTCTATCAACGGCTACTACTCGGAGGGCCACTTCTAGCCTCAAAGGCAGGATACCTCTGAGTACCAGTTGCAGGAGAGAGGGCATGCATTCAACTCCTGCTGTAGGCTTCCAGTGGCACCTGGTGGGCCACTGTGTGAAACAGGATGCTGGACTAGATAGGCCTTGGGCCCGATCCAGCAGGGCTGTTCTTATGTTCTTATGTACAGGAATTGATGGAATAGCTACAGAAATATGACAGGCAATAGAAGAAGAATCAAGGCTCTAACCAAACTATGCCAGCAAATTTGGAGAACAACACAGTGGCCAATGGATTGGAAGAGGTCAGTCTACATACCCATACCAAAAAAAGGAGACTTAACAGATTGCACAAACCATCGCACAATATCCTTAATTTCACATGCTAGCAAAATAATGCTCAGGATCATCCAATGCAGATTAGAGTTCTATGTGGAAAGGGTAATGCCGGATGTTCAAGCTGGTTTCAGAAAAGGCCGAGGGACCAGAGATATAATTGCTGATGTACACTGGATAATTGAGAAAGCCAAAGAATACCAGAAATAAGTCAATATGTGCTTTATTGACTACAGAAAAGCCTTCAGTTGTGTCGACCATGTCAAGTTGTGGAATATCCTTGTGAAAATGGGCATCCCAGAACATCTCATTGTTCTCATGAGAAATCTATACACAGGACAGGAAGCGACAGTCCAGACGGAACATATTAAAACAGACTGTTTCCAGGTCGGCAAAGGAGTAAGACAAGGCTGTATACTTTCTCCTTCTTTATTCAATTTATATGCTGAACATATACTGAGAGAAGACAGATCGGGAAAAGATGAGGGTGGTTTTAAAGCTAGAGGAAGAAGCAGCAATAACTTGCGCTACGCTGATGACACCACTCTGATAGCTGAGAATGCGGATGATCTGCAAGCTCTAGTAGTGAAAGTCAAGGAGCACAGTGAAAAAAATTGGACTACGACTAAATGTCAAGAAGACTAAACTAATGACAATAGGTACACCAACCATTCTCAGAATTGACAATGAAGTGGTGGATAGCTTCTGCCCTTTTGGATAAACCATCAACAGTAAAAGATCCAGCAGTCAAGAAATATGCCTCAGCTCAGACTAGCACTTAGTAGGGTTGCAATGAAGGCCTTGGAATGGATATTTAGAGGCTGTGATGTGTCTACACCTACAAAGATTAGAATCATTGAGACAATGGTGACACTCTATGGATGCAAAAGCTGGACTTCGAAGAAGCCAGATAGAAAAAGCATTGATGCTTTTGAACTCTGGTGCTGGAGAAGACTTTTGAGGAGACCATGGACAGCCAGGAAAACAAACCAATGGATCACAGAACAAATCAGTGTAGAATTTTCACTCAAGGCACAGATGACCAGGCTCAAACTATCATCCTTCAGACACATTACGCCAAGATCCAGCTCCTTGAGAAGTCCATAATGCTGGGGAAAGTTGAAGGAAAGAGAAGAAGAGGACGACCAGCAGCAAGGTGGATGGCCTGGATTACGACAGCAACGAATTGCACCACTGAGAGACCTTCAAGGCCAAGTTGAAGACAGATCATCCTGGAGAGAATCCATCTCTGTGGTTGCTAAGAGTTGACACCGACTTGACGGCACTTAATCAATCAATCAGTACTGCCTGAAACTTACATCTCTGGGTGGTTTACAATAAAACAATATTTACATTTATTTATTTTATTTTTTACATTTTATATCCCGCTGTTCCTCCAAGGAGCCCAGAATGATGTTCTACATACTCAAGACACATCTATTCACCCAGGCTTTTAGTTAGATACTGTTTTAATAGTTTTTAACACTGTTTTAAATTTTACCTACTTCACAGGGTTGTTGTGAGGAGAAAACTTAACTGCACTTTTTAAAGTTGCCAGAGATGGGGAGGTTCTTATTTCAACCAGGAGTGCATTCCAAAGCCTCAGGGCAGCAACAGAGAAGGCCCGCCCCGAGTAGCCAGCAGACAAGCCAGTGGCAACAGTTGTCTCAGTCTTCCAGGGTGCAGAGCTGTGGGTTAGTGTCAGAGGGATACAGCTGTGGGGGAGTTTCCATTGGGGCTGTTCGCTCAGTCTCAAGACTCCTTTCTGGATGAGCGGGCTTAGCGCCTTTGCACTAGAAGCTGCTGATTAGCCAGAAGCCTATTTAAGTCACTTGGATGTGCATTGCCAGGGCAAAGGTCGGAAGAAGTGGGGAGGAAAAAAGGGGTCCTTCAGGTCCACGTCACACTCCAGAGGGAACAAGAAACTTTCCTTGCCCTGGTCATGTTGCCCTCACTTCATCACGCCTCAGGCTGGAAAAGCAATGGCACAAATGGAACGTGAGGCATGTAGTGCATACCGACATCAACTCCATAGAGGCCTTCTGGGCGATGCATGGCCGGTGGGTATCCTCCAGCCCATTTGCTATGAGCAGGGCGGTATCTCAGCTGACAATCGCCATGTGGGTTAAGGAAGCATATGCATCTTTATAGAACGCAGTCCTGCCCATTCGACAGGAACAGCAGCCATGTCTGTAGCATGTGCAGCAAATGCATTGCTGGAAGAAATCTGTCAAGCAGCTCTCTGGTCTTCATCCTCCGCTTTCACTAGACCTTCCTGGAGGGACTTGCTTGTTTTCTCAGAGGCTGCTTTCCAGAGGAGAAGCAGTTCTGTCTGCCTCAGGAACATGGGCCTTTCCCCCCAGCGAAGGCTGCCACAGAGAAAAGGAAGTTGGTGCTCGCCACAGAGGTTTCTGGTGGGTTTAATGGGGGCCATCCAGGACCAGCTAGTAGCTTTGGGGACCTCATGTGGCTGAGGTGTAGTGACTGTAGCACTCCAGTTCCCCTGTCTACCCCTCTTGCTGCCATCTCTTCCTCGTTAGCTTGTGCCTTTTCCCTCAGAGGAGGGTTGTATCTGCAAAGGATGCTGGGTTGGCTCGACCTCCTGCTCCTAGACAGGGCCAATCAAGAGCTTTGACTCCCAGCAGGAGGGAGGGGCAATCCCCTTGAACTCCAGTTCTTCGCCCTGTCTCGCTCCAGCAGGTGCTATTTCGCCTTGCTCCGTATACCTTTTACTGATCTGACTGCTTCCAAACTCTTCTGGACTGTCTTTTCTACCCTTGCCTGACTTTCCATTCCTCGCCACTAGTTTGTAGGGTAGCAGGGAGACAGCTGCATCTTCATCCTCTACCGCACCTCCTCCTGCCCTTTTCATGGCACTGGAGCCCAAGCGCGGTGAGAGCGCGATCTCTCCCCCTCTCTCGGAGGACTCTGTGGCACATTCGACGTGCCAGGCCGAGTGGGTGGTGGTGTCCAATCCCGCACCCAGCTCTCGGTCCCACAAGTCTTCCAAAGCCTCCAAGGCAAAGAAGCGGCAGAAGGCTTCTATGGAGGCTAGCTCTGGGGGCGCACAGGCTCTTCCCCAGCCCTCCCTCAGAGGAGGTATGGAAGGTGGGGGGAGTGCTGCAGCGTGAGCCTGAGGCAATGGAGCCTTCGGGCTGGTGAGCAGATCAACGTTTTGGAGGGGACGTCTGCGGAGGGCTCCTGTTCTGCACCCGCCCCCAAGCGTGTGTGCTGCCGCAGCTTCTCCTGTCCCATCCCCGCAGCCTGATTCTGGGGCGGACGACGTGCACCCAGCGTTTGCAGCATTGCTGCGCCGAGTGGTGGCTGAGGAGTTCCAGAAGCTCCCCTGGCCGCCCGTCCCTGTTGCTGCGCCGCTCCCGATTCCTGCTCAGCACTTTCCAGCCCAGAACCCAGCTGGCGCCATTTTGGGTGCTGCTTCGGCCGTCCCGCACACCTCCCCTCAGCACTGCCTGGCCGATCCTGCTGCTTCCGACCGGGATAGAGAGCCACCCACCCTCCCTTTCTCCTTGCCGCCCGCCCGCCCACCTGCCTTCCTTGGCGCCTCTGCTGCCGCCTCCTCTGGAGCCGCTGAGTTCTCTGAGTCTTCGGACTCGGCAAGGGAGGAGGGGAAACTCTCCGGGGAGGAGGATGAGCCTTTTCCTCAGGCAGACGACCCTGTCCTGCTGCACAAAGTAAGGGAAATCTTGAGGTTGGGGGAGTGGTTCAGCCTGCCTCTGAGGATTCAGAAGGAGATCCAGCCGTGCTCCCCTCCTTGCACTCTCCTGAAGTGACTATGCCATGTCCCCAGTTGTTTTTAGACATTTTCCAATGGCGGTGGGACAAGCCCACTGAGGGCAAAGGCCCTCCATCTGCAGTGGTGCGCATGTACAATTCCAGCAGTACCTTAATGGGAAAGCTCAAGGTTCCCCCTGTGGATGCGGAAGTGGCTGCCCTGGTGACGGGCTGTGCTTCCAAAGGAAGGGGAGGATGTTTTAAAGAATGGGGAGGATAAGAAATGCGACGCTGCCCTTCGCAGGTCCCATGAGGCGTCCACTCTTTCCCTCAGGGGCTCTTCTGCTACGTCCATCTTTGCAAGGGTAGCCATCCTGTGGATCAAAGAGCTCATGCCTTTGGTGCCACGTGAGCTGACCAGCCTTAGGCAGGGTCTTAATAAGCTGGGAAAGACAGTCGCCTTCATGGCAGATTCTTCCTTAGAAGCAGCTCAGTTATCCGCTCGGGCTATAGCCTCAGATATTACTGTGAGACGCCATTTATGGCTTAAGAACTGGAGAGTTGACCAAAAGTCTCGATCTAATCTCGCCAATTCTCCTTTCAAAGGGGGACAGCTTTTCGGTGAGGTGTTAGATCCTATTTTGATTGAGACTAAGGACAAGAAGAAGGTGATGCCTTCTTCCTCCACATCCCAGCATCAGGATTGCCGGTACTCATCTCCTTCTGCGTCTGGTCTCAAGAGTTATAGACCTTCCTTTCGCCCCAGCCAGAACAGGCAGGATAGGCTGTTTTGGTTTGAGGGACAGTCTTCCTTTCAGGACAACTCATTCTGCAAGCCCCAGCACCCGGGTTAGCCTCCCAAGCCAGGTTTCAAGCGAAACCAGACTCAATGACTACCCCCAGGCATCGTCTCTTCTTCAGGTGGGGGGCAAGTTGCAGGAATTTGCACAAGTCTGGTTTCAGACCTGCATGAACGCCTGGATTCTTCAGACGGTCTCCCAGGGGTACTCCCTATAATTCGCTGCCCAACCCCTGGACCGTTTCCTTCCCTCTCCTCGGTCCCGCAAGAAGCCCAAACACCACCTGATGCTGGAAGCCATCCGCCATCTGATTGCTATACAGGTGGTCAAACCTGTTCCTCCGCAGGAGCAAAGGAAGGGGGTCTACTCCATTCTGTTCATGGTCCCCAAGGAGAACGGAGAGCCCATACTAGACCTCAAGTTTGTCAACAAGTTTCTTCGGAGGAGGGGTTTTCATATGGAGACTCTTGGCACGATCCCCCCTCCAGGAGGGGGACTTTCTTGCATCAGCGGATCTCAAAGAGGCATATCTACATGTGCCCATCCACAAACAGGACAAGCGTTTCTTGAGTTTCTCCTACCAGGCTCAGCACTTTCAATACTAGGCGCTTCCCTTCGGTCTCTCGACTGCGCCTCGGGTGTTTACCAAAATCATGGTGGCACTCGTGGCGCACTTGAAGACCAAGGCCGTCCATCTTTACCCTTTTCTGGATGATCTGTTGATCAGGTCACCTTCCTTTCCCAGAGCCCAGCAGGACGTCCAGTTGACCCTTTCCACCCTGGAGGGGCATGGGTTCATCGTGAACTACCCCAAGAGTTCACTTGTGCCTCAAACAGAGGTCCTTCACCTCAGAACCATGATCAACATAGTTCAGGGGTTGGTCTGCTTGCCCCCAGAGCACAGGAACAAACCCTCATCTCATTGCCGGGCTCTGATTTCACTCCCCAGGTCCGATGTCCTATCACTGGCCCAGCTTCAAGGGATGATGTTGTCTACCATGGGTATAGTGCCATGGAGTTGCTTCCACTCTCGCCCGCTCCAGTGGCTTCTCCTAAGGTATCAGGACCAGGTGATGTGCAGATCCAGGATGCGCCTCAGTCTACCGCCCTGGGTGGTACAATCTTTGCACTGGTGGGTGTCCCCAGCCACGGAAAAGGGGGTCAGGTTTCTTCCTGTGGACCGTGTCCAAGTCACGACAGACGCCAGCCTCCTGGGCTGGGGTGGTCACTGTCAGCGCCTTGTGGCTCAGGGTCAGTGGTCCGAGGCCGAGCGCACCAATTCCATCAGTTGGTTGGAACTTCAGGCAATCAGGTTTTCTCTCATGGAATTTCTTCCAGTGGTCCAGAGTCGTCATGTGTTGGTCTGCACGGACAGTGCTACCGCCAAGGCCCACGTCAACCGGCAGGGCGGCTCAAAGTCCAGGACCCTGATGCTAGAGGCCTCGCTTCTGTTGGCGTGGGCAGAGCAACACCTTCTGTCCCTAGAAGCCGATCACGTCAGCGGGGCATTAAACAAGGTCGCAGACTGGCTGAGTCGGTCACAGATAGACCCAGCGGAGTGGTCTCTGGATCCCCGAGCCTTCCAGTGGGTAGTCCAAAGATTCGGTCAGCTGGTCATGGACTTATTTGCCGCTCCAGGAAACGTGAAGCTGGGGCGCTTCCTCTCCAGGTACCGCTCTCCCGGGGCGGAGGAAGTGGATGCCCAGACCTTTCTGTGGCCACCCAGCTTGAACTATGCCTTTCCACCATTTGCCATCATTCTGCAGACAATCCGGTGAGTCCGCCTATTGAGGGCGGAGGTTGTTTTGGTGGCACCACACTGGCCCCGACGGCCCTGGTTTTTGGACCTAGTAGAGTTGTCCAGTGAACCTCCTGCTCCACTGGGGTACAACAGTCACCTTCTCAGCCAGGGTCCGGTATTCTATCTGGAACCAGAATGGCTCAATCTCTCCACCTGGAGATTGAGCGGGGATCTTTAGCTGCATGCGGATATCCCCGTTTGGTCCAGGACACAATCCTGGCTTCCCGGAGACCTTCTACGCTTAAGGTCAGTCAATCCACCTGGAAGGCCTTCGTGTACTGGTGCTCTTCCGAAGGGGTTGACCCGCTGTCTGTGACAGTTGACCATGTTCTGGGTTTTCTACAAAAATGTCTGGACCAGGGACTTCGTCCCAATACGTTGCACCGCCAAGTCTTTACAATCTCATCAGTCTTGCACTTACAAGGGTCCTCTTCTTTGTCTCAGCCCCCCCATGTTCAGCGGTTCCTCAAGGGAGCGGCTATCCTCAAGCCACCTACTGTCCATAGGTTTCCCACTTGGGACTTGAATTTGGTTCTTCAGGCCCTTACAAAAGCCCTGTTTGAGCATCTGCGGCCAGTTCCCTTACGCTTACTTTCATTCAAAGTTTTGTTTTTAGCTGCCATTACTTCCGCCAGGTGAGTCTCAGACCTCCGCACCTTGTCTGTGCGGAAGGAGCTATGCTTGGTCTATCCGGACTATGTCCTGCTTCGCACCGACCCTCCTTACTTTACCAAAGTGAATTCTTTGTTTCATAGGGCCCAGGAACTGATGCTGCTCTCCTTCTGTCCTAATCCCTCCTGTCCCAAGGAATGGGCAAGGCACACCCTAGACGATCGCAGGGCAGTGCAAATTTACCTAAGGCGTACTAAGGTTTTTCGAGTTTCTGAAACCTTTTTCGTCTCCTTCAGGGACTGTTCTTTGGGGAAGAAGGTTTCGACATCCACCTTATCTCTTTGGATCTGCCAATGCATCAAGTTGGCCTACTCTGCCTCTGCCATTCCAGCCCCAGAGGGGATTGCAGCCCACTCTACTAGGAGTGTGGCTTCCTCGGCTGCACTTTCCATCTTGGCTCCTCTGGTCGATATTTGTCGAGCCGCCACATGGGCCTCCCTTTCCACCTTTGTGCGGCATTATAAAATCCACGATTCAATTTCTGCGGATGCAGCGTTCGGTAGACGGGTGCCGCAGCAGGTAGTTCCTTCTTGAGACCGGACCTCACAGCTCCCACCCAGTGTTTCATAGGGGCTATGGTAGGTCCCAGCATCCTTTGCGGATACAACCCTCCTCTGAGGGAAAATGAATCATTGACACTTACCTGAAAGGTCATTTTCCTCAGAGGTATGGGTTGTATCCGCCCCCACCCGCTTGTTCGTCCGATCTATTATTCTTCTGTGCTGCATTCCTGAACCCCATCTGTCTCCTATATGTCTGTGGGGCAGTTTCCTTTCTGGGGTGGTTTTCTCCCTGTGGGGTGTTTTAGATAGTCTGGCTGTATAACCAGAAAAAAGTCTCATGCAGAGTTCAATGTTGTGTGTTGTTGTGAGCTCTTAAGTTGTTGTCTTGTTTTCTATTTTCGCTTGATTGTTCTGGAGCATTTTAGAGCTGGCTACAAACTGGAGTTCAAGGGGATTGCCCCTCCCTCCTGCTGGGAGTCAAAGCTCTTGATTGGCCCTGCCTAGGAGCAGGAGGTCGAGACAACCCAGCATCCTTTGCGGAGACAACCCACACCTCTGAGGAAAATGACCTTTCAGGTAAGTGCCAATGGTTCATCCTAGCATGCCACCTTCACTTCTGGGGAGGGTGTTTTCTCTTCCCTGTGTGGAGCTGGTCTCTTGGTTGCACTGGCTACCAAAAACCCAGACAGGGGCTCTTTTCTCCAGCTCCTAAAAAGGCCTCAGCCCAAGTCCTGCCTCTCCGAAGCAGCAGCAACGAACTTGCCTGGACGGCCTCCCAGTCTTGGTGGCAGGCCCCACTGTTCCTCTCTCCTCCCTCCTCCAGTTCTACAGCGACTATGGGGACATCATCAAGGAGACCCTGAACCGGGCCCGCCAGATTGACCGGACCGAATGGGCTCGCACGCTGCTCCTCAGCCTGCAGCAGGTACGCTGGTCTGTGGGGGGCGGGGGGGGCTCCTTTGGGCCAGGGTGCCCTGCTGCTGCTGCCTGACTGGCTCCCTTTCTGCGCTTCCTCTTAGCTGCTGACACAGCTTCTCCTGGAGCAGGGACCAGCAGGGGTGGACTCCGCGGCCTTCCTGGAGATCCGGGACTTGGCGCGCCGGTTCTCGCTGCTCTTTGGGCTGCACCAGCTGCAGAACCGCCCAGCCCTGGTTGCCCTGCACAAGTGAGTAGGCAGCAGCAGCTGCTGCTGCTTTCTCCTGTAGTCTGGCAGGGGGGCAGTGGTGGGGGCGATGGGCCCGAGCCTGATGGGGGCCGTTCAGAGGGCTCCGTTGGGGGCAGCGAGTGGGGGACAGAAAGGAGTTCTTGCCAATCTGCAGGCTAAATGGATTTATTGGGGTGATTTAGACTGGCCATTGAACAAACCATTGAATGTTTAAAAAAGCAGTGTGGTGTTTAGGTACTTTGTAAATGAAAGTTCAGACGAATTGATTGACGAACCATTAAATCAATATGTGTCTAAGTGTCTTTGTTTTGACAACCAGGCCTTATCATTTGCTACATATTTCTGTTATACCCACTGAAGGGCTTCCTTCAAAATATTCAAATGATTTTTGTGTTGGGATGGAAACTTGGAGGTCCCCTCGCCCAACTCTTGGCTCAGAGCAGAGATCTGCTGCAGCACCTCTGACCGGTAACCTTTCGGCCTCTGGAGAAGGAGAGCCCACCACTACTGCCACACAGGGCGGATGCTTCCATTGTCCAAATGGTTCTCCCGAAGTCTGGCCTGAATCTGCCTCCTTGGAGCGCCAAGTCACGGGTCCTCCTCCTGCCTTCAGGAGCAAGAGAGAACAAGGCTGCTGTGGCGGCTGCTGCTGCTGCTTTTGTGCGGCAGCTTTTCAGCGCTTCAAAGGCAGCTCTCCTTCGTCTTTTCTTCTCCCGGCTAAATGTGTACCTTGCTCTGAGCAGGGGATGGTGCCAGGAGGCCTCTTTGCAACTCTAAAATGCCATGGTTCTTTTGTTAGGCTGTATGATGACTGGCAAAGGTGTCTCCTCACAGCTTTTTATGAGAGGATCGTTGGTTGTCTCTTTGCATTAAACTAACTTCATTTTAAGCCAAGTTATTAAAACAACTTATAATCAAAACCTAATTGTTTTGATTGCTACTCGTGTTGATGGCTGTAGGCTACCTCCAGATTCAGAGGCAAGAGGCTTCCAAACACCGGGGGGGGGGGCAGAGGAGCATAGTAGGAGAGGGGAGGGGGGGAATATGCCTTCCTCTCCTGGGTTGTGGGCTTCCCAGAAGCATCTGGTGGTCTGCTGTGAGAAACCGGATGCTGGACGTAGATAGCCTTTGGGTCTGATCATCCAACAGGGCTCTTCTTATGTTCTTATGATTTGATATTTTAAAAACATTTGCCATTTTAAATGTGGTTTTAGCCTGGTCTTTTCGCTTTTTAAACTTTATTAATCTTTTATATTGTATGTGTTTTAATAATGTTGTGAGCCTGAGCAGTAGTGTACTGGAGGGGCGGGGTATAAATATTTTAAATAAATTTAAATCAAAACATTCGGATTTAAAATTTAATAAAAATATATATATCATATTTTTCTTTTTAAAACATGTTTTCTCCACCTTGCTCATCTGTTGTCTAAATTCAGGGATGGGATCAGGTTTGCGTTCCAGGAACCAGCATCCCCCAACTCGAAGCTGGGCCTCATCAGCCTGCCCTTCCTGGAGCTACTGAGTGAATTCTCCCCGCGGCTGCTGCCTCCTGACAAAGCCCTGCTGTGAGAGTGACTGGAGGAAGAAAGGAGTTGGGGGGGGGGGGGGGAGGTCACTGTGCCCCCCCCTGCCCGCACTAACCCACCTCCTCCCCCCCTCTCCTAGCCTTTCGTATCTAAAGAAGACTTGCCAGGCACACCTCTCCTCCTCCGCTGGGCATGGGAGAGAGCCCTTCTGGGGCTCCTTCACAGCATATCAGCGCTCCTTGAGCCCCCAGGAGGACGCGCCTGTTCAGCCTGGCTCAGCTGCCAGGAGGAGGCTCAGAACAGCTGCTAAGAGGAGGCGCCTGGAGGGTGAGATGTGTGGGGAGCAGGCAGCAGAGCTCAAGGAGGCTGCACGAGGATTCGCGGTTGGCGGGTGGGGGTGCCCAGCCAGCCGTGGGAGGGCGCCTGCCTGCTGGGCTGGCAGGACGTGCTCGCTTCAGTCCTCAGGATCTCGGGGAAGGGCTGGAGACTCGCTGTCGGTCAGAGTAGACCCTGCTGACCTAGACAGGCTGTTTCTCCGACCGAGGGGTAAGGTGTCTTCCGTACAGTCTGTGTGGACACCATAGTCCTAGGAGAGACCCAATGCTCCTGGGTTTGGCGGTCATGGAGGGGTTTTCCTGGATGGCGAAGAAGCGGGCTAGGCTTCGGAGTTGGAAACCAGCATCTTTGGTCTGGGTTTGTCTTGCCAGAGTCTACTGAGCAAGGCGATGCCAGCCTCCCGCAGACCCCGCTGCTGACTTCCACCACACTGAAGGGGAAGCACCCTCTGACTGTACTTCCACTAGCACCAGAGGATTCAGACTCTGAGTCGGAATTTGTGCCAAGGTGAGGTGAAATGTGGCGGGCTGGGGGACCGACTCATTGGTGGGTGTCCCCCTCTTGGGGCGGCTGCTGTTCTCTCGCCCTTTGTGGCCAACCATGGCCGGCTCAGGCTCTCAGCATCCTTGCCAGACACTTGCAGCAGGGTCTTCCCTTCCTCTCCTGTGGGGTCACTTGTGTTAGATCTTGGGGTGCTGAGTGCATGAAGCAGGTCAGCATCCTGGGGGCACCTCTGCCGGGCCGATGGAGCCCATGGGCAGCATGCTGGTTCTGCAGGCCAGGGGGAGGAGGGCATTGGAGCCTCGCCCTTTTAGACACACAGAAAGAAGTCTCAACCCTGCCAGCTATTGCCCACACGCTTCCTTCCATGCACGCTTCTGAAGCTTTGGGGGACTCGGTCCTTGCAACAAAAAGCCCCCCAAAGCAGAGAGGATTCCCAGGGAGCTAAATGCTGCGGCACCCCATGCCTAGTCTTCTCACTTGCTCCCATGGAGAGCCCTCCCTCTGCATGGCCTTGCTGCTGCCAGTCGCCTTACCTGGAGCTGTCCCAGGCTGGTTAAAGGCAGAGAGGGAAAGTGTCTCACTCCACCCCCGGAAACATCACGGAGATCAGTTTCCAGCATCAGAGCCTGTCGAGTGTCTTCAAAGTTCTACCTCGGCAAGTCGGAGAACGAAAAGGCAGGAAGTGGGGACGGGTTTGCCCCCACAGTCCATTCTGGGAAAGTCTTAATCTGGCCACCTGCCAAACTCCCCCCTCCTCCCCCCCCCCACCAATCACTTTGGGGATGTAACATCGCATCCTCACCAGGCTTGAACTGATGAACCATCACCATTAGAGTCCCTGCTTCAGTGGCGGAGGTTATTCGGTGTGCGTCACTCCTCCTCCCTTCAGGGGGTGGGCTGGATCCTTGGGAGGAGGAGGAGGCCTTCCCGGTCCAGTCCTGCCTGCTTCAAGGCAACTGGCCTTTCTCCATTAAGATCTGGCCCTTTGAGCTTCTTGTTGTTGCAGTCAAAGTCCGTGTTTGTTTACCTGACAATTTATCAAAGCCTAGCAAGGGAAGCTTGTATGTCCCATGGAGAACAGGAGCGAGTCCCCAGAGTAATTCCTGGCAAGGGGGTCAAGCATCCCAGACCAGGAAGCCTCTTCCTTTTGGTTAGCCATCAGGTACAACTCTTCTGAAAAATGGTTCTCCGGGATGCCAAAGCCATGCCTGCTGGAGTGGCCATTTTCAGGCACTGTTAATCACAGTAAAGTGTGCCGTCGAGTTGATTTCGGCTCCTGGCGCCCACAGAGCCCTCTGGTTTTCTTTGGTAGAATCCAGGAGGGGTTGACCATTGCCTCCTCTGGCGCACTATGAGATGATGCTTTTCAGCATCTAATTATATCACAGTAATGAGGTGCCAAATGGTGAGCAGAGCCAAGCAGTGAGATGTGTGAGGAGGTTTCTCCCATACATTAGGCCTGCTTTCCTTTTCTGCACCCAGCTGTCGATAGAAGTCCCTTTACCCAGAGTTCATCATCCCTCTCCCATCACACTAGAACCAGGGGTCATCCCATGAAATTGATTGCCAGGAAATTTCGGACCAACCAACGGAAGTACTTTTTCACACAATGCATCATCAACTTGTGGAATTCTCTGCCACAAGATGTGGTGACAGCCAACAACCTGGATGGCTTGAAGAGGGGTTTGGATCACTTCATGGAGGAGAGGTCTATAGGCCACCTCTAGCCTCCAAGGCAGGGGAGTCACAGCAGGAGGGAGGGCCTGCCCCTTTCAACTCCTGCCTGTAAGCTTCCAGTGGCATCAGGTGGGCCACTGGGTGAAGCAGGCTGCTGGACTAGATTGGGCCTGATCCAGCAGGGCTGTTCTTTTGACCAGTTCTGGTCCTACAGGGTGGGGGGTGGGTATCAGATCTGGAAGGTTCTTGGTCAACGTTTGCTTGGTCTAGTAGGCATTGACCTGTAGGGTCACGGGGGGGGGGCGGAGGGCTCTGTTTTGTCCCCCATTTTGTTTAACATACCATGTCCACATGAAACTGCTGGGGGAGATCACCCGGAGACTTGGGCCTCTGAGTCCAGGGAGGCAGAGGGAATTCTGAGCCAGGCGTTGGAGGGCTGGATGGGGACGGACAGCTGGAACCTAATCCTGACAAGCCAGAGGTGGTGATGGTGGTCAGTAGAAGCCAGAGGATGGGCTTTCGGCCTGCCCTTGGTGGGGTGGCGCTTCCTCTGAAGGGGCTGGTCCACAGCTTTTCCTAGGCTCAGCACTGCTCCTCGCCAGCCTGTGGTGGCCAAGACGGCCTTTGCTCAGCCCCGGCTTTCAGTTGCTCCAGCCGCAGCCCTTCCTTGAGAAAGCTGGCCAGGCCTTTGTCACCCGTCCTTGTTATAGTTGTTTATTTTAATGCATTTAGATGCTGCCCTATATAGAATCTCAGTGTGGCTTAAAATGTAGACAAACTGCATCTAAAACCTAAAAATCATATGAAACAGATTTAAATTACCATGAATAAAACTTCAAAAAGTCACAAACTAAAAGCCTGATGAAACCAGTGTATTTTGAAAAGTCATTCGAAAGAACGAGAGTTCTCACACTTGGATTACTGCAGCACTCCATGTGGGGCTGCCCTGGAGAAGTATTTGGAAACGGCAGATGGTGCCCAAAGTGGCGGCTGCCAGATTTGAGACCTGGGACTGTAGACAGTGTGCCTATTTGAGGTGCTGGCTGTTACCTTGAAAGCCCCAAGTGGCTTGGGCCCCAGGTATCCTTGGGACTGCCTGCTGCCAGCCAAATCGACCCATCCAAGTCGATCAGCGAGCGGGGGCTCTGCTCTTCGGGCTGAGGTCAAGCACATCTGATTTCTGTGTGTGGAGCTGGCAGCACGTGGAATGGGTGGGTCGCCAAACTTAAAAGGACTTTGTTTTCTGGTCCCAGAGAGAGGTACATGAGAAGTCGATGCAAGGAAATGGCATGCAATGTGTGCAGTTGTGTGGCAGTGGCTTTCCTGAATCCTGGCATAGTCTGCGTGTGTTAAAGCAGGGGGCGTGGGGATATGCTGCCATACTAAGGTTCTAGTCCACATAGAGGTCCCAAGTTTGCTCGAAGCATGGATGTGATTGTGTGTTATCCAGCGGCTTCCCTTTTCACCCCGTTTACTTTAGGAGGGACCCTAATGGGACTTCTGGTAATATACAAAATGTGCCTGTGCTTTTTGCAGGGAGGGGTGGGTATTACATCCATCTATAGTCTGATTGTTCTCCTCCCATTTGAGGTGTGTTTAGGGTGGAGTGTCACAATACCCTTTCCTAACAGGCTGGCCACAGATGCAGGTCAATTGTAGGAGGCTTTAGAAAGCAAAGTGGGGTATCACACTGCCCTTTTAACTTTGGGAGGGGTTTCCAGGCAGGGCAGGTATTAAATGGGAGTTTAAGGTTGCAATCCTATGCAGATTTACCTAGGAATAAGTTCCAGTGTGACTTATCCCAAGTGCTACTGTATCTTCTGTTGGAATCCACCAGATACAAAAACACTTTAATCTGGGACAGATGGAACTCTCAATCTCTATGATATGAGGAACACATTTTGTTGCATTTGCTTCTGATATGTGGTTCTGAAGCAAAACTCTTGTCATTTATGAATTTTTTTTTTAATTGTTTGAGAAACTAACTTAAAATAACTCAACTGGCACCACTGGTTTCTCTCTTTCTTAACCCCAACTGCGAAATGTCTGGGTGATTTATTTTTAAAGGAAACTCCTGATTTTCTAATATTTGTATCTGCTAATGAGGAAGGGGCACTTGTGGGGAGGCAGACCCCTTGGAGGGAGACTAAAGAAAAAGACTCTGAGTGGATTTAATGGATATTTTGTACATGGTGCTTTGCAAGGAATGAGAGGCAAGGTCTCTGCCCCAGGGGGCTTGCATAAAACAGAAGAGAGAGGGGAATCAGAATCTGTCATTATTTCCACCATGATATGCTGGAAGCTTGATCACAAGGAGGTGAAGCTGTAGAAATGAATATTCTGAAAGGGTTGGTGGCCCCCTTAGCTAAGCAGGGTCCACCCTGGTTGCATCTGAATGGGAGACTAGATGTGTGAGCACCGTAAGATCTTCCTCCGAGGGGGATGGACCTGCTCTGGGAGGAGCATCTAGGTTCCAGGTTCCCTCCCAGGCAGCATCTCCAAGACAGGGCAGAGAGAGATGCCTGCCTGCAACCTTGGAGAAGCCGCTGCCAGTCTGCCTTGACAAGACTGAGCGAGATGGACCAAGGGTCTGACTCAGTCTATGGCAGCTTCCTCTGTTCCTGTGGCAGGGCCTTCTCAGTGATAGCCCCTGGGCTCTGGAACTCTCTTGTGGTCGAGACCCACATGGCTCTCTTCCCCAGCCCTTTGCGGGGAACTGAAAACCACCCTTTTCCTACAGGCCAGTGTTGACCAATGAGTGGCCCCCTGCTCCCCTTTTAAGGTAGTTTTATCTGTAGGCTTTGAAGTCTTGTTCCTGTTTTTATCTGGGTTCTCCTTCCTGGGGTCTTTGGATGAAGGCTGGTATGGAGTTTTATTGTCGCTGGGGACAGCGGGAGTTGCAATTGAGCGCCTGCTCCACTCTTGAAGGGAGCCAATGCCTGCCGAGCGGCGGGGCGATTCCCAGCACGCACACACACCCCGGCTTGCCTGCCCCCCAGCCCAGCAAGAGGGCAGGAACAAGTGTGGCCAGCACTGCGCAGCCGCCTCCAGGAAGCCGCCTGGTCCTGCCCTCTGGCCGGGCTGGAGGGGGCAGGCAAGCCGGTCGCCACGCCCGGCCAACCCTCCCGGGTGAAGCTGTTGCCTCTCTTGTGTGCAACTCTGTCAAGGTGCCTTTCTGCTCATGCCTTGTAGGCTGCATCCGATGGCGGCTGGAGAGGTGGTGCTGGAGGCCCCGGAGAGCGAGGAGGAGGAGGAGGAGGAGATGCAGCAGCAGTAGCAGCACTTGGGCTCTGGGCCAGGTAAAGGTGGGCAGGGGAGGCAGAGCTGCCTGCATGGCCCAGACACCCACACCCACCCCGCTCCCTCCAGCTTGGGCTAGGCAAGGTGCTCCCAATCTGCTGGCTTCTCTCCAGCCTTGGAAAGGGCCTCCTCTCAGCACGGTGGCATTCCCGGGGGGGGGGGGGCGCCTGGCTTTTCCCAAAGCCCCCTGGACTCCCTTCCTCATGCCCAGCCCAGCCCACCCCCTGGAGCAGGACCGTCTCTAAGGGGGAGAGGCCTTGACTTGGTCCAGCCGCTGCGCTTGTGTCCCTCCGTCTCGTGTGTGGCCACCTGAGAACTGCTTTGCTCCATCTGGCCCAAGGAGGTCCGTGGGGGGCGGGGGGCCTTCCTGGGCCTAGTGACCCCCACGGTGGCTGCTCTGTGGTGGCCGGCTCTGTACAAAGAGCTTCTCGCTTGCTGTTGCGGCCGAGAGCCGCTGAGCAGCCCAAAGCGCTGGCCTGCGCCCAAGAGGCCGAGTGGTGCCCCTCGGGGTCCCGGCTGCCCCCGGCTGGCTTGATCTCTCTCTCTCTCTCTCTCTCTCTCTCTCCTCCCCCCGCAGGGTTCCTGAGATAGGGGGCAGGATGGGATCCCTCCCCTGCCCAGCCCGGCGGCTTCTTCCCAGAGTTGGTTGGCGCGTTGTGCCTTGTTGCGTTTCCTCTGGAGGAAGAGGCGGCCTCGGGGAGGTTTTCCGTTCCACTGTTGGTTCTTTATTGGCTGGCCTCATTAACCGTTGGTGAAGAAATAAAGCCAGTTTGCTGAACGGGCCTGTTGTGGTGGCAAGGAGGCTGCTCGAGGGGAGGGGCATCCTCTACCCGGGGTTGAGACGGATGACGTAGGACTCGCTGTGGGTCACGTACCGCACCCAGCGGTGTGGGGGACTCGGCTGTGGCCCCATGAAGCGCAGGAAGCGGATCTGTAGCCCGGAGCACGTGTGTGCCGGCACCTCGAAGGAGAGGGTGGCGGGACCCAGCTCCAGCAGCCCAGCCCGGCCGAGGCCTGGCACCTCCAGCTGGAGGGAGGGAGGGAGGGAGGGAGAGCAGGGTCAGCGGGCAGGCCAGAGGGCAGCCCTGGCCACCCCCTCCTGGGCTTGAGAGCCGCATCCCCCCCCCCCTTTGCCCCTGACCTTAAAGAGTGCAGAAAGCTGGGAGCCACCTTGGATGCGGGGCACGACCCACTCAATGGACTTGGTGGTGGGCTGCAGCGCTGCCACCTGTTCAGGGCTGCTGAGCTCTTGGGAGAGGCTGGAAAGGGAAGAGGAGGGAAGAGCTCCTGCTGGCCCCAGCGGACACTCCTGTCCCAACACACGGCTTGTGCCGCGCTGGACACCGTGTGCAACTTCCGTGCTGGGAAGGGCCGGGCTCACCTGAGAGTAGACCTGGGAACAGGAATGTGGAGGTGGACATTTCCAGCATGGCTGCAAGAGAGAGAGCGAGCAATTGCCTGTGGGGGCCAGTGGCACTTGGGTCCCATCCTGCCGCCGCCCCCCCCCCCCCGTACCATGGTGGGTTTCTTACCTCTTGGGTGACAAGTCACAACGCAGCTTGAGGTAAACTTGCAACCTGCATGGAAGGAAAGGTGGGGGGAGTGAGGGGAAGCAGGCTTCTCTCTTCTTCTCCCCCCCCCCCCCGCCACCATTTGAGGCTGCACTCACCTGCCAGGAGGGTCCTGGGTGATGGTGGGGAAGAGGTGGAAGGGCAGAGCCGTGGGGAGGTCATCTGACAGCTGGTACTGCATCAGGGCCAGCTGGGCAGAAGGGAGAGGGAGGGAGTCGGGAGCAGTTCTCCACCCCATCTCGCCACCCCCCACCCACCTACTCTGCCTTTACCTCCCCTTGGCAGGGGTTCACGCGGAGAATGCGGCTGCGCTCAAACTCATCCAGCTGAACGGAGCTGTGGAAGGAGCATTCGTCCACACGGACTGCTGTGCCATAGCCTGGGGAGGAGAGCCAGGGAGCATCAGGGGGAGAGAAGACTCTGGGGGCGGGGGGGAGAAGGGTCTTGCGGCGGGGGGGGGCTGTACCTCGTAATTCTGTCTTGCCCACGCAGAACTCCTCCGTGAGACCAATCCGCATCTCTGCAAGGGGAGACGGTCCTAGTGAGGAGCCTTCCCTGCAGCCCTCCCCTTGTAACACCTGCTCCCAGGTGGCCATCCCAGAGAGCTTGTTGGCTGTGGAGCTTCTGACATGGGCACCAAACCTGGCCAAGAATGTCCAGCCAGATTCCTTGTTGATGTCGTGTCAGGTTGTGGCTGCCAGGGGTGGCGGCAGCGGCCACCTTGGGCTTGTTTCCAGGATTGTCTTCAAGAGGGTAAAGAGCAAGGGGGGGGGGGGACAGGGAGAGGTCTGGCTGCCTATTTGCTCTGCCCACCCCCCTCCCGCCGGCTTGGACCACAGAGCCAAGGGAAGTCCTTGCACTTCGGACAGAGGCCTTCTGCACTTTTATCCGCCTGGGAGAACACATCCTGGGCGTGTGCCTCTGCCTTGGCTGGTTTTTCATTTTCAAGGGGCAGATGTGGGTTGAAGCAACTTGTAGGCAGTCTGGGTGGTGTGACTCCTCTCGGATCATGCATGAAACGAGCAGCTTGCACTCTGACCAGCTGGAGGGGGACCAGCAAAGGGCGTTCTGGTGGCCTATCCCAGAACCCCCTGTGTCCGCGCAGACAGCTGTCCTCCTCCATCCCTTCCTTCCTGGTGTTGTGTACCAAGCCCAAAGATGGCCCATGGCTGCCAGGTGTCGGTGCCGTGACTCGCTATTCAGTGCCACCCCAACCGTGGTGGTTTCCCAGAACAAGGCACAGCTGGCACATCCTTATTGCTGCTTTCACTCACCGGAGCAGCCAGGGAAGAAGCTCTTGAGGCGGATTTCCCCTTGGACGTCAGTTTTCATGGGAGTGCCCTAGAGAAGAGAAACCAGACGGCTCCACCACACCTGACTGGATCCTGTGGGTTCGGGGAAGGCCCGGACAACAGGGATTCCCTTTCCCCAGAGTCCTTTGGTCACTAACTCACATTAGCAGCAATGATGACTGTGAGACGCTCCACCACGTCCAGGAAAACCTCAGACCGTGCGCCCTGGCGGAAGAGGAAGCAGCAAGGGCACCGGTGGCGGCGGCTGGGGCTCCATCCCTGGACCCTTCGCCGTGCCACAGATGCGCACCTGGGCTCTGTTCGCACTCCAAAGCCTTAACTAAGGTCACCACAAGCCGCCTCCTGGGCGTGGACGAGGGAAGACGGGGGGCCCAGGGGCCCCGGGAGAGACGGTCTTACCTGCTCCCCCCGCAGGGGCAGGACGGGGCGGGCAGCAGCACAGCCGGGGGCCACTTTGCTCTGTTGCGTGTCTGCGCCAAACTGCAACCACATGGAAAAGCTCTGATGGAACTGGGGGGGCGGCATTTGGTCATCCCGCTGAGCTCACTGAGAGCACACCTGGCGAGGGCACACTTGGGCTGCAGAGAAGCAGGCTGGGGCCCCACCCTCACGGCATGTCACGCCAAGGCATTTGGCATTTAAAATGTCACCAAGAGCCAGTTTATCCCAAGCCCTGGTTTTCGTGTGCGCCTCCCTGCACCCAGCAGCCAAGCCCATTCCTGGTCCAGGTGCCACCGGCCAGTGGGAGGGAGGCCTCCTGCAGTGCAGGGCCAGAAAGGCCTCGAGACCTGAAGCTCCTGGAGCTGCAACAAGAGCCTGGAGCTGTGCGGGCCGCTCAACCCCTCCACGTGCCACGAATCCGTCACGCTGCCAGCCTCACTGGAGGCCAGAACGGCGGGGTGGGGGTGCGCGGCCGAGTGGTGATTGGGCAGCTTCAACTGACCTGTTTTTACGTTTGTGACAGGTCTGGGTTTGCAGGAGGGGGTCTTTTCTGCCCAAAGATGGGTTAAGAAATAATGAAAGACTCATTCTGGGAACAGCCATAGCTCAGCTAGAGGGCTTCTGCGGTGCTGCACACCAAGAGTGCCCAGTTCCACCCCTCCCTGGCGGCAGTGCCAGCTAGGGCTGCTTTATTTGTTCAACACGAAGGGGCAACGGGACCAGCCCTTCACGCGGCTCTCCCTTGGCCACTTCAGTCAGTCTACTCTGGATGTAGGAAAGGAAATTTCCAGGCACTCAGTGGAGGGTGGAGGAGGAGGAGACTTCTGGGCCAGGCTCTCCCACTCACCAAGCCCACAGTGCTGAGGTCCAGGAGGCTGAACTGCTGTTGGTCAAGCACAGGTTCCATCTGGATAAAATTCTTCAACACATCAGGCGTTGTCGTCTGGATGTAGCCATAATCCTGAGGAAGAAAGGGGGGGAGAGGGGTTGAGCCGCCTCTGGGGTGGCAACACAGCTGCCAAAGAGATGGGGCTGGGACCAAGAGCAGACTCCATGCTCCGCACACCCTAGCTAGTGACGGGGTTGGAAAGCTCTTTCCCAAAGCTCTTCTCCCTGGCATTTGAGGGATGGTCAGAATCCCAGTCCAGCCTTTCACGGCCCCCACTCAGGGAGTGACTTGTTGCACATGGAGGAGGCACAACCAGCGCTCGCCCAGCATCAGATCAGAACCGAAGAGAGTCCGGAGCTGGAGCCCCCCAAGGAAGCTTCCTCTGGACTTCGAACTACTGATTAGTTTAAAATACTCTGGAACTCTCTGAAGTCGGCTCACGGCAGCTGAAGCAGCAGCTCTCCCCAAAGGGCGTTGTTGTTTTCTGACCCCACCAAACAACATGCACACTAATCGCCTGAAAAGGCAGCCAGATATGCTGCACCATGTCATCTGAGCGGTTACAAAGGGGAGGATTAAGTCGGGGGGGGGGGGACTTGGCTTCTCTTGCTGAAAGCATTTGTAGGAAGTCCCCTTAAAACAATTTTCGTTTGTCAGGAGTCCCCAGTTGGCCCAAAGTCAATGGACACTGAACGGTGGGGGGGGGGCAGTCTGGGCTCAGAGGTGCTGAAGGGCTCCGCCTGCCTCTGACGGTTGTCAGCTCAATGCTTTCCAAGGCCTTCTGGGCCAGCCTTCCACTTGCCAGCAACCAGGACAGGATGGTGGCGGCTGCTACTTTGCATTGCTTTCAACAGTTTTCAATTCCCTCTGCTTTAGTTTAGTAACTTGTGGGAATACACTAGATGTTAACGGTGTCTGCACCTTTAATGTTGCTTTAAATTTTTGGTGTGAGCTCCTTATGGAGTAAGACAAGGTAGAAGATTTCTTCAGTGCACAAATCCATTTCTTCCTGCACTCCTAGGGATTCCTGGAGGGGGAAGCAATTCTCAATCCTGCCTCGCCTATGCTACAGTGTTTTCCCAATTGAAATCTGAACTGCATTCTGGCTGTGCTCACGCCCCCCCCCCCCCTTGAGTCCATGGTTAAGGAAGAGCTTTAAAAAGCTTACACTTCTTCCTAGTGGCCAAGTTCTGGACTCTGGAGCTGGGGCCCCCCAGCATCTTTGGGCCAGGCGCTGCTCGGGCCTCTCTCTTTCTAGCCCTTCCGAGAGGGCACTGGAATGGAATGCAATCATCCCAAGACCAGGACAGAACAGCAGATTCAAGGAAGTTCTGCTGTGGTGGACAATTATTTTGGGGAAATAAACTTTGAGTCTCACAAAGGTGCGGCCACCTCTGGGGCAGCTCTTCTCGGGATGAGATGTGTAAGGCAACAACAAGGGATCTGTCAACATGTTTACAAGGCATGTGAAGGTTGAGGTGTTTGCCCCCATACTGCGCAAGGGCATGCATGCAAGTTGTGCAACTGCAAATTGCTCAAATGATGTGACACAAAAGTAAGCCCAATGGAAATGATTCTTCTGTTGTGTCATTTGTGCAATGTGGGCAGTTGCCCAACTTGTGTGCATGCAGTGTTACATGGCTGGCATACCCCTGTGTAGAAGTCTCTGCCACAAGATGTGGTGACAGCCAGCAACCTGGATGGCTTTAAGGGGTATGGACAACTCCAAGGAGAAGAGGTCTCTCAACGGCTACTCGTCGGAGGGCTACAGGCCACCTCCAGCCTCAGAGGCAGGATGCCTCGGAGCACCAGTGTCAGGGGACCAACAGCAGGAGAGAGGGCGGGCCCTCAACCCCATGCCTGTAGGCTTCCAGCAGCATGTGGTGGGCCACGGTGTGAAACGGGATGCAGGACTAGATGGGCTTCCTGGGGCCTGATCCCACACAGCTGCTGTTCTGTCAGTATGCCAGTTGCTGCATTTGAAAGCAGGTACTGCAGAAGGCCCTTCCCCAGCAAGGAGTGGCTACTGCAGTGCTACTGGAATGGCTTCAGAAACAGCAGGACCCCCCCCCCCCCCGCAACTCTATAACCAGTACAGGGAAAGAGCAAAGTCGGGCTCCTTGCACATCCCCCCCCCGTGCCACACCTCGCTGTGCTTTTTCTCACAGCATCCCCAGGCTACCTGTGTTTGCCAGCCACGCGCCATTCTGCTGGGGAACTAGGAGTCCGGCTCCTTCCACTGGGAGAGCCCAAGGACAGCAGGCTCTGCCTCCTGGCTGGATAGGAGGAGGCCCCTCAAAGGATGGAGGCGCTTGCTCCGCTCCCTGCTCGTGTCAGGCCTGGCGCAGCCCCACACGCTGCCCTCCCCGGCACTCTCCCTGGCTGGGGCTCCCGCGCAATGCATGTCCCTTCACAGAGGCCTCTGCAGGCCGTTTTTCTGGCCGTGGGGCTCGTCGCCAGCATCCAGCGGATCGCGCAAGTGCTGCCCACCCACAACGTACCAGTAACTCGTCAAGCACTTCGTAGAGGAGAGCGAAGTTCAGGCTGACCGTCTTCTCGCTCAGAGGCCCGCAGTAATCTCGCAGCAGAGTCACCAGCCTGCAAAGGGGGGCCATCAGGGGGGTCTCCAGCCCCAGCCACTCCGCCCCCCCCCCCGCTGGGCAGGGCAGGGCCGGCTCCTCACCTTTGAAGGAATTCAACGGCTGTGACCGGGGAGGCGCCGGGCAGGACCCTCGCCGCGAAGTAGAGGCCGGCATGCCGCACGTGGACAAAGTGCAGCCCTCCATGCGCCTGCTGGAGACACGGCAGAGCCGCTGAGCCAGAAGCCCCCTCCCCACGCCCCCCGCCCCAATGCAGAGGCGCCTCCTGGCGCTGCACCCCCCCACACACACACACCCCCCCCGCCGCGTACCATGAAGATGGGGGCCTGGTCTGCAGGCAGCGCCGTGATCTGCCGGTAGAAGCGCTCGGCCAGGTCCGAGCCCCCGTCTCCGCGGACTGCGCGCCACCAGGTTAAGGAAGCCGAAGACAATCGCGGGCTGCATCCAGACTGGGGCGGAGGACCCAGATCACCCGGAGCGGAAGCCTGGCGGGTCTGGAAAGCGAAGTCTGCAGGGCTCAGACCGAGGGCGGGGGGGGGCGCCGCCTAGAAGGGGCGGAGGAGCTGCGCTCCGTTGCGCGCCTGACTGAGGGCGGGAGGACCGAAGCCGAGCAGGAGGAGGCTCGGGAAGGGCGGAGGTGGGGCGACGGGGCCCCCAGCCGAAGGGCGGCCGCTGCTGCTGGGCAGGGGGAGGGACAGGCTGCTGCCCGCGGGGCGGGGGGGGGGCTCCCGCGGCCACCTGCCTTTCTGGAGGGCTCCAGTTTTTCACACAACGCGCGATCCACTTGTGGAACTCTCTGCCACAGGATGTGGTGAGAGCCAACAACCTGGATAGCTTTAAGAGGGGTTTGGATCACTTCATGGAGGTCCATCAATGGCTACTAGTCGGAGGGCTGTGGGCCACCTCCAGCCCCCAAGGCAGGATGCCTCTCAGCACCAGTTGCAGGGGAGTCACGGCAGGAGGGAGGGCAGCCCCCTTTCAGCGCCTGCCTGTGGGCTTCTGGTGGGCCCCTGTGCGAAGGAGGGTGCTGGCCTAGAGGGGCCTCCTTGGGGGCCTGATCCAGCAGGGCTCTTCTGGTGCTCCAGTGTCAGAGGCCGGCGGAGGAGCCCCCCCCCCACTGGGGGCAGGGGCAGGGGACCCTCCAAGGCCCCTCCTCCCCACGCGGCGAGGGGCGAGCCCCCCTCTCTCCCCCCCTCCCTCCCGGAGGCGTCCCGCCCGAGCCAGCGGCGCTCCCCTCCCCGGCAGGGCTCTCTGCCGCCGCGTCACGGAAAGGATCCAGTCCTTGTAGAGCAGCCGGTCGCCCTTGGAGGAGAGCACGAAGACCTGCGACAGCATCGCTCAGCGCGCGGGGGCCTCGGGTCGGCGGAGGCGCTCTGCACATGCTCCGAGGCTCCTCGTCCAGAACGGCCGACAGGCAGGAGCCGCTCCCTCCTTCCGCATCCAGGGCCTTCAGCCACGTGACGGTTCCCCGCGACGCGTCACCGGGAGGGGAGGGGCTGCTGGGGGCGGGGTTGCCGCCACCGCGCGTGCGGATTGGCTGTGCGGGCCGCGCGGGGTCACGTGGGCTGCGAAGGGCGGGAAGCGGCGACGGAGTCCGGACACCGAGGAGGGAGCGCGGCGAGAAATGGCGGGAAGAGGCGGCGGCGGCGACTACGCCGAGGAGCGCGGTGAGGGGGGGGGCGAGAGGGAGGGGGGCGGCGGTGACCTGCCCCCCGCGCGCGCCCTGACCTGCCCCCCCCGCGCGCGCCCCCTGACCTGCCCCCCCCGCGCGCTGACCTGCTCCCCTCTCGCCCCCCCCCCGCCCAGAGAAGGCGAAGAGCTTCCTGCAGGGCTTCAGCAGCAGCGGCGGAGGCGGAGGCGACGCGGCCCGCAAGAAGCAGCAGCAGCCGCCGCAGGAGGAGTCGAGCTTCTCCTACCGCCGGAGCTTGGTGAGCGGAGGCGGCAGCGGTCTCTGAGCGTCTCTCGGTTCCTGGGAGCGAGGGGGACTCTGAGCACATGCAGAGCGCCTGAGATCTCGATCTCTTCCCCTTCCGCTCCGGAGTTCAGGACGCTGCTGGGGAGTCCAGGGGCCTCCGAGCATGTGCAGAGCGCTCCCAGTCTCCGTCTGGCGGCGTCTTCTGCAGCTGGGCAGGGCCTGGAGCCCCATCTCTGGGGGAGGGGGGGGCCTTTTCCTCCCTTCCTTCCTCCAGAAATCCCTCTCCTCTCCCCGCCCCCCACCCCCTTCTCCTCCCCCCCCCCCCGCAGGGAGCCCTGGCCCACCGGGAGCAGGTGGCCTTGTATGTGGACCTGGACGATGTGGCTGAGGAGGACCCCGAGCTGGTGGACGCCGTGTGCGAGAACGCCAAGCGCTACGAGCAGGTCTTCGCCGATGCCGTCTGGGAGCTGCTGCCCCAGTTCCGGCAGCGGGAGGTGAGGAAGGGGGAGCCCAGCCCCACTCCGCCCGGGGGTGGGGTGGGGTGGGGGGCTAGGAAGCCGCCTGCTCAGCCTGTGGCTCGCTTGTCTGCAAGCAGGTGGCCCACAAGGACGCCCTGGACGTCTACATTGAACACCGCCTTCTCCTGGAGGGACGTGGCCAGGAACCCGGCCAGCTCCGAGACCCCCAGAATCAGTTCCCGCCAGAACTCCTGCGCCGATTGTGAGTCATGCGGAGGCGGTTAATTGTCTGTCTGTCAAAGGGAGAAAGAAAAGTTAAGATGCTTTATGGAGTCCCACCAGAACTCAGTGTGAGGGTGTGAGTTTCAGAATTAAGCAGAACTCTTCCTCAGGTGGGATGTTTGGAACAGAAGAACGGCCTTGCTGCTGGGTCAGGCCCCTCAAGGAAGCCCATCGAGTCCCGCATCCTGTTGCACACAGTGGCCCAGCAGATGCCGCCTCTGGGGAGCCCACAGGCAGGAGCGGAAAGGGGCCGGCCCTCCCTCCTGCTGCTGCTCCCCTGCAACTGGTGCTCAGAGGCATCCTGCCTTGGGGGCTGGAGGTGGCCTCAGAAATCAAGTGTATGTGTAAGAATTGGGGACTAAGAGCTCTGAAATGAATGGAAGACGGGCCTTAAGATGAGTGTGAAAGAGAAGCTTTTTTTGGCAAACAAATATAGTTAGACTTAGTGTGGATAAAACATCTGTTTACTCAAAAGCATTTTAGGAGCAATGAAGGCTCTTCCTTTGAAAACAGATGAATCTGTAGTAAACAATCACTGCCTGAACAACTACAGAAACAGAAATCTCACCAGTCTGCTTAGAATAGGGCTGCTCAACTTCGGCCCTCCTGCAGATGTTGGCCTACAATTCCCATAATCCCTGAGGCCATTGTGGTTGGGGATGATGGGTGCTGTGGTCCAAAAACAACTGGAAGGCTGAAGTTGAGTAACCCTGGCTTAGAACAAAAGTATGAGGCAATTCTCACGATGGGGGACAGCCGGGCTAAAGGAGCCCAGCCCAGTTTTCTCCCATTGTTAGAACCACCGGGTGAGCCCAGTGGTTCTCTGGCGGCTAGTCCCTCAAAGAAGCCCTCCCTTTACATGGAGTTAGCGGAGCAAGCACTCCGCTAACCCAGTTTTCCTGATTGTGAGACAGCGCGGCGGCGCGCAAGGAAACCCCCGATGAGAGGCTAAAACAAGCCTCCCAGTTTCAGGGCTCTCCCCAGAATGCCCTGCGCACTTGTGCGGGAAATCCTGGGACTTCCGGGGGCTGGACGGCCCCCAACGTGGGCAGCCGATACGGCTGCCCAGCAAGGAGCGGCTGTTCCTCTGCGGGGGAGTGTGGGCTAAGCCCACTCTTTCCACAAAATCCTCCCAGTCCCTACACAAAGATCGTGTGTAGAGTCTCTATGTCCGACTGGCAGCAGCTTTCTCAGGTTTCAGGCAGGAGAGTTTCTCAACCCTGTCGGGAGGTGCTGCCAAGGATTACATCTCAGGTCTTCTGCAGGCAAAGCAGATTATCTGTCGTCATTTCCCAATGTAAGTTCAGTGTCAGGAAAACGACAGCTCAGGGTCTGCAGCTCATTGGTAGAGATCATGCTGTCACACAGGAACTAGAAGGACCCAATTCTGTAAAAGGCAGTTTCATATGTTCAAGTGTTAGCCTTGCTTCTCAGTAAAGATGCCTAAATGTTAATAGATGAGAAAGAAAAGCAGAGACAGACTTTTGTTGTCCCGATTGGTTATCTCAAGTTCCCTTGATATTTTGAATAGTAAACTGGTCAGCCGTGGGCTAGTAAATAGCCTTAGGACTTGCAACTAGTTGGAAAACTCTGCTCCAACAATGCTCATTAGTGGCTCCTCCTTGGACTGGAAGGAAGTTTATTATGAGGTAGTAATAAGAAGTCTCTTCTGAGCTTGGTGTTCTTCAAAATTTGTATTAATGACTTAGCTTGGGGGAATTTCTTATCAAATTTGCAGATAATGCAAAACTGGGTGGGATAACTATCGTCTCAGAAGACAGAAATAAAATTCAAAATAACCTTGATAGAATGGAAAACTGGGCTGAAACGAACAAAATGAAATTGAACAGTTCTGCACTCAGAGAAGAAAAAACAGATAGAGAATGGAGGATACCTAGCTTGTTGGCTGTGTAAGGGGAAAGGATCTTTGGTCTGCGGTCTGTCGCAAGCCAAACACTAGTCGATCATGTGGTGCAGTTACAAAAATGGCTTGTGATTTTTAGGCTACACTAGTAGAGCCATAGTTCCCAGGTTGTGGGAAGTAATCGTTTCATTTTGCTTTGCAGTGGACTACCTCATACAGAGTAACTGTCCAGTTCTGGGCACTGCATGTTGAGTGGGGTCTAGACCAGTTGGAATGGGTTTTGGGAAGGCAGCAGGTGATGTGTGTGTGGGGGGGGGGGGTCTGGAAAACAAGGCCCAGTGAGAGAAGGCTGAAGGAACAGGGTATGCTGAGCTTAGAAGAGAAGGCAGTGAAGAAGGATGTGATCTGGCATCCACACATCCCCTTGCCAATGGCAAGTGCCTCCAGCCTTCTGGCAAGAAGCATACCCAGCACCACACAAACCTCTTCACGAAAGATCTCCTCTCCACTACACTTGAGAAGGTCAGAAAGAGCAGGAATTCTTTCTGAGCAGGAGGAGAGGCCTCCCGCTGCAAATATGGGATGGGGAGGCTTGCTTCTCTCCTAATCTTTGCCTGTGTACCAGAAAAGGATCTGAGAGGGGTTGGCTTGTGAGCTCAGCCTAAATTTGTGGCTCCCTGGACAGGATGGCACTCTCCAAATACTTGAAGGGTTGTTGCGTAAAGCAAGCCTTGGCAAACTTTATTTGGATCTAGGAGTCAGACTTGCTTTTTGCATCTTGCACCTGCCCCCAGAAATGCCCTCTGCTCCATGGGGGAGCAGACTCCCTGCTTTGCTTGCTCCTTCCTCCTGCTCACCTCAAAAGTATTGCATTTTCTTTACGTAAACTGCATCGACGATTTATTGAAAAGTGGTATATAAATATTGTAGTAATAATTCAGCATATGCTCTATCTCAGCCCCGTAAAGTAGGTTAGCGGGTTTATTTCAGAGGCCATCCAGCTGAACACACCAGACGGCCTCCTTTGAAACCTTAAATAGGAATGGATCTATGAGCAGCAACATAGTGGCAGTGCCAACAGAAAGAGCACACAGATACAGGGTTGGGGCTCTTCTCAGCACTATCCCTGCTATGCTCAGTGAAAATGAGCCATAAGTGTGCCATAGCCATTTTCTAAACTGGAATCACTGTATGAGAAGAGCACCTAGAACATAAGAATCTATGGAATTCTATGCACGTGGTGATGGCCACTAGCTTGGATAGCTTTAGAAATGGCTTTTAAAATGGCTTTAAAGAGGGCTTCGATAAGTCCTCAGAGGACAGGCCTATCAGTGGTGTGGAGGAACAGCCCTCTATTCCTCCTGACCTTTTTACCATGGCCACCAAGTGGAATTGGGGTATGGCTGGGTCCACTACAAAAGCCCTTCACCCAACCCCCCACACCATTAACAAGGAAGTTTACTTTTAGAAAAACTGGTTCAATTAAAACATTACTCTTACAGGGGGGAAATTCAGAACAGTTACTAACAGAACAGATCAGGGAAAATAAAAACTGGATAAATACATCTACCTCTGCTGGTCATTGCTCAGTCCTCTGTGCTTTCTTGTTGGCTTCTGGCTTGCTGGGTGGCTCTGATTCCAGCTCAGGTCTAGGGCTCCATCCAGCCCAGCTCTTCTTTTTCTCCTTTAGTGATTTCTGTTGGGTTTCTCCCTCCAGCAGATGGACTTCCAGGACTCTCGGTCTTCTTCAGCCTCCAGCTCAGACTCTCCAGCAGACTTGACTTATCTGGCTTCCAAGACTCTCTCCCTTCTTCTGCAACCTCCAGCTCTGACTTGCTCCAGCAGACTCTCTTGACTTCTCCTTCCAAGATACACACGGACACACACATTCTTTCTCTCTCTCTCTCTCTCAGGACTCTGACTTTCCTCTCTAAACACTCCCAATATATAACAGTTCCTCTGGCCTATCAGTTCCTCAGCCCAGCCAATCAGAACAAACAAAAAATTCCCTTCATATCTTGAAATCTCTTTTTCCTCCAAAAATCAACTGTCAGAATGCTAAACCAAAAGTGAAACAAGAATGAACTTTGACTCTGCATCTTTTCCATGCATAGGGACTCGCAAGCACAGAAATCTTATTTGCAGCAATATAGAGGTTCTTAGGAATATAATATAAAACAATTCATTTATCAGGGCTTATTTACGAGAAGAGGTTTGGGAATATTAGTGCACTATACAATACAGGGGCTTATTCACAGAAACCCAAAAGGTCTAGACCTCGTACCTCCACAAATGGTGACTAGTCAGTGGTTCTAGGCCACCACGAGAGGCAAGATGCCTGTGAATGCCAGTTGCAGGGCAGCAGCAGCGAGAGAGAGGGCAGGCCCCCCTCAGCTCTTGCCTGTGGGCTTCGCGGAGGCATTGGTTGGGCCACTCTATGAAACGGGATGCTGAACTGGGTGGCCTTGGGCCTGATCCAGCAGGGCTAGTCTTAGGTTCTTATTAAGCTGCCTTCCATTGAGTCAGGCCCTTGGTCCATCTAGCTCAGTATTGTCTACACAGACTGGCAGCAGCTTCTCCAAGGTTGCAGAAAGGAGTCTGTCTTAACCCTATCTGGAGATGCTGCCAAGGAGGGAACTTGGAAACTAAAGAACAGCCCTGCTGGATCAGGCCCAAGGCCACCCAGTTCAGCATCCTGTTTCACACAAATCAAATTTATTATTATTATTACGGTCCATGACCATGAAAACAAGAAATCAATACAATGCGATACAGTAAAAATGTACAACATCAACCTGTTTCACAGAGTGGCCCACTAGGTGCTACTGGGAAGCCCACAGGCAATTTGGCAGGTGCTTTGCAGTTTCTCTGTTGCCCTCCCAATAACCTTGTGAGGCTTTTACTTTTTTTGCAGATGACAAAAACTGAGGCTGAGAAAGTGGCTAGTCTGAGGCCATGCATGGGATTGGAGTTTAGTTCCCTCCCCACTCCCTTGCACACTTTCTTGGAAGGCTCCTGCAAAAACAGAAAAAGGAGATGCACGGCCACCACCTGCTGCCTTCTGACCCTACGCTGAGCATGACTGTGGTGGATGGCGGCTCCAGTGCAGGGCAGCTGTTCTCGGCTGGCTGGCCCATCTGCTCAGGCTCTCTTCCTTCTTCCTTGGCAGCGAGCTGTACTTCAAAGCCCCTTCGAGTGCCAAGGCCCGAGTGATCCGGGAGGTGAAGGCCGATGCCATTGGGAAGCTGGTGACTGTACGGGGCATTGTCACCCGTGTCTCTGAGGTGAAACCTCGCATGGTGGTGGCCACCTACAGCTGTGACCAGTGCGGGGCAGAGACCTACCAGCCGGTGAGTAGCCGGCCCTTTGGGAAGGTGCCTGTCTACGAGGGAGCACTTCCCCCCCACCCCCGTCTAACCTCCCCCTCGTCTTGCCGCCGCCACCACCTTTCAGATCCAGTCTCCCACCTTCACGCCTTTGTTGATGTGTCCAAGCCGGGACTGCCAGACCAACCGAGCTGGCGGCCGCCTCTACCTGCAGAGCCGCGGATCCAAGTTCACCAAGTACCAGGAACTCAAGATACAGGAGCACGTGAGTTTGAGTGCCCCTCCTCTGCCGAAAGGAGAGGACCTGTCCCCTGCGCTGCCCCTTCCTTATCTCCCCGCTAGCGTGGTGGGCCCTGAGCGGGGGGTGGGGGGAGCTGCATGTGGGGGGCAGACACACAGTCCGGTTGCTATCCGCTAGGAGCCGGGGGTTTTGGCCCAGTGGCCGAGCACCTGCTTCCGTTTGCATGCAGAAGGCCGCCCTCGGCTCAGGTTGTGCCATCTTTAAAAGGGCCGCAGGGTTGGGGAAAACCTCAGGTGTGGCCCCATCTGGACAGACAAGTCGCTTGGGGCAGGGCAGTGGCATGCCTGTAGAATGGCTGCTCTCCTGCTCCTGAAGCTTCCTTTTAAGGCAGCTCCTGCATGGGCGGTGGGGTGCAGGTGGGCGAGGAACCAGCCCTCCTGTCCGTGGGCAGCCTGGGTCGAAGCTGGTGGAGAAGGGGCTCTGGGCTGCCTTCCTCCCTTCTGGATGCCTGCCCTGCTCAGCAGAAGCATCCTGACCCCTGGGAGGAGTTTGAGAGGTGCTGGGCACTGCCAAGTGGCTTGCTTCTCATGGATGGAAAGTTGCCCTGGTGGCTGACGGGTCCTTGGTCCTAGGTGCAAGACCTGCTCTTGCAAAGGAGACTTGTAGCCAGCTGCGTGCTGGTCTCCCACCTGGAGCTCTGATTGGGGCGACTGAGCTGACGGGTCTGGCACTGTTTCAGTCCAGGTAGAACCAGAGTGATGCCCTGGAGCAACGGGAGGGGGAGGGGGAGGCTGCGTTTGGGGGTGTCGTGCGGGGATGGGTCTTTGTCCTCCTCGCTGACCTGGCCGCCTCTGCCTGTGTTTCTTGCAGAGTGACCAGGTGCCGGTGGGGAATTTGCCCCGCTCCATCAGTGTGAGCCTCCAAGGAGAGAACACGCGCCTTGTGCAGCCGGGCGATCATGTCAGCGTCACCGGGGTCTTCCTCCCAGTGCGGCAGGCTGGCTTCCGGCAACTCCTGCAGGTGGGTGGCTGGCTGGCTGGCTGGCAGGCAGGGAGGGCAGAGGCCTGGGCTTGGGGCTGACTCTGAGGTGAACGCCATGGCTTGCTCTGACAGGGCCTTCTCTCTGACACCTACCTGGAGGCCCATCACATTGTCTGCATGAGCAAGAGCGAGCAAGAGGAGCTGGGAGAAGGGGAGCTCACCGAGGAGGAGCTGCGCCAGATTACAGGTGAGCAGGAGGCTGCTCTCCCCGCTCCCTTCTCTCTCCTCTCCCTCCCTCATAAACATGGTGATTTGGACTAAAGTGGTCTAACGAAACTGGTAAGTGTTAAAGAGCACCAAACCATTCATCAGAAGGGGTGATCCAGCTAACGTGGTGTTTTGGGGGTTCAAAATAGCTTGGACAACAGAGAGTTGAGTAGCCAGTGCTGTAAGAGGGAGGATCTTCCTGTGGGCTGAGAATTGGTTGAAGACAGGAAGCAAAGGATAGGAACCAGTGGACAGCTTCCAGGAGAGTGGCGGGGGGTGGGAGTCCCTCATCCCTCGAGGTTCTGTAGAAGCTGGTGCTGTTGACCAGACAAAGCATTTGGTAGCCAGGCTTGCAGCGATCACCAAAGGGTTCAGGGTGAGGGCCACACAGAGCTCCAGAAAGATCTCTCCAGATCGCTGTTGATTAGAGGGGGGTGGGGCTCTAATCCACAGAGCTTATGCTACAGGAACTGTATTAGTCTTTAAGGTGCCACAAGATTTTGTGTTAACCAGAGGAGAGTTCTTGGTCATCACAGGAGGTAGCTCAGTAAACACTGACCCAGCGTCCTCAGGAAAGGGACTGAAAGTAGGATGGTACTGTAGGTGGTTCAGGCAGAACAGAAGCACACGATTGGTTGGTAGACTCCCCTGCCACAAGATGGGACTTCATGTTGTTCCCAGCTGAATCGGAGCCCGAAGATGTGCCAGTGCGTTGGCTCACCTCATCTCCTTGCATTATTGGCCCCCACTGCTGAAATCTTCTCCTTGGGAGACGGACCTGCCTGACGGCCGATTAATAATTCGTGGCCACTTGGGCAGGAAGAAAGAGTGTCAGCCCAATTAAAAAGACACGTCTTCACGGAATGAAAGTTTCAGAAGCGGGGGTGGTGGGAGGGCACCCCCAGGAAAGACTCTCTTGGATGGCCACCCACTGAGCCTCCCAAAGAAGAGCCATATGCAGGAGAGGCTTGCCGCTTGTGTGGGGCAGCCGGGTGCATGTGGGAGCAAAGCAGCCCTTTGAGCACCATGGATCCAAGCGGTGGAGGGCCTGAAAAACTAGTCATTGCCACATAATGATGCCTCTGAGGACCAGAAGCTGGAGAGGACTGGGAGGGGCGGGGGGGGGGGGTGGTGTCCCTATGCAGCTGGGCGTGGGATGCTGCCCTTGCTGGGCCTTGGCCTGGCCCAAGTTCCCTCCCACAGGCAGCCCCGAGGAGGTGTGCTGGTGGGGCTGCTGGCGGAGGCTGGGCGGGAGAGGTGATCCCGTGGTGAGCGGCCCTTTCTCTCTTTGGACTACACGGATTCTGAGGGGCATCGGCGGGTGGGGTAATCTGGGTGACCCACTAGAAGAGAAGCTAGACCTTCTCCTGATGCCTTCCCTCCCTCACGTTGGGAGAGGGTTAGTGCCCTATTGTTTGGGCTCCTTTCCCTTATTTAAAACATCTAAAGGCTCTCGTTTGAGGCAAAGCGGGTTAATTCAAAACACACCACAAAAACACACCCTTTAAGCCAGTTCTAAAACAAACATGGTACACCCTAATGGTAAAAAAAAACCCAGCATTGGAGAAAAAGTGCTTCTTGACACAATATGTGGTTAAACTATGGAGTTCACTGCTGCTGGATGTGGTGACGGCCACCCATCTAGATGGGTTTCAAAGGAGACTAGGCCAATTCATGGTGGAGGGTAGGACGATCAATGGCTGCTAGTCTTCGTAGCTGTATATTTCCATCAGGATCCAGAGGGGGGCACCCCCTCACACCAGGTGCTAGGGAGTGCCAATGGGAGGGGGTGGTTGACCCCCCCACCTCCGCAGGCCTCCCAGGTGCACCCGGTTGGCTATGGTGTGAGGCACAAGGCTGGCCTGGATGGGCCTTTGGCCTGATCCAGCAGGGCTGGATCTTTCCTTATGTCCTTAAATATCATGGTACATGGTCCTAACTGAAGAGCTGCAGCCGCTTCCGTGCTGTCTTGGCTCCCCTCTCCATATACCTCCGGCAGCCCCGAGCGAGGTCGATCTGCTCCTTTCTGCCTTCTTGCAGAAGAGGACTTCTATGACAAGCTGGCAGCCTCCATTGCCCCAGAGATCTACGGCCATGAAGATGTCAAGAAGGCCCTCCTGCTTCTGCTGGTGGGGGGGGTGGACCAGAACCCACAGGGCATGAAGATACGAGGTGAGTCGCGTAACCAGAAAGGGCGACGTGACCTTTCTGCCCAGTGCATGTAGCGGTTCTGCTTTGTTGCTGTTGGGGACGTCGTCATCTCGCAGCTGGAGTCTTGGTTTAGTCTCCTCCTGCAAAGGGCGAGGGAGCTGTCTGGCCCCCGTGTGTGTCTGCACATTTGCAGAGTGTTGCTTTCAGGGCCGGAGCAGAGGAGAGCTGGCCTTGTGGCAGCAAGCATGAGTGGTCCCCTTTGCCAAGCAGGGTCCACCCCGGTTTGTATTTGAATGAGAGACTAGCTGTGTGAGCGCTGCCAGAGATCCCCCTTGGGGATGGAGCCGCCACTCTGGGAAGAGCACCTGCATGCAGAAGGCTCCCAGTCCCCTCCGTGGCGGCAGCGCCTCCAAGAGAGGGCTGGGAGAGCCTCCTGCCTGTTACCTTGGAGGACGTGGGAAGCTGCCATTAGCCGAGTCAGACCCTTGGTCCCTCTAGCTCAGTATTGTCTACACAGCCTGGCAGTGGCTCCTCCAAGGTTGCTCGCCTTGCTCCCCTCTTCTCTAGGGAACATCAATATTTGCCTCATGGGGGACCCTGGGGTGGCCAAGTCCCAGCTGCTTTCGTACATCACTCGCCTGGCACCACGCAGTGAGTACCACACGAGGACAGTCGCTCCCTGGGAATCCTTGCCAGATCTGGTCAGTGGGCAGGGGAGGGAGGGGGCCGCTGAGTGAGCAGGAAGGGCCACTCCTAGGCTTCACTGGAAGCCACGGAGAGCCCTGCCGGGTCAGACCAAGGTGGGCCCGTCAGCTGCAGCGCTTCTGTTCTGCGCCTGGCCGGCCAGAGGCCTCTACGGAGCTTCCCTGCGGGGCCCGGAGACTTCCAGCAGCCTGCCGGGGCCCATCCCTGGGTTGGTCCTCACCCCTGGGGTCTGCCGCGCTCCCACTTGGACACAGCAGCAAGCGGGGAGGGAGGGGAGGTGCTGCTGGCTCCCTGCTCAAGAGCCGAGGCAGCCCCGTCTCCTCGCCTTCCGTCTCTCCTCCAACAGGCCAGTACACCACAGGGCGTGGCTCCTCCGGTGTGGGGCTGACGGCTGCTGTGCTGCGTGACCCCCTGACGGGGGAGCTTACCTTGGAGGGGGGCGCTCTGGTGCTGGCCGACCAGGGCGTCTGCTGCATTGACGAGTTTGACAAGATGCTGGAGTCGGACCGCACCGCCATCCACGAGGTGATGGAGCAGCAGACCCTCTCCATCGCCAAGGCTGGCATCCTGACCACACTCAACGCCCGCTGTGCCATCCTGGCAGCTGCCAATCCGGCTTACGGGCGCTACAACCCCAAGCGCAGCCTGGAGCAGAATATCCAGCTCCCTGCCGCCCTGCTCTCCCGTTTCGACTTGCTCTGGCTGATCCAGGACCGTCCTGATCGTGACAATGATCTTCGGTGAGGAGGAGGAGGAGGAGGAGGAGGAGGAGGAGGAGGAGACCCCCAGCCCTCCCCCCGCGAGGCTCCCTTGCCTGCTCCTTTGCTGAAAGGTCTTTGCTTTCTGTCTTCCACAGCCTGGCCCAGCACATCACCTACGTGCACCAGCACAGCCGGCAGCCGCCCTGCCAGTTCCAACAACTTGACATGGGACTCATGAGGTAAGAAGGGCAAGGGCTCCCTGCTCTCAGAGGCGGCTGCAGGGGCTGTCGCCTCCAGCTTAGGGGATGGGGGAGAGCCGGTCCTTGGTGCTGCTGTTCCTTGGAGGCACGCTGTGGCTTGACGGAGAGGAGAGCTGCTCTGCCGTGGGGAGGCTGGCCCCATCTCTCGCTCTCCCCCTCCAGGCGATACATCGCCATGTGCAAGCGGAAGCAGCCAGCCGTGCCAGAATCGCTGGCAGATTATATCACAGCTGCCTACGTGGAGATGCGGAAGGAGGCCTGGGCCAACAAGGACACCACGTACACCTCAGCCCGCACCCTGCTGGGGATCCTCCGTCTGGCTACTGCCCTGGTGAGTCAAAGGTGGAGGTCCTCTGAGGCCTCTTCAGTGGGGAGGGTGCTGGCCAGAGGCAGGGAAGGGTTAGGGCATGCAAGGTCTCTGCCATGCCAGCTTGAATTTGGGAGCAGGATTCAACAACCTGGCACTGGCTTGGCTCATCTTCGGAGCCAGCTCTGGGCTGCTTGAGAGAGGCTTGGAGGCCTTTGGCTGGTGCCTGGTGAACTGATGCCTGGGTGAGGGGCTCAGTACAACTACCAGTGACGTGACGACTTTGGCAGTTCTGTTCTTAATCTCTTCCCTAATGATCCCTAGCATGGAATTAGCTGCCTGTACTGCTGCTGCACATGGCGTCAGCATTTTCAGTGAGCCATGGAAATGCTGTGGACATCATGTAGCTTGACTTGAGTGATGCATTTGACAAATTCTTCCACATTGGTAAAAGTTGGTAAAAGTTGAGTTATAGGATGCTTCTGTTGGGTGTGGATTTACAGCTGGCTGAGCCACCGTAGCTAGTGAGCACTCCTGATTGACTCCATGTCATGCTGGAGGGAGAGATCAAGTGGAGACCGACAGGCCCTCCCCTGGGTCCTGTGCTGCTCCACGTTCTCATAAATGACTTCGAAGAGGGAGTAGGATGCTTGTTAGACTGGCAGATGATACAAGATGTGGGGGTGGAGGGGGAGCAGCTCACATCTTGGACAGGATGAAGTGCAACGGATACAAAGGTCCGAGTTCTGCATTGGCTTCTTCTTACACATAAGCAGAAGTACACAATGGGGGAGGCTTGGCTGGGCAGCAGTACATGTGAAAGGGGCCTTGGTGTCCTAGTGAGCAACTCTGGGAGCATGAGCCAGCAGGGTGACGCAGCTGCTAAAAAAGCAAAGGCCATCTTAGACTGCATTAACGGAAGCATCGAGCTCAGATCACACGCACTCATTCCACTCTGTTTCACACTGGTCAGACCTCACTTGGAATATTGCGTCCATTTCTGGGCCCAGCATTTTAAAGGCCATAATAATCTGGGCTGGGTTCAGAGGAGGGCAGCAACAATGCTGAGAAGTCTGGAAATCAAATTGTATGAGCAACACTTGAAGGAGCTGGGTCTGTTTAACCTGGAAGAGAGATAGGCTAGCCGTCTTCAATATCTGAAGGGCTAGGGCACAGAACCGAGAGTGGACTTGTTCTCTTTTGTTCCTGACAACCAGAACAATAGGTTGAAATTACAAAGAAGCAGATCTAGGCTAGATGTTGGGAGGCATTTCCTCACTGTAAGGGTGTGGACAGTGCAACAGTCTGCCTTGTGTAGAAGTCGGCTTCCGGTCACTGGGGCTTTCAGAGGTTGGACAGGCATCTGCCAGGAATGCTGTTAGCAGTTTCCTGCACTGAATAAGGGGTTGGACTAGAAGACCTCACAGGTCCCTTCCAACTCAAATTTGATGATGGCTTGCCGGGGAGCAATGGTGGGAGAGAGGCTGTGCCTTCCATCTCCTGCCTGTGGGCTTCCCAGGGGCATCTGGTTGATGACTGTGGGGAAATAGGATGCTGGACTGAAAAAGCCTTTGGCCTGATCCAGCAGGCTGCATTGATTACGTTTGTGGGGACTGCAGCCCCATCTCATGAAGAAACAGAAGTGTGCAAGTTGGCCCATATAAAATGGTGGGTTGTGTATTGTTTGGATCTCCTGTCAGAGCAAAGAAGTCTTATTCTGATCTAGTAGCTACAACTTACGCCTTGGGGATCTATAAAATGGGCAAACAGAAAGGACAAGGGCCACGCTTCCACTGCACCACAACTGGAGCTGCAAATCCTGAGGCCTAGAGCCATAGCTCTGGGATCCCAGTACCATAAAAGGCCTCTTTTTAACTTGCCCCTTTCTAGGTGCATTGAATCCCCGCTGGTGTGTTTCCCAGACTATGGGAAACATCTATATCGGGCAACAGCGATATAGGAAGAGGCTGAAAGGCATCCTCTCATACTGCGCGGGAGGAGGCCATGGTCAACCTCTCCTGTGTTCGACCAAAGACAACCACTGGGCTCTGTGGTTGCCAGGAGTCAACACTGACTCGATGGCACACTTGCATGCATGTACTTATCATCACGGCTCCGAGATCACTATGCAATTCCTACATCTTATTTTTAGTCACCCTTAATTCCTTCATGTACATAGGAAACTGCCATAGACTGAGTCAGACCATTGGTCTATCTAGCTCAGTATTGTCTTCACAGACTGGCAACCAATGTAGTTGATTTTTAAAAGATATATGAAAACCTCAATATTGCCTCTTTTGAGATCCCAAAGGAAACAAGTGGGAGCTGCTGTTTCTTGTTAAGAAGAAACTCTTTCTCTTTGTTCATTCCATTAGAGTAGACCAAACAGGCCTAAAAGTTCTCAACAGCACTCTTGACTGGGAGTCAGGTGTGAAAATTTGCCCACACCAGTTAAACCACCAGACTTCAGGTGATCTGGTAGCTTGAAGCTTACAGTTCTAATGTAAAATGGGTTTTTCAGGAAATCCCATTTCCCACCCAAATGGTCTTTATCATGCTGGGGCATCAGATTTTCTTCTAGAGTTTGTTCTTAATTGTAAAAACATAAGAACAGCCCTGCTGGATCAGGCCCACGCCTGTCCTGTTTCCCACAGCAGCCCACTACCAGATGCTCCGAGAAGTCCACAGGCAGGAGCAGCCAAGAGGGGCCGGCCCTCCCTCATGCTGCTGCTCCCCTGCAACTGGTATTCAGAGGCATCCTGCCTCTGAGGCTGGAGGCAGCCCACTGCCAAGACTAGTAGCCCAAAAGAACAGCCCTGCTGGATCAGGCCCAAGGAGGCCCATCTAGTCCTGCATCAGCTCTTCACTTTGGACCAACTGTTCCCTTAAAGCGGAGTTTTGAAGCAGACAAAAGGTGCACTCAGCTCCTTCCCAAGCAACAATCCGAGGCGATACTTAGGGAGGACAAGATAAAGATGGAATCCTTCACATCACTTCCAGAACTGGTGTACTGCCAGCTCCAGGCTTCTGCCCTGTATATACAGGTTCCAAAGCCCAGGGGTTGTTTTTTTTGGGGGGGGGTGATAAAATACAGGCAGCGTGGATGGAGAATACTCCGGCTGAAATAGCCTGAACATGGTGGCGTGTTCAAGAAAAGAATCTATACAGCAGGCGGCTTATGGGGAGTTGGGATCATGGACTGAAAGGAATCTGTGGGTGCTGTGGCTTTGTGCATATGAATTAACGGCTCCCTCCCTTACCTAGGCACGACTGAGGCGTGTGGATGTGGTTGAGAAGGAGGATGTGAACGAGGCCATGCGCCTCATGGAGATGTCCAAAGACACCCTTCTGGCAGACAAGGGACAAACGGGCCGGTGAGAGAGAAGGGGCTCTAGCCATCTGGGGCGGTTGCTGCGGGAGCAAGAGGCGGCCGCCTGCTTTCTCCAGGCTGTGTGTGGTCGGGCAGGCTGGCTGACTCCTCCTCCTCCCCCCTTCCTGTAGGGCACAGCGGCCATCTGACCTGATCTTTGCAGCCATCAGAGAACTGGTTCCCGCTGGCGGGACACGGTCTGTCCGCCTGGCTGAAGCGGAGCAGCGCTGCCTCTCGAAAGGCTTCACTCCAGCCCAGGTCCAGGCTGCTCTCAGTGAGTATGAGGAACTCAACGTCTGGCAAGTGAACCAGCAGAAGACCCGGCTCACTTTGGTCTGAGGGAGGAGGCGGAGGCGGCCCTTTGGTGGCATTCCTCCCGGGGGCTCCTGCTGCCTGCCAGGGCTTGCTTCATGGTGTCGCGACAACTCCCAGCATCCTCGGCTGCCGTGGCTGGCAGCTGTAGTCCGCTGATCTGGGACCATGGCCAGCTGCTGCCACTCTTTTAGACACAAATCTGTTTTCTCCCTAATAAAGTGCTTCATGGGGGCTGGTGTGCTTTTCTTTTTTAGGCTGAGGGCAGTGGAGAGCACAGGTGTAGGGACTTGAGTTAGAACTGTCCTTGTGAGGATAGTGATGCCCAGTGGCTGTGTGGGGGCCCTTTAAACTTGCCGCCTGTGTGGCTTTCCTCCCTCTAGGAGAAAACAGCATGAGTGGCCAGGGAGAGGAGAGCTGGTCTGGTGGCAGCAAGCGTGACTTGTCCCCTCAGCTAAGCAGGGTCTGCCCTGGTTGCAGATGAATGGGAGACTTGATGTGTGAGCACGGCAAGAGATTCCCCTCAGGGGATGGAGCCGCTTTGGGAAGACTATCTAGGCCCCAAGTTCCCTCCCTGGCCGCATCGCCAAGACAGGGCTGAGAGAGATTCCTGCCGGCTGCCTTGGAGAAGCCGCTGCCAGTCTGGGTAGACGGACCTAGGGTCTGATTCAGCATATGGCCGCTTCCTGTGTTCCTATGACTACGTGAGGCAGAAAGAAGCCAGGGTGGGCACAGGGGTCTCCAAGAGAGTCTTGGTGCTTCTGTACAGGTTGTTCCCTTTCTCTACCTACACAGTCTCCACCCCCCGTCTGAAGCAAAGAAACCATGGGAAGCAGGCCCTGTGCCTCTCGGCTTACAAGCTAAACAGCCAAGAGGAGGAATAGACGGCAGGGGTCCAAAGATTACCACGGGGGCAAATGCCCTTTCCTAGATGTGCACTGAGGAGAATTCAAAATCCTACTCTTAATGAGCTGGCATTTGAGATCTCACTAGAATTTTTTTTTTTTTTGGTCAGATTAGCTACTTCACACTGGAGTTTGTCAATACCATTGGTAGTTTCTGTCTAGGCCTGATGCTCTTAATTTTTAGTTCTAGAACAGCAGCAGCCTTGTCACCCTTTGTCTGTTTGTCGGACTCCTCTGAAAAAGTCAGGTCAGGCACAGTTGGCTGCACAGCCTCATCTGCAGTGGAGACAGATGCCAGGAATTGCGGCTGTTGCTGCTGCCACCTTCTACCAGGCCTGTTTAGCTCAACATTGTCCACAATATCCCGTATTCATGGATGGCTGCAGGACAGATGCTGCTGGTGGCGGCAGCAGCAGCAGCGTTATTGTCCCTCCCTTTCCCAGGCAGCCCAAACATGGGAAAGGGTTTTGTCAGAAGCCCTGGGATAAAAGGAGGGCTCCTCGAATGGAACAGGAACAGACAGCAAAGCATACAAGTAAATGGGAAGACGTTCAGCATAAGTAAAAAGACGCAATCGGCAAAATCAGCGGTCTGAAGCAGGTGCTGGTGGGGAATCAGGTAGGAGACCCTGGTGGTTCAGTGGAAGCTCACTAGTGGTGCTGTAGCAGCAGCAGCAGCAGCTGTGAAAAAGACCCATCTCATCACGGCCACAGTGCCTGCTCAACAACAGGTGGTTTCAGTGGATGGGAGTAAAAAGCAACTTTACAACAGCAGGGCACAAGACCCCAACCCTCTGGGGGCAGAGCCCAGCCTACTCCCTGCTCCACAGAAGACGCAGACCCCAGCTGGCCTCATCACCACGGCTTTATTGAGAACACCTCAGAAGAAGAGGCCCCGCATGCGGCGACCAATGCCCTGGCGGTCGTAGAGGATGTTGAACTTGTTGACAAACTGGTTCATGGTGTTGCAGGTCTTGGTGATGGTGCCCAGGTAGGTCATGAGGCCCACGTCGTTGCATTGCTGGGAGAGAAAAGTGGCATGAGAGAGAAAGCGGGGGGTGGGGATGGGCACTCCAGCACTGGGTCTGACCGGGGAGGCTTCCTTGGGGTTGCAGGAGAAGAGCAGATTTTCTCCATCCTCCAAGACTTTGCTCTGGCTGCCCTACTCAGAAGCGGCATTGCATGTATTCATTACAACCCACCTTCCCAGCCAACAGTGCCCAAGGCTGCTGTTCCCACACAAACTTGGCCAGGGAAGTCATAGTTCTGCCTCACAAAGCTGCCAGGAATGGAGGAGAGATGAGGTTCCATATTTATGAATACTTCTACACCACCCTTCATCCCAGGACCCCAGGGGGACTTGACAAGATATCCAGCAGGGAAGTTGAGGCAGCAGGTTGCCATGGCCCCAGAAGAGCCCTGCGGGATCAGGCCCCTCAAGGAGGCCCCTCTAGTCCAACACCCTCTTTCCCACAGTGGCCCACCGGATGCCTCTGAGACGTCCACAGGCAGGGGGTGAGGGCTTGCCCCCTCCCCTGCAGCTGCTCCTTAGAGGCATATTGCACCTTCAGCTGTAGGTGACCTAATTACGTTGTTTGACTTTTAAGACTTTAAATCTCGCAGGCTACTGACTAGGGATGGGCCCGGACCGGCCCTGAGGCCATTGAAAAGGTCTCCGGACCGGTCCGGACCTGGGTGGTTTGGATTGGGGGTGGGGGGTTGCTTTAAGAGCGGCAGGAGGGTTTACTTACCCCTTCCGCTGTGGCGCCGTAATGCTAAGAATTGGGGTAATGCTTTGCGCGCGCGCACGTCAGTGACATGAAGCGTGAGCACCACATGCACGCGCACAAAGCATTACTGGGAGTTTTTGCAGAGCAGCAGCGGGGAAGGGGCGGCAGGGAGGTATCCTGCCACCCCAATTATTCTTAGCATTACAGCGCCACAGCGGAAAGCGGCAGGAGGGGTAAGTAAACCCTCCCGCCGCTCTTAAAGCGACCTCCCACCCCAGCGCTGGACCGCAGTGTGGCGGTTCTGTGCACACCCCTACTACTGACTGACGGTTGCCAAAGGAGAAAGTTAACAGTAGATGTGCTCAAAAGCTGGACACCGCTGACGAATATTTAGACACCGCTTTTCAACCAGAGTTCCCAAAGTGATTTACACAGATAGAAACAGGCTGGCATCTTAATTAAGCAGGGTCGGCAAGAGTCTGACTGCTGCAGCCATCGCAGGAGTGACAGGGAAGCTGCCTTCTAGGCCCCTCCAGCTCAGCACTGTCGACTTCCGATGGGCAGCAGCTCTCCAGGTGAGAGTCTCTCTGCCGCACCTGGAGATGCTGCCAGGGACTGAGCTTTCTGCATGCAAATCGGATGCTCTAGTGCTGAGCGAGCTGGGCCCTCCAGCTGCTGTTGAACTCTTAACTCCCATCATCCCCAGCCACAACTTACGGTGGCTAGGGAAGATGGGAGTTGTAGTTCAGCAGCGGCTGGAAGGCCAAGCTTGCCTGCCCTTAGCCAAGAGCCTCCACCAGAAGCAGGGACACATCTGCATTCCTCTCCCTCAGCCCCACTTGGCACACCCTTCTCCAGTCAGAGGAGAGTGAGTGCATATTAGGGATGTGCCCGGAACCCCTCCTCCAAGCTTCGGAGGTGGCGGCGGCAGGGGTGGTCCCTTAAGGGTGGGAGAGGGCGCACTTACCCCTCCCGCCACATTTTCCCTGCCAGCACTCCGTTGTATCAAAGTCCCTCGGGGAAGTGGCCGGAAGTACCAGGTGCGTGTGCACATGACAAGCGTATACACGCCTGGAACCTGCGGCCGAGGACGGCAACAGGGCGGCAGGGAGGTACACTGCCGCCTCAAGGGGCTTTGATAGATACAACAGAGCGCCGGCAAGGGAAATGCGGCCGGAGGGGTAAGTGCACCCTCCCCTGCCGCCTCCAAAATGCGAAATGGCCCCGGTGGCTGAAACGTTTCGGAGGCTTCTAGAATGGCCTCCGAAATGTTTTGGGCACATTGGGAACTCCAGAGACGATCTTGATCTACCTGTCCTAGACAGGGTCACGCTTCCCCAAAAGGAACAGGTTCGCAGTCAGGGAGTACTCCTGGATCCACACCTCTCCTTGATTTCTCAGGTTGAAGGGGTGAGCCAGGGGTGCTTTCTATCAGCTCCGGCTGATACACCAGCTGCGCCTGCTTCTTGAGACAGCCTCACAACAGTGGTACATTTGTTGGTAACCTCCAGACTGGACTTCTGGAATGCGCTCTACGTGGGGCTGCCTTTGTACGTAGTCCGGAAACTCCAGTTGGTTCAGAATGCGGCAGCCAGGTTGGTCTCTGGGTCATTTCGGAGAGACCACGTTACTCCTTTACCGATGGAGCTACACTGGCTGCCAATAGGTTTCCGGACGAAGTACAAAGTGCTAGTCATAACTTACAAAGCCCTAAACGGCTTAGGCCCTGGGTATCTAAGAGAGCGTCTTCTTCACTACGAGCCCCACCACCCACTGAGGTCATCTGAGGACAGGGGTGTAACAAGGCTGGAGTGGGCCCAGAGACAAAATTTTAAAATGGGCCCCTCGCTGATACACACACACACACACTTCACAATATGAAGTAATGTGGCTTGCCTCAGGGGGGGCCCCTCGAGGCATGCCGCCTCCCCTTGCCTAATAGTAGTTACGCCCCTGTCTGAGGAGGTCCATATCCAGTTACCACCAACCCATCTGGTGGCTACATAGAGGCAGGCCTTCTCGTTTGCTGCCCCAAGACTGTGGAATGCGCTCCCTGCTGAGATTCAATCCTCCCCATCTCTGGCAGTTTTTAAAAAACCCTAACCCATCTTTTCACCCAAGCTTTCCCAACTTTTTAAAACTGTATTTTTAATGTTACGGCTGTTTTTAAATTGTTGCATTGTTTTAACTTTTATATGTGTTTTAATTGTTTTTATGTTAACTGCCTAGAGAAGGAAGTTTGGGCAGTATAGAAGTTTAATAAATAAATCCTTAGTGCATATCCCCCATTCTTGACACCCCCCGCCCCCGCAGCAGACACTCACATCATAGAAATCTGTCTTGAACTTGTCAGTGCTCAGCACAGGCAGGCAGTGGCAAAGGGCATAGGCCTCCCGCAAGATCTCATGATTGAAGGGCACCTCACCTGCATGGGAAAGGAGGGCAGGTGGGTGAGAGAGGATCCTCGAGTACCCCCAGGGAAGGGAGGGGCTCAGACCAGCTGACCCACTTCTTGTCCCACCTCAGCTCTCACCTGCCTCCGAAGCTTTAACATATTCCAGAATGAGTTTGACGCGGCTATGAAGCATCTTGATGGCGCTGTGCTGGGCAATGAGGTGCTCAGCCACTAGAGAGGCATGCAAGGGGGAGAAGGTCAGTGGGTCAGACATGCTTCTAGGAAGTCTGGGAGGCAGCCAGGGAAGCGGCAGCATTCCCAGATGACCACCACGCACGTAGACCCCAAACCTACGCCAATGCAGGGCAGCCTACACAAGGCCATCCGCTCCACAGCACGGAGGCGGCATCCCTTCGTGACACGTGTTCGCTCTCACCCGTGGAGTTCTCGCCGCTGCCTGTTGCAGTCATCCGTGCCACGTGGTCAACCCCAATGCGCTCAGCCTCCTCTGTGGCCAGTGTGTACGTCAGCTCAGCAAACAGCATTGTGGCCTTGATGGGAAGGGGAGGAGGTGATGAAGCACATGCCACGGGAGTCTCTCCCTACACAGATGTGGTCAACAGGAGCCTGATGACAGGGCAGACCTCTCCTCGCCTCCCCCCACACGCCTGCCGTGCAAGCCTTGCTGCAGCTGAAACCATTATGGCTGTGAACTACCAGGAGGTCAACACCGCTGAAGACGGGGGCAGGAAAGGAGGGTCTGGGGAACCAAGATCTGACCAAGGAGGGGTTACCATTACCTCTCCGTTGATTATGTCAATCACTGATTCAAAGACACTGACAGGCAGCTGCGAGGAAAGAGAAGACAGCAGACAAAGTTCACGCAGATGCTCCAAGGCTTTGCAAAGATGCAGTTGCTTGAGGCTCCCATTGTGGTGCAGAAGAAGAGCAGATACTCACATCCGTGTGTTTGGTCATAGGATTTAGCTTGAGGAAGAGGGGGCTCTCAATTATTTCACACACCTGAGGAGAAGGGGGAAAATGCCACCAGTGGCTGCAGAAGTACCGGCCCCTCTCCCAGGATAGCACAGAAGTTGCCACCAGAAGCAGGAGACCTGCATCGGGGGCTTTTGCCCATCTTCGCCACCCTTGACATGGAACTGGGTGACTCTGGGCCAGTCACTTCTCTCTCAGCCTAACCTACTTCACAGGGTTGTTGTGAAAGAGAAACTCAAGTATATAGTACACCGCTCTGGGCTCCTTGGAGGAAGCGCGGGATATAAATGTCAAAATAATAACAACAACTTCCCATGTGGAAGAGTGGAGGCTCACCTGCTTGTGGACATGGATGTCAGACTGGTCTGGGGGGCCACCTGTTGTATACCAGCCTAGGAACTCGAGGTCCTTGAAGACTTGTTTAACTGTGGGAGAGTAGAAGACGGTGCGAGAGGCCCAGCCCACCCTTCCTTCCAGAGGCACATCAGACCCCTCTCTCTGTGCCCTCCAACCCTATACTTACATTGCTCCTCCTTGGTGTAATAATACTCCTTGTCAATAACCACATTTTCTTCCACTGTGTGCGACAACAGTTCAAAGGAGTTCATGACCTCGATGTTGCGGCCTTCCTGACGGCCAATCAAAGCCCCAATGACTGTAACACAGGGAGGAGAAGGGGGGGGAGGTGGGGGGGGTTGCTGCAGAGTCTCATCTCGCCGCCTGCTCTGCAGAAACAAGTCCGGACCTTGGGTGACAAGGCGGCTCAGGAGGCACCGGGCCGGCGAATGGCCGCGTGGCCCGTCTCTACCCCAAGGAGCCCAAAGCCGGGAGCTTGGCCAGGGAGTCCTCGGGTCGGCCTGTGGCTTGGGTGGTGGCCATGGCCCCGCCCGCCCTTGCCGGAGGAGCCAGGCTTGTGCCCCGACAGGCAGAAGCTCAACCGGCGGCGCTGCTTCTCCGATGGGCCCCCCTCCACGCGCCGCGCCTCCCGCCCGCCCCGCGGCTCATCAGCACCTTGGACGGGGCGCCCCTCCTGCGAGCGCATCCGGATCCAGTGGTCGCTGATGTTGAGGATGACCAGCGGGTGCAGCGCCACCGACACGCTGCCCGTCACGCCCGAAGCCATCACCGCCGGCCCCGCTGCGGAGGGAACGAGAGAAGGTGCAGGGAGAGGTGCAGGGAGGGGGGTCGTCGCCGTGAGCCCCCGCCCTGGCCCCCGCCCTTACCCGCCGCGTCCACCTCCATGCTGCCCCCGTTGCTGCTCCCCGCCCCGGCCGGGCAAGGGCCGCCGCCGCCGCCAGCCGCAGCCGCTCCTGCAGCTGCCGCCGCCATCTTGGCTGCGTTTGTCCCGCGGCAGCCCCCGTAGCAGCCTCTGGCCCCTGTAAAGTGCGCATGCGTCCGTGGTGTGCGCTCAGTCCGTAGAGGCAGGAAGTGCTAGAGTCGGAGAGAGGAGTTGCTGGTAGCGAATTCCGCGGTTGATTTAGCGGGGCTGCTCGTCCCGGGGAAGCGTGCAGTGGAGGCCGCGGCTGGATGGTCTGCCGGAGGAGGAGGAGGAGGGGGAGGGGGAGGGCGGCGGCTCGTCCTTCTGCTGCGCCCGGAAGCGGAGATGCCGCCGCCGACGCCCCCCTGGGACCGCCCCGGGTGGCCGGGGGAGGAAGCCGCCCGCCCTGCGGCCTCCGCTCTCCGCGTCGCCCTCCCCGCTGCAGCCTCGCAAGGCAGCCGCCTGTCTGTGTCGCGGGGGGGGGGGGAGATGCCGCGGGCGGGGTGGGGCGGGGCGCCCCCCTCCCCGCTGGGCAGTTTCTGTGGTCACTATCCACTGCCCCCCCCCGCGAAGAAGCTGCCGCCTCGCGCCCCCCCCCACCCTCCTCTGCCAGTCTGACGGGGGGGGGGGGCGGCGTCTCCTCTGCGGCTGCTCCGAGACTGGGGTCTGGCTGGCCCCGCTGCCGGGAGAGGCTGCCTCCGCCGCCGCCGGGGGTCGAACTGGGGCCGGCTCTGCAGATGCTGCCGCCTCCGCCCCGGAGCGAGGTGGAGCCTCCTACGCCCCGTGCGCCGCCCCCCACCCCGCCGTCTTTCCCTGGCCGTGCGGTTGGGGGGCGGGGGGGCTCTGCAAGGGCGGAGGTTCTCGCCCCAGCCGAAGAGCCGCCCCCCCCTTCCCTCCCTCCCTCCCCGCTACGAGGCGGGTTGCTGCAGGCATCGGCTGTATGGCGGCACCCCGAAGCTAAAGCTTCCACAGAGTGAAACGATGTGTGGTTTTTGCTCGTCAGTGCTGAATAAAGTTCTGTAGTAAACGCTGCACACGCAGAGAGACGTTTTCTTGGTGGCTGGTTCTGATTTCTAGCAAGGACACACACACACACACACACACACACCCATAACAAAACGCCCTTCTGGTTGCCACCATGGTCAGTCTGGTTCCATTAGCTGCCCCCCCCCCTTACAAACCCGAAGCCGTGGCATGGAGTAGACGCTCCTTGTGTCCCTCTGATTGCAGGCAACTACTTTCTACTTTTGCCTCTCACAAAGCAGACCATGGACACCCAGATCAACCCAGAAGCTGCCGGGCAGTTTATATCAATACCAGTTTCAAGAAGTCTATGAATATGCTGGCAGGAGCCCCCTTGAAGCAGGATTGCTGGCCAAAAAAAACACCCCACCTCAGGGCAACCAGCACCCTTCCCTTGGCCACCCAAGGTCTGTTTCTCAGGAGCGGTGGCTTTCCCGCTGCCCCTTGATGAGGCAGGAGTGCCTCCACTGTTTCCGCCGTTTGGAAGAGCCTCTTTCTCCTCCCTGGTGCCAGTCCTCAGAAGTGGTTCATTGGTATCCAGCAGCACAGGTAGAGTTCATCCCAGGCCCAGCACCTCTCCTGCTGGCTCCAAAGGAAGGGCTGCAAAGTACTTGCAGCCTGTCCAGAGAGTGTCCTCGGCCGGCCACCTCTGATTGCTATACTGAATGCCCATTGATGGTAGCACAATAAGCCATAAGCAGAGGAGGTAAGAAAACGGAAAGAAGGGAAGTGGACTGGAATCCAAGAAAGTGACATTCTACTGATGTCATCACCTACCCAACGACTGGGCATGGAGCGTCATCAGATCTTCATGCCTCCTCAAAGCCACCTTTTCCATGTACATTTGGCTTAGCTCCTTAACCCCCATTTGCACTGTAACAAAGACCTTAGCATGTGTCATGGCATTTGGGTTTTTTAGTATTATTTTATTTTATTTTATTTTATTTTAATTGAACAGCCCATGACCCAGGATGGAGCCCTGTCCACTCAACACCTCCTTCCAGGTGGGCATGAAACCATTCATGAGCACTTGGTATTGTTGTCCAGCCAATTGTGACTCCACCTAGAAGTAGCATCATCTTGCCATTATTTTACCATCTTGTCAACAAATATATCATGGGAGATTTTGTCAAATACTTTGCTGAAATCAGGATACACTCTGTACACAGCATTCCCATGATTGTTAAACTAGAATCTCTCATCAAAAAAATGAGAATAGTCTGGCTGGCATGACGTGTTCTTGACAAATCCATGCTTGCTCCTACTAATCACCAGATTCTTTTCTAAGTGTTCACAGACATACTGCACGGTAGTACCAGTATAGTAAAGATGAGAAGTTGCTTCAAAGTTCTGCCATTAAAAGAGACTAGACTGGACTAGAAGTGTGAGCACTGTAAGATCTTCCCCTCAGGGGATGGAGCCGCTTTAGGAAGAGCATCTTGGTTCCAAGTTCCCTCCCTGGCTTCTCCAAGATAAGACAATTTTTTTTTTTGATTTTTTTTTAATAGGACAAGATTTTTTTTATTGAACCAACAAACCACCAAAGCAGATAGAGATTCCTGCCTGCAACCTTGGAGAAGCCACTGCCAGTCTGTGAAGACAACACTGAACTAGAAAGACCAATGGTCTGACTCAGTATATGGCAGCTTCCTATGTTCCTATGACTGAATGTTCTATTGCTGATAAAATCAAAGGTATCCATCCAATCCCCCTGAAATTTTGCACACATCAACTAGATGACTAGAGACACCATACCTCCAAACCTGGTGCATGTTCCTTGAAAATGGCTGAGAGACAGTAGTTTTAAACTTTAATTTCTAAAAAATTAAATCGGCACTGGCTGCTGATATGTTTCCAGGCAAAATACAAGGTGCTGGTTATTACCTATAAAGCCCTAAACAGCTTAGGCCCTGGGTATTTAAGGGAACGTCTTCTTTGCCATGAGCCCCACTGCCTGTGAAGATCATCTGGAGAGGTTCACCTGTGGTTCCCACCAACTCGGGAACAGGCCTTCTCTGTTGCTGCCCCTGGACTTTGGAATGTGTTCCCTGTCGAAATAAGAGCCTCCCCATCTCTGGCAACTTTTTAAAAGGTGCTGAAGGCACAATTATTCACCCAGGCTTTTAATTAGTTTGTGGTTTAAATGTTTAATGCTGGTTTTACATTATTGTAATGTTGATGTTTTTAATGGTTCAATGATTTTAACTGTTTATGTGATTTAGTTTTGATTTTAATTGTTTTATTTTTATTTGTTGTAAACTGCCCTGAGCCATTTTTGGAGGGGTGGTATATAAATAAAATAAATAATACAAAATAATATCTCTGTCCATTGCTTCTGGTTGGCATGGCACTAAGGGCTGTGCTGGGTTAGATCCTTAGCACGCTATATAATGATATTTCAGGATTTATCCTACCTTTTGTTAATCAAACCTTTCAGGAGAGAACTAAGTGGCATCAGAATTAGGTCCTAAGGAGGAAATTTGGTTGGATAACAGCTTCCAGGAGGTTTTAGCTGAATCCTAAGTTTTTAAAACTTCCTCCTACTAGGGTGGGACCACACCTTTGAAGGTGGATGACATAAGTATATGGCTATGCGGGCAGCATATGCAAATGTATAGTAAGTGCAGATGCTGTCTGGGTTTTTTTTAAGGGTTTTTATAGGGATATTCAATATATTGATACTGATATATATGTATTCAAGATATTGATGTTGATACCTCATGTCACTACATCTGAGTATAATAAATATTATCTGTATGGTTGGATTGGTGTATGCTCTTATTATCATGTGCATTTTACCGTTTAATATCTCATAGAGTATGTTATGAGTATGGGGGGGAGAGGAAAACTTCCTTGTAAATGAAGTTGTGTTAAAAACTTAGAAGCTATTAACATACGTGTTTCGTATCTGTGTGTACTATGGGATGATAATGGTAGTTTATGTACTTTGCATTAGTGGTATTCTTCATGTGCAGCTATTTATGTATTGAGATAATCTAGTATTTCTTTATAGAGATAGTTTGAAATCTTGGTAGTTGCAAACGACCACCTGGCTCCAAGCAGCAGTCCTCCACTGCTGCTTGGGAACGACAAGACACTGAGGAAGGCCTGCTATAGGTCAAAACGTGTTTGGAGGAAAAAGGAAGGATGGTCCTTATTTGTGGCTTGCGGTGCATGTTAAGGCCCCAGAGTTTGAATTTTATATGATCATCTGATTTAAGGAAATCTGGACTTTCCTTCAATTCACATTGGACTCCTAGTTACTGGAAAGTTTGACTTATGGAGGACTGAACCGCAAGTCATAATATTTTGTGCATATTCATTTGGGGGGTCTTGGCAGCAAAGCTGATGGGGGGGACTATTCTACTAATCTGTGGTTTTATATTCATGCTTTTCATGTGCCTTTACTATCTCACACATATTGTCTATGTTAATGTGTTATAAGAGAGTGTTGATTACATGTTTTCCAATACTATTTTTCCGTCCTGGGGGTTTTAAAGATTTATTTATTTATTTATTTAATACATTTCTATACCGCCCCAAAACAAAGTCTCGGGGCGGTTCACAATAATAAATATGGCATATTTATATCACATTTAGATATGGCATATTATCATTATTTACATTGACAGTTCTTTACCTTCCATGCATACTTTTTTAACGTAAGTATCTAGGTGGTTAGATGGCGGTGGGTTATTTTTAGGTTTCTTATGCATTAGGTTAAACCCACGCAGGTCCTTTTTTCAGTTTTTCACACTGTGGCTCACCAGGGAATTATCTACACAAGGCTTCATGCTGCAAGGTAAATGTTGAGCGAAGCCACTTCGAATCACACTCGCAGCATTGAGGGAAGCAGCCCCTCCACTCTGCTCTCAGGTTTTGTTTTGATACAAGTTCACATGGCATACCTCCGTGTTTTCCTTCTAACCAATGCTGGGGCGGGGAGAGAGATTACTAAAGAGCTACATCTGCATTTCAAAGACAGTATCCCTCTTATCATACTAATGATTCTATCTCAGTAGCTTAAAAGCAGCTCTTAAAAAACCCAGAAATAACTCGAGATAAGCTAGAATTCGCAAGACAAAGCCCGATTTGTATGTGGAGTGCTTCCAAGGATCTTGAAGGGACTTTGGGGTAAGTTTGGCTGGTGTATGAACACACACACTCTCTCCCAAAGGAGATTCGGGGTGGAAGCCCTGTGTGTCAAGCCTGCGGATGCCTCTGAGAAGCCCACAGGCAAGAGGCAAGGGCACAGCCTCTCTCCTGCTCCCCAGCAACTTGGTCCTTTCCCAGTGCAAAGTAGACTTCCAAGCTGAGCTTCTATTTCTGTTTTAAATAACCAAGAGAGAATCGGATCCCACCGGCTCTCTCCAGGGGCACAGCAAGGTTGGTGTGGGCCCTTGGGCAGGAACAGGAAGTGAAGCCAAGCCCCCCCTCCCCCCCGCTGCCTCCTTCTCCTTCTCCAGCAAGGCACAAGGAGAGAGCAAAGTGCAACCTGTCAGCCAGCTAGCCGGGGGGCCCTCCCTTTTCCCAATGGGAGCTAATGTGATGTTCTTGTTCCCTGCCAGGCACTCCAGCTTTCCCACCCCAGCTCTGAGGTTCCTAATACTAGTGAATAACGATAATACTTAATATATATATAGCACTTTCTGAGAGGTGTGAGCACTACAGATGAATTTTGTTTGTCTGTTTGTTTGTTTGTTTAACATATTTTTATACCACCCAAAACTTACGTCTCTGGGCGGTTCACAATTTTATCTGTTTATTGTTAGGTTTTTATACTGCCTTTCACTGAAACAATCTCAAGGCGGTTTATAAAACATTTTAAAACAATACAATACTATTATCCAGATAAAACAATACACATATTAAATTGGAATACAGAAATGCACATCTAATGAGCAGCAGCAACAAAAACAGAAGTATTAAATTTGTTAATAGTTGACCTCTTTTGTTCATATCAGGCCTCAGCACAAAAATTGAGCATTTAGGGAGGAAAATGCAAGCCAGCTACAATCCAATGGTGGAGGTCAAGATGGAGAAGATCTCCACTGCCACCACCATGCGTTTGCCCTTGGTATTCAGGTAGGTTGGAACAAAGGTACACCAAACACTGCAAAAGACCAACCTGCTGAAAGTGATGAACCTGGCTTCACTGAAACTGTCTGGTAGGTTCCTGGCCAGAAAAGCCACAATACAGTTCACAAGAGCCTGGAAGCCCACAGAGCCCAAGAGGCAGTAAAGCATCAGCACAGAGCCTTCATTACATCCCAGTACAATTTCTTCAGGCACTGAGTTCATGTCAACATCTGGGAAAGGGGCAGGGGAGGAGGGAAGAGGCCACCAGCTATATCCCACAAATGCTTGCTTGGATAACAGAGCAGCAGAGAACAATGGAAGTGGTGATTTTTCTCCCCACTCATCTCCTCATGTTGCCGCCTGGTTTGGTTGCCGTAAAAGCCAGAACCAGGCTGTGATCAAGGAAGATAAAAGAATGAAAATGACTAAACTCATCTCCAAAGGTTCTTCATAAGTCAAGAATGCCCCTGCCTTCTGCATGCATTGATTTTTGTCTTTGTTTAGATAGTGATCTTCTTGGGATGGGGTACAGGAATCCATGTCTGTCTGGTCAGAAATCTTCCCTTCTGGACATGTTGGAAGTGAAGGACTTTGCTCTGTCTCATGTCTCAATGACAGAAGGGGACAGATTAGTGAGCCAGAGGGCTAGAAGGGTCAAGACATTGGTCGTCCCTTCTCTACTGCTCTGACACTATCCCTTTGGTATGTAGATTGCTATTCTTAGGGACTTCCTTCATTCCTGCCTGGCCACTTCCTCTTCCTTCTCTTTCCTTTCTTCTCCCTTGCAACATGCAAGTTCCTCTCTCTCCCTGCACCATGTGTGCAGAGATGCATCCATGTGCATCCAGCTAGCTAGCTAGATTAGAGATACTGTCTCTCCACTTTACTATCTAGAATGGAGTTCACTAATAAATACTCCCTATATTGATTTGAAACTATGAACTGGCTCCAAGTTATTTTACTCTTAGCATACATGCATGCCTGGGCAGATTCCGCTGTGTTGTGCCTCTGTGCATTCTGCTATATTAGAAGGGTATCTCTTACCAGAGAGAATTCCCAACACATGGGACATAATCATAGCAGCAAAATGGCTCCCCTTCCTCCTTTTCTTATGATAACCAGGCTGGCAGTTGTCATTACAGAGAGAAATGGGTATCACCTGCTTAAAGATTCTGTTCCATACAATGGCATCATCTTCAATGCTGAAATGTTGGCCTCATCATCATCATCCTTTATTACAGTCATAGACCAGCATAAAAGTACATGTTAAAGAATACAAGTAAATAAAAGTGGAAGTAGACGGTGGTTACATATATGATGATGCATATTAACATTAAAAGAACTAATAATACTGAAAATGTATGAGGGTGATTACATGTTAAAAAATACAAGTACTAAAATACTAAAAATGAAAATGAATAAAATAATAATAATATTACTATTATGTTTAAAAGTCATTAAATGCAGTACAGTGCAATAAAACAATAGGTATTGAGGCATGGGCAAGTGCAATTTGACACATGAGATGGAGTCAAATGCTGCCTTGAGATCAATAAAGGCAGCATATAGAGAAGTCACCCTACAGGAGGAGTATTCCCCAATGAAAGAAGTGCTGTAGAACTAGGCATTGATCGATGGTGGGGCGCTACCCCCCAGTTGCTACCCCCCCAGTGCTTGGGGATCTGGCCATTCGTTTCAATGAAGGAAAAGAGTGATGCCAAGATAGGGGCCCACCAGCCCAGATTGTTTTTAACAGCCTCCGATGGAATGAGGTCCTCATCTGGAGCCTTTCCCGGCTTCAATTGGGCAACAAGACTGTGAATCTCTGAGGCTGACACGGGAGCCCATGCCGGAGTGTCCTCAGTGGCACTCCGGGGATCTCTGCAGGAGGCGGCGGGATCTCTGTATAAGTCATAAAAGTGTTTCTCCCAGGTCCCTGGATGAATGTGACCGTCCAGATGATTTGACCCATAGCTGGGAGAAGACTTTTTGAGATGCCAAAACATGGCTGAGTCCCTGGATCTAGTGGCCTGGATTAATCCTGTCCAGGCCTCTTTCATGGCCTCTTTTTTTCTTGTGGGCCAGCAGAAGTTTATTCTGCTTTTTCTGCTGAAGAAGATTCTGTGTGGCCCTCAGTCCTTGTCAAGCCACTGCTTGGAAGGTGGTTGATGCAGGACACGCGGCTCACGGGTCCTGTGAGAGAGGAGCTGCTGCAGTTCCCGAACTAATGCTTTGTCTGACTCCAGAGGTGTAGAGGTAGGATCATTGTTAAGTAAAGATGAGTGGATAGACTGCAAAAGATCAGAGGCAAGTAGCTCTCGTAGTGCTTGATCCAGCCGTGGTGACCATTTTTCACGGCAATATGTTCCTTCCGCTGAAGATATGGAGCAATTGTGATGATTCTCAATGTGTGACTGATGGATGCATGGTTTTAGAAGTAGTGATGTGAATTTGGTTCATCCCTGGGTCCGCCTTTTAGCCAATCAAACAGACTCAGTGGGAATTCCTTAGAGGCATTTTATTTGCTACTGCAGTTAGCAAGGTATCCAGTGGGCTTCGGCTCTGCACTGAATACAAATTGGTTATAGGTGCATCTTACATTTATACAGACAATCTGAATGATGCTGACACCCTAGACATAGTATACGTGGCAACAAAATGGTGGACTAAGTATCTAGTACGCATGCGAATGATTCATTGTTCATCTGGTGATTACTCCTTATTTGGTTACATCCTGTTTTCTTAATTGTCAGCAAAGAACAGTGAGAATCCTGTGAGAACCAAGTTTCCTTAGATACAATTTAGTGGAGAGAGATAACGACGTTGATCATGAGAGGCCGTGATGGCCCTGAGCTGGGCTGGGGTTACTTTAAGTCAGACTGAGGTTTTAAGAACATGAGAACAGCCCTGCTGGATCAGGCCCAAGAAGGCCCATCTAGTCCAGCATCCTGTTTCGCACAGTGGCCCACCAGATGCCGCTGGAAGCCACAGGCAGGAGTTGAGGGCGTGCCCTCAAAGTGGAGTTACTTTAGTTTTCTAAAACACATCAGTAGGAAGATGGTCACTATCAAATTTAGGAACAAACTCCAATCCCTCCACTAGAGGAAGCAGTTTCCCTGATGTACTGTAATAATTAATCAGGCACATTCTAGTGCCAGCAAGATTAATAAACTCGGCTGGGTGGTCTTCTTCAAAGGAGCCATTCAGAATGGAAAGATCAAGTCTGGTGGCCACTTGGCTCAAGTGGAGACCTGCATAATTTGACTTTTGATCCTTAGAGAGACAAATAAGAGGGAGCCCATCTGCCTTGGGGCTGGGTGGATAGGCCCTTTGTTGGGAGTATAAGGTGTGGTCAACTAGGCCCATCCTAGCATTGAAATCACCGCCCAGCACCACATATGCATTGGGATTGGAGTGAATGAGATCTGCTACATAATTTTCAAGTTCAGTCCACAATGTTCTGACCTGTAATTTCCTATGTTGCGGGGGGGGGGGGGGATAAATGTTGATTATCAGCAATTCACATTGGCTGAATTGGACCAGGACAGCCATTGCATATTGTGTGATCGATGGGAGCAGTCTTGAGGATGCGCGCAGGGAGGTAACAATAAGTACAGCCAGTTCTCCTCTGCATCTGCCACGGCCTGCCCCGGGAATGGCTCCAACGGTAGCTGTTGAGTAACAGATCTCCAGTAGCCCAGGATTCCTGAATTAATATAATATCCTGGCAGGCTAAATAGTCTCTAAAGGAGGGGTCTGAAATAGAGGCGTACCAGCCATTAACATTCCAAGTTAGGATCTCAATTTTACACTTGTCTGCTGGATATCATTGAGTATCTGGAGGTGCGCTATCAAGCTCTTGAGCACTCACTGTCTCTTCTGTCCTTGCGACCAGCTGGCCTGGATCCAGCCCAAGCAGGGTGGTAGGAGAGATCAACGTGTTCCTAGCCTCTGGTGAATAATGGTGGTTCAGCTCAGCATCGTCTGAGGAAGTAACGGGCCTTACATCCAGTGTAGTGATGTCTTCTAAGACTTCCAGATTAGTCTGGGAGCCTGTATCTGGAAAGACACCAGTAGGGGCCTGGATACACATTGGGCCTTGGGGGCTGACTAACACTCCCATGATGTTTGGTTAAACCTCACTGGTTGAGGGCAAATCAGATCCCTGCTCAGTCACTATGGGTGATGCAAAATGTTGGCCTGGATTCATCCATCTGAATTTTACTCTATGAAAAGATGCCTTGGGGAAAGAGACCAAGTTTGTAATATCAAAGCCCATTACAAATTCTCCATTCTCATTTAAATGTACTGTTTCTCCAGCACTGTTGTTACATGAAGTGTTCCTCAGAAAGTGATGGAACTGCCATGGCATCATATTCAGAATTATATTGTGATCTTTACAACAATCCTGTTAGGTAAGTGCATAAGCCCCCGCCAAGTCCTGCTATGCTGCCTCATTGTGGCGGTGGGGTGTTCCTGGGAGGGATGAGCAAAGTATGCTGAGAGATATACTCCCAGTAGGGTGACTCCCAAAAGTCACCCCAGCTGCCCAGCTAAAGCAAGCAGACACCTATATTGGGCAGCAGCGATATAGGAAGGTGCTGGAGGTGGACAATCACTTCAGTGACAACGACAAAGGCATACTTTCATACTGCGCAGGAGAAGGCGATGGTAAACCACTCCTGTATTTTACCAAGAAAACCACATAGATAGACAAAATAGAATGATTGTCAATGTAGTGCCGGATGATGGGCCCCACAGCAGACGCATAACCAGGGTCGGACAGGCAGGGCATGTGCCCTAGGCGCAGTTGCAGGGGGGCGCGCAAAGAGCCTATCGTGCCCCACCCCCACCCACCACAATTTAAGATTTTAAAAAATAAATAAATTTTAAATTAACACTCCCCCCCCCCCGGCTTCTTCTTCTGCTTCTGGGTGGGCCCGCTGCTGCTCACCACTGTGGCTGGGTCTCCAGCGGGCACCCAGGAGGCCAGCAGACCTGTTGCACCTGCACACACCCCCAGACAGCGGTGGGCGGGCACTCCCATTGGCTGGCGGGAGAGCGTACGCTGCGCCGCACCCCGAGCTGATTGGGTCGCCCACTGCCACGTCAGTTCTTCCCTTGCCAGTGCTGTGCAGAGCCAGCTGCACACATGGAGGGAGGTTGGTGGAGCTGAGGAGGATAGGGAGGGAGCAGCTGCTGGGGGCTTTCACCTCATTGTCGTGACTAGTCTACTCGTGAGTCGTGACCCACTTCATTCTGCTGCCTGCCGTGCAGGTTCACCCGGCTGCACTAGGCACACTTGGTGGGAGGTTGAGCTGAGAAGAGGCAGAGAGTGGGTTTTATTTATTTATTATTTACAAATTTATACTGCCCTTCAGGGCGGTTTACATTAAAATACCATTAAAATCAATTAACAATTAAAACAAAAATTATTAAACTACATAAAATAATAATTAACAATTAGAACATCATAAAAACATCATAAAACGCCAATTAAATAGCCAAACAATTTTAAAACAACCCTCCCGTCCCAGGGTTTCCTGGGACAGGAGGGTGGGAGCCTGAGCGGCCCCCGCTCTGATGGGAGCTTGTGGGCTCAGTGCTCAGGGCAGGGCAGAGAGGGCAGGGCAGGCAGGACAGGAGTGCTGCTGTTCCATCATCTGCAGGGAGCACAATAGGTAATGTAAAATAAACGGAACCTGCTGCTGCTTTACTGAAGCGGGCATCGGTGTGTCTCTAGGCTCTGCCTCTGCGCTTAAAGAAAGGCGGGAAAGGTCAGTTTTGGCTGTTTCCCGAGCCTCTCTCAAGCGCTTTTGGTGTGGATGCATGGGTCGCATGGGTCATATGCCATCTCGTAGGGTTTCTCTGCCTCTCATTTTGTACCTGAAAATCCAATCTTTGCCCCCCATCCTCGCGACAGGAAGGGTAAACGTGCTGGGGGAAGGAGTTGCTGCTGACAGGGAAAGCGCGATGTAGTTGTCCCACTTTCCTTCTAAACCATTTGACTGCTACTTTTCATTTTTTTAAAAGGGAAGGGGGAGTCGAAGCTTCTTCACATACATTTGCATATAATGTGTATTTTGCCCAGGAGGGTGCCAGAGGTTTACTGATCAGTAGGAATAAGCTGCCGAAATCTGCTAGTTTTATTTTGTGCTGAAGCAGGAGCATAGCAAGGTTGGAGTGGGCCCAGAGACAAGATTTTTAAATGGTCCCCTCGCTGATATACACACACAAACACACTTCACAATATATAGTACACTCACACTCACATCCCCATTATGAATACGGTAAATATCTAGATCACATTAAATCTAGTTCACAGGGGCGGATCCAGCAGGAAATTACAAGGGGTACAACAAGAATCCTCCCCCCCATAAAAGATTTTTTTTCCCCCATATAAATATTGGGGCTTGGATTTTCTCTCGCTTGCAAATGCACAATGCCAGGGGGTGTCAAACTGAAATTTGGTGGTGGGCCAGATTAGATTCTGATGCACCTCTGGGGAGCCTTGCGCCCACCTCACACCTCCTATTGATATGGATGGGGCTCGTTCCTGGGGCCGCTTCTTAGTCAGTCAAACAGACTCAGTGGGAATCATTTAGAGGCTTTATTGCTACTGCAGTTTAGCAATAGGTAATCAATAGGCTCACGCTCTCAACTGATTACAGTTTGGTCACAGGTGCATCTTACATTTATACAGACAATCGAAATGGTGCTGACACCCTAGACACAGTATACGTGGCAATAAAATGGTGGTCTAAGTATCTAGTACGCATGCGAATGATTCATTGTTCATCGGGTGATTACTCCTTATTTGGTCAAATCCTGTTTTCTGGCAGTGGGAACCTTAGCTGTCCTAACAAGTTTCATAGATACAATTTAGCTGGAGAGAGATAATGACGTTGATCATGAGAAGCAGTGATGTCCCTGAGCTGAGCTGGGGTTACTACTTTAAGTTAGAATGAGGTCTTCTGGGCAAACATGGAGTTTCTTGGGTTTTCTAAACACATCACTATCATCCTATAAATTAGCTGAATTCACGACTTTTTACACTAAAATACACTCAGAGAAAGATTGATTTTTTTTAAGAAGCAATTAGGAACATACCTGCTAATGCAATTAAAAAAAAAATACTAACAAAAGAGCCAGCATGGTGTAGTGGTTAGAGTGCTGGACTAGGACTGGGGAGACCCGAGTTCAAATCCGCACTCAGCCATGAGACTTGCTGGGTGACTCTGGGCCAGTCACTTCTCTCGCAGCCTAACCTACTTCACAGGGCTGTTGTGAGGAGAAACTCAAGTATGTAGTACACCACGCTGGGCTCTTTGGAGGAAGAGCGGGATATAAATGAAATAAGTAAATAAAATAAAATACCAGCTTTTGCATGAAAAATCCTATCACTCTTCCTTTCTCCCTTACAAAGGTGTTGCTAGGTACTTAAAGGATCCAGTGCTTGGGCCCACAGCCTCCCCACATTTTGATAATGAAACCCTTTCATGCTCTCTTAAAGGTATCCAACACTCTCCTCCCCACTAGCTTGCTTCACAGCTAAAAATGAATCTCCTTTTTCTCCTGCATCAGATTTCTCCTCTATCCTACGCACACAGCTGAGAACCAGTGTGGTGTAGTGATTAGAGTGTCAAGACTAGGATTGAGGGACTCGTGTCCCCGTTCAGTCATAAAACTCACTGTGGGACTTTAGCTGAGACTCTGTCTCTCCCCACTCCTACAAACCTGCCTCACAGGATTGTCGTGAGGATAAAAGTGGGCAGGAAGAACATGTACACTACGCTGACCTCTTTGAAGGAAGAGCAGTATGTGTCTCATATATATATATATATATATATATATATATATATATATATATATCCACAATCCCAGAAAATTAGAATATTACATGGAACCAAGAAGACAAGGATTGTAGAATAGAACAATATCGGACCTCTGAAAAGTATAAGCATGCATATGTATTCAGTACTTGGTTTGGGCCCCTTTTGCAGCAATTACTGCCTCAATGCGGCGTGGCATGGATGCTATCAGCCTGTGGCACTGATGAGGTGTTATGGAAGACCAGGATGCTTCATTAGCGGCCTTCAGCTCTTCTGCATTGTTTGGTCTCATGTCTCTCATCCTTCTCTTGGCAATGCCCCATAGATTCTCTATGGGGTCAGGTCAGGCGAGTTTGCTGGCCAATCAAGCACAGTACACTGTATACTTTTTCAGAGGTCCGATATTGTTCTATTCTACAATCCTTGTCTTCTTGGTTCCATGTAATATTCTAATTTTCTGGGATTGTGGATTTGGGGTTTTCATGAGCTGTACGCCATGATCATCACAATTATAAGAAATTAAGGCTTGACTTATCTCGCTTTGCATGTAATGCGTCTGTCTCATATATCAGTTTCACCTTTTAATTTGCATTACTGAAATTAATGGACTTTTGCACAATATTCTAATTTTCTGAGTTTCACCTGTATGGAGTTACCCCCATTTTGCAGAATTTAAAGACAACCAATCATTTCATGTGCTATTTAAAAATGAGTTTCTTGTGAACTGATTTGCAAAGCCTTATTTTGAAACAAGTGTACACAGTACAAAAAAGACTTTTGGTGGGGGAGCATGCTACAAGCACAAAGCAAAATAAAATAAAATAGTAATATTTAAAAGGGGAAACATGTTAAGAGAACCACTTCCTCATATTTTGCTATTTAAGCCATTGTGAGAGCAATGTTGCTTAAAAAAAATTTAAATATTTTTAATAAGGGTGGGTAGTGGGAGAGAAAGCAACACACAGAGAGACCAGATTAGAGCTATAAGCAGTCTAACTTCAGGAATAAAAAGGAACAAAAACAAAAACAGATCCATTTGGCCAGAGCTTTTTTTTAAGCTTAAGAATTCTCTCTCTCACACACACACAGGATGGGACTTCTCTCACATGTACAACACACACACACAAACACAAATACAAACACATGGTTCGTGGGGGGGAGAGAGCAAGTGAGCAACATGGTAGCTTGACCAAGGGGGACAAATCACACACAAGACAAACAAACAAACAAACAAACAGCAAAGAGTTGATTTTTTACAAAATGTCTTCTTATTTTCGTTCTTAGAGGGAGACCCCCAGCCCCACAGCCAGTTTCCTGAGCTCTGCAATTCCATACAAATTCCAAACGGGGGAGGAGGAGCAAGACTCCAGGAGAACCAATAGGGCTGGGAGAAAAGTGAACCCTTTTTTTACTCTCTGCTTCTGCGATCTCCAAGAGACTCAACATTAATTCATAGGGGGTGCAACACAGGCGGGCGGGGAGTAATGTGACATGCCTCTGGGGGCCCCTCGAGGCAGTGGGGCCCCAAGACAACTGTCTCCCCTTGCCTAATGGTAGTTACGCCCCTGTGCTGAAGTGTTGCAAGACTCGTTACTCCCCAAAAGCGGAGCTAGAGCTGATTGGCAATAGGAATGCTGGTTTAGATGGAACATTAGCCTAACATGGATGGTATGTCATTATTATGGTGTTTTCCCTCCATGCTGGATAGGTTGTGTTGCACTAGCAGTGGTGTATGGGTTGGGGAAGGCATCAGCAGTGGCTGGCAGTGCCACTGATTCTGGAGAGGAAAGGGGGCTGAGCACAAGGCGAGGGGAATGTTGCAGAGATGGGCTGCTGCTGCTGCTGGAAGCTCAGCCCGGCTCTCGGGGGCGGTGCCGGGACAGAGGATGAGAGATCCGCCCCAATTCTGCTGCTGCGTCCCTGCTGCTGCTGCCGCTTTGTATACAGTCTGTCCCTACTGATGCTGTAGCAGGGCGGGTGTTTTGAAGAGCCGCTGCTGGTGCGGATTTTGACTTTTTTTTAAAAAAAAAAAAAGACAGGTCTTTGAGTTTGGTAGATTTCTCCCCCCACCCCTGCTCCTAAAGACAGAACCCTGAATATTTATTTATTTATTTACATATTTTTATACTGCCCAAAACTTATGTCTCTGGGCGATTTACAAGAGATAAAAACAACATTAAAACTTTAGTTAAAAACAAAAACAAGAAATTTAAAACATAACAGTTTTTTAAAAATTAAAAAACAACAACATTAAAAACAATCAAAACAGTATCAGTTAAAAGCCTGGGTGAACAGATGCATCTTTAAAGACCTTTAAAAAGCTATCAGAGATGGGGAGGCTCTTATTTCACTAGGGAGTGCATTCCAAAGCCTCGGGGCAGCAACGGAGAAGGCCCGTCCCTGAGTAGCCACCAGACGAGCCGGTGGCAAATGCAGACAGACCTCTCTTGATATTCTCAATGGGTGATGGGGACCATGACAAAGAAGTCGTTCTCTTAAATACCCAGGGCCCAAGCTGTTTAGGACTTTATAGGTTATAACTAATACCTTGTATTTTGCCCGGAAACATATCGGCAGCCAGTGTAACTCCTTCAATACAGGAGTAATATGGTCTCTCCTAGATGACGCAGAGACCAGCCTGGCTGCCGCGTTCTGGACCAGCTGTAGTTTCTGGACTATGTACAAGGGCAGCCCCACATAGAGCACATTACAGTAATCCAGTCTGGAGGTTACCAGCAGATGTACCACTGTTTTGAGGTCATCTATCTCAAGAAACTGATGCAGAAGAAGAGGAAGTTGATGAGTTTTATGCTCAAGTTCATTCTGAAATTGACAGAACATGCAAGCAAGATGTGATGCTGGTGGTTGGAGACTGGAATGCCAAAGTTGGAAAAGGTAAGGAGGCAAACACAGTCGGCCTATATGGCCTAGGAAACAGAAACAAAGCAGGAGAACGACTTATTAGTTTCTGCCAAGCCAATGATCTCTTCATTGCTAACATATTCTTTAAACAAGCAAAACAGCACCAATATGCATGGACATCACCAGATGGAGTACACAGAAATCAAATTGATTGCATTATTGGTGCAAGGAGGTGGAAGAGCTCAGTTATAACAGCAAAGACATGGCCAGGGGCCGATTGTGGAACCAATCATGAACTGCTCGTGTACAAGTTCCAAGTCAAGCTAAAGTGGAAAAAGAAAGCTATCCAGCTTCCACAATATGATCTTGAGAATTTTATTATTATTATTATTATTATTATTATTATTTTAATTCAGTTTTTATACTGCCCTTCCAAAATTGGCTCAAATACCCACAATTTTCAAGGAGAACACCAGGAACCGCTTTGAAGTTCTGAACCTCATTGATAGGGAACCCGAGAAACTGTGGAATGAAATCAAAGAAGTTGTTAAGGACGCGTGTGAAAAGAGACTGCCAAAGACCAAGAAACAGAAGAAAGCAAAATGGATGTCAGAACAGATGGTGGGAATTGCCCAGAAGAGGAGAGAAGCCAAAGTCAAGAAAGATAAAGACCCCAGGAATGAACTTAACAGGGAATTTCAGAAAGCTATTAGAAGAGACAAGGAGCAATACTACATCTGTAAAGACCTTGAGGATGGAAATAGACACAGAAAAACAAGGCAAGTTTTCCAAAAGATCTCTGAACCTCGAATTAGTATGTTAAGGGATGCCAAAGGACAGATAGTAACTGATTCTGAGAAGATCAAGCAGAGACGGAACGAATATACTGAAAATCTGTACAGCAAGGACATCAGCATCCAAGATACTCTAGAAGATATTCCCTACTTACAAGAACCTCTAGTACGGGAAGATGAAGTTAGATCAGCACTCCGGTCATTGCCAAGTCAGAAGGCTACAGGAACTGATGGAATAGCTACAGAAATATGGCAGGCAACAGAAGAAGAATCGGTCAAGGCTGTAACCAAACTATGCCAGCAAATTTGGAGAACGACACAGTGGCCAACAGATTGGAAGAGGTCAGTCTCCATACCCATACCATACCAAAGAAAGAAGACTTAACAGATTGCACAAATCATCACACAATATCCTTAATTTCACATACTAGCAAAATAATGCTCAGGATCATCCAACGCAGATTAGAGTCCTACGTGGAAAGGGAAATGCCGGATGTTCAAACTGGTTTTAGAAAAGGCCAAGGAACAAGATACATAATTGCTGATGCATGCTGGATAACTGAGAAAGCCAAAGAATACCAGAAAAAAGTCAATATGTGCTTTATTGACTACAGAAAAGCCTTCAGTTGCATCGACCATGTCAAGTTGTGGAATACCCTTAGGAAAATGGGTGTCCCAGAACATCTCATTGTTCTCATGAGAAACCTATACACAGGACAGGAAGCCACAGTCCAGGCAGAACATGGTGAAACAGACTGAACAGAAACATAGGAAACTGCCATATACTGAGTCAGACCATTGGTCTAGCTAGCTCAGTATTGTCTTCACAGACTGGCAGCGGCTTCTCCAAGGTTGCAGGCAGGAATCTCTCTCAGCCCTGTCTTGGAGATGCTGCGAGGGAGGGAACTTGAAACCTTCTGCTCTTCCCAGAGCGGCTTCATCCCCTGAGGGGAATATCCTGCAGTGCTCACACATCAAGTCTCCCATTCATATGCAACCAGGGCAGATCCTGCTTAGCTATGGAGACAAGTCATGCTTGCTACCACAAGACCAGCTCTCCTCTCCCTGTTCCAATGGATCTTAGAACAAATCAATCCAGAATTTTCCCTTAAGGCACAAATGACCAGGCTCAAACTATCATACTTCGGACACATTATGTGAAGACCCACCTCCCTTGAGAAGTCTATAATGCTGGGGAAAGTGGAAGGGAAGAGAAGAAGAGGATGCGCATCAGCAAGGTGGATGAACTCAATTATGACAGCAATGAATGCACCACGGAGAGACCTGAAAGGCCAAGTGGAAGACAGATCATCCTGGAGAAAATCTATCTATGTGGCCACTAAGAGTTGACACCGACTTGACGGCACTTAATCAATCAAATCAATCAATTGTATAAGAACATAGGAAGAGCCCTGCTGGATCAGGCGCAAGTCCAGCATTCTGTTCTCACAGAGGCCCACCCAATGCCCTGGGAAGAGATGAAGGCCTGCCTTCTCTCCTGGTGTGGCTCCCCTGCAACTGGTATTGAGAGGCATCTTCCCTCTGAGTCTGGAAGTAGCCTAGAGCCCTCAAGATTAGTAGCTATCAACAGACCTCTCCATGAATGTGTCTAAACCACTTGTAAGGCCGCCCAAGCTGCTGGCCATCACCACCACATCCCGCGAAAGTGTTTCCTTTTGTCGGTCCTACATTTCCTGCCCCTCAGTTTCTGTTGCGAGAGAGAGCATTGCATGGTGTCCTCCTCCTTCCCCAAATGTCTTGGGCGTTTGTATTTTCCTTTACAGCCCCCCTTGGCCTCTTTGACTGCCTGTCCTGCACCCATTGCTGAGTTCTGCCGGCTCCCAATCGGGACCGTCTGGAACCGGGTGACACACACCATCCTCTTCCCAGGCCCGCAGCAGCAGCAGCAGGGAAGAGCCCTTGCGCTGTTTGGGGGCTTCTTCCGGCAGGCATCTGGCACCTGCGGGTTAGGGTTAGGGGCTCAGCCACCCCTAGGGAGAGGCCAGGCGCGGGGAGCTGCCATGCTCCGACCTGAAAGTCCGCCAGCAGCCGCAGCTGGAGCTTGGCGGTCTGCCCCCCACAAGGAGAACTCGCTCCAGCCGCCCAGACCCCCGCGGGGCGAACGGGTGGGCTGGCGGGGAGCGCAGGGCAGCCGGCGGCGGGGCCGGGAGAGGAGAGGAGAGGAGAGGCGAGGAGCGGGCCGCGCCAGATCGGGCTGGGTTGCTGGGAAGTCGTGGCGCGCCTGGCGCGGGCAGCTCTGCAAACAGCCTCTTGCTCAACCGCGGGCATTCCCAGGCAACCAGCCGCTCAGGAGCGCTGCGACCAGCGGGGCCGGCAGGGGCGGCGGCTCTCATTCCTCTCGGGCCGGACCTGGCCTGTTGCCCGCCCCGGAGCGAGAGGCTCCGCCAGTGTTTACACGTGCAGCCGCCGCCGCCGCCGCCGCCAAGGTCCCAGGCCCGCGGTGCGCTACCTCTAGGCATCCTCCTCCTCCTCCTCCTCCTCCTCGGCGCGTGTTTGCTGGCCGGGCTGGGACCTGCCCGCAGGGCTGCCTCGCATCCGCCCCCCCCCCTCTGCCAGGCAAGGAAGAGGGAAGCGGCTGTCTTGAGACGTTGCTGCTGCCCGGGGTTTCCCCCGCTGAGCCTGCCCGGAGGGGTGGGGGTTGCACAAGGGAGAGGGACGGGACGGGCACTCGTAAGAGCAGCTGCAGGGAAGGCAGCGGAGCGGCCCCCATGGAGCCCCGAGAGGTACAGCCGGGCGCGGGTGGGAGGCGGGAGAGTGGAGAGGGTGCCACGGACCTGACGGCCGCTTGGCCAGGGCGGGCCATCTCTGTTGCTTGATGTCCATGGGGGGGGGGCGTGGAGGTGGGTGGCAGCAGAACGCGACTGGGAGTTCCAGGGAGAGCGTCGGCCCCCAGAAAGCTGGAGCACCCCCACTCCGCTGTCGGATCCCGCTACTGCTCAGCAGCTCCACCTTCAGGCTGGGGGGGGGGCGGCCTGGTAGATCCCCCAGCAAAGAAGTTCGGGGTGTGCCTACAGGGCTGTCCTTAGGGCATGGCAAGCAGGGCGACCACCCTAGGCCCCGCTCTTTTAACCCCCATTAGAATTAACTGGAAGGGGGCCCACTGGCTGATTGGCTCCGGGCCCCACCAGGGCTCTCTCAGGAGAGCCCTGTGTGCCTATATCTCAGACAGAGCGGTGCGGGCTGCGGTGGAAGTCTCCTCCGGAGTTCAGGGCAGAGGGAAGAATCAAACTGTGGAAGTTGTGGTTGGTAAAGCAGGCGCTGAGCCTCAAGAAGCAGAACTGACTGCACCCGGCCCCGGCGAAGCTGGCGAGCCAGTGAAGGAGGATGTGTCGGGACGCTGACTGGAGCCCAGCTCAGCAGGACGTGTTCAAATGGGGGCCCTCTGAGCTGAGGGGCCACCCTAGCTATGACTAGCAGCCCTTGCCGAGGCTCCAGCAGGCAGGCAGAGCTTGCTTGACTGTGAAGCGGCTGGCCCAGGCAGATACTGCAGGGCCAGGCCTGCCCCCACCACTCCCACCCCACTGCCCACTAGCAGGCTGTGTGAGGCTGGCCCCATTCCCTCCTTCTGCGGGCTGCGCTGCAGAGGGAAGGCCCATTGTGGCCCCATGTCTCAGACACCGCTGCGCTACTGAGGCTGCCAGGGCAATTCCCCAGATCACGCTGCAGGCGGAGGAGGTCTGCGGCCACACTGGCCACTGGACATCACACCCCTGAAGGTGCATGCATGGCCCATCCTCCTCCCCCCCCCCCCCGCTATCTTGAGTGGGTTGCTGTTCCTTCTCCCACAAAGGAAGGCAGCAAAGGGATGGGCCAGAGAGCAGCAGCATCACCGCTGCAGCCCAGAGAAATGGGCTAGAGGGGAGAGAGTGCCTGGAGTTCCAAGGGCCTTCTGAAGGCTCAGCCCAGTCTGTATTTTAGAGCCAAGAGCACCCAGAGCCAAGGCCGGAGGGGCTGTGCCAGGGAATTAAGTATGTGAGGGGATAGCCATGATGGGAGGAAGGGCTGCCTGACTGCTGAGGCCTGGAAGGGAACTAGGAGGAGAGCTGGCCTTGTGGCTGCAAGCACAAAGTGTGTCCCCTTTGCTAAGCAGGGTCTGACCTGGTTTGCATTTGAGTGGGAGAGCATGTGTGCGCACCGTGAGATATTCCCATTGGGGGATGGGGCCACTCTGGGAAGAGCACCTGCCTGCTTGCATGCAGAAGGCTCCAAGTTCCCTCCCTGGCGGCATCTCCAGATAGGGCTGGGAGAGATTCCTGCCTGAAGCCCTGGAGAATGTTTTTTAAAAAACATTTTTACATTGAGAAGCCGCTGCCAGTCTGTGTAGACAATACTGAGCTAGATGGACCAAGGGCCGGACTCAGTAGAAGGCAGCCTCCTATGTGCCTATGACAGGGAGATGACTGCAAATGGGTTGGGTCAGTGCAATGTGGTGTTAAAAGGGTATCCGATAGAAGTGGCTGTGCCCAGGTGGGATAATCAGAAGCAGGAAGGTCTAGAGAGAGCACTGAGCGAGAGTGGCCCGGCTCAGAGAGACACATGTCTTCTTGGATGGATTCTCATAATTCAAAGGGTTAGGGTTAGGGTTCAGTGTGTGTGTGTGTGTGTGTTGAGGTGCGGGCGGGGCTGGCCACACTGTGAGATGGGTTAGCAAACTGGAGATGATCGTCTCATAACCCTGAAGCTGGGGAAACCAACCCTTGCTCTTGCCTGGACATCAAAGCACTTTGGTCCCCCCTGCTCTGCCCTATGTGGTCTTTGTACCCAGGGGAAGCCACTGTAGCACCTGTCTCAAATCTTAAAAGCTGAGTTTATGTCTCCAAGCTGAAAGGGCAAGGAATCAAATTTTAAACTCGGCCTTCCAAAGAATTAATCCCAAATTAATTGTAATCCCAAGTTTGACAGTGGAGCAGTTGGCCTCGTGCAGCAGTGGGCTCTCTTTGGCTGGAGCTTTTCACAGGCTGGACAGCCGTCTGCTGTAGCAGATTCCTGCACTGAGCTAGGGTGGTGGGGTGGAGTAGATGACCTCCGAAGTCCCTTCAGGCGTCCCTGACATTTTATGGTCCCATCAAGCCCAGTGGCTTCAGGGTGTGTTAGGAGAATTAGCATTGGGACGCCATCTCCTCCTGTGTGGAGACCTCCCGTGCACACCCAGAGTTGACAGGCTCAGCTCCATTCTTCACTGGCTGGTCATACAACTCTTCAGCCATTTATACAGAATCAAAGCAATTGGTTGTGTTTAAGTGGAAGGGAATGTGGAATAACTAGACCTTGGCAGAAATTGAAGAAAATCTTCAAGTACAAGTTAACTTCCTGGCATGCTGGCCATAAGAGGGGAGGAGCTTTGCCAGCCTCCCTTTTCTCAGTCCAAGAGGGCTTTAAAAAAACACACACAGTACTGTTAGGCTAGACACAAAATATACAGTTCTAAACAAAGAAAGTGCCATTCTAAAGGAATATCTGTGCAGTTCAAAAACTGAAGTCATGCAAAAGTTTTATTACGTTAGGTAATGCAAAAATGACTGGTCAATGAGAAATGTAGACTGAACACCCCACAAGCTTCTGGCTGCTGTTTCCTGCACTTCCCCCAGCTCTATGATGTCCTTGCCTTTGGCTGAGATGGGCAACTGGGGCGGCACGTGGCATCTCAAGTGATTCCCCCCCATCCCAGAATGGGCACCCCCAAGAGCAGAGCTGCAGGGAAGGCAGCAAGGAGGAGGTGAGAGGACAGGTCTGTGCCCTGAGGGGACATTTCCATTAAACTACTCACCACATCCTAAGATCTCTTTCCTGGTTAGTTACAGACAGCTTGGACTAGAGGCTCCCAACCTGTGGTAGTCCAGATGTTGCTGAACTACAATTCCCATCAACCCCAACTACGGTGGCTGGGGATGATGGGAGTTGCAGTTCCGCTGGATTACCACAGGTTGGGAATCCCTGGTTTAGACTCAATCAGCATAATTGTGAAGATGGGTTTTTTTGCCCCAGTGTGCATCACTTACATGGAACCACATTCACCGTTTTGTTGCCCATTCACCCAGCTTGGAGAGATCCTTTTAGAGCTCTTCTCAATCCTTTTTGGTTTTTATCATCTGTGATTTGCAAACTTGGCTACCAACTCCAGTACTGGGCTCCAACTCCAGATCATTTATAAGTAGTGGCCCACATACAGCACACTGGAACAGGATGTGTGTCACGCCCTCGAGCTCCGACAGCGAGGAGGAAGGGGAAGCTGTCAACTTTCCAGCTGATTCAGGAGTGTCTGAGGGGCAGAGCCCGGCTGTCAGCGTTCATGAAACGGCTGTGGTAGATCCAACTAATGATTTAGAGCAGGCACGGCAACCTGAGTCAGCGGAAGGCGTGGGGGACCAATGCGAAGAAGAGCTAAGCAATGAAACATCACTGACTCCACAACAGCGCAGGCTCACGAGACGTAGAACACAATTAGAGGCTGTTAGGAGGAGCAAACGCCTGTGGCTGAGGGCTGACAAGCCTTGAATTCCTACCAGCTGGGAGCTCTCAGCTTGCTCTATAAATCACATCTCCAGCTTCCTGCTCATTGCTGAGAATCAACGTTCGTCAACATTCTTGTCGACAGCGTTCAGCCAAGCCGTATCCGATTTCAGCAGCTCCGCTTGCTTCGTGAACTTCCTTAGCAGCTGGCCAGACCTTGACATGTGTGTGTGTGTAAACCAGCACCTGTGGGGTTGTGGAACAGGGCTGGTTCCCTCCTGCAAGCTTGCAAGGGGTTGCCTCCATTGTTCCCAACGGAACAGGGCTGGGCTGGGGCCACTGAGAGGGCAGTGGAATGTATGTGGGGAGGGCGCCGGGTTTTGAGCAGAATGCAGGGGAGTAACTACCATTAGGCAAGGGGAGGCAGCTGCCTGGGGGCCCCCACACCTCGAGGGACCCCCCAGAGGCAAGTCACATGTGAAGTGAGTGTGTATCAGTGAGGGGCCCATTTTAAAATTTTGTCTCTGGGCCCGCTCCAGCCTCGTTACGCCCCTGGCAGAATGGATACTTACGGGTGGGAGTATTCACTGCTGCCAAATGCTGTGGGGCACAGGGGTGCCCCGCAGGTGGGGTGCACCGGGAATATGCCCTGTTGCTCTATCAGCCAGTCTGAGCCTGAAATGGAAGCAGTATTGTGCAGCTGCACAATTTTAAGTTGGGACAGAACTGCCTCATTCTGCAACATTGTGAGTGCTGAGTTAGACACACACACAACATTGTGGGCAGTGCTGAACTGCCCGCATTTTGCTGCACTGTATCCAATAGTACAGGTCCATGGGATACCCCACTGATTACTTTCATCCAGTATGAGAACTAGCTGTTTTCTTTTGCCTTCAGCTTCCTGTTGTTTAACCAGTTATTAATCTGTAAGAGAACCATTCCATTATCCCATGGGCATAAAGAGACTTTTGTCAAAAGCTTCCTGGAAATCCAAGTGTATAGCCTCTACCAGTTCATCCCTATGCACAAATCTGTTGACATTGTCAAACACCTCTAAACAGCTGATGAACATAGGAACATAGGAAGCTGCTATATACTGAGTCAGACCATTGGTCTAGCTAGCTCAGTATTGTCTTCACAGACTGGCAGCGGCTTCTCCAAGGTTGCAGGCAGGAATCTCTCTCAGCCCTGTCTTGGAGATGCTGCCTGGGAGCGAACTTGGAAACTTCTGCTCTTCCCAGAGCGGCTTCATCCCCTGAGGGGAAGATCTTGCAGTGCTCACACATCAAGTCTCCCATTCAGATGCAACCAGGGCAGACCCTGCTTAGCTAAGGGGACAAGTCATGCTGGCTACCACAAGACCAGCTCTCCTCTCATTTGCAAAAACCCTTTGCAGACCCTTCCTCAGCAAAACTGGTTCTTCTATATCAGTAGTCTTAATTGGAAGGCTTGTGAGACAATGTTGGCTCATGAGAACATAAGATGAAGGAGAAGGTAAGAAAGCCCCACTGGATCAGGCCCAAGGCCCATCCAGTCCAGCATCCTGACCAGCATCCTGACTCACACTGTGGCCAACCAGGTGCATCTGGGAAGCCTGCAAGCAGGGGAAAGGGGACATCTTCCTCCCAGCACTCAGTGTTCAGGGGCCTGCCACCTTTGATTCTGATGGAAGTATACAGCAAGCCTAGTCTCAGTTAATGTCCCTAACCTCCATGGATTTGTCTAACCCCTTTTAAAACCCATCTTGATTTGTGGCCATCACCACACCCAGTGGCAGTGAATTCCATAGTTTAATGATATGTTGGCGAAAGAAGTACTTTCTTTTGTCTCTCAGCATTTAGCATCAACAGGTGACTCCAAGTTGCACACCACAATCCCAAGACCCTTTTTCTGGTCAGTCACTGCCAACTCAGACACCATCAGTGTATATGTACAGTTGAGATTTTTTGCCCCGGAGTGCATCACTTTATAGTTAATTACACTGAACTGCATATGCCATTTAAAGCCCATTCACTTCTATAGATCATTTTGGAGCGCTTCACAATACTTATTCATTTAGCATTTTGAATAATTTGGTGACATCAGCAAACCTGACCACCTCACTGCTCACCCCTAAGTCCAGAATATTTATGAACAAGTTGAAAAGCACTGGCCCTAATACAGACACTTCCCTCATGATTCCTCCACAGGGAAAAAAAAACCCTATTCATTTGTTCCTACTCTCTGTTTTCTGTTCTTTAACCAGTTGCTAACTGAGAAGAGGACCTGTCCGCTTTCCCAGTGGCTGCTAAGTTGACCCAGGAGCCTTTGGTGGGAGATTTGGTCAACAGTTTTTTGAAAATTTTCAGCTTCAAAGCCCAGTGCATTTTGTTGTTCTATTGCTGCTAATGCTATTAATATGTCAATCTAGCCTTTATCTGTATATATTGTGTTTTACTTTTTTTCCCTTTACTTTTTTTTTCTTTTTTTTGCTATCAGCTGCCATTAATTTTCCCTCCCGCTGCTCTTTTCCAGCCTCTGATGCAGGAAAGTGGAAAGGAAATAAGGTTTTTGATTTTTACTGTTTGCTAAAAGTTTGCATCATAAAAGAGACAGTAAGCTGCTGGGGCTGGGAGATGAGAGGCAGAAGCTTACCTGCATAGGAATACAGGAAGCGGCAGTATACTGAGGTCCATCTAGCTCAGTATTGTCTACACAGAATGGCAGCGGCTTCTTCAAAGTTACAGGCAGGAGTTTCTCTCAGCCCTGTCTTGGAGATGCTGCCAGGGAGGGGAATTGAGGACCTTCTGCATGAAAGCAGGCAGGTGCTTGTCCCAGAGCAGGCCCATCATCCCCTTAGGGGAATATCTTTCAGTGTTCACATGTAGTCTCCCATTCAAATGCAAACCGGGGCTGGGGATGATGGGAGTTGTAGTTCAGCAACATCTGGAGTGGCCTAGGTTGGGGACCCCTGGCTTAGACCCAATCAGCATAATTCTGAAGATGGGACAGGGACAGAGGGAGGCCAGTGGCAGCCCGAGTTCTGCTGCCACTGCGCCCCTAACCCTGCCCCCCACCGCATCGGACATCAGACACAGGGCTGTGGTTCATCTCCCAAATGGGGCTGCATGGCACAGGAGTGTTGCTTTCGCAGCGTGGCCGGAGCAACTCTCCCTGCCTTTAAAATCTCTTAACTTCCTTTTCCTCATTCATAGTGGCTCACGTACAGTGCAGCGAGTCACTAGTCCAAGAGAGAGGCGATGGCCTTGTTGCTTCCGAGCCACTCTGCAGCCTGCTGCTGTTGCTGTTGCTGCTGACCTCTGTGGCTCCTAAGGCGTGCATCATGAGCAGGCTTCCAGTGACACTTCCATCATTGGCAATGGAAGGAGCGTCAGAGGTGCAATGATGCACTCCTTCATTGTCACGGAGTAGCCAGAGGGGCGGAAGCAGTGCAGCCTACAGTGCGCTACAGAGCATCTCAGAAGGGTGCCTCTCTTCTTGGATTGGAGGCTTGCTGCTGCACATATGTAAGCCAATATGTTTGCATCTTGCCCTCTCAGAACCCTAATGAGGAGATGAGTTAAAGAAAAGTTGGACTAGGTTGTTAAGAAGGTCAAGTCTCTCCAAGATGCTTGGGGTTTATTTAAAATCGTAATAACAGAAGTTCAGCTGGAACGTATGTACCTGGTTAGAAAAAGTACAAACCAGTCCAAGAAGATGCCAGTGGGTTAAAGACAAACTTCAAGGAAGCTATAAAATGCACGAACGCTTAGCTGGCCATGTCAAAAGAGAACAAAAAGGAACAGACTTGCAAAACATATCTGACTATAAGAAACATTACAAAAAAGAATGTGAGGAGCATATTACTAGAAACATTGTCAATTTAAAAAGCACACCTCCTTTAAATGCATTAAAATTAGGAAACCAGCCAGGGAGGCTGTTGAACTGTCAGAAGAGAGCAGTGTGAAAGGACCAGTAAAGACAGATAGCGCACCCAGAAACTGAATTCTTTGCATCAGTCTTCACTGCAGAGGCATAGCAATGACTCAGCTGCTTCTTTGGGGGAGGGCTTCTGAAGAGTTGCACCAACTAAAGAGATCCGCTGATATCTAGGGCACAGAAAGAACTTCCTGCTGACGGTACACGGAGAAGGAGAAGGAGAAGGAGAAGGGGGAGAACAAATTGCTTCTCTCCCCCTCCTCTCAAAAGCCCCCTTTGCTTCCAGGAATAAGTCCAAGAGGGCTGTGCAGCCCTCACAGAGATAATCCTGGACACAAAAAGGGGTCTGGTGGGGAGGGGAGAGAAGTGAACATCTGTCCTATCCCCGTTCCTGCACAGTAGCCCTAACCTTTGTTGGAAATTAAAGGACTTTGCGCTGTCTCTTTGCCTCAGACAGTGGAGGACAGACTAGTAAGTCAGAGGGCTAGAGGGTCAAGACATTTTTCATCCCTTCTCCACTGGTCTGATGCTATCCCTTTGAAATGTAGATTACTAATCTTAGGGGATTCAACTTCCTTCCTCCTTCTCCCTTTTTTTACCTGGCTGTCTACCTTGCAACATGGTAAGTTTCTCTCCCTGCACCATATGTGCAGAGAGGATGCAGAATCCATCTGCATCCAGATAGATAGATAGATTAGAGATCCTAACTCCTCACTTTCCTATCTATAATGGAGTTCCTTAATAAATGCTTTTTATATTGATTTGAAACTATGAATTGGCTCCAAGTTACTTTACTCTCAGCACACGCGCATGCCTAACTAATCTAAACTGCTGTGTTGTGCCTCTGTGCACTCTGCTATAACGAGAAAGGGATTCTCTCACCACAGAGAATTTCCAACAACCTTAACCCAAACTGCACTTATCCTGGAGAAACTGTAATTAAAACCAATGGAGCCTACTCCTAAGTAGGCATGCATAGGACTGCACTATAAAGTTGAGGAAGTAGGCACTTAGCATTCATTAATGTCAAAAGGCAGCCTCCCCTTCAAGCATCCTCTACTTAAAAAAAAGGGACAAGGTTCCACACGAGACTTGCTTACACCTTTTCCAAGCAGCCTCCTCAAAATATAGGGCTGCACATTTTGCTCCAGCTTCTGGAAGAGCTAGAGCTTAAGCTCTTTTGTTTGTTTGTTTGTTTAAAAAAGCTGGGAATCTGGGCTCATAATGGACAAAACAGGCCATCAAAACAGGCCAGTAGATGGGACAAAACAAGTGAGATGCCTAATAAAATCGGTGAAAGAAATACCCGGACAACCAGGGCATATACCAACCCTATGCCTCTCAATCTCTTCATCCAATATTTGTATTGTTCTTATTATAGTTCCTAGGGCAGTAGACACGATTGCGCTCAAGCATCCCTCCGACCCGCTTCAAAACCGGCCCCTTGGCATATGGAAGATCTATGGGGGCTGAAGCAGCGAGGTAGACGACTAGAGTGTAAGTGGAGAAAGACTCAACTTGAATCTGACATATTGTGACATAGAGCACATTTAAAGATCTATGCTCAGGCAATATGTGCGGCAAAGAAGCAATTCTTTTCTGTCTGTATTGCCTCTGCGAGTTCACGTCCAGTGGAGGAGTTCAGGGTTGTGAGGGGACTAGTATCCGCCCCCCCCCTCCCTTGAACCAGAATTTGGAGTCATCAGTTACCCGCTGCAATGTGTTAAAAGAGTTTTTAGCAGATAAAATCTCTCAGATTTGGGCTGACCTAGATGAAGACTCCACAATTAATTTGATGTCTGAACTGGAGGTGTCCAACAACTCCTCTTATGCAATTCAACTGGATCGGTTTCAGTTTGTGACTCCAGAGGATGTGGACAAGCTGCTTGGAGCAGTGAGACCCACCACTTGTTCTCTTGACCATTGTCCAACATGGCTTGTTCTATTTAGCAGAGAGGCTGTTGTAGACAGCCTGGTGGAAATTATAAATGCTTTTCTGAGGGAGGGCAAGATGCCTCCTTGTCTTAAGGAGGCTATTATTATTATTATTATTATTATTATTATTATTATTATTATTATTATTAGACCAGACCAGAGAAGATAACCCCCAGTGAGGCACTACCTTGGCGTGGTTTCGGGGCTTGTGTGCTCTGATGAAGGTGAGAGCTATGCCAGAGGTCCAACCATACTGGACAGGTCTCACCAGAGGAGCCAGACAAAGAGTGCCTCTCCCAACAACAATATGGTGAGACGTAACTTTAATAAATCTATACCGGATCGGTCGTCGCCCGGGTCAACAAGGTCCGCGCCAGGTGCTATAGTCCCTGGACATCTGGTGGCAAGTGGGCAACAGGACTCAGGATCTTCAGTTGAGAAACCAGGGCTGGAGACTGCAGGGTTACTGGAAGAAACGTCGCTTAATCAAAAAAAATATATGAAAAATGCCAACAAGGAAATAATGATCTGCTATTACAAGTCTAGTCCAACTAGAAGAGGTTATTTAAAAAGAATGTACCAAATTTGGAAAGAGAAGCATCCAGATACAGAAATAACAGAACAAAGGCTAGCAGACCAGAGAAGATTCATAATAAGAAATAAAGTATTCACAGGAGTTGAGCTGAAAGAACTGCATAGAGCAACACAGGCTCAAGATATGGAAGAAGAATTACCACCAATTGAAGAAGTTGCTCAGGCGCAGGTGGAGGAGGTGTTGGAAATAGAGGATGCCACTGTTGATGAACTGTTTCAAAATCAAAACCAGGCAACTGCCCCTTTGCCTTCACCTCAAAAACCCGAATGCCGTTTAACAGAAAAGCAACAAGAACTAAAGCAAAAAATAACTGAGCACATGAACCAAACAACCACCAGGGTTTGACTTCCAGCTCTAAAAACAGTTGCCAAAAAACAACTTGCTCAGGCATTAAAAGATGTCAATGCTGCACTTGCAGAAATAACAACCAATAATTTGCAAGTAACAAACCAACTAATGTACAGTGCAGCAACAATAATAACACAAGAGCTCGGATATAAGATTAGTGGACCTGTAAAAAAAGAAAGCAGTACATCACCTAAATGGAAGATTAGATTAGAAAATAAAATTGCCAGGCTTAGATCAGATGCTAGTAAATTGAAAGATATGAAAGACAAGAAGCTGAAGAATGAAACCACCAAACAGTATCTGATCCAAAAATACCACCTAGATTCAAGGAGAATTAGAGAAGTCCTGGAAATAATAAATCAGCAAATAACAGCAGTGTCAAAGAAGATTAGCAGATACGAAGCCAGAATTACACAACACAGGCAGAATCTCCAATTCCAGTCGAATCAGAGACGTTTCTACCAAAGCACAGAAGGAGAAACTGCGAGAAACGTAGAAACACCAAATAAAGAAGAAACAGTGCAATTCTGGGGGAAATTATGGGACAATACAATAGATTATAATAAAAAAGCAGGCTGGATGAAAGAGGTCAAAAATGTAACCAACAAATGCAAGATCTAATAATAACACCAGAATTAATAAGTGAAAGGGCAAAGAAAATTAAAAATTGGACTGCGCCAGGCGATGATGAACTGCATGGCTTTTGGCTTAAACACCTAACAAGCCTTCATAAACAACTATCAAAACAGTTCAATCACATTTTGCAAGGCAGTGATATTGAACAATGGCTAACAACTGGGAAAACTCATCTCATCATGAAAGACCCAGCAAAAGGTGCAGTTCCAAGTAATTATAGACCGATAACCTGCCTGCCAACCATGTTCAAATTATTAACTGGAATAATAGCAGATGAAGTGATGCAACACTTATTAACTAACAAACAGCTTCCAGTTGAACAGAAAGGAAATTGCCCGAACACCAGAGGCACAAAAGACCAGCTGCTGATTGACAAAATGATTTTAGAAAACTGCAAGAGAAGAAAAACAGATCTAAGTGTTGCATGGATTGACTACAAGAAAGCCTTCGATTCATTGCCTCACACATGGATACCAAAATATTTAGAAACAACTGGTGTCAGCAAAGACATTCAGATATTTATAAAAAAAGCAATGAGCATGTGGAGTACACCGTTAATAATCAATGACGAGACACTTGGACAGGTTAGCATTAGAAGAGGCATTTTCCAAGGGGACTCACTATCCCCTCTGTTGTTTGTAACTGCCATGACCCCACTTTCACAAATACTAAACAAAACAGGCCTCAGATGCCAAACATCTAAAACATCAAATAAAATCAACCATCTGCTGTACATGGACGATCTGAAGTTGTATGGAAAGTCCCAGTCAGAAATCGAATCACTGCTAAACACTGTCTGTATATTCAGTAGCGATATAGCAATGGAGTTTGGACTAGACAAGTGTGCTGCATTAATAATGAACAGAGGGAAAATAACAAAAACAGAAGGAATAGAACTGCCCAATGGAAGCAAGATCAAGAACCTGGAAGAGAAAGAACATTACAAATACTTGGGCATTCTCCAGGCTGATAACATTGCACACACTGAAGTTAAAAGAAAAATTGGAAGTGAATACATCAGGAGAGTTAGAAAACTCCTCAAGTCCAAACTCAATGGCGGGAACACCATACAAGCCATCAACACCTGGGCTATACCTGTTATCAGATACACTGCAGGAATAATAGACTGGACCCAGGCAGAGCTAGAGACGCTAGATCGTAAGACCAGGAAAATCATGACCATCAATCATGCTCTGCACCCCCACAGTGATGTCGATAGGCTATACCTCCCTCGCAGCTCAGGTGGAAGAGGAATGCTGCAAGTCCATCAAACAGTAGAGGAGGAGAAAAGAGGCCTTGAAGAATATATAAGGGACAGTGAAGAAGATGCACTTCAAATGGTCAATAACGAGAAACTATTCAACACCAATGAAACAAAGCAGGCCTACAAAGAAAGAACAAGTCAAGAACCAAGCAGAAAAATGGAAAAATAAGCCCCTGCATGGTCAATATTTGCACAATATAAGTGGAAAATCAGACATCACCAAGACCTGGCAATGGCTTAAGAATGGCAACTTGAAGAAAGAAACAGAGGGTTTAATACTGGCTGCACAAGAACAGGCACTAAGAACAAATGCAATAAAAGCAAAAGTAGAAAAGTCAACAACAAACAGCAAGTGCTGCCTTTGTAAAGAAGCAGATAAAACCGTGGACCACCTAATCAGCTGTTGTAAAAAGATCACACAGACTGACTACAAACAAAGGCATGACAAGGTAGCAGGGATGATATACTGGAACATCTGCAAAAAATACAAGCTACCTGTAGCCAAGAATTGGTGGGACCATAAAATGGAAAAAGTTGAAGAAAATGAAGATGTAAAAATATTATGGGACTTCCGACTACAAACAGACAAACATCTGCCACACAATACACCAGATATAACTGTAGTCGAGAAGAAAGAAAAACAAGTTAAAATAATCGACATAGCAATACCAGGGGATAGCAGAATAGAAGAAAAAGAAATAGAAAAAATCACCAAATACAAAGATCTACAAATTGAAATTGAAAGGCTGTGGCAGAAAAAGACCAAAATAATCCCAGTGGTAATTGGTGCTCTGGGTGCAGTTCCAAAAGACCTTGAAGAGCACCTCAACACCATAGGGGTCACAGAAATCACCATCAGCCAATTACAAAAAGCAGCTTTACTGGGAACAGCCTATATTCTGCGACGATATCTATAACAATTGACAATAAAATTCAGCCATCCCAGGTCCTTGGAGGACTCGATGTCTGGATAAAACAAACCAGTCAATGACACCTGTCTGACTGTGTAAACAAGAAATAATAAATAATTCGATTTCTATACCGCCCTTCCAAAAATGGATCAGGGCGGTTTACAAAGAGAAATAACAAACAAAAAAGATGGCTCCCTGTCCCCAAAGGGCTCACATTCTAAAAAGACACACACCAGCAACAGTCACTGGAAGTACTGTGCTGGGGGTGAAAAGGGCCAGTTACTCTCCCCCTGCTAAATAAAGAAAATCACCACGGGGTGCCTCTTTGCCCAGTGAGCAGGGGAGCAGCTTGTCCACATCCTCAGGAGTCACGAACTGAAACCGATCCAGTCGAATCGCATAAGAGGAGTTGTTGGACACCTCCAGTTCAGACATCAATTATTAGACCTCTTCTAAAGAAGCCTGTGTTAGATCCCTCAGAGTTGAGCAATTATAGGCTAGTTTCCAACCTCACATGGCTGGGCAAGGTAATTGAGAGGGTGGTGGCCTCTCAGCTCCAGGCAGTCTTGGAGGAAACTGATTATCTAGACCCATTTCAAACTGGTTTTCGGGAGGCTGTGGGGTGGAGACTGCCTTGGTTGGCCTGGTGGATGATCTCCAATAGGGAATTGACAGAGGAAGTGTGACTCTGTTGGTCCTTTTGGATCTCTTGGTGGCTTTCATTATTATAGACCATAGTATCCTTCTGGAATGTCTGAGGGTGCTGGGGGTGGGAGGCACTGTTTTACAGTGGTTCCGCTCCTACCTCTCGGACAGATTCCAGATGGTGTTGATTGTAAATAATAAAATAAATATTGGAGATTGTTGCTCTTTGAAATCTGAGCTTAAGTGTGGTGTCCCTCAAGGCTCCATACGTTCTCCAATGCTTTTTAACATCTACATGAAACTGCTGGGAGAGATCATCAGGGGATTTGGAGCTGGGTGTTACCAATACGCTGATGACACCCAGATCTACTTCTCCATGTCAGCTTCTTCAGGAGATGGCATATCCTCCCTAAATGCCTGCCTGGAAGCAGTAATGGGCTGGATGAGGGAGAATAAACTGAAACTGAATCCAGATAAGACGGAGGTACTTATTGTGCAGGGTCAGAACTCCAGAGGCTATTTTGATCTACCTGTTCTAGATGGGGTCACATTTCCCCAAAAGGAACAGGTTTGCAGTCTGGGAGTACTTCTGGATCCACACCTCTCCCTGGTTTCTCAGGTTGAGACCAAGGGTGCTTTCTATCAGCTTCAGCCGATACACGTTGCACCTATTTCTCGAGATCAATGACCTCACAACAGTGGTACATCTGTTGGTAACCTCCAGACTTGACTTCTGTAATGCGCTCTACGTGGGGCTGCCTTTGTACGTAGTCCGGAAACTTCAGTTGGTTCAGAACGCGGCAGCCAGGTTGGTCTCTGGGTCATCTCGGAGAGACCATGTTACTCCTTTACTGATGGAGCTACACTGCTGCCAATAGGTTTCCAGACAAAATACAAAGTGCTAGTTATAACTTATAAAGCCCTAAATGGCTTAGGCCCTGGGTATCTAAGAGAGCATCTTCTTCACTACCAGCCCCACCGCCGCCCATTGAGGTCATCTGAGGAGATCCGTCTCCAGTTACTGCCAACTCGTTTGGTGGCTACACAGAGTTGGGCCTTCTCGGTCGCTGCCCCAAGATTGTGGAATGCGCTCCCTGCTGAGATGTGATCCTCCCCATCTCTGGCAATTTTCAAAAAACACCTGAAAACCCATCTTTTCATCCAAGCTTGTTCGGCTTTTAAAAATTGTTTGTTTTAATTTTATGATTGATTTTAAACTCTTGATTTGTGTTAACTTTTATATGTGTTTTGTTTTATGTTAACCGCCCAGAGACGAAAGTTTGGGTGGTATATAAGTTTGATGAATTAATGAATGAATGAATGATTATGGAACAGTCAGGAGAGGCAGAAGCCACTGTTCCTGTGGTAGCCTTCCAGTGCAGATGAAGCATCTTAGTGGTTGATGGGCATCATCATGGACAGATAAATGATAGGGGAGGAGATCTTGTTGCTGAGCATTTAAGTGGCACATCACATGACTGCTGGCTGGCCTATTTTTGAAGGGATAAGTGGACATTTGTGGCCAGAGCGGGAGGGAGGAAGTGCCCTGAAGCACAGCGTGACTGGAGGTGTCCACAGGCCTGACTGTGTGTGTCTTTCATTGACAGTTGTTGCCATTGTGGAACTTCTCGATGCTGCCGCCTGGTGACTCCATGTGGAACAGGAGCAATGTGACCTCCGGCTGTTCAGAGAGTGCCGATTTCCAGTACCTCCTCTTCCCTGTGGCCTACAGCCTGGTCTTTGTCCTGGGCCTCACTGGGAATCTCTTTGTGTTGGGCTACTTCCTTCGCACCAAGTCAGCGACTGCCCCAGCCAATGTCTTCCTAGTCAACCTGGCCACCATTGACCTCCTCTTTGTTCTGACCTTGCCCTTTCGCATTGCCTACCACAGCCTGCATAATGACTGGATCTTTGGGGAGGCCCTCTGCAAAATCACTGGCTGCCTGTTCTTCGCCAACCTGTACGGGAGCTCCCTGTTCCTCGCCTGCATCTGCCTGGAGCGCTACGTGGCTGTGGTGCACCCGCTGCGGCATCTGCAATTCCGGCAGCTCCGCTACCGTGTGGTGGCTGTGCTGGTGGTGTGGGCAGTGCTTGTCACAGCCATTCTGTACCTGGCGCTCCGTGGGCCCCTGACCAGCTCTTTTGCTGACGGCCGCACAGCCTGCCTGGAGAACTTCTCCTCCAGCTCCTGGAAGGGGCGCATCTCTTCTGTCAGCATCTTCGCTGCTGTGGTTGGATTCCTGCTGCCACTCATCCTGATTGGGGTGTGCTATCCACTGATCGCTTGGCAGCTGTTGGCATCCCCAGGAATGCAGCCTGGATCACGTGCAGTGAAACGCAAGGCACTGCGGACCGTGCTGGTGGTCCTGGCGGTCTTCCTAGTCTGCTTTGCTCCCTACCATCTGGTGCAGCTGGTGCACACACTTGGCCGGGTGGGCATTCTGGGTGGCTGCCCACTCATTCGTGCCACCTATATTGCCAGGCGCGTCACCATGGCACTCACCAGTGTCAACGCCTGTCTCGATCCTCTGGTCTACTACTTTGCTGCAGAGCGCTTTGCTTGGCAACCAGACTGGTGTAAATGTGGCTGTTGGTGCCACCCACAAAAGTCCCAATGGCCCTTGCGCCTCCGTGTGCTCTCTCCCAGTAAAGGACCTTCCTCTGGAGAAAGCACCACCAGGCCTGGCCCAGAGCACTTAGAGGACTCTCAGCCACCATCGTCCCCACTGGCCATCTGAGCAGCAGTTGCTTACTCTCTTCTGCTGGAGATGACCCACCTTGGCCATGGTCATTACGCATGTGAGCTACTGAGAGAGAAGATGTGGATGCAGAGGCATAGCAAGGGCATTGGGGGTGGGGCTGTGTCTCCCCCCCTCCCGTGAAGTGCATCCCCCACTCACCTCCACTCCTGCTGCCCACCTCTGCTTGCCAGCACTTCTTGCTTCTGGCCTGGGAACAGGAAGTGCTGGCTAGCAGAGGTGGGTGTAGGCAGGGGGTGGCGGAGGCAGGCAGGCGGGTGCGAAGAGAGCTGGTGGGTGGCCGGAGGCAGGCAGCTGTGGCAGCAGGCCAGGTGGGGGAGGGGGAGGGGGAGGTGGCCCTTGGGGCAGAGCGGCTCATGGTCCAAGGATACCACCTGGGAACCCTGGTAGCGGCTCTGCCCCGTGCAGATGGCTCTCCTGCACCATAGCCTTTGCCTTCTGCTTTCAGTCCTGAGATAAAGAATTGTGCTACAGGGAAAGCCCCAAAGAAATGGAACACAGGAGCAGACTGAGGACCAGCTGAGTGTCTTCCTCCCCTCTTCCAAGTGCAAATGGAAGTCTAGTAGTGTCCTGGATCCCAGACTCTCTTTGGTTTCTCAGGTTGAGACAATGGCCAGGAGTGCCTTCAATCTGCTTCGGTTGTTACGCCAGCTATGTCCATTTCTAGAGGTGAATGACCTTAAAGCAGTGGGGCATATGCTGGTAACCTCTAGGCTGGACTACTGTAATGTGTTGGAAATTCTCTGTGGTGAGAAAACCCCTTTCTCATTATAGCAGGGTGCACAGAGGCACAACACAGCGGAATCTGCTTAGGCAGGCGTGTGTGCTGAGAGTAAAGTAACTTGGAGCCAGTTCATAGTTTCAAATCAATATATAAGGCATTTACAGTATTAAGGAACTCCATTCTAGATAGGAAAGTGAGGAGTTAGGATCTCTAATCTATCTATCTAGCTGGATGCAGATGGATTCTGCATCTTCTCTGCACACATGGTGCAGGGAGAGGAGCTTGCCATGTTGCAAGGTAGGAGGCCAGGTAGGGGAGAGAGAGAGAGAGGAAGGAAGTTAATCCCTAAGAGTACCAATCTACATTTCAAAGGGATAGTGTCAGAGCAGTGGAGAAGGGGTGACCGATGTCTTGACCCTCTAGCCCTCTGACTCACTAGTCTGTCCTCCACTGTCTGAGACAAGAGACAGCGCAAAGTCCTTTAGCTTCCAACATAGTGCACTCCATGTGGGGCTGCCTTTGTACATAATCTGGAAATTACAACTGATACAGAATGCGGCAGCCAGGTTGGTCTCTAGGTCAACCTGAAGGGACCATATAACTCCGATTTTAAAAGAATTGAGCTGGCTGCCGATATATTGCCAAATGAAATACAAAGTGCTGTTTACTACCAGTACAGCCCTTAACAGTTTGGGTCCAGGGTACTTAAGAGAGCGCCTTCTTTGTCATGAACCCTGTCACCTATTAAGATCCTCTGGAGAGGCCCGGTTATGGCCACCTGCTTGTCTGGTGGCCACTCATGACTGGGCCCTCTTTGTGGCTGTCCCAGGGCTCTGGAATACACTCCCTCTTGAAATAAGAGCATCTCCTTCTCTGCTTGCTTTTACAAAGAACCTCAAGATGTACCTGTTTCCCTGGGCTTTTAACTGAAATTTAAAGTTTTTAATATGTTTTTATCTTTTTACTTGTCTTGTGAATTTTAACTGTTTTATATTGTTTTATATTCGCTATGTTTTAATTTTGTGCACCGCCTAGAGATGTCTGTATCAGGTGGTATAGATAGATAGATAGATAGATAGATAGATAGATAGATAGATAGATAGATAGATATGGCTTTTATTTCTAGCACAGGAATTGCCAAAGTTCAAAGGACAAGACGGAACCCCCCACCCCACAACACATTTGGGCCTGCTGCTGTAACAGTAAAAAAAAGAAAAGAAACAATGGCCACCATGTGATGCAGTGTGAATGTGTTGGGTCAATAAATACAGTGTATGCAGAACTGTTTAAAGTGCAACCTGTAACCCCTCAGCGCCTTGATGAGGGGTGTGTGCTTCTCTTGGTTCTATTAGATCCCTCAGCGGCTTTCGATACCATCGCCCATGGAATCCTTCTGGATCTGTTGTGGGGGTTGGGAATTGGGGGCACCGTGTTGTACTGGTTCCATTCCTACCTTAGTGGATGGTTTCAGACAGTTTGCATTGGAGGTGAGTGTTCTATCCTATGACCTCTCTCGTGGAGTGTCTCAGGGTTTTTAACATCTATATGAAGCCGCTGGATGGGGTCATCCGTCAATTCCGGGTGAGGTATCATCCATATGCTGATGATACTCAATTGTACATTGCCAACCTGGACCGGTCCAGGGATGGCGTGAATATGTTGGCCCAGTGTCTGGCGGCTGTAAGGGTTTGGATGGGTCAAAACAAGCTCAGGCTTAATCTCTCCAAGACAGAGTTGCTCTTGTTGAGTTCTCGATCTGGCCAGGATTTGGTTTCGAGTGCTTCCCTTGATGGGGTCGTGCTCCCCTTAAAAGAGCAGGCTTGCGATTTTAGGGTCATCCTGGATTCATGGCTCCTGCTGGAACAGCAAGTGGAAGCCTTGGCCAGGAGAGCCTTTGCCCAGCTTCATCTGGTGCACCAATTGCGGCCTTACCTCGACAGGCAGGCCCTGGCAACGGTGACTCATGCCCGCATCACCTCTCAGTTGGACTATGGCAATGCGTTCTACCTGGGGTTACCTTTGAAGATGACTCAGAAGCTTCAGCTGGGCCAAAATGCCGCAGCCCAGGCAGGGGCGTAACAAGGCTGGAGTGGGCCCAGAGACCAAATTTTAAAATGGGCCCCTTGCTGATACACATACACACACTTCACATGTGACTTGCCTCTGGGGGCCCCCTCGAGGTGTGGGGGCCCCCAGGCAGCTGCCTCCCCTTGCCTAATAGTAGTAACGCCCCTGAGCCCAGCTGCTTATGGGCAGCATGTTTCACCTTTGCTGAGGTTACTGCATTAGCTGCCAGTTCTCTCCCAGGTCAAATTCAAGGTGCTGGTTATCACCTATAAGGCCCTTCAGGGTTTGGTGCCTGTGTACCTTCAGGACTGCCTCTCCCGTCAACTTCGACCAGCCCTGTGAGGTCATCTCAGGTGGGCCTTCTCAGAGTTCTGGGCCCAGGGGAGGTATGTGGGGCCCGGGCTCGTGGGAGGGCATTCTCTGTTGCAGCCCACTCCTTATGGAACACCTTGCCTCCTGAGATTCGTAATCCCCCCCCCATCCTTTAAGAAACTTCTGAAAACTTGCCTATTTTGCTAGGCTTCTAGTTTTGTGGGGGTGGGGTGGTCTGCACTATTTTAATTTTTGTAAACCGCCTTGAGTCTAAGGAAGACAGGCCATCAATAAATTTGCTAAATAAATAAATAAGCATGTCTGTGCCCCACCCCCACATATGTATTCAGGCAATCTATACAGTTTCTCAAGGCAGTAATTATCCTTCCTCATTTGCACTTCTCTTTGCTTGCAGTGTTGTTTGATTTTTGTTGTTAGCTTTACATGCGTGATTTACCAGCTGAAGATCTACATACTATTAAAGAATTGTCACCATGTCTAGTTTTCCTGCTTTGCCGTCTTCATGGGTGTTGCTGTTGGAGGTGACCTGCACTGGTGATATGGGAAGGTGCTTGCTGGATAGGTGACTCTCCCTCTGGCAGGCCTATGGCCTCATCACAAGACTCAAGGCAAGTTGTTTGGGCACCACCTTTGTAAACATCTACCCAATACAGGCCCGGTTCACAAACTTGCCTTAGTCTAGGTTTAATGTTGGTTGCTGACATTAGCGTGATTGTGTGGATCTAGGCCAAGGCAGTTCACAGCCTGAGAAGGATCTGAGGAACATAGGAAGCTGCCTTCTACTGAGTCAGACCCTTGGTCCATCTAGCTCACTATTGTCTACACAAACTGGCAGTGGCTTCTCCTAAGCTGCTGGCAGATATTCCTCCCAGCCCTATCTTGGAGATGCCGCCAGGGAGGGAATTTGGAGCCTTCTGCGTGCAAGCAAGCAGATGCTCTTCCCAGAGCGGACCCATCAGCCCCTAAGGGGAATATCTTGCAGTGCTCTCACATGTAGTCTTCCGTCCATAGGCAGACCCTGCTTAGCAAAGGGGACAATTCATGCTTGCTACCACAAGACCAGCTCTCCTCTCCCCTCCTCCTGGCAAGGGTTCACACCATCACATTAATGTTGGCAAACCACATTAAACCTATTTTTGAACAATTGTGTGAACTAGGTCATAGTCATCTTGGAAAGCAGCCATCTGGCAGTTACTGACAGCCCGGTAGCGAATAGCGAGGGTGTGCTCTTTCAGATGGTCCATCTGGTGCTCTCAGACTTACAGCGATTTTCAAGCTTCATCCATTCCTTTTGCACAAGCTTGGTCATCACTCATTATAGAGCCTGCATGATGGACTGCGGACACAAGCTTGCTTTTGTGGCCACTTCAGCATTTTTAACTTTGTTTGTGGATGTCTTCAGCCTTTTTACTGCAACAGCAAAATCTTCCTTGGGAACAATATTGACGGCAGTGGCATGCACACACACACACACACACTGCATTAATTTTTAAACACAGAATTGTACACACACACGTTTCATACTATGAAGCCTTGAATATATGCAATGTGCCTGTCACGTCAATGTGTTTTGCTATTAGTATAGCCAACACTTCACAGACAGGTTTGTCTTCTAACAGCCTTCTTTTAGTCTCACTTACTGTCATTGTGCAATATGGCTATTGCCTCATCATCACACCGGTTGCAGGGGTGTAGCTATAATTGAGCGGATGGGTTCAAAGAACCTGGGCCCCCATGCTCCTGAGGGCCGCCCAGCTCTACCCCTCCCTATCTTCTTCATTATGTCCCTCACCCCAGGGGCCACCAGAGGAAGGGGTGAACACGGGCCCCCTCTCGCCTAGCTATGCCCCTGATCGGTTGGGTTCTCATTTCCTTTCTTTTTGAACATATTTGATCATAGGCAGCTCCTAAGACCACAGAGGACATTGGTTGGACTTGTAAAAGGCTCAGAGTCCTCCTGACAGGAAACTTGAGAGACTGTTTGCCATAGTCTGGCTCTCCAAATCTGTGTACCCTAATTTGCATATTATGTAAATTGGCTTGCAAATAATTTTTCTATTATGCAAATTAGCAGGTGCATATTCCAGATGACTTGTATTCACTCTGGATATCTACCAACAATAATGAGAGAAGATATCTTTGCTTGACCATTTTCCTTGACATATTAACAGCATCCACAGAACAAAGAAATGCAAAGCTTTTCAGTTAAGGCTGCAATTCTGTACACACTTACTTGAGAGAAGATCTAATTGAAACCAGCAGTGCTTACTTCTAAGTAGGCATGCATAGAATGTAAGGTCAAAGTCCTTAAATATTACCATACCTGGCAAGCAGGCAGTGATTTACATGAAAAGCCAGCTATCCTCTCAACTGCCTGATAGAGATCCCCTGCTGATAAAAAACAAAGGCAACATTCTTCAGGGGATTGCTGTATGTGTGAACCTCTCCCAGCTAGCCTCCTGTGCTTTACCTGCCTTAATCTAAATTCAGCGGCTGAGCAGAACAGTGACCACAGGTTTTGTCCCAGAACTCCGCTTCTAAAAGTACTAGAGCTTAGCTTTCTCCACTCTTAAATTTTTTTAAAAAAGAAAGAAAGCTGAAATCCAGTGGAATCCCCTGGGTGTGTGTGTGCTAAACAATCTGGGTAACATGCTTAAAATCCAGGTAGTACCTGGAAAATCAGGGGAGAGGGCAATGCTATTAAGGATGAACTAACATCGACTTGACTCTTGAAAATAGGTCATACTTTGGCTTTTAAAAAATAATTATTTGTATTAAAAGGTTTTCCCCCAAGTATGCAAACACCAACACACACCCCTGTGGGATAAAACCTGACTGAATTTTGTCAATACCCTGTCCCCAATTTCTATAATACTTTGGGGCCATGGGTCAGGTCCTCAGCTACCATCCAACAGGTCCTCAGCTACCATCCAACATCCTCAGCTACCATCCAACAGACTGTCAAATCACCCCTAACTTGATTGACCCTGTCTGCCCTACCTGCTCCTACTCTGACTGTCTGTCTTACTGCTGTATACCAATCCCCATCCTGTTCTTCTGTGTGTGTCCCTCACATCTCAGGCAGTGAATCAGAACAGCCCAGATCCCATCCCTTCCCCACTTTTCTGCCCTTGTGCCTGCTGGGCTTCTGGTCAGAGTGGTGGACCACTCAAGTGTCCTCGTGGGCCGAAAATGATCGTGACTTGGCATGTGGGGACCAAGGTTAAACTTTAGAGTGCTGATTGTTAAAGTAACACATAATAAGAACATAAGAACAGCCCTGCTGGATCAGGCCCAAGGAGGCCCATCTAGTCCAGCATCCCCTTTCACACAGTGGCCCACCAGATGCCTCTGGGAAGCCCACAGGCAAGTGGTGAGGGCATGTCCTCTCTCCTGCTGCTGCTCCCCTGCAACTGGTATTTAGTGGCATCTTGCCTCTGAGGCTGGAGGTGGCCTACAGCCCTCAATAGTAGCTGATGATAGACCTCTCCTCCATGAAGTGATCCAAACCTCTCTTAAAGCCATCCAGGTTGTTGGCTGTTACCACATCTTGTGGCAGACAATTCCCCAAGTTCCCTCTGTTTGTTGGCCCTAGACTTGCTGGCAATCAATTTCATGGGATGACCCCTAGTGTTATGTGAGAGGGAGAATTTCTCTCTATCCAATTTCTCCATACCATGCATGATTTTATAGATCTCTATCATGTCTCCTCTTTTTTCTAAACTAAATAGTCCCAGGTGTTGTAGCCTTGCCTCATAAGAAAGGTGCTCCAGGCCCCTGATCATCTTGGTTGCCCTCTTCTGCACCTTTTCAAGTTCTACAATGTCCTTTTTAGAGGCGGTGACCATAATTGTACACAGCACTCCAGGTGTGGCCTCACCATAGTTTTGTACAAGGGCATTATAATATTCACAGTTTTATTTTCAATCCCTTACGTAATGATCCCTAGCATGGAATTGGCCTTTTCCACAGCTGCCGCACACTGATTCAACAATTTCAACGAGCTGTCCACCATGACCCCATGATCCCTCTCCTGGTCGGTCATTGACAGCTCAGATCCCATCAACGTATACTTCAAGTTGGGGTTTTTTGTCCCAATGTGCATGACACTTCCCAGCATTGAAGCGCATTTTCCACTTTGTCACCCACTCACCAAGTTTGGAGAGATCCTTTTGGAGCTGCTCACAATCCGTTTTGGATTTCACTACCTAAAAGAGTTTAGTATCATCTGCAAATATGGCCACCTTGCTGCTTACTCCTGCTTCTAGATCATTTATGAATAAATTAAAAAGCACCAGTCCCAGTACAGATCCCTGGGGGACCCCACTTCTTACTTCCCTCCATTGTGAAAACTCTCCATTTATGCCTGCCCTCTGTTTTCTGCCCTTCAACCAGTTATCAGTCCACACATGTACTTCTCTCTTTATCCCATGATAGCAAAGTTTCCTCTGGAGTCTTTGATGAGGAACTTTATCAGAAGCTTTTTGGAAATCCAGGTATACTATGTCAACTGGATTACCTTTAACCACACACTTGTTTACACTCTCCAGAGAGACGGACTCTCTACTAGTGATTTTTAGCCCTCTTTCTCAGCAACTTATTTCTCACTCCAGCTCTGCAACTCTTTCCAGCTCTGATGTCCACTTGATCTTCGCTCTGACTCCATCTGACTGCTTTGTACTACTGCTCTCTTCACTTGGGCTCTTCAGTTCTCTGACCTGAACTGCACTCTCTAACTCTTCTGAAGGCAGCCTCCTTATATTCTCTAATTTCCCTCCAATTTTTTCCAAACCATACAATCAGCACAACGTACGTGCCTCCATTTTTAAAAACATTCCCAATCAAATCAAACCCTCCCTTCCCTCCAAAATAATCCAGTATAATTAATCTCCCTTCAAAACCAAACTGTATAACAGGAGATGTAAACGTTTGACTCCTGCACAGCTTTGTAACATGTGTGGGTGAGGGAGAGGGTACAATTTATTTTTTTTAGGGAACAATTTTTTATTGGAACAACAAACTAATCAAGTATACATTATGATATCTTTATACAATGATATACAGAGGAAAATTATTTACATTATATATACAAGCAATAGGGTCATCACAGGAGAATAAAAAGTTCAAACCAGAGAATAAAAAAGGGTCACATAGTTAGGGTTAGGGTTGGGGTTGGGGTTGGGGTTGGGGTTGGGGTTGGGGTTGGGGTTGGGGTGAGGGCCAGGGCCAGGGCCAGGGCCAGGGCCAGGGCCAGGGCCAGGGCCAGGGTCAGGGTCAGGGTCAGGGTTAGGGTTAGGGTTAGGGTTAGAGTTAGGCAGATTTTTTCCTTAGGCAGATTTTCTGAATTTAAATTGCAAAACTACTAATATTTTACATTGCGATTCAAAAGCAAATACATATATACAAAGAAAGCATATGCTTGACCACTAGTACCAACGAAAAGATAGCATATATGAAACACAACAACTGAATATTCATGAGGATGGAGATGTTCTCATGTAATCGGAGGAGGAACGTCAATAGTCCATTTCCATCTCTGCTCCCACTTCCCTTTTGGTAAAATACATTTCTCTTTTCTAGTAAACCCATACAGCAGTTTCCATGCAAACATCGCTGTCTTATCAGCATGGATCTCCCGATCCTGTCTCACCTCAAGGTTTCTATGTACAAACATTGCATATATAACGTAGTTCTATATAACGCAGTTCTAAACTTTCCACCTTGACTGTACAGATTTTCCTGAAGTGTCACGTTTCCCTATCAGTTTCCTACGGGGGCCTGGTAGGGAAAGAGGCCCCGTCACTCCCGAGGCTAAAGCCTCCCAAGGCTGACCGTTCAACTCGGGCCAATTCACGAGTTGCCCCATTCCCATCCACACTTCCTTCGCTGTTATGCAGTCAGTTAAAAAATGCGAGTGGGTTTCAAGATATTCAACTTTTAAGTTATAGGCTTCCTGCTGGCAGATAATCCTTGGACAGAGCTGTTGGCAGCCAATGCCTGTTAGCGTTTAGGGGCAACACCTGATGGTAGACCCTCCATCTGGTCTCCCACAACTAAAAAGGGATCCCCCTCTCTTTGAATACAGTGATCGGTTCCTCGTGGAGACGCAGATACTGGGAGCCCCCAGTTTTTTGCAATCTATGTTTCTTGGCCTGTTTGTATGGCCCTTCCTCAAGAATTGCCTCATAAATCGCTTTCCCGGACTCTCTGACAGATCGGGGCTCCTTGAATATAGCTGGCATGACCTTCCACTTTCTCATCAGCGCGGGAAGATCTTCCAGATAGTCTGGAAGAGCGGCTCTGATCGTCGAGGTCACGTTTCCAACAAAATTACCTCTTCCCCACCACGCATTGCCCCAAATGGATCTACGCCAGTCTGACACGAAGAGGGAAGTCCACAGTCTCTGCAGAACCCCTCCTTTATCATAAACAGTGAACCGGGCCCAAGTGCCAAAATTATAGGAAACGAATCTCGCCAGGAACAAGGGCTGCAGCGCCGGCAGTGCCAAGCCGCCCATCTCCACCTGTCGGTAAGCCTCCGCCCTGGGTAATGGGAAGTACTTAGCCTTCCACAATAGTCCAAAGACTTGTCCTGTTACCCTCCTCATGAGATCTGCGGGAGGAGGATAAACGACTGCGAGATTGGACACTATGGGGATCAGGTACGTTCTCACGTACACTGCCCATTGATACATGTTCAGATTCCAGCGTTTCCAGAGGGCGACCTTTTCCTTCACTTTGTCTTCCCACGCCGTCCAATTCTTAGCCCAGACATGTCTTTTATGGCCAAACTCTATTCCCAGGATAGAGATAGTGTCCTCCCATTCTCTCGTTGCAATCTTCTTCCCATGTCGTGGTGCCCCTTTCGTCGAGATGGTCAGACGCAGGAGACGTTGCCTTTTGTGATCCACCCTGATGAAGACGCTCTTGCTCATGTTCAGTTCGGATCCGGAGACTCTCCTGTATTCAGTAAAGAGTTCCACTGCTACACTGACTTCTTCTTCACTCGACAGCAAGAGCGTGACATCATCAGCGTGCGCCATGAACTTTGCTGTCTGATTGGCTTGTCCCCGTTCTACCTCACCCTGCAACATCACGGACTCGGTGGACGCATCGGGAAGCACTGCGTTCGAGGCGGCACCCAAGGCGTACTTTTCTGGTGTGGATAATAACACGGTGAGACTCGACAGTCTTGGTTCTCTCTGGATCCGGACCAGGACGGGATCTAGGCCGAAGACATAAAGCAGAGGACTTAGGGGACAACCCTGCTGCACCCCCGACTGAAGGGCAATCGGGAGGCCTCTCCATCCATTTACTTGCAGCGTCGCCGTCACTTTGGCATATAACATCTGGATCCAACACACAAACCGGGAAGGGATGCCTTTCGCTCTCAACACATGCCATAAAAAATCATGATGGACCCAATCGAAGGCCTTAACTTGATCAATAAGCAGTAGATGACCTTTCCAACTTTTTCTCTGCAGAGATCGAAAACATTCCCTTAACAGACAGAGGGAGTCCATCAATTTGCGCCCGGGCACCGTGCTCGTCTGAAAGCTGTGGATAAATTTATGCGCTGTGAGTGCTAATCTGTCATTAAGAACTTTAGCAAAGATCCTATAGTCCACATTAGTTAATGTGATGGGCCTCCAGTTTTCAGGCAGAGTGGTATCGCCTTCCTTCAGGAAAAATAACAGGAGCCCATCCCTGAAGGATTGGCCCAGGAAACCAGTCTCCATACAGAAGTTGAATAACTTCACCAAAGCTGGGATCAATAGTTCTGCAAAATCTTTGTAAAAGCTCCATGGCAGCCCATCAGGGCCCGGGGCTGATGTTCCCTTGCCTTTGGAAATAATTTTTTGCAACTCCTCCGGAGTTACTGGTTGTAACAAAGCCGCTCGTTCTTCTCCTGTCAAAGAGTGGGCTGTTCTTGAACCCCCCACATTGCAAACACTTTCCAGGTAAGCCTTGATATCATTTCCTGGAATGTCCTTTCTTGCATATAATTTTTCATAAAAGTCAGTCATGATCTGCAACATGTCGTTGGGATCCACTTTCAAGCTATCCTTCATTCTCAATCCTTGAAAGTACAGGTGAGATCTAGGTATCCTGTTTTTAGCCCAATCCTCTTTTTCATTTATAGGGCCCCTTGCCCGATAGGTCTTGATGCAAATCAATCTGGAAGCACTTAATTGTTTCTAGACAGCGCCCACGCAGATTTGCATCAAAAGCCTCTCCTTTGTTCATTGAATCTGTTATCTGCAACAAACTACGGCATTTTGGTAATCTATAATTTCTTTCCTGTATGCCCGTTGCGTGGATATCCGCATCCTATAGTGAATCCTCTTTTTAAGCCTTTCCCATCCCCCAGCACATCTCCATCCTCATTCAGAAATAGGTTAATTTGTAAATTCAGCTCTAACAACAGGATATTTTTAAAGAAATAATTGCTTAACTGTTTCTGGTGTAGCTGCCACAATGGCCTCCCGTGCGGTATGACATCTCCATAATTACAAACGAACCCCACCAACATGTGGTCGGGCCATGGGGTTAACATCAGTTTACATCCATATACCTGGAAAGAGGCAGGTGCCCAGAGTCTGTCCAAGTGACTGACCGTCTTTGGGTGAAAGTAGGTAAATTTTGTTCCCAAATCGAAACTTTTCTGATAAGTAGACTCAAAAATTAACTTATGTGAAATTGGAAAAAAAATTAACGAATTTGGAACTTCAAGGGCTTTATCGTGCAGGCCCAGTGTTTCAGATAGAAAGCGTTGCAAGTCGTTTTCCTCCACTGTCTGGGGCGGACTAGGGAGGGGGATCGGCCGCCCGTGCGTGAAATGTCTCCTATCATCTGGCTGCGCTCTATTGTTAAAATCGCCAACCACGATAACATAACATTTGGTGTTTGTAGCATCTTTAAGTTTGGCCCAAAGGGACTTCCTCTGGGCAACCTTAACGGGGGCATAAATTGCGCACAGACGAAAGGAGAGATTTGACGCACGAGTGTTGGAGCCAAAGCCCCGGGCACTAGTAAAGGTGAAACTGACATACATTAAGCGGCCCTGTACTATCTCTACCACGGTTTCGACTCTCAAATAGGGCCGATCCTTAAAAAGGACAGCTAGCCCAGCATTCCCGCTACCCTCATATGACCAAAATGATGGACCCATGGCCCATTGCCTCTGGGCCGCCCATCGGTGACTCTCGTTCTCAAAGTGTGTTTCCTGTAACACACACACGATAATTTAAATAAGACAGAAAATGGAGGATTTCACGTCGCCTGGAAGCCATGCGTAAGCCATGGACGTTCCAGGTTAATAAATTAAATGGGATAGCCATAAGAAGATAATGAATATGAAATATATATACTCGGTAAAGCATACTCTATTATAGCCGAATGAATCAATAAATCAATAGGTCGGAAGTAATGAGAACAAATAGTCACAGAAAGAGGTAGCAATATAAGCGAACGAATTAAAGGCAAATAACAAAACCCACTTTTAAACAAGAGTCACCGGTGTGAGCCCGTCGGGAAACAGTAAAAAGATCAGTAGCTATGATCATAGGAACATTATTATCAATTCAAAATACCAGAAACATAGTCAATATACCAAAACAGCACTTTGGGGCACACATGCTATCTTCCACCATCCGTCCCTCCACCCCTCGGGGTAAGGTCATACTCTCTACCCATCTCCCATCTATGCCGACAGGGAGTGTAGCCTTACTACAAGAGACATTGGCCTTGGCCTCAGGAAGGGGGAGGGATATCGGAGCGGGGTCAGGTGGGTGGGGTTCCTTGGGCAGAGGTGGGACAGAAAAGACAGGGTTTGGGGAAGGGGAAGAGGAAGAGTGGTCGACACTAGACTCTACTACCCGAATAAAATCCTGGGCTTGTTCCAGTGGATATTCTTTTTCCACCTGTACCTCCCAGTTCGGGTTTATACCAACTTCCTGCGTACTTTTAACTGAAGCATTAAACATATCTGATACTACTGACACCCCTATTGCATTGATTTCCCCAGGAGTTTCGCACACAATAGGTTCTGCTGAAAGACCTATTACAGGAATTTCTTTTTCTATGGCCTTCTCCATTGGTACATTCCCTTCACTTTCTACTAACATAGCAACATTTGTAACGCCGCTATCTAATTGTGTTTCACCTAAAACATTTCGTAGACCCTCGCTATCCTCTACCAGGTTTGCCACGATGCTCAGCTGGCGACAGTACTTGGCATCGATAGCTCTAAACTCTGCTGCCTCTTCCCTAATCTCTTTCAACAAGTTGTCCAGTTTTTCTACCTCGGGGCTCTTGCCTTCATTCACCTTCTCAGAAAGACGCTTAGATTGTATTTCATCACAGAGCTTTTGTCTCTCACCTTCCAAATAGGCAAGTCTGTCCTTATGATAATTACGCACATGCCAATATTCACCCTGTCTATCCCTCTCCACTACAAGCTGATCCTCCACCGTCCTTAAAACTTCCTGTACACTCCGATCCTCTAGCGCCTGTGACCCACTTGCCGGGCCCAGTGAAGGACCTCCTGGCAACATTGTAGGTTTTGAGTCTGCACGTGACTTGTTCTTCACCTGTTTCTTATTCTTCCTTTGTTCCTTAGGTGGTGAGAGTTCCATCAGACCCATAGGCATGGGTTCCTCAGTGGTATCTTCTATCTCCTCACATACAGACTCTTGCATATTATTTAAGACATCAAGTCTATTCAACCTAGTGACGTCATTCACAAGAGCCCTTGACTGGCCCCCTTGATTGTTAAACTATAAGCATATCCTGTTCCCCTAACCCTAACCCTAACCCTAACCCAAAATTCAAAAAGTTATATTGGTTGGAGTTCCGTTGTTAATAAAATGCCAGAAATATCTTTGACTACTTTCTTCAATAGCTCTTGCCATTCAGAAACAGAATATTTTCCTTCATGCTTTAAAACTTCTAACGCTTCTGATTCCCGAAACACAGCACTATGAAGAAAACCATCAGCATTCCCTCTGTCATTCAAAAATGGGGGTTGCGCCCCCTGTGAAGGTGCAGGGTCCCCTTCTTCTTCTTCTGACCCACCATCATCTGAAAAGAGTCCCGAGTTTTCACCTTCTTTCAATGATTCTACACCAGAAAGGCTGGAATCCTCATCTTCTGACTCTATATTTTCACTGACTACTGCAATTTCTTCAATTCCTTGTACAACACTGCCATCTCCTGGCAACAAATCCAAAGCACAGTCTGATGGTGTTAATATTGCAATGATTGAATCATCATGAAGCTGACTAACAGACAATGACTTGGGCTTTTTCCCTAAAATTTGGGACCTCTGTTCTTCCTCACCCCCAAAGTCCTATGCTTGGAAGCGGGCCTTCTGTCCAGGACTTTTAATTGGCGATCTATCCCTTTCCTCTTCAGCAAATAATTCCAAACTTTGAGTCCTCACCAATGGTGTAGAACTTCTTAAAAACATTCTTTTTGAAAGCTCTGTAATTTTTTCACGTTTCTCCCCAATACTCACACTAGAAATTCCCTCAGGTGATGGGGGAACAATCTCAAGAGCAGGTAGCTGCTTACTAGCTGAATCCACTAAGGATTGCAGCAGATTCTCCTTGGTCTGTTTTCCATATCTTTGCTGTGTTGGGGAGAATAGGGAAAATAAGGCCCTGCTTCCCTCTCCTTTTGGGGGTTCTGCCTGCTGGGATCCTTTAACTTTTTGGTGATCCTCTTGTACACCAGGGTCTTGGGATACAATCGCTTCAATCCCTGAGGCTCTAGGGTCTACAGTTTTCGGGTGACACGACGAACTCAAGTCTGTCCCCAATAAATCTAGTTCCATGTTACTCACTGGTTTGATGCCTCCTGCATAATTTGTAGGCCGCTCTAAAGAAGGTTCTGCCATTCCAGCACCCCGTGAGCCAGAAACACAGGGGTGGTCTCCTTCTGACTCACAGACATTCTTCTCAAACTTCGGTGATGTATAGTAAATCAGAAATGCATAGAAGTTCACAGCTTGACATAAGCAACGCCATTATGTTTAACTAAATTCAAGGATCTGCTCTGCTAGAAGGATGCTTACTACTGTGTATTCTCTCTGGTAGTTTTCCGTTCCCCACAGGTTAGAGTGACCATGGATTTAGAATGTAGAACAATTTTAAGATAAGGCTTTCTGTCTGCCTGCGTGCATGTTTGTGGTTTATTCTCTAATCTTAGCAAGTCATGATGACGTATTTGCTATGTGGCTGAACAACATGTTGTTCTGGAGAACAATTTTAAGAGTATAAAATGTATGCTCTCTGTATGGTCCTTTGTCTTGTTTTGAGCATGAGCCAAACAATACCATTACTACTTGAGAGTAAATAAACCTTTGATCTTGTTATCTCGTCTGGGCTGATGATTATTGGGCTCCATCTGCCCAGGAACGAACCTCCTTATTGGGGACAAGGCTAACCTGATACATCAAGTGGTGCCGTGTCTCGGATATGGGGTGCAATCAGGGACCCCACTGGGCAGTGCGTCCCCGCCGGGGCTCTTGCTGGGTGAAAAGGCATGCCGGCTACCGGGAAGTTTCCTGGGTCCTTTTTCACAGGCAGAGCAGCCCCTGAGTGGCCACCACAAGTGAAGGAGTCTAGAGAGGCAGATCATTGGTTGAGAAGCATGCAGGGGTTAATGTCCCAGGTTATTGAGGTTGCAAGGATTGGAGTGAGTATTGTGCAGGCCTAGACACTCTTGTGGGTTTGAGTCCCATCATAGTCTAGGTGCACAAGATTGGTTGAAGTCCTACTCATTGGGCTGGTCCAGGGCTGCTCGGCTTCGGCCCTCCTGCAGCTGCTTTTGTTGTGCAGCTGGGGGCCTGGGTTGAGGGGGCCTGGATTGCTCCCACCCGCTGGGTTTGAGTCCTGAGCCCCATATAGTGATGGGGAATGCTCAGAGCGATTTTGAAAGGGGAGTCATGAACCCCGTTGGAATGTATTTTATAGACCTGGTTCTTGCGGGTGGCGTCCCGTTAAGGACGAATGATTGGTCTTTGTCAAAAATTTGGTTTTGTTATGACTAGGAGTCTGGAATGAAATGGCTTTTAGAAGTGATATTGCAGCTTCTATTGTTTTGTACCCGGGTGGGAATTGGTTATCCAATTCTGTCCAATTGGTCGTCCAATTCTGCCTGGGAGGTTTGTTTAACATAATATGTTCTGAGGTTTGTGGACTGGAATCGAAAGAGGCAGGGAAGGCTGTTTTTTTTTTTTTTTTCTTCTTCTGGAATGTTATTTGTGTTCGGTTTCCAGCTGCTGTTTTGGCTGGGAGAAAGGGGACGAAAGGGTGAAGGAGTGTACTTCAGTTTTCTTTGTTTTTGTTATTGAACTCAACCGCAGCTCTTCCTTAGTGCTGTGATTGTCATCAAGCACTGTTTAGGAGAGAGAAAAGTTTGTAAGGGTCAGGGTCAGGGTCAGGGTCAGGGTCAGGGTCAGGGCCAGGGCCAGGGCCAGGGTCAGGGTCAGGGTCAGGGTCAGGGTCAGGGCTAGGGCTAGGGCTAGGGTCAGGGTCAGGGTCAGGGTCAGGGTCAGGGTCAGGGTCAGGGTCAGGGTCAGGGTTAGGGTTTTGGGGGCAGCTGTGGGTCTGAGCCGAGGGTCTCTGCACTCTTCTTCCTCCTGCTGCTCCTCTGCCACCCAAACTCTGTCTCCAAAGACCTCTCTCCTGTCTCAACTGTGGCACTAGTTGCGCCCCTCTGTGCTCCAGACCACCGCTCTCCAGACCCTGCATGGGGGTCCTGGAGGCAGCTGTGGGTCTGAGCAGAGGGTCTCTGCACTCCTCTTCCTCCTGCTCCTCCTGCTGCTCCTCTGCCACCCAAACTCTGTCTCCAAAGACCTCTCTCCTGTCTCAACTGTGGCACTAGTTGCGCCCCTCTGTGCTCCAGACCACCGCTCTCCAGACACTGCGTGGGGGTCCTGGAGGCAGATGTGGGTCTGAGCAGAGGGTCTCTGCACTCCTCTTCCTCCTGCTGTTCCTCTGCCACCCAAACTCTGTCTCCAAAGACCTCTCTCCTGTCTCAACTGTGGCACTAGTTGCGCCCCTCTGTGCTCCAGACCACCGCTCTCCAGACCCTGTGTGGGGGTCCTGGAGGCGGCTGTGGGTCTGAGCAGAGGGTCCTGCTCCTCTCAGCTCTGTCAACTGTGCTCCTTCCAACTGCTCCTGTCACTTCTCTAGGTCCAAACTTCTCTGCTGCAAGTGCGTTTGGCCAGGATTAGTGCAATTTCCTGAACATTGAAGGTTTTGCACTCTTTGGCTGTTCTATTTTACTCTATCCTGTGATTTTCCTTTTCCTCCAGGGACTCTTCTTTCCCTCTTTCCTCTTCTCTGCACCTCTTCTAAACTCTCCTAAACTCTCCTAAACTCTCCTGTTTCTCTGCTCCCCTTTTGAGGGAGAAATGCTATCCTGGGAGTGAACGCCCGTCCCGAAGGCCGGTGCCCTCTCCTCACTCTACATGTTCCCCAGTTATGCTGTGGGGAGCTCCTTAATCCTCTGACCTCCTGATTCCCTGAGTCTCTGTTTCCTTCGGGCTCTCCTGGCCCGCTCCCCTCTTTTTCGTGTGCACCTCTCTTTTGGAGTGCAGGTGGTGATGTTGACCTCTCTGACTGCCTCTTATCATGGCTGTTACTCGGGCGAGCTTCTCTGCCCGCTCCACACTCCCTCCCGCGGGCAGCGGCTCTGAGGCTCGGCTGCTTGGAGGCCTCAAGGCCACTTTCCCTACACATCTTTCTTGGGGGCTTCCGGAAGCCACCGGAGCGTCCCCGGAGTCTCCCTGGAGCGACCCTGAACATTCTTGTGATCCCCAAGCGTGGGGCTGAGGGTCCCCCCCCCAACTGATGTCTCTTCTCTGGGATCTACCCTTCCTCGCAGGCTCCTGGGGGCCTGGTGCGTGATGGCTGCTGTACTCTGGGCTGCTGATGCAGCCCCCGTCTGGAAACTCTCGTGGGGTCCCTCGCCCCTTCCCCAGCCGTGCTCTTCGCACAGCCCACTCGTGTTTCCCTGCGCCCGTGGCGGATCCACGGGCTGCAAACACATACCGTGAACAAAAACTGTGAACAAAAACTGTGAACAGAAACTGTGAACAGAAACTGTGAACAGAAACTGCAAACACAAACTCTCTTTTCTGTATTCGATATTTTTATTAGACCTTACCGCGCCCAAGTACCCCGGCTTAAATAAAGGGGAGATGGGCGCGTGGAGTTTGTTTACTGTACATATTACATGATACTTTGACACCTTCCCAAGGCAACTTCCCCCCCTCCTGTCAACTGTACAACTGTGTCTTTGAAACCGCCCCTTTCCACTGTTCCTTGCTACTGCTTCTATCACTTCTCCCTCCTCATTGCTCCTATCCACTGTCTGCCATATGATGTATTAGGGTTTTGGGGGCAGCTGTGGGTCTGAGCCGAGGGTCTCTGCACTCCTCTTCCTCCTGCTGCTCCTCTGCCACCCAAACTCTGTCTCCAAAGACCTCTCTCCTGTCTCAACTGTGGTACTAGTTGCGCCCCTCTGTGCTCCAGACCACCGCTCTCCAGACCCTGTGTGTGGGTCCTGGAGGCAGCTGAGGGTCTGAGCAGAGGGTCTCTGCACTCCTCTTCCTCCTGCTCCTCCTGCTGCTCCTCTGCCACCCAAACTCTGTCTCCAAAGACCTCTCTCCTGTCTCAACTGTGGCACTAGTTGCGCCCCTCTGTGCTCCAGACCACCGCTCTCCAGACCCTGTGTGGGGGTCCTGGAGGCGGCTGTGGGTCTGAGCAGAGGGTCCTGCTCCTCTCAGCTCTGTCAACTGTGCTCCTTCCAACTGCTCCTGTCACTTCTCTAGGTCCAAACTTCTCTGCTGCAAGTGCGTTTGGCCAGGATTAGTGCAATTTCCTGAACATTGAAGGTTTTGCACTCTTTGGCTGTTCTATTTTACTCTATCCTGTGATTTTCCTTTTCCTCCAGGGACTCTTCTTTCCCTCTTTCCTCTTCTCTGCACCTCTTCTAAACTCTCCTAAACTCTCCTGTTTCTCTGCTCCCCTTTTGAGGGAGAAATGCTATCCTGGGAGTGAACGCCCGTCCCGAAGGCCGGTGCCCTCTCCTCACTCTACATGTTCCCCAGTTATGCTGTGGGGAGCTCCTTAATCCTCTGACCTCCTGATTCCCTGAGTCTCTGTTTCCTTCGGGCTCTCCTGGCCCGCTCCCCTCTTTTTCGTGTGCACCTCTCTTTTGGAGTGCAGGTGGTGATGTTGACCTCTCTGACTGCCTCTTATCATGGCTGTTACTCGGGCGAGCTTCTCTGCCCGCTCCACACTCCCTCCCGCGGGCAGCGGCTCTGAGGCTCGGCTGCTTGGAGGCCTCAAGGCCACTTTCCCTACACATCTTTCTTGGGGGCTTCCGGAAGCCACCGGGGCGTCCCCGGAGTCTCCCTGGAGCGACCCTGAACATTCTTGTGATCCCCAAGCGTGGGGCTGAGGGTCCCCCCCCAACTGATGTCTCTTCTCTGGGATCTACCCTTCCTCGCAGGCTCCTGGGGGCCTGGTGCGTGATGGCTGCTGTGCTCTGGGCTGCTGATGCAGCCCCCGTCTGGAAACTCTCGTGGGGTCCCTCGCCCCTTCCCCAGCCGTGCTCTTCGCACAGCCCACTCGTGTTTCCCTGCGCCCGTGGCGGATCCACGGGCTGCAAACACATACCGTGAACAAAAACTGTGAACAAAAACTGTGAACAGAAACTGCAAACACAAACTGCAAACACAAACTCTCTTTTCCTGTATTCGATATTTCAGTCAGCCCCCTCTTCTTTGGAGGGAGATGCAAGGCACCAAACCTCTTCTTGTTCAAACTTCTGATTTTTTCCGTTCTATATCATGAAGTCTTCTAACCATCCCCACCTCTTTTTCCACGATTTCTCTTTCACAAAATGTTTTTCTTTTTCTGCCATTTGTTGAAGCCGGTCAATCACTTCTGTCGCCGCTTCAATGTATAGACGAGGATCACTGGCTGGTCCTGGTAGCCCATGTTGCCAGTAGGTTCTCAGCAGGTCTAGAAGTTGCATGAAAACCACTTGTACCACTTGATCTGTCAATTCATAATGTCGAGGTGTGACCTCCGTGTCTTGAACGGCCTCTTCTGCTTGGACCAGCTGTAGAGGCCCTAGAAATGCTCTTTCTTTTTTCCTGGATTCTTTATCAACTCCTCCTACCACCAATTCTATGTCATTCGGGGCCCTCGGTGAGTCCGCTCTCAAGTGCGGCCAGTGCAGGGCTTCTGCTATTTCGTTCCTGATCTTCACCGATACAGTGCACTTTATCAGGACGTGTTTCTCCAGTGGCCGTCCATACTGTACCTTTTGACTGCAGAGTCTGCAGTGTTCTATTCGAACTCTCGTGTTCTGTTGTCGTTTCTGCTGTTGTTGTTGCTGCTGCTGCTGCTGCTGCTTCTTCCCCTCCCCCTCCTCCTGTTGCTTCTCTGTGGGCAAGGCCAGCCCGTGGAAGAACTTCCATCGGGTTTCCCAGAGACAGTAGGGGAGGTTCGGGTGTGTTTTCCTCGGATACTTCTTAAAGATCATCTCCGGGATCGGGCGCGGAGCTGGCAACTGGATCTCGTCTCTTTCCAGGTAGTCTCTCATTCTCTCCTCTCTCTGCTGCAGCAATGATCGGGCTCGATCTCCCGCCGGGCTGGACCCCGCGGCGGCGGCGGAGGCGGCGGCCCCCAGTCCCTCTGTCACGCTTTCCGCGGAGTCTTCTCTCCAGTAGAACTCTTCCATGATCGCCTGCCACAGGCGCTTCCTTAGGACTCCTAAGAGCCCATTCTTCACTTGTTGCGCGTTCAGCCGGGTTATCCCTGGCGACAGCTTCCCTTCTCCTGGCTGCCACTCGGGGCAGTCCAGGTCCTCGACGGCCATGCGCCACTCCTCTATCCTCGCCGTCGCCTCTGTCAGAAACGCGTCGGAGGGCCCAACGGCGGCGGCGGCGGCGGCCGCCACCCTCGGCTCGGATTCCCCCGCTACCCATGCCTCTCCCCACTCTGTCGTCCTCCAGGTCGTCTGGAATACTTGAGCGGCCCACGAGTGGAGGCCCTCTGGGCAACTCGTCACCCCTAGGGCTACCAGTTGCATCTCCCAGCGCCACGAGCCCCAGTTGTGGACCATGAAACTGACCGCGTAGATGACGGACAGCTTGGGCATCGCCAGCCCTCCTCGTTGTTTCGGCAGCAGTGCGATGCGCTCTGTGGCCCCCCGGGGCGGCGGGGCGCCTGCCCTGCCCGTCAGGACGAACTGGAGTATCCGCTCTTCGACTGCGTGTATCAGCTCTTTCGGGGGCGGGTAGATCTCTGCGAGACTCTCCGCTGCTGGCTGTATGTACGTGGTGATGAAGAGCGCTCTCTTGTAGACGTCGAGGTCCCAATCTTTCCAGCGTTCCAGTTTCTGCACCGTCTCTGCGGCCCACTCCTCCCAGTTGTTGCGCCACGCGTGCCGCTCGGGCCCGTAGCGGATCCCCAGGATGCGGATCGTCTCCTCTTCCCGTGTCGGCTCTCCGGACTCTTTCCCCGGACTCTTCGCCTCTTCTGTTTCCATCTCC